>NC_065443.1:123243072-125643072 GCF_917563875.1 Diabrotica virgifera virgifera
ACCTTACTATTTTACTCACGAGTCTTTGCAGGTCTTTTTAACTATCGGCTATTATTACTGTATCATCTGCATATCTGATGTTTTTAACTAAGACTTCATTTACTCTTATGCCGACTGTTTTATCTTCCAGAGTTTCTCGCGTTACCTCTTCAGAATAAGTGTTAAATAATAGAGGTAATAGTATGCAGGCTTGCCTGACTCCTTTCTTTATTTCCATTTCTTCAGATGTTTCTTTTTTCATTCTTACTATTGCTCGCTGATTGTAATAGAAGTGTGTTATTAGTCTTAAATCTCTTTCATCTAGGTTTTTAGTTTTCAGAATTTCCATGAGTCGATCATGTTTTATTTTATCAAACGCTTTATTGTAGTCTATAAAACAGACGTAAAGAGGACGGTTAACATCCAAACATCTCTGTGTCAGCACGTTGAAGGAGAATAATGCCTCTCTGGTACCCATACTATTGCGGAACCCATATTGAGTGTCACTAATATCCAGTTCCAGTTTAGAGTGTATTCTGGCGTGGATAATTTTCAGCAGAATTTTCAAGGTATGTGACATTAAGCTTATGGTTCGGTAGTCACTGCATTCTTTTCATTCACTTTATTTGGCAAACACACAAATTCTAATGTCAACAATTCTCTAGGGATGATTCCCGTAGTATAGGTAGCGTTGAACAGTTCTATTATTATGTCCAGGTTTTTCTCGTTGACCAACTTTATCAGCTCGCTAAGTAATTCATCTGGACCAGCAGATTTATTGGTTTTCATAGTCTATTGCCTGACTAACCTCTGATTTGGTTATCTCTGGGCCCACATCTCCGGTTTGGCTATCTACGGATGTACTAGCTTCTATCTGGTCATGAAATAGTTCCTCGATGTACTCTTTCCATCGTCGTTGTTTTCGTTCTCTGTCCATTATAATATTTCCATTTTTGTCGAGCAATATATTTGAGGTTCTTCTATCTCCTATTCCGGCTAGCTCTTTGCCTTTTTTATGTAGGTTGAAGTTGTCATATCTGTGTTGCAATTCTTCTAATTCTTTATATTTTTCAGAGAAGTAGGTTTCTTTAGCCTCCCTTCTTATTTGGTTTTGAAGCTGTTTATAGCGGGCCTTATTGATGGTTTTGTTTTTTCTTCTTTCATTCATCAACTCTAGAATTTCTTCCATCATCCATTCTTCTTTCTTACATTTGGTTGTTGTGGAAGAATATGGAGGAGACTTATATGCAACAGTGGATGCAACAGTGGATGCAACAGGTTGAGCTGGTTTCTAAGGTCCTTGCCTTGTAGATGATGTGATCAGTGTCAATGTACTATTTCCTTGTACATCTACCTCAGTTTTACCTCAAAATACAAAATAAATTAAAATACTTGGGCCATGTGTTGAGAGGGGAAAGATATGAACTCCTTCAAATCATATTGGAAGGTGAAGTACAGAGCAAAATATCAGTAGGAAGACGTCAGAACTCGTGGCTGAAAGATCTGAGAAGATGGTTTGACCGATCATCCGCAGAAATTTTTCGTGCAGCAGTTTCCAAAGCTACAATTGCCATTTGGATCGCCAACCTTCGAAAGGAGACGACGCAATAAGAAGAAGAAATTTTAAGTCCAATTTTTTTATAAAAATTATCTACGCACGATTAGGTCTTAATAATATTATTAGGTCTCTAATATTAAGAAAAATCAATATAGTCCATGTGGTGAGACCGCTCCCGTCTGAAAAAATTTCCCGTTCTGATTCGGTTTTTTTGCGGATTCCTATTAAATAATGCCCCCTTTAAACAAATCTGAAGGGTGCCGGGCAAAATTTTTGGGCAGAAATTGTTTAAACAATTTTTTTAAACAAATACAAAAGATCACCCCTTTTGGCTCTGGAAAATATGTTTTAAGATTTATTGGGGTCATTCTAAACAAGAAAGGTATTTTAACATTTTTCTCAAAAGTTAACAGTTTTCGAGTTATTGGCGATTTAAAATCTGAAAAATGCTAAAATACGCACTTCCGAGGCTTAAAAACTCGTGTAAATTAGTATTTTTGAGGTTGCCATATGCTTAAATTTACATTTAAAAATTCATCTTCAAAATTCTGAAGAGAGATCGTTTCGTTGTGTTTTAATTGTTAATAATGCGTGTTCATCCGATTTTTTGCCGGTGCGGCGCGCTCTTTTTCAAAAATCTCCTATTTGCCTCCGAAAAATATTTTTTTTTTAGATTTTCTGGGTAATTCTCAATACAAAAGCTTTCTTGTCATTTTTCTCAGTAGTTAACAGTTTTGTAGTTATAAGCAATTTAAAATCTGAAAAATGCGGAAATACGGATTTTCAAGGCTTGAAAACTAAATGTAAATTATTGCTTTTTAGGTTACCTAGTGTTTAAGTTGAAGTTTAAATATTCTATTTTAACTTTTTTTGAGTAATCGGCGTTTATTTCAATATAATCAGTTGTTTTTTAATTGTTAATTATGTGCGTCCACTCGACTTTAATTGGCAGAAATTGAAGGGCTTTGAAATTGAATGAAAAGCCTCAAAAAGGTAAAAGTGAGAAATGTATTTGACTTTGAATGTTAAAAATAATATTAAAAAATCCAATAACAACTTTTATTGTTTTAGTTTAGATAATTCGATGCATCATGCCCTATGGGACTATAGTTGACAACAGTATTAATCAAATTACTTGAAACTCGAGAAAAACCGCCTTTATTTAAAAAATGTCTCTTATTACATTATTCCATTAATAGTAAATACCCAAAGATATATGTAGATTCAGAATTTTCTATTATTGACTGAGTTCGGGGTGGTTTCAACCCTATAGGTGTTAAACAGTGTTTATTTCTTTGTCTCCATCAACTTGTTGGAATTGTTGACGGGTGTGTTTGGTTTTGTCCTTTTTATTGACGGACCTTGTTCAATATCATACAAACAAATGCAATAATATAACGTGACAAGCCAAATTTAGGAAAAAATTACATATCGCTAAATTTTCATTACTTGAGTCACTTCTAGATTATACATAGTCAGGCTCACGGTCACTGTCATCAAATGTCAAGTCAACTTTACTATTTTTCTTTCTAGAATCGTCAGAACTCAATAATTATCCGAAACGCTTCTGCCCATGTTCGCCATTTTGATGTGGCTTGTTATTATGTCGAGTAGATACTAGAGACAAACTAGGCCTACGCAATAGTGTGACCATAGATTTATCCGTCCGTCTATTAGCCCAGTAAATGAACGGGAAATTCGGCGATACCGTGTAATTTTCAGGGGCAACTCCGAATTGCATGAAAATTTGGATTTAGGTTCTAATTACCCTCCATTTCAAAGTTGAAATTGTGCCGTTGGTTGCTTTTACTTGGGGAGTAACAGTCACCGCTTCTCGGGGGTGAAAAAACATACGTTCAAGATAAGACCGGAAATGGATAAATTGACTGATTTTAAGCAACTTTTGTTCTATAGAGATTTTTACGTAACTCAGTACTTTTCGAGTTATTTGCCATTAAAAATGTTGATTTTTCGACAAAAAAACTACGTTTTCAGACGGTTTTTCGCAAATAACTCAAATAGTAAATATTTTATCGAAAAAAATATGCTTAGCAAAAGTGTAGCTTATAAAAAACCCAAAAAAATGGTGTATCAGTAAAGTCTATCAATCAAATAAAAACAAAGTTGTAGCTCATGAAAAATACGTTCTTATTCATCTAATTCCAAATCGAATATTTTAAGGTGAAATCACCGAAAAATTACGCACTTTTCAGGAAAAACCCATTTAAACTTTTTTAAAGTGTTTATAAAAAGCTTTGTTCTAATTGTTAACAAAAGTTTTAGCATTAAAAATAAGCGAGTTACGCTCAAAATAAAGTTGGCCCTCTTTTTTTTGTAAAAAATCATGAAAATCTCGCCGTGTTTAGCTCCCCAAACGAAATTAATCGCTACCGCTTTACAAACAATTTACTTACCTATCTATTTTTTATATGATCTATCAGTCTCACCGGTTTAAAGTGTTTATTTTTGAAAGGGTTATAATTGAGAAAGCTTGAATGGGTCACTAATCACGAGTGTATGCAAATTTTTAACAGCTATATCTTAACCAATTTTTGTCTTACGGAGAAACAAAATGAAACTAGCATATTTATAATAGTAAAACCTACATTTTTTTACTCTTTAAGATTTTCCTTATGTTTTGGCCTCATTAAATTTATTTCATTCGAAGTACCTGGCCTATTTTCTTGCCCAGATATTGTACTAAATTTTTTGTTTTCTCTTTAATTACCTTTCGTTAGTACTAACTAGTCGTGGTCGTCAGTAAGTAAGAACAAATTGAATTGTTAAGTCGTTTCCTGTAGTTATCAAGTGTCGCCAAAAAACGCCGGTTTCAGTTATAGTAAAAAATAAATTAACCCTTTCTCCCTCCTTCCTTCACCTTACTAATAACTGAATACTTCTCGACCTACCAGTTAAAATAAGGTAAGAATTTTTTTGTTATTATTTCCATACAGTCCGCTTTAAATTCGATTGCGTAATAGACCAGCATAGCCCAATCGCCACCCCATAAGTTTGGCCTTCTAGCCGGATCGTCTTGAATCAATTTCGTTGTTGCTTTGCCGGTTCAAGATCTGATCTATCGTATTTTTCGCATTGGATAAATTTATTTAAAATTATAATTGTAATCGGTATAGTATATTTGTCGTGTTAAAATCTAATTAAATCGTAGTGTACCCTTTTTTTGTCGTGTATCGAAAAACCTTGTTCTTCGGTCGACTATAGTTGGAACATTGAATTCGTGTTTTTGCTTCTGAACCCATCACTTAGTGAAATCGATTTTGATTAAGTAAATATATTTGATTTGGATATTTTGCAAACCTAAAAATAATTTGTTTGGATTTAGTTTAATAAAATTTTAGTAATTGTTGAAAAAATATATACACCTAACTACTATTCTTGACATATTTTGGGTTTTGTTCCATTTTATTTCTTCATCATTGATAATTTTTTGAAAGAATTTCAATATTTATTATTAAACATGCCTAAAAGTCAAAACGAACTAAAATTGGAGCGATTATGCTCTAAACGTGAAACTATCTTTCGTAGGGCTCAATTATGTTACGATGCCGGGTCGGCCTTAGAAAAAGATCCAGAAAATGCCTCAAAAATGCGTAACTTTGCAGTTAGATATAGTACTTTCGAAAAAACTCTATCAGAATATGAGGAAATTGTTCAAGATATCGTTATATTAAAACAAGAGATGGAGCCAGATGCTGGCGTTGCATACCATACGCATTTAGATGCATTTTATGATCTCTACTCCAATATTGAATATTTAGCTTCATTATTAATAAATAAACCTGCTGTTTTGAGTAATAATCCCAATAGTACTAATAATTCTACTATTAAAATGCCCAAATTTGAATTAGTTAAGTTTGATGGTGAAGATATATCTCTGTGGCCTGTTTTCTATGAAAATTTCAAACAATTTGTTCATAACAAAATAGAATATCCCAAGTCCGATAAGCTACAGTATTTGTTGAGTTGTATTTCCGGGAAAGCCTTGAAAAGCTGTAGCTCAATAGAACCCATTCCTAATAATTATGACATTATTTGGAATATGCTTGTTGAAAGATATAATGATAAAAAATATTTGTTTAATCTCTATATGGATCGAATTGTTAATTTTCGCGGTTTGCAATCTAATAATCCATCATATTTGGAAATATTTTTGGAAAAGTTTGATACTAATGTTTCTGCACTAAAACGATTAAATCTCGATAATTTAGATGATCATATTTTAACTTATTTAGCTATGTTAAAATTACCACAAGATACCATAGATTCATTTGATTTAATAAGAAATAATAATGATTTACCCGCTTATGATGATTTATTGAAATTTTTACGCCAACGTAGTAAATCTCTTATTAAAAATGATAGATCAAGGAATTCCAAAAATAATTTTTCGTTTCAAAAACCGAACAAATCGTTTCATTTGCAAGAACAGAATACGTATTCCTCCATAGATTGTGTTGTTTGTAAAAAAGGCCCACATTTAATTAAAGACTGTAAGCACTTTTTAGGGCTACCATTTGAATCCAGATTTAAATTAGTGAAGGAAAATAATTTATGTTTAAATTGTTTTTCTTCAAAGCATCGAGTATCCAATTGTCCGTCAAAATTTTCTTGTGTTGTGTGCAAAGCTAGGCACCATTCCAAGTTGCATAAGCCAAATACTACTCGGCCTAATGAGAATGTTCCATTTCCCTCCACTAGTACTGAGCCTACCTCTGGTTCTTCTGATAATCCTTCTAGTTTACATGTCCGCCATTCTAAAAATATCCCAAATGAATCAGAATCGAGTTCTGTTAGTCTGTTTGGGACAATAATGGTTAAAGTTGTTGATAAATGGGGTAGTGCTCACAAGGTTAGATTTTTGTTAGATAGTGGTTCTTCTGCTAATTTTCTTACTTTTGATTGTTCCCGAAAATTAGGCCTAAGTTATTCGAAATTAAATTTGACAGTTTCTGGTATAGGAGGATCAACCACCCCGATAGTAGGTAAAACCAACATTGTTATCTTTTCCCATTTTGATAAAAAAATACAATATCCTATAGAAGTGTTGCTTATAGACACAATCTCTAATAAGTTGCCAGATCAACCAGTTGACAAAGACTGTATTAACAGTATAGAACACTTGAAATTAGCTGACCCGAATTTCTTTTTTCCTGGCAAGATAGATGGTATTTTAGGCTTATCTGTCTTTTCAAATATCATTGGTTGTAATAGAGTGTCATGCGAAGATTCTCTATCAGCTATTGAGACTAGTTTAGGTTATGTAGTCATGGGCTCAGCTGCACCAAATTTTGAAAAAATCCACACATATTTGTCTTTCGTCTGTAACCCTTTGTTGAATTTAGATTCCTTGGTCGAAAGAATGTATGAATTAGAGGATTTGCCCACTGTTACTAATAGTTCATCAGAAGATGAAATTTGTGAAAATTTATTTTTAGAAAATGTATGTAGAGATGCAGATGGTAGATACGCAGTTTCATTGCCGTTCCAAAATGATCCTAATGTACTGGGTGATTCTTTTGTTCTTGCTAAAAATAGATTGTTGTCCTTAGAAAATCGCCTAGCACCAAACCCAGAACTTAGAAAACTTTACTGTGATATCTTTCAAGACTATTTAGACCAAAAGCACATGAGTTTAGTTCCCATTCAAACCATTGATTCGTTGTCGTATTATATTCCCCATCATTGTGTTTTTAAATCAGATAGCCCTTCCACTCCTTGTAGAATAGTCTTTGATGCCTCTATGAAAACTAGTAAAGGACCGTCATTAAATGAAATTCTTTATAAAGGTCCAAAATTACAAAATAATCCTACCACAATATTGTTGAATTTTCGTCTTTTTCCAATCGCAATTGTCGCTGATTTGAAACAAATGTATAGGCAGGTTAAAGTGGTTGAATCTCATTGTTCGTTTCAAAGAGTTTTGTGGAGATTTGATACCAATGATCCTATTTCTATTTTCCAATTAAATACTTTAACTTTTGGAGTAAAAGCCTCACCATATCTTAGTCTCAGGGTAATAAAACAATTATGTAATGACGAATCTAAAAGTTTTCCTGATGCTATCATCCCAATTTTAAGAGATATGTATGTAGACGATTTTATTAGCAGTTTTCCAAATGTTTCTGAAGCTATAGTTACACACACTCAGTGAATTTGTTTCAAAAAGGTGGTTTTAAATTAACCAAATGGATGTCGAACTCGAACGATCTACTATCGACAATCCCCGAACCCCTTCAATTGGTCAAAACCAAACAATTTGATAAGTCAGTCTCCAAAGTGTTAGGATTGCAATGGGAAGAAAAATGTGACAATTTTAGTTTTGGGTTAGAAATACCCTCATCGACCCGTTGTACAAAAAGAAACATGCTCTCACTTGTTGCTCGTATGTTTGATCCCTTGGGATTCCTATCTCCTATAACCCTCTTGCTTAAAATTTGGATAAAGAAACTTTGGACTCTAAAGGTAGATTGGGATAGTACCGTACCAAAAGAAATCGAAATAGCATGGGAAAAGTTTCAAAATGAATTTCATGTCCTATACAAAATACAAATTCCACGCCATATAGCAGTTACACCTAATTCGTCGTTGTCTTTTGTAGGATTTTCAGACGCAAGTGCTGCTGGATACGCAGCCATTGTTTATTCCAGGGTTGTTAATTGTACAGGTCAAGTTAAAGTTACTTTACTGTACTCTCAATCTAAAGTATCTCCAATGTCTAAAATAACTCTTCCTCGATTAGAGCTTTGTGGAGCGCTTCTTCTCTCAAAGCTTCTTTCACATGCTATTGAAACTTATTCTCCTAGACATAATATTGATAAAATTTTTGCCTTAAGTGATTCCATGATTGTATTAAATTGGATAAAGTCCTCAGAGAAAAATCTCAAAATATTTGTTCAAAATAGAGTTGTTACAATTCATAAGATGGTTCCGTCAGAGTATTGGTTTTTTGTTCCTGGAAAGGAAAATGTTGTTGATTGCGCCTCTCGAGGTTTGTTTCCTTCTTCGTTAGTCAACCATTCCACATGGTTTACTGGTCCAAATTGGTTACTGTTGGAGCCAGAATATTGGCCTATTCAGTCTGTCAACGGACAGGAAATTATGATTTGTGATTCTGAATATAGATCACAAACCTTCTTTGGTAATGTCACTCGTGTAATTTCTCCGCTGTATACTCTTATTGAATATTTTTCCAGTTGGTCGAAACTTTTAAATTCCACAGTATACGTATTGAGATTTCTTAGAAAATTGTCTTTAAATAAACGGATATCTCTATTTGATTTAAAAATTGCAGAAATTGAATTAATTCGAGCTGTCCAGCAAAAGCATTTTTCTGAAGAATATAAAGCCCTTTCTCAAAATCTCGTTGTAAAATCTTCCATACGTCGTTTGAATCCATTTATTGAAAATGGAATAATTAGAGTAGGTGGACGTTTGTCCAACTCCCAATGTAGTTTTGAACAAAAACATCCGATTTTGTTGCCCAAAGCCGATCCTTTAACCATTTTGTTAATAGATTATTTCCATAAATTGCATTTACATGCTGGAGCGTATTTGTTGCAAAATCTTCTGAGAACAAATTATTGGATACTATCTAGTCGTCAGGCCATCAGAAATAGAATTTGGAGATGTAATCGTTGTTTTCGTCTTAATCCTAAACCTACCTATCCTATGATGGCTGACTTACCCGCCGTAAGAGTCAATCAGGCAAAAGCCTTTTTACACACTGGTGTAGATTATACTGGTGCGTTTTCCATTACTATAGGAAAATATCGTGGCGTAAAAACTCAAAAGGCTTACGTATGTTTGTTTGTTTGTCTAAGTACGAAAGCCATACATCTTGAATTAGCCTCCTCGCTCTCTACAGATTGTTTCTTAGCCACTTTCAAAAGATTTTTATCTCGTCGTGGAAATTGTAAGGTTTTATATTCAGATAATGGCACAAATTTTGTGGGTGCCAAGAGAGTCCTCGATGAAATATATCAATTAACTACTTCAAAAACTTATAAAGATGCATTCCAACAGGAACTTAATAATACCAAAATTTCTTGGAAAATGAACGTACCTTATGGCAGTCACTTCGGTGGTATTTGGGAAAGCAATATAAAAAGTGTAAAACTTCATTTAAATAGAGTTGTGGGGAATCAAATCCTTACTTACGAAGAATTTTTAACTGTTCTGACACAAATCGAGTGTCTTTTGAATTCGCGTCCTCTTTGTGTTCAAAGTAACGACCCTGAAAATCCAGTCGCGCTGACTCCATCGCATTTTTTATGTACAGAACCTTTAGTGTCATTACCCTCGATGGATATTGATCTTGATAAAAATATGAGTACTTTGAAAAGATATAAATTATTAGATTGCATTGTTCAACATTATTGGAAAAGATGGCATTCAGAATATTTGTCTTCTATGCAGTCTCGTTTAAAATGGAACACTAACTCGAACCCTCCCAAAGAGGGAATGGTAGTTATAATAAAAAATGAAACTATCCCACCTTTACAGTGGCCTCTGGCAGTCATAGAGACTTTGTATCCTGGAAAAGATGGGATTGTTCGAATCGTAAAAGTGCGAACCAAGCACGGTAGTTACATGCGCCCAGTCGTTAAACTGTGTCCTCTACCCAGTCAATAAACTGGAGAGGATTTTTTTATTTTATTTGATAGTTAAAATTTTAGTTTAGGGTGATGGGTTCATGTGCAGACTTAGCATATTAAAATTAAATTAGTTTTCGTTGATTTTTCGTTTATTTTAAAAATAAACTCGGGGGGGCAGGATGTTTTGGCCTCATTAAATTTATTTCATTCGAAGTACCTGGCCTATTTTCTTGCCCAGATATTGTACTAAATTTTTTGTTTTCTCTTTAATTACCTTTCGTTAGTACTAACTAGTCGTGGTCGTCAGTAAGTAAGAACAAATTGAATTGTTAAGTCGTTTCCTGTAGTTATCAAGTGTCGCCAAAAAACGCCGGTTTCAGTTATAGTAAAAAATAAATTAACCCTTTCTCCCTCCTTCCTTCACCTTACTAATAACTGAAGACTTCTCGACCTACCAGTTAAAATAAGGTAAGAATTTTTTTGTTATTATTTCCATACAGTCCGCTTTAAATTAGATTGCGTAATAGACCAGCATAGCCCAATCGCCACCCCACCTTATCACTAATACTTTTTAAGTTATTTTGAAAAAATAAAATTTTTCAAAAAATTTTAGAAAATTTTTTTATTATAAAATCAAATGTTTTCAAAAATAAGCACTTTAAACCAATCAAACTTACAGATCTAATAAACAATATACATACAGTTAAAATAGATGGTAAAGCCAAACGATTAATTTTATTTAGGGTGCTAAATAGAGGGAGGTTTTCACGATTTTTTTACAAAAAAAAAGGGGCAAACTTTTTTTTTCAGTGTAACTCGTTTATTTTTGATGCTGTAAGCTTTTTAGTCCTGTCGCCAGGGGGGGTACAACGGCCTCCTTAATTCAGATGGACTTACCCAAGTTTTTTTTATGTATTTTGACCCGTAGAATACGAATTTTTTGGGTAACAGTTGATCCGAATGTCGATAAGATTGTTATAAACAAAGAACTTGAGGAATTACATAGCAGCGATTTTTCGCAAAACAAAATATTTTTTTGTATTTTTTGGGTGATTCTCAGCAAAAAATGATCTTACAAGTTTTTTCGTAGGACGCGTAGTTTTCGAGATAAACGCGGTTAAACTTTCAAAAAATCGAAAAAGTGCAATTTTTCAACCGGAATAACTTTTGATTAAAAAATAAAATAGCAATTCTGATTACTGCATTTGAAAGATCAAGTCAAGTTCCATCGGTTTTGATTGTTTGCATTGCTAAAAAATAAGTTTTTATTTGTTAAATAAAGGTATAAACACATAGTGTTTCCCGGGCCCAATGCATGCGTTTTAATGGACGTAATGTACGTAGAAATTCTGTATGCGCGCCTACTCGTTCGATTTCAAATTAGAAATGCATTGAAAACATCATTCAATGACTCTGTGTTGATAGCTTTGTTTAACAATAAAAAAATTAATTTCTAGCAATGAAAATAATCAAAACCGATAGAATTTTACTTGAACTTTCAAATGCGGTAAGCATAATTGCTATTTTATTTTTCAATCAAAAGTTATTCGGGTTCAAAAATTGCAATTTTTCGATTTTTTGAAAGTTCAACCACGTTTATGCCGAAAACTATGCATCCTACCAAAAAACTTGTAAAATAATTGTTTGCTTGGAATGACCGAAAGAATACAAAAACATGTTTTGTTTTGCGAAAAATCGGTGTTATGTGATTCCTCAAGTTCTTTGTTTATAACAATCTTATCGACATCAGGATCGACTGTTACCCAAAAAATTCATGTTCTACGGGTCAAAATACATAAAGAAAACTTGGGTAAGTCCATCTGAATTAAGGAGGCCGTTGTACCCCTACTGGCGACAGGACTATTTGTAAAAAACAAATAATAAGCTTTTTTTCGATACTTTAAAAATTTTAATAAGGTTTTCCCGAAAAACGCTTCTCTCTTCGGTGATTTCGCGTTGAATTATTCGATTTGGAATTAGACGAATAAGAACGTATTTTTCATGAGCTACAACGTTGCTTCTACCCAATTTGTAGACTTTACTGGTACACCATTTTTTTCGGTTTTTATAGGCTACAATTTTGATAAAATTATTTTTTTCGATAAAATATTTACTTTTTGAGTTATTTGGGAAAAACAGTCTGAAAACGTAGTTTTTTTGTCGAAAAATCAACATTTAAATCGCGAATAACTCGAAAAGTTATAATTGACTTACGTAAAAAACTTTATAGAACAAAAGGTCCTTAAAATAAGTCAATTTATCCATTTCCGGTCTTATTTTAAACACGCGTTTTTCACCCCCTGAGAAGGGGTAAATGTCACCCCCCCCAAGCAAGAGCAACCAACGGCACGATTTTAACTTTGAAGAGGAGGGTAAGTGGAACCTAAATCCAAATTTTCATGCAATTCGGAGTTGCCCCTGAAATTACACTCCAAAACGGTCATTTATTGGGCTATATTAACGAAGGGCTGAGATAATTTATTAGTGGCTTGTTATACTATTACCATTGTTTATTACTTTAACCAAGAATAACACTAACTCTTTTTGAACTCATGTGTGGCTTGTCATTGTTTCACATTAAGCCCTTCAATTGTTTAAACAATATTTTAAACAAATTAAAAATATTGCCTTTGTTATTACGGAACATATTTTTATAATTCTTGGGTCATTTTAAATAAAAAAGATATCTTCTCATTTTTCGCAAAAGTTGATAGCTGGCAAGTTATATCCGATTTAAATCTGAAAAATGCGAAAATGAGGCATTTTTGAGGCTTGAAAACTCATACCTAAATTATAATTTTTGAAATTTCTAAGTGCCGTAATTGAAGATTAATTATTTAATTTTAAAATTCTGTAAAGCAATCGGGTCTTGTTTCAATTTAAATCGTCGTCTATTAATTTTATGCGCGACCATTAATAATTATGCGGTTTAAAATTCGACTGATCGCGCATAATGAACAATTAAAAAACAATATTCTAAATTGAAATAAGCGCCAATTACTCTACAGAATCTTTAAACATAATGTTTATACTTTAATTTAGGCACTTGACAGCCTCAAAAATAATAAATTATATCTTTCAAGCCTCGAAAATGTGTATTTTTGCATTCTTCAGATTTTAAATCCCATATAATTCCAAAACTGTTAACTACTGAGAAAAATGACAAGAGACCTTTTGTATTTATAATTACCCAGAAAATCTAAAAAAAAAATATTTTTCGGAGGCAAATAGGAGATTGTTGAAAAAGAGCGCGCCGCACCGGCAAAAAAATCGGATGATATTAACAATTAAAAACCATCGGTATAAATTGAAGGTAGACCCGAACTCTCTTCAGAATTTTGAAGATGAATGTCTAAATTTCAATTTAAACTATGGCAATCTCAAAAATACTAATTTAAATACGAGTTTTTAAGCCTCAAAAGTGCGTATTTTAGCATTTTTCAGATTTTAAATCGCCATTAACTCGAAAACTGTTAACTTTTGAGAAAAATTACAAAATCCCTTCCTTGTTTAGAATGACCCAAAAAACCTAAAAACATATTTTCCGGATCCAAAAGAGGTGATGGTTTGTATTTGTTTAAAAAATTGTTTAAACAATTTTTGCCCAAAAATTTAACCCGGCACCCTTCAGATTTGTTTAAAGAGGACATTTTTGAATAGGAATCCACAAAGAAACCGAAATTTTTTCAGACGGGAGCGGTCTCACTACATGGACTAATAGTTGAATATAATATAGGAGCAAAAGTTCGAATCGGATTCTTTTATGTTTTCCTTATCTTGTATTTTATTGGTAATTTTTCCTTTTTTACCAATCGATAAAAAGGTAATCGGGAAAAAGAAAAAATTAATCAAATAAATTCAAGTAAACTTTTCCAAACTTCAATGGCAGCTTTAAGGCGATTTCCAGAGAAGTCGTAAAATTGTAAATTCCAAGAATGTTATCTGCATAGACGGAACTAAAAGTTTTCCTGAAAGTTTATCCGGGAATCATGGAAACGTTACATACACCTACGAAGATGACTTTTTATCCAAAGTCGCACAAGTTGTTGTCCTCTTAAAGCTGAAAAGTGTATGTATTTGCAGCGACGAAATTTTCACATATCTATGATAGAAAATGATACCTGAAAAGTTTTCTCTGCGGTGATTTTTCGACAACTACTCGGCTTAACACAAATTTGGAATTTAGTATTCTATATACATATAGTCCATTCTTTCACGGTTTTTGCTCTAAATTTTAAAGAACCGCTTGGATTGACATGAAATTTGGCATACGCATAGCTTACATGTCAAAGAAAAAAAGTGATAGTGTGCCGATGTGTGCTTTTGCCCTGGGGTGACTTTCACCCCCTCTTGGGGGTGAAAAAATATAATTGCAAAATAAGTCCGGAAATGGATAAACTGACTAATTTTAAGTAACTTTTGTTCTATAGAGCTTTTTTGCCAAGTCAACACTTTTCGAGTTATTTGCGAGGGAATATGTTCATTTTTCAACAAAATAACTACATTTTTAGACGGTTTTTCGCAAATAACTCAAAAAGTAAGTATTTTGTCGAAAGAACGTTCTTAACAAAAATATAGCCCGTAAAAAAGTAAAAAAATGGTGTACGCGTTGGGTCTCTGGACCTCATAAAACCAGAGTTATAGCCAATGAAAAATAGATTCATATTCACCAAATTTCAAATAAAATATTTCGAAGTAAAATATCCAAAAAACTAAGCACTTTTTGGGGAAAACCCATTATACCTTTTTTAAAGTGGTTTAAAAAAGCTTTATTTCTGTTTTTATAAAAAGTTTCTAGAATTAAATTTAAGCAAGTTACGCTCAAAATAAAGTTGCTCGCTATTGTTTTGGCAAAAAAAAATCGGGAAGACCACCCCCTAATTAGCAGCTTAAATGAAATTAATCGTTACCGCTCCACAAATTATTTTACTTATGTTGTGTTTACATGATCTGTAAGTTTCATCGATTCAAAGTGCTTATTTTGAAAATAATTTGGTTTTAAAATAAAATTTTTAAAAATTTTAATTTTGAAAAATATGTTTTTTTTTCAAAATAACTTAAAAATTGTTAGAGATACCAAAAATCTCGAAAAATAAAAAAAGTCAGCATTGCTTTTCTGAATATCATGTATTTTTTTGTTTTTCTGTTAGACAAAAATTGATTGAGATTTGGTGTTTCTAAATTTGCATACATTTGTGATGAGTGACTTGTTCAACCCCTTTTAACTACAGCCCTTTCAAAAATAAGGACTTTGAACCGATGAAACTTACAGATCATATAAACAATACATACACGGGTCAAGAAACTTGTGAAGTCGTAACAATTAAGTTCATTTGAGATAATAATTAGGGGGTGATTTTCTCGATTTTTTTACCAAAAAAAAAGGAACTAACTTTATTTTGAGCGTAACTTGTTTACCTTTGATGCTAGAAAGTTTTTTTATAAAACAAAAATGAAGCTTTTTTTAAACACATTAAATAAGTTGTAATGAGTTTTCCCCGAAATGTGCTCCATTTTTGGTTATTTCACGTTAAAGTATTCCATTTGAAATTTGACGAATATGAACCTATTTTTAATTAGCTATAACTCTGCTTCTACTAGGTATAGGAACGTGATATATACACCATTTTTTAAAAAATTTTACAGGCTATAGTTTTGCTATGAATGTTTTTTCGACAGAATACGTACTATTTGAGTTATTTGCAAAAAACCGTCTAAAAGTATGGTTATTTTGTTGAAAAAATGAACACATTCTCTGGCAAATAACTCGAAAAGTATTGACGTAGTGAAAAAACTCTATAGAACAAGAGTTACTTAAAATTAGTCAGTTTATCAATTTCCGGACTTACTGTTGACGAATACTTTTTTACCCCCAAGAGGGGGTGAAAAGCACCCCCGGGGCAAAAGCACTTATCGGAACAATATCACTTTTTTTCTTTGACTTGTTAGCTTTATGTATGCCAAATTTCATGACAATCCAAGCGGTTCTTTAAAATTTAGAGGTTTTGCAATATTTTACCGTTAAAGAACGGACTAATAATTCTAATTTAACATAAATATGAGAGCACAAATTTATTATTTAGTGTTTTTTGAAAGAAACAACATATCAATGAAAAGATAAAACATACACGTCATAACTGACACAAACAAAAAATTTCGAGGAACAGAATCTGGACGAATATATTTAACGATACACAGTGGAGTAAATGAAAACCAAAGCACGAGCTAATAGTAGGGGAGGAAAGTATGCTAAATTTACAGTTACTCGAGCGTTATGGGGACCTATTGGGTTGTGAAGAGTAGGTCCTAAAACCAAGAAAAGTTAAGTTTTCCATAAAGTGGGGAACTTTCCATTTTTTAATTTAATTTTCCATTTCCAACAATCGTTTTTCAGGATTATAGCGCCATCATCCGTAATTCGAAAAAATTTCTCGAAGAAAAGTTATTTATTTTTCCGTAAGGAATCCAAAGCAATAAAAAATGGGGGTTCCCTTTTAAGATTTTAAAGTAACCCCCCACCCCACCTCCGTGGGAGATCGTGTTTGATGTCATTCGATAGATTTTTCAAAAATATTGAATACGTGTATTTTTCAGTTTCTCGGAGAGACATGAAGAAAGTATTTTGACAGTTTATTAAATGAAGAATTTGACAGACAGCCTGTGGAGTTAACAGAGACAGTAACAGCAATGGTTACCAGAATAACAAACGAGGAAGTGGCTCAAGCGCTTCAAAAAATAAAAAAAGGAAAAGCAGTCGGACCAGATGATATTCCTGGGGAAGTATGGAGAGCATTGGGAGACAGGAATAAGTTGGCTAGCAGATCTATTTAATAGAATTATGGAAGTTGGACAAATGCCAGACGAATGGAGAAGCAGTATATTAGTACCTGTCTACAAAAACAAGGGAGACAACAACAATGCACAAACAACAGAGCTATAAAACTACTTAGTCACACCATGAAAATATGGGAGAGAGTAATTGATAGACGGATACGTGAAGAAACCGAAATATCCGATAATCAATTTGGCTTTATGCAGGGCAGATCAACAACAGATGCAATTTTCATTGTAAGGCAACTGATGGAAAAATACAGGAACAAAGAGACCAACGCTAATATGGTATTCATTGATCTTGAGAAAGCATATGATAGAGTTCCTCGAGAGATTCTGTGGTGGGCACTCAATAAGAAAGGAGTCCCTGGCGAATATGTAAAGATTGTGAGAGATATGTATGAGGGAGTAACGACTAGTGTTAGGACAGGTGTGGGAGAGACTGATAAATTTCAGGTGAAAGTAGGATTGTACCAAGGCTCGGTGCTTAGTCCTTATTTATTCTCATTAGTTTTGGACCAGATAACAGCGAAACTACAGGGTAGTATTCCATGGTGCCTAATGTACGCTGATGATGTAGTGTTAATAGGAAATAGTGAAAGAGACTTAGAACAAAAACTGGAACAGTGGAGACAAGCTCTGGAGGAAAAAAGTTTAAAACTTAGTAGGACAAAAACAGAGTATTTGGAATGTTAATTTAAAGATGAAGTTACTACAAATAAAATGGTATCTTTGGATGGTGAAATGATTGTGAAAAGCAATAGTTTTAAGTACCTATGATCGGTATTACAGAGTAATGGAGAAATAGATAGAGATGCATGCAGTAGAATTAGGGCTGGATGGATGAAGTGGAAAGAAGCAAGTGGTGTGTTGTGTGACAGAAAAATTCCAATGAAGCTGAATGGAAAATTCTATAAAACAGCCATAAGACCGGCTATGACGCACGGAACTGAATGTTGGGCAGTGAAAAAGAAAGAGGAACAACGAATGCATGTGGCGGAAATGAGAATGCTTATATGGATGAGTGGAGTGACAAAGACGGATAAAATTAGAAATGAGTATATTAGGGGAAGTCTAGGTGTGGCACCAATTGATGCCAAAATGAGAGAGCATAGGTTAAGATGGTTTGGTCATGTTCAACGTCGAGACATTAATCACCCAATACGAAGAATAGCTGAAGTGCAGATTCCTGGAAGGAGTAGGAGAGGAAAACCAAAGAAGACCTGGGGGAGACGATAAGGCAGGACATGTTGGTAAAGGGGATTAACATTGCTATGGCCCAAGATAGAGTTGTGTGGAGAAATACAATTAGAGAAGCCGATCCCGCATAGGGATAAGGCAAAGAGAATGATGAATGATGATGACGTGTATTTTTCAGTTTTCGATCTGATGTTCATTTCGCGAAATATCGCGCGGTTCGTATTTAAAATTCTAAATTTACCCACCACCCCTCTCCGTGGGGGATGATGTTTGGTATCATTCGATATATTTTTGAAAAATATTGACCACATATTTTTTAGTTTTTCGATCTGACGTTCATTTCGCGAAATATTCGCATTTTTTGCGAAACTTTGTGACTCTCCCATATCCTTACGCCCCGCCCAAATCGTCAAATTTTTGAAATGTACACTGTTTTGCATGTACTTAACTTACCTTATCTTAATCTGACAATTTCGAGTTTTTCTAAGGATATATTTTTTTCGGATCCCCCTTAACGAACCCTCCCGTATTAAGAGCCAATTTATGGTAGAGGTACATGTACAGGGTACAAGGTTTCTTCCCATGTGATAATCTGATGCGCTCGAGTAACTGCAAAAATCCCAGCTTGGCCTCCCCTACCATAATAATACAGTCTGTTCCAACGAAAATTTGGTCCCCCCAGAAACTCAGAAACCAAGAGCTTCTTCAAAATTTAAAAAAATACGTAAATTTATATTGGAAGTGGGACAAATTTTCATGCAAAATTCATGTCCTCAAATGTAACCCCCTACTGCCCCGCATCAACCCCCACTTTTTTTTAAATAGCAAGTGTGGTCGAGTGGTACATCATTTGAAATGTAATTTTTTTCCCTACACGACACTCTATTTTTTTATTTACGTAATAAGTTTGAAGATAATTTTGGACTTTTAGTATAAATTAGTTAAATCCAAAATTATCTTTAAAGTTACCATGCAAATTTAAAAAAATATAGGGTCGTATAGAGAAAAAAATTACCTTTTAAAAATGATGTACCACTCGACTACATTTGCTATTAAAAAAAACTGGGGGTTGATGCGGAGAGTAGGGGGTTACATTTGAGGGCATGAATTTTGTATGAAAATTCGTTCCCCTTACAATACAAATTGTTAATTTGTGAAAAAACTCTTGGCTTCTGAGTTTCTGGGGGGAGGAGGTCAAAGTTTCGTTGGAACATTCTGTATAGCTATCAATACAGCTACAGTGTAGCTATATTAATATGCATAGAGTAGACAGCTTCAATCTTAAAATATGATTATGGTATGGTATGGTATGGTACATCGGGGCAGGGCACACTTCTGAGTCCTTCAGACACTTAGACTTCCTACTGCGGGTCCACTGTATCAACCCTTATGTTACGGACCAGATTCATAAGAACCTGGTCTCCAGCGTTTCTGTGGCCCAGGCTGCAACGGGCTCCCATGTCTGTCAGACTCAGCAGGGTCTGCAAATCTGTCGATGCCACCCCGAACGTCTAATCCCCCAGAAACCTTATGGCCTCACAGAAAGCCACAAGTCTCTTAAGAGGCAACTCCCTCACCTGACTCGGCTGCCTAATCCCGATCCCAGAATCTGCCACCTCTGATGGGCCAATGCCGGACATTCCCAGAGAACATGTGAGGAGGTCTCCTCCTCCTCATTACATAGATGGCACCGTGAGTCATCCGCCAGTCTTAGCAGATGAAGCTACCGTCGGAGTCTACAGTGGCCGGTGAGCATACTGACCACCAGGGAGCATTGACCACCATTGAGACTACCCCGAGCAGTACTTAAGAACACCCCAATCACTGGTTCGGGTCCCACAGGCAGAGTGAATGAGCCCCGTCTTGCCAGAGCGTCAGCTCGTTCGTTACCTTCGATACCTGCGTGTCCCGGTACCCATACCAACCTAACGTTGTTGGTCAGAGTAACATCATCCAGTGCTCTCTTGCACTCAAGAACCAGCTTAGAGCTGAACTTGGGCGCTTCCAAAGCATTAGCGCTGCCTGACTGTCAGAGCAGATAGAGATGGTCCTAACTGAGCAAATATGATTATGGAAAATGAATTAACTGATAGAATTGAAAATATGTTCATTCTACAAATATAATGAAAAAAAAAAACTGATAACAACAGTGAAATAACATCCAGCATTTTGCTAAACAGAACAAATTGAACATTACGAGAACGTGATAAAAATATATAGGAAGTTTTTGAGAATGGATGTTGATGAAAGACTGGTAGTAAATAAAAAATGCTAAAGCTAAGTAGAATACACGCAAGTGTACCGAGAGGTGATATATTACGACCAAAAGTTGGCACAATAGGATCCTGACCTGGAAGTTAACCAGTACAGTAGCTAAATATCGTCTCTTAAATTAAGTGCATTTTACGTTAGATATACCCGTTGAAAAATTACAAGAGTGAGTTTACAAGAATAACCATTTAATAACACAAGAATAGCCTTAAATTATTTCAATTACAAACAAGAATTTGTTATCTTTTTGTGTTTTACACCGGTTAATTGGCTTGTTATTGTCTTAATACAGGACCGTAATCAGATCAAATGTCTTATTTCAACATTTATTTAAATGGATAACAACAATTCCGAATTAGCTCAAGAAATGAGCTCTATTCCACCACCAACACCTATAAAAACGTATTCATTCATTACCAGTACTTCTTCTAATGCTAGTTTTCCATCCAAAAAGCAATCTGTTGTATTCAGTTCATTGGAAAATGTAAAACTTGAATATTACCTTATATCACTTGGATCAGTTATATCTCCAAAAGATATACTATTCATCTCACGTATATCTAATAACAGAATTTGTATTTATTTATCTAAAGAAGAATTAGTGGACAAATTTATCAATATTCATCAAGGAAAAATCAGAGGTAACAATCAAATAATACAAGGAAGAAGATTAATTACTCCTAGTGAACGACTAATATTATCCAATGTATCCCCATCAATTCCACATACTATTCTAGAAACAGAACTACAGAAACTAGGTGTTAAACTTATGTCTCCCATATCATTCCTTAGAATTGGCACATCTCGTCCTGAATTTCAACACATACTAAGTTTCCGCAGACAGGTATATATTTCACCTTTAGTCGACCTAATACTTCCTGAATCCTTATTAATTTGTAATAACAATACAACCAATAGAATTTTTATGTCTTTAGACCAACATTCATGTTATATTTGTAAAAATATTGATCATGTAGCCTCAAACTGCCCTCAAAAAAACAATAACTCCACTTCAGTAATAAGTAACACGGTAACTACAGCAGACACTATATCTGACGTGACAATACATTCAGCACAAATCCATTCTGAATCGAATCATTTTGTAGAAGATAGTCAATCTAAACAACACAAAAATAAAGACTTTAATATAACAAACAAATGCGACACACCAAAGCCAGAAACCGAGAATCCGCCCACAAATAAAGATATAAACGTTAATGAACCCGGACCAGAAATCAATGAATCATCGTTCACTTCACAAATTAACGAAGAGCCGACGCTACAAATACAGAGCAAAAGATCTTTTTCCGAAACAGTAACACCACCTGATACTCCTGAATGCTTTAAACGACCTACTACGATACACGTTCAAAAAAGAAGAAAACTACCCAAACAAGAGAGACTCTTGATATAAAGAAACAGATGGAACCAACTAAAGCATTTTTCGAAGACGAAAAAAATCACACTGTTCTTAATTATCAAGAAACGATACACTTCTTTGAAAACGCATATGGTTCAGCTAACACATTGGATGTTGCTCAAACTTTCACAAAAGATATTGAGGGATTACTAGAATTATTAGACAACATCTATCCTCTGTTCGATGAAAAAATCATGAAAACACGTTGTACAAAAATTAAACGTAAAATATCTAAACAGTTGGATGTATTATATTCCTCCTCCGAAATAGATAGCGATCAAGTACAAGAATAAGGATTGTCAGAAAACCCTTTTTAGACATGAGTTTAACAAAGACTGGTAATCAAATGAATACCATATTACCGGAAGTGTTAATCCAATGTGCGGTAAGTGCGGTAACAGCGTAAGTGTAAACTACCGATAACGCTACGTGAGTGTTTCGAAGAGGACTGTGACTTTTCGTCAGTTTTAAGTTTTTTGAAATCAATAGGGATATACAACCAAATATCAACACTGTAAAAATCAATGTACAATATGAAAATCTATGTATATGTATTAATGTTAATTTATGTATCTATCTATATATCAACAAATTGTAAACATAAACTTTGTAATACCGAGCGGCGCTAATAACCATATAGGTTGATGCGCCATAAATTTAAATAAAAAAAAAGTTGGCACAATACCACCAGGACAAGAAGAAGAATAAAATGTTAAACGGGAGAATATAGTCTATTTCTGTAATATTTTGTCTAGTTCTTATGAGAGAAAGAAAACACCTAGTTAAAAAGAACCGAATATCCCTTTTATGTAAAAGTAGAGTGGATGACCAGCCATTCGAGTTAAGGTATTTTATATAGGGTATAACTGTATAATACCGACTGTATGGCAGAAGATTGGAGACAGAAAGGTTTATATTAGGGAGACACGATAGGTAGAAATGAGTGGAAAAAACAGTAAGGAACAGCGACCAGTAATAAATTTGTGCTCCACTGAGAGCGCCAATGTAGCAATTTTTTGGCCCACGTATCAATGGGTCAATAGAATGTATGTAACTTCTTCTCTTCTTCTTCTTCTTTTTGTATAGACATGACTCTGTCTGTTTTTTCAATGTACCTCTAGTAAGTTGTCGTTCCATCGCTTTCGTGCTCTTCCCACTGATCGTCTTCCTATTGGGGAACCGTCTCTCGCTCTCCTTACTACTCTATTTCTTGTCATTCGGCTTATGTGGTCATTCCATTCTATTCTTCTGTTTCTTACACAATTATTAATGTTGTCCACCTTGCACCTTTGTCGTATATCTGTACTTCCAGCTCTGTCCCATAGAGTCTTACCATCGATTTTTCGGAGGATTTTCATCTCCGCCGTTTCGAGCAATCTTTTTGTCCTCTATGTGTCGGGTCGTGTTTCTGCCGCGTATGTCATTATTGGTCTGATGCCTGTTTTGTAAATTCTGCCTTTCATTTCTTTTCCGATATGTTTATTTCTCCATATTGTGTCATTCAGGCAACCTGCGGCTCTGTTTGCTCTATTCACTTGATCTTCCACTTCTGTTTCGAGCCTTACGTAGCTTGCTAGTGTGATGCCTAGGTATTTAAACTCCATCACTTGTTCTATTATCTTACCCTCTAGTTCCAATTTACCTCTTATTGGATTTGCTGTTATAACCAAACATTTTGTCTTTTTTGGGGAAATTAACATGTTAAATTTTCTGGCGGTTATGTTAAATTGGTGCAGCATACGTTGTAAATCATCTTCACTTTGAAAGATTAGTATTGCATCGTCTTTTTTTTTTTGAGGAGGTGGTAAATATTCTAAATACCGTACCTAGCCGTGTCCACTTAAGGATGGCTAAGCGTGTGTTGGATTCAGAGAGGAAGAGTTTACCCCCATGCATTTCCCCCTAAAAAGTCCTGCCTACGGGCACCCTCTGGCTAACTGCCTACCAACTAAAGTCCACCCCCTTCTCCCCCGGTGCACACGGTACAAATTCCTTGGCGGATGTAACTTCGAGTGCAGCGGGGCAGTCTGTCAAGCCTAATACGGCTCAGATAACTTTCCAAAAAGATAAAAGAAAAAAGAAAAGAAAACAATGTATACAACAGGCAAATAATTATCTGTATGATGTCATGCTTAAAATATACACATACTTACACATACAAACATTCAAACATACATAGTACACACAAACACATATACTTCGTCCGTAGTTTAGTCCCATCAATCCAGTACAAGTCTATCCACCTTGATCCTCTCTCGCTCTCTCAAGCGTCTCCTTTTTCTTCATAATTCCGGTTATCAGATCGACCACCAAATTAAAGTTATCTTTGCTTTGCAAAGATTTTTCCATAACGTTATCAATGGAGATTTCTCCTAACCTTGTTTCTAGAATCAATCTCTCTCTTTCGTATTGCATCGTCTGCATAGCAGATTATTTTAAGTTGTTTTTCTCCCATTTGGTATCCTTTTTTAGTTCTTACTTTTTTATTATTTCATCCATGATCAGGTTGAAAAATAAAGGACTCAAGGAATCCCCCTGTCTTATCCCATTGCCATTGCATGTAACGAATGCAATAAATAATAAAGACAATTGAAAATTTGCTGGCTAAAGGGATCAACGTGGCTTAATGCATGACAGTAACTACTAGAAAACTCAAGGATGGACTGGATTCTGAAGGATTCTCTTTTTTGTCTGGATATTTGCTATTTAAATGCCGAAATAGTTTTGACGGCTTCATTTTTTTTTTTTTTTTTGATAAAACATATTCACAAATAACGAACTATGGCTTATCCAAAATAACTGTAAAGCCTTTATTTAATCTACTCAATTCTGTACAACCTGTTTTGCCTTTTATCATTTGTATATCTAGACGTAGACTGTCCCAACGATATTTTTTTTATTTCTGCATGTCTAATAAAATAATAAAGATGAAAAAACAACTGAACCGATAACTATAACAGAAATATCCGATGATCCATTTGGCTTGAAGTAGGGCAGGATCAACAACAGATGCAATTTTCATTATAAGGCAGTTGATAGAAAAATACAGGAATAAAGAAACAAACGCTTGCATGGTATTCACTGATCTTGAGAAATAATATGACTAAGTTCCTCGAGAGATTCTGTGGTGGTTACTCAATAGGAGAGGAGTCCCGGTGAATAGGTATGTAAAGATTGTGAGATATATGTATAAGGGAGTAACAACTATTGTTAGGAGATGTGGGAGAGACTGATAAATTTCATGTGAAAATAGGACTCGTCACCTTTTCTAATGCTCTTTACATTGTCATATTGTCATGCAGGGCATACGACCCTGTCAAAAATATCCAAGTTTCGATTAAAAAATAAGAACTGAATTGGGCTTGGATTTAAATAATTTTTCATCTAGTGAATCAATAAGTTTAACCGTTTAGAAACATAATATAAACATTTCCAAATCAAATAGTTGGCAACAATCACAAAATTTATTTCTTGTAATAAACTGCATCAAAAAACTTTAGAATTCCAAATTTTCCTGGACTATAACCAACTGACAAAAAAATTAAATAAGGTGCACGAGGCGGATCTAACTAAGTGTCCTTTTAACCCTTTTTTCCTTTTGAAATGAAATTACTACCATAGCGGACAGGATTAACAAATTTTTTGAAGCTTCCGCATTCCGTGGCTTCCCGCCCCACAAGACAAATGATTCTCTGACTTGAATAATTGCCTAGGCCGAAGGAATAAAGGTGGCCGCGAAAACAATGATCCTTCTTTTGTTACTGTCAAGCAAATCTGACTGCAATGGGTTGTTTCTTAATGGTCGAATAAGTCCTTAAAGATTTTGAGGAGAAGATTAATGGATCTTTTTGTGTTAGGTTTGTTTTGAGAGTATCGAAAAATGTTTTATCATCGACTAGACACCAATGAATATATAAATAATGAACTGAAATTAATTGAATAACCGTCAGAGAGGGCCAAGCACGGGGATTTTTCAACCAATACTGAGCTAACAAAGACAACCGACATTTTTTCTTAAATCCTCTTTTATAGCAACGCCAAATGAGTCAATTTTTAAGGTTGGAAAATAGAAAATAATGACAAGGAAAAAACAGTATATCAGTGGGGCCAAAAAGTTACACTAATTATTATAAATCCAACTTTTTCGACCATTTTTATCGGAGACTTGTGTGTAGCTGCATTATTCTAACATTAAAACATAACATTCTGTCAGCCGCCTCGACTCCCGATGCTGAACGATTACACCATCTTTTTCTTATTCTTCTTCTACGGCACTTCAGCCCAAATTGAGCCTTGGCCTCCTTTATTTTTTGCCTCCACCCTTGCTTGTCTGTGGCTGCTTTTCTCCATACACGGACTCCTAAAATGGCTTGTGTGTCGCTGTTTACTTTGTCTTTCCAGCGCTTTCTTGGCTTTCCAAACGGTCTCTTTCCCTGCATTCTAGCATTCAGTGCTCTTTTTGGTAGCCTATCCTCTCCCATTCTTATCACATGTCCGGCCCATTACAATCTTTGTATTCTACTGAAGTCTGACAGGGGTTGCCTTAAAAAGTTGATAATTATTATTCTAGTACACGAATAAATTTTCAGTTGCCAAATAAATTTTTCTTTGAAGTTTTTCTTTTGGAGTAATAATTACCATTTGCTACTATTATAAGAAAGAAATAAAAAATGAAAAAATACAGGACATAAATAAAGAGGTAAGAAAATTTAAGGGGGATATTAGAATGAAAATCAATATAATTGTAGAGGAGGTAACAGAATATAAAGGGCTCATGTAATGATTGATAGCCCGAGATGAAGATAGTCAATGAAGAGGTATCAATTTGTCAATGAATAAGGAGAATTGCTTATAGAGAGGAAGAAGAAAAATATAGTGATGATATCCAAATCGCTATGGATAACCAAACCGCTAAACTGCAAAGAAGAATCACGTGAAAATGAGAATATGGAGCTCTATCAGACATCTTCAAGAGCAACATGCCAAATTATCTGAAAAATAATACGTTCGACCGATGTGTGCTTTCAATGATAACTTACATAGAGGAGTGCAATTAGAACGAAAAGATACAATGTTTCGGAAAAAATCAAACAAGGTTATATTTTTCTAAAACTTTTTTTGTCAGTTTATAAATATGTTAAAGTAAAAAGTTCTACTCACAAATTTAGCCGCTAATTGTTTATTAATTGTTTAAACAATAACAATTGTTTTGTATAAATAATGTTAAGAATATGGGTGAATTCAACATTTTATTTTGATAAAAAATGTTTTTATTTTAGTTTTGATTATGCTGAACCCGAATCTGACATTACAATTTGCAAATTCAAAATGGCGGATTCAAAATGGCGGACTTTTTCCTAAAAATCCTTAAAAAGTAGTTGTAAAATCCGATTTTTTTTATAAAACGTGTTTGTTTACATATATGTGGATATTTTTGAGAGGTTACTGAACCTGAATCAAATTTTGATCATTTAAATTATAAAATAAATCCAAAATGGCGGATAACTTAAAAAAAAATTGTAAAATCATAATTTCTTTACAAAATGTATTTATTTCTTCATATATTTATTTTTGAGAGCTTTGATAAACCTAACTTAAATGTTAACATTATAAACTATAAAATTGCGGATCCAAAATGCGGATTTTCTAAAAAGAACAAAAAAAAAAGAACATTTTTGGAAAACATTTATTGTCTTTATTTTTAACAGGTTGTTGAATCTGAATTATAGATTAAAAATTTAAATTTCAAAATGACGGAACCAAAATGCCGGATATTTAAGTGAAAAACAAGTAGAATCCAATCAAAGAAATATGGAATTTCATGTAAAAAAAAGATAAACAAATAATTTTCACAATAATATTAAAAATTAAAATGTATTAGAAAGAATATTAAAAAAAACAAATTTTCGATTAGAAGGATATAATTACATATTGGAACATATTTTTTAATTCCAAACAACTTTTCTTTATAAAAATTTTCGATATTGTGAAATATAAAGGTACTTTACTCTTAAGTGAAATTCATATTTTTTGACATACCTCGTTCAAAATTAACAAAATTTAATATTTGATGGTTGCATCTTATGTTATATATGATGCAGAGTATTTTATAAAGAATAACTTTTTTTCGTAAAACTGATATTAAAAAAGTTATCAATAGGTTCCAAGTTACGCAGACATACTGTATAAGAGCTAAAAAAAATTTTTTTTGTTGAACATTTATTATTGTTGAAGCTTATTATTAAATGTATTTTAGGTAAGTTTTACAGAAAAAAGTTTTGATCACTCTGTATATACATTTTTTCAGCTGGTAATTTTCGGTTTTTGTATTACATGTTTGTTATCTTTCTTAGTTTTCTCAAAAAGAAATTGTTTATTTCATTTTTAAACTAAAATAATTCAGTGTTTTTTAAAGACTACATCCCAAGCTTTAAAAAATAGCAAAAAAATTGTATTAGATTTATTCAAACTTGAGTAATACCGTCTTAAAGTGGTGGGAATTCTGTAAAACAACGAAGTTTTCAAAAATTACATTTTTTTGAGACATCGTATTATTTGAATTAAATTTTTGAGATTTTTTTTGAATGAAACATCGTTTAGTAAGATGATTGAGAGGTAAGTTGTGCAAATTTGAGAGTTTTATAAGTAAAATTGTATTAGTTGCACATTTTTAAATCATTTTTAAACAAAATTCATGTAAGGCTCACTTTCCGCCCACACCGTACTTATGTTCATAAATTTTATTTCTTTTCCTTACAACCATAAGATAGCTGATTTTATCTTCTTTCATGTCCAATTTGTAAAATTTCTTTTGATCCATTAGTTAAAGAATTACATTAAAAAAACTCAACCGTGCACTTCTTCCAACGCTAGTTTACAGTGCGCCAATGTGTGTGAGAAGGGTGACTAGCGTTATAAACAAAAAATTACAGAAGCTAGAGATTTAATTTTAGAAAAATCTTTAGATAAGGTTTTTTTTGTAAAATTTTCTGAATTTTTCAATGGTCAAGTCAGTTTTTTTCTAAAAAGTATATTTTCGGAGTTATTTAAAAAAAAAACATCTAACTTCGCTGTTCATTTGTTTAATAAAAAATGAAGATCCCACTTCTCGAGTAGAACTTTCTGATATGTTGTTTATTAAACATTTCTTAATGAAATTACAAAAAGTTTTATCTTGTTTGATTTTTTCCGAAGTGAAAATCTAAATGCACTCCCCAACAGCACTGAAACACTTTCCTTAACCTAACCCACATCAACCAAGCTCGAAGTGACCCAAAGAAGAATAGAACGGTCGTGGCTTGGTTTGACTCTCAGACAAGGTTTAGAAACGAAGAAATAAGAACAAGCACAGGAGTTACAGATGTCAAAGAGAGAATAGCATGTGCATGTGACAATAATGAATCACGTTCGGTGCACTCAAAAAATTGTCTATACAATTTTCAGTCCATAAATTTTTTAGATTTAAATATTACCAGACTGCAAAACAAACATGAATTCCTATCAATACTGACACAACTATACATATAATTTATCATACTATCCTACACAACATAAATTAGCAGCCTACCATAATATGTTATAATATAGATTGACAGAAATTCCCATGTCAAAAATAGCTTGGAAGATAGGATTGAACCTCATTATTAAGCAAATAGTAGTAAACAAGGGGTTCAACGGACAATCAATTAACAAAATTATAAAACAAAAACTGCTTAAGAAAGCCCTGAAGTTAGTCTTCCCACCACCAGAGAACAAAGTCAGTACCTTCTTCTCTATTATATCGACAAAAAAATATATCGACACAATATAGTATACTATATCGATATAGTATACAGGCAATATATGGACAAGACACACAAAAAAGAAATGAATAACACCAACTTTCAGAACAAACAACAACTTAAGTAAATCCCCTAAGAACAATAAGAGCCAAAATAAACAGCAATTATATAAAGTGGTGCAAGCAAACTGACATATAGTGATGGTAAAAAAACTTACATCGGTCAAACTGGCCGAACCTTTTACAAGCGGATAGAAGAACACAAAAGGGCTTTAAATCATAGAAAAGCAGATTCTACGTAAGCACTTCACCTTCTAGATCATAATTATTCTTTTAATAAAGAGTTTCAAATTCTTCATATTCAAAATAAAGGCCTTAAACTACCTCTATTAGAATCTATGGAAATTTAAAAAAATAAAAGTTTTCAGTGCCTTGTATTGTCAAATCAAACATGTTTTGATCACATCCCATCACTAGTGATGTAGAAAAAGTATCTATTCGTTACAAAGTACTCGTTACTTACGAATACCGAAAGTAACGATTACTATACAGAGAGGCAAATCGTTACTTTGATTACTTTGATTACTCTGATTACTTCGTTACTTCGTACCAATCGTATCAGAGCGAGTAACGACTATTGTATCTACAACCAGTACACTTGATTACTTTGTACCCATTGTATCCCAGCGAGTAACCGACGGGACCGGTATTTTACGAGTGTTATCGAATATCGTTATCGGTATGAAGCGTTTTAGGGTATGAGGGCGAGGAGAAGATAGAAGATGAAACAAAGGGAGGTATATTGGTATATGTAAAATATGTAATGTATGTCATTAACAAAGATCGAATGCGAGAACCCTATATTTTTATCTAGATCTACGCGATTTGCCGATGTGGATTAGATAATAGATAATTCACAAATTCACAGAATGAAAATAAAAATAAAACCTACCTACTGAGAAATACGATTCTCGATATGGTTACCGGTACTCAAATACAAAAGTAACAAAAGTAATTATAGTATTCAAAGTAACGATTACTGTAAATTATTTGTAACGAATACTCGAAAGTAACTATAATCAATATCACTACCCATCACACATCTATTAAGTCGGGTATGCAGAATTTATCTTTCACAGTTTCCCTCCCTTTTCAATTTATTGCTCCGGATAATCGGTGATAGTAATTTCACCAAGAGTTTAATTGCTTTATAAGCTGGAATAAAACAGGATTGCATAAACTCGGGTAAAACTGGACAGACTAATTCCGATGAAAAATTGGCTAACTAGTAAGTAGTATTAATCTTCTGCTCTCGTTATCCATTTGTTTCTCGTTGAATGCAGCTCCTATTTGAATACAAATACTGTATATATAGCCTTTTGTCTATTCAGTAAATTTTTTTTTATTGTTGTTATATTTACAATCTGTCCTTAACTAAGAACAACAGGTAAATTCTTTGACAAAAATTGAAAATTTGACCTGTAGAGGGAGATCCACTGATCACCCTCTTTACATAAATTAAATTAAAACAAGTTAATTTAAAGTAAATATATTTAGTAATAAATTAACAGAAGGTATAAAAACATACATAGTGTATGTGACGTGATGTTGCTTATTAATGGTAGGGGAGCAAAGTATGCTAAATCTGCTGTCACTCGAACGCTTTGGGGACTTATTGGGTTGTGAAGAGTAGGTCCTAACACCAAAAAAAGATAAGTAAAGTTTTCCATTTTAGTGGGGACTTTCCATTTTATTTTCCAACAGTGGGGAATTTTATTTTCCATTTCCAACAATCGGTTTTTTAGATTATAGCGCCATCTATTAGTAAAAGTTACTTATTTTTCCGTAAGGAATCCAAATCTGCAATAAAAAATGGGGGCTTCTATTAGGGATTTTAAAGCAAATCCCCCACCCGACTTCCGTGGGGGGTCGTGTTTGACGTCGTTCGATTGATTTTTCAAAAATATTAAATAAGTGTATTTTTCGGTTTTTCGATTTGATGTTCAATTTCGCGAAATATCGCGGGATTAGTATTTAAAATATTAAATATACGCCCCACCCCTCTCCGTGGGAAGTCGTGTCTGCTATCATTCGATAGATTTTTGAAAAATATTGAGTACGTATTTTTTAGTTTTTCGATCAGTCATTCATTTCGCGCAATATTCGCTTTTTTCTTGTGAAATTTTGGGACTCAACCATTTCCTTACGTCCCGCTTAAAGCGTCAGATTTTTTAAATACAGTAAGGTCACGTTTTATGCGGTGGATACGTTCTACAGAAAAGCGAATATAAAAAAATTGCATAAAAAAGACTTTACTTGCATTGAAAAAGTAGGGATACGTTCCGCAAGTTTTCTAAAATCACATAAGACGTTTGTCCACCAAAAATTGTATGTCTTTGATGTTTTTTTCCTCCATTGGGCCAAAGAAAATCTTAAAAAAGAAAGTAAAAACGCAGACCAACGATACTGAGATTGCAAAAGCCTCTTCTAAATTCTAATGGAACATAAAACTTTACCGATACTTAATTAAATGTTTTAATTCAGAAATCAAAATGTGCTGTTTATTATACTGCAACTTGAAATCAGCAACATTTAAACTCTTAGATACTTAAAAATTTTAATTTAATTTCAAAACAATTACAGGTTATACCTTTTAATGCGAAACTCAGATTGATATAATAACTACATGCTACATTATGTAACAAGGGGAATTCCTGAATTGCAAACCGACAGATTACTGACATCGAGATGGGAATCGTTAATAATAATAATTATACTAGTTGTTAATAATAGAAATTTTTGGATGAAATACACACGCACTGTGTGCGCACAAAGTATACACTGCTTTGCATGTACTTAACTTACCTTATCTTAATCTGACGATTTCGAGTTTTTCTCGGGCCCCCCTTAACGAACTCCCCTGCATTAATAGCCAATATATGGTAGAGGTACATTTTCAGGGTACAAGGTTTCTCCCCATGTAATAATCTGACGCGCTCGAGTAACTGCAAAAATCCCCGCTTGGGCTCTCCTACCATAACGATGTCGTTTAAACAACAACTATTAAAAATGCTGAATAAATACCAAATCCGAAGAATTTTAAAATTAAAGAGAAGATGAAAGAAAAATATATAGTTAAATTAGTCAAAATCTTCAATTATGTACGAAGACAGAATAAAAAACCACGTAAGACAATTGGCTCAATGAATACCAGCTATTAATCGACAACTAGTTCCGAAAGGTTTCCGCGGTTAGTACATTTTGTAACAATATTCTTTTGCTTGGCATTCATCAGAAGAGAACTATATGCGCTTCGATACCAGCACAATCCCACTACGTTCCACCTCTCCGACGGAAGCGAGTGGTGGCAACCGAGGGAGTATTTAAGAAGGGAAAGGAGAATCGTGAAATCAGTTCCACTCGGTGTACAGAACTGGGAAGAAACTCAAACGGCAGTTATGCAATGTAGTGAGTTGGAACTCTGCCGTGACAAAGATACTTTAGACTGAAAATATGCTTTGTCGGAACTGTAACCGCCGTGAGCGGTCCGATCCGTATCCCCGATCCTGGAGTTGGTGAATGGGTAGCTTTGTGTCGATGTCTGATTGTGATTATACCAGTGGCGGCTCGTATTACTTTAAGTAGGTAGTGCCAGAATTCGGGCAGCTGCCTGAATTTTTAATGACTGGTTCACGTTATTGTCAAAAAAGGTATAAAATAGAAATTAAAAAAAAAATAGGTACGGATACTTTTACATTATGTAGGTATATACCATTTCTGGGGTGTCAAGAAATTTAAACATTTAAATTGCATTGAGTGATTGATTTGACATAATGTCCGTCCAACAAGTAAATTCTCCAAAATCTATCAACTTATCGCCCTTTACACAAATATCGGAAAACTATAACTAACTGAAATTCACCAGCGACGCGACGTCTGTCATTTCATCGGCAATCACTGCAACACATAGATAATTTTCAATTTCTTTCCTTATTTCTTCGTGATAAACATCTAAGATGCACTGAAGGAGTTCATTTTGTGTTGTTTTGAGGTACATGCTTTTAAAGATTTGGAACTTTGAACATGAACCCAAGTCGTTTTCTAATTCGGCTAACATTGAACAGTTCCATAAAGATGCCTCTATTTTTTGAATTTTCCTTTTCGTCGTGATTTCTCAAAACTAACTCAAAAGCTCCACAAAACCATATTGATATAATTTTTAAAATGTTTGATTCAAAACATATCGATTCTTTATCCACTTCTTGTCCATTGTGTTTAATTAGACTATCACGATAAGCTGAATTTAACTCGGGTTTTATTAAAAATTAAAAAAAAATTAAATTACTTAAAAATATAATAGTTTATAATAAAAAGTTTAATCATTAAAAATGTAATAATTATAAATACAAAAACGAGCGAGCGAGAGCGTAAAAAAACTCCAAAATATAATGTACTGACCTGTACGATAATCTTTTTGGATCTACGATCCACTATCCACTATGATGAGCATAGTAAAAAATACTAGATCTTCCTTGTCGAGCCAGGCACGAATAGTCTCATTTAAACGTGTATTAAAAGTGCAATATAGCTCTATCTCTGTCACTTACGTAGAATGCCCGTAAAATCTTTCTCTTTTCGGCCGAGCCATCTAAGCTTTTGGCACCATGCGATCATCCCGTCAGCTGTGAGTGGCGAGGGTGGTACTACACTGCACAGTTGCCAGATTTTATATAATTTATAAAGAGAAAAGAAATACGCACAAAAAATTAACGGGCATTAAAACGGTTTAAAGTTAAAAAATATGTGTCTGCATAAAAATAAGGTAGTGCCATGGCTCCATGGCACTACCTCACTGGCCGCCACTGGACTATACTGGAATGAAATGTGATGGGCTACGACTCTGTGTGTGTAATTATGTAGAAAGATTGATTCCTTGTAGCGTGATTGACATTATATACTGTGATGTGCACCGCAACAAGGCGAAGATATAATGCTATTTTATTCTATTATTTTAAATTTTAACTGTATATAAAAGTTCTCAATACATTTATGTTATTTTTAACCTGTGTTTTACTGAACTGCTGTCCTGAAAAAACTACTCGTCACAATTTAAACCTAAAACTAAGATTAATATTATTACAAAAATTATTAATATTAAACTCACCAGGCTTCCGGGTTGAACCGCGTCAAGTTTCACTGCGCCGAGCCTTTGGCATCCCCTGTGATGTCTTCTTCAGGCCTTCCGGTGTCTTGGTCTCCTGAGCTCCCAGGCACTGCACTATTTAGTTAGTAGATTAGTAGTAGATTTTTGTAATAATAATAATATTCTTAGTTTTAGGTTTAATATATATACACACACATACACGTTTTGTCAACTTTTGTGTTTTAATTCGCAAGGAGCATCATTCATGCACTACAAGAAGTGTGACTTTCAAATGACTAATAATGGATTGGAATTGGATTGGGAAGACGAAAATTTTTTTTGCCTTCAATTTGTTAACACAACAATGCAAAAATATGAATTCGGATATATGTATTTATATTTTATAGATTACTGAAAAGCATCTAAGTACGTTAACCATCGAAACGTGATCAAAATTATGAAAATAAATTATGTTAAACATCAAGACATACCTACGAATTATTTAGAGCAACGTTGGCACGAAACAACAACAACCGAAATAAAGCACACAGCATCCGAAGATGTACGAATCATGATGGTTGTTGTAAATGCCGAACACGACAGGTTTTTAGGGGACTTCCCGGTCCTCTTTTGCCATTTACCTTCCCTTTGAGAATCAGTTGGAGAAGGCCGTAACGTTCTTGATTTCTCATTACATGTCCTAGATATTCTAATTTTTTTGGTTTGATGGTTATGAGAATTTCACACTCTTTCCCCATTCTACGCAGGACTTCCACATTAGTAATTCGGTCAACCCAGGATATACGTAAGATGCGCCTATAACACCACATTTCGAAAGCTTCGAGCCGATTCATAAATGCAGCAGTTAGTGTCCACGCTTCCATTCAGTAGAGCACAACTGTGAATATGTAGCATTTGAACAGACGGTATTTTGTTTTTAATGATATGTCTCGACTGTTGAAAATGAGTCTCATTCTAATGTATGCTGCTTTCGCTTTTATTATTCGCTGTTTAATTTCTGTTGAATGGTCCCATTGGCTATATAAATTCGTGCCCAGATATGTATATTGCTCAACTCTTTCGATATTCTCTTGGTTGATTTCGATATTCTGATTGTAAGTTGGGCGCTATTATTGCGAATTATTGGGCTAATTCGATGCTTAATTAAAAAAAGGCCTCATTTGGGTCTTTATGAGAATAATGAAGATAATACCATATGTGCATAATATTGCTAGCTCAGAGCTGCTACGATCAAAGGAAAGATGTAATAATGTGCTTTATAGATTACGAAAAAGCCTTCGATCGAATACTACATCATAAACTCGTACATATACTAAAACAACTAGACATAAATCAAAAAGACATTCGCTGCATAGAAGCTGCAAAAAATTCTCAGAGGTGTAAGACAGGGATGTATTCTCTCCCCACTACTGTTCAATCTATATTTAGAAAGTATTTTCCAGGAAGCTCTTGAGGAATGCGAAAGCGGCATCATAGTAAATTGTACCTGGGTCAATAATATACGATATGCGGATGATTCGGTCTTAATAGCAGATAATATAGAAGACCTCCAAAACCTTCTTAATAAAATTGGAGAACATAGCGAGAACATGGGACTTAGCATCAACATAAAAAAGACGAAGTTCCTTATAATGAGCCGTCAATTATGTCAACATCAAAATGCAAGACTAGCATATAACAACCAAGATGTAGAGCGCGTAAGAAAATTTAAGTAACTGTGAACCTGGCTATGTGAGGACTGGATGTCGGTTAGAAAGGGCCAAAAGTGCATTCATGAAATTAAGAAACGTCTTTACGAACTCTGACTTTGACGTGGGCCTAAGACTAAGATTCACGAAATGCTATATATGGTCGGTGCTTCTATATGGCATGGAAGGATGGACTTTAAAAATAAACACAATTAATAAGCTAGAGGCATTTGCAAATGCAATTAGGGAAGCCGACCCCGCATATGGATAAGGCAAAGAGAATGATGAATAAGCTCGAGGAATTTAAGATGCGGATTTATCGACGAATCCTTAAAGTTCCCTGGACCGCACATAACAAATGAAAAAATTCTGAGAAGAATTGGTACAGAACGACAACTGCTATGCACAATTAAACAGAGAAAAACGGCATAACTGGGGCACCTAATTAGAAACAAAAGATACCGGTTTCTGCAAACCTTAATTGAAGGAAAGATCGAAGGAAGAAGGGGAGTGGGCAGGAAGAAAATGCCACGGCTCCGTAATGTCAAACAATGGACAGGACTAAGAAACATAGGAGATCTAATACATACTGCAACGTCCATTAGTGGATTGCATAAGAAGAAGAAGAAGATGTGCATAATATTAAGATAAAAAAAGAAGAGGAACAACTATGTAACAGTCTGAAATTTTTAAATTTGTTTGAGAGGAAGTCACTTGGCAGACGTGAGTTGACCAAGATGGTTGTAAGATTTCGGGCAGGGTTCCTTCATGTTCCCGGAAGGTGTCCAATAACACCGTTTTCAAGTCTTTACAATTTTACAATTTAAGAACGAAAATTGAATTCTACATATAACCACTGATTTTGGGGCTATTTTGCAAGTACATGAGTTCACTGATGATGGATTCATACGTCAGAAAACATTCTACACCAGGGAAATAAGGCAAAACTATACCATGTTCGGGACACTTGAGCAGCCAGGTTGAAAATGGGTTTTTTGGATACTGTATACCATACCTAATACATTATAAATTCAAAAATGCCCGTCACACTTCATACGAGAATTTTAGTTATTAACAAATAAGCGTCAAAAATAGTATTTTCGTTTAAATAGCTACAGGTAAAAATACGGTAATTAAATATCTTCTTTATAGTATCTTTCTTTTAGTAGATAAGCAAAGGTTTAAAATCACAGTTTTTGAATTTTAGTCCGATCCTTTGTTGCTTCGGAAATTTCTAAATAAAATTAAAATTTCATAAATAAAAAAATTGCTATAACTTTTGCGAAAATGACCTTAAGACTTTCATATTGCACGAAGAGTTTTGTCAAATAGTCCGTATAATGCATAAAAATTTTTAAGACGATTCGTCAATTAGTATAAATATTATTCAATTTGTTTATCCCAAAGAGCTTTTTTTTGCAATATCATTGTTCAGAAAATAATAATGATATAGCAATTCTTTGGAAACCACGTGAAAGAAGAATAGTTATATTTTCAGATAATTTAAAAAACTCAATAAAAAGTCATTTTTTTTGTTCCGAAAACATTTTTCTAAAGTAGGGTCATTTTTGGCTTATAAACAATTTGAATAACATTGTTAATATTAACTCTAGACCAGAACTACTTTAGGATTTGAAAAGCTGGTATTTTTACACGAATTAAAAAAAAACATTTCGCCTAGATTAATCAGGGTCGAAGTAAGCCACTTTTTTTATTTAATTCACAGCTACTTTGTTTATAAAAATTAAGCAACCTAACTAGCGCCATTTTGAAGTTCAAGGTATATAGTTTATGAGTAAAGTTTAACTAAACTTTGAACTTCAATAAAGTGGTTAATAAAGCTCTAAAAATTAGCCCTATCGAAATAGATTCGTGGTAGGTGGAGGGGAATAAATATTAAAATCCGTGCACTCAAAAAATGAAATCGATTCTTCAAACATATGCTGCAGTTAGTATCTCGGGGAGCTTGTTAATGGATTTTGATCATCATTTTTTAATTTGTATGTACTCGTAGTCTTGTAGAGTACGTTATGAACACATATCCCCACCTTACATTACAAAATGTTAGGGAGAACCCCTCTTCTCACTCAGGGATATGAAAAAGAGATTACGACCGATTCTAAGACCTAGCAAATATTCATATATAATTTCATAACAATCGGTCAAGCGGTCTCGGAAGTATGGCAACTAACAGTGTGACAGGAGAAATTTGTAGATGCAATTATATAAATGGCTATTAAAAAATAGGGGTTGATGATAAAAGAGTGAAAATTAAGGGTTGTATGTATTTTTTAATTCTACACCATATAAAATAAAGGTAGACAATTTTGTCCAAAAAAATAAAAAAAAATGTCAAGGGGGTAACCCCCCTTATAATTTATGGGCATGAGAAATAGATTAGCACCTATTCTTAGTCGTACAGGATATACGTGTAAAATTTCATAAAAATCGGTCAAGCCGTTTCGGATGAGTATGGTAACTAACACTGTTAGAGGAGAATTTTATGAATATTGAATTAACTATGAATTAAATAATAAAAGTGGCTAACTTTGTCCGCAATTAACCTAGGCAAAAAGTTTTCTTTTAAAATTCGTGTATAAATACCAGCTTATGAAATCCCAAAGCAGATTTACTCTACTGTCAATATTAACAAAGCCTTTCAAATTGTTTTAAGCCAAAAATGACTATATTTTAGTAAAATGATTTCGGAATGATAAAAATGACTTCTTATAGATTTTTTTAAACGATTTGAAAACGTAAGTGTTCTTCTTTCATGTGCTTTCCACAGAATTGCTGTATCATTGTTATTTTCTTAACAATAACATTGCAAATAAAAGCTCTTCTGGATAAACAAATTGAATAAAACTTAAACTAATTGACGAATCGTCTTGAAATTTTTTGTGCATGATATGTACTGGTTGTCTCAACTTTTCATGCAATATCAAAGTCCTAAGTTAATTTTCGCAAAAGTTATAGCAAATTTTTTTTTCAAAATTTTAGTCTTATTTTGTAATTAGCGAAGCAACAAATGATCGGACCAAAATTCAAAAACTGCCATTTTGAGCCTTTGCTCATATACTAAAAGATGAATACTCTAATTCAGCGATTCTCAATCTGTGGTACATGTACCACTGGTGGTACATTTCATTTTTTGAGGTGGTACACAAAACGCAAAAACAGCCAAAATCAGCACCACTATTATAGTTAATTAGATCACCTAGTTAGATATATGTATTTCAGTTAGGTGGTACCAAAAACAATAAAAAGTATTTGGTGGTACATGACACAAAAATTGAGAACCGCTGCTCTAAATAAGATATCTAATTAACCTATTTTTCCTGTAGCAATTTAAACGAAAAAACTGCGATTATTGACGCTAATTTGTTAATAACTAAAATTCTCGTCCGAACTGTGACGGGCATTTTTGTATTTTTAATGTGTTAGGTATATAGTATCCAAAACGCCCATTAGCAACCTGGCTGCTCAAGTGACCCGACAAAAACCTTATTTCTCTGGACTATTCGTTTTGAGCACATTTATGTAATCCATTTGGATTTCTAAGATTTTAAGTTAAATTATACCCTCTACTAAGGAGTTTTTTACTTCGATGTTAGAGTTTTTTAACTACATGGTATACAGCCAAGTCCCGGGAACTTTCACGATTTAGTTTAAAAACTAGGTACCCTTAATTAAGTACTAGAAGATTATTAAATTTCAGAAGTTATGATAAAAATGTGAAGTAATTTTCTTAGAGTGTATAAAAATGATTTTGAAATCATCAGTCCTATTTCTCTTTGTTCTGTATGCTTGAATCACAAGTTCAAAACTATTTTCTAGTTAAGGAACCTACCCATTATTTCGAAGTTTAACAATTTGTTCTCGGAGTATATTCTCAAGTCTGCGTCCCACAAAGAACAGATCAGACTATTCAACGTTCCACCGCCGCCATTTTTGTTCTTATTTCCTTGGGAAAACCTCTCGATACCGGAATATTTTCGAAATAATGAGGCAACTACTTGGGGATGCAATCTACGGACTAAGTTATTCGTTTTCTCGGAGAAAATGTGATTATAGTTTGGCAAGGATGTAATCAGAACGGATTTTTGTAGTTTACAAGTTTTATTTTATTCTTTTTGCCTCTTTAAATTATCTGGAATATAGGGACAGTTTTATAAAGTCTAGACGCTATACGGTAACTCTATTGTCGAACAACGACCCTTATGAAGTAGAATTTCTGTACAATATTAAAAAAATGTAGAAAATTCCTCATTGGCAATTTCCTGTATATTCTTGGCACTGGAATAGACTCACATAATATCTCTTAGTGTTTGGTTGGCGTTTTGCTAAATTTTATAATCAGAATTTGAATTACTTGAAAACCGATGAAAAACAAATATTACCGACACCCGTATGGGTGAGCAAAGGATGATCTTCGATCAATACTCAAAAACCGGGAAACGACTAATCATCACTCAGCCTAGGCTAGAGGTGGGACGAAGCCAGTCAATCAATATTCATCACAGAAGAGGAACGAAAGCGATCGGTCGTTAAAAATTATTCCATACTTTTGCCCCTCGCTATATAATAAAGTGTCTCATTACAAAAAAGTTGATAGACAACTTCCAGTTTTATCAGAAGTATTAGCAAATTATCAATATTTTAAATATCCAGATTAACTACTATATTTATTTATATGGAAGTTAAATTTTTGGGATGAAGTAGACAGACTATTTTCAAAGATAAATCTAATGTGTGGCCTTCGTGAATCACACTATATATTATTTAATACAAGGAAAATAACAATACCATGTATATAAAAGGATTATCTGAAAAACTTAAAAAGATAGAAAATTAATTCAACATTTCAATAATATTCAAAATAACGAAAACATTGAGATCTATTTTATCTAAAAACTAAAAACCTAACAATTAAAGAGAAAAAACAAATAACTGTATCTATAAAATACCTTGTGGAGGCGAAAATTTTTATTTATGTGAAACGTCAAGACTATGAAACGTTAGAATAAGTGAACATCAAACTTATATTATGAAGAGAGAATGGAGACATGGGACAATGAACACAGAGTTCAGTGGAAAGATTCAAGTATAGTTCTAACAGAAACACATGGTAAAAATAGAAAAATTAAAAAGCAGCTCTAATTATGTTAAATGAAATCAATTGTTCCCAAAATTCCTCGGCAGAATGCAGTATTATGTGGTTACCGATATTAAAAAAGGAAATCAATAGAAAGGAAACAAATACCACGATTAGTAAGTCAAGAATACATCGGGTATACATCATTTACATATTAAAATGAGATACATTTATAAAATCAGAGTCTGGTATTAATTGGGAGATTAAAATAAATGTAAGACCAAATACTTACCATATCCGGATAATATTTTGAGGTTTTTTCCTGATTTTTCCTCGTGAGTTACTATGGGATCACTAACACGAGAATTTTACTGTCATCTGTCTATTTAAAGACAATTCACATGCTATGATTTGTTTGACGGATATTCTTAATTACAGTTGATTTCATGTAATCAAAGAACTCTTTTCCAATAAAGTCGTCCCAGGAACGCAACTCACAAATATTGGCCATATCATTTTAAAATCACCTACTTTAAAATGTGTAATAATATATGTCTGAATTGTCAATATAAATGAGTCAGATAAGATTAAATTAATATAAATATTTTTTTACCAAGCAACAGAAAAAAATTGATTAATTTATCAATGTTTTGTATTTTGATAACGATTTCCGAAGTGGAAATCGAAACGTAAAATAAATTTCATTTCAAATTTATATTGTGGCGTATTTCCAAATAAAATAGTAAATTGTCACAAATATGCCACAAGAAAATAGTTTCAGAACAATATTATTTAATTTACTTGTTAAATTAACCTACGAATATAAACTTACTCTTTACTTTCTAGTTTTATTAATACATCTACGAGTACATTTTAACTTTTCATACAATCTATACCCTTTATAATACTTAAGAGAAAATCATGCTTATTAATAAACTGGATGAATAATCAAAAGAATAAGCAGGGATTGGGGAGAAAAGCGATATTCAGGCAATAAATACTTTTATAATTTTTAAATGTTATATATTTATTTAAAAAATAGTGAACAAAGTGGTACTCAAGATAAAATAAATTCTGTTACGAAAAATGAATTTTAAATTGTGATACATTTTCCCAACTCTCCTGTTTCAGTTAAGTATTCTGAGCAAAGTAATAGGCCAGAATAAAATAATTTGGAAAAAGTAGTGACCAAATATTCCGATAAAATTATGCAATGGAAAAATTGACCATATTGTATGCTCACGGTCCACTAGATTGAATTAAGGATAAATAAATGGGACATAATGAATTAATGAATACACTGAGGGCCGGTTGTTCAAACGCTAATCAACAATTATCATTATCAAATATTTAATTACTGTCACCAAACTGTCAATGCCAACTTTGTTTGTGTTGCTGAAAACATAATTAATTAAACTTATGAGATTTATTATCAATTATGTTAATAATTATTGTTATATTAATTGATTATAGTCTCAGAATTGTAATCAATTATGTGTTTAGCAACCCAACCAAAGTTGACATTGACAGTTTTGACAGTAATTAAATATTTGATAGTGATCATTATTGATTAGCGTTCGAGCAACCGGCCCTAAGGGCCGATTGTTCGAACGCTAATCAACAATGATCACTATCAAATATTTAATTACTCTCACAACTGTCAATGTCAACTTTGGTTGGGTTGCTGAAAGCATAATTGATTATAATTATGAGATTAGTTAATCAATTAACATAACAATTATTAGCATAATTGATTAACTAATTTCATAATTGTAAGCAATAATTATGTTTTTAGCAACCCAATCAAACTTGACATTGACAATTTATTGTGACAGTAATTAAATATTTGATAATGATCATTTTTGATTAGCGTTCGAACAACCGGCCCTAAATATATAATATGTCAGTAGCGTAGTAATACCTTAAACCATATTGATTTTTTGAAAAAAACTATCAATTTTAAAATTTTGTTGAAACTTAAGGTTAACTGATTTCACTTGAAAACGTTACATTAATTACAAGAAAATTTAATGAAAAATTTTTCTTGGTAAAAGGTATATTTATTTAAAAAGCCCATAAAAGGGCTACAAATATTAAATCAAAACGTTTTCAAACTGTAGGCATCAGGGCATCATCAGTGTTACAAGACCAGCTAAGCCACCTAAAATTACTAAGGTTAAGACCTTTTGAAAATAGACTAAATGCCTTACATAAATGAAAACATTTAGGATGGATATAATCCCTATGGATATGACCTAATGACCTAATTAATTACTACCTAGCAAGCCACGGACCACGTGTGGGAGTCAGATGTTGCCCTAAGGCCATATCCATAGGGATTATATCTATCCTTTGGATTTTATACTGTTTCGATTTATGTAAGACATTTAGTCTATTTTTAAAAGGTTTTAACCTTAGTCTTTTTGGGTGGCTTAGCATGTATTTGAAACACTGATGATGCTCTTGTTACAGAGCAAAAACGTTTTGTTTTAATATTTGTAACTTTTTTATGAGCTTTTTAAATAAATATACCCTTTACCAAGGAAACGTTTTCATTAAATTTACTTTTATTTATTATGTACTTATATAAGAATAAAAGTGAGATTACTCCAATAATTGGGACATTTTCGGGCCTTCCAGATATTATTGCAGATTAAGCATTACTTCAATCCATACTCAATTTTTTCTTTTTCATAACTTCCTTTCCTCCTTCCTTCTAAGTTTGTTATGGCATATATACTAGTATCTTTAATGATCTGTATCTGTCGTTTAAAATCTTTCTGAAAAGTTCCTGTATTTATATTACAGCATCTCTGATAGACACTTTTTATGTATCTAATTACGAAATTTCTTACGAAATTTTCCCAAATTTCTGACAATTTTTATCTAAATAATAAAGAAATCTCCTAAAATCTGAAAATAAAAAAAATTTGTTCTTACATCCAATAACCTTACACACAACTTTATACATAAATAACTAAAAACCCTCATTAATCAAAGTACAACAGGTTATCTGTTATTAATGCCCAAACGATACATCAACTTTTTACCTAACCTATGTGTTTAATATAGGAAATGGTGAACCACACAACACGTATGTTTTTTTCTTTTTGTTTGTACCACCTCGTTCACTTTAGTTCGTCGAAAACGAAAAGTAATCCAAATGAAAAAAGCACCATCCACTAGCTACTGAGTTATGTACATTACGAAAAAGAGAAAAATCGTTCGGTTCCTGGGGATAAGCGTTAAGTTGAGTTTCGTGATCTTGTACAGATTTTGTTTAATTTAAAGGTAGCGCAATCAAGTAATATTCAGTAAAGCTCAGAAAATAAATTGGTCTCATTTTGAGCTTTGGGGCTATTTAAGTTACATTAATTTGTTAAACTTGATTTTTACTTATATAGACTACTCCTTAGCGGTAAAAAAACTGTAAAACCGTGGAATTGTGAGAATCAACACCGATTTTATTGAAAATTTGGGTTTAAGCTCTGTTGACACTCTTCTTCAAAATCTACTCTATGCCGAACTGCGCTTTTGCCCTGAGGGTGAAAACAACCCCATCTAGTGGATTAAAAGTTTTTAATCAAAATAACTATGGAAATCGATAGAGTGACCAATTCTGAGTAAATTTTGTTCTATATTTTTTTTTTTGCAAAATTGACACTTTCCAAGTTATTTGCGATTGAAACTGCATTTTTCATTGAAAAAACTCACGTTTTATAACCGTTTTTCATGAATAACTTAAAACAATTTAATTTTATAGAAAAAAATTGTTAAAAACAAAATTGTGGCTAATAAAAAAACAAAGAGATTCGTGTTGGCAAGACCTAGGTAAACACAATAACGACTGATAGGCTATTGATTATGTACTATAGAAAGGAACTACAACGTTAAAGGGGTTTTATTATTTCATATGGTCAATGAATCTCTATATATGAAAAAACCGCGGAGGGGTTTTTGGGGTGCGTTTACAGGGGTGCGTTTTTGAGAAATGGGTGAATTAGTCCCTGGGCACAGGTTACATTAGGGTGAGTTCTATGCACTTTTGGTACAAACACGTCTACATAAAAATTGTTCCTGGATAAATTTCCTATCTAAATATAACTTATTAAAGTTAAAGATACTTATTTTTTCAAAAATATATTCAAAAGAAAAAGCACAAAGAAACCCAAAAGAAAGAAATTTTGTTTTTTGTCCCATAACTTTTGTCCACGGGGATATAGGTATAGACATTGCTTCACAGAAAAAAAAAGTAACATATCTTCTCTTTAAAATTGTGTTTAGTAGAGGTCATTAGGATTTACAGTTTTCAAAATATGATTTTTCAAAGTTTGCCACTCACAGCAATTTTGGGCAATTTTCCTTGTTATTTCGCAAATATTGTTCTGTAACTTTTTTCTACGTAAATTTAGGCATATGCAATGGTACATGTAAGAGAAATAGAAATAAATTGCCTTTAAAATGTTCTACTGTATAATGTTGTAAGAGTTCTTTTAAAGAGGTTATCTTTTTCAAGGTTTTATACTTTTAACGAGTTTTTATATTTTTTACGATTATTTTTTAAATTTCCCATTATATCTTTTTTTTCTACATTTACGTATATATTATACAATAAAAAAGAAAGCTTATTCTGTTTACTTTAAAATGGTGTATTATAAAAAATTCTAGGATTATTTTTGAATAAGATATGCTTTTTCAAAATGTATTAAGTACTTGCAACGATTTTTGATTTTAGGATTATTTTTTAAATTTCTCATTATAACTTTTTTATGTGATTGTGTATTATGATTGAATCTTATTTTTCATAGGTAATACTTTGGATCCACTTGACTCGGCCGGGAAAACTTCAAAATATGGATTAATTCCAATATTTGCTGTCAAAGCTCCTGCACCACAAGCTTTGCTTGAACAAATAGCATGTAAATGTAGGAAGATAGGAATTAGTTGTTCAATACTCTGCAAAGGGTGCATGTGCATGGGTACTAATTGTGGGAACTCTAAGATAACTGAGGTGTCAGAGGAAGATATTGAAGCTAATGCTAACGAAGAGATAGACTTTCATTTTGAAAATTTTTTAAATGTCAACGTTTAAATAATTTTAACTAAAGTGATGTTTTCTAAGACTAATGTTTATGTAATTTTGGTAAAAGAAATAATTTTAAATAATACAGGTAAAAAATATCAAAAAATCACTCGGTTTCCATTATTTAAATATAGATGATACACCATTTTAAAGAACAGAAAGTAAGCCCTCTTTATTGAGCAATATATAGTATATTCATGTACAAGAAAAAAAAGTTGTAATGAGAAATTTAAAAAATAATCCTAAAATCAAAAATCGTTGCAAGTACATATTTATTACATTTTGAAAAATAATATCTTATTCAAAAATAATCGTAAAAAATGTAAAAAATGATATGTTTTTTATATTAGGTATTATATAATATATAATATATTATATAATAATATTATTTTATTTTTATATTATATTATAAAAAATCGTTAAAAGTATAAAACATTGAAAAACCATAATCTCTTTAAAAAAAAGTCGTACAACGTTATACAGTAGACCGTTTTAAAGGTAATTGATTTCTATTCCTATTACGTGTACCATTGCATATACCTAAAGTTACGTAGAAAAAAGTTACAGAACAATATTTGCGAAATAACAAGGAAAATTACCCAAAATTGCTGTGAGTGGAGAATTTTAAAAAATTATACTTCGAAAACTATAAATCCTAATTACCTCTACTAAACAATATTTTAAAGAAAAAATATGTAGTTTTTTTTTCTGTAAAGCAATGTCTATATCTATATCCTCGTGGACAAAAGTTATGGGACAAAAAACAAAATATCTTTCTTTTGGGTTCCTTTATGCTTTTTATTTTGAATATATTTTTGTAAAAAAAGTATCATTGATTTTAAAAAGTGATATTTAGATAGGAAATTTAACCAGGAACAATTTTTATGTAGATATGTTTGTACCAAAAGTGCATAGAACTCACCCCAGTGTAACCTGTGCCCAGGGACTAATTCACCCATTTCTCAAAAACGCACCTCTTTAAATGGTAGCACTCTGCGGTTTTTTCATTTATAGATGTCCATTGACCATATGAAATAATAAAACTCCGTTAACGTTGTAGTTCCTTTTAGCTAGCTTATTTTGAATATAATCAATAGCCTATGAGTTATTGCTCCTTAAAAAATGGTTATTTTCGAATAACCTCGAAATGGAAAACTTTCAATTTAAAAGAACTCGAATGTGGTGCAATTTTTTGGGAAAACTTAAGCGACATCATTTAAAGTTCATTAAAAAATCTTTCAAATAAGCTTTGATAAAAGTTTTTTGCATAAGGACTAACTGACTTATGACGAAAATAAAGTCGCTCTTTGGTTTTTTCTTTTTGAAATGTAAAAATTAATCCCTGTAAAAATAGAAATGAATAGATTCCCACTTAAAATTAATTTTGTCGCCAACCGCCACTAAAGTCATTCATTATTGTACTCATTTGCCCTCATTTGCGGCAGTAAAGTAACACTTTATTGTACTGAAAGAAGAATTTTAGTTTAGCTGCCGCAATTAATCAAATTAACCGAGATTAAATGTAAGTGGTCGATGGCAGTAATCAAATGGCAAGTATTTGAGTGAACTTACAATTTATTTACTTTAATTATTAAAAATATTGTACACAATTTGCGATCTTATCAATGAAATCTATGTCAAAAGTACAATTGTGCAGTATTTTTTGATTATATTCATATAAAATTAATCAAAACTTTACCGATTTAGTAATTATTTAATATTGATAACTATCGATTAAAAATCGAAAGCGGCCATCTTGCAAACGTGATCTGTCATCACTGTCATAAAATTATTATGACGTCTAAAATTTAACAAGTTCTTAAATTGTAAATTGTAAGTAAGTGTTAAAACCAGTATCAAATTGTTGGCGATAAAATTTTGTATGCACCACGTCTGCAAAGACTCTTTATCGAACTCGTCTGTTATTCGCCTGGCTCGCTACTCTCGCTCTCCTCATAATATCAGACTCGTTAAATAAAGAGTAACTTTACTGACTTGGTACATAAATAACTATTATTTAGGTATAGTTGCTACGATCCATGTGATTTGACCGGTTTCAAATGCTTAGTTTAGAAAAAATAGTTGATTAAACCGAAAATGACATTATTATAATTTAAAAAAAGTGAATTTTTCTTAAATAAACCTAAAAGTATTCATGATACAAAAACAAAAAAAATCAACATTTTTGTAAAAGAAATTCTACAATTATTAATATTTGAAACATTTTTTCATATTATGAATACTTTTAGATTTATTAAAGAAAAATACACTTTTTCTTTTAATTTTAAAAATGTCATTTTCGATTTAATTAACTACTTTTTCTAATCTAAGCATTCCAAACCGGTCAAATCACATAGATCGTATCAACTATACCTAAATAAAGTTAATTTCAAGTGGGAAGCTATTCATTTCTATTAAGATTGTAACGACCAGTTTAATTTTTACATTTCAAAAAGAGAAAAGCAGAGAGCGACTTTATTTTCGTCATAAGTCAGTCAGTTCTTATGAAAAAAACTTTTGTCAGAGCTTATTTGAAAGGTTTTTAATTAAGTTTAAAATACGTCTCCTAAGTTTTCCCAAAAAATTGCACCACATTCGAGTTATTTGAGAATAAAAGCTCTCCATTTTGATGTTCTTCGAAAATAACCATCCTTCAAAGAGCAATAACTCAGTCGTTATTCGGTTTACATAGGTATTTTAGACGCGAATCTCTTTAATTTTTTATTAGCTACAATTTTGTTTTAAATTATTTTTTCTATAAAATTAAATTTGTTTAAATTGTTCATGAAAAACCGTTATAAAACGTGAGTTTTTTCATTGAAAAATGCTTTGTATCAATAGCAAATAACTTGGAAAGTGTCAATTTTTCAAAAAAATTTTATAGAACAAAATTTACTCAGAATTGATCACTCTATCGATTTCCTTAGTTATTTTGATTAAAAAATGTTCATCTAGACGGAGTTGTTTTCACTCCCAGGGCAAAAGCGCAGACATAGGGTAGATTTTGACAAAGGTTATAATTACTACCTAAATCCAAATTTTCAAGGAAATCGATCTTGGTTCTCAAAATTCCACGGGAAAATGGCTGTTGATTGGCCGAATATGTTACATATTTACAATTGCATATCTATACTACATTCATTTCCAAGATAAGCTTGAAATCACAGTTACAGACGCCTGATCGATGGGTAATGTCAGATGCCTGATCGGGTGTGTAGTGTGTAATGTCTTCGCTGCTTCCCATTGGTTAGAAATTAATTTTTAACCAATGACAAGCTGCTACGAAAGGATACACTCACCGATCACGTTTCTAAAACTGTTACGAGCTTATTTTGGGATTGAACGAACTAAAGTTAAAATGAGCAGTCCTGAATAGGCCAGACATCATTGAGAGTGTAAAATAAAAAATCTTTCTATTTGGTATATGACCCTCGGAAATTTGTTATATTAAACTAAGTATCCAATATCAGGAAGATACAAATTATTTTTTAGTCCGTATTAACTACCAAAACCTCTGGATACGTCGAAGAATATGGGGAAAGTCATTGGGTATGGAAATCAAACAGGTTACAGTATTCAGACCTACGTCGGTGAGGGCTTAAAAATAATTTTAATAACAGTAAAAGAAATCTGTGAAAAAAATTTAAAAGGCAGCTCAAAACTAAAAAAGAAAGATTGGGTGATGGAAAACATGTTGGATATGATGGAGCAACGGTCACTAGCAAAACAACAACGAAAGCTTTATAAATGTACCTATTAAAAAGAAATTAGACGTAAAATACTAGAAGCCAAGAGTCAACATCGAACCAAACAGTATTATGAAATTGAAGAACTCGAAAATAGATACGACACGTATAACATCAACTAAAAAGTGAAAGAAGCGGCTGGTATATTCAATAAGAGACAAACTGCACTGCTACATGATGTACTATAAGTCCCCTTGACGTTGGCGACTAACATGGCGAAACTGTCTCTGTCTGGAGCTATTCTAAATAGTTGTTCTGCTTTCTTTATTCCTGTCCACTCCCGGATATTCTTCAACCAAGAGGCCTGCTTTCTACCAATTCCTCTGCGTCCTTCGATTTTACCCATCATAATAAGTTGAAGAATATTATACCGGTTTTCCCTTACTACGTGTCCAAAATAGGCCATCTTTCTATATTTTTGATGTTTGAACAATAAAGTTAAAGAATTGAAAAATTACTTTATGAACCTATTCGAAAACGATAGGAGTAGTTCATGTCCGGATATTACTAACTCCGATGGACTCACTAATAAAACGCTCTGAGGTAATACAAGCCATATCTTCTTCTTATAGTGCCTATCCGTTTCGGATGTTGGCGACCATCATGGCTATTGATCAAACTTTTAAGATACATTGGCTTGGATGGCAGAGACGTTCGCATAATTGCAAAGTATTGAAATCAAACAACATCAGTTTTAGTATACTGTTTGGAATCACAGGCTCTTAATAAGTGGTATTAAAAGAGAAGTACGACAGGTATACCTTTTCTCGCTGCTCCTGTGTTTCTACGTTTACTCTAAAAAAATGTTCAGAAAGGCACAAAACATTGTTAAAAATTTCTTGCGTGGAGAAAATTCGAAACTCCACAAACCTAGAATGTCAGAAAGACCACTGAGATTATAAAAAGCACCAAGAATAGAAAGCTGGAGTACTTCGGACATGTAATGAGGGGTCCCAAACAATATAGGTTGCTACAAAATATTATACAAAAAAAAAGTCCAAAGAAAAAAGTTTTTAAAAGTAAACAATGACTATAACGAACAAACAACTAATAACATTTTAAACCAAAAACTCCATAAGAAAGCCTTGAAATTAGTCTATCCACCACCATAGAAAGAACCCAGTACCTTCTGCTCTATCACATATACTAACAAGATAACAACAAAAATAGCCAGATACACAAAAAAGAAAGGAATAACACCAGCTTTCAGCGCTAACAACAACTTAAGCAAATATATTAAGAACAATAAGAGCCGAAAGAGGAAACAACTACAGAGTGGTGTCTACAAACTAAGTTGTGGTGACTGTCCAAAAACTTAAATCGGTCAAACTGGCAGAACCTTTGACAAACGGATAGTTGAACACAAAAGGGCGTTCAACAATAGAAAAACAGACACTTCTACATACGCACTTTCATCTTCTAGATCATAATCATTCTTTTAATGAAGAGTTTCGAATTCTGCATATTCAAAATAAAGACCTTAAGCTATCTTTATTAGAATCTATGGAAATTAATAAATTAAAAAATACAGATATAATTCTGAATGACCAACTCGAGACAAACAGCTCCCCGCTCCTCAACCTCTTCAGTTAAAGACTTTAAAAAGGCAAACCCATAGTAAATTAATCACTTGAGAAAGGCACCCTGCCGAAACAGCTGTAGTCACATAGTTACAATAAATTTTGTAGAAGTATAGAAAACAAACGTTTCCAGTGTTTTATTGTTAGAAAAAATTTTCCGTGAGAAAAAGGAACAAAGCAGAAAAACGCAGTCCGAAGAAAGACTTCATGGTTGAGTAACTTGAGAAATTGGTATGTATGGATTAAATTATGCGATTTAGAGTGGCAATGAATAAAACTAAGACAGCTATGATTGTAGCCAACGTTCTAAAAGGACATGGTACTTAAAAAGAAGACCTATGATTACGTATGCAGCATTAGTATGGTGGTCTAAATGCCAACAAAAGACCACCAGAGAAAGATTTGAACAAGCTTTAACCACAAGCATGCTTAGACATAACAAGAGCGATGTCGACTAACTCAACTGCTTCCTTGGAGGTTGTACTTGACCTCCCGGCATTGCAAATATGGATGGGGAAGGAGGCGAATGTAGGAACATAAAAAGGGGGATACGACACCAGGAAGCAGGATAAAAGGATACCGGGATGGAGAGTTTTGCAATTTTGGAAATGGTTTTTTCCGTTTTTTTTATATTCTTTTAATCAAATATCTCCTTCTCTTGCTTATTAGGATTCATAGGAAATCATCGTTTAAAAATTGCTGTGTTTTATCAAATAATTAATTCAAATTTCGTTAAAAATGCTTTACTTTTACTAGTAGACGAAAGTTCTTAAAATGATACATTTTTGGCTTTAAAGTGATGATCATGTAAAAAGTCCATTACGTAATTACAGGAAACATAGAGGTTTTGGTTATTGAGCTCCATAAAAATCAAAACACTTATCAGATACCTGGGTCAAAGTCCTCAACAGGGTAATTTCTAACTTGATTCCTCTGGACTATATTAATAATTGATTTAAAAAAACGTATTTTCATTATCTAATTATTTATACTCGTGCAACATTAACCAATAACATATTGTTATTGTTAAAAGAAACTTTTTGACATTTCTTGATAAAGGGGTATGCGACTATCAATAATAGACCAGGGCGCATCTGTTTTGAAATGGACGTGAGGTGACTCATATCTTTTTGCAGAAATTGCTTAGAATTAACCCATATACAGTAGGAAAAATGAAAGAATACCCATGAACGAACATATAAAACACGCTGTATTTTCCTGTCACTGTATCGCACAAAAAATTGGCCAGCGCACGTACATGTAATAATTATTGTTACATGTACTTGCACTGGACAATTTTCTTTGTGACACGGTGACAGGAAAATACAGCGTGTTTTATATGTTCGCTCATGGGTATTCTTTCATTTTTCTGACTGTAATAATAATTGAGTTATCCTTCCACTAAAACAGGTCCGGAACATTGTTTAAATAACCAAAATGTCAAAAAATGAAGGAAAAATTCGATTTTCTTCTTCGTTTTTTGGATATAACTTTAAAAGTATTCACTTTCAAGAAAAGTTGTACTAACATAAAAGTTGCTCAATTAAATATCCTATAATATAGAATTGGTTAAAAATTTTAAAAATTGTCACCCTTGTTGCAAAATGGCAATAATTGCGAAAAAACCACAACAAACAAGTATTCGCATTTTACGTTTTTCAACCATTTATGCTACACTTAGGACCTTTATATTTTACCCAGAAAAACTTTATGAAATAGTAAAACAATGCTGTAAATGTCAATAAGATTGATTAAGACTGGTACAATAGATTTTGCAGAATATATTTTGCAATCCAGCTTTCGCAAAAAAATCATTTTTTCAAAATGTTGCAGGACTGAAAATAAACCAGATAGCAAGGTAAATTATTTTTTACATATATAAGAATAATCTACCTTTTATTTTAAATTTTCAAAATTAAAATCGGTTAACTACCGCGACGTCAGGAATTTTTTAAATAAACATTAATTTTTGGTGTTACGCGCAGGACAGCGGTGTTCGATTCACAAAAGTTGATTTCCACCAAAATTTCTTCCAATCTTTATCTAATATATTATTTTCTTACTCTATATTTTGTTATATTTTAATATTTTAATTCCATAAAAATCAAACTAATTTGATTATTGTTTGTGAAATATTGTTTAAACAATTGCATATGTTTAAAAATAATAAACTTTTATTCTCTAGGTTAAAATATATGAACAAAGAAAGTTTTTGCTAAAAAAGTGTTATTTCGAAGGACAGAGTATGTGTTTCTATTTAGTAATAAACAAATTTATTTATTTATGTCGAAATGTACTAAAATATAAAATTTATCAATCATTATCAAAGGTCGCAAATGCCCAATCAGAGCAAACGTATCCGCATGTAGCACCAAAAATTATTTGTTTATTTAAAAAAAATCCTGACGTCGTGGTAGTTAGCTAGAAAGGTACAGTATTATTCTATATTATGTAAAAAAAAATCAACTTGCTTTGTTTCAGTCCTGTAACATTTTGAAAAAATGAATTTTTTTTGCGAAAGCTGGATTGCAAAATTTATTTTGCAAAATCTATTACACCGATCTTAATGAAATTTACAGTATTGTCTTATTATATCCTAATGTTTTTCTGGGTGAAATATGAAGGTCCAAAGTGTAGCATAAATGCTTGAAAAACGTAAAATGCAAATAGTTGTTTTTTTATGTTTTTTTCACAATTATTGCTATTTTGCAACAAGAGTGACAATATTTAAAAATTGGAACTAATCCTATATTGTAGTAAATTTAATTACGCAATTTTTACGTTGATACAACTTTTCTGGGAAATGAATACTTTTTAAAGTTATAATCATAAAACGAAGGAAAAATCGAATTTTTCCTTAATTTTTTGACATTTTGATTATTTAAACAATGTTCCGGACCTTTTTGAGTGGGACGATAACTCAAATATTATTATATAAGTTATTTTCAAGCAATTTCTGCAAAAAAATATGAGTCACCTCTCAATATCGAATTGTACTAATATTTTTTTACAGATGCGCCCTGGTCTATAAATCATTATTTATTTTGTAAAATGTAGTAAAATTTTGCTTTGATACTATTAAGGGTTCCTTTTGTGTTTCGGGCAACCCTCCAAATAAAGCCGAACTGTACTAGATCACAAAACTCTCCAAGCGTGGTAGTTTGGCCAAGAAGGGCGCGGCAGGGTAAAGAGAAGAATATCGAAAATGGACATTGTATGGAAATCGGGAAAATCGTATCGGGGAAAAACAAAAGCCTACTCACATATTGCCGGATTGTTGGCTGCGAACATTACAGAAAATGATGGTGAAATTATCTTTACGTTTTTTTTATGGTTGTGTTGTGTTTTTGTTGTTTTGGGTAATTAAAATTAGTTGGGGATGTAGAGTAACCTGAAAATCAATCTGTACAATGAAAAAATGTATTGTTTGTTTGAGGTTTTTGTGTAGGAAATAAGTATGCATTTTCATTACGACAAAAACAGAAATATTAAAAATATTTTATAATTGGCATCTTCTCATTTTAAGATATTCCAGAATTAATTTTTTTTTAAACTGACATGAAATGTCATAATTTGCCACCTCTGATCAGTTGTCACATTTGATCCTATGGGATAAAACCTATTTTTCCCGCCCGCGAACATCAAAAATTTATCGTAGGGAATTTGCACATGTTTTTATTACCTACATAATAATGTTCAAAAACTCATAACTTAGAAGTACAAATTTAAAGTATTCTGTGAACTTAAAATACTTCAAACGACCCGTGACGTCACATAGTTATACTTTATTTACGTTTATGTTTATGGTTATATTAATATTCTTCTTCTTCTTTAGTTAATTCTTCTTAGCTTAGAAAAAATAGTTGATTAAATCTAAAATGACATTATTATAATTTAAAAAAAGTGCATTTTTCTTAAATAAAACTAAAAGTATTCATGATACAGAAACAAAAAAAAAATCAGAATTCTCAGTAAAAGAAATTCTATAATTAATATTTGAAACATTTTTTCATATTGTGAATACTTTTAGATTTATTTAAGAAACATGCACCTCTTTTTTTTTAATTTTAAAAATGTCATTTTCGATATAATCAACTACTTTTTCTAAATTAAGCATTCCAAACCGGTCAAATTACATGGATTGTATCAATTATACCTAAATAAAGTTGATTTCAAGTGAAAAGCTATGCATTGCTATTAGGATTGTAACGACGAGGGTTTCATTTTTTCATTTCAAATTGAAAAAAAAACAGAGCGATTTTACTTTCGTCATAAGTCAGTCAGTTCTTATGAAAAAAAAAGTTTTTTATGTTTTTTAATTTTTTCCAAAAAATTGCACCACATTCGAGTTATTTGCGATTAAACGTTCTCCATTTCAATGTTCTTCGAAAATAACCATCCTTTAAAAAGCAATAACTCAGTCGTTATTGGGTTTACATAGGCCTTTCAGACGCGAGTCTCTTTGTTTTTTTATTAGCTACAATTTAGTTCTTAATGATTTTTTCTAAAAAATTAAATGATTTTAAGTTATTTATGAAAAACGGTTATAAATCGAAGTTTTTTCGAAGAAAAATGCATAGCTTCAATCGCAAATAACTTGGAAAGTGTCAATTTAGCAAAAAAAAATTATAGAACAAAATTTACTCAAAATTAGTCACTCTATCGATTTCCATAGTCATTTTGATTAAAAAAATTTCATGATTTAGATGGGGTTGTTTTCACCTCCAGGACAAAATCGCAGTTCGGCATAGGTTAGATTTTGACAAAAGGTACAATTACTACTTAAATCCAAATTTTCAAGGAAATCGACCTTGGTTCTCAAAATTCCACGAGAATATGGCTGTTGATTGGACTACAATAGGATCAGTGGGAAGACCACGAATACGCTGGAACGGCAACTTACTGGAGGCACTATGAAAAACAGACAAATTCATGAATATTATGGTAGACAGACGAAATTACCCGAGAGACTGTATAGTTTGTCTTCAAATGTTTGGCTTTTATTTTTCTGTATTTTTTTTAATTAAAAAAATTATTATTTTTGCCCGGTTCAGATGTAATTATGATTTCATGCTATAACACTATTTTTTTAGAAATCAAAGTCAACTGTTGTTCAAATTTCTCTATTACTTCAAACACATATGTTAAAAGAATAAAGGGTAAATTATAGTATAGAGACTACCTACGTTGACATATTAATATTACTTAACGGTACTTATCAGTAGATTATATTCATATACCAATTCTTGTTAACCAATGTATTATTGCAAAATTAATTACTATTACCATATATTATAAAATTATTTACGAACATATTTCAATATGATTCTATTTCAATTATTTTCGCACGATCTATTCCAACAATAATTTCGAATAATATTCAATATTTTGGTTACGTTTTATTAGGCAATTTGATTATAACTTTATATAATATTGACAATCAATTATTTACATTCTTCGTCATTAGTGTATCCCCAGTATCCAAAATTTAGTATTAGTTAGTCCAGTAAATCAGTATAAGGAGTATGACACCTTATGAAAACTTGTATTACGGATTTTAAAGAATTTTTGATACGAAAGCAACACGTTTTTATCGAGAGACATCGATTCAGACGAAATTATTCTCAAACTATTATCTAATATTGTATTGTATATACAGGGTGAGGCAAATAAAGGGCCTATTAGAAATATCTCGAGAACTAAAGGCAACAGAATCATGAAAATTGGAATAAAGGGGTTTTGAAAGATGATCTATTAAAATATTTTCATCTCTTTGCAACTTCCGGTTATACCGGAAGTTGCTTATAACTTCGTTTTTTTAATGGGACACCCTGTATATTTTTACATTTTTGGATTCTCTTCGATGTCTTCTTTCTTAAAATATGAGGTTTTGTAATATTATACAGGGTATTTTAAAAGATAATTACGTTTTTTATTAATTTCGTAGCAAAATTAACACCCTGTAGAATTGTAGTAGTTTGACATCTAAAACTCTACTTACGTTAAAATGATTTCTAATATACTCTACTATTGTTAAGAATCATTAGTATAGCTAAATTTTTAATTTTAGTATACAGGGTTGGTCGAAACTCGGAATGAGTATTTTCTGAGTTTTCTTAAATGGAACACCCTGTATTTTAGTATTGTAATGAAATGATATTTTATGGTACTTTTTTATTTCTTAAGCATTCCCTATACCTAACTGCTTTAATTTGTGCTTAATTGTTAATCGCACCAACAATCTTAACTACGTAGGTATTTTGATAGCTAAACCATTATTGGTAATTTTAAGGACCAGTCTGGATTAATATGTATTTATTTCTAAAGAATTATTTGGGATTGAGTATTTTCCCGGCCAACCTAATAAGATTTTACGTATTTTTTTTTGCAATTAATGTTTAGCTTGAATCACCAATAACTCACGAATTAAAGCATTTAGGTATAGGGAATGCTTAAGAAATAAAAAAGTACTATAAAATACCATTTCACTACAATACAAAAATACAGGGTGTTCTATTTAAGAAAACTCAGAAAATACTCATTCCGAGTTTCGACCAACCCTGTATACTAAAATTAAAAATTTAGCTATACTAATGATTCTTAACAATAGTAGAGTATATTAAAAATAATTTGAACGTAAGTAAAGTTTTAGATGTTAAACTACTACAATTGTACAGGGTGTGGATTTTGCTACGAAATTAATAAAAAAACGTAATTATCTTTTAAAATACCCTGTATAATATTACAAAACCTCATATTTTAAGAAAGAAGACATCGAAGAGAATCCAAAAATGTAAAAATATACAGGGTGGCCCATTTAAAAAAAACGAAGTTATAAGCAACTTCCGGTATAACCGGAAGTTGCAAAGGGATGAAAATATTTTCATTTAATAGATCATCCTTCAAAACCCCATTATTCCAATTTTCATGATTCTGTTGCCTTTAGTTCTCGAGATATTTCTAATAGGCCAGTTATCTGCCTCACCCTATATATTGTATGGTATTTACCCCCCAATCCCCTTTAAGACTTATATGTCTTGTCCGATCAGTCAAAGATAACATTCCAAATGAACAATACGGTGTTTATGAAATTCCTTGTGCAGACTACTCCCGATTTTATATAGGCCAAACCAATCGATGAATCCAAAAAAGGATTTATGAACATACCATATCTGTTCGCAATTCCGATTCAATTTCAGCCCTAGGGCAAAACCATCTTCATACAGCTCACAAAGTTAACTTCGAACGCTCTAGAACCATAGTCCCCATCCGCTTCGATAAACCAAGAATTATCTGAGAAGCCATAGTGATCGAAAAACGGCCAAATTGTCTCAACAAAAGAGATAACGGCTTCGACTTGGAGACCTCTCCTAAAGAAAGCATCGTCCGCTCCATCCACCAATTCAAATAATGCCACCGCCACAAAACTTCGCGCCAATCCAATTGCCGCCATGAAAAATCTTCGCGCCAACGCCCACTTCAGGTCACCGAACGACAGCCCACTCCACGGCAGCTGAAGATGACGTCAGACAGGACTTCGAAAGCTTGGCAAAGAATCCAATGACGCCGTGCAACCCGGAAGGGGCTATGAGCATCTATATTGGTTGGAATTTCTCTACTTCTATTACATGTGATGTATCAAAGCACTTCTTCCGATATAAAATATAGTTTCTATTTTTCTTATTTATATGGTAAATATTTGTTTAAATCCCTTTTAAAAGATGTACCTATGTCATTTTTTCGATTTTCGACAGTTTATGACAGAACAACATTATGTAAAGGACATAATACAATAGAACATAAAATGAATGCTCATATAGCAAAGGGAGGATAAACACAACTAATAAACACGTTCCAAATACACGTCTCAATTATATTAGCTTATCCCCTCTTATACAGGGTGTCCCGAAAAGATTGGTCATAAATTATACCACAGATTCTGGGGTCAAAAATAGGTTGATTGAACCTCACTTACCTATATACAATAGTGCACACAAAAAAAGTTACAGTCTTTGAAGTTACAAAATGAAAATTGATTTTTTTTCATATATCGAAAACTCCTACAGGTTTTTTATTGAAAATGGACATGAGGAATTTTTATTACAGCAACATCTTAAAAAAAATTATAGTGAAATTTGTGCACCCCATAAAAATTTTATGGGGGTTTTGTTCCCTTAAACCCCCCCAAACTTTTATGTACGTTCCAATTAAATTATTATTGTGGCACCATTAGTTAAACACAATATTTTTAAAACTTTTTTGCCTCTTAGTACTTTTTTAATAAGCCAGTGTTTATCGAGATATTTTGAATATTTGTCGAATCCACCACCTATTTGTATATGGTTCAGTATGATTATAGACACATGTTAATAATCTGAAAATTTATTTATAACTTAAATTTTTTGGTACATTTTGAAAAAGAAGCCACATCTCGATAAAAGTTGACTTATCAAAAAAAGACTAAGAGGCAAAAAAGTTTTAAAAACACTGCGTTTAACTAATGGTACCACAATAATAGTTTAATTGGAACGTACACAAACATTTGGGGGGTTTAAAGGAACAAAACCCCCATAAATTTTTTATGTAAATATAGTAAAATAGAAGCCGCATCTCGATAAAAACTGGCTTATCGAAAAAATACTAAGAGGCAAAAAAATTTTAAAAACGTTGTGTTCAACTAATGGTACCACAATAATGAATTAATTGGAACGTACACAAAAGTTTGGGGGGGGGGGGGGGGGGTTTAAGGGAACAAAATCCCCATAAATTTTTTATGGGGTGGACAAATTTCACTATAATTTTGTTTTAAGGTGGTCCTGCCATTAGAATGATACATGCCCGTTTTCAATAAAAAATCTCTGAGAGTTTTCGATATATTGAAAAAAATCGATTTTCATTTTGTAACTTCAAAGGGCTGAAACTTTTTTTATGAGCACATTTGTACTAAGGTAAGTTAGGTTCAACCGAACTATTTTTGACCCCAGAATGTGTGGTATAATTTATGACCATTCTTTTCGGGACACCCTGTATATTCATCAATAGGTGCCACTCGCCAATTTCGTCAATATTGCGATGAATATCCTTGTTAATCACCCTGCGAAATCACCTGTTATTCAACCTGTTTATTGATGGGATCAGCTATTTTTGGTTGTGATTTAAAAATTTAATACAAGATTTTTTGGTTTCAATTTCCCTCTAATTCACTTTTTGTGTTTGGTAAGCAACCGCATTAAAATTTTTATGCATTAAAACGTGCTACCTAAAGTTAAATTCAAGCTTTGTATGGCTTACCTACATTGATCTTATATAATTGGAAATAAATCTGGGGTGTCGTCGTTTTTTATAGTCTATAACTTTACTTTTATTTTTATTTTTACCTTTTTTTACACATATGGTCCTTTTCTGAAGAAAAGGGAACTTTTTATGGGTTCTGTTAAGTATTTTTCTGTTTAAGATATTTTATTTGAACTACTGCGTGTGCAAGTTTCAATTATATTGAATTTTCTATATACATCTGTGTCTGTGTCTAATACGATTGAATTACAGTCGAACCCGCTTATTAGAATACCGGTTATAGGAATATCCCGGTCTAAGGCATAGCAATTTGAGGTCCCGAAACGTTTCTGCTAGCCACAAATGATCGGTTATTAGAATATCTCGGTTATAAGAATAATTTTGCTTGACACGAAGGCTATTCCATTAAGCGGGTTCGACTGTATGTCTAAAAATTCTTAGTTTTGGATGATTTATTGTTGAAATAATTTCATTAATGTTGTACAGTACAAGAATTAACCTCCATTAACAATGACAAAAAAATAGCAGATGTATTTAAACGTCATTAACCCATTACAGGCCAGTGTCCTATTTATAGATCATAGAAAATTTTTTTAGGCTTTAAAGGTTTAAATTTAAAGAAAACTATTCTACAGGGTGATTGATTATTAGGGTAAAGCTCAATAGCTCCGCTATATTAATAGATAGCAATAAAAGTTAATAACAAAAATTTTAGCCACCTTTGAGCTTCACATTACAAAATTAGTTAGAATGTTACAGGGTGTTCGATAAGACAATGGCAGACCAAACTTATGTTTTTTTAAATGGAACACCCTATATTTTATTTTAAATTCGAAATCCTGTTAACTTCTCCATCACAAAAATATAAATGTTTGTTATGTTATACAGGTATTTACAAAGTTATAACCAATTTTATATAAAAATCGTAACAAGTTCAACTCTCTGTATAAATAAAAATAAGCAAAACAGCAATGGTTTATTAATGCCATATTTTTTAACGTATTGTCAAAATTTCCAAGAATGGTCGATATTGCTAATTTTCTTTATATCAAATGCAGGGTGAGTCAAAACGCAAGTACATTATTTTCTCAGTAATTTTAAATGGAACACCCTGTATTTTATATCACTATTGAAAAGTTCCCTATGTCTAAATTTATTAGTTTTCGAGATATTTTCAGTTTTCAATGGACCAGTAGCGTGGCCACCCAAATCACCAGATTTTAATAAACTGGACTGATTTTTTTGGGGTTACGTTAATAATGAAGTATATAAAATACCTCCAACAACAAGGAATGATATGAAAAATAGAATACAAAGTGTATTTCGATGTGTTAATTTAAAAATGCTCCGTAGAGTAAGTAGCTCATTCAATGATCGTTTTTAGGCGTACATAAATGTGTTAGGACAAAATTTTGAACACCTTATGTAATTAAATATTAAAAATATTTTATCAAAAGTAGCTTCTAATTTTTTCAAACATGTTTTTTTGCAAAATGTATTACTGATAAATTATGTTTCGTTCTCTATTTGTTACATTGTTATATTTACATACAAAAGTAGTGTTTAATTGCCTTCACAAAATATTGTATTTTGTGTTTGTGTGTTTTATTGTAAAATCTATTACTAATTTTCTTTGTTTATTTGTTGCATTTACATAAAAATATAGTTTTTAATTGTTTCAAAAATGTTGCATGTAGTGGGTGTGTTTTTGTTTGTAAAATGTATTACTAATAAATTATTTTTATTTCTTTATTTGCTACAGTGTTACATTGATTACCGGATTGATAATCGGTAATCTTCAATTGTCAATTCAGTCATGGCTTACTTAAAATTTAGATAAATTAAACACCTAAAATAATTTGCTCTGAAAAATGAAAATATCTTGAAAACTAATAAATTTGGGCATAGGGAATGTTATATTAAAATTAAAGTACGTTAATGTTACTTTTTAATAATGATATAAAATACAGGGTGTTCTATTTAACATTACTGAGAAAATAATGTACTTGCGTTTTGACTCACCCTGTATTTGATATAAAGAAAATTAGCAATATTAATAATTCTTAAAAATTTTGACAATAAATAAAAAAATATGGCATTGATAAACCATTGCTGTTGTGCGTATTTTTATTTATACAGGGAGTTGAACTTGTTACGATTTTTATACAAAATTGGTTATAACTTTGTAAATACCCTGTATAACATTACAAATTATATTTTTGTGATGGAGAAGTTAACAGGATTTCGAATATAAAATAAAATATAGGGTGTTCCATTAAAAAAACATAAGTTAGGTCTGCCACTGTGTTATCGAACACCCTGTAACATTCTAACTAATTTTGTAATGTGAAGCTCAAAGGTGGTTAAATTTTTTTTTATTAACTTTTATTGCTATCTATTGAGCGGAGCTATTGAGCTTTACCCTACTAATCAATCACTAACCCTACTAGTAAATACTTATAAACATTAGACAAATTTGCTGACTTCGTTTATATTTACATATTTAATAATAGACATTTCATATCGGCCCTTTTTATCGTTAACTGGATTATTCTTGTTGAGTAGTGTTTATTATAAATTATTATATTCATGACTAAATGCCGAAAATATAAATTGTCGAATTGTCGTTAGAAGTTTTATTTTTTACACTGGTACTTATCGCGTTAACAAAACATGCATCATTGATGCATGGATATATTTTTTATGCGATTTACATTTTTTGTGTATTGCTAGAGAGAGAGAGAGAGAGAGAGAGAGAGAGAGAGAGAGAGAGAGAGAGAGAGAGAGAGAGACATACTTTATTGATACAATGTAACAAAAGGCAATCGACCGAAGTTTTTCAGCCAGTGTATTGCTATTTGCATAAAGTTTTATATTTCATCATATCTAGGAGAGATCATTCCGCGGTAAGAAAACGCTTATAGCTCGAGATACTGAGTACGGTGAGGCGAATGGCTTATTTTGGTCATACTTTATGTTTTTGATGGTTCTGAAAACGAAAATGACGTTGATTTTGAATTTTATGTGGGGAACATTGTCACAATAGCAATTTTGCCCTAAAAATAAAAAAAAATGAAATCACGTTTTTTTGCGTTTAACTTGCAACAACTCTGTTCTGTTTTATTATTTTTTTCTGAAATTTTTTACAGTATATATTTCTCATCTTTCTGAAGACAACAAGATTTGTTTCAAGCTTTCAGTCTTATTCTAATAAAAGTTATGAATTTTTTAAAGTAAAAGGTGCAGATTTCTGAGTTGCAAACTATAATCGCAAAAGTTGAGTGTCGAAATTTGAAATTTAGCTTTTTAATCAAAATGTTAAAAACTAGAGCACAAAGAAGTTTTCTGGAAAGTTTTAGAACAAAATGTTTTATTGAAAAAAGATGGTGCAACTTTTAATATCGACGCTATAAAAATCCAAACTAACGCTTATTTTTCGTGATATTGACCATGGGTGCTGAATGGCTAATTTTGTTTTACTTTATGTGTTTTATGGTGCTGAACAAAAATAAAGTTTATTTTGAATTTTTGGTGGGAATCATTTTCAAAATCCCGCTTTCAAAATCTAAAACTCCCAGAAAACTGCTTTGGACTCTATATTTTAGCATAAATGTGATTAAAAAACTAAATTTCAAATTTTATCACTTAACTTTTGCGATTTAACTTGGTACTTCGTATCTCGGGTACGAAGCATTTGCGGACATATATTTATAAAGCAAGCTTTCATTATTTTGTATTAATGAAGAGCATGGCTAGTTGTTAAAGTACCTAACTTTTTTATTATCCAACATAAGCCAATGAAACAAAAAACATAATGTTAAGAAAACTTGAGACCATAGTTGAGTTTTAATTTCAGTATTTTGTAAATGCTAGAATATTCCACAGGGGTTGCGACTTTTGAGAAAAAAACACAGTTTGATTGGTACATCCGGTACACAGTATCAATTTACCGCGCAACAATATTATTACAGCGATATCGTTAAAGAATAAAGCTATAACATATTAAAAACTTACTTAAATCAGACAACAGGTTTAGGAAATTCGAGACATGTACAAAATGACCCACTTTTAAGCTGGAATATTAATTTCTTGGAGAAGTAAAGAGTAAAGAATCTTATCCGTATATTTAGCTCTTCAGTGCTGTCATGTATTTACTATTCAATATATATTATACACATGCATATCTATCAACATCGATGCACTTTTTAAAATGCAAACTTATTTATGTCGTAAAATGCAAAGGGGCAGTTATCTTCTGCCAAAAATGACAGTCTTGCTTATTTGCAGAGATAGGCAAAATAGCGCAGTGAGAAATTTTATAAACAGATCCGCACAATATCCGTCAGAGCTATACGTGATCTGGAATTTTATACGTTTGGCGAAGAATATAATATATGGAAAATTCTCGGATGCAGAATTTTTTTCATTAGCGGCTCTAAGGGGCCACGAAAAGGATAAATAAAATAATTGATGGATTTGACCGTTACTTGATGGAAGTTCATTTTATCTCACAATAAAACACTGAAAAACGTTTGTTTTCTATACTTCCACAAAATTTATTACAACTATGTTATTACTACAGCTGTTTCGGCAAAGTGCTTTTGCTAACTAATAATTCCTGTTACAAAGAAAACCAAATAGTCGTTTCAATTAAAAATAAATCACTAAAACATGACATAATATTTATAAAAGCAGACAAAGGTAACACTACTATTGCTATCGATAAAAGTGACTATAATAACAAAACAATAGAATTTTTAAATAACCAAAATAGTATAACACTAAACAAAGACCCCACAGAAAAATACCGAAAACAAATTAAACTAGCCATTGAAAATTCAAAATCAATACTAAATCCAACAGAACAGAAATACCTTAATATTATGAACCCACAACCCCCTAAATTATACTCTTTCATTAAACTACACAAACTTGACCACCCAATAAGACCTGTAGTTTAAAAAAAACTGTCAGATATTATTACAGAATACACTAAATTTTAACCTAAATTTACCGTAAAAAATACACTAGAACTAGTTAATAAAATACAACATTTTCAACTGCCCAACAATTCCAGACTAATTTCATTTGACGTAAAAAATCTTTTTCCTAGTGTTCCTCCTACAGAAACTTTTGTTTTAGTTAAATACCTTTTAGAACATAATAATACAAATCCGATCATTGCATCTGAAATTTTACACCTTTTTGAAGTTTGCATAAATCAAGACTATTTTAAATTCAATAATCAAATTTACACAAACAACAGTGCAGGACTTATTATGGGTAATCCTCTAAGCCCATTACTATCAGATATATTTATGAACCAACTTGAAACAACAATTTCTAAACATCCCGTATTTAAACAGTTCTTATATTGGTGGAGATACGTGGATGACATACTAGTCTGCTTTACAGGAACTAACAGATAACTTGACCAATTTCTATCATACATTAATTCACTTCATAGTAATATTGAGTTCACAATAGAAACAGAACAGAATAATTCCATAAACTTTCTAGATGTAACGATTACCAGACTACACAACAAACATGAGTTCTCCGTATATCATAAACCTACCCATACTGACACAACTATACACAATTCATCATCCCATCCTACACAACACAAATTAACAGCCTACCATAGCATGATACATAGACTGACAGAAATTCCTATGACAAAAAATAACTTCGAGACAGAACTAAATATCTTGTTTTTTTTTTGAAAAATGGCTTTGGCAGAGCCAATTAGCCAGCAGAACTAAATATCATTGGACAAATAGCAGTAAACAATGGCTATAACGAACAAACAGTTAACAACATTTTAAACCAAAAACTCCATAAAAAAGCCTTGAAATTAGTGTATCCACCACCACAGAAAGAACCAAGTACCTTCTGCTCTCTCACGTACACTGGCAAAATAACAACAAAAATAGCCAGATACATAAAAAAGAAAGGAATAACACCAGCTTTCAGAACTAACAACAACTTAAGCAAACATATTAAAAACAATAAAAGCCGAAAGAGAAAGCAACTACAGAGTGGTGTGTACAGACTAACTTGTGGTGACTGTCCGAAAACTTACATCGGTCAAACTGGCAGAACTTTTGACAAACGGATAGCAGAACACAAAAGGGCTTTCAACAATAGAAAAATAGACACTTCTACATACGCGCTTCACCTTCTAGATCATAATCATTCTTTCAATGAAGAGTTTCAAATTCTACATATTCAAAATAAAGGCCTTAAGCTATCACTTTTAGAATCAATGGAAATTAATAAATTGAAAAATACAGATATAATTCTGAATGACCAACTCGAGACAAACAGCTCCCCACTCCTCAACCTCTTCAGTTAAAGACTTAAAAAGGCAAACACATTGTAAAATATATCACTTGAGAAAGGCACTTTGCCGAAACAGTTGTAGTAATAACATAGTTGTAATAAATTTTGTGGAAGTATAGAAAACAAACGTTTTTCAGTGTTTTATTGTGGGATAAATAAAAGATGGATGTAAGTTAAAATCAAACGTAAAATCCTCTCTGAATCAAGTTTGGGAGCAATGTCTACGACATATTCTATACATACAAAAGCTAGAAGTAGAGCAAGTTGCTGAATCGTGAGTAGAGACTAAAAATAGAAAACATTTATTTATATGGTATAGCAAGAAAATTTTTACAAAGGATGCTAGTTTAACAATTTCTTGAGATATCGAGGTACTATAATCAACAAAAAAACCTATACGGAAGTAAATCGTTTACTTAATAATTAATAATTTAAATTAGTTATTAAATTTAGTAGACGGCCTCCAATGCCCCCTACACCTCTATTTATAAATGATTTACTTCTTCCCGTAGTTGGTCATTTTAAAATACTGGGATTGACGTTTGACTCTCGCCTCTCTTGGAAGCAACATTTTCTCAATTTAAAAAGTGCATGCCACAAAAGATTAAACATTCTTAAAACACTGTCTCACTATCAATGGGGTGTGGATGAAAAGTCGCTCCTTAAAGTATATAAAGCACTAATTCGCTCTAAATTGATTATGGTAGTATTGCTTATATGTCTGCTTCAAAGAGAGATCTGGATTCCTTAAACTCTATCCATAACACAGCCCTTCGACTATGTCTAGGTGCATTTCGTTCCAGTCCATCTGAAAGTGTCTACTGTGAAGCCGGTGAGCCTCCTCTCTAGATTAGACGGCAATATCTTCTTCTTTCCTATGCTGCATCTGTCTCTTCTAACCCCCTTAGACGTTTATTCACAACAACATATACCACCCCCTCACCAATAATAAAACCTATATTTTCTATATTGTCCACAATAACAAGCGACATTAATTTTAGACTGACAAATCCCACCCCCTTTCATCGAATTCCTCCGTGGATTATGCAGGCCCCTCAAACTAACACAAAAACAAAATTCAATAAATATGAAACACCTAAAGAACTCATGATAAAAGCTTTTTTGAAATTATACACAATAACCACTTTGATCAAGTAATATACACCGATGCTTCCAAAAGTGATTTAAGGGTTGGCTGTTCAGTCACCCCTCAAAACAATCTCATTTGTGCTTCTTTTATTCCTCTTCTGTGCAGCGTACATACTGGAGAATTATATAGTATCTTACAGGCTGTTAAGAATATTAACCTCCCGAACATAAATGTTGCCATTTGTACAGACTCTCTAGCTTCCATTTTATGCATTCAGGAATTATTTACCGATCATCCTCTTGTCCAAAATATCCATCATTGTTACCACCACCTTTCTACCTTAAACACTAAGATTACATTTATATGGATTCCGTCTCACATTGGTATACCTGGTAATGAACTTGCAGATCAGCATGCTAAAACGGCTTCAACAGATACCACGTCAACAACCCACATCCAAATTTATAAAGATTTGAAAACAGAAGCGTACAGATTCACATGGAGATTATGGCATGCCCACTGAAGCTCCTTAAATACATCTTTACGTGCAATCCAGCCCTCAGTATATAAGCCACTTTACACTGGCCCCACAGGACTCTCTAGACAAGACCTTAGAATTATAAGAAGAATCCGTATAGGCCACACCAAACTTACTCACGGCTTCCTGATGTCATCAGATATCCGGCCTATCTGTTTAACATGCCAGTGCCAACTTACCGTGAACCACAATATTACCGAATGTCATCAGTTCAGTGTAGTAAGACAACAGCACAAACTCAAACCGCAGCTATGTGACATTCTAAGTGATACCAAACAGTTAGACAGAGTTCTTCAGTGTTTAAAAAAAATATCTTTGTATCATAAACTTTAAATTTTTTTTATGACATAACTTGTTAATGCTCTTTAATTATACCTCTTGTAATCTTGTTTGTAATCGTCCCGTGCGAGTGGCCATAGTTGCCGGGCACGTTAATGTAAATAAAAAAAAATAATTTAATCCTAAGAGGATGTTTAGTAAAAACTAAAGCATTGTAATGAGTATAATTTCAGAATAATATTATTAAGCACTAAGAGCTGAAACGAGATATTTAATGTGAACATTCGTTTAGTTTTGATTGGTCTTTAACGTCCATTAAACAGAACATATTAAACGTAAGACTTAAGTATATTGTATCTCAACATAAATCCAACTTGCGATAAGTCAGAAACTTAGCACAATATTGCCTATAAGCAGTGTCGACGAACGATCGGACGCACCTGAGGCCTTTCCCCGAGGTGATCGCATGGATCTTCACTGCTGTCATTAGACTAATGCTAACGTACGGAGCTATTGCTTGGGTACCAACAGTGCTACAGTCAACAGAGATAAACAAACTTAACCATTTTCAGCTGGTGGCTTGTCTAAACATATAAGGCTAAATAAAGCCATAAAAACAACCCCAACTGATGGAGTTGCTCATTTTGGCATCACCCCTCTAGTCATACCTATATATTAAAGAGGTGGCGCTGATGACAATGATACAATTGAGGTCAGCCGGTTAAACCTTGATGTATAAATGGGACAACTGAGATTTCGTTTCTGTTGGGGAGAGCTGGATGCGCTACCCCTGCTACAGGCAGGCTGCGACTCAATTAAATCTATGTTTGTCTTAGACAAACCCTACAAAATCGAGAGAAGACAATATACGGAGTCAAACGTAGCAAATGCATATTTAATATACACCGATGGCTTCAAATGAAGAAGGCTAAGGATGCAGGATATACTCCAGATCACTGAACCTAATAATAAAGTGGGGTAGGTGCAAAAATGCCAGAGTATTCCAGACGAAACGGGCTAGTATCTTCATAGACACAAAAGAGATAACCAGAAAATGTATAGCCAGTAAAACCATAAGAATCCACACGGACAACAGACAAGCATTACCAACTTTGAACAGACCACGTGTCACATAAGGTTTAGCAATGGAGTGTCATGAGTCGTTATCTCAAGCCTCAGATAGTAATAACACAATCTTGAGACGGGTTAAAGGACACAATGAAAATAAAGGCAACCGTATTGCTGACCAAGTAGCTCGGACACTGGCAAGTTGAAAAGTTCAGCATCAAAGAAGTACTTGGGATTGACCAGGGAAAACCTACGCTTGATAGTTCAGTTGGTTTTTAGATGGTCATTGTCAACTATAAAAACACCTCCACGGGCTGGGGTTAGTAGACACACCTCAATGCAGGAAGTGTGAACCTTCTCCCTCTTCATGTGCCATGCTCGATTATCGAGCGTTTGCTGTCAAATTGGCTATAGTAATTTTGTTGACGACAGCTCGGAAATGGGATGCAGAGGATCTGTTAAAACATTCTCTCAGGTTTCTAGGCCATGGCATTCTTCTTCGACCTAGCCCATCTTCTTCCGTATACCTTGCCTTGTATTATTAAATGGAGTAAACCTATTATTTCTCTCTGGGTGTTGAATGTCTGAATCTTCTTCCTCTTCTAGTGCTTTCTCCTTTAGTGGAGGTTAGCGACTACACTGGCAAATCTGTCTCTTTCCAATGCGGCTCTAAACAAATATGTTGAATCAAGACCGTTCCAGTCTCTGATATTTGTGAATGTGTGCATGTGTGAATAAAAAAACAAAAACTGTCGAGCATGTTCTATGAAAACATCAGAGAGTTTAGTCTGGAATTATCGTCAATACGTGAATATGCATTGGGCGAGCCCTAAGCTACACCTGCCCACATAATGAATAATCCCCTGGTTATTTGTCCACCTTACTTAAAATGGCAGGACGGACAATAAGCTAAGGACGACAGCTCACTGGGATGATGCACTATGGGTCAATTGTGGCCTGTGCTGTGGGTCTTGACTGGTCCTCTTTACCCTACGGATACAGAAACAACTGAACATGATATTAAAGATATAAAATCAAATAATAAAGATGTTTCTTCAATATTAAACCATAAAAGCTTCACTTACTGTTGGAATATAGCATCACTTAATCGAACTAAACGTAAAAGGATCATCAAACTACAGTAGACTCCCTCTATAACGAGAACTGAAATGGCGGACTAATTACCTCGTTATTAGCGGATCTCGTTATATCAGACAACAATAATATTGTGCATACCACCACCACTGAAATGTTTTGATGCCTCTTACATAGTTTATTAGGTGTCGATGGTCGACATTTGGCCATCTTAAATTGTAAATTTCCTGCAATATTCAATATCGGTCGATAGAAAAACAAGAAGGAAAAAGTTTTTTACCGGGGCGGTGGAATTTATTACAGCACTGACCTCAATAAGCACACAGATGTTGGGCATTCCTGTATGCAGGCAGTTATGGTATTTATTTATGTCTATCGCCACGCCAAAAACAGGTAAAGAAACATATTCTTTGATTTCATTTTTCCTCATAACCAAATATGCCTCGTTATAGAGGTGTTATAGTTCAATAGGAATTTCATTGGACATCTAGTGTACCTCGTTATAAGCGAAACCTCGTAATACCCGTTTTCGTTATAGAGAGAGTCTACTGTAACAGCTTCCGTTCTCTAGTATTTTCTAAATAATCCGAATAAACCCTTACATTCCTATACACCAAAATACTTTTATTCACAGTGATTTCGTTCCGCCCATGATATTTACTATGATGGCGATGTACTGATGTACTCGGTGATTTTCTCCTTTTCTTATCCATATTACTCTTTTGTGACAGCAAATACGAAGTCGGCGCGCCAACTAGACTGCCGCAAAAAGGACAACACGAACCGCCATTTTGGCTATTTTTTGCCCCTTCGCAAGTTTTCGACATAAAGAGCACCTTAAGTCCCTTTGACAAGATTGACACAGATGTTAAAGTGTGCTGGTATAGCAAGTTTTACATGGCGGTATTAGTTATTAAAAAGAGTTGGGTATATAAAGAGATATTAATATTATTTAAAAATATTTGTATACTGTTTTAAATTGATTAAAAAGCTGGTTTTTCATAAGTTTGAAAAGCCTTTGTTGATATAAATATTAGTGGGCTGGTATTGCAAGTTTTATATGGGTGTATTAGTTGAATTTATAAAAAGTTAATAATAGTGTCTAAAATATTTGTAATCATTCCAAGGTACTCTATTCAGACTGAGTTGATCAGCTTCCTGGGAAAGAGCAAAACGGCTACAGGATACTATACAGTGGCGTAACAAACTCCGTCGGGGCCCCCTCGCAGAATTGGAAATGGGGCCCCTTTAAAACATTACTAAATGCGACATGTGTAACAAATACCTATATGTGTTACAGCCCAGTGAATCAACGTAAAATATGGCGATACCGTGTAATTTTCAGTGTCATGACAGAAGTGGTCAACTCAAGACTTTTCGAGTTATCTATGAGTAAAAATGTTTATTGTTCAACAAAAAAAAAAACACGTTTTTAGGCGATTTTTCGCAAATAGTTCAAAGAGTAAGTATTCGATCGAAAATATTGTAAGCAAAAATGTGTCAAGCTTATAAAAAAAATGAAACAAAAATGAAGTCTATCGACTCAGTAAAAGAAAACTTGTAGCTCATGAAAAGTTTTTCTTATTCGTCAAATTCCAAATCGAATATTTCAACGTGAAATAACCAAAAAATGAAATACTATTCAGGGAAACTTATTGGAACTTTTTTAACCTTCCGATGACCAAACTTTTTTTGTTACACGGATGACCAACGGGGGTCAAAAATGACCCCAAGTGAAAAATGACAATTGACAAAAAAATTAAGTTGTTTTAAGAAACAAAATAATGTATTCCTAATTTTAATGTTAGTATTGTATCAATGGGTCTATTGAATAAAAAGAAGTATTTGCTTTTACTTCCTCGTATTTAAGTATTTACTTAATAGTAATTGAATAAAGCATTAACGAAATGACTTTATTCAATTAGTATTAAGTAAATACTTAAATACTTGTAAGTAAAAGCAAATACTTCTTTTTATTCAATAGACCCTTTAATGATAAATAAACTTTAGTAAATCATATTTTAATTACAACTGAACAAAAACAGGAATCATTATTCTGAATATAGAACTAAAGAAATTTTAATATGTAGGTACACTAATTTACGTCGCCACAGGTTTAACAAACAATTTTTTTTCAATACTGGAATGTTTCTTACAAACAATTCCACATAATAGACGTATTTACTTAATATAAAATTGGAACATGGAAGGCCAAGGGAGTTCGTCTTTGATCCCAAATTCAAAAAATATTTTTTTTTTTCGTGTAATATAGGGATTTTTTTTATTACAAAATATGAGGGTATCTAGAATGATATTCTAGAAGTCAAATAAAAAAATAATGAGTTTAAAATTGAAAACATTTCTGAATTTATTAAATAAAAACATACATTGGGGTCAAAATTTACCCCCTTGGTCATCCGAACGGAAAAGTGTTTAAAAGAAGCTTTATTTTTTACAAAAGTTTCTAGCATCAAAACTAAGCCATTATGCTCAAAATACAGTTAATCCCATTTTTTGGTAAAAAATTGTGAAAATCTCCCCCTATTTAGCACCCCACATGAAACTAATCATTATAGCCTTACAAATGACCTAACTTTTTTATACGACCTGTAAGTTTCACCGGTTCAAAGTGCTTCTTTTTAAAAGGGTTCTAGTTGAAGGGCTTGAACGAGTCACTAATCACGAGTATATGCAAATTTTAAACAGCCATCTCTTAACCAATTTTTGTCTTACAGAAAAACAAAATAAAGCCAAAATATTTATAAAAGCAAGACCTACATTTCTTTGCTCTTTGAGATATTTCGTATCACTAATACTTTTTAAGTTATTTAAAAAAAAAACATCTTTCCAAAATAAAAAAACTTTTAAATTTTTTTAAAAATAAGAACTTCGAACCGGTCAAACTTACAGATCATATAAACAATAAATATTTAAAGTAAATGGTAAAGCGCTAATGATAAATTTTATTTGGGGTGCGAAATAGGGGCAGATTTTCACTATTTTTTTTTATCAAAAAAGGGGCCAACTTCATTTTAAGCGTAACTCGTATAGTTTTGGTGCTAGAAACTTTTATAGAAAATAAAAATAAAGCTTTTTTTGAAACATTTAAAAAAAGATTTAAGAGTTTTTCCCGAAAATTGCTTCATTTTTTGGTTATTTCAGGTTGAAATATTCGAATTGGAATTGGACAAATAAGAATAATTTATCATGAGCTTCAACTGTGCTTTTACTGTGTCGATAGACTTCATGAATAAGTACATCATTTTCTGTATCTTATAAGCTACATTTTTGTTACAAATATTTTTTCGATATATAATATTTAATTCGATAAATACCCGTCTGAAAACGTTTTTTTTTTGAAAAATAAACATTTTCACTCGCAAATGACTTGAAAAGTATAAAGAAACTCTATAGAAGAACAAAATTTGCTTATAATTAGTCAATTTATATATTTCCGGACTTATTTTAAACGTATGTTTTCACCCCAAGGAGGGGTGTCACGCCCCGAAGTAAAAGCAGCCAACGGCATAAATCCAACTTTGAAGTGGAGTATAACTAGAACCTAAATCCAAATTGTCAAGCAAATACGTCCGTCATGACGCTGATAATTTCACTCCAAAACTGTCATTTACTGAGCTATTGGTGTATTCATGCATTGTTTATGACGACTTACATTTTTCATTTTTATTGATATAGAATAAAATAGAACAAAAATTACTAAATGATTACATTAGTATTATTCTATGAGATGAACAACTTTCTTCGTGCAGTATCTATTATCAGCGAATAGGTATATCTACAATTTTATTAATTCGGATGGACAACTTCATTTTCAATACTGCACTGCTTAAAAAACGTATGTACCTATGCAAATAATATAACAACACATTTTTACATATATTAGACAACAAGATGGGGCCTTTGACATATTGGGGCTACCCGTAAGCTTCATGTTGTTGCGGGGGCCTCTGTTACGCCTCTGGATAATTGTATTGAAATACTAAACGTAGGTAAAGATTAAAGAGAAAACCCATTTCTACAAAATTCGGTAAATTGCAATTCTTAAATCTTTCAATAGTCACGTATATAGCATTATAAGTAGTTTATTGTTGTTACCATTAAATTTCGGTAGGCCGGAAGAGATTAAGTTTCTAGATATTATGAGATGATTAACTTGGCAAATACCTACGTCTATTTAGAAATTTACGTTTTTAATTTTAAACATACAACGTAAAATAATATAACAATAACAGATTGTTAAATAATATCAGATGAGAAGATGGGGCCCCTAAGCGATTGGGGCCCCCCGCAAGCTTCATGCTGCGGGGGCCTCTGTTACGCCTCTGATACTATACCTCATTATTCGGTCGATCATTTTTTACTAAATATAGCTACATAGCTTTGAGCTCTTGTCGAAGTTTTGCCACCTTTTCTATCACTACAATATTTTTTCTTATTTTAGATGCCACTGAAGATGCTCTGAGAGCGAAATTACTAGATTTAATAAAGAACTGTGCTCGATATATGCAATTAGTCCATGGTAATAAGGTTTTTTCCATGACACTTCAACAACCAGGGTCCTGAAGCGTTTTTTCGACAGGTAATACCTATAAGAACAAATTTTAATTATTTCCTGCGTAGGATCTGGCGGCCATTTTTATTTATAAACAATTTAGTGTCAAAAAACGGTCTTTTTTCCTTTTTTTCAAATTAATGGAAAACAGTAAGACTTAGGGTGTTCTTTAAAGGGAGTATAGAATTCCGTTCCAGCATATGCGCGTATACCTGAGTACGATACTTGCCTCAATTGTAGGGTACGGTGCAAGTGTATGGGCACACAGACTAACAAATAATACAAATATTGAAAAACTGAATAAAGCACAAAAAGGTTTCCTTGTTAGAATGACAGGAGCCTTCAGTACTACAGCAACATCAGCTTTAACAGTATTGACTGGTGTAATGCCCATGCACTTAAAAACACAAAAACGTGCATGTAGATATTGGCAAAGAAAAGAAAATTATGAAAAAATAATACAATTAATGGGAATAGAAATCAGAACAAAAAGAGAATTAGAAGAAATATTAAATAGAAAATGGCAAAACGAATGGGATAATTCACCTAAAGCAAGACGTCTCTATAATTTTATTCCAAATTTAAATAATATACCAAATTTTTTTAACCCAAAAAAAGGATTAATCCATTTTCTTACAGGGCACGGTCCGTACCCTACATACCTACATAGATTTAACTTAAAAGACAATCAATATTGTGAATGTGGAGAAATAGGCACACCAGAACACATAGTATTTATTTGCGAAAGAAAAACAAATACACAAGAACTACAAAGAATGAGAAGAGACCTTGTTGGCATAAATATAGAAAATATAATACAAAATGAAGAATTATTTAATACACTAAATAATTTAGCGGACATAATATCAAAGAAACAATTAGATTTATATAATATTCGACGAAGAAGAAATCAAGTAAATAATATTCAACCTCTATGAATTTGAATAAGAAATTATACAAAAAAAAAAATTAAAATTACATATAAAAATATAAAATAAAATATTGGAATAATTAAATAAATATTTATATAATAAATAATTAAAAATTAATATCAAATAGAAAATAAAATAAAATAAATCAAAAATCAAAAAAAAAATATTAATAAAAAAAAAATAAACTAAAAACCTGAAATTTTAAAACTCAATGGTCTGAGACTCGCCGAAATACCATTGAGAATATCATAAAGTCGATTAGACCTGCACTTAAAATTATTCGCGACTATTTTTAGATGAATATTGCTGGCATTTCTCATCTGAGAATGAGAAATGGGAGCACTTTTATAAAAATTATATGTTCAAAAAAAAAGTAATAATTTATCTTTTGTTTATTAGTTTTTGTTTAGTTGTTATTATTTGTTCATTAGAATTGTTTATTAGAATTGTTTACAATTTGTAGTTTTCATAATTAGTAGTAGATTAGGGCTATTGTTAATTAGTCAAATAGACAAAAATTCTTAAATTAATAATATTGTAATAAACTACTGTAATCCCTCCAGGAAACGACCTGGATTAGTCACAAGAGGCCAGGTCAATTGTATAGTACTATAAATAAATAAATAAAATAAATAAATAAATAAATGTTCTTAGTACAGACATTTTCGAGAGAATGGATAGAGCTTTAAACTGGCGTATTACAAAGTTTAATACACTCATTTATTGTAAATATAATTGCGAAAAAAGGTCGAAATTTCAAATAAATTAATTTCGCAATCAATAACTATTGCAAAAACACGTGTACAGCATTGAAATTTTTGTCAAATGAGGGTTCCTTGGTGCTTAATATGTGACAAAAATTTCAAAGCGATTTATTCAATTTTTTAAATTTTATTCAAATTGTTTATTTTTTTGCAGTAACATAAGTCAGAAAGAAATAACTTTAGAACCATTCTACAGGTGTCAAATGAAATAGCATGAGCTAATCTTTCAAATTGGTTTAAAAAAAGTGAATAAAAATACATTTATTAGTAGAAATAAATAATTATACAATAGGATGTTAAATTTTTCCTTAGAAACTTTCTATTTTTTATTATAATAAATTATATAAAATATATTTATTACAATTTTTCATCAATTATCATATACACAACATTACTTGGTAGTTATGCACCGAAAAAACGGTAAAAATAGATTTTTTTGTTTAAAAAGTTATTCAAAAAGTTTATAAAGAACAATTGACGATACTTTTGCATAATTATTTATAACTAATAAATGCATTTGTTATTCACTTTTTTAAAACCAATTTAAAAGTTTAGCTAATGCTCTTTCATTTGACACCTGCAGAATGGTTCTTACATTATTTTTTTCTAATTTATGTTATTGCAAGCTCTCTGGTAAAAAGAATTTGAATAAAATTTAAACAATCAAATGAATCACTTTGAAATTTTTATCACATATTAAGCACCAAAGAACCCTCATTTGACAAAAATTTCAAAGCTGAGCACTTATTTTTACAATAGTTATTGCAAAATTAAATTTTTTGAAATTTCGACCTTTTTTCGCAATTATATTAACGATAAATGAGTGTATTAAACGTTGTAATACGCCATTTTAATGCTTTTTCCATTCTCTAGAAGATGTCTGGCCTAAGAAAATCATGTCATACTGTTTTCCATTAATTTGAAAAAAAAAGGAAAAAATGCCCTTTTCTGACACTAAATTGTTTATAAATAAAAATGGCCTCCAGATCCTACGCAGAAATTAGTTACAATTTGTTCTTATATATGTATTACCTGTCGAAAAAACGCTTCAGTACTCTGGCTGTTAAAGTGTCACGAACAGGGTTAATTTTTTCTTATTACCCTGGCCTAAATTTATTTGCAAAATTCATATAATAAAATAATTGAAGACGGGGGTATGTAACAATTTCTAAAATTTTGAGTTTCTTAGTGAATGAAGGAGGTATGTAGCTTTACTATCATATGACACTTATACTGTACCTCTAAAAAGCTTAATAAAAGATATTCTAGTGGATGAAGGAGGTATGTAACATGTAAAATACCATTCTTGAATGGAAGAAGGAAGTATGAAACATTTTTCGCCTTTTTCAGGTTTAAATTGTTTATAACTCTAAAACTATTAACTTTGGAGAAAAATTACAAAAGACCTTTTTTGTTTCCAATGATCAAAAGAACCTAAAATAATGTACACGGGTTGAAAAAAATGATTTTTTATTTTGTTTAAAAATTTTTGTTTTAATAAATGTAGCTAAATAACTACGAAATTATCGCAGTTAGATATAGGGAATATACCACGAAAAATAATAAGCATTTCTTAAGGACTTCAAAACGCAAAAATATACAGGGTGTTCCATTTGAAATAAGAAAATTCATTAGATTTACAGAAATTCGGAAGTTTTGACAACAATATAATTGTTAGTATTTTATCGGCCGCATTAGAAAACCCTTTGTCACCAAAATCTATAAAAAATCGTGCAAGCCGTCTCCGAGATAATAAGGCTTTCCATACATAAAACTCACTCTGTATAATATACTCCATTAAATAATACAAGGCAAGGTAGACGGAAGAAAAAAGACCAGGTCGAAAAAGACCGTCATGACTTAGACACCTGTGAGAATGGTTTAACAAATCCTCTGCATCCCTTTACCGAGCTGCCATTAACAAAATTACTATAGCCAATTTGATAGCCAACGCTCAATAATCGAGAACGGCACATGAAGAAAAAGATTATTTTTTGTTCCATTACATAAATTTCTGTAAAACTGATTATAGAGTATTATTTCATGCCACATACCCCCTTCATCCATTCAGATCAGGGATAGTTATACAAACTAAAATTAACAGTATGCACAGTTTTTATTTATTTTTAGAAAAAATACTAAAAATAAAAACAACTTATCGACATTATATATTATGTAAAGGAATGCTTTTAGCAATCTAAATAAAACCAAATAACACAAACAATATTTTCATGATAAAAGTCGAGAAATAAAAACTTTAACTGCCCATATCTCAAAAGGTAGGCTTTGTAACATAAATACCTCCTTCTTCCACTTAGGTCTTCAATTATAACAGCTCTTTTATAGGACCACCTTGTATAGAAAATAATCATCTGAATTGGTAAAATTATAGCGCCTAGATGAAACGAAATGAAGATGCCGGTGTCGTCGGGGCGTCGCGCGAACGTCGCTACGTTTCATCACCAGCCGCCGCGCCATTCCTTTCTCTTTCTAGGCTAACTTGATTAAGTGATCTCAATTAGGCTGTCAACATTTCTAAAATGTCATTGGAATAATTGAGTGATTAGAATTTAGGTTAGAATTTCATCTGGCGTTAGTAATAGGAAATACACGAGAGAGACGGAGAGAAAAGTCATCAGTTGGTTTATATTTCGGTAATAATTTCGGGATTAATCCTTTAACGTAAATATATGGGAAAACGTTATTTCTAATTATTGACCTCAGAATATTTCACTTGTTCTAAATACGGAAATACAGAATATTCATACTTTTCAAAGTTTAATAGTAAAGGGAATTTAAATTTAGATCCTTCCTATTTTTAAATTTAAATAAAGCAGAGAGTGAGTGAGATATCATCTAAATTTTTAATTACTTTAAAACGATGGCGAATATACAGTGTGGCAAAGTCAAAGAGAATAAATTCATTGTTTCGTTAATGAGCGATTTTGGAAATAAATCCCGAAACAGGTCGACTTTTATTTTTAAATTATTATTATTTGGCATATATATCATACTGGTGACGTCATCCGTCTGGACGTGATGACGTAATCATTTGAAAGTTAAATCAATTCGCTATTAGCTAATACAAACATTAACATAATTATTTATACAAGGTGTCAAAGGAGCCAGTCAAAAATTCTACGCATGATCGCAAATGCACCTTGGTTCGTGTCGAATTTAAGATTACATGAAGATCTGAAGGTTCCATTTATCACAGATGTCATTAAAAATAGGTACAACAAACACCACGAGAAAATGGAAACACACCTCAACGCAGTATTACAGCTGCTAGTACAAGCTCCAATTGCCAGAAGGTTGAAGAGACTATGACCAGCTGACTTGAAGACTACCTAGGTATCCTTCACTGGAAGGAATCCCTTCACGCCAATGAGGAACCCAGCTCCCAAGTCAACACTTTAACTTATAGGATGTTAATGTATTCTGATTGTTAAATAAAGCATGATTTAAAAAAATAAACTAGAAATAAAATGTTATTTGAGAAATAAACATTGCTTTTCTCTTAAATCAAATACTCAAACAGCCAAGAGGAATGTGAGTGGCAGATTGAACATTTAATTTTACTTTGAAAAATAAATTACGCACATTCTTATTTTTTAGTCAATTAACTTCATTAATTTGTTTTTGGATACTCTGTATAAATAAATATGTCAATGTTTATACTGTTAAATAGAGAATTTAATTAATTTTCAAATGACCTAGCACACGACTCTTATTCTCACTTAAAAAAAATCATCGATTACGTCATCACACCTATTAGACCAGGGCGCATCTGTAAAAATATTGGTACATTTGGATGTTGAGAGGTGACATATTTTTTTGCAGAAATTGCTTGAGAATAACTCATATAATAATATTTGAGTTATACTCCCGCTCAAAAAGTTCCGGAAAATTGTTTAAATAATCAAAATGTCCAAAAATGGAGGAAAAATTTGATTTTTTTCTTCGTTTTTGATTATAACTTTAAAAGTATTCATTTTCGAGGAAAGTTGCACTGACATAAAAGTTGCGTAATTAAATTTTCTACAATATAGGATTACTTAAAATTTTTAAAAATTGTCACCCTTTTTGCAAAATAGCAATACTTGCGAAAGAACATAAAAAGACAAGGTTTCGCATTTTACGTTTTTTAACCATTTATGCTACACTTAGGACCTTCATATTTCACCCAGAAAAACTTTATGACATAATAAAACAATACAGCAAATTTCATTAAGATCGGTTTAATACATTTTGCAAAATAAATTTTGCAATCCAGCTTTCGCAAAACTATTTCATTTTTTCAATATGTAGCAGGGCTGAAAATAAAGCAGACAGCAAGTTGAATTTTTTTTACTTATAGAAGAATACTGTACCTTTCATTTGCAATTTGCAAAATTAAAATCGGTTAACTACCAAGACGTCAGGAATTTTTTTAAATAAATATTAATAAATAAATAAAAACACATACTCTGTCTTTGGAAATAACACTTTTTTAGCAAAAACTTTCTTTGTCAATAAATAAAAACAATAATCAAATTAGTTTGATTTATGTGGAATTAAAATATTAAAATACACCATAATATATAGAGTATGAAATAGCTATTTGTATAACAAGTGAGGAAAGTGCTACTTTTCCTCCCGAGAATGAAGTTTACTGTTCGAGGGAGAAAAAGGCGCTTTACTCCCATGTTATACATATGAGTTTTCCACCTTCCTCAAATATCAAGTAATTTTTTCATTTTTAAGTAATTTATTTAGGTAACTTACTAACAAAATTTATTAGAGCAATAAAACTAACAAGTAGGTACAGTATAACTGTCAATTGTCAAATATAAGTCAAATTATTAATGTAAGTAAACATTGTTAAATCAAAATAACAATTTACTGTTTTACCATTCTGCAAAATACAGGGTGCTCTATAAATAAACGTTAAAATGTATAGATACTTACGTAATAGAATATTGTATAGGGCGTCATTAAGTTATTTCATCAATGACATACCATGAAGTCATTTTTACTTTTACTCCAGGAAAGTACCTCCAGCGGAAAAGTACTTTCCCTCCCTAGGGAGGAAAAGTACGACTTTGCTCCCTACAATCAAGTCAGGAAAAGTATACTTTCGGTAGAGGTAGGTGGAAAATAATATATTAGATAAAAATTGGAAGAAATTTTGGTGGAAATCAACTTGTGTGAATCGAACACCGCTGTCCTGCGCATAGCACCAAAAATTAATGTTTATTTAAAAAAATTCCTGACGTCGTGGTAGTTAATCGATTTTAATTTTGCAAATTGCAAATGAAAGATACAGTATCCTTCTATGCGTAAAAGAAATTTCAACTTGCTATCTGCTTTATTTTCAGTCCTGCAACATTCTAAAAAAATGAATTTTTGTTGTGAAAGCTGGATTGCAAAATTTATTTTGCAAAATCTATTGAACCAATCTTAATACAATTTACAACATTGTTTTACTACCTATAGCATATAGTTTTTCTGGGTAAAATATGAATGTTCTAAGTGTAGCATATATGGTTGAAAAATGTAAAATGCGAATACCTGTTTTTTATGTTTTTTCGCCGCAATTATTGCTATTTTGCAACAATGATAACAATTTTTAAAATTTTTAACCAATCTTATATTGTAGGAAATGTAATTACGCAACTTTTATGTCAGCACAACTTTTTTCGGAAGTGACTACTTCTCGTATAGTTTAGCTCCCCGTGCGTGACTAGCTTAAAGGTACTTTACTTTTGAGCGAAATTAATATTTTTTTACATACCTCGTATAATATTAATAAAATTTGATATCTGATACTTGAAATTTAGGCGTTAGGCCACGCTGAAGTTTTTATGAAGAAAAACTTTTTTTCGTAAAATTAATAATACGAAAGTTTCCCATATGATTCCAACTTAAGCAGACACGCTGTATATAGCAAAAGACAGAGACAAATTGCAGGAAACGCTATTAGACCTAAATAGATACAAAATCAAAAGAAATATGATTAAAAATAAATTTAGCAAAAACTAAATATTTAACCAACGGATCTCTAGATATAACGATATTGCGCTGGATAATAATAATATAGAAGAGGCTGAGTCCACCAACGTTTACGTTTTCGCGTTTTTTACTACAAATTATTACCACACAGGCAGTAATTCCGCACAAACCAATGTCCGCCAGGGCGAAGATGAGACTAAAAAATTAACATCACAGTGTGGACGCTAGCCGAGACAAATATTGGTGCCTCTAGACCAGTGTTTCCCAACCTTTTTGTGCCGTGTCCCATTTTAGCCATGCGAAAATTCTTATGCCCCCCACCTCCCAATGTAACATAGGTACATAATTTTGAATATTGTTCACTTAGAAAATGATAGGTTTTAGGAAGAAATCGCTAGGAAATTGTTAACGAAACAGTTTTAAGTCAGTTTTCAAAACATAGGAAGGTATTATAATGAAAACTCAAATTCAGATTCCAAATAATTTTAATATAGATTTTTCTGTATTAATTTTTCATTTTAATTTAATAAGATCCTTGCTCTTGATTCGTGCTGCACAGAGATTTTATATTAGTTTCCAATTTGGTTAGCTTCAGTATCAAGTCTCCACGTGAATCCAGGAGATTTATTTTATACCAGTAAATCATTTACAGCACTAAATCCACATCCAGCTAAATATGAAGACCACAGTAGCAATAGTTTTCTTGTACATTTGATTGAGTTTGGGTATTTCATTTCTGTTTTCGCACAAAGCCATGCCATCTCTTTATAATAAGTTTTATCTGATTCATCATTTTGCAATTCTATAAGTTCTTCTTGATACTGCGTATTTGATATGTCAGACAAATCCACTAACATTAGCTGCATCATGCATGTTGGAAAATGAATTTGTTTTAAATTAGAAAACGTTTCTGTTAATTTGTTTTAAATTAGAAAAAAATGGAAAATCTTCACCTTTGCATCGACAAGAGCTGACAAAACTCAATCTTGGTAATTACACTAAATATCTTCGCTTTGGCATCGACAAGAGTTTTATTTATTGCTTGAAGTTGCTTATTTAATATTTGAGTTTTTCAAATATTTCGGCTAAATAACTGACAAATACTTTACCACCGATTGTTAACAGATACTCAATTTCAAGTGTGTCGCATAAAAAATCAGCGGTATCAGCGGTATCAGACAGTTCCATAATTAATTTTTATTAATAAAAGACAGTATGAAATACAAGTCTCACGTGGTCTTCATTTTGTTCTTCACAAAATAACTTGAAGAGATGCTCACATTTGACATTAGATATTAGATTTAATAGCATTAACACATTTTCTTACAGAATGTAGTACTTCATGTAGAACAGGTGAGATGTTTTAGCTATAAAATTTTCCCTATAAATAACACAATGTACAATAATCATTTATGGATTCGCATCTTTCGTCAATTTTAAGCAGCCATTTTTCTTGTCTATCGTATTAGGAGCACCATCAGCAGCACAAGATTATCATATTCTTCATTATTGTACTTTCTAACCTTTTACAGGACAACATTTCGTCAACAAAATGCCCTGTCTCAATATATCTTATGTAAGTTATTAATACTGCTTCACTGTCTCTCAAAGGCGATCCATCTATTTGCACTAAGAAATTTCTTGTTTCCAGCCTTTCAACAAGTTGTTTTTCAATATCTTCAACCATTTCGTCTATTCTTCTGCTAACAGTATTGTTGTGGCATTGCTTTTACATTGTCATTATCTTTTTCAAAAACTGTTTTAAGAAATGCTGTTATTGACGGTTTTAGCGATGAATAACGATATTTGATAATATTTATCAAGAAGATAATAGCCTCAAATATATCATTATTACATGAAGTATAAGCACTAAATAGGGATTTTAATGGTTTTCACGGAAATCTAGCATTGCATTTAAATGGCCCATAGCAAAATGGTTAAACTCGTGTCGAGGCCATAAACGAATTGCCCCCTCAACTATCAAATTGCCCTCTTATGGGGCGTTTGCCCCACGGTGGGAAACACTGCTTTAGACCATGTTTATGTCTAAAGTTTAGACCGCCGTGACACCGTTGCGAGACCGTCGCGCAACGTGGTCTACAAGTAAATACGAGGCTTAAGGCGAAGCTTCGTTGGATACTCCTCCTTTGACTCTTAAAATTTCATTCAAATTTACTTAAAACTTTTATGTAAAAAAATAAAAAAATATTTTTTTTTTAATTTAGTTGCGATGCGAAGGCAAAACAATCTTACTTTTCAATTAGAATACGGAACGCAGTCCAGTCCTCCGAATCCCGATTTTTGGCTCTTATTGGAGCCTCATCGGAGAGAACGTTCTCCATACCCCAATTGGTCAGCACCGAGAGCTTTTTCCACCCATTGCAACTGAAGTGAAAATATTAGGTGACTAGCGTCATCTGGCAATTAAAAGATGAAGTTTTCGGTCCTAATAGCACTATTAATAATATTTAAAAAATATTAAAATACAACCAAAAGATTTTTAAACTGAAAACTTATTGGTCCATTTCCTTGGTAACGCCTCCAAGGCTTCTAAAATTTGCAAGCCAAATGGATGCTGAAGCGAAGAAGACAAGAGGAAATTCAAAATCTTACAATTCACGACCCCGTTTGTTCAGCTGATAAATTCCAACAAAAAATGGACCTAGTTACTCGATGAGGCTCCAATAAGAGCCGAAAATCGCGATTCGGAGGACTGGACTGCGCTCCGTATTCTAATTGAAAAGAAAGATTGTTTTGTCTTCGCATTGCAACTGAATTAAAAATAAAAATTTTATTTTATTTTTATATTGGTTTTTACTCCTTCAAGTAACTAGGTCCATTTTCTGTTGGAATTTACCAACTGAACAGACGGGGTCGTGAATTGTAAGTTTTTTGAATTCCCTCTTGTCTTTTTCGCTTCAGCATCCATTTGGCTTGCAAATTTTAGAAGCTTTGGAGGTGTTACCAAGGAAATGGACCAATAAGTTTTCAATTTAAAAATCTTTTGGTAATATTTTAATATTTTTTAAATATTATTAATAGTGCTATTTGGATCGAAAACTTCATCTTTTAATTGCCAGATGACGCTAGTCACCTAATGTTTTCACTTCAGTTGCGATGGGTGGGAAAAGCTCTCGGTGCTGATCAATTGGGGTATGGAGAACAAGCCTACGTTCTCTCCGATAAGGCTCCAATAAGAGCCGTAAATCGCGATTCGGACGACTGGACTGCGCTCCGTATTCTAATTGAAAAGCAAGATTGTTTTGCTTTCGCATTGCAACTGAATTAAAAATAAAATTTTTATTTTATTTTTATATTGGTCTTTACTCCTTCGAGTAACTAGGTCCATTTTCTGTTAGAATTTACCAGCTGAACAGACGGGGTCGTGAATTGTAAGTTTTTTGAATTCCCTCTTGTCTTCTTCGCTTCAGCATCCATTTGGCTTGCAAAGTTACCAAGTGTTACCAAGGAAATGGACCAATAAGTTTTCAATTTAAAAATCTTTTGGTAATATTTTAATATTTTTTAAATATTATTAATAGTACTATTAGGATCGAAAACTTCATCTCTTATGTAAAAGTTGAGTATAAACAAAAGTTTAAGGAAAAAAATGTCACGTCTTGACTACATCATTTCCAATATGATTATTTATACCAAAATCTTGAATCCTTTCTCAATATAAACATCGGAAAAAAAATACAGGAGATTTGAATCCGAACGAAATTTTTTCGTGAAAGCAGGAATAGGAAATTAAATTTTTAGAAACCGTCAATGTATTTCGTTTCATACATGGTTGAATGCTAAAAGAAATAAAAACCTTCACATGACACCTTTAAACGAGTAGAGAGAGAGAGAGAGAGGAAGAAAAAACATTTTATTAGGGAAACGTGTATTCAAAATGAACAGAATGAGGTTTGGATCTTTTTAAAGTGAAAGGATTTGCTACAATTGATACAAAGTGGGGAGATTTACTGAAGCGAGATTATGGAAGTATTAGGAGATTTTCTTATTTCTGTTTAAATTGACTGAAACAGATTGTTCCGTTAAACGTAGCATTTTATATACGAATATTAGAAGTATTAATGTATATTAAATCAATTTGAAAGACATGCGGGTGTTTGGAATTTATAGTCTTTGGGCCCACATATAAAATTATTATTTATGACCACACTGTCGAAACTTTTTGTACTTGGGTGGAGTCGGACCAATTTGGAGCTTGGCGCATTATGGTAGTGGGGCGTTTGTCTGTCAACCTGTGAGGAATTTGTCAATTTTATGCAAGAAAAAAATTTATAACCACATGGGTCATTTTATTTTAATCAATGGTTTTTGTCACATAAACAGCGAAAACAATTTTTTCGGACAAAAATATTGAACCATGACGACGCTAAATATGTCAAATTTATGAAAATAATAAATTTATTACCACATGGCTAATTTTAACAGAATCTACCATAAAAGATTTTTACAATAATGTGGTAACCTTGTCGGACAATTTTCACGGGGCATATGCGCAGTCGGATGCGCCGAAGATGTCAATTTCCTGGAATTTTTTTATTTAGTACCACAGATGTCATTTTTATTTTGTACTGTTTTTTACATGTGTAATGCGTATTGGATCACTTGTCGAAAAAAAACTTTTTTGAAAATTCGAGAGAAGACACTACGGAACGAAGTTTGTCATTGTTCAAGGAGTATGTACACAAATTTTCAGATCAAAATTTTTCCAAAATTTTTCCTCTTGTCGGAAAATTTTTTGAAAAATTTTGTGTACAACTCTACGTCACGCTCTTTTAAATGTTGTACTTAGTGTGTGTACCAATTTTCAGCTAAATCGATTCAAAAGTAACCGAGAAAAACGGTTTTAAAATTTTTTTTGACAATGCCTCCTCTTAAGGGCGTCGATAACCTAAAAGAATTAAGTTTTCTGTTCGTTTGCCGCAACATTTTTGTCAGACAATTACATTTTTTGTTTAAGAATATAATTACTTGTAACCTACTACTTTTGTCGGATAAATGGTTGTGAAGATAAGGGATGCACGAACCCAGCATAGTTTAAAAGTATAGTTTACTAATAGAAATTAAATTTTTTGTCCGAATGTCGATTTGCCCCAATATTTTTGTCGGACACTTAGATTTTTGATTTAGGATATAATTACTTATAACCTCCTATTTTTGTCGGAAAAATGGTTGTAAATAAAAAAATTCCAGGAAATTGACATATTCGGCGCATCCGACTGCGCATATGTCCCGTGAAAATTGTCCGACAAAGTTACAACATTATTGTAAAAATCTTTTATGGTAGATGCTGTTAAAATTAGCCATGTAGTAATAAATTTATTATTTTCATAAATTTGACATATTTAGCGTGTCCGACGCGTCATATGGCCCAATATTTTTGTCCGACAAAATTTTTTTCGCTGTTTATATGATTAAAACCATTGATTAAAATAAAATAACCAACGTGGTTATAAATTTTGCATAAAATTGACAACTTTGTGACAGCTTGACAGACAAACGCCCCACTACCATAATGCGCCAAGCTCCAAATTTGTCCGACTCCACCCAAAAAACAAGTACAAAAAGTTTCGACGGTGTGGTTATAAATGATAATTTTATATCTGGGCCCAAGGACTATTTTGGAAATCGTTTTTCGGAACATAGGAACTTTCAATGCAATGTTAGATTCTTCATTTGCAATTAACCAGTGTAAATTTCAAGACAATGTCGCGATGTTTCATATTTATTTCATTTGTTCGACTGCACTGAACTGATGTGCCCCATCGGATTGCATCGTTTGTGCGATAGCCAGAGGTAAAGGGATTACAGTCGAACAAATGAACTAATTTTAATACATCGCGACGTTATATTGAAAATTACTCTGGGTACTTGCAAATCAGGGATCTCAGTTCGATGCAGTCGAACAAATGAATTAAATATGAAACATCTTGACTTTGTCTTGAAATTTACACTGGTTGATTACAAAAGAAGAATCTAACTTAGTGCATTGAAAGTTCCTATGTTCCGAAAAAAGATTTCCAAGACTGTATTATAGATCTACATTTATATTTCAAATTAACAGGCCTCAGAGTCACAAGGCTTAAATAGTTTCTTCCATTTCGTTTCTGGCCTGTGCTAGGTTCCAATTTTGCACTCTCCACAATTTTTCATCATGTTTGACCGACGCCATCCGTTTTTTCGGGAGGGGGGATGTCTTCATATCTTTTCTAGACATGCTACAGTTTTTATTAATTCTTTGGGAAGCTTTCTTTGTTTTATTCTAGTTTTGTGTCAGATACATCTTAATCCTTAATTATAAGCGACCCATATAATAGACGACGTGTTCTCTATTTAGCCTCACGGAACATAAGCATTGAATACATTTTTGATGAACACTAACAGTAAAGAAGGATCAATCAAATTCATCATGGAAAGAAAGAAACCAACAATTCATTTCCTTTTATGGATGTGTTAACCACAGAAGAGGATACCGGATATGCAACCAAAGTTTACAGAAAATCAACCCACACTAATAGGTATCTAAATTGGCAATCAAACAGCGTAAAGATTAAAAAGGGAATTAGAAAATCTTTACATCGAAGAGCCCAAAACACCTGATTTAATGAAAAGGCATTTCAGGAAGAAAAAACCTGTTAACAAAGTGTGTACCAAGGATTAATAACCCTTGTCATTTATAAATAAGGACTTTCACAAGATTTAAGAAAAGAAAAACAAATACCATCAGCAATCCAGGAAATCTCACAAGGATATATTTAAAGATGAAAAAATACCATAATATGTAAAGGGTATATTAAAATAATTAAAAATGAACGAAAACAGTACATCATTTAAAAAAACCAACATACTGCGATCTATTCTGTGCTAAACCAACAATATATAAACCTGACCACTAAACAACACACAAGAGTGTTTGGACAATTTAATGTAATAGAAGTTTCGAATTTTTTCTAATACACTGTGTCCGTTTCTTCTCGAACGACGATGATAAATAAATAATGTTGAAGTCGTGGAGCAAAAAAATGGTTTTATTGACAGCTATTGAATTATTACATTACCTATAGTTGTTGGCTACGTAAAATTTTATAATAGACTGCGCTCAAAAGAACCCTAATCCTTTCATTTATAAGTTCGAAGTCCACGAAAAAGGTGGAATGACAACCTACTGGAGGCATCTTGAAAAACAGACAGAGTCATGTCTACACAAAAAGAAGAAGAAGAAGACCAATAATGTATACCTCAGCATAGAGGTTAATGCATCTAGCATAGTAGCAAAAGCTTTGAACTTTGAAAGCTTACTGATACAATATAAACGAGGAAGCGATTGCAACACTAGGAAGTACATTAGAAATAACACTATTTGGCGATTTATTCAGTTTGCGTGAAGTTAAATAAACTCTAATTAAGCTATTAATCGGTATGTTTCACAATTATACCCGGTGAAACTATAAAAATTTAGGAAGTTAAGATTAATGTGAGATTACAAATTAAGGCATTTATTTGTGTTTATACAGTGTTTCTCAACTCTATATAAAACTTTCATACAAAATAACTCACATTTAATATAAATCACTTTATGCATAATTACTGGATACGGTAACGACAAAATTTGCCATTATTAAAATAGTTCAGTTTACTATATTAAACAAAAACTTTCTCACATTCCCAAAACACTAATACATTGAGCCGAAATATGAAAGTTATCCAATATCTAGACAATAAACCCCACTTATTAGGCGAAGACTTGGAACTGTAGGTTGTACACATTTTCAATTTCCACTCTCCCTACGCGAGAGCCGTAATTACCGAAATTTCAACCCTCTCAAATTCCGATTGTATATTGATAAAGTAGGCCAATACTGGTATATGGGGGTTAACCACGTTCAAGTTACTCCAATTTTCGCTCCACGTTCTCTCTAATATTAAACCAATTTTCAATTGTGGCGACGACAACAACAAGAAAGGCATAGTAGATCTATTAATATTATTTTTAAAATATGAATACCTTTCAGTATACAGGATTGCGAAAAAGTCTGGCAACACGGTTATTTCTCGGAAACAGCTAGAAAGATATTTATGGATTTTGATGGGTAAGGGTCTTCTAATGCGGCCGATAGTATAGTGGTAATTACATTGTTGTCAAGTCTTACGTTTTTCTGGAAATCTAATGAACTTTCTTATTTCAAATAGAACACACTGTATATTTTTTGCGTTTTTAAGTCCTTAAGAAATACTGATTATTTCTCATGTTATATTCCCTACACCTAAATGCCATAATTTCGGAGTTAATGCTACATTTATTGAATCAAATTATAAAAATCAATTCTTTCGGCCCGTGTAGACATTATTTTAGGTTCTTTGGATCATTGGGAATAAAAAAGGTTTGTGGTAATTTCTCTAAAATTTTCGAGTTATACAGGGTGTCCAGAAACTCTACCGACAAACGAAGAGAGGAGATTCCTCTGATAATTTTAAGACAATTTAACCCAATTCACCTAGTCCGAAATTGCTTCCTAAGGAAGCTAGAGCTCTTTGAAGATGGCGTCATGTAATTAGTTTTTCTTAAATACCTCCAGAACGCTTCTATTTAGAAAAACGAAAATTGGTGTACGTATTTACTTTCCAGAAATGAATCGATTCGGTCCTTTGCGAATTTCTAGTACCGGTCATAGACGTCCGTTTTGGGTAGGGCAACGGCTATTTTATCGCCTAACTTTTTTGTCTTTAATTCTTAAGCATTTTTGACTTTCAATTATTAAATTGTGAGGTATTCTAGTACTAAAAAGTACTCCTACTTTAAGTCGATAGGATACACCGTTTTCTAGAAAAATGGATTTGAACATTTTTCGTTCTTTGAATTTCAAAAAAGAAGATTAAAAAAAAATTATTTAGAAAGGTGAAAACTGATACATTTATTTATATTCCAAAGATTAATCGATTTCATTAATGGCGAATTTCTAGTAACGGTCATAGGCGTGCGTTTTGGGTAGGTTAACAGTCATTTTATAGCATAACTTTATTATCTTTAATTTTTAAGTATTTTTGACACTAGATTATTCAATTATGAGATATTCGAGTACTAAAAGTTACTCTTGCTTTAAGTTGGTAAAATACATCGTTTTTTTTTAATTTTTTCAATTTTTTTTTCAAATTCCCAAAACCAAAATCCTTCAAATCGATTTTTCTAGAAAACGGTGTGTCCTACCGACTTAAAGTAAGAGTACCTCTTAGTACTAGAATACCTCACAATTTAATAATCCTGTATCAAAAATGCTTCAACGTTAAAGACAAAAAAGTTATGCGATAAAATAACCGTTGCCCTACACAAAACGGACGTCCGGTACTAGAAATTCGCAATGGATTAAATCGATTCATTTCTGGAAAGTACATAAGTATACAAATTTTCGTTTTTCTAAATAGAAGTGTTCTGGAGGTATTTAAGAAAAACTAATTACATGGCGCCATCTTCAAAGAGCTCTAGCTTCCTTAGGAAGCATTTTCGGACAAGGTGAATTGGGTTTAATTGTCTTAAAATTATCTGAGGAATCTCCTGTCTTCGTTTGTCGGTAGAGTTTCTGGACACCCTGTATTCAATTTAAAATTGAAAAAAGAAACGAAAAATGAGGAGTTTCAAGGTTTAAAAACACAAGTCAAAAATATTTTTTGAAATTAAGAAGTTCCTAAATTCAAGCCTAAATCTTCTTCTATCAGCTACATATAAGAATTTTCTTCACGTTTTATTCTAAAACATTGTTTTTTAATTATTAATGAAGCGCATATGAGAGGATGGGCAATCGGACTGCATTAACAGCTAAAAAACAATATATTAAAATGAAATAAGGCCAAGCTGCTTATCGGTATCTGATAAAAGTAGATTTGAACTTAAATTTAGTCACTTCGTGGTTTCAAAAATCATATTTTTCATTTACTTGTGTTTTTAAACCTACAAAATCGTTATTTTTCGATTTTATTTTTCAGATTTAAATTACTTATAACTCAGAAACGTTTAACTTTATAGGAAAATTACAAAGGACCTTTTTTATTCCCAATGATCCAAAGAACCTAAAATATTGCTTACGCGGGCCGAAAAAATTGATTTTCATAATTTGTTTAAATTTTTTTTAATAAATGTAGCAATAACTTCGAAATTATGGCATTTAGGTATAGGATATATAAAATGAAAAATAATAAGTATTTCTTAAGAACTTCAAAACCTAAAAAATATACAGGGTGTTCCATTTTAAATAAGAAAGTTCATTAGATTTCTAGAAAAACGGAAGATTTGACAACAATGTAATTACCACTATAATGTCGGCCGCATTAGAAGACCCATACCCACTAAAATCTATATAAATCGTTTTAGCGGTTTCCGGGAAATTACCATGTTGCCAGGTTTTTTCGCAATCCTGTATATATGACAGTCAAAAAGGATTGGGAAACTTTTGCAAAAAGCAAAACTAAATAAACTATACTAAAATCAAAATAAAGATGCACTAGAAATAAACAATCCAAGACACGTTGAATGTTACCAGGAGAACTCACGAATCATGATTTACAATGTATAAACTTTGTAAATCATGATTTGAGATTTACAATGCACATACATTGTAAATCATGATTTGAGAGTGCACCACGTAATCAACTTGCCTTGGTTTGTTTATTTTTAGTGATCTTTATTGTGATTTTAGTGTAAGTGTTAGAATTCATTAATAAATTAGGAGTGTTAAACACACCACAATACCTTATTCTTAATATTCCTTATAATGCAACGAAAGAAACTAAGAAAGATAGTGGCATGATAGTGTGTCCTGTAAATCATATATGGCGAAATCCAAAGTTAAAGATTTTGCTGTAAATAGTTCGGTGTTATGGGATGGAACTTAGGATAGTCAAAAACAGAAGGAGCAAGTAGTTTAATTCTGCTTCGTCATTAATTTTAGGAGAACCAAAATAGCTATGAAGTAATTTGATATTATAAAAAAATATTTGATCATTGATTCGTAGTGTTGAAATATTGATCGAAGTTATAAATTGCATATCTCATGTAGACGAGCGGCACACTTCCAAAATAACGCTTATTTCTTAAGATACTGACCACGATATGGTGAAAGGATAACTTTTGGTCATACCTTATGTTTTTGATGGTGTCGAAAACGAAAATGAGGTTTATTTTAAATTTTAGGTAGGGAAACATTGTCAAAATCGCAATTTTACCCTAAAAATAAAAAAAAAATGAAATCAATTTTTTCTTAAAATTAAAAGTTGCACCATGTTTTTTTCTACAAAACATTTTGACCTAAAACTCCCCAGAAAACTTCGTTGGTCTCTATGTTTTAACACAAACGTCAATAACAAGCTAAATTTTAAATTTTGTCACTTAAGTTTTGCAATTTAACTTTGCAATTCACGAATCTGCACATTTTATTTTAAAAAATTCATAATTCTTTTAAGAATAAGACTGAAAGCTTACAATAGGTTCATAGTCTTCACAAAGTTGAGAGATATATGTTATAAATATTTCAAAAACGCTGGACGGAAGGGCCGCCCGAGAACTTTATCGTACCGATCTATTATCGTTATCGTACTAGATACTGGCATTCTGTAAAAATAACACAATTACTCGTTATTTTGATATTTTAGAGACACCTTGTATACTTGAAAATATTTTATGGTTCTACGCATCATTAATTCCTGCATTTGAGAAAATGTTCGATGCCATATTTCGGGGAGATACTATAGATTATTGCATAAATCAATAGAATATTAGTCATACTTTCATTTCAAATCAGTTCATTTTTTAGAGAAATTAATAGTTTGTAATATTTGCATTTTCATTCAATTTCTATTACGCCAGTCAATGCGCGAGGGTAAGAACAAGATATTACCTCTGAATTCTATCCTACTGCATCGATTATGAAATTTTGGGAGTAGTAAAATCTCCTAATTCAAGGTCTTTCCTATATGCATATTATATGGCCCTTTTATCATGGGGGCGGTTCCCACCCCTTCTCGGGAGTGGAACATTTTATTTTCGAGTTACATGAGAAAAAGGAAGATTTTTAAGAAAATTTAAAAATGCGCTCTATAATTTGACCTTATTTTTTTTAAAAACCTTTGATTTTAAACCCGTCCAACTTTTTAAAAGTAGAAACAACACTATATTAAAAGGTATTGCAGAAGAAAAACGATGCATTTAAATTCTGGTGGATGAGGGGTTAAATATATGTACTTATTATGTATGTATTTTTCCTTAAAGTACATTACCCATATATTTTTTGCACCATATCTCGCTTAGTTTGAATGTAACCAACATTTAACGGTACTCGTTTTAAAGGCCTTTTAAAACACTACAAAAGGCGTTGGAAGCGTTATACGCCTAAAACCTACCGTTCCTCTGTTATTTCAAGTTGAATACACCAATTTGAGCATGCCCCAAAAAACAAACTATTTTCACCTACCATATCTCCTTTTGTATTATAAATAGAAGATTTACGAAGGAACGAATCTCTTCATTATTTATAATCTAAAAAATGTTTTATATAGTATTTTTAGTTCGATGCATAGTTTTTAAGGTATTCACAAAAAACCGTCCAAAAAGGTGTCATTTTTCAATGAATATGGCCAGTTTTCAACTACGCATAACTCAAGAAGTATTGAGTTCTCAAAAAAAAACTATACACCAGTTTTTGCTTAGAAATAGGTTCTCTAGCCATTTCCGTGGTTATCATGACCAGCAAATTTTCCACCCCCTTGAAGGGGTGGGAACCGCCCCAAGATAAAAAGCGCCATAGTATATAGGGTAGATTGTGTCTCTTGAGCTATTCCCTACTTACTGTGAAAATATCAAGTAAATCGATGTAGTAGGATGGAATTCGGAGCCAAATACCCTCATTGACTGCCCCATTGCTCTGCTATCTTACATAAATATGATCGGGTGAGAGAGGACACATAAAAGATTATAGCAAAATTCTATTTACTGTAACTTTTCAAGTTTTTGAGCTACAGCAACGAGTTTTATGTAATTGGAAAGGTAATTTTGCATTCTTTCAAAATATGTAAAAATATACAGGGCGGATCTAAAAAATTACGATTTTTTTTCATTTCCGGTTCAACCGGAAGCCATATTTTGGGTAAAATTTATTGTGATAATAGATAATAAAGTATCATATATGTCTGCCAAATTTCAAATTTTAGTTTGTATTACAGAGGAAGTTACGGGCACTCGAATATTTTTTATAAAAAATTCATAACCCCCCTCCTATGGGGATTTAAAAAATCTAACTAATGTCATTCAATTTACCGATAGGATATCAAAAATATATTAAAAAAATAAACAAATTACCTGGAGCCATTTTTGCGAAAATCTAGTTCAAATTATGTCAAATTTTCACCACTTAAATATAGGCAACCCGTAGGTTTTTCTGAAAAACAATAATATTTTTCTTATAGCCCCATCTTTAGGCTAGATAACGACTTTTTCAAATTAAACTTATCTTAAACAAGTTTTTAGATAGGTAAGGAAATGTATCGGGTGGGCGGTCGGCGATGTTGGCCGCCATTTTGAATTTGCAAATGTCAAATTTCCAAATTTCTATTTAACTGTCGATGTGCTAACTTTGAGTTAAATTTCATTCGTTTCGGTCAAAATTTGCAAAAATGGGTCCCAAATAACCCCCCTATTTCGGCCCCCCTTTGAGAGGTTTTTTTAAAAGCTTAGTTTCTCGACAAAATTCTCTTAAACTTACTCATACCGAATTTTATCTAAATCGGTCCAGTAGTTTTTGCTGGGCGGTGGCGACATACGTACGTACGTACATACTTCCGACATGTTTTTTTTATTTGCTTTTTAGACTCAGAGGGACTCAAAACGTCGAAAAAAAGTGAAATCTGAAAAAATTTTTTTGCACGATCCTATAATTTTATCTATTATACTACGTATGTAGTAGGATAAAGTAAAAAATATATTAAAATTAAAAACTTATAGCGAGTTTGCGACACGCAAAAAACGTGATTTTATTTTATTTTTAGGATAAAATCAGAAACCTAAATTAAGACCAAAATTTAGCACCATTTAGCACCTATGATCAGTGTGTCGAAATATAAGCGTTAATTTGGGGATGTATACGGTCGATATTAAAAGTTGCACCATTTTTTTTTTTCTCTATAAAACATTTTAATATTAAACTTTCCAGAAAACTACTTTGTACTCTGTGTTTTAACATAAACGTGATTGAAAAGTCAAATTTCAAATCTTGTCACTCAACTTTTGCGATTAAACTTTGCAGTTTAGGAATATTCACCTTTTACTTTAAAAACTTCACAAGTTTTATTAGAATAAGACTGAAAGCTTGAAACAGGTCCTATTTTCTTTATAAAGGTAAGAAATATATACAATAAAAATTTCACAGAAAAATATTAAAATGGAACAGAGGTGTAGCGAGTTAAACGCAATAAAAAACGTGTTTTCAGGTTTTTTTATTTTTAGGGTAAAATTGCGAGATTGACAATGTTCCGCCACATAAAATTCAAAATAAGTCTTAATTTCGTTTTCAGCACCATCAAAACCGTATAGTGTTACCAAAATTAGTCATTCACCACATCCTTGTCAGTACCTAGACATTTTGGGGATGTCTATCTTTCGCCTAATAAATTTAAACACTATTTGTAGTGATATTGTTATATCTCGTTGGAACAAAATATTTCTAAAGAAATTATAGTAGTGTATTAAACTTACCCTGAAATTCTTTTCTAGCTGCTGATACAGATGTCACAATATTTGCTACGTGTCCTAGTACCGTGGCGAACAGCAACAATCCAAACAGCAGCTGAAATATCACAAAAAGATATTCCCCTTTGTTCCTAGGTCTCGGCAAATCCCCGATGGTCGTCAGAGCCAACGTACACCAATAGTAACTCTGCAAATAAGCTTTCACATAGTCTGTACTTTCAGAATCACTGTACACCCAGTTTTTAGAACCAAAACCGTCATTTTTTAGTATTATATGGAACAGACAACCGTTCCAGTGGAAGATCACCAGGAGGTAGTGGATGAGACTGCTGGATCTGAAGAGGTTGGGGTAGTTGGTGTGTCGTTCCGTGCGGTCCATGAACGCCCAGAATCGATAGATTTTTACCTTTGAGACAGAGAAAAAGAAAGCATTAATAGAACTGTTAACGCATATTACTACAAATAATAATTTTTTTAAAGTGAAAACTTCTCTAGCGACCTTGTGCAATTTTTGGATGGAGAAAAGCATTGAATTCGCGACCGTCATCGCTTCGTCGAAATAAATTCTGCACGTATATATGTGTATGTATATGTATATTAAAAGTATAGGACGCACGCAACGCGTATATAATATAGGTATGACACTTCTTTTTGGATGGGGAAAAAGAATTGAACTGACGACCGTCATCGCTACGGCAAGATATTGGTAATTTATATACTATTTATATATTATACTATATTGAATTGCGTATAAAACCGAAGTTATAATAGTTGGAGGAGGGATAGTGTGTGTACCCGAAGGCGCTTGCGAAGCAAGGGTCTGAGTTCTGAGTCTCTGGTTTTGGCTAATCTAATCTACACTTTATGGTAGCCAACGTCGCTAAAGAAGTTTTCACTTCTGTTGGCCCTCCCCTGAGTGCCAGTTTTTTTATTTATTTTTGGAATGATAAAGTGATAATTAAAGTACCTACTTAAAACTATTTATTATTTAAATGTTGAATGGGTTGCATTTGAGAGTTCATTTTATATGAAGTAAAAGACAGACGTACTCTCAATCATTTATTGTAACTTCCGACGACCGGTTTCGCTCTCTAAAGTATGCAGAGCATCTTCAGGTCAACGGTTACAAGTCACTAAATGCTACAAATAAAAAACCAGAGTTAGAACAATGTCTGGTTGTAAAAGATGCTAAAGATCCATAAGATCAAGCCAATGTTGAACAACATACATAAAGGTAGTGAAAATAGCAGACAATAGCAAAAACATCATGTTAATGAATACTGAGGAAGTAGTTCCTTGTGTCGGAATGTAAGTACGACACGTTATAATTGCATGATTATAGACGGCATACATCTGCATGTGTTTGTAAACGTGGGGACTTTTGTTACCGCCCCCGTTTTTACATGCATATGTATGTGTCTACTATTTTCACTACTTTTATGTATGTTGTTCAACATTGGCTTGATCTTATGGATCTTTAGCATCTTTTACAACCAGACATTGTTCTAACTCTGGTTTTTTATTTGTAGCATTTAGTGACTTGTAACCGTTGACCTGAAGATGCTCTGCATCTTCATACTTTAGAGAGCGAAACCGGTCGTCGGAAGTTACAATAAATGATTGAGAGTACGTCTGTCTTTTACTTCATTTATTTATTATTTATTTACAAAGCTGAACAGCCATTGAAAGTCCAGGGTTAAAATACAATGAATACAATATATTATATTACAAAACTTGTATTAAGTGTGATTAGTTTCTTGTCCAATCATGCTCGTTGCCTAATAAATTGACTTAATATACTCCTCCATTCCTCCCTGTTTGTTGCTCTTTCTTCCTAAACATAAATTCCCTCTATTCTGAGATCTTCCTGTACGCTATCAAACCATCTTTGTCGATGTCGCCCTTTCTTTCTTTTCGTGATTCAGCCCCGTTTAAGGATCATCTTTGATATCCTCTTTCTTTCCATTCACATCAGTTGTCCCATCCATCTCACGCTTTGTGGCTTTATGAAACGACTGATGCTTGGTTCTTTATACAGTTCCTCTAGCTTCCTGTTTGTTCTTTGCACCAAACTTTTCACCGCGTTTTTGACTCCATATGCTCTGAGCATTTTTCCTTTCCATCTTTCCAATTTCTCCGTATTTGCTTTTTTATTATTCTTACTTCACTATCATACGGCTACCATAAGGCTGCCGTATTATACCCTTAACTTTGATTTGCTCGATACATATTTGGATTTCATCAGTGGTCTTAGGATTCCAATATTTTTATTTCCTTTTAAAAGTCTGGAATTCAGTTTCCATTTTTCCGTACCTTTCTATTTTATAATAACCCACATATACTAAAATGGACCACTCTCCCGAAATTATATTACCTTGATTCTTTAGATGAAAAAGTAAATTTTCCCTCTTCTTTTTGCTCTGTATTTCCAAGTACCAAGTACTTTGACTTTTCCTGGTTAATTTCTAGGTTTTTATATATGTTGCCGCCTTTGCAATTTTAACTCGGCTATTTCTGATTATTGTTTCCAATACCAAATTAAAAACCATCGTGGATAACGGATCTCCTTGTCTATGACCTCTGTTCACTTCAAATTCATCTGATGATAAACCTGTCCATACTACGTCATAATCGTGCTATTAAGAGACATACTAGCCTAAACATTTTTGCGGGTGTGCTCAAGGAATTCAGCCCTATGTTTATAGTAGGGGTTCTGGATTTCTTTTAGTGTAAAACTCTGATCTGTCACTGATCTATTAACTCTAAAACCGGCCTGATACTCACCTAGTTGATCTTCAGCAAAGTTGAGTCTTTCTCTTAGCATCCTGGCTAATACTTATAACAAGTATCCAACAAAGCAACACCTTTAATGTAATTTTACTTTTTGTATAGGGGCATAATAATGCTTTGTCCAAATTTTTCGGAATATCTTTCTCTTCCCATATTACTCTGGGCTAATTAGCAAAATACATGGAAAAGTTATTTACCAGCAATTTTATTGCTGAAATCGAATCTTATTATTGTATGTATTAATAATATAGGTATGCAAAGTCCGCAGATAGTGTGCTACTTTTTTTATAAACAAAATGGCGCCCGAAAAGCGTGTTTTTTTCAATTTTTGCTCTATAACTCCAAAAATTTTAACTTTACACCAAAAATATCCAAATAAAAATTCACCGCAATAAAATTCTGCATAGAGTCGTGTTTTCCCGATTTACTTCGACGAAAACTTTTCCCGGAAAAAGCGGGTTTTTCCAACAAAATCTTTAATTTTCAACTAAAGTTTTAGATAAGTAATTCTTAGTCGATAATTAAATAACTTGGTAATGTAAAAGCCCTTTTTGTGTAGATTATAATTCCAGAAGTCCATGGAAATTGAATGAAAAGGTTAGCAACAATTGAATTGTTAATTAAAAATTTACGGTCGCTATAACAACGCCAATAATTATGACGCATAAGAATAATTATAATTTTTTCATAAAAAGACACTATACCTATCTAATTTACTTTACATAATTGAAATTGGACTATTTGAACGGCTTCAGGAATATTTTAAAATTATAAACAATTTTTTGGCTTATAATCAAATAGAATATCTCGGGAAATAATAAACTAAATTAAATTTACAAAACGGTATTCGAAAAATAGCGGCAGGACACTTCTTTTAAAAGAAAAAACGTTTAATTATCACGAGTAATTCCTGAGACACAACCGGTCAAAGACCGGAATTTACGGCAAAGATATAAATAATAGGATCATAATTTTCAAACCATCACCTTTTCATTTTTGTCCTCTTTTTCTCACCAATTTTCATATCTTTACAATATTCATAACATATATTATTATAATAAAAACTATCGATAATACGTGTGAAAATTGCCAAAAATAGCAAAATTCCAATCAAAAATTAGGTTGGAGAAAATGTAACCCTCAAAGTTCAAAATCGGTATACGTTAAAAAAATTCATTTTCTCGGCTTCACATGGAGAAATTTCATTCATTCTTTTTTTGTTCCCTAATAACTCGAGTAGAGCCATCGAAATAATGCATTATTAAATGTCAAACTTACTTTTGTTTTGTTATAATAGATTAATTTATTTATAAGAACAGAAAACTACATATTTTTTCCAGTTGTAGGCTATTTTTTAAATAAACTTACTACAAGTGTACCTTTTAAAGTTAAAAACATAAATATTCTCATTTGAAAGCTGTATAATTATTTAAACAATTTTTATTTAAACAAATTAAAATTTTGTGTTATAAAAAATAAATTAATTTATTATAACAAAATAAAAGCAAGTTTGACATTTAATAATGCATTAGTTCGATGGCTCTACTCGAGTTACTTGGGATCAAAAAAAGAATAAAGAAAATTGTATTTTTGTAACGTTTACCGATTTTGAACTTTGAGGGTTACATTTTCTCCAAAATAATTTTTAATTGGAATTTTGCTATTTTTGGCAATTTTCACACGTATTATCGATAGTTTTAATTATAATAATATGCGTTATGAGTATTTTAAGGATATGAAAATTGATGTGGAGAAAGAGGAAAAAATAAAAAGGTGATGGTTTGAAAATTATGATCCTATTGTTTATATCTTTGCCGTAAATTCCGGTAAACTTTGACCGGTTGTATCTCAGGAACTACTCATCATAATTAAACGTTTTTTTGTTTAAAAGAAGCGTCCTGCCGCTGTTTTTCTAACACAGTTTTTACAATTTAATTTAGTTTAATATTTCCCGAGATATTCTATTTGTTTATAAGCCAAAAAATTCTTTATAATTTTAAAATACTCCTAAGGCTGCCTAAATAGGCTAATTTCAATTCCGTAAAGTGCATTAGATAGGTATAGTATCTTTTTTATGAAAAAATCATAGTTACTCTTATGCATCACAAATATTGTCGTTATTATAGCGACCGAAAATTTTTAATTAAGAATTTAATTGTTGCTAAACTGTTTATTCAATTTCCATCGGCTTCTAGAGTTATAATCTATACAAAAAGGGCTTTTACATTACCAAGTTATTTAATTATTGAATAACAATTACTTATCTAAAAGTTTAGTTGAAAATTAAAGATTTTGTTGGAAAAACCCGCTTTTCCGGGGAAAGTTTTCGTCAAATTAAATCGGAAAAAACACGTCTCTATGCATAATTTTATTGCGGTGAATTTTTATTTCAGTGTTTTTGGTGCAAAGTAAAAATCTTTGGAGTTATAGAGCAAAAATTGAAAAAATACGATATTCGGGCGCCATTTTGTTTATAAAAAAAGTAGCACACTATCTGCGGACTTTGCATACCTATATTATTAATATATACAATCATAACATTCGATTCCAGCAATAAAATTGCTGGTAAATAACTTTTCCCAAAAATGGCCTATTCTCCGGTAATCAGCCCAGACTATATCCTCTTGACAAGGGTATACATCCTTTTTTGTACTTCTTCCCCTCCTTTCTTTAGCATGTACGCAGTTATTTAGTTTTCTCCCGGTGTTTTGTTATTTTTGAGCCAACTTAGTTTTTAATCTCTCCTTCACTAGACAGCTCTATTATTATGCTAACATCCTCTATTATAATGAAATTTTGATTCTCATCTGTATTTATCCCATTCAGTAGTTCACTAAAATGACTCTCCCATATAGCTATCACTGATTCTGTTTCACTCTTTCATTGTTTCATCTTTTTTTTTAATGTATGAATTGTAGTTCTGGTATCCCGTTTCAGTTTTTTAACTTCTTGTTTTAACTAATTTGTCACACTTGCTCTATTCCTAGTTTCTCTTTGCCGTTTTGGGATAATAGCCCTTTATTGATTTCAATGATATCCTTTGAATTTTTATTTATTTTCACCTTGAATTTTCTTCGATTTTTCCTATTTTAATTTGTTTTCCTTATTTTGTTTTCTTTTTCCACCATCCCATTATCCCATCCCATAGCTCTAACCAGAAAATGGTCCGAACCCATTTCGGCTCCCCTCCTACTCATAACTCAAGAAGGGTGTTTTAAAAAAACGCCAAGAGACAAGAACTTACCTATCTATCTTTACTCAGATTTGAGTACTAGGAAGTTTCTTTCTGTCCATTTCCTAAACGAATGAAAACGGAATGTGACTGCATATAGTAGAGTTCTTTTTGTTTTCTATATTCGTCGTCCAGTGGCGTAGTTGCAGATTGGGGGGCCACGCCACGACAATTTTTGTGTAATGCAGTATAACTACATACTAAAATATGTGTAAATGACAATGTTTGGCCTTTCTTTAATAAGTCTTCATCAGTTAGTGTTAATAGATTTTTGGGAATAGACAAACGTATTAGCAAGTTGTTGCAATATTATAACTAAATTTACATTGAAAACATGATCTTCAACACTTTTTTTGCTATTAAGTTATTTTTTTCGGCGCAGCTGAGCCCATTGTAAAATTCTTTTTTATACGTTTTATTGGTTTATTTTTAAATTCCGGTATAACACCCCACTTCTTCTACTATTCCTGCTGCTTCTGCTAAAGTTTCGAAAACGAATTTCTCATTTCTCAAAGATTATAACGCGTTTTTTCAAAAAGTTGAAGGGCGGCCGTTACCTCTACCGTTTCAGATTGCAAAAGTTTTAATGTTAGATTAATAAAGTTAAGTATTTTAGATCGAATAGTAAACGGCAAATTCAAAATTATTTTTGTGCTCTAATAATGCATACGGTTCTAATTTTTCATAGTTTTTTTTAGATAGCAATGAAATTTTCGTTACAGATTTCATTACTTGTCGGAAAGCTCGAATCAAAGCTATAACAGCATCATGTGTGGATGACTACCGGGTTTCATATAATATTTTAAGTGTTGGCGATGAATCCAAAGTAATTAGAGTACATAGTACATCCCATCTTTTAATACTTGGACTAAAAAAACATATAATTTCTTAATTAAGTATATCGTAAAAAACAACTCCTGAACAACAGCAACAGCATCACTCAACACTAGGTTCAGATTATTCAGATTATGGGATGCACAATGAACATAAGAAGCTGTTTGTTCGATGTCAGTTATGCGCCTTTGTACGCCTGAATATACACCACTCATAATGCTTGTCCCATCACACCCCTTTCCTCTGCAGTTGTGTACCGAAAGGTAAAAGACCTTTACACTTTGGTCTAACATGCGAATAAATCCCAAAAAACTTTCAACAACTTCTGCTTTGGTAGATAAATTATTTTCATAGCCAATTATTTTTACGTACCGGAAAATAAAACTAATTGTAGGGGAGGAAAGTATGCTAAATTTTCAGTTACTCGAGCGTTATGGGGACTTATTGGGTTGTGAAAATTAGGTCATAAAACCAAAAAAACTTAAATAAAGTTTTGCATTTAAGTGGGGACTTTCCATTTTTTAATTTAATTTTCCATTTCCAACAATCGTTTTTTCCGATTAAATTTCTCGAATAAGCGTTACTTATTTTTAGGTAAGGAATTCAAATCTGCAATAAAAAATGGGGGCTCCTATTTAATATTTTAAAGTAACCCCCCATCCCGCCTCAATGAGGGTTTGTGTTTGGCGTCATTCGATAGATTTTTCGAAAATATTGACATATTTTGCAGTTTTTGATGTGATGTTTATTTCGCGAAATATCGCGTGGTTCTTATTTAAAATTTTAAATTTACCCCCACCCCTCTCCGTATCGAGTCGAGTTTGGTATCACTCGATAGATTTTAAAAAAATATTGAAAACGTATTTTTTAGTTTTTCGATCTAACGTTTATTTCTCGAAATATTCGCTTTTTCTTGTGAAACTTTGTGGCTTACTCATTTCCTTACGCCCCGCTCAAACCGATTTTTGAAATATACACTGTTCTGCATGTACTTAACTTACTTTACCTTAATCTGACGATTTAGAGTTTTTCTAAGGATAGAATTTAGTCTAGTCTTTAGATAAAAGATCTAATATATGGAAGTGGTAAATTTACAGGGAACAAGGTCTCTCCCCATGCTATATTGTGACGCGCTCGACTAACTGCAAAAACCGACGCTTGGGCTCCCCTACCATAAGCTGATCATATTTTGAAATATCTTGAGTGGTGTCAAGTTTGAGCGGTATCAGTTTCGTACAGCTCAAGTAATTTGGAAAACAGGATCATATTTATCTAGTGAAAGAACCACCGACAAAAAATTACCTTTTTGGAATTCACTTTCATCTAAACTACCAATATGTCAACTAAACGCTAAATTGCACCCGGAAAGAGTAAGAGTTACGTCAATTACCTGCTTCATTACTTCCTTCCAAATTCCCTATTTTGATGCTTATTAGGCAAATATATATTGATCTCCTTTAAAAAAAAGTGGAAGTATTGAGCTTGAAGGCTTTAAGGGGCCCCTTCTAACGTCGGGCCCTGCGGGCCTGTCAACTACGCCACTGTCGTCGTCTGCTGTTTTATAAATTGTAAAAGTCGCAGATTAAGGATGTAACAGAAAGAACTTCCAACAAGAAAAGATTCAGATTTAAATAATTATTTACCATTTTAATTTTTATTATAATGGTAATAATAATAATAATATCTCATGGCATTTTTGCCGGGAGATCCTTTCGGATTGTTCCGGCGCCATTTACATCTTTAACCCTGTTTCAAGTAACTAGTGTCGATGTACACTAGCCCAGGGGGACCGACGGCTTAACGTGCTCTCCGAGGAACGGTGAGACGGCTCGTATCATTTTTAGAAATGAAAAATTGTTTGTCTTTGGCAGGACTCGAACCTACGTGCACTGGCGTATGAGGCCAGAGATTATGCCGTTACGCTACGGCCGCTCACATTATAATGGTGAATTTGCATCTGAGACTTTTCAGTTTGTTTAAGACAAAAAATGTTTATTTTTGCCAATTTTTCCCAAAAAAAAATATTTGCAACACGTATTTTTAATTTTTTTTATTTTGCGATAAATTGTTAATAACAAATTTTCTGCAATTTGTACAAAAATATATTTAGGTTTTTTGTTTTAAACAATATAAATCCGAGTGCACTTGGTATGGATCAGTAGTCTTTTATTGGGGGGTTATTTGGTATTTTTATGCACATTTTTTGGGGGTGGGTTGCTCGCCCATCTATAGAAGAAAGTCTTAGTTGAAATATTAACATATTTATTTTGTAATTATGAATTAAGCTATTAATTTAATATTGTTCTGAAGCTCCAGAACGTACTTCCACGTACAGTGGAAATCGAAACGTTAAACGTATTTTTAATTAAAATTTTGGATAAATCCCATTAAAGGTAGTAAATGAGATAAAGATATGCACTCACCAGACGAAACGACCTCAAGATGGAGTTGAATCCAACGGAGAGATACAGAAAGTCGAGCGGTAGGAGGCACAGGCAGTCAATGTAGAATGTGGTGGAGTTCATGTAGTGATGTCGCAGTTTCGTGGAGTCTGTTTGGAGGACGCCGTCTTCCAAATATCCCGTTCGGAAGTGAAACATTATGTCGACTAGGTATAGAAAATCGGCAAAGTAGTCCAAACAGAACCACACTAATATTGTGTTCCCTGGAAAAAGAAATTTTTATAGAAAATGTTTCGCGCAGTACTTCTGCATTTTTTCAGTTATAATCATTATGAACGTTTTTCGTTTTTAAAAAATATATTAGAAAATTTTAACTAAATATATATACGGGGTGGGGCATTAGTATAACAAAGTCCAATTACTCGTTGTAAAAGTTTGTAGAGATACGAAAAAAAGTTATTTAGGTGAAAGTTGGGGAACTGATAGGACCACAGTTTAAAAATATTTTCAAATATACAGGGGCGTGCGTATTGACAGCGTGACACAAAGTTATGTTTTTTTAAATTGAACACCCTGTATATTTTTCATTTTTGGATTCTCCTCAATGTTTCCATTCTTAAAATATATGGTTTTGTAATATTATACGAGGTAGTTTAAAAGATAATTACGTTTTTTTTTTTGTTAATTTCGTAGCAACATTCACACGCTCTAGAATTGTAGTGATTTGACATCAAATGTTTATTTGATGATCAAAGATTTTTAATATAGTCTAATATTGTTAAATATTAACAGTATAGCGAAATGTCAAATTTTAGTATACAGGGTTGCTCGAAACTCGGAATGAGTATTTTCTTAGTTAACTTAAATGGAACACGCTGTATTTTAGTATTGTAATAAAATTATATTTTATGGTATTTTTTTATTTCTTAAGCATTTCCTATACCTAAGTGGTTTAATTTGTAAGTTATTCGTGATTCTTGAAGCCAAACATTAATTGCAAGAAAAATTACGGGAAATTTTATTAGGTGACCGTGAAAATATTCAATCAAAAATAATTTTTCGAAAAAAAAAATACATCATAATCTAGCCTGATCCTTAATTTATTAGTATTGGATGAGATATCCAAATAATTGTTGGTGCCCAAAATATTAATAAAAACATACAATATTCTGCCTAGTCGGCTATGACGCTAAATTTCCTTAAAAATTTGACATTCTATTTTTATAGTTCCAGTTGCTTTGTTACCATTACTAATATGAATTTTTCTAATGAGGAACTGATCAGATTTTTGTGCTAATTGAGTTTTATAACAAAAATGGGCTACCAGCAATAAGCATTTTTCATCAGAAATTCTCTGATAGACGATAACTAAATTTGATGTCAAATCACTACAATTCTACAGGGTGTGGATGTTGCTACGAAATTAACAAAAAAACGTAATTATCTTTTAAACTACCTCGTATAATATTACAAAACCATATATTTTAAGAATGGAAACATTTAGGAGAATCCAAAAATGTAAAAATATACAGGGTGTTCTTTAAAAAAAAAACATAATTTTGTGTCACCCTGTCAATATGCACGCCCCTGTATATTTGAAAATATTTTTAAATTATGGTCCTATCAGTGCCCCAACTTTTACCTAAATACCTTTTTTTCGTATCTCTTACGACAAACGAGTAATTGGACTTTATCACACTAATGCCCCACCCTGTATATATTTTTAGACCTTCTACCCTCTCGGGTGTAGGTATTAACATGTGCTCTGTTAACAGTGCACAAATCTCTTCCATTGCTTCCTGTCCTGTGCCATAGCCTTTGCTTCATTCCATGATATTCCTTTTTTGTCAAGAATACTTGCCATCACTTCGTTCCATGTCTCTCTCGGTCTTCCTCTACTTCTTTTCTCCTGCACATTCGTTTCCCATATCTTTTTAGCTGGTACTTCTTTCTGTAGTCGTTGTAAATGCCCCCACCAACTTAATTGTCTTTTTTCAACATACTCCATCATTGTCTCAATTTTCAGTTCTTCTCTTATGTATTTATTCCTTACCCTACCCCTTCTAGTGACGCCTTGAACTTTGCGTAGATACCTCATTTCTGCTGCCTGTATTTTACTTTTGTGTTGTCTATTTAATACCCAGGATTCACATCCGTATGTAAGTACTGGTCTGTATATAGCCTTAAATATCTTATTTTTTCGTATGTTTCGATACTTCTTTCTTGTTAATAATTATTTTTCCTATTACGTGGTACAGTCTATTCACTTTATCAATTCTTTTATTAATCTCAGCTCCCTGTTTACCTGTTTCTTCAATGGTTACTCCCAAGTACTCAAATGATTGTACCTGTCTAATCTCTGTATCATATATCTGAACATGAAAATCCTCTCTTTCTTTGGCTATTACCATTACCTTCGATGTTTCTCTGTTCATAGTCATACCATACTTTTTTAAAACTGTCTTCTATGTTTTTACGCTTCTTTGTAACTCGTCTTCAGTCGCTGCGAAAATTACTACATCGTCGGCAAATGTACAATCTGCTATCTCTGTGCTTTTCAGATTTCTATACCCTATGTGTAGTGGTCTGACTTTTGTTTTGTGGCTTTTATTATTTCGTCCATAAACGTAATAAACAGTAACAAGCTCAAGCTTCCCCCTTGTCTTACACCTTCAGTTGTTCTGAACTGGTCGGATATCATAGTTTTACTTATACGGTTTTTAGTGTCTCTGTATATTGATTTAGTTACCCGTATAAGTTTCTCTGGTATGTTTCTGTTCTTTAGACCTTTCCATACTTTTGTTCTAGGTACTTTATTGAATGATTTTCCATATCAAGAAAATTATAACTAAAATACAAAAAATGTCACTAAAGTCCTAATTAGTACCTATAATGTTCTAAGGCCAAGTTTATATAAAAAATTTCGGAAAATGTGGCAACGACAAATCAGTAGGTAGCTCAATCTTAATCGTAATATAAATGTAGTCAGTCGGGACATAGTAGGACCAGAGACATGTAAAAGGATAGACTTGGCTGGGGATATGCCACTCAATGCATCGGGGTGTAACGTCGACATAGGATTGAGTGGTCTAGCCATCTTTGTCAGTCACATGCGCGGGATCGTTTGGTTAAAAGAGATAGATAGACCACCGATCGACTGTTTCCATGCTGTTTCCGCGTTACGCTTTTTTGGTGAGTATGCCGAGTCTACGCTTAATATGTCAATGAGTAGGACACATGATCTCGTTGAAATGAGGTGGTGTCACCATGACTTAACAGGACTTAAGGTATGACGAGGAGGATTTAAACATTTTCGAATTTTCAACTTTAATATACCAATAGGCTAGATATTAGGTGTATAAGTAATAAAAACACCAGACTCACATTTCAAATGACTAATAGCGAAGAATATTTAGGTTATATTATTTCGAAATTGATTTACTGAAATTGGTCCTTGTAAAAATGAAGAATTACCGTACTATTAAATGGAGATTTAAGCAAAGAGAACTTAAAAAGTTGATTATATCACGTGTCGGATGCATTGTACATCATTTAACAAACAGTGCTCACAAAGAACGAAAAGGCTTATAGTTTGTATCAATTTGTAGAACATAAATATCAGGTTTAGTTATAAAAATAATGGATTTTTGACGAAAATGTGCAAGAATAATGAAAATGAATGAATTATACTGTAGAGAGAAAAATATATTATGAATAGTTTTTCAAAATCGTAGTTTTACGTATCCTTTAAATTACGATATTAATTAATAAACTACGACATTTATTTATAGATTGGTAAATAACAAAACATATGCTCACTTGTTTACTTGCGGTAGTAGTGCACAACGGTGTGCATTCGATGACAGTGGTTTTGTGCTAGGTAAGCAATAACATGTATTATATGTATACAGTAGGAAAAATGAAAGAATACCCATGAACGAACATATAAAACACGCTGTATTTTCCTGTCACCGTGTCACACAAAAAATTGGCCAGCGCAAGTACATGTAATAATTATTGTTACATGTACTTGCACTGGACAATTTTCTTTGTGACACGGTGACAGGAAAATACAGCGTGTTTTATATGTTCGTTTATGGGTATTCTTTCATTTTTCCGACTGTAATTAAACTTGACACAGTAATGAAATAGCTATTTGTATAACAAGGGAGGAAAGTGCTACTTTTCCTCCCGAGAATGAAGTTTACTGCCCGACGCGTAGCGGAGGGCAGTAATCATTCAAGGGAGGAAAAGGCACTTTACTCCCATGTTATACATATGGTTTTTCCACCTTCCTCAAATTAATAACAAGTCATTTTTCATTTTTACTTAATTTATTTATGTAACTAACCAACAAAATTTATTAAAACTAAAACTAGCAAGTAGGTACAATATAACTGTCAACTGTCAAATATAAGTCAAATTATTAATGTAAACATTGTTAAATCAAAATAACAATTTACTGTTTTTTACCATTTTGCAAAATACTGGGTGTTTTATAAATAAACGTTAAAATGTATAGATACTTACGTAATAGAAAATAGGTATTGTACAGGGCGTCAATAAGTTATATTTCATAAATGACGTCACTTTTACTTTTCCTCCCTAGGGAGGAAAAATATTTTCCTCCCTAGGGAGGAAAAGTATAACTTTGCTCCCTACAATCAGGTCCGGAAAAGTATACTTTCGGTAGAGGTAGGTGGAAAAAGTATATACAAACATATCGATGCAACGATGTGTTGATAAATAAGAGGACGCGAATAGATTGCGAAGAAGTCAGTTAGATTTGGGGATTTTACTACTTTACCTAATTTACCTAATTTTACGCCTTTATTTCTTTATATAGTACCAAAACTATATTAATAGAATTAAAAATTCTAGTAAAGTAAACTAAAAATTTGTTACTTACCGTCTATTTCTCGAAAGGCAAATCGGTAAATTATGACCCAAAAATTGTAAAGGAAGGCTAATGAGACAACCATGGACCAATAATAACACAGCCGTCCTGCTGGATCGAACACAAAGGACCAATTCTGGGATCCAGCTCTTAATCTTGAACTGTAGGAGTCTACTCTGCGAAATCCATAACGACTGAAACAAAAAAAAATGGATAAGTTGTTGATCTGTAGTATATTAGGTATGTATCAGTTTAGAGCGTAGGCGCAAATATTTTACGGCTATCCCTACTTTTTCTTTCTCTACACGGCAAATTAAGTGCAGTAAAATTCTCACTGGTATCGAGATGTAAACATTAGTAAACAACGGCATTGTCATCATTAACTTAGAGATGGCTTTTGAATGTTCTTGGATAACTCTTACTTGTATAATCGCTTAAATTATTAATTCAGTTAATTATTATGATTATTATTCAATAACTATAAATTCAGTGATTACAATAATTTATATAGTATAGAATAAAAACTGCGGGAATGCGGGCATCTGATCGGCCTATGAGGGTGCAATACGGCAAGGGATAAGGGCTTGCGGCTCGGTGATACTCCCCATAGATCCCTACCGGAAGGGCGTTGACGCCTAAAATACCGGTATATATATATATATATAGAATAAAAACTAATACGTGATCGAGGAAAGAGAAAAAGTGATAAAGTGATTTTTTAATAATATATTCTTACTATGGAACGCGCATAGGGGTATTTCATCAATCTGGCTGGCCAAAATGATTTATCGCGTTATTATTTAATTTTAATGTTTCTTTTAATATTTTGTATGAAAGGAAATTATCTCTGATAGGTTATTAAAAAAAACGAGTAGGTATAGAATATTTTTTATGTACAAGCAAAAATAAACAAAAATGCAATTGTAAATGTAATAAAAAATTGTAATTAAATTGAAATAACATCAACTGGACGATGAATTCCATGGTTCTTCTGAGTCATCTGCTTCATCTTCAGCTAGTTCTTCGGAGTCCGAGTTTATTAACATTTTCGTCTAAATCAGCTGGAATGAACTTTTCGATAGTTTCCTTTGAAAAAGATTTTGAGAATTTTGTTTGTTTTGGTCTTAAACAAGTTATTAAAGGATCAGAGCTTAACAGAAGTCTAGATTGCATTCCACCCTTGAAAATTGTCGTGCAAAGCTGTTACGGTACATCCTGAAATGTTTATTTCGGGCTTATGTGGCTTCTAAGAATTTGGCTGGCTGTCTATTAGCTTTTTTTTGACCATCTTTTAAAGTCGCTTTTACGCTTCAACTCTTTTATTTGGTCTTGACTCGTAATCTTCATGTGTTAAAAGCTCATTTTCTAAATAATTTATTTTTGCTTCAAATTCGGCAAGTTTTGTTCTTGCATTTTATCGTATAATCTTTTTCTAGAAAAAACTCTGTAATTTGAACCACTTGGCATGTCTAAGACAAACAAGAGTTGTGTTAAAAGCTGAAAAAAAAATTAGGTTTGTGCAATTTGGTTCTTACGACTACCTCAATTTAAATGTAAATATAACGAAAAAGAGCAAAAAATAGCAGGTGATTTCTCTACCATCATATTTCAAGAGGTCTATCAAATTCATCCCAATAAAAAATATGACCGGGAAGCACCCTGAAGTATAACTAATTTCTTTTAGAATTTTAAAAACAAATCAAATTTTAAACAAAAAAATGATAAAGTTCAATACGCTGCTTAGAAACCGCATTGTACAAATATAGTATAAAATTACACATATTAATATGTGATCTTACCTGTATTTTCAAGATCCATAATTGTTTACACTGTAACAATCACCCAGTAAATAGTATTTAATCTCAAACTTAGTGATCACACTTTAATAGCGAAAATCGTTTACACTATGAACGATGATGGTCAAGTTTTGACTGGATATTGCCTGAGTAGGCGATATCGTGGGACCGGGAAAGAGTTTACCCAGTGTATAGCAACTATCGGGCTAATAGAACACGTAGTTTATGTTATCCCAAAATATGTTTGACAAAATAGACTTTTGGCCAGCCAGATCGGTCAAATACCCCTATGTGGAACGCTTAGATAAATGTTGAACATCTTTAACAACAAAATACTTGGATCACAGAATATATGCTGATGTATTATGTGCATGGATCTTTCATAAATATTAAACAATAAATAACTTTTCATTAATTTCACGTCTTAAATCAATTATTTATCAAATATACTATGAATATTACTTAATAAACAACTCCAATTTGACTCACAATAATACAAGTATTCCTGAAGCAGTGTTAAATATTTAGTAGCCGTGTTTGTCACTGTCTTGTCAGCACGGCATTCTGTTCGACTAAGTGCGTTGTATGACAAAGTTGATTTGGAAAATATCACCACGGACATGGTGTTCAATTTTTTCGAATCTTGAAAAAACTAATAAATATTTTTGAAACATTTAAACGCCGAATGAAGACTATATTATTATATTATTATCGAGGGCTCAAAGTCCCTTAGAATAAATAAAAAGTTTCTTTTGAATGAGATATATGAAATTAAAAATCACACTAAATTTTCTCTTTTTTTTTCACATTTTGATTGCTTTGTATCCAAAGTCGATGTAATTGGAGCGTGTAAATCTAATTTTGTCTTAAATTGGTCCCATGCATCCTCAATGCAGCTGAAATGGTAAGGTCTCAGGGATAATGACAAATTACAAATAGCTCCAGTTTCTGAACTGAAGATTTAATTACAGCGACAAAGAGACACAAACTGTTGAATTAACGTCAAGGAAACGAAAATCTTGACCAATAGCAGCGGGATATTTTGAAATACTATTGTTTGTAGCTTTCTCGCAACTAATATTAATACCACAAAAACACTTTTTTGTAAAATCTTGAATGGGTTGCATGTGAGAGTTCATTTTAAATGAAGTAAAAGTCAGACTTACTCTCAATCTTTATTATAACTTCCGACGACCGGTTTCGCTCTTTAAAATTTGTAGAGCATCTTCAGGTCAAAGGTAACAAGTTACAAAATGCTACAAATAAAAACCAGAATTAGGACATTGTCTGGTTGTAAAAGATGCTAAAGATCCATATGATCAAGCCAATGTTGAATAGCATACATAAAAGTAGCGAAATAGCATACCAATGCACATGCAAGCATTCATGGGGGTGGTGGTACAAAACTTCCCTCAAACGCAACAACATGCGCAGAAGTATGCTATATATAATCATGCAATCATAACGTGTCGTACTTACATTCGGATACAAGGTGCTATCAACTCAGTTTTCATTATCATGACGTTTCTCTTAAAGTTATGTTAACGGGATATGGTGGAATAGACGGACGATGCAGCAAAGGTAAACAAATCAGCAAAGGTAAACAAATCTAAACAAATCTTTTTTCAAAACTTTTTTGTATAAAAAATATTTGTTTAACAAGCTACCTAAATATGGTGTGTAGATTACGAACCTGTACTTAGTTTTTTTTTCATCACATCAGGTTTTCAGAGCCTCAGGTCAAAAAGAGATGGAGAAAATACTAGGACAGCTTATTAAATGAAGAATTTGACAGACAGCGTGTAGGGTCAACAGCAATGGTCACCAAAATAACAAACGAGGAAGTTGCTCAAGCGCTTCAAAAAATAAAGAAAGGCAAAGCGGTAGGACCAGATGATATTCCTGGGGAAGTATGGAGAGCATTGGGAGAGACAAGGTGGCTAGCAGGTTTATTTAATAGTATTATGGAAGTTGCATAAATGCCAAACGAATGGGGAAGCAGTATACTAGTACCTGTCTACAAAAACAAGGGAAATATATACAACAATGTACAAACTACAAGGCTATAAAACTGCTTAGCCACACCATCATACCATGAAAATATGGGAAAGTAATTGATAGACGGATACGTGAAGAGACCGAAATATCCGAGAATCAGATTGGCTTTATGCAGGGCAGATCAACAACAGATGCAATTTTCATTATAAGGCAGCTGAAGGAAAAATACGGGAGTAAAGAAACAAACGCTCATATGGTATTCATTGATCTTGAGAAAGCATATGATAGAGTTCCTCGAGAGATTCTGTGGTGGGCACTCAATAAGAAAGGAGTCCCTGGTGAATATGTAAAGATTGGGAGAGATATGTATGAGGGAGTAACGACTAGTGTTAGGACAGGTGTGGGAGAGACTGATAAATTTCATGTGAAAGTAGGATTGCACCAAGGCTCGGTGCTTAGTCCGTATTTATTCTCATTAGTTTTGGACCAGATAACAGCGAAACTACAGGGTAACATTCCATGGTGCTTAATGTATGCTGATGATGTCGTGTTAGTAGGAATAGTGAAAGAGACTTAGATAAAAAACTGGAAGAGTGGAGACAAGCTCTGAAGGAAAAAGGTTTAAAACTTAGTAGGACAAAGACAGAGTATTTGCAATGTTCATTTAAAGATGGAGTTACTACAAATAAAATGGTATCTTTGAATGGTGAACTGATTGTAAAAAGCAATAGTTTTAAGTACCTGGGATCGGTATTTACAGAGTAATGGAGAAACAGATGGAGATGCATGCAGTAGAATTAGGACTGGATGGATGAAGTGGAAAAAATCGAGTGGTGTGCTGTGTGACAGGAAAATTCCAATGAAGTTGAAGGGAAAATTCTATAAAACAGCCATAAGACTGGCTATGATGTACGGAACTGAATGTTGGGCAGTGAAAAGAAAGAGGAACAATGAATGCATGTGGCGGAAATGAGAATGATTAAATGGATGAGTGAAGTGACAAAAAATGATAAAATTAAAAATTAGTATATTAGGGAAAGTTAGGTGTGGCACCATTTAATGCCAAAATGAGAGAGATAGGTTGAAATGGTTTGGTCATGTTCAACGTCGAGACGCTAATCACCCAATACGAAGAATTGCTGAAGTGCAAATTCCTGGAAGGAGTAGGAGAGGAAGACCAAAGAAGACGTGAGGGGAGACGATTAGGCAAGACATGTTGGTAAAGGGGATTAATATTGATATGACCCAAGATAGAATTGTATGGAAAAATGTAATTAGGGAAGCCGACCCCGCATAGGGATAAGGCCAAGAGAATGATGATGATGATGATCAGGTTTTCAGAGCCAGTAGGTTTGAAACTGTTTATAGAATCTGCCAAAAATACTAAGAAAATATTCGTTGATGAAAAATTTAGTTGTTCATAAAAAAAACAATGCAGTATTTTAACCTTTAGTGCATTAGACAGCCGTTGGTTTTTTATTAATAAAATTGTTCCTTTTTTCCTTTAAAACTTCATTTTGTAGTAAATTTTTGTGAGCGAGTCCCTCTTCAAGGTCCAGCAGTAATCAAACATCATTCTAATATCATATATTGCTTTGCAATGTTTCTCCATTTGCTTTATGTCTTGGTGGAATTTTCCTCCCTATTCCTCGCTGTCAACTTTAAGATCTTCCGGAAAATAGTCAACGTGGGAATCCAGAATATGAAGTTTGAAGCTCACATTGCATCCTAGATTTTTATAGTTTTCGACAATGAAAATTTATGACTTCTGCGAAAGAATGTTTCAGATTCATCCTGGGACGTTTAATATTCGAATTGTTGCCTACATTTTCTTTTCTTTAAGTTTAATAAAATATGGATACTTTGTGAGTCTAAACAAATGGGACTACTGACCCAAAAGCATGGATATTGTTTTGAGGTCTAAGAGTTTCCAATAATATTTGCTATACTTTATTCTATTAAGCAACAGCCCAAGATTCTCATACGTATCTTTGAGATGTACAAAGTGAGCAACAGGCACCGAGGCATAAGTAAAACCATTGTGCAGCAACACACCTTTTAGACATCTTTTAGATGAATCAATAAATAACCACCAGGATCTGCAATTTCTTGGCGCCAAAGTTAATGGAACTAATGATTGAAGTATTGTAATTAAAGACAGAATCCTAGCAATAAACAGAACCTACTGGAAATACAAAATTTCCTCAAAGGTAAGAAGCTTACTCAGAATACTAAACTGAAAATTTACAGAGCAACAATTAGACCAGTAATCTATGGTGCTGAAGTAATGTGTTTGACAGAGAATGATGAAGACATATTGAGGATCATAGAGAGAAAAATCATTTGGAGAATAGCAGACCCACTAAACTTAGGTCATAATGAATTTAAAAAACTGATAAACTGCCAAGTAAGAGAACTTTTGAAAGGAGAAGACATCGTCAAATTTATCAAGGCACAGAGACTCAGATGAATGGGATATATCTTCTTCTTTAAGTGCCATCTCCGCGGCGGAGGTCGGCAATCATCATAGCTATTGGTGTTTTAGAGACAGCTGCTCTAAAAAGTTCATTTGATGTACATCCGTACCACTCTCTCAGGTTGCGCAGCCCCAATATTCTGCGTCTCCCTATGCTTCTCTTTCCTTGAATCTTTCCCTGCATAATCAATTGGAGCAAGCTGTATCTCTCTCCACGTATAGTATGTCCGAGATATTCCAATTTTCTTGTTTTGATGGTATTTAGGATTTCTATTTCTTTATTCATCTTTCTCAGAACCTCTTTGTTTGTGACGTGTTCTGTCCACGATATTTTCAGAATTCTTCTGTACACCCACAGCTCGAATGATTCTAGTTTTTTCACTGATGCAGCATTCAAGGTCCAAGCTTCCATTCCATAAAACAAAGTCGAGAAAACGTAGCACCTAGCCAACCTAACTCTTAGCTCCAACTTGTGCAGAGCACTTTTGTCATTTTGTTAAAATTTGCTCTAGCCTTTTCTATTCTGATTTTGATTTCCTGTAAGCAATCTCCTGTGGAGTTGATCATTGTTCCAAGGTATGCATATTGGTCGACTCGTTCGATATTGGATCCGTTTACGAAGAGATTTTCGTTATTTCTTTGAGGTTTCGATATTCTCATAAACTTTGTCTTCTTGAAATTCATTGTTAGCCCGTATTCTTGTCCAAACTCTGCTATTCTGGTCACCAGCCTCTGAAAATCCCCAATATTTTCAGCTAAGATGACAGTGTCATCCGCATATCTAATGTTGTTAATGGGAATTCCATTTACCTTTATTTCAGCTCTTTCACCCTCAAGAGCTTTTGTCAAGATCTCTTCCGAGTAGGCATTAAAAAGAATTGGCGACAACATGCATCCCTGTCTCACTCCGCGTCTGATTTCAATTTCCTCTGACAGCTGGTCATTAACACTTACTTTTCTCGTTGTTTATAATAAGGATATAATCCTGAGGTCATTGTAGTCAAACTTCTTTGATTACAGGACATGCATTAATTGTTCATGTCGTACTTTGTCGAATGCTTTATTATAGTCAATAAAACACGCATATATATCTTGATTGTCGTCCAGGTACCTTTGTATAAGTATGTTAAGTGAAAAAAGAGCTTCACGGGTTCCCAAACCTTTGCGAAACCCAAACTGCGTATCATTAATGTCTATGTCCAGTTTATAATATATTCGGTTATGGATGACTTTCAGTAGCAATTTAGTATATGGGACATCAAACTAATGATACGGTAGTCGCCGCATTCTCTTGAGTTTTTCTTTTTAGGGAGGCAAATAAAGATCGACGTCAACCATTCTTTGGGTAATGTGCCTGAGCTATAAATTTTGTTCAAGAGTACCACTACAACATCAATATGCTGCTCATCTATAATTTTTAAAAGGTCGATAGGAAGAATGTCAGGCTGTGGGCTTTTCCTGTTCTTCATTGTTTTTAACGCATGTATTATTTCTTCCTTTGTAATATCTGGACCTATTTCTCCTGAAGTAAGTTCTATGTGTTCCAGGTACCCTCTTTCTTGTACTCCTGGTATTCCTATTCTGCCCAACGTTGTACTTTCTCATCAGTCTCTGTTATAGCAACCCCGTGTCTATCCAGAAGTGCACCAGTGAGATTTTGCTTTCTTAGTCCAGCCATTTCTTTGACTTTCTTATGTAGGTTAATGAGATCGTATCTTTTTTGGAGGTTTATCATATTTATATCTGCTTTATCATCTTCCTTATCTCGTGGCTAATCTCCCTGTATTTATTGTCATCTTTTTTCTTATATTGTCTCCGTTGTTCCATCATATTCAGTATCTCGTCGTTCATCCATTCCTCTTTTCTCCCTGTGGAAGTGTTTAGTATATCTTTACAAGATTCTAGCATGCAATGTTTTAGTTGATGGGATATATAGTACGGAGAAATACAGAAGCAGTTATTAAGACGATCACCAAATGCAGACCAGTATCAGGCAGACCACGAGGAAGACCGAAAACGAGATGGGAGAACCAGATAATTTCGGATCTTAAGAAGATGGATGCTAGAGAATCGACAACCATAAGGAAAAACAGGAACGAATGGAGAAATATTGTAGGAGACGTAAAGTCACATAACCAATTGTAAAAGTAAAATATTAATGCGGACTCATTCTTCGCGACAAATGAATCGAAAGATACCAAAGAGGACGGCAATCACTCCGCTAGGAGTCTAGATTGTAGATGTCATGATGATGATAAAGAAAATTAAGTATTTAAAGGTTTATTATCTTCTTCTTCTTCTTCTTTTCAATGTGTCTCCAGTAAGTTGTCCTTCCATCTTGTAACGTTACAAACGTCACATCTTTGATATTTTATTTTTAAATAATTATTTTACTGTATTTTCTTTAATATTTCATTAGTAATAATTTTCTTTTATTTGTTTTACCTGTTTTCTTCTTTAAAAACTCGTTGGCGTCCTCTTTTATTATCCTGTATTTCCTATCTCTATTTTCATCTAAAATCTAAATCATCATACGGAACGTACTTTATATATTCTTACTCTGTAGATATCTGTCTTTCAATACGGAACATGGTTGCCCATTTACTCATACTTTGCGCTGTCATGTCAGTGAGAGTGACAATTAGTAATAGAGGGGCAAAATTAATCTAATTAAAGAGATGAGCCCATAAGGCCCCATCTATTTCATCAGACCATATTCTCTTGGGGTAAAAATACATATTATTATATTTTAATTACATTTCTATATTATCTAACAGTTTTCTAATATTTTTTATATCTAACCTAACCTCCAATGTCAAAGCATGTGTTATGATATTTTAGTTTTAAATATATCTTTTTAATTTACATATATGCAGGTTAAGTAATCAAATTTTAACTAGTAGTACCAATCTTAATTCCATTTAATTTACCTTTGCTAATAACTACTTTTTACGATTGTTTGGCAAAGGCTCGTTTTTGGCTTTTCTTCTTGATTCTTGATATGTGTCTTTATCTTATAGTTTTTGGGAATAGAATCAACCTTTCTCCCTCCGGGAGCCTCCAGAATCAAGCCATCCACACCGGGGATGGAACTAAGGCCAACAAGAATGAAGACCATTGACCATGTCATCTAGACTACAGCACCCAACATCTTCAGCTGCAGGGATCTGAAGCCGAACATCTGCCCAGGTCTATAAGAAGTCTACAGCAGTACCATTCGACATCAAGAAGTTACCATCGAACCAGATACCAAAGGCATAAATATAAACAACAAATTGTTAGTTTTTGGCAAGAATTTAAATATATTTGTATGTATGTATACACCGTTCTTAGGCGTCAACGCCCTTCGGTAGGGATCTATGGAGGAGTATCACCAAGCCGGAAGCCCTTATCCCTTCCCGTACCGCTCCTCCATAGGCCGATCAGACGCCAGTTTATTCCAGACCAAGCCGTAGACTCTATTGAGTTTTATACTACGGCGTTGGCCTTTTATAAATTTCATGACCTAGCTGAGGCTCGAACCAGCGACCGCAAATCGCAAATCCACTAAACTTGTCGATCGACTGAGCCCCAGCTAACTGGACCGTCAAGACCGACTAAATATATTTGTCAATCCATTTAATAAGTCTTATTTTTATTATACCTTTTTGAACAATAAACATGATTAGTTAAAAATACGGTTTTGTTTGCTTCCATTCTAAATTTTCAGAGTTCATATTCTAAGATTATGACAAGATGAACACACCCTGAGTGACTGAGCTAGGCTGGGGTGAACGATGGCTATCTTGGATGATTGGAGTAATATTTTCGAATATTATTTTAATTAGTTGGGGTATAGGGTATAGTCAATAGCCCTATTTGGTTTCAATCTTTTTCGTGGTCTTCTCACTGATCGTTTTCCTATTGGAGAACCGTCTCTCGCCGTCCTTGCTACTCTAAAAACGTTTATTATGAAGGATTAATTTAGTTGTAATATTCTAATGATTGTATACCTAATTATTGTATAATTATATTGTATATGAGGCTGGTATGTTAGACAACAAACCTAAAATATTCAAAGCCCTACAAAGCAAAAGCCACTAAAGACAGCTTTATCCGAAATTCTCCTTTACCTTGTGGAAACTTATATATTTTTGATGTTGATTCGAAAGCAGAGACTTCGGGCTAATAACTTAAATAAGCCCTACGACAACAACTTTAACTTATTTATTAAAGATAAAACGTATTCTCCACAGGAAAGGGAAGTATTTGAAATCCGGGACTCCGGCAGCTTTATTTGATGTTCGATATTAAGCCGTAATGAGGCTGAAAGTTTTGTTTTAGTTTAGTTTGTTCTAAATAATGAGTAAAGATGTTTTAGGTAATAAGGAAAAAAACTATAAAGTTTATTGTAAGGATTATATTTTTCAGTTCATTAAATGTTAAAATAAATAATATAGGATTCTCAAAACTAACCATAAAAGAAAGTATCCATAGTTCACAAATGTGGTCTAGAGGTAACAAAGTACTCGACTCTAAGAATGTACCATAAAGTATTAAACTTTGTGGTACATTCTTAGAGTCGAGTACTTTGTTTGTTCTCAAAACTATTTTTCAATTGTATTAAGTAAAAAAGCTGTCAAACATTACAATATAATCTGCTATGTTTTACTGTCAATAAGAACTGAAAACCAGATATAACTACAACCATTTCTATATGGGAGTAATCCGTAATTCTAAGATTACTAAGTGTTAAATATGTACAGTATGCTCCAACGAAAATTTGACCCCCCCTCCCCCACCAGAAACTCATAAACCAAGAGTTTCTTCGCAATTAAAAAAACACGTCAATTTGTATTGCAAGGGAGACGAATTTTCATGCAAAATTCATGCCCTTAAATCTAACCCCCTACTGCCCCTCCCCCAGTTTTTTAAATAGCAAGTGTAGTTGAGTTGCACATCATTTGAAAGGTATTTTTTTTCTGTACACGACCATCTAATTTTTTTTAATTTGCGAAATAACTTTAAGACAATTTTGGATTTGACTAATTTATAATACATTCTTGTTAAGTCCAAAATTATCTTTAAATTTATTACGTAAATTAAAAAATAGTGTCGTGTAGAAAAAAAATTACCTTTCAAGTGATGTGCCACTCGACCACACTTGCTATTTAAAAAAAGTGGGGGATGATGCGGGGCAGTAGAGGGTTACATTTGAGGGCACGAATTTTGCATGAAAATTCGTCCCCCTCCCATTATAAATTGATGTATTTTTTTAAATTTTGAAGAAGCTCTTGGTTTATGAGTTTCTGGGGGAATCAAATTTTCGTTGGAACAGACTGTATAATAAATAAACATGAAACATACGCCAAACACAGAGATTTTGACATATAAAAAATTTGCGAGCATGCCCTAGACACCGAACACAGCATATTATAGCAATTCAGTGATAATTTCTGTGGGCGTCAATATCTTCTAAACGTGGAATGAAGTAAACACTTCTGTTGTATGTAGGCATATGAATTTATTCAAATTCTTCAGATTTATCCACAAGGGAGTGGAAGTATAAAACGTTTTCGGTCAAACTGACCATCATCAGTGTAAACCTCCAGTGTACAAGACATTGTAACTAGCCACTTCAATAGGTGTAAAAACCTCTAAATTACATAAGTAGTCGACATAAAGTCGATGTCTTAAGATTTTAAAGATCACATTATGTGAATGTATTTCATCCGTGCTCGAAAATTGCACAAGGTACTTGTGTTCTAGTGAGAGGTTAACGACCAACTCTTTTTAACCTTATGACTTTTTAACACGCAAAGTGAAGCGGTAACGATTAATTTAATTTAAGTTGCTAATTTGGGGGTGATCTTCCTGATTTTTTTTCCAAAACAAAAGGGGCCAACTTTATTTTGAGCGTAACTTGCTTACATTTGATACTAGAAATTTTTTTTATAAAAACAGAAATAAAGCTTTTTTTAAACACTTTGAAAAAGTTGTAATGTGTTATCCCCAAGAATGCTTCATTATTTGGATATTTCATATTGAATTATTCTATTTGGAATTTTTCGAATATGAACCAATTTTTCATTAGCTATAACTCTGCTTTTGCTAGGTATAGAGACCTAATATATACGCCGTATTTTTCACTTTTTTATAGGCTATAGTTTTGCTAAGAATATTTTTTTGGACAAAATGCTTACGTTTTGAGTTTTTTTTTGAAAAATGGCTTTGGCAGAGCCAATTAGCCAGACTTGTTTCTGATTGATTGCAGATTCATAGTCATAAATTTCTTATAACATAAGTACATTCTACAATTTTTTTTATAGATACATTGGTACATTGTGTAGCTTTTTTTTTATTTTGTTTTTTTTAATTATTTTACTGTGTTTTTTTTAATATATATTTTAATTTGTGCGAAACACTTTCTTTTTACTTCTTTTTTTTCTATTCTTTTTTATTTTTGTTCCTTTTTTTTCTCTTTTTTTGTTTATTATTATTTTTTGTTATTATTTTATTTTGTATTTTTTTTAATATTATTTTTATTTTAATTTTTTCAAACCACATTAACAAATTATGCCTATTTATTACATATTACGTTTACAACTTGTATTTACATAATTTAACATGTTTATAAATGAGATGAAGAATTTCCATATCATTTGTAAATATTAAAGTATTTAGGTTTATTGGGAAAAATATTTTAAATCTCTTAATTCCTTATAAAGGTCGTTTATGTTATTTATGTTTAAATGACATTCTAATATGACATGTGTTAGATCTCCGATTTTGCCACAAGTACAATTGGGAGTATCTGCCAAGCCGATTCTATGCATGTAAGATGGCGTAAGAGCATAATTGGCTCTCAACCGATTAATGGTCTTTATAAAATGTCTGTTATATTCTGTGTAAAACCATCTTTTTGAGAATATCCTAGGGTTACAATGAGCAAAATTTGAGCCAGTATTACATTCTCTGTAATGCAATTGCCAATTATTTCTAAGTTTTTGTCTGCTAAAAGTATCAATATCTGAAGCTGGAATTAAATTTTTGTTAATTTTTTTTCCGATCATATAAGCTGATTTAGCAAAATTGTCAACTATTTCATTACCTTTTATTCCCGAATGACCCTTAATCCAAGCAATTGTTACATTTACTCCTAATTGTATAATTTCAAACAGAGTTTTAAAAATATTCAATTCAATGTGGTTTATGTGTTTGACTGTTTGAATGTTACTCAATCTGTCCACCACGCTTTTACTGTCAGTAAATATAACATAATTGCTAGTTGGATTCAGTAGTACATACTGAACAGCAAACATTACTGCTATCATTTCTGCTGTGTATATTGAGCATTCAATAGGTAGGCTATATTGATGATGGTAATTTTTATTTTCGTGAAATACTGCACAGCCCGTTCCATTTGCGTGTTTTGACCCATCGGTAAATATGTACTGAAAATTTAACCATTTTTCTCTAATAAGTATATCAAACATATTTGGCGGTAAATGTGAGTTTAAATAACATGTTTTAACCTTGTTAGGAAATAATGTTTTTGTCATTGCACTGTAGTAAGGCGGAGTTTGGCTTTTATAGATAACTTCACTGTACTTTACCGTACTTAGATAACTTTATGCCAGGTATAGATTTTTTAGTTTTCCAGTACCTATGAGTGAGGTCTAAAACTAATAGCTCATGTAGATCTTGAAGGTAATTACATTTTTTGGACAAAATTCGAGTTGTAAATTTATCACTGAGAAATTGGCGGCGTAAATGCAATGGAGGTTCCACTGCTTCATTTTCCATTATTTGGACTGGAGTGGATTTTAAATAGCCTAGGCATAATCTTAAGCATTTATTTTTTTGAATTTGAAGTTTATTTAAAAGTGTATTGGTCGCTGATCCAAACAAATGACAGCTATAGTCGAAGATGGGTCTGATCATGTTACGGTAAAACATCAAAGCAATATTTGGGTCTGCTCCCCAATATTTATTGAGTTTTCTGATTTTCTAACAATATGATGAATGTGATCTTTCCATGACAATTTCCTGTCTAGATAGGTACCAAGATACTTAATACAGCTTTTAATTGGAAAATTAAATTTTCCAACGTTAAGATTGCCTTGTGGAACTCTACGCTTTTTTGTAAAGTAACACACCTCAGTTTGAGTTATTTGCGAAGAACCGTCTAAAAACGTGGTTATTTTGTTGAAAAATGAACATATTCACTTGCAAATAACTCGAAAAGTATTGACTTGGTGAAAAAACTCTATAGAGCAAAAGTTGCTTAAAATTAATCAGCTTATCCATTTCGGTACTTATTTTGGAGATATATTTTTTCAGTCCCGAGATGGGAGGAAATTCACCCCCAGGGCAAAAGCACACATCGGCACCATATCACTTTTTTTCTTTGACATGTAAGCTATGCGTATGCCAAATTTCATGTCAATCCAAGCGGTTCTTTAAAATTTACAGCAAAAACCGTGAAAGAATGTACTATTATTCTGTATTCTTTCTGAAGGGACGCGGGAAACTAATATTGATCAAATTAGCTTGGAGTTCTCCCTGTTTTTGATTTTTTTGTTCTGGTGTTAAAATCTTTCAATTTGTTATATCTCGCTAGATTTTCAGCATGCAGAAAGTTGGCACCTTCAGATATTATTGCCATTTACTTTTTCAAATTTTAATCTTTGGCATCCCAGTCAGATACTCTCCTTTTTGCTCCTCATTTCGAACATGCTCCCTTAATTATCTCCAAATTTCCTTATAATTCTTTAGCGCCAATATTCACCTCCCCTCATTGTACATAGAAATCACATATACAATACAGACTTGGTTATTAACTCTATAATCCTCGAAGATCTTAATCGGCAACGAATACCTGGCGCACACGTAATTGAGTTGATCATCACGATTTCTCTCAGCTGTAGTTTAAGGAATTTATATGCTCGAGTAACAGAAGAGCTACAGCTACGCTTCTTGTAATATATCCCGACCCCAGGTGTACGTAATCTTTCAAGTGTACAAGAACTTAGTCCCGACAGAGCCAAAGGAGGCCTAAGCAGGGAACAATGTACCTTACTGTGGCGCCCGGCGTCGAAATTACAAGCATTGGCGTACACGTTGATCGTAATAATCACGAATGAAGTCCTTAATAATTAACCTAAAGGGCACTATGTTTAAAAATATAGAACCAAAAAAAACTGTAATTAGAGAAGTCTGTGCGTTAAAAATATGGTGTGTTTATAGGTAGTGAGATGTGAGATTATAGATAGCTCCACAAAACAATATAAGCAAAGGTAGGGTGAGGTAGTTTGGTACACTTTTTATCGGCAACTTATATTTCGGTACTGTTTGTATTATCATGTTTAACGATATTATTTTTTCGAAAATAGGTACAAATTTTTAAATTGTTTATAAAAAAATTGAAATAAAATTACATATATTATTTTTCTACAACCACTATTCAAAGTGCACTTTTCTGCACGGTTTTATGTTAGCAAACTTGATATTTTCTCACAGTATAAGATATTTGACATTAGTGTGCAGAAAAGTGACGTTTCTGTGCCGCAAAGTGACGTTTCTGTGCCGCAAAGTTCTTTTCTGCACAGTTGACTACCTCATTCTGAGTAACGTTATATTCTGTTTACATCCGTGGACTACCGCATTCTGAGTAACGTTATATTCTGTTTACATCCGTGGTTAAACTTTAGACAAATATACTTTAGACAAATATACAAATATATAACCTATAAGACAATTATTATATTTAACTATAGCATAGAAACTAAATTATGGATGTTACAACTGTTTTATTTTACAATTTTATTCTTATTAAACATTTTATAATTATCAAATAACCAATAAGGATTTAGCAACCTGTGCAAGAGACGTCGAATGAAGTAGGTTTTGTGTAAATCCGTGACTGCATAAATATAATGTCAATAATGTGTAATAATTGTTTAAATTTAAACAAATTAAGGCAGTGCATTAATTTTTTAACTGATTTCTGTGCAATTTATTTAGGTATAAGGAATTTAAATTGATTAGTAGGTATTAATTAAATACAGTTTAAAATTTATCACATAGGTACCTATTATAATTAATCGTCGTTTGGAAATTGTGATTTCTATTTTTAGGAAAAACTGTGCTTGTAGAAAAAGTATAGTCTGAAACACGTGCAGAAAGGTAATTTCTCACTCGTTTGAATTGCGGCACTCGCTTGCGCTCGTACCGCAACTTTTCAAACTCGTGAGAAATTAGTACCTTTCTGCACTTGTTGCACAATATACTATTTCGGAACAAATAATAGTCTCAAGATGCACCAATAATGGTGGGAAAAATGGAACTAATAATAAAATTGATCTTTTTGATAAAGTTATTTGTGATTTTCATAAAAAAATAAAAAGTTTATAAAACAGTTCATAAACGAAATTGGGAAGTTTAATATGAGATGCCAGCAGGGGCGGCTTTACCTATTGTGCAGGGTGTGCGGTGCACACGGGCGCCGCGATGTTGGGGGCGCCGGGCACCGAGCGCCAAAGAGCGGATCCTTTACTTTGTTTTTCAACATAAAATATGCTTTAAAACGATTAATGAAAAATTACATTGGATTCTACTACACCTTTGGATATTTTAAATTACTTGTATAATTACTTTCAGTGTTCCCAAATTTGTTCACTGCCCTTAGAATATACCTCACATTGCCAGTGACAGTAGCGCACAGTAAAAGATCATTTTCTAAATTAAAAATAATTTAAAATTATCTAAGGTTAACATTGTCGCAAAGTCGATTGACAAATTTATCACTAGTAAGTATTAAATATGAAATAAAAATTGAAGTAATAGTTATTTATGTACCAAGTCAGTAAAGTTACTCTTTATCGAACGAGTCTGATATTATGAGCAGAGCGAGAGTAGCGAGCGAGGTGAATAACATACGAGTTCGATAAAGAGGCTTTACTGACGTGGTGCATACAAAATTTTATCGCCAACAATTTGATATTGGTTAACACTTACTTACAATTTAAAATTTAAGAATTTTTTAAATATTAGACGTAATAAAAATTTTATGACAGTGATGACAGATGACTTTTGCATGATGGCCGCGTTCGATTTTTAATTGATAGTTATCAATACATATTGAATAATTACTAAATCGGGCAACTTTTGATTTATTTTATATGAATATAATTACAAAATACTATAGAAGTTCACTTTTTGGCATAAATTGAATTAACAATGTCGTAAATTTTGTACAATATTTTTAATAATTAAAGTACATAAATTGTAAGTTAACTCAACTTAACTCAAATGAATAATCGATTACTGTCATCGACCACTCGATATTCAATCTCGATTAATCGCGGCAGGTAAAGTAAAATTCTTCTTTCAGTACAATAAAGTGTTAATTTACTGCTGCAAATGAGTACAATAATGAATTACTTTAGCGACGGTTGGCGATAAATCATATTATTCTATAATGCAAAAGCACGAAAAGTGTCTTTTTTATAATTATATATGTTGTAGTATGTGCGTTCTGTAATAATTCTTTAATAAATTATTATTGTTTTTTAAATAATCACAACGTTGTTCTTTTTTATTTATTTAACCAATTCCTTCCTAAAAGTACTACTTACTCTTGGACTCAAACCTGTCAAATTTCCTCAACCAATTTTTAACCTTACCTCATAGGTAAAAACGTTAATTTTTAATTAAATATTTTTAACAGATTTGGGTAAGTTGTTCCGCAACCTCTAAATTGCAATATTTGCATCTGGATTTTTGTTTACATTATAAGCGTACCTAATGCCTCTAATACCCCATGTACTAGTACTAGATAGGTACCTATTCGACTATTCAATTTTGACTGCGCGTCTACCAAAGGGCGCCAAGGCATCTACTGCACACGGGCGCTACATGGGCTAGAGCCGCCTCTGGATGCCAGCCTTTTGGTACTCCCTGGCACTTCATTGTGACATAATAGTTTAGCTACAATGTCGCGATTAAATATACCTAGAGCTAATATAATCCTGTATCAGATCCACAATTTTGCTTGAGGGGCCGTTTAATACACTGGAGCAATCTGCCCCCGTCTATTTAATCCAATCTGCCCCAACTGACCCTGCATATTGGATAGCATTAAGACGGTAAATTCGAATTGTCCCATGGTGCCCCACGTTCCATTGTACCTTACCCTACCCTACAATATAAAATAAACGTTTTCACTATTTTCATTGGGAATAAGCCACAATTTTAGTTTAAAATTAGTTTATTTTGACTTTCGATTTCCATTTCGGTTGTAATAAAAATACAAATTTTTTTGTATTTCTTGGGTAATTCTAAGAAAAAAATGTTCTTACAAGTTTTTTCGTAGGATGCATAGTTTTCGAGATAAACGCAGTGGAACTTTCAAAAATTCGAAAAATTGCAATTTTTGAACGCGAATAACTTTTGATTAAAAAATAAAATAGCAATTCTGCTGACAGCATTTGAAAGTCAAATTATACCGGTTTTAATTATTTGCATTGCTAAAAATTAATTTTTTTTATTAAACAAAGCTATTTGTTTATAAGCCAAAAAATTGTTTATAAGTTTAAAACATTGCTGGGGCCCCTTAAAGAATCCTATTTTATATTCTGTAAAGTGTATTAGATAGGTAGAGCACCTCTCTATATGTAAAAAAATTAGACAACTTCTAAATGGTCTACTTTTTGTTCAGAAAGATTTTAAAAAATTTGAACTTTTTTAAAAACAGTTAGATTGCAAATTTATTATGCAAAATCTATTAGGTCGATTTTAAAGAAATTTGGTACACGATTTAAATATGTGACAAAGAATTTCCTAAGCGAATTACCAAAGTTCTAAATGCCACCAAAGTGGTTAAAAACATTGAAAAACAACAGGTGTATTTTGCCCCCTTATTCTGTATTTATTGCTATATTGCAGAAGAGGTAATACGTTAAGACATTTTTGACCAGTCGTGTATCATACAAAATTCAATTATCTTTGTTATTTTTCTACGACTTTGTTCCAAAACGAATCGTTTTAAAGTTATAAGCAAAGAAAGCAGAAAAAAATCGACGTTTTACGAAATTTTTACATATTTTAATTTTTTTATTAATGTTCCGGGCATATTTGAGAAGGAGCATAAGTCAATTATTATTACTGAAGGTGTCACCTAACTTTATCTGCAAAAATCCGAATGCCACCTTTTACATCCAAAAATAGACGTTTTTTCACACATCCTTACTGGTCTATTAGTAAACTGAACTATTTTCTAACTCACTGCCATTGAAATTTAGGTATATTCAACACCAAAACATTGTACAATATTGTAAATTATTCGGGTAAAAACGCTTGTAGACTTCTTCCTCCTGGGAAGGACTTTCTTCTACGACACTGAATAAAACTGCTTAGAAATATCGTCATTGATCACAATATCGTCACAATCGGATGTTTTTTTAACCAATCGAATTAGGACACAAGATACCTAATTGTGATCGAAAATGTTCTTCCTTTAATCAAAAAACAACTAATCAGGCTATTCCTCTAGTCTCTCTAAATGCTGATCGGAAATATTCAGAAGCAATATGGCCCATATTTTAAATACATATGGACACTGATACTTTTTAAAATTTGTCGGTTTTTATTAGATACTATCAGTCTGTTTTTTATTATATATTTCTATAATCTATTAAACTAGGTATTTCTTCCAGTTGACAAGAAAATGACACCAAGAAGGCTCTAAAAATCATACGAAAAAGCTGGATTTTGCTGAAAATTGTCAATCTTTTGACCCCAAAAAACGTGAAAAATAAATTTTTCACTCGTACGTGTGGGGTAAAAAGGGAAAAAATCGATTTACCAAGAATGTGTCCGCCGCAGAAAAAAATGTTTCAAATAAGAAATGTTGCTCAAATAAATTTGAACAAAAATGTTTATTAACACTTTTCTTGTAGAATTAACAGTTCTCCCGGAAAGAACGCATGAAGCCACCGGCGTTTTTGAATGTCGTTACGTGTGCGAAATTAATTCTCCTCTTGACAAAAATTAAATAGAGTTTTAAAGATGAAGAGTGCAGTTTTCCTTTGCAATTTTTGTATTTGTTAGTTTCTCTTTGTAGTGTATTTTTACCGTTTTAATGATTCTTATGAGATCAATATTTTTTTACCACTTCCATTGACCGGTCCTTATGGAATTTCCATTGATTGAGCCTAACCTTAAAATAAACTATCTTAGACCTATAACATTAAAGGACCCTGCAGAAACCTTATGGGAAATGGTTATCTGTCAAATGCTCTGAAACTTTGGATTCTGGTAGTACTTGATGTGTAGAACCGTTGATTGAGATATATGAAATATATCAATATTTCAATCAACGGTAGAACAAAAGACTCAATGGCGCATGCCTCCAAACAATCATGATTTTAAGATATAAACCTCTGAAGTTATAGGTACAGTGAAGACGTTTGAGTTGGAATAAATTCATTTTCTCGAGAATGGACGACTCTGGAGATAAATTACGAATCAGGTCGATTTTTACTTTAAAATTATATTTATTTGACATATTATATATAATATTAGTGACGTCATCCATCTGGGCGTGATGGCACAATCGATGATTTTTTTTTAAATAAGAATAAGGGTCGTGTGATAGCTCATTTGAAAGGTTATTCAATTCTCTGTTCACTAATATAAACATTAACCATTATTTATACAGGGTGCCCAACAAATTTTTTTGAATTAAACTAATTGAGACAAAAAGAAGAATGTATATAATTTATTTAATTCGAAATACATTTTACTGCTGTCAGAAAACAGAAAAAATGTTAATTTGAAAAATAAACATTGCTTTTCGCTTAAATTTAATATTAAAGCTGCCACCCACCTACCACTTAGCAGTTTGAACATTTAATTTAAGCGAAAAGCAATGTTTATTTTTCAAATTAACATTTTTTCTTTTTTCTGACAGCAGTAAAATGTATTTCGAATTAAATAAATTATATACATTCTTCTTTTTGTCTTAAATAATTGAATTCAACAAATTTTTGGGCACCCTGTATAAATAATTATGTTAATGTTTATATTAGTCAATAGAGAATTGTATAAACTTTCAATTGAGCTATCACATGACCCCTATTCTGATTTAAAAAATCGTCGATTGCGTCATCACGCCCAGATGGATGACGTCACTAGTAGATATGAATTTATAATATATACCAAAAAATTATAATTTAAAAATAAAAATCGACCTGATTCGTAATTTATCTCCAGAGTCGCCCACTCTCGAGAAAATTAATTTATTTTAACTCAAACGTCCTCACTGTACCTATAACTTCAGAGGTTTATATCTTAAAACCATGATTTTTTGGAGCTACGCGCCCATTTAGTCTTTTGTTCTACACATCAAAGGCTACCAGAACCCAAAGTTTCAGAGCATTTGACAGAGAGCCATTTCCCATAAGGTTTCTGCGGGCTCCTTTCAATTTTGAGTTTTGCCAACAAATATGAGGCAATTTGAAATAAGCCTAAAAAACGCTGAATTTAAACATTCACGTTACAACTCACATCAATGGAAATACCTCCTCGAAGAAAACATTGGATATACTTTATAAGCATTGGATATAATTTGTGTAATTTCTAGAAACGTACTTCTGCAATCGAAAAGAAGAAAATATTTTAGATCATTTGTAATGTATAGTTCAAATTCAGCGTTTTTAGGCATATTTCAAATGCTTCATATTTGTTGCCAAAATTCAAAATCGAAATTAAAAGTTATATTTTAATTTCGACGTTTTGAATACTGGGCTCTAACAATAGAAATTCCGTAGTGACCGGTCAATGAAAGTAATAAATTTTATTGAGATCATGAGAATCGTAAAAAATGGTAAATAATGGCGCAGCGTATATTTATTTCCTTTAGTTCCTGTAAAGCAGACTAGTATGTTAGACAGTTGTCTAACAGACAACTTGACCAATTTCTATCATACATTAATTCACTTCATAGTAATATTGAGTTCACAATAGAAACAGAACAGAATAATTCCATAAACTTTCTAGATGTAACGATTACCAGACTACACAACAAACATGAGTTCTCCGTATATCATAAACCTACCCATACTGACACAACTATACACAATTCATCATCCCATCCTACACAACACAAATTAGCAGCCTACCATAGCATGATACATAGACTGACAGAAATTCCTATGACAAAAAATAACTTCGAGACAGAACTAAATATCATTAGACAAATAGCAGTAAACAATGGCTATAACGAACAAACAGTTAACAACATTTTAAACCAAAAACTCCATAAGAAAGCCTTGAAATTAGTGTATCCACCACCACAGAAAGAACCCAGTACCTTCTGCTCTCTCACATATACTGGCAAAATAACAACAAAAATAGCCAGATACATAAAAAAGAAAGGAATAACACCAGCTTTCAGAACTAACAACAACTTAAGCAAACATATTAAAAACAATAAAAGCCAAAAGAGAAAGCAACTACAGAGTGGTGTGTACAAACTAACTTGTGGTGACTGTCCGAAAACTTACATCGGTCAAACTGGCAGAACTTTTGACAAACGGATAGCTGAACACAAAAGGGCTTTCAACAATAGAAAAACAGACACTTCTACATACGCACTTCACCTTCTAGATCATAATCATTCCTTCAATGAAGAGTTTCAAATTCTACATATTCAAAATAAAGGCCTTAAGCTATCACTTTTAGAATCAATGGAAATTAATAAACTGAAAAATACAGATATAATTCTGAATGACCAACTCGAGACAAACAGCTCCCCACTCCTCAACCTCTTCAGTTAAAGACTTAAAAAGGCAAACACATTGTTAAATATATCACTTGAGAAAGGCACTTTGCCGAAACAGCTGTAGTAATAACATAGTTGTAATAAATTTTGTGGAAGTATAGAAAAACAAACGTTTTTCAGTGTTTTATTGTGAGATAAAATGAACTTCCATCAAGTAACGGTCGAATCCATCAATTAAAATTCAGCTTGTTTGTATAATTTTAGAAGTCAAATCTCTGACTGTACTATTTAATTAAGATTTAATCTGATTAAATTTTACATTAAGGCAAAACCAGACGGACCACGCTGAAGCGCTACACTGTGGATCCACAAAAGAACTTTCCGATGATTTACCGTGGATTCTTATGTAGAGTGGACGTTACACCCCAGACGAGCGACTGTGGCGGCCACTGTCACTCGACTGGGGTAACGTCCACTCTACATAAGAATCCACGGTAAATAATCGAAAACTACTGTTGTGGATCCAAAGCGTAGCCCTGCAGCGTGATCCGTCTGGTTTTCAGTGGCGTAGCTGACAGACCCGCAGGACACGCAATAGGAGGGGCCCCTTAAAGCCTTCAAGCTTAATACTTCTACTTTTTTTACATTAGGGCCCAAAACATATTTTTCTAATAAGTATCAAAATAGAGAATTTGGAAGGAAGTAATGAAGCGAGTACCCAATTGACGTAACTCTTTTTGGGTTCAATTTAGCGTTTCGTGGACATGTTGGTAGTTTACATGAAAGTGAATCCCAAAACGGTAATTTTTTGTCAGTGGTTCTTTTACTAGCTAAATATAATCCTGTTTTAGCTAAATTAATCCATAAAAACAATAACTAAAAACCAATTACTTGAGCCCCCGAATAAAAAACGAAGTAATAAATTTGTTGGCTCAAGAAACTGAAAACAAATTGATTAATTTAATTTAAAAAAGTTGTTTTTATTAAATAATTCTTGATACTACTCAAGATATCTCAGATCCTGATCAGCTTAGTTTTATTTTCCGGTTTGTAAAAATAACCTACGATGAAAATAATTTACCTACAAAAGCAGAATATTGAAAGATTTTTGGGATTTACTCGCATATTAGACCAAAGTGAAGAAGGTCTTGTAAATAAAATTTTAAAATTTATACAATCAAAGCACCTTTCCGTGCACAACTGCAGAGGAAAGGGGTATGATGAGGCAAGCGTTATGAGTGGTGTATATTCAGGTGTACAAAGGCACATAACTGACATTGAAAAAACAGCTTAATATGCTCATTGCGCATCCCATAATCTGAACCTAGTGTTAAATGCTGACGTTGCTGGTGTACAGGGGTTGGTTTTTTAGAATATAATTAAAAGGTTATGTTTTTTTAATGCAAGTATTAAAAGATGTGATGTACCATGTACTCGTATGACTTTGGATTCATCGCGTTTGCCAACACTTAAAAGGTTATGTGAAACCAGGTGGTCATCCAGGCATGATGCTGATATGGCTTTGCGTCGAGTTTTCCGACAAGTAATGAAATCTTTAACGAAAATTAAATTGAAAATGGTTATTAATTAGTAGCATGGACATAGCATGGAAATAGCAGAATAGTGGGGTATTATACCGGAATTTAAAAATAAACGGATAAAACGTATAAAAAATGTTACGATTAGTTCAGCTGCGACGAAAAATAACTTATAGCGAAAAAGTTTTGAAGTTAATGTTTTCAATGTAAATTTAAATATAATATTGCAACAATTTACTAATAGGTTTGTCGGATTAAGAGACATGTATAATAATAGGCTTTCATGTCTATTCCCAAAAAATCTATCAACACTAACTGATGAAGATTTATTAAAGAAAGGCCAAATATTGTCATTTACACATATTTTAGTAATTATACTGTTACTAATAGTTGTCGTTGGATTACAAGTTGGATTAAAAATGAACCACACAAAAACACAAATCATGACAAATCTGGTGGTGAGCAAAAAGATTTCAGTAAATGGCATGTATATTGAAGAAACCACCTCTTATAAGTACTTAGGGCATGAGATACGAATAGGAGGAGATAATCAAACGTGTGAACTAAGCCGCCGCATAGGACTCACTTGGGTGGCATTCGGCAAACTGAGCTATGTCTGTAAATCAGAACTGCCGATGTGTCTCAAAAGAAAAGTCTTTAATCAGTGCGTGTTGCTAGTAAGAAAGTAAAAAATAAAATTTGAGTTACACAAAGACCAATGGAATGCTCGTATGGATCGGATTATGAATAAGGAAATAAGATGGAGAAGAGGAGTGACAAATGCCCTAGAAAGAATTATGACTCTTAGGTGGAACTGGGCGGGGCACATAGCTAGAATGTCGGATAACAGATGAACACAGCGAATAATACACTGGATACCAAGACAAAAAGCATACCGTAGGGGAGACCGGGACAGAACTGGATTCTTAAGAAAGAAAACATCATAGAAAGAAAACTAAACTGTGTATTAAAAAATAACAAAGTCAGATCGAGACACTTGCGATTAAAGTTCACAAAACTTACTTTATTTATAATACAATTTGCTTAGTTATCTGGTTATAAAGAACTTAACTTTTACGGGGCAACATGGGAAATGCTATGGGGCAAAATGGGAATGTATTTTAGTCAGGCTGGAAGAGTTCAAAAATATGAGCACCTTTGTCTTTATCATCAACACCTATCCAGCCACTTATGGAGCCCATCCATGGCAGACACTACACACTACCCATCTTTCAGTTGACTTCAAATATAAGACTTATACACTTATACACTATACACTATACTTAGTATGTTATACTTATACACTATACTTAGTATCCACAGTAAATAGGTATTCACAATTTTTCTCATTTTCTTCTGATGAGTCAGTGTCCATCTCGTGTTATTCTTTAGTTTTCTTCGATTTTTTTATTAGTTTCAGTTTCAGTTAGGTTATTCTTACAAAGTTTAAATGCTGTAAAGTAGTGGCAATATAGGATGGGAGAGTCCCGTCTTGCCCCGACCGCTTTGCCCCAACAGACATTTTTCAAATAAAATTAGTCATTTCTAACGTAACAGATATAAAACGGTTCACAGTATAGTCCATTCTTTCACGGTTTTTGCTCTAAATTTTAAAGAACCGCTTGGATTGACATGAAATTTGGCATACGCATAGCTTATATGTCAAAGAAAAAAAGTGATATTGTGCCGATGTGTTCTTTTGCCCTGGGGGTGACTTTCATCCCCTCTTAAGGGTGAAAAAATATATGTCCAAAATAATTCCGGAAATGGGTAAACTGACTAATTTTAAGTAACTTTTGTTCTATAGAGCTTTTTCGCCAAGTCAACACTTTTCGAGTTATTTGTGAGTGAATATGTTCATTTTTCAACAAAATAACCACTTTTTAGACGGTTTTTCGCAAATAACTCAAAAAGTAAGTATTTTGTCGAAAAAACGTTTTTAGCAAAAATATAGCTTATAAAAAAGTAAAAAAAAAATGGTGTACGCGTTAGGTCTTTGGATCTCGTAGAACCAGAGTTATAGACAATGAAAAATAGATTCATATTCACCAAATTTCAAATACAATATTTCGACGTGGAATATCCAAAAAATTAAGCACTTTTTGGGGAAAACCCATTATCACTTTTTTAAAGTGTTTTAAAAAATCTTTTTTTCTGTTTTTACAAAAAAATTCTAGCATTACATTTAAGCAAGTTACGCTCCAAATAAAGTTGGTCCCTTTTGTTTTTGCAAAAAAAATCGGGAAGACCAACCCCTAATTAGCAACTTAAATGAAATTAATAGTTACCGCTCCACAAATTATTTTACTTATGTTGTGTTTATATGATCTGTAAGTTTCATCGATTCAAAGTGCTTATTTTTAAAAAAATTTGGTTTCAAAATAAAATTCTTAAAAATTTAAATTTTGAAAAATATGCTTTTTTCAAAATAACTTAAAAATTGTTAGAGATACCAAAAATCTCGAAAAACAAAAAAAGTCAGATTTGCTTTTCTGAATATCATGTATTTCTTGTTTTTCTGTTAGACAAAAATTGATTAAGATTTGGTGTTTCTAAATTTGCATACATTCGTGATCACTGACTCGTTCAACCCCTTTTAACTACAGCCGTTTCAATAATAAGTACTTTGAACCGATAAAACTTACAGATCATATAAACAATATATACACGAGTCAAGAAACTTGTGAAGTCGTAACGATTAAGTTGATTTAAGATACTAATTAGGAGGTGCTTTTCTCGATTTTTTTACCAAAACCAAAAGGGACTAACTTTATTTTGAGCGTAACTTGTTTAATTTTGATGCTAGAAATTTTTTTTATAAAACAAAAATGAAGCTTTTTTTAAACACTTTAAATAAGTTGTAATGAGTTTTCCCCGAAATGTGCTTTATTTTTGGTTATTTCACGTTAAAGTATTCCATTTGGAATTTGACGAATATGAACCTATTTTTCATTAGCTATAACTCTCCTTCTCCTAGGTGTAAAGACGTGATGTATACACCATTTTTTTAAATTTTTTACAGGCTATATTTTTTCTCAGAATGTTTTTTCGACAAAATACTTACTATTTGAGTTATTTGCGAAAAACCGTCTAAAAGTGTGGTTATTTTGTTGAAAAAATGAACATATTCACTGCCAAATAACTCGAAAAGTATTGACTTACTGAAAAACCTTTATAGAACAAAAGTTACTTAAAATTATCCAGTTTATCCTTTTCCTGACTTTCTTTGGACGAATATTTTTTCACCCCCAAGAGGGGGTGAAAACCACCCCCAGATCAAAAGCACATATCGGCACAATATCACTTGTTTCTTTGGCTTGTTAGCTATGTGTATTCCAAATTTCATGTCAATCCAAGCGGTTCTTTAAAATTTAGAGGTTTTGCAATATTTTACAGTTAAAGAACGGACTATAACTAAAAACCAATTACTTGAGTCCCCGAATATAAAACGAAGATATAAATTTGTTGGCCCAAGAAACTGAAAACAAATTGATTAATTTAATTAAAAAACGTTGTTTTTATTAAATAATTCTTGATACTACTCAAGATATCTCAGATCCTGATCAGCTTAGTTTTATTTTCCGGTATGTAAAAATAACTTACGATGAAAATAATTTACCTACAAAAGCAGAACTTATTGAAAGATTTTTGGGATTTACTCGCATATTAGACCAAAGTTAAGAAGGTCTTGTAAATAAAATTTTAAAATTTATACAATCAAAGCACCTTTCCATGCACAACTGCAGAGGAAAGGGGTATGATGAGGCAAGCGTTATGAGTGGTGTATATTTAGGCGTACAAAGGCACATAACTGACATTGAAAAAACAGCTTAATATGCTCATTGCGCATCCCATAATCTGAACCTAGTGTTAAATGCTGACGTTGCTGGTGTACAGGAGTTGGTTTTTTTAGAATATAATTAAAAGGTTATGTTTTTTTTAATGTAAGTATTAAAAGATGTGATGTACCATGTACTCTTATGACTTTGGATCCATCGCGTTTGCCAACACTTAACAGGTTATGTGAAACCCGGTGGTCATCCAGGCATGATGCTGATATGGCTTTGCTTCGAGTTTTCCGACAAGTAATGAAATCTTTAACAAAAATTAAATTGAAAATGGTTATTAATTAGTAGCATGGACATAGCATGGAAAGAGCAGAATAGTGGGGTATTATACCGGAATTTAAAAATAAACGGATAAAACGTATAAAAAAATGTTACGATTAGTTCAGCTGCGACGAAAAATAACTTGTAGCAAAAAAGTTTTGAAGTTAATGTTTTCAATGTAAATTTAAATATAATATTGCAACAATTTACTAATATCTAATAATAAAACACTGAAAACGTTTGTTTTCTATACTTCCACAGAATTTATTATAACTAAGTGACTACAGCTGTTTCGGCAGAGTGCCTTTCTCAAGTGATATAGTTTACAATGTGTTTGCCTTTTTAAGTCTTCAACTAAAGAGGTTGAGGAGTGGGGAGCTGTTTGTCTCGAGTTGGTCATTCAGAATTATATCTGTATTTTTCAGTTTATTAATTTCCATAGATTCTAAAAAAGATAGCTTAAGGCCTTTATTTTGAATATGCAGAATTTGAAACTCTTCATTGAAAGAATGATTATGATCTAGAAGGTGAAGTGCGTATGTAGAAGTGTCTGTTTTTCTATTGTTGAATGCCCTTTTGTGTTCTGCTATCCGTTTGTCAAAAGTTCTGCCAGTTTGACCGATGTACGTTTTCGGACAGTCACCACACGTTAGTTTGTACACACCACTCTGTAGTTGCTTTCTCTTTCGGCTTTTATTGTTCTTAATATATTTGCTAAAGTTGTTGTTAGTTCTGAAAGCTGGTGTTATTCCTTTCTTTTTTATGTATCTGGCTATTTTTGTTGTTATCTTGCCAGTATATGTGAGAGAGCATAAGGTACTGGGTTCTTTCTATGGTGGTGGATACACTAATTTCAGGGCTTTCTTATGGAGTTTTTGGTTTAAAATTTTGTTAACTGTTTGTTCGTTATAGCCGTTGTTTACTGCTATTTGTTTAATGATGTTTAGTTCTATCTCGAAGTTATTTTTTGTCATGGGAATTTCTGTCAGTCTATGTATCATGCTATGGTAGGCTGCTAATTTGTGTTGTGTAGGATGTGATGATGAATTGTGTATAGTTGTGTCAGTATGGGTAGGTTTATGATATACGGAGAACTCATGTTTGTTGTGTAGTCTGGAAATCGTTACATCTAGAAAGTTTATGGAGTCTACAGAGTTTCCAGACTATGGAGTATGGAGTATGGACTCCAGAGTATGGAGTCCTTGACGTGGATCGCCTTCACGGCTTGAACTACCACGTTTAAATTGAGCAACCCATCTTTCTACTGTAATAATTGAAGGTGAGGAGTCCTTATACACTTTCAACGTTCGTTCATAAATTTCCTTTGCTTTGAAACCTTCCAAAAATTAAAATTCAATCACTGCACGATACTTTATTATTTCCATTGTAAAAAATACTGTGACACATCGATACTAATTAGCTTCTAAAAAAATGAATTGACAGATTGACCCAAAACTTTACACACGTTCATATGAGGAGTTTACCAACGTAACAAAAAAAATTAGGCTAGTAGCGACGTCCTCTCTTAGCGAACCGCAAGACTTATTGAACAACCTAGTATATATTACTACTACATAACATTTTATTTATTTTATATTAGGTGGAAGTATTTCGGAATTTATATTAGAATACTGGATTATAATGGAATATTGCAGAAATTCAGCAAAATTGTAAATTTTTTATGTTGTCCGAAATTTTATGTTATGTTGACGAAATTTAAATCGACATAATATGACAGCGGCTATACGAGAGTAGTGTGAGGTTGCCAATTTTTGTTGTATGTTTCTCTAGATGTACCTACTGATGCATAATATGTATGTTTTTGGGGATTATAATACAATTTTAAAAAGGGTGTGCGAATACCTCTTGTTGTAGCCTGACTTTTTTTTGGTATTATTTTAATTATTAAAATGAGTTAAATATTTAAATAAAAATACAATTAAACTGTTTAAAATATATTTATTGCAAATCATAATGGTAGAAATATAACGTGCGTACAAAGTACACACACTCTTTTTTGGTATTTATTTTCATTTTTCTTTAGTGAATAACACACAGAACATGGAGAACTGATCTGCCACTGGATTTCGTCGGAATATCGGCATGGAACTAACAACCTATTGTAAGAGAATCGAACTCAGCCACCACGCCAAGATCAAAGAGATCTGTATCTCTGAACATTATTGTGTAATAGATAAGTTGCGTGATACAGTCTAGATGTTTCTGACAGTGATACCAACAATGGATGATAGAATTAGAGGGATCATTAGGACTCTAGCTAACATTGTAAACATCTTTGGGTATTTATCCCAATGAATTTTGTGTATCAATAAAATAGTCCAGTTCAGGAAATCTGGCACTTGGCATAAAGATTTAATCAATGAATATAAATAGAATGAATTTATTAATATGACATAGTGCAAGGAAATATTAATTAAATTTTATTCATTTACTTTATTTATTTTGTTATTTTAATCTATTCTTTATCTGTATTTTGTTTTTGATATGATAGTCTATCTAGATTATTTTACTTACCTTTATAAATATAAAAGTTAGGTTTGGAAATCATCATCATCATCATCAGTTGCGTCACAGCTCTTTTTAGCCAAAGCCTTTTTCAGAACAATCTTTCATTCGCACCTGTCTCTGGAAACTCTTCTCCATGCTCTAATTCCAATAGATTTTGGCAATGGTTGTACAATAAATCTTTCAAATACTTGTCATCCGATTTCCACTTTAGAAATCGTTCACAAAAAAAATCTGGGACCATTTTATAGCCTGGTTTTATTAGGTTATGTATGTGTTTTTAAAAATTAACATATTTGGCATAAACCTTATAGGACACAGCAAGTGTGTGGTTGAAAAAAAAAAGAAATTGGTATGTATATCAAATAGAAGGAAAAGAAAATAGGGATATCAAATTGTGACTATTTTCTGATGAGTTTTTTTTAAATGTTTGTACATATAATTGGGATTTAGGATTTAGATTCTAAATCCCATAAATCCCGAGGATTGGACACAATATTACAAACATCTATTAAATGAGAACAGACACGAATTTAAAGAAGATATGAATTCATCAAGAATCGAAATTCTGGGAGAGCATATTACCATAGATATCAACAGAGTGCAAAGAGCTATAGCAGGGATGAAGAATGGGAAAGCAAGCGGACCAGAGGGAGTAACTACGGAACTAATAAAGAATGGCTCAGAGAAATTACACAGAATGATCACTGGGATATTTAACGAATACATTAATGGCCATCCAACACCAGATAAATGGAAAACAGCATATATGACTCCAATATATAAAAAAGGTGACAGGAGAAATTGTAAAAACTATAGAGGGATATCGGTCACAAGTTCAATGAGTCGGCTATATGGTCGAATACTACGGGACCTGATAGAGGAAGATTATCAATCGTCTGAAGACGAAGAACAAGGAGGATTTAGAGCAGGTCGTTCATGTACAGATAACATCTTTTGTCTTAAACAAATTATAGAAAAGAAAGTTGTGACAAATAGAGAGTTACATATGACTTTTGTAGATCTTGAGAAGGCATATGACACAGTCCCGCTAAATAAACTATGGGAAGTCCTGGGCATATCAAACATACATCAAACATTGGTTAGTGCTCTCAAAGATCTATATTACGGCTCAAACTCCCAAATGAAATTCGAAAACCTCTTAGCTGAAAAATTTGCAGTTACTAAGGGTCTCAGACAGGGATGTTGTATCTCTCCGACTTTGTTTAAGATTTATATCTCTGCAGCTCTGAAACAATGGAAAAGGAAAGTCAAAGGAATGGGTATACAATTGAACGATCAGGATTGTATATATACTTTACAGTTTGCAGATGATCAGGTGGTGATCTCAAATGACAAAGATGACATGGAATATATGCTTAGAAAACTAATTGAATAATACCAGAAATGGGGATTAAATATCAATTTAGAAAAGACAAAATACGTCTCAATTGGCGCTGAAGCAGAACAACTCGATATAGAAGACAATCAAAAAATAAATCCATGTGACGAATATAAATACCTAGGCGTCATCTTCGACCGTAGTGGAAAAGACGAACGAGAAATTGAACATCGAATCATACAAGTCCGAAGAGCTATAGCATGTCTAAACGGAGTTCTATGGAGTAAAGAAATATCAAAGAAAAGAAAATGGAACATATATGAGACAATGGTTAAAACTAGCCTACTTTATGGAGCCGAGACATGGAGAATAACGGAGAAATATAAGAAAAAGGTCGAAGCCACGTAAATGGATGTCATCAGAAGATCGATGAGAATATCAAGAGTCGAAAGAATAAGGAATGAAGTAATAAAACAACAAATGGGTGTAGAGGGCACTATAGTTGAGGATATTGAAAGAAAACAGCTCATATGGTATGGGCATGTGAGCCGAATGGGGGACGAAAGATTGCCTAAAAAAAACTATGATGTGGCAACCCCCAGAGAAGAAAAAACGAGGACGACCACCACAGAGCTGGAATCTGGGAGTTAGGAAAGCGATTAGCGCTCGAAATCTAAATGAAGACCTAACTCAGGACAGAATACAGTGGCGTTTGGGAGTCGGACAACGTCGTAAGACGTTATAAAACCGAATATATATATATATATATATATATATATATATATATATATATATATATATATATATATATCAAACAAATGAAATAGAGAATGTGGAAAAATCCCCTTACGAACAATTCACACATCCACCATTTCACGTTGGGAAAAATTTCTTGAATAGAATCAAAGATCCAAACACCTGTTCTTAGAAATGTGTTTCACCCTCTTCAACCTCTCTGGGCTTATCAATAAAGATGAGAGGTTGAATATCTTTAGACACATTCCATCAAAAAACATTGATCATATAGAGGTTGAAGAGGGCGAAACACATTTCTAAGAACAGGTGTTTGGATCTTTGATTCTATTCAAGAAATTTTTCCCAACCTGAAATGGTGGATGTGTGAATTGTTCGTAAGGGGATTGTCCCACATTCTCTATTTCATTTGTTTGATTTAGTTACGTTTGGTCGGTAAACCAATAACTTAGATCTTTTGATCACTGAGTGTGTTTCAAAGATTTACATCTTTTGTTTTTTTGTTTTTCAAATATATATATATATATATATATATATATATATATATATATATATATATATATATATATATAACGGTATCGTTTTTAAAAACCCACCCTAATCTTCTCGTTCTCACCAGTGACAAAGGCAATGCCACTGTTCTTATGGATAAAGATCAATATATCAGCCTCAGTCAATCATTGTTAGATGACATTAGGTACTACCAACCTCTTACTTCAAACCCCTGTTCAAAATTTTCTAACAAAATTAATAAATTCATTACTCACTTAAAAAATATTAAGATCATAGATCAAACTTTAGCTAAGTCATTACATAATTATGATGGTTATGCTCCAAGATTTTATTGTCTGCCCAAAATTCACAAGCCCACATTGAGCATGAGGCCTATTGTTTCCTCAATTAATTCACCTAACATACATATTGCAAAATTTTTGACTGATATCTTGTCAAAATCTTATAATTACAATAATGATTACAATATTGTTGACTCTTTTCAATTTAGTGAATTTATTAATGACTTTAAGCTACCACATGGTTATATTTTGGTGAGTTTTGATGTAGTTTCACTTTTTACTAACCTTCCACTAGCTAGTGTCCTTACTTCACTAAGAAATCATTGGAATATTATCCAACCTAATTCTCCAGTTTCCTGGGAAGTGTTTGCAGAATTGCTCCAATTAGTGTTTGACACTAATTTTTTGGTCTTCAACGACAAATTTTATTTACAAATTTTTGGGACACCAATGGGTTCCTCGATTTCACCCATCCTAGTGAATTATGTTTTGGATGATTTAGTATCTGACCGTCTGGGTTATTTAGATTTTCAAGTTCCTTTTGTTAAACGTTATGTGGACGACCTATTACTAGCCTTACCACCAGACAAGACTCAGGCACCTTGTCCATCTTCAATGGGTTTGATCCTCATTTGCAGTTCACATGTGAACTCGAGGACCCCAACAACCATAGTATCCCCTTCTTGGACATGCGTGTCACTAGAAGTGGAGATAACACACTTTGTACAAGTTGGTATAGGAAACCAATGGCCTCTAATAGGTTTCTCAACTACCATTCTTGTCATCCTTTTAAATATAAAATAAATCTTATTAAAGCTTTAAGCTGTAGGCTACATAGGTTGACACATCCGGTTAATCGAAGGGAATCCCTTCTGCTACTCAGAAGTATATTGGTAGATAATTCCTACCCTTCCTCCCTTATCAATAAATTTCTTTTTTCCCAAAGCTACGGTTCTTCTCTGAACGACATACCCAATGGTGACCAACTTAGATCAATATCGAATAATACTGTTAACATCACAATTCTGCCTACTACTAATCTTGGGACTCCTGTTTCCCAGTTTTCTTCACTTCCTTATTTTCCTCAGGTTACTGATAAACTTATTAAACTATATAAAAATAATAAATTCCTGTTAAGATTGCAATTAAGAACGCAAGAACAGTCAGAAATTTGTTCTCTAAGACTAAAACACCCTTGTCCCCTTTGGAACAAGTTAATGTGGTCTACCACATACCTTGTGCTGAATGTGACGCATGTTATGTAGGGCAGACAAAGCGAGCTTTAAAATCACGTTTAATTTCACACCGTAGTGATATCAATTTGAAAAGACCAACTTGTGCCTTAGCCCAACATGCAATAGATACAAAACATAAGGTGGACTTTGATGAAGCCAAGATCCTTTGCAATGAACGCAACCTGTCGAAAAGACAGTTCTTAGAGATGTGTTTCATATTAAAAACCTCTAATGTACTTAACAAGAGAACTGACATCAGTAACTTGAGTCAAATATACCATGCATTGATTTTGCAGAATTAGTTGGTATTATTACACTCAAATTATTATATTGTAAAAAAGTTTTGTGGTTTTCAGGCTTTTTCCACTTCTTTAATAGTGATCTTGCGGAATCAGTCGATGTTATTCACTTAAATTATTTTATTGTAAAAAAGTTTTTGGTGGTTTTTTCAAGCTTTTCCCACTTTTTTTTGATAATAACAGTTTACTTAATAGATTGAACAATTTAAAATTTTTCCATAGGATAAAATTTTGCATTATTGATATTAATTATAAATTACAATTTGCTAAACTGATTTATAAATTTTCTTAAATTATTGCATATTTTTTTCTTGCTTTTTGAGCTGCGATATATGGGAGTTATACTGTTGTACTATCTTATATATTAGTTAGTTAACTGGATTACCAGTACTAACGTAGGCACTTTTCCATATAATTGTGTGAAGTGCCCTCACTTGTTTAAAATAAACTGTGATTCTTGTCTACGAGGTATAAGGTACATCCCTTGATTACTTCTTGATATTACTTTCACTTTTTAAACACTTTTATAACTGTTTTAATTACATCAATTTAAATTTTACCGCGCTGCACTGCAGTTGTCAGTCACTCTTTGTTATAATTTTTTAAAGGTTGCCTGCCTCTTGGCGAGATGTCAGTTTACACCTGATAATTCAAACTCCATTTTCTTTTGTGTGTCGGTTGGGCTAGGATGACCTGCTGGTAACTATTTAACTTTAAATTTTCAAAGTTGCATATTAGCATTCTACTCATTTAATGATGTTACCTAAAGTTAAAATGAAGTATGCTTAAATACTACTAAGTTTTTGGAAGTGAATCTGGTTTTTTCTTGGTTCATTCTTGACTTCAAAAAAAGCAAGCCGGCTTTTTTCCACTTGTTTTTTATATATGACTGTTACCACATGGTCTTGTCTTTGGCTGTACTAAAGTTTTTTAAATATTAACTATACACTTAAATGTTATATACTTTTACATTACGTTGGTTCATGGATAAGGTTTTTTTATTATGTACATCTTATCTTTTGCTACATGTCTTTTTAAGGTAACGCTAGTGCTTTTTTACCTCTCTTTTGGATGTTGTCTCTTATACCACTCTTTTTGTAGATGAACTGATGATGTCTACTGAGCAGTAGACGAAACGTCTTCAATAAATAGATGAAGTAGCTGAATTCTTTGTCTCTTTTTTCACCCACTTGACCGATAAAACCCTACACTTACGAGTGCTCCTTTGTTATATATATATATATATATATATATATATATATATATATATATATATATATATATATATATATATATATATATACATATAATTGATGGATTCGGCCGTTACTTGATGGAAGTTCATTTTATCTAACAATAAGTGGAAGTATAGAAAACAAACGTTTTCAGTGTTTGTACATATTATGTAGATGTTTGCTCATGTATTCTGTGTTGCAAAAATGTATTCTGTATAAGATTGTCATCTTCCCAAAAGGGGTTCTTATTTGCACAAACCTTTCTAGGAAAAGATTATGCTATTTATATAAATAAATAAATTTATATAATTACAGAAATAACTTTATTCTACATTCTTGTAAATATTGATTACCTCTTAGCAATAAACATTTTGCCTACAAACGGTTTGTTGCCTTTCATTTTTGTGTGAAATCCCTTCTGAGATAAGATTATGGTGTTGGTTAGCTGCACATATAGACCGGATCCCTCGGTAGACGGCAATCTATAGCAAAAATTTGACGGTAGACCTCATACAATAACAACACCAGATGTTGTATTGCAAAGAAGCATCTGATTCCCGTCAGTATTCGCGCTTCAACTTCACTTTGTTGATATTGGTGATTGTTGCTCCTAAATATTTTCGCGTCGTAAATAACGGCGCAAAGCGGAGTTCGGCAAGCAGTCGAGTGCGGAAAAGAGACTTTCAGCAAGAGTTAGGAACAATATTTTTTCTACGATCGTTTAAAAAATGACCAAATATTAATCAATTAAATGAATTAACAAATAACGCTAATAAGTTATAATAATCCCGAATTAAAGTCAATGCGGTACCTAAATACCTGTTATGCAGTATTGAAAGGAGTTTATACTTTTTAATATTTTAAAGTCATTGCACCGATGTCAAACAAAGCAATTATTGTCAAAAAGCACGTCACACACTTTAAAATTTCCACCCATCTTTACTTACGAATTTTAAAATAATTCAGTGATTTACATGGCATCAAGTGACGAAGAACTACCCCCACCTATTCTCGACGTTGTCAATAATCTTGATCTGTTACCGAAAAAATCAGCAAACAGGTACAAGAAAGAATACAACATTTTTATGAGTTGGTGTAAAGAAAAAAGTGTAAATAGCTTAAAAGAAGAAGTGTTTTTAGCTTATTTTATTGGTTTATCCAAAATCTGCAAACCAAATACTTTGTGGTCACGCTATTCCATGCTCAACGCAGTATTAAAAATTGAAAAAAATGTCAATATAGCCATAAAAAATGTCAATGCATTATTTTAAGTTAACAGCATATTTGAAGAAAAAAACGTAGGATTCACGCCAAAAATGTAAAGATTTTCATCAAAGAAGAAATTTCAAAATTTTTATCTGAAGCTCCTGATGACATACATTTAACCCTACGTTAGTCGCGCGGTTATTGCTGACGAGCTTAGTCGCGCGGTCTACGATTGTAGACCAATAGTTTTTTGTCGTATAATACCGGATTTTGACAAAATTAACAAATTAATGGTTAATAACATGTTTATTTATGTCTGTACTTTGATATTAGATAATATGTTTCGTTCCTTGAATTTCGTCATTTTGACAGTGGTAAAATTAAAAACGAGGTCATGAGTTTTTGGGTCTTTATTCGCAAGTAAATGAAAGTGGTAACAAAAATAAAAAAAATTGAAAAATTGAAAAAAAAGCAATAAAGTCATTATTATTACTATTATTATTAAATAAGCTCAATTTAGTAAAAAACACAAATCTTTTTTTGTTTGAACTTATATTTATAATGTCCAATAGTGATGAATAATAAAGAATAGAACAAAAAAGTAAATAAAGAACAGAACTATTAAATGGTAAAAGTGGCATAATTTTAGTCCGTCAAACATTCAGTGCAAATATCCCTGAGATAATTTTTGCATTAAAATTTGTCACATCTTTGGCATAACTTTCTTGTTGACTTATTGCAAATTCGTGGACAAATACAACATCGTCCCAATAATTTGTTGGAATATTAGGGGGAAGGGTACGACTACTTGAACTCCGAGCAGTACGCGAGCTCGTCGTCAAGTTCTCTAAGCAGGGAAGGTATAGTTAATACATATTCAAATTGGGATTTGATTAGTTCCCATGCTAAGTCTTCAGTAAAATCGCTTCTTGAAAATCTTTCAGTTATGTTTTTAGCTTTATATACACAGCAGGCTGCATATTAGCTTTATATATACAACTAAAAACTGGGACGCGTTTAGTCGCGTAGTCTACAGTTATAGACCAGTGCTCTTTAAATAATGGTAAAAAAATAATGCGAACAGATCGGCGGCGTTTAGCAAGTTGGAAGATCTGAAAGTGAAGTTGAAAGTGACTGAAGAGTAAGTTGGAAGTATTAGTGACCGCTACTAAGCGGATGGGGGCGTATGTGCAGTTTTTTGGAATCGGCGACCACTTAAAGGAGAGTGGTCTACGATCGTAGGCCGCGCGACTAACGGAGGGTTAATGATTAAAGTAGCTGCAATATTCGGATTAGCTGGCGCATGCCGTAGAGAAGAACTCATGAAAATCACGTTAGATGATTTTGTGTATAGAAAGTATGCAAATTTGCGAAAACGGTTTTTTGTGCATTACAAAACAGGAGTTTGTACCATTCAGTGCGTGGGGATAAACATCTTTGGTAAATTTCCTTCTGAAATAGCAGCATATCTGAAACTTCCAAATCCGGAACGATATACTGGTCGCAGTTTTCGGAGGCCCACAGTTTTCGGAGGAGCGATGATGTTGGCCGACAGTGGAGAAGGAATCACTAATATTAAAAGATTGGGGGGCGGAAAATCAACGTCGGTTGCAGAGGGATATTTGGAAGAATCCACGGAATTAAGAAAGAACATGTCGAACCAAATATTATTCTGTCAAAAATCAGCTGCCGCTTCAAGAACAAACATTTACCGATGCCGATGACGGTTACTACGGAAGATGAAGAGGTAGAACTACTGGCTTCTTTCACCACCTCAAAAAATCTGTTATCATCCGCCATTAATTTGCACAATGCAACCAGCTGTACGTTCAATATAAACATTGTAAGTAATATATATAATTAATACTACATATTTTGTTTTTGATAATAATAAAATTGTTAAAAAGTTGACTTTATATTAAACTTACCCAATATTTAGTAATTTTGAGTTATACGTTATCTCTGAACTAAGACATGCGAAGCAATTGGGCATTAAAAGCACAATATGTAAGTAAATCCAGTGCGGAAAGTAATGCGGAAAATAAAACTTTCCAAACTAAAACGCGTGCGAAGAAGTAGACTTTTTGCGCGCTCGTAGAAAAAATCAATTTATTAGGTGTTTTTAGTGCTAAATGCCCTGGTCTATATTCTTTATGTGATCAAAAATTTATCTAAAAATATCCATGCTCTCTTTTAAAGAACAAATATAAATATAATACATTTGCCACTTATTTTTAGTTTTATCTGTATGGTATAAATTATAAATGTCTTTTTCCATTTTGAATTTCGCTTTATCCATATGATGTTTTTACTTATTTATTTATATAATGTGTCTTCAACCTAGCGTAAAAGTTTGCCTTGAAACTTCCTGGAATTACTCGTGTTCTCGGAAATTTATGTAATTGATAATTAAGCTAGATGGATGTGCCTACAGGTATTCCTGCTGCTGCTTGTACAATTCTAATCATTATGCTTGTTTGGCTAGGGGAAACTCAACTGCAAAACTTTCTAATCAAGGTCTCGTAATAAATGCATTACGTATTAGTTACATCAGGATAAATCGAGAAACTGACAATAAAATAATTATTAGTATATTATGTAGTATTTACAATAATGATATTGTAGAGGTACCTCTAGGAATACTTACAAACGATCGAAAATATCTACCAGAACAAGACAATAAGAGTAAAAGAAGATGAAGAACTAACTAACCCAATTGAAGCTGGCAATGGGATAAGACAGGGAGACTTTCTGAGTCCTCTATTGTTCAACCTGATCATGGATGAAATAATAAAAAAAGTAAGAACAAAGAAAGGATAGCAAATGGGAGAAAAACCACTTAAATAATTTACAATGTATGCTGCGCTAATTTAGCATAACCGCCAGAAAATTTAACATGTTAATTTACCCAAAAAGACTAAAAGCATGGTTATAACAGCAAATCTAATAAGATGCAAATTAGAGCTGGAGTGTCAGATAATAGAAAAAGTCATGGATTTTAAATATCTAGGCACCACACTATCTAGCTATGGAAAGCTCGAAACAGAAGTGGAAGATCAGGTGAATAAAGAAAACAGAGCCACAAGCTGCCTGAATGAAACAATATGGAGAAATAAAAATATCGGAAAAGAAGTGAAAGGCTAAATTTACAAAACAGTCATCAGACCAATAATGGCATAGGCGGCAGAAACACGACCTGCTACATAAAGGGCATAAATAATGCTAGAAACATCAGAGATAAAAAACACTTCAAAAAATCGATGGTAAGACTCTATGGGATAAAGCTAGAAGTGCAGATATACGACGGAGATGCAAGGCGGACAACAATAATAACTGGGTGAAAAACAGAAGAGTAGAATGGAACGACCACATAAGCCGGATGACAACAAATAGAGTAGTAAGGACGGCGAGAGACGGTTTCCCAATAGGAAGACGATCAGTGGGAAGACCACGAGAACGATGGAATGACAACTTACTGGAGGCACATTGAAAAAGAGAGTCACACAAAAAGAAGAAGAAGAATAATATTGTTATAATACATAGAATAGTAGAATTATTTATAAAGCGTCAGGAAAAACTTTAAACAATTGAAGACCCTGATGCAAGAAGGGGATAAGTAACAATATGTAAATTTTACAGGAGAAGCAAAAAAAGTTTTATTTTTTAATTTAAAATTTATGTTGTTCATGAAGTAGGGCCTAACTAATACAACAGGTATATATGATTTTGCCGCCATTCTACAGCCAAACAACAATGCTATTAAGGAAAAAAAAATTTGGTGCAATAATAGGAAAAGTTTAAGCCTTTTTGTACTGTAGTTTACAGCAGGTGCAAAAAGGGGATAAGTTACATTAAAATCCATTTTCAGAAGAAATACTTTATTATTAAATGTGGAGTACTTATTAATAAAAATGAATATAAAATAAAGCAACGCAAATTTTAACAGAAAGTCTATTTCCTATTACCGATATTATTTCCTGCTTCTCATTTTTTGAAAGTTTTTCTATGCATTTCTTACTACATCTGCAATCATCGCCTTGTTTCCTTTCTGGTACCACTTTTCCCGTTGTCGTAGATTTATAAGGTTCACCTCTAGCTCTTTTTATTTTCTGCACATTTCTTTTCCAGCTCTTGTGATCTCTTGTTTTCTTTCGTCCATGTTTATTATTTGCAGCCTCTTTATCAGCGGACTCCTTCTCTTCATATAAATTATTTTCAGATGCACCAGAATCATTTCAAGGCAGAAACTCGCTGCCTGAACTTTGAAATGGTTCATCCTCACTATTTGAACTCATAATGATATCCTATGTTTTAGTAATAATAAAAAAATCCTCGATATTTTACTAAACCGTACCTCTCGCACTAGCACTATGTTAACTCTCCAACAGTTTCTCGGTGACTACGTGACTTAGATCGCGTTCGTGGCTTGTGCAGATACCGGTACCTTACCCAATCGCGGCAAGCCACCGGTGCAATAGTGGGACAGAATAACACACATATAAAAATTAATTCAAATTTGGTGCAAGAACGGGATAAGTTACACATTTCTTATATTGTTCTTGCACCAGACCATACCAGGGGATAAGTAGTTTTCTCTTATAATTTCAGTATCTATTACCTGTACATATCCTAACTTGCCCCAGGCAAGAACAGTTACTTTTTCAACCTAAATAAGCACTTATCTCGCTTTTGCAGAATTTGGTACTTATCCCCTTCTTGCACTAGGGTCTTCAATTTTTGAATACAGTAACAAAATATTAAACGAAATCACAATATCGAGCAGTGTCCATCTGGATACATAGTAAAATGTCCTTCCATCTATGGCAACGGAGCAAAGTATCCACTTGGATAAAGTGGTTTTTATGAAGATTTTCTTTTATTTCTCAATATTTATCACTAAAATTTCAGTTACTAACAAAAAGTTAAGGATTTATAGAAACAAATTTTAAAAACTATCATTTCAAAACATACAGTATTACTTTAACAAAAATAAAGTCGCCCTATGGTCTCACTGCCTGATTTTCACGAGAGTTAAGGGATTTTACGATGTTTAAATAATAATCAAATTAGAGTATCCACTTGGATACGTTGCCAAACGGAGGGCTAGGTATATTAAAAATCTCCAATAAACTAATTTAAATAAATAATCGTGTATTCTGACAAGCGCGTGTACGAAAAAATTTGGATATTCATATTTTCCACCCCTAAACCGTATGGTTATATCGTCACATCCGCTGTACATTTTCCGGTTTAAATCGACACGTAAGCTTCTGAATAAAACTTCTCGTTTATATTCAGGAGTCGGAATCTATGATTACAGCTCAGAAAATTCTGTGACTGTTCCGCGGCGCCTGAGAGTGGTCTGGAGGTAATTTACCTTTTGTGTCCGCACCCTTTAAACTTCGTCGCCATTAACTACAACTCGGGCTTTTTACCAACATTTACACCCGAATAATATTCGTTTTAGAGAATTAAGATTAGAAATTGGATTGTTATATTAGCTGGGATTATTAAAATTTGGAGGTTATGTGGTAGCGTATGTGGTTATTAAACATATATCTGATAATTTTATAATCTTTTATGAGGATCATACCGCGTTAGTAGGATAATTTGTAAAGATTTTCCGATAAACAAAAATAATCGCAACCGGTACATCAATTTTTCTGTATTGAATAAGTCGTAATAAAACTATTTCACAAACTTCCGATGACCAACCTTTTTTTTTTACACGGATGACCAAGGGGGGGGGATGACCCCAGGTCACAAATGTCAAAAATGACAATTAACAAAAAAATGAATGAAGTTTTTTTTTTTTTTTAATTTTTTTTATGGCATGGACTTTATGTCATTCAGCCAGTCACAACATGAGTATTAGTGTCATGTGTAGTGTGTATGTTGAGTAAATGTCTTGTTACTTTGCAAAGTCGACGTCATTAGCGTAAAACTACTTGGAATTATACATAATAGAGGGTATTTTACTAAACATCAAATTCAGAATATATTTTTTATTCGTAAAATATAGGGAATTTTTTTTTATTTCAAAATATGAGGATATCTAGAATGATATTAAAGTCAAATAAAAAATAATGAGTTAAAAATTGAGAATACTTTTGAATTTATTAAAAAAAACATACGCTGGGGTCACAATTTCCCCGCTTGGTCATCCGAAGGTTAATAGAGATTATTTATACGCTAGGGAAATAAGTCAAGAATATACCATTTTCGGGACACTTAAGCAGCCAGGTTGCAAATGGGTTTTTGGGTACTATATACAAAATACATTATAAATACAAAAATGCCCGTCACAGTTCGGACGAGAAATTTAGTTATTAACAAATAAGGGTCAAAAATGGCAGTTTTTTCTTTTAAATCGCTACAGGTAAATATACCGTAATTAAATGTCGTGTTTATAGTATTCTTCTTTTAGTAGATGAGTCAAGGTTTAAAATGGCAGTTTTTGAATTTTGTTCCGATCATTTGTTGCTTCGGAAATTGCAAAATAGCACTAAAATTTCTAAAATAAAAAATTTAATATAACTTTTGCAAAAATAAATTTAAGATTTTGATATTCCACGAAAAGTTGAGTCAAACAGTCCATATAACGCACAAAAAATTTTAAGACGATTCGTCAATTAGTTTAAATTTTATTCAATTTGTTTTAGGGCAGTTAATTAGGGTATTTGGCTCCGAATTCCATCCTACTACATCGATCTATTTGATATTTTCACAGTAAGTAGGGAATAGCTCCAAAAACAAAGTCTACCCTATGTTGATGTGTGCTTTTATCTTAAGGGTGGTTCGAGCCCCCTGTACCGCTGTACGCGCAAAAACTGTACAACAGTTTTTGCTTAGAATTAGGCTCTCTAGCCACTACCGTGGAAGTCCTTTTTGGCTTATAAACAATTTAAATAAGTTTGTTAACATTGACTGTAGTTTAAAACTGCAATGAGATTTGAAAAACTGGTATTTTTACAACAATTAAAAAAAAAACTTTTCGCCTGGGTTAATTACAGTCAAAGTTAGCCACTTTTTTTTATTTAATTGACGGCTACTTTGTTTAAAACAATTAAGCAACCGAACTGGAGCAATTTTGAAGTTGAAGGTATATAGTTTATGTGTAAAAGTTTGAGTAAACTTTGAACATCAACATCGTGGTTAATAAAGCTTTAAAAATTGAGTCCTAACGAACGAAATCGATTCGTGGTCGGTGGAGGGAAATTATTAAAATTCGTGCACTTAAAAAATGAAACTGGTTTTTCAAACATATGCTGCGATTAATATCGCCGGAGCGTGTTGATGGATTTTGGTCATAATTTTTTTAATTTGTATGTACTCGTAGTCTTATAGAATACGTTATGTACACACATCCCCACCTAACATTACAAAATGTTAGGGGGAACCCCATTATCATTCAGGGATATGAAAAATAGATTACGACCGATTCTAAGACCTACCAAATATACATATATAATTTCATAAAAATCGGTCAAGCGGTCTCGGAGCAGTATGGCAACTAACACTGTGACAGGAGAATTTTATAGATGGAAATATATAGATGGCTATTAACAAATAGGATAGAAGAGTGAAAATTAAGGGTTGTATGTATTTTTTAATTCTACATCGTATAAAATTAAGGTAGATAATTTTGTCCAAAAAAATTAAAAAAATGTCTGGGGGGCAACCACCCTTATAATTTATGGGTATGAAAAATAGATTAAAACCTATTCTCAGTCCTATAGATATACGTGTAAAATTTCATAAAAATCTGTAACTGTAAATTAAATAATAAAAGTGGCTAACTTTGACCCTAATTAACCAAGAAAAAATATTTTTTGAAAATTCGTGTAAAAATACCAGCTTTTGAAATCCCAAAGTAAATTTACTCTACAGTCAATATTAAAAAAGCTATTCAAATTGTTTATAAGCCAAAAATGACTCTATTTTAGTAAACTGTTTTCGGAGTAATAAAAACGACTTTTTTCTACGGCCGTGCTAAAACAACCACTTTCGCGCACGCATTTCGTTTCCGAAAGTTGCATTTTCCCGCACGGCGTGCGGGAAAGTAGAATACCTTTTAATATGGCATTATAATATACTATAATACATGCAATAAACCAATATTTAGACACTTTTTACTAATTTATTTCAAATGTATCTTATTGTGTTCATATTTTAACGAAATTAACGCAATAATTCGATGAAATAAAATTATTTTGACATAATATTTAAAAGTCAAATCAATAGAAAAATACGATGGTTTTGAATTGTCGTCATGGAAACCAATATTGTCGTCGTGGTAACCCATTATATTGAAAGTTTTGTTTTGACAGCCTTGTCAAAGAATTAATTTGTGTATTTTTACTCCTAAATAAAAATTGAATTGACTCTATTTTTTGTGGCTTTTTTTACAAACGTATGGCCATAGAAAAAATATTGTTCCTAACTCATGCGGAAAATGTCTTCCCCGCACTAGACTGCTTGCCCGAACTCCGCTATCGCGTCGTTCGGGTCAACGGCAGTCTCGTGCGTGAAAGTATTACTTTCCGCACTAGGTAGGAAAATAACTATTTAGTGATTTTTTTCAATACATACTTTGAAAATATATGACTTTTCTCCTTTCATGTGGTTTCCACAGGTCTGCTATATCATTATTATTTTCTGAACAATAACATTGCGAAAAAAAGCTTTTTGTGATAAACAAATTGGATAAAATTTAAACGAATTGACGAATCGTCTTAAAATTTTTTGTGAATTATAAGGACTGCGTGTTTCAACTTTTCGTTCAATATGAAAGTCTTAAGTCCATTTTCTCAAAAGTTATATCTAATTTTTTATTTTCGAAATTTTAGTCTTATTTTGCAATTTCCGAAGCAACAAATAATCGAACCAAAATTCAAAAAGTGCCATTTTAAACCTTGGCTCATCTACTAAAAGAAGATAATTATAAATAAGATATTTAATTACCCTATTTTTACCTGTAGCGATTTAAACGAAGAAACTGCCATTTCTTACCCTTAATTGTCAATAACTGAATTTCTCGTCCGAACTGTGACGGGCATTTTTGTATTTATAATGTATTAGGTATATACTACCCAAAAAACCTATTAGCAACCTGGCTGCTCAAGTGTCCCGACAAAAACCTTATTTCTCTGGACTATTATTGCTACATTGGTCTTATAAAATTATAGGAATCTGACTGACTCACCTGGTGACGTCAGTCTATGAACGAAAATATGAAATCCGGCATTACCTATAGTTGCAAAAATGATCTGACTGGATAATTTTAATAATTTTTCCTAGATTTGATTAAAAGGATTTTGCCATTTAATTACACAATTGGCACTACATATGTAGTTATTTTTACATCGTGATATATGTGTTGTTAGTCTCTTTTCGTCTGTGCAATCAAGAACCAACTTTGTTTTTTTTGTCATATAGTTTTTGTGTTTTATTGCATTGCACTAAAATATCCAACTTTGGACCTCTCACACACACACTTTTGATTAGTGAGAGAAAAATTAGATAACCTAGGCAACTAAGTTACATATATTTGGATACTCATGGGAGTTTGAAATCGAGGAAGACACTTGGGCTCAATGTTACAATCTAACACCACATTGTACACTGCATATTTCTTGTACTATTGTACTTGTATTATCTTGTTTAGTTTCTGAAGGGCCTGATGATGGCGTATAAATTGTAAACGTCGAAACCGGTCGCCCACAAACTGTTTAAATAAAAACCTTCAATAAGATTACTAACATTTACACAATGTGCTCATACCAGCAACATGTTCATCATTTAAAAATTTTAATTTAAAGCAAAATTGTATTCAGAAATACAATTAACAGTTTCAGAAAAATTATGGCTTCATAAATTCCCATACATAGATAGAAGGTATTTGACAAAAAATATAATAAGAACGGGAAGAGAACATTGTTGCACAAGCTCATATTATAGATTAAGGGTAAAAGAAGATGCTTACTGTGAATGCAGCAAAATCGAGGATCTGTATCACATTCTTCTCCAGCGTCCAAAACGAAAATCGAAACATTTTAATCTCAGAATCGAACTTACAAAATTAGAAGTGACAAAGAATTCCAATGCTCAATATATGCTACAAAATCGATAAAGCCTCAATAATAATAATGAAACGTGACAGTATTCGTCACTTGAGTTTTTTTAAGACTTTTTAGAGTTGCAACATTGCTTAGAGAAAGACGAGCTACAATACAACTAAATGTATTAGCAGATGCACAAGTAAGCAAGCCAATAAAAAGAGAAAGAGTCAAACTAGCTTTTGCATTAGTAAAATAGTTTTTGTATTTACTAGTTTTTGTCAATGGCAGTTTTTTAGTACTTTTTTATTGGTACCTCATTTTGCTTCTTTAAAATACGCCTCAGCATGTTTAAATTCAACATTCAAAAACGCGCCTGTTTTAAAGTTACCATGGTAGCATCAACAGTTTTAAATTTTGATCTGACCTGACAAAGAGTACATACCTTGTAACGTCAGATAAATAAAATATGAATAAATCATTACTAAACAAGTGTTTCAAAAGCTTTATTAAAATATTTGAAAATATTAATCTCTTAAATGAAATTGAAAAGTACAATTGGTACTGCTTGAAATATTTATACTTCCGTTTTTTAAATCAGAGGAAATGCTATTCAAATTATTACTACCGACATTCTCGGAAGCCAATGAGTTTGTACTTCCATTAATGCCACTCTTAATAATGTTTGAAACATTCCTCTTATTCAATTTCATAACAACGAAAGGTATACTTCTGTTCATCACAAATTTAACCATTTTACATTATTAACTCTTATTTCAATTTTTTGTAGTGATGATATGTTATGATTTCAAAGTGTGTCAATAAAAAAAAAAGAATGTGTGCGTACTTTGTACGCACGTAAGAAGTTAAACTTCCATTCTATGATTTCAACGAAATAAATATACTTTAAACAGTTTATTTATATTTTATTTAAATATTAAACTAATTTTAATACTTACCATTTTCAAAATTTTTTTATTAAACAATACCAAAAATTAAAAAAAAATATGAATCGTCCCGATTTGAGCCCGGGACCTCTCGGTTTGTGGTCGAATGTTCTACCAATGATCCATCACCACTCTGTTTACATAGTTTACATAAATATAAAAATATTTTAATAATACTTATTATCTTACTCCCGAGGAAGACAAATCCAAAGACACAAAAATTATAATTAATATATTTACTAACAACACTAATATATTATTTTCATACTTTATTTGAGCTGATACATACATAATTTGAACGGTTTAGCAACTAACTCCATCCTGTCGGTGTGCGCATGCGCGTGGTATAATAAAAATTCACTCTTAATCGCGCCTAAAAAAGTATAACATCAAAACGCGTAAAGTATTCGTGGATAATATGAATCGTCCAGATTTGAAGCCGGGACCTCTGGATCTGTGGTCGAATGCTCTACCAATGATCCATCACCGTTCTGTTTACATGGTTTACATAAATATAAAACTGTTTTAATGATACTTATTATCTTAGTCCCGAGGAAGCCAAATCCAAAGACACAAAAATTATAATAAATATATTTACTAAAATCACTAATATATTATTTTCATACTTTATTTGCGCTGATACATACATAATTTGAACGGTTTAGCAACTAACTCCATTCTGTCGATGTGCGCATGCGCGTGGCATAAAAAAGTATAACTGCAAAACGCGGCAAGTATTCGTGGATAATATCAATCGTCCGGATTTGAACCCGCGAGCTCTCGATCTGTGGTCGAATGCTCTACCAATGATCCATCACCGCTCTGTTTACATGGTTTACATAAATATAAAAATGTTTTAATATTACTTATTATCTTACTCCCGAGGAAGACAAATCCAAGGACACAAAAATTATAATAAATATATTTACTAAAAACACTAATATATTCTTCTCATACTTTATTTGCGCTGATACATACATAACTTCAACGGTTTAGCATCTAACTCCATACTGTCGGTGTGCGTATGCGCGTGGCATAAAAAAAATTCAATCTTAATCGCGCCTAAAGAAGTAGAACTTCAAAACGCGTGAAGTATTCGTGGATAACTGGTCTTTAAGAAAAATTCCGCGTGTTTTAAAGACCTCCATATCCACTTATACTTTGATATTCTATACTATTATTTTGTATTTAATTTTATTTTTAAAATTAAAGTACCTAGTTAATGTTTTTAGAATTGATTTTTTTTTGGACATACATATTATGAAATTTGTACTACGTATGAAATTTGTAAATACTACATAATATGATGTCTTGAAATATCACTACCATATAACTATTTTATGGTAACTTTTTAACTTGTCAAACAAAAGCCGTTTTTAGTTCAAATCTTATATAAATGATATATTTATCTAATTTTCAGCTATAATATTTGAATAAGACTCACCATTGGCTAGTCGTAAAGCAAATTATAATGCGGGTTTCCCGTGCTAACTTGATCCTACGGGACCGCTTAATTTGCTTGTTAATTGCCGGTGTTTCATCCATAAATAATTGGAGGCCTTATCTATTCTAACAAGACAATGCTGAGAATGCGTAACTTGTCTTAAAGACGTAGTAACTTATACTTCAAAGACAATTATTATAGAGTTTGTAGTGGGTGGGGTGTATTTAGATCTTGCTTATCAAATAAATGTCCCACTTGATGAATGTGTCTTAATCGTCTGAGGAATTAGAGGGACAAAATCCTAGGGGATGGTGTGACACCTAACCAAAAATGTAAGATGTACAAAGTAGAAAATAAAATACACAAGTTATATATAGGGTGTCCCAAAAGTAGTGGAACGGTCGAATATTTCGCGAACTAAATATCAGATCGAAAAACTGAAAAATACGTTTTCAATAATTTTCAAAAATCTATCCAATGATACCAAACACCAACCCCCACTACACTCCCTGGAGGTGGGGTGGGGGGTAACTTTAAAATCTCAAATGGAAACCCCTAGTTTTTCTTGCAAATTTGGATTCGTTACGTAAAAGTAAGCAACTTTTATTCAAGGCATTTTTTCGAACTGTGGATAGATGGCGCTATAATTGGGAAAAACGATTTATCCTGATACCATAGGTAAATTATAGAAACTGTCTAATATCTCGAGAAATACACTTCCAAATGAGAAACCAAAAAACAGGTTTTTAATATTTTTCGAAAACCTATCGACAAACACCAAAAATGACCCTCCAACCCACCGCCTGAAGACGGGGTGGGGGGTAAATTTAAAATCTTAAATAGCAACCCCCACTTTTTATTGCAGATTCGAATTCGTCATGAAAAATTAAGCAACATTTATTCGAAACATTTTTTAAAATTGCTGATAGATGACTCTAATAAAACGTATTTTTCCAATTAAAGCGCCATCTATCAACAATTCTAAAAAATGTTTCGAATAAATGTTCCTTCATTTTTCATGACGAAACTGAATCTGTAATAAAAAGTGAGGGTTGCTATTTAAGATTTTAAAGTTACCCCCCACCCCACCTCTAGGGGGTGGGTTGGAGGGTCATGTTTGATGTTATTCGATAGGTTTTCGAAAAGTATTAAAAACCTTTTTTTTTTCGTTTCTCATTTGGAAGTGTATTTATCGAGATATTAGACCGTTTTTATAATTTACCTATGGTATCAGGATAAATTGTTTTTCTTAATTATAGCGCCATCTATCCACAGTGCGAAAAAATGTCTTGAATAAAAGTTGCTTACTTTTACGTAACGAATCCAAGTCTGTAAGAAAAACTAGGGGTTTCCATTTGAGATTTTAAAGTTACCCTCCACCCCACCTCCAGGGGGTGTAGTGGGGGTTGGTGTTTGGTGTCATTGGATAGATTTTTGAAAATAATTGAACACGTATTTTTCAGTTTTTCGATCCGATGTTTAGTTCGCGAAATATTCGACCGTTCCACTACTTTTGGGAGACCCTGTATATGGAGTAGAAATTATATGTACCTGTCTAATTTTCAGTAAAAAAAAATTATTTTGCGTAGTCTATTGCAATACTCCATTATTTTCATTTTATATCTTGAAACTCAATACAATATTGCTATAAATTTGGAGTTTCAGAATCTATATTTATTTTCCTAATACAGTAAAACCTGTCAATATCGATCACTAAAAATGACAGAACTATTGGCCGATATAAGAAGGTTTATATAATACCAGGTTTTGTAGTCCACAAATTTTGAAACTGGCCGGCTAGTTCAGGTGGCCGGTTTTGACAGGTGGCCGTTAACACAGGTTTTACTGTATCCACCTGTTAATGCGTATTATCTTTTCCTTTTTTTCTTTCTACAGCGTGTCTACTTAAGTTGGCAACATATGGGAAACTTTTTTGTTATTGATTTTACGAAAAAAAGTTATTCTTTATAAAAAGTTCTGCATGTTCTTAAACCTAAGATTCAATCATCAGATATGAAATTTTGTCAATATTATACGAGGTATGTCAAAAAATATAAACTTCGTTCAAGAGTAAAGTACCTTTATTTCTCTCAATATCGAAAATTATTATTATAAAAAGTTGTTTGGAAATAAAAACTAAGATCAAATATGCAATCACATGCTTCTAATTGGAAAAAAATACTTTCCAAATTTTTCTCAAATTTATTGATACTAACTTCGTTTTTATTTATTACACATACGATAACTCTTTTATTATTACTTTTATGAAAAAAAGGTATTCTTTATAAAAAGCTCTGTATGTCCTAAGACCGAAGACGCAACCATCAGATATCACATTTTATTAATTTTATACGAGGTATGTAAAAAAATATGAATTTCACTCAAGAGTAAAGTACCTTTATTTTTTACAATATTAAAAAGCGTTATTAAAAAAGTTGTTTAGAATTAAAAACTATGTTTCAATATGCAATTACATCCTTCTAATTGAAATATTGTGAAATATAAAGGTACTATAATCTTGAGAGAATTTCATATTATTTTTTGACACACCTCTTATAAAATTAATAAAAGTTGATATATCATGGTTGTGTCTTAGGATTTAGACCATGCAAAGCTTTTTATGAAGAATAACTTTTTTTCGTAAAATGAATAATAAACGAGTTATCATATTTGTAATATTTAACAACGATGTTGGGTATCCATAAATTTGAGAAAAATTTTTTATTTCAATTAGAAGCATGTAATTGCATATTTGATCTTAGTTTTTAATTCCAAACAACTTTTTATCATAAGAATTTTCGATATTGAGAGAAATAAAGGTACTTTACCCTTGACCGAAATTCATATTTTTTGACATACCTCGTATAATATTGAGAAAACTTGATATCTGATTATTGAATCTTAGGTTTTGGGACATGCACAACTTTTTATAAAGAATAACTTTTTTTCGTAAAATTAATAATAAAAAAGTTTCCCATATGTTTCCAACTTAAGTAGACACGCTGTATATACTTTATTCAGCCCAATTTTTGTTGATCTTTTGTTTCCTTTATTATAACTTCAGTTGTGTTATCATATAAATATGCTTCGGTACACCTTTTTTAGTCTCCCTTGGTTTATTATGTTTGTTTTTAAACTCTCATATTGGTAGAAATTTGCTCTGTATATATTGCTGACATTATTCTCCCCAAATTAGTTTTTTTTTTACTTCAAAATCAAATTTTTTCAAAAATAAGTACTTTCAACTGAGGAAACTTACAGATCATATAAATAAGATATAAGTAAAGCAACTTGTGAAGCGATAGCGATTAATTTTATTTGAGATGCTAATTAGGGGGAGATTTTCTGAACTTTTTTTATCAAAAAGGGACCAATTTTACTTTGAGCGTAACTTGCCTAATTTTGATGCTAGAAACTTTTTTAAAAAACACAAATAAAGCTTTTTTATACACGTTAAAAAAATGTATTGAATTTTCTCCAAAAAGTGTTTTATTTTTTTATTATTTCTCGTTGAAATATTCGATTCATAATTTGACGAATATTATTATTATTATTATTATTATTATAAATCAAATAAGGGCAGAGGAGCGAGCTCCTATTATGCCCAAAAACAAAGAGAAATATCATTTTACAACTAATACAAATTAAGAATAAAGTTAAAAATTAACAAACATCAAATAAAAATATTGAAACAATAAAACAATGTCGCCCTAAAACAATTCAATCCTGTAAAGCTCCCATAATGTTCAAAACAAAGAAAAATATCGTTATAAAACTAATAAAAATTTTAAAGATTACAATTTCAAACAAAATTTTGCAACAATAAATAATGCCGTCCTAAAATTATTTAGTCTTGCAAAGAAAATAAAGAATTATCAAGTCTATTTTTAAAAATGTTAACACTAGTTGCCGATATGGTGTCTTCATCTAAGTTATTCCAGATGTTAAATATTCTGTTTGGTAAAAAGTTCATTCTGGATCTTGTTGTCGTCTGTTCCCTCTTTAATTTATATCGATGACCTCTTAATCGTTCGTCTAGATTTAGCGTAAATATTGTGTTAAGGTTTCCAAAATTATATTTTAAAATACGGAAGGATATAATTAGGTCACCTCGAAGACGTCGATGTTCAAATGTTGTTAGATGAGCCAAGGATAGTCTGTCTTCATAATTAGGTCTTACACGGCCAAATGCCAGTCTTGTGGCTTTACGTTGAACATTTTCAAGTAAGACTTTATCACGGTTAAGATCTGGACTCCACACTGGTCCTGCAAACTCAAGAATAGGTCTGACGTATATAGAGTAAAGTTTACTCATTGAGGTTAGAGATATTCGTGTAAAACATTTGCGGATTAGAAACAGTTTAGAATTTGCACGTTTACACACGGACACTATATGGTCAGACCAATTTAAGTTACTGTTAACTATCACTCCAAGATCTTTGTGGGAGGTTACTGACTCTATGGGATGCCCATTAATAAAGTACGGTAGTAATGGGTTATTTTTGCCAATATGTAGTATGACGCATTTTTCAATATTCAGTGGAAGTAACCACTCTGAGGACCATTTGAATATTGCGTCAAGGTCGGTTTGAAGAACATGTTGGTCAATAACTGGATTCACATATAATTTAGTATCATCTGCGTAAATGGAAACCTTACTGGATACAACAAGAGGAAGATCACTAGTGTATATACAAAATAGTAGTGGTCCAAGTACTGATCCTTGTGGAACTCCACTCTTGGCTGGTTTGTCCAGTGAATAAGCTTCCCCAACACGAACTCGGAAGTACCTGTCTGATAGAAAATTTTGAATCCAAAAGTTTAACTTTCCGCGGATACCATAGTGATCCAATTTAGCTAGTAATCGACGTTTGGGAACACGATCGAAAGCTTTGGAGAAATCTAAATAGACTACATCAACAGGATGTCGATTGTTTAAAGATGAAGACCAGTCACTTATACAATGAAGTAAGTTTGTGATCGTTGAACGACCATTGATAAAACCATGCTGCTGGTGAGGGATGACATTTTCTTGAAGGAGGAATTCAGACATAGCTTCAGAAATAATGGATTCCATGACCTTGCCGACAATAGGAACTAGGCTGATTGGACGATAATTATTGCAGTCAAGTTTATTTCCTTTCTTGAATATAGGAGTAACCGAAGCCAATTTCCATGACGAGGGAAGAGAACCCTGATTAAAAGAAGTATTCATTATAAAGGATATAGGTATGGCTACAGACTCTGCACACTGTTTAAGGAAGAAAGAAGTTAGTCCATCTAATCCAGGTGATGAATTATTGCGTAGTTTCGACAAATGTTGTTTAATAACATCTGGAGTGAAAGAGATATTATCAAGAGTTGTAAGGAGACGTGGACTCATTATTTGAGGAATGGTGTCATTTGGTTCGTCTGTAAAAACCTGAGAAAAAAATAAGGATAAACATTCCGAAGATTCATTATTAGAAGAACATATGGACCCATCATTTTTTTGAAGTAATGGTATGGAGACTTTAGAAGATAAAGATGTGCGAATGTACCGATAAATTTTTTTACTGTTACCACTAGATATGATAGATTCTTCATATTCTGTTGTTCTTAGTTTTAGCAACGATTGTTTGACTCTGTTAGAAAAATTACGGTGAGCGAGAAAATCATACAGGGAACCAGTAAGTTTATACGTTCGCCAAAGCTTTCGTTTATGTCGAATTAAGCGGATAGCTGAGAGGTTAATCCAAGGTTTTAATCGATTTTTGTATATTTGTCGTTCAGTTGTATTATCAGAAATTGTTTTAATAGCAGTATGAAGAAAAGAGTCCCACATTGACGATGGATCTGGGTGATTAAGAAAAATAGATTGCCAGTCTATCTGTGACAAAACAAAATTAACAGTAAAGAAATCAGTAGTGGCATACGTTACGAGATTATTTTTGCAAAGTGGTGTTAGATTAAATTGAATGTGAGCAGTAATAAGTGAGTGGTTTAATTTTTTAAAATATCAGCCTATTTTTTATTTAGACCAGGGCGCATCTGTAAAAATATTAGTACATTTGGACGTTGAGAGCTGACTCAAATTTTTTTGCAGAAATTTCTTGAAAATAAATCAAATAATAATATTTGAGTTATCCTCCCTCTCAAAAAGGCCCGGAACATTGTTTAAATAAACAAAATGTCAAAAAAAACAAGAAAAATTCAATTTTTTTCTTCGTTTTTTGATTATAACTTTAAAAGTATTCATTTCCGAAAAAAGTTGTATTAACATAAAAGTTGAGGAATTAAATTTCCTATAATATAGAATTGGTTAAAAATTTAAAAAATAGTCACTTTTGTTGCAAAATAGCAATAATTTCGAAAAAGCCATACAAAAACAAGTATTCGCATTTTACGTTTTTCAACCATTTATGCTACACTTAGGACCTTCATATTTCATCCAGAAAAATTTTATGATACAGTTAAACAATACTATAAATTTCATTAAGATCGGTTCAATAAATTTTGCAAAATAAATTTTGCAATCCAGCTTTCGGAAAAAAAATTTATTTTTTAAATGACACAGGACTGAAAATAAAGCAGATAGCAAGTTGAAATTTTTTTTTCATATAGAAGTCTACTGTACCTTTCATTTGCAATTTTGCAAAATTAAAATCGATTAACACCACGACGTCAGGAATTTTTTTTAATAATTGTTAATTATTAACATTAATTATTGGTGCTACGCGCAGGACAGCGGATAGTTTGCTCTGATTGGGCATTCCAATAACCTTTGATAATACAATTTAATTTTTATTAAATTTCGATATAAATAAATAAATTTGTTTATTGCAAAATAAAAACACATACTCTATCGTTTGAAATAGCAAACTCCTCTATACTTTTATTAGCAAAAACTTTCTTTGTTCACATATATTAACTTAAAAAATAAAAGTTTATTATTTTTAAACATATGCAATTGTTTAAACAATATTTCACAAACAATAATAAAATTAGTTTAATTTTTGTGGAATTAAAATATTAAAATACAACAAAATATAGAGTGAGAAAATAATATATTAGATAAAGATTGGAAGAAATTTTGGTGGAAATCAACTTGTGTGAATCGAACACCCCTGTTCTGCGCGTAGCACCAAAAATTATTATTCATTTAAAAAAATTCCTGACGCCGTGGTAATTAATCGATTTTAATTTTGCAAATTACAAATGAGAGGTACGGTACACTCCTATAAGCAAAAAAAAATTTCAACTTGCTATCTGCTTTATTTTCAGTCCTGTAACATTTTGAAAAAATGAATTTTTTTGCGAAAGCTGGATTGCAAAATTTATTTTGCAAAATCTATTACACCAATATTAATGAAATTTACAGTATTGTTTTACTGTATCATAAAGTTTTTCTGGGTGAAACATGAAGGTCCTATGTACAGCATAAATGGTTGAAAAACGTAAAATGCAAATACTTGTTTTTGTATGGTTTTTTTCGCAATTATTGCTATTTTGCAACTAGGGTGACTATCATTTAAATTTTTAGCCAATTCTATATTGTAGGAAATTTAATTACACAACTTTTATGTTAGTACAACTTTTCTCAGAAATGAATACTTTTAAAGTTATAATGAAAAAACCAAGAAAAAAATCGAATTTTTCCTTAATTTTTTGACATTTTGATTATTTAAACAATGTGCCGGACCTTTTTGAGAGGGAGGATAACTCAAATATTATTATTTGATTTATTTTCAAGTAATTTCTGCAAAAAAATTTGAGTAACCTCTCAACGTCCATCTCAAAACAGATGCGCCCTAGACTAATTAGCTACAACTCTGCTTCTACTGGGTCTAGAGACCTCGTACATACACCATTTTTTTCGTTATTTATAAGCTACCTTTTTGCTAGGAATGTTGTTTTTATAATACTTACTGATGGATGATAGAATACTTACTTTTTGAGTTATTTGCGAAAATCCCTCTAAAAACGTGTTTTTTTTGTTGAAAAATAAACATATTCACTGTTAAATAACTCAAAAAGCATTAACTCAGTGAAAAAACGTTATAGAACAAAAGTTGCTTAGAATTAGTCAGTTTATCCATTTCTGGATTTACTTTAAACGTATAATTTTTCACCCCCCGAGAAGGGGTGAAACTCACTCCCAGGGCAAAAACACACGTCGAAGAGAATATCACTTTTTTCTTTGACATGTTAGCTATGTGTACGCCTAATTTCATGTCAATCCAAGCGGTTCTTTAACATTTGGAGCAAAAACTGTGATTCAATGGACTATTAATTTATGGATCTAAATAATAATTTAATCATCTGAGTGAATATCATCTGGCGTCATTGTTAGTAAATTGAGCATAATATGTTTATGTATGTGAAATTTGCAATGTTTTATCAAAATTACAATGAAATTATTCGAATATGAAACATATTTACTATAATTTCCCCTTTTACTCCAGCAAATACGAATAAAGGCTTTGATTGCAGGTATAATTATCTTTGTTCCCGATCCCTTTTTGCCGTAACGCTGATGTACAATGAAAACAAGCGTGTGCATGTGCTGCATACTAAATGGTTTTAGGCGCTTGTTACAGCGGTGGGTTAAATCCACAGGTGAGCGATGCGAAATAAGAATCACTTCGTAGGTTAATGGAAACTTTGTCTAACAAGGAAACTTTGTATTACATTTGATTGAGGTGAGGTTTAGAGGATCATTTGTTTTCCTGTTATTTTCGTTCTAATTTTCTTGCGGAGGAAATAAATATTTGGTGTTATGTTTATATAGGGTTAGCCACAGTTAGGTTGTAATGATAATTACCTACATATTTTACGTAAAATTACTGACGTTTGAATTTCCAGAACAATTTGTTGATAAGGTGTGTACCACGGTTATTAGACTTTATTACGGTTGTCTTGACCGACGGTGGTGGGGAGACTTATATTTTTGACTTTACGTCACAAGAGTACACAATCCCATATTTTTAAATGATTTTCGATCATTGAATGCGTGTTATTGTGTATATATGTGTATTATTTGTGTTATTATTAAATAAAAAGACAAATAATACACATTTTATCTTATACCGGGTGGTGAATCGTAAAACGGGCCATAGGAAACTCAATGTAAAATTCTAAATTGTTGAACTCCTGCTTCCCTAATTATTTTACATCAAAAGTCACGAGAGAATACTGGTAGAGAATTGAAATCTGTATTAAAATCAAAAGTTAAAATTGTTCCACGATTTAAATGCATTCCAAAATTTTGAAAAATATGATACATTTGCCACAGTAGGTATGTGTATAAAAGTTAGGCCACATGTTACTGTTTAACTGACAGTGCTCACACCATTGACTGAATAAAAAATCTTTATTATTAATACTATCTCCGCAACCGAGGGTGTCTTCTCAATTGTATTGTTTTTAAACAATAAATGATAAAATAAAAATATTGGCAGTTCAAAAATGTGAAAATAATAACTTCATTGTGACATTTGCATGTGATCATTGCACTGTGGGTGGCCTAATTTTGGGCTGAAAAACTGAAATGTATTACATTTTTAAAAAAATTTGGAATATGTTTAATTTGTAGACCAATTTTAACAGTAGTTGTTTTCAATACAGGTTTCAATCCTCTACAAATAGTTTCTAATGTCTTTTGATGTAAAATAATTATTAGGGAAGATGGAATTCAACAGTTTAGAATTTTACATTCAGTTTCCTATGGTCCGTTTTCCAATACACAACCCGGTACCTATTCCTAGTTTACTTTATATTTTTGTATTTGTAATTTTGGTGTTGTTTCCCGTGAAAACTTATTTTAAATTATTCATGAAAGTTGTAGATCGCACCTATTGTAGAAATTTAAAAAAGAATATATATTTATAAGCTAGGTTACCTAAAACGTTAAAAGTTCATTAAGTATTAACATAATAATAATGTTGATGACATTTTAGAATGCCAGGTACAGGCTGTACTGTGGCCAAATTTATTAGGTAACTATTGTTTAAATTCTTACAATAAATTATACAATTCTAATTCACGTAATCCTAGCTGACCTCTAAGGATAGTATGTATTCAATAGTTAATCACTAATAGTATTAATGGAAAATCATCGACAAATTTTCAGTGTAGAATGGAGATTGAAGTCCTAGATTTCGGTAAATATTGCATGGATAAATATCAACAGTTTTCCATAATTAGGTATTATAATCCACTGAACATATTTATTTCTTAACTATCTTGACTATTTTCCATACACTAAAGACATAAAAATATCGAATAAGAGGAAGTACCAAAATGCAAAATTTTGACGCAAATCAAAATTCTCAATGTAGTGTAGGAAACAGAGGTTGAACCTTGCAAAATGGACACAAGTCCGGTTTTATTTTTTTTCTGGTAGATCAAGGGGTGCTTATTATAAGACTAACTTTTTCTGAAAAAATTTCGCCCCGGAACCCCCTTTTTCACCCCTTTAAAGGGGGTAATTTGTGGTTTTTGCGGAACGTAGCCCTTCCTGTACCTTTTACAAAAAACATTTTTTATAGAAATATGAAGAGGACTATATTTTCTATGATTTATTTCCCGACAGCATATGTCTATCATCCACCGTTTAGCGGGGGTGGCGCCCCAAAGTTGAAAAGTTTTTAAAAAAGATGTTTTTAAAAAAATATATTTTTCCCTAACTGTAACGGAAATTAGGAAGAAATCCTGCGACAATTATTCAGAAATAAGTGACTGATTTTTTGGTATAGGTTTCACTTAAGGGTAATTGGCCTATTTTTAATTACAGGGTGTTACATTTTAAAAAACCCCTTTTTATACCATCTGAACCGTTTATGCTAGAGTAAAAAGGCTTTTAGCAGTTACCCACGTACTGGTACTATTTATAAATTGGTATAATTTACCCCCATTTTTTCCTCGGAACCACCCAAAAAAAAAAGAAGAATTAATAAATAAAGTGATTTTCTTGAAATCCTTCACACACAATGCCCTTTATTAATATGCTTTATATATCATTTTGTGCACGTTATTATTACCCATGCATGGACACCAAAAGCGATTTCCTAGTGCAACCCCTGTAGCCAAAAATAAATAAATAAAATGGGGGTTGAAACTTTTTTTTCGTTTTTTGCTTTTTAATCCATACGGGCATATGCTTCATCAATAGTGCTTTTCAAAAATATATATGGTTATTGCAACATTCCTGCGGAAACCACCCCTATCCTTGAAAATATACTGCAAAAACTACCCCTATCCCTTGGCGAGCATGTTTTTACGATTTCCTCATTACTTATGCATTCTTTTTAAACAAAACTTATGCAAGATTAAAGACCACTATTTACTCTAAAAATTAGGTTCTATTCATTTTTTTCGTATAAGCAACCGTTACGGCACAGTGGCGCCGTAAACTTCGTGATATGCTTTGGCGGGCTCCAGTTTTTGTTTTTTATTTCGTCACTTGTTTGTTTATTGATAAAGTACTTATGTAAAATAAAACAACACAGTGTAAGCTACAAATTACGACCTATACACATTTTACATTCTTTGCCCCCCAAAGCCACAGTGGTGGCCCAAAATCAATTTTTGCATATTTTCGCCACCTACACGCATTTTATTTCATTAATGCTACCTTAATAGCACAATATTCACCCTTAAGTGGTCGCTAAGAAGTGGCGAATCCAGGGAGGGGTGATTGGGGCGATCACCCCCCTCAAACCAAAAGTGATAATATATTTAAAGATTATAAAAATATTCATTTATTTTTATAGAAATACTTATATTATTATTTTTATAATGATGGCGTACTTTTCATGTTTTAGCGACAGTGGCGGATCCAGCATCGTTAAGGGGGGTGCCAACAGGCTAAATTTCTATAAAAATAAATGAATATTTTTATAATCTTTAAATATAATATCACTTTTGGTATGAGAGGGGGGGGGTGATCGCCCCCATCACCCCTCCCTGGATCCACCACAGCTTAGCGACCACTTAAGGGTGCATATTGTGCTATTAAGGTAGCATTAATGAAATAAAATGCGTGTAGGTGGCGAAAATATGCAAAAATTGATTTTGGGCCACCACTGTGGCTTTGGGGGGCAAAGAATGTAAAATGTGTATAGGTCATAATTTGTAGCTTACACTGTGTTGTTTTATTTTACATAAGTACTTTATCAATAAAACAAACAAGTAACCAGATAAAAACCAAAAACTGGAGCCCGCCAAAGCATATCACGAGGTTTACGGCGCCACTGTGCCGTATCGGTTGCTTATACGAAAAAAATGAATAGGACCTAATTTTTAGAGTTAATAGTGGTCTTTAACCTTGTACAAGTTTTGTTTAAAAATAATGCATAGGTAATGAGAAAATCGTAAAAACATGCTCGCCAAGGAATAGGGGTAGTTTCTGCAGTAAATTTTCAAGGATAGGGGTGGTTTCCGCAGGAATGTTGCAATAACCATATATATTTTTGAAAAGCAGAATTGATGAAGCATATGCCCATATGGATCAAAAAGCAAAAAACAAAAAAAAATTTCAACCCCCATTTTATTTATTTTTTTTTGGCTACAGGGGTTGCACTAGGAAATCGCTTTTGGTGTCCATGCATGGGTAATAATAACATGCACAAAATGATATATGAAGCATATTAATAAAGGGCATTGTGTGTGAAGGATTCCAAATTTGTAAATAGCACCACTACATGGGTAATCTCTGAAAGTCTTTTTACTCTAGCATAAACGGCTCAGATGGTATAAAAAGGGGTTTTTTAAAATGTAACACCCTGTAATTAAAAATAGGGCAACTACCCTTAAGTGAAACCTATACCAAAAAATTAGTCACTTATTTGTGAAAAATTGTAGCAGGACTTTTTCTTAATTTCTGTTACAGTTATGGAAAAATATATTTTTTTAAAAACATCTTTTTAAAAACTTGTCAACTTTGGGGCGCCACCCCCGCTAAACGGTGGATGATGGACATATGCTGTCGGGAAATAAATCATAGAAAATATAGTCCTCTTCATATTTCTATAAAAAAAATTTTTTTAAAAGGTACAGGAAGGGCTACGTTCCGTTAAAACCACAAATTACCCCCTTTAAATGGGTGAAAAAGGGGGTTCCGGGGCGAAATTTTTTCAGAAAAAGTTAGTCTTATAATAAGCACCCCTTGATCTACCAGAAAAAAAAATAAAACCGGACTTGTGTCCATTTTGCAAAGTTCAACCTCTGTTTCCTACACTAATGTGTTTTAATTGTATTCATTGTTTTCGAATCCTGAGAAAACTAATAAATATTTTTGAAAAATTTAAACTCAGAATGAAAGACCACATTATTGCCGAGAGCAGAAAGTCCCTTGAAACTTCTATAATGTTTATTTTAATAAGTTACAGGGCTGAAAATTAAAGAGAAGTGTGATATTTAATTTCAAATATTTCATTCAAAAGAAACTGCTTGTTGATTATAAGGGGCTTTCCGCCCTCGGTAATAATGTAATATTTCATTCTGCGTTTAAATTTTTCTAAAATACTTATTAGTTTTCTCAGGACTCGAAAAATATCATATTACGATTCAAATGACATTACTCTCGTGACGTAATCGCACCCTTAATGATCATTGGTTAGTCGATCTGGGCAACCGTAGTAATGTCTAAGAACCGTGGGTTTTGAGCAGTTTTATTCATGAAATAATCGCAACAAATTGCACTCGATCTCTAAAATTAATATAGAATTTTAGAGCTCTTGTGCAATTACGACTGATAATTTCCTACATGTTTCACGTAAAATTACTGAACGTTTCAATTTCCAGAACAATTTGTTGATAAGGTGTGTACAACCGCCAATTGTTATTTTTGAGGTTATGTCATATCCCAGTCAACAAACATTGTACTTTGCCTATGATGGTTGTAGGCAACAGCCAGCTATAAAATTCTGATTATTCTGTGTATTTGTGCAATAATTCTGTGTGTTATGTGATTCTATGTTAGGGAACGTAAAGTTGTAAGTAAAGTTTTGTATATTGTGTGTTGCATATGTGTATGTCATATCTTTCCAGGCATAGCTGGCTGTTGCCTACAACCGTGATGGGCAAAGTACAATATTTGTTGACTGGGATATGATAAAATCTCTATCTTTCCTTCGGGTGTTATTTGCTCAAAAGTGTATCGTTCCCCCCATAATATATGCCCTAAGTATGCAGTCTCCCTACTTTTTGTATAATCCAAAGTTCCCTTTCCTGTAAGCCCATTCTGAATACTTCCTCATTTATAACTGTCTTTCCATGATAGCATCACATTTCGGTAGCGGTATCACATTTCAAAACCTTGTGGATCTGGCCTTTGACGTCCATTTTTCCATTCAATAAAAGAGGAAAGACCAAAGGTAGCACTTTAGCATTTGGTATCTCCTTAGCTCGAACTCCAACTTGCGATCAATCAGAAAACAAAGTTTCTTCTAAGCATTTCTGGCTTGTTCTACTCTGTTCTTTATTTCAGTCTAACTGGCAGTCTAGACATTCTGAAACCATTTCCGGTTTATTCTACTCTGCTCTTTATTTTAGTCTCATGGTTCCAACTCTCGTTTAGCAGACAAGTATTTAAACTGCCTGACTTACTCCGTTTCTTCTGCAGCTACATGTATATTTGCGTGTTTTTAATTATTTCTACCTATAATCGTTATTTTTGTCTTCTTGATATTTATTTTCATACCCAAAGCTTCCCGGAAAATCCGGTCCAAATAAATAAATATAACTGGTTTCTAATACTGGTAACTAATACTGGTTTCTTAATGTTGTTCTGAAGCTATTTCTTTGCGGCATTTTTGTAATTAACTTTTCTAAATGGGAAATAAGTCACAATTTAACTAAAAAATGATTTAATTGACGTTTCGACGTCCGTTCTTCTTCTTCTTTTTTTTTTGTTTTTGGTTTCGCTGCAAGGCGATTACCAGCACAATTTATAGGCGACCTTGACGTGTCTGGCTCTAAGCCATACCAAAATCGCTGACTATGTTCTTGTAAAGAAGCTTTTGATGAGGTGTGATGATTATAATTAAATGAGATTAATTGGGTCAGGTTAAGTATGATTAAAAATTAAAACATAAATTAAATGACAAATAGCAACATATAACACGAATACATATAAACAGTTGAGCCTTGCAATTTGTAAGCTTATTTTGTTAATTGCTAGAAAACGCATTGCATTTTATAAGCTTATTTGGTTAATTGCAAGAAAACGCATAATTACATTGACTGATTCTTCCGTTAAGGAACTTAGAATATTGTATATAGAGAGCGGTGTTTTGAAGTTCATGGAAATGAATTTTGTGTATATATCAAAATTAGGAATCACATTAATCGGGCATTCAAAAAAGATGTGGTTTAGATCCTCGAGGCGACCACATTCACAAAAAGGATTATCTTTTAGATTCATTTTATACAGATGTTGTTTTGTTAAACAATGGCCTGTGCGCATTCTAATGATGGTGGTAGTGTGTCTTCTATTTCTATATGGAAAATTTGAATACCAAAGTTTTGTGGGAAAGAAGTCTTGAATTGTTTTGTATTGCGAAGTCTTCTTCTGGACTAAAGATTTCCATTTTTCGTGGTACTCTTTTGTAATTTTTCCTCTGATGACTGATAGGGCATCCTGGGAATCCAGTTGTACTTCCATTGGTACCTTCAGGTCTCTTCCTATTTTTGCCAGTATGTCAGCCTGGGTGTTACCAAATATATTAGTGTCCAGGTATCCAGGAAAGGAGAATTTTGATGCCATTCTCATTGGCTAAAGATATAAGTTTCTTTGTTTTTAGGGCCCTTATATCTGCTGAAGCAGATATGTTACATGTTTTAATATTGGTTATTGTATTGAGCGAATCAGAAAATATTATAGCTTTCTTTAGATGTTTTGTAGTTGCGACTTCCACCGCTTGATGTATTGCTATACTCTCTGCTTTGCTTATGCTTAGAGCTCCAGGAAGTCTTGAGGAGAAATTATATTCAATACTCGGGATGCATATCCCAAAACCTACCCTTTCTTTGTTTTCTGAGGCATCAGTATATATTAAGGTATGGTCTTTCCCATATTGTTCAGTAGTCATAAGGAATTTTCTTTAATCATCGGGTCATATTTTTTTATGTTACAATTTAGAATTGGAAGTGGATTCATTAGTGTATCATAGTCTAATTCATAGCATGGAAAATTTGCGCTTTTGTATATTTTTTTAAAATATGGAAAAAATATTCTAATGCCGAAACTAAGTATGGAACATTATGCCTTGTATAAAAATTAGGTTTGTTTATGAGTCTTTTACGTATTTCAATTAGGAGTAAGATTATGGGATGATTCTCAATAACGATGATTTTACTTAAGAATTTAGAGGCTAACAATAATCTTCTATGTTCTAGGTCCATTTGGGCAGACTCTGCCAAGATTGCCAAATTTGGTGTAGACTTCATGCACCCCAAACATATCTTAAGTCCCTCAAAAAATACTGCATTGAGTTTGTTGTTGCATTTTTGTGATATTGGGTTGAATAGGAAGGAACCATAATCGAAGTGAGATCTGATCAAGGCATTAAGAACCATTAGGAGTATTCGTGGGTCAGCTCCCCACCAGACTCTACATATTGCACGTAGGATGTTAATATTTTTCTTTGCCTTGAGTATAATATTGTCAACATGTAAGTCCCATGATAGATGCTTATGAGAAATGATGCCTAGAAATTTCACTTCATTTTTTAGAGGAATGGTTGTGTTGTTGATTTTGATTTCTGTTAGATTTCTGTTCTTCGCCTACCCTTTGTGAACCATACAGATTCACATTTGTCTTTGGACAAGGACAAGTCATGTTCTGCAAGCCAGTGTAATATGTTTTCCAATTCTTTGTTTATTTTACTTACCAGGCTTTGGATATCATATCCCTTAATGTACAAAACTAAGTCGTCTGCATATCCACATATTTTAACTTCATTATTGATAATACAAAACAATTCTGCTATATAAATATTAAACAAAATGGTACTTAAGGGAGAACCTTGAGGTAGCCCCTTAGTTGCCATGAAAGGTCCCAAAAAGTCACCATCATTAGATCTTGAATATAAAAGTCTGTTCTGTAAAATTTTGAACACAATTTAATTTATTGCAGATGGAATATTTCGAAGTTTTAGTTTGTTATTAAAGTTTGTATATATTGACATTATCATATGCTGCTTTGATATCAAGAAAGATGGCCAAAACCGATTGTGAGGATTCAAAGGCTTCCACAATTGTGGAATGAAGGAGGGTCAAGTTGTCAGCAGTGTCTCTACCTTTTCTAAAACCTGTCTGATGGTTGGTGAATGAACAGTTATGTTCGACGTCCGTTACTCATAAATATTGGCAATATTATTTTAAAGTATTCTACTTTAAAATGTATAAAGTCCGTCCGCTATAACTTTTCTTATGCGGTACGATTCATTTTTAATCAAATTAAGTCAAAACATAAATTGAAACGAACGTCGATGTGTATATACCTTTTGTATACTGTATACTATACATATACTACATACATCGGCGTACGTTTCACTTTCTATTTTGACTTAATTTGATTGAAAATGAATCGTACCGCATGGGAAAAGTTATAGCGGACGGACTATATGTCTGAATTGCCGACATACATGAGTCTGATGTCTGATTAAATTATTAGAAGAATTTTTTACTAAGCCACAACATTTTTGTTTAATTTAATAATACTTTGTATTTTGATAACGTCAAAACGTCAATAAAATCATTTTTTAGTTAAATTTTGGCTTATTTCCCATTTAGAATAGTTATTTAAAAATAACATAAATAAAATAACACCATCCCGTAAAAAGAGTGAAAATAAGACAAGGAGTGTGATGAAATGTGTAAAAAAGAAGAAGAGTAGAGAAGAAAACATCAAGTGAATATAAGAAAATTGGGTCGTATTGGGTCATTAAGAAGAGTCAATGATAAAACAAGATAAAATAAAATCAAAGATCATAGCGTTTGAAAAGATGGGTCATAAGGAAGGTACAATGATAAAACGAGATAAAATAAAAACAAAGATCATAGACGTTGAAGGGACGTGCATAAAAAAGTCTTTGTAGAAAAGCGGAGAAAAAATAAATAAATAAGGTATACACACTATACTATACATATATACATACATACATGTAAGTGATGAGGGCGCTAGTAACCGGCAAAATAGCGCAAAAGATGGAAAACATAATACATTGCGAAACAAAAAGAGATGAATCTACTGGAGATGGAAAGGATCGTTATAAACGTATAAATTAACGTTACATTACATACTTTCCCACCTTTAGGCGTATCAGACGAGTATGACAACTGTCACTGTGACAGTAGAGTTTTATAAAATACTCCTGTCACAGACGTCTAAGGGTGGGAAACTATGTAATGTAATGTTAATTTATACGTTTATAACGTTCATTTCCACCTCCAATAGTTTCATCTCTTTTTGATTCGCAACGTATTATATTTTCCATCTTTTGCGCTAATAACCGGCAAAATAGCACAAAAGATGGAAAACGTATTAAGTTGTGAGATAAAAAGAAATAAATCTAGTCGAGCTGGGAAATTTAGCGATATTAACCTATAAATATGCATTATATTGATTGTTTCCCACCTTTAGACGTATCTGACGAGTTTGGCAACTACCACTGTCACAGTGACAGTTTTAGTTGACATACTACTCTGATACGTGTAAAGGTGGGAAACAATCAATATAATGTAAATTGATAGGTTAATATCGCTAAATTTCCCAACTCTACTAGTTTCATTTCTTTTTATCTCACAACTTAATACGTTTTCCATCTTTTGTGCTATTTTGCCGGTTATTAGCGCGCTCATCACTGTATACATAATGTACTAATGATGTATTACATGGTGATAATTTTTTCACTATATATTCAGTGATTGTAATAATTTATATGTAAAACAAAAACTAATACTCAATCGAGACAATAAAAAAAAATGTTAAAGTGATTTTTTAATAATATATTGTTACTATGGAACGCTTACAATTTTGAACATGTTTAACAACAAAATACTTGGATCACAGAATATATCCTGATGTATTCTCTACTTGGATCTTGCATAAATAATAAACAATAAATAACTATTTTTAAGTTCACATCTTAAATCAATTATTTATCAAATACACTATCAATATTATTTAATTAACAATTCAAAATATTCCCGATGCCATGTCAAATATTTAAAACTCTCACTGTCTTGTCATCATATTCTATTTGACTCAGTGCGTTGTATGACAAAGATAGCGAATGTTCGATTTGAAAAATATCACCACGTACATGGTGTCTATTTTTTCCGAATCCTAAAAAAACTAATAAATATTTTTAAAAAATTTAAACGCAGCATGAAAGACTAAATTATTATCGAGGGCCGAAAGTCCCTTAGAATAAATAAAACGTTTCTTTTGAATAAGATATTTGAAATTAAAAATCACACTACATTTTCTCTTAGTTTTTTACCCCTGTAATTTATTAAAATAACATTATAGAAATTTTCCGGGACTTTCGGCCCTCGGTAAGAACGTAATCTTTCTATTCTGCGTTTAAATTTTTCGAAAATACTTATTAGTTTTCTCAGGATTCGAAAAAAATGAATCCCCATTTGAATAGCATTGCAGCCGAAAATACGTACTCATCCCCTTAATAGCACAGAGTATTAATTAAAGTATTCTTTTGAGTTGGGCTGTGGTATACCGAAACGTGTGTATAACGTTTCCTACGTGTCGAATATGTGTATGATAAATGGTCTAATATTTCATCCGACTTATAGCCCGCTAACACATGTAACAAGATTGGGATTTATAGTATTTTATCACCCTAATAAACTTTGGATATATGTACAGGGTCCCGGAAAGGCCAGGAATTCTTCTACCAAGCTCTTGGAAATTTTGTAAAACTACATTACTTTACTTTGTGTCAATTAATTCGGTGTAGACAGTAAAGTAATTAGTTGAAGTAACCTCATTTTTAAACCACTCCACATTGAATGATCCCAGCTCGAATGATTCCAGTTTTTATTTGATGCCGCGTTCAAGGTCCAAGCTTCAATTCTATCAAACAGAGTCGAGGAAACGTAGCACCTAGCCAACCGAACTCTTAGCTCCAACTTCAAATCAGATCACTTTTCCCATTTTGTTAAAATTTGCTCTAGTCTTTTTTATTCTGATATTGGTTTCCTGTAAGTAATCATTTGTAGAGTTGATCATTATTCCAAGGTATGATATGCATATACACTCGTTCATACACACATATATGTTACACTCGTTCGCCATTGGTTCTGTTTATCAGAAGATTCTCGTTATTTCTTTGAGTTTTCGATATTACTATAAATGTTGTCTTCTTGACGTCCAGTGTTAGACCGTAGTCTTGTCCATACTGCGCTATTCTGTTAACCAGTCTCTGAAGATCTTCAATATTTTCGGCTAAGACGACAGTGTCATCTGCAGATGTTTCTCAAGAGCTTTTTCAGGATCTCTTCCGAGTAGGCGTTAAAAAGTATTGGCGACAACACGCATCCCTGTATCACCTCACGTCTGATTTCAATTTCCTTCGACAGCTGTTAGTTAATACGAACTTTTGCTCACTGCTTATAGTATGAAAAGACATAATATTATGCATTTTGTAACAATGGGGATGCTTACTCTGAAGGTGGTGGGGGCAAATTAAAACTAACCGATAAAGGGTTTGATATGGGGCTTTATAGAAGGTGAAGCAAACACCCCAATTATTATACGTGGTGCGAGACAGCTACTCGTGTTTTGGTTTGGAGGCTGGGCCGTGGGACGTTTAGGGGATTAGGGGAATAGGAGTACTAACTACAAACACCAAAGAAATACAGGTATACTTACAAAGATGTCCCACCTTTAGGAAAGGAAGGATTCCCGACTAAATTCTTTAATTTTTCGATCTGCCATTCACTTCGCGAAGTATTCGCTTTTTTCTTGTGTAACTTTGGGACTCACCCATTTTCTTACGTCCGGCTCAAATCGTCAGATTTTTTAAATATACATTTTTTTGTATGTGCTTAACTTACCTTATCTTAGTATGACAATTTCGAGTTTTTTGAGGATATATTTTTTTTCGGGTCCCCCTTAACGAACTCCCCTATGTTCAGAGCCAATATATGGTAGAGGTACATCTGCAGAGTACCAGGTTTCTCCAATATGATAATATGACGCTCTCGAGTAACTGCAAAAATCCCCGCTTGGGCTCCACTACGATATACGAGAATCACCGCGGTCAAATAATCAAAGCTAATAAAGAGAATCAAACAATAATTGTTTGATTCTCTTTATTAGCTTTGATTATTTGACCGCGGTACATAGAATACTCCGATTGGCGTGGGCAGCGTTTGGAAAGTTAAGATGGATACTAAAAAGCACAAAGGTCCAACAGTACCTAAAAACCCGGGTATTTGAACATTACCTCCTTTCTGTTCTGACGTATAGCTCAGAAACATTGACATTAATAAAGGCCAACATAAACAAAATAGAAATAACTCAGGCAAAAATGGAAAGCACCATGTTGGGAATAAAAGACAGAAAATCAAACAAATGGATAAAAGAGAAAACAAAAGTAAAAAATGTAACTGAACATATAACAGGGTTAAAATGGAGATTTGCTGGTCACAATGCGGAACAGGAAGATAAAAGATGGAATGCTGAAATACAAAACTGGAGACCGTGTATAGGAAGAAGAGGAAGAGGAAGACCTCAGATGCGATGGAAGGACGATATTGTAGAAGCTGCAGGAACTCACTGGAAAAGCGCAGCCAAGGACATACAGATACGGAAACATTTGGGGAAGGCCTATGTCCAAAGTTGGATAGAAATGGGCTAAAGAAGAAGTCTGATATCTCTAGGGCCTACGGTATACAAGGAAGGTAACAGGAATAGTGCTACGCTTCAACCGCCTATGATTACCCCTGGTTTTATTCAAGGTACTTACTTTATTCAGGCTGAGTTGACCTGGGGCTTATATACATTTTTAAAAATGTCTAGATGTTCTTGCTGGCGCTGGGATTCGATCTCCGGCCTACCTTTGTAGAAGTCAGACATCCTACCGTCCAAATTTCCGGTCCGTTACATTAGATATATATGTAATTTTCACTACACCTATAATTGTGGCTCAATCCCATATATACATAATACTTAAACTGAATAAACCTTGTTTTAAATTGTACGAGGTGTATGTATCGATCTGTAAATTTTGTGCCGAAATTTGTAATTATTACTGTAAATACTAGTTATTAAAATTAGTTTTCGCTCAAATAGTGACTAATAACAATTGTGTTACGTGTTAATCATCAAGAACAAGCTGTAACTTCAAACAGTAAGATATGTTTTACTTAATAATCTTTCAATTTAAACCCATTCAGTGTCAAACTGTCAATAGTTTTTCACTGTTGCTATCCCGTCCCAACGGACGCCAACGGTTAGGCAACCAGTATTGCAGTGATGTATCCAAGGTTATCACTTATTTCCAGACATCCAAAGCGTTAATATAAAAAAATTCAAGTTATTTTGACTACATGAGTAACAATTTAAATCAATGTTCCCCCACTGTTAGCAACACCATGTCTGGACCCAATTGTTCCAGTAATCTTACTAGTTCATATGCAACTGCTACTATGACTAAACAACGTCCGAAGTATCCCAAGAATACCGAAGCAATTTTATAATATTAGTTGTACGTCTCTATAGTATCCAATGACTGTGTATCCAATTTTTTTGAAGTTATACTTCTTTACCGGCGATAGAGGGTGATTTTTTTATATGTTAAAACCTATCAGCCCGGCGCATGCGCATTATAACTTTGTTCTGATTGGATGTTCAAATGACATGTCAAAAATTATCCGATATGGCAGCTGTGGTTTGGAGGTAAAGGTAAAGGTAAACAAATGTATAATATATTAGTTTTATTGTTGTGAGGACAGTAACAAAAAAGTTTATAATATTTTAGTGACTTTTAAATAGTTTTTAAAAGCAACAGGTACGTAATAATTGTTAATGTATCATGGGTATAAACCTACCTATTTGATCTGCCAAAATACATAGTATGTAATACTTTTATTTATATTATTTGATTACCATCAAAATTTCTATCAATATTCACCTAATATATTGTTTTTTACTCTATGTTTTGTTGTATTTTTTCAATTCTAAATCATTTCAATTCAAAATTAAAATAATTTGATCAATTTTCAAAATATCACAAGTTTAATCCGTTTAGTTAGTCAATCTTCGTAAATAATGACACATAGTGTCCGTGGCTAAGCGGAGAAGGCGAATGAATTTCAATACCAACCGCTCTTATCAGCGCTGGTTCGAGTCCCAATAGAAACTTTCTTTTTTGTTTTTTTTTTAATACATTTTATGATTGTAAGTATATTTATTATATAATTGTATTTTCAGAAAATACGTATCTAGTTAAAAAAAAATTTCGACAATTAATATTCAGACATCATTTGTGGCTTGTTTAATGTGTTTGTGTGTGTTTTATTCTTTTATTATTTTAATTTTTGGCACTGTTCTAATAAAAATGTTTGAGAAGTAGTAAGTATAAATTAGTTTAATATTTAAACAAAATATAAATAAAAAGTATATTAATTTCGTTTAAATCATATAATAGAAGTATAACTTCTTACGTGCGTACAAAGTACACACACATTCTTTTTTTCTTCATAATTTTTGCCTAATGTTATTTAAGATTTAGAAATTAACTGTTATAATAATTAGTTTTAAGTCCTTATTGTAATTAATTATTGTATAACCAATATTGTTTGTGTCAATGGCCATTGCTGCCGAGACACATAAATTTAAATAAAAAAAAAAGAATTGTACGATATGTAACAAAAATATATACCCCAGGCTGTGAGTGAAAAAACGTGATATAATTCAGGAATTTTTGAAACCTATCAGGTGTTGTAAAGGACGATGGCAGGAATAACTTATACTAAAATGTAACCAAAAATTTCAGGAGCTTTTTTATTTATGACGTTTTTTATTGGTTAAATTTGCAATTTTTAAAGATTTTTAATTTTGCAGCTTGGGAGAAAAAGCTAGAGAGAAAAACTTTTAAATAGACTATTTTAGTGAATTAAAAACCTATAATTTGAGCTATAACAAATTTAATTTTGTTAATACGTTATTCCAAAACAGCCTGCGAAAGGTCCAAAATGGCTGTTTTTTGCAATTACATTATTTATTGTAAAAATAACTTTCATTTATTTTTTAAGGTTTTAAAATTGAAAGCTTTCAATACTAAATGGTCTGGAGCATTGAGGCGGGGTGAAGTGATTCCTGCTTACGGGAGTTAATCCTCCTCGCCCCAATGAATTGTATCACCCGAATGTCATTCTCTAGGGGTGAGCAAGTCTCTCAGGCTGGGTTAAATCACTATGCTTGCTTGCTTCAATACTAAATATTAAAAAAATTACAGAGCGTGATTGGTACACTTGTTGCTTAGATGTTATAACTTGTTTATCCCAAGGGGTCAAATGTCGAAGGCTATAACTTTTTGAAAAAAAAAATCGTAGAGAATTAATCCAAGATCGACTCTCCTTACAAAGACTTATATTTTCATATTCTGATGTAAATAAATGCGTAAAATATTGTTCAACCTCTTATTTCGGGTTTGAAAATAAGGGGGAAAATTTCGTTATAAACATTTAGAACTGAAGCCGCCCCTGCACATTATAGGAGTTTCTAACTTATAGATTATTGTTGTTGAAGGCAAAATAAAGATTCAAAACAAAATAAAAATTTTCTACGACCAATTGAAGCCGAGATAATTGCTTGTTTTCTTAAATCGTAGTGACTTTATTTATAACAATTAAGAAATTATTTCACAGTCATCAACTAAAGAAAGACTTATGTTATCTTAAAATAAAATTTATTTTAAACGAAAATTACATTTAATTATTAAAAATGATATGATAAAACGGTTAGCAACTTATAATACATTAAATCACGGTTTTTGCTCCATATTTTAAAGCACCGATTGGATTGACTTGGAATTTAGCAAACACATAGATAACATGTCAGAGAATAAAAATTGTATTGGGTCTCTGTGTGCATTTGCCCTGGAGGTAAACTTCACCCCTTAGAATGGATGAAAAAATATACGTTCGAAATAAGTTAGGAAATGGATAAAACGTATTAATTCTAAGCAACTTTTGCTCTACAACATTTTCTTATTTAGTTAATACTTTTCGAGTTATTTCCGAGTAAATACATTCATTTTTCAACAAGAAAAAAACCCGTTTTTAGGCGGTTTTTGACAAATAACTCAAAAAGTAAGTATTTTATTGAAAAAACATTCTTAGCAAAAATATAGCCCATTAAAAATTAAAAAAACGGTGTATGTATAAACTGACTAGACTCCTAAAAAGTCCTAGCTAATAAAAAATAGGTTCATATTCGTCAAATTTCAAAGTGAAATACCCAAAAAATGACGCACTCTTTGGAGAGCACTCATTGGAGAACACTCATTACAACTTTTTTAAAGTGTTTAAACTAATATTTTGTACCTATCTGTTTTTTAAAGAATCTTGTAGCATCAATAATAAGCAAGTTACACTGAAATCAAAGTTGGTCTCTTTTTTTTTTGGTCAAAAAAACTCGGGAGAGTCACCCCCTAATTAGCATCAAAAATGAAATTAATCCTTTTTACTCATTAGTTGTTTTACTCGTGTATGTGTGGTTTACGTCTGCAAGTTTCATTGGTTCAAAGTGCTTATTTTTGAAGGGACTGTAGTTGAAAGGACTTGAACTAGTCAATAATCACGAGTGTATGCAAATTTAGAACAGCCATATCTTAACCAATTTTTGCCTTACAAAAAAAAAACAAAAAACCAAAATAATCAGAAAAGCAAAAACTACAGTTTATTACTCTTTGTGATTTTTGGTCACACTAATAAATTTTAAGTTATTTTAAAAAAAAACATTTTTTTCAAAATTAAAACAGATTAAAACCATTTACTTTAAAACCATTTTTTTTTTAATAAGACTTTGAACCGATGATACTTACAGATCATATAAATAATACATGAGCAAAGTAACTTGTGAAGCGGTAACGATTAATTTGATTTAAGATGGTAATTAGGAAGTGAATTTTTTGATAAAAAAAGAGATCAACTTAATTTTGAGCGTTAACTGGCTTACTCTTGATACTAGAGACTTTTTTTAAATAACAAAGAATAATATTTTGTTAAAAACTTTAAAAAGGTTCTTATGAGTATTCTCCAAAAAGTGCATTATTTTTTGGTTATTTCACTTTGAAATATTCACTTTGAAATTTGACGGTTATGAACCTATTTTTCATTAGCTAGAACTTTGCTTTTGCTGGGTGTAGTAAGTTCATACATACATCAGATTTTTTTAATTTTTAATGGGCTATATTTTCTATAGCCCATTTATATATATATATATATATATATATATATATATATATATATATATATATATATATATATATATATATATATATATATATTATATATATATATATATACTTTTTGAGTTATTTGCCAAAAACCGCTTAAAAACGTGCTTTTTTCTTGTTGAAAAATGAACGTATTTACTCGGAAATAACTCGAAAAATATTAACTTATTGAGAAAATATTGTAGAAAAATGTTGCTTAGAATTAGACGTTTTATCTATTTCCTAACTTATTTTGAACGTATATTTTTTAATCCTTCTAAGGGGTGAAGGTCATTCGCAGGGCAAAAGCACACAGAGGCACAATACCATTTTTATTCTGTGATTTAATGTACTATAAGTTGCTAACCGTTGCTAAGGGCAACCGACACAATAAATCACTTTCGTACAGAATAATAAATCTCCACTACATTTTAAAAATCATTTTTAATAATTAAATGTAATTTTAGTTTAAAATAATTTTTATTTTAAGATAATATAGGTCTTTTTTTAGTCAATTACTGTGAAATAATTGCTTAATTGTTATAAATAAAGTCCCTACGATTTAAGAAAACAAAAACAATTATCTCGGCTTCAGTTCTTCGTAGAAAATTTTTATTTTGTTATGAATCTTTAATTTGTCTTTAGCAACAATAATCTGCAAGTTAGAAACTCATAGGAGGTACAGGAGCGGCGTCAGTTCTAAATGTTTATAACGAAATTTGCCCCCTTATTTTCAAACCCGAAATAATAGGTTGAAAAATGTTATACGCAGATATTTACATCAAAATATTAAAATATAAGTCTTTAGAAGGAGAGTGGATCTTGGATTAACTCTGTACGATTTTTTTTTTCAAAAAGTTATAGCCTTCGATATTTGACCCCTTGGGATAAACAAGTTATAATATCTAAGCAACAAGTTTACAAATCGGGTTCTATAAATTTTTTTTATGTTTGGTATTGAAAGACCTTAATTTTACAGCATTAAAAAAAATAAAAGTTATTTTTACAACAAATAATTGCAATTGCAAAAAACGGCCATTTTGGACCTTTCGCAGGCTGTTTTGCAATAATGTATTAACGAAATTAAACTCGTTATAGTAGGTCAAATTGTAGGTTTTTTAATTTATTAAAGTATTTTTTCTATTTAAAAGTTTTTCTCTAAAATAAATATCCTAAGTTGCAAAATTAAAAATCTTTAAAAATTTCAAATTTAAGAAATGAAAAACGTCATAAATAAAAAAGATCCTAAAATTTTTGGTTACAGTTTAGTAAAGTTATTCCTGCCATCGTCCTTTATAACACCTGATAGGTTTCAAAAATTCCTGAATTATATCCTGAAATCTACCTATAGTTCACCCACACTTGGACTAATATGAAATTGTAATAAGTAAAAGATATTAATACTCGTAGTTTGTAATCAATTCGTTGGTGTAATCAAAACAAAATAAAAATGAAAACAACCCGTTGTTAATACTTTTCCCATGTATACAAAACGAGGTGCAGATGCATTGAAAACAAGTTTGATGTAATTCAAATAAAACAAAGCAAGGTAGAATTACCTCTAACAAAACACTATGCAAAGAAGCAGTGTATAAAATATTTTGTATTATTTCTCTTTACACTGACACATTCTCTTAATCCAATAATTGATGCATTTTTCCAGTACACTAGCTATCCATTGTTTTGTACATGGTTGAGTGCACGTAAACTAAAGTGGTAAAGTAAATTACTGTTTTTAGGATGCAGTTACAAAACCTATAAAAATGTTTACCGAAGCGCGAATGGGTTTTTAAACGGACAACAAAATAAAGTTGAGAAATTCATTTGTTTGCCATCACGATTGGGGATTTTCGTTTTAATTAGAAGGGAATTATTTCCGTCCACTATACAAACAAACAAAATCCACACCTAAGCCTAGGTAAAGCTTCATAGTGGGAGGGTAGCAGACACCTTTAAATTAAGTTATATATGTGGGTGATATATTGAAATGACCAAATGTTTTATATATAAAAAACAAATGGGTTTTCAAGTATTGGTTGATAAATGCTAAACTTCTTTCTATTTCTTGTTATTTCTTGCAGAGTTGTCAACCCTTCAAATATTATTTAAAAATGTACCAACAGAGACTAAGGAATAACAGCTTGCCGCCAACCGATTACAAATTTAATTCTCCTTTGTAACAAGAGAATAATATCAAAATCTAATTAGATATCTATTGATTTGAAGAAGGTTACTTACGTAGGTTTATTATAAACTATCATATTCTCTTTCCCTCTCTAGTTTCATTCGGGACTAGAGTGGCCGGGTCAGCACATCTTTCTTGTTTATTCTCTGAATAAACTGTGTACTAATTTATTTCTCTTCTATTTCTTGCTCTGTTTTTGACTTATCCCATCTTGGTCTAGTTTTTTCGTATTTTGTCGTTGTAGTTCTTTTCCAGCTGTTGTCTGCTATTCCCTTCTTTTTTCCCTCTGGTTGTGTCCAAGTGCTTGTCTCGCTATGTTGCTTCCATCTTTCCTCAAAGTGTGGCCAGTCCATTTTCATTTTTTTCCTTGACTTTAGATGTCAGTTTGCATTGTCCTTTCCAATATTTTGTATAGTTATTAGTGTAAGAAACAGAGGTTGAATCTCGCAAAATGGGCACAAGTCCGGTTATATTTTTTTCTAGTATATCAAATGGTACTTATTATGAGACTAACTTTTTTAAAAAAAATTCGGCCCGGAACCCCGTTTTTCATCCCTTTAAATGGGGTAATTTGTGGTTTATGCGAAACGTAGCCCTTTCTGTACGTTTTACAAAAAATTTACTTAATGGTAAAATGAAGAGGACTATATTTCTTACTATTTATTGCCCGAGAGCATATGTCTATCACCCACAGTTTAGCGGGGGTAGCGCCCCAAAATTTATAAGTTTTTAAAGATGTTTTAAAAAAATTATTTTTTCCTAACTGTAATGAAAATTAAGAAGAATCTCCGCGGCAATTAATCACAAATAAGAGGCTGATTACACTTTCAGCGATTACCCATGTACAAGTATTATTTACAAATTTATATAATGCACCCTAATTTTTTCCCCCGAACCACCCAAAAAAAAGGAGAATTAATAAAGAAAATAATCAAAAATTGAATTTGTGCCACCACTGTGGCTTAAGGATACAAAGCAAGTAAACGATGCATAGATCATAATGTGTAGCAAACAGGGTGCTCTTTTATTTTCCATAAGTACGTTATCAATAAAATGAATAGGTGACGAAAAAAAAACAAAAACTGGAGCCCGCCAAAGCATTTCTGAGGTTTACGGCGCTACTGTGCCGTAACGGTTGCTTATACGAAAAAAATGAATAGGATCTTATTTGTAAAGCAAATAGTGGTCTTTAATTCTGTATAAGTTTTGTTAAAAAAATGCATAGGTAATGAGAAAATCCTAAATACATGCTCGAAAAGGGATAGGGGTAGTTTCTGCAATTTATTTTCAAGGAGAGGAATAGTTTCCGCATGGAGGTTGCAATAATCATATATATTTATGAAAAACCCTATTGATGGAGCATATGGGTGCTCATATGGGTCAAAAAGCAAAAAAAATGTTTTTCAACCCCCCAATTTATTTATTTTTTTTGGCTACACGGGTTGCATCAAGAAATCGCTTTTAGTGTCCATGCAGGGGTAATAAGAACGTGCACAAAATGATATATGAAGCATTTTAATAAAGGGCATGGTGTATGAAGGATTCCAAGAAAATCACGTTTTTTATTAATTTTATTTTTTTTGAGGGTGGTTCCGGGGAATATGAGGGTGAATTATACAAATTTATAAATAACATCAGTACGTGGATAATCGCTAAAAGTTTTGTTACTTTAGCATAAGCCGTTAAGATGGTATAAAAAGGAATTTTTTAAAATGTAACACCCTGTAATTAAAAAATGGGCAATTGCCCTTAAATGAAACCTGTACCAAAAAATTAGCCACTTATTTTTGATTAATTTCCACAGGGTTTCTTCTGGATTTCCATTACAGTTAGGGAAAAATATTTTTTTAAAAAAAACATCTTTCTTAAAAACTTATCAACTTTGGGGCGCCACCCCCGCTAAACAGTGTGTGATAAACATATGCTGTTGGGAAATAAATAATAGCAAATATAGTTCTCTTCATTTTACTATTAAGTAAATTTTTTGCCAAACGTAGAGGAAGGGCTACGTTTCTCAAAAACCACAAATTACACTTTAAAGGAATGAAAAAGGGGGTTCCGAGGCGAATTTTTTTAAGAAAAAGTTAGTCTTATAATAAGCACCCCTTGATATACCGGAAAAAAAAATAAAACCGGACTTGTGTCCATTTTGCGAGGTTCAACCTTTGTTTCCTACACTATATTCTGTTGAGCTAATTTTGAGGATTTTTCTAAAAAATTTGTGAGAATGAAAGAAGAGATTTCTATGACCAATTAGGAGACGTACTGAGTGATATTCCAGCAGAGAAGAAAGTTATAATAGGAGGTGATTTCAATGAACATGTGGGCCAAGCCAAGACAGGATATGGGACAATACATGGGGGATTCGGCTTTGGACTTAGAAATGAAGCTGGAGATGGCATGCTTGAATTAGCAACAGCGTAGGATATGGCGATTGTTAACACATTCTTTAAAAACAGAGAAACTAAACTTATTACCAACAAAAGTGGACAGCATCAATCCCAAATAGACTACTTCATGATAAGGAAAGAAGACATACGTGAATACAAGGACTGCAAGGTAATATTTAGTGAGACAGTCAGCCAACAACATAAGCTGCTTGTTAGGGACATCGCAGTAAAAAGCGAAACTAAACAAAAATATCGGAGAGGACCACAAAAAATCAAGTGGTGAATACTAAAAGATGAGAAAGAAGGTCTATTTAGGGAAAGAATAGTAGAAAAAATATGTTGGAACATGAAAGGAAGCCCTAACACAATTTGGAGAAAAATGGCCAATATTATTAGAGAGACTGCTACTGAAATACTTGTTCACGAAAGGGATGTCAAAAAGAGATGGAGAAAGCACTTTGACAGCTTATTAAGTGAAGAATTTGACAGACAGCCTGTAGAGTCAACGGAGACAGTAGCAGCAATGGTCACCAAAATAACAAAGGAGGAAGTGGCTCAAGCGCTTCAAAAATAAAGAAAGGAAAAGCGGTAGGACCAGGTGATATTCCTGAAGAAGTATGGAGAACATTGGGAGAGACAGGAACGAGGTGGCTAGCAGGTTTATTTAATAGAATAATGGAAGTTGGACAAATGCCAGACGAATGGAGAAGCAGTATACTAGTACCTGTCTACAAAAACAAGGGAGATATACAACAATGTACAAACTACAGGACTATAAAACTGCTTAGCCACACCATGAACATATGGGAATGAGTAATTGATAGACGGATACGTGGAGAGACCGAAATATCCGAGAATCAGTTTGTCTATATGCAGGGCAGATCAACAACAGATGCAATTTTCATTATAAGGCAGTTGATGGAAAAATACAGGAGTAAAGAAACAAACGCTCATATGATATTCATTGATCTTGAGAAAGCATATGATAGAGTTCCTCGAGAGATTCTGTGGTGGGCACTCAATAAGAAAGGAGTCCCTGGTGAATACGTAAAGATTGTGAGGGATATGTATAAGGGAGTAACGACTAGTGTTAGGACAGGTGTGGGAGAGACTGATAAATTTCATGTGAAAGTAGGATTGCACCAGGGCTCGGTGCTTAGTCCGTATTTATTCTCATTTATTTTGGACCAGATAACAGCCAAACTACAGTGTAACATTCCATGGTGCTTAATGTATGCTGATGATGTCGTGTTAGTAGGAAATAGTGAAAGAGACTTAGAACAAAAACTGGAACAGTGGAGACAAGCTCTGGAGGAAAAAGGTTTAAAACTTAATAGGACAAAGATAGAGTATTTGCAATGTACATTTAAAGATGGAGTTACTACAAATAACATGATCTTTGGATGGTGACCTGATTGTAAAAAGCAATAGTTTTAAGTACCTGGGATCGGTATTACAGAGTAATGGAGAAATAGATGGAGATGCATGCAGCAGAATTAGGGCTGGATGGATGAAGTGGAAGGAAGCGAGTGGTATGTTGTGTGACAGGAAAATTCCAATGAAGTTGAAGGGAAAATTCTATAGAACAGCAATAAGACCGTCTATGATATACGGAACTGAATGTTGGGCAGTAAAAAAGAAAGAGGAACAACGAATGCATGTGGCGGAAATGAGAATGCTTAGATGGATGAGTAGTGACAAAGAAGGATAAAATTAAAAATGAGTATATTAGGGGAAGTCTAGGTGTAGCACCAATTGATGCCAAAATGAGAGAGCATAGGTTGAGATGGTTTGGTCATGTTCAACGTCGAGACGCTAGTCACCCAATACGAAGAATTGCTGAAGTGCAGATTCCTGGAAGGAGTAGGAGAGGAAGACCAAAGAAGACGTGGGGGGAGACGATTAGGCAGGATATGTTGGTAAAGGGGATTAATATTGATATGACTCAAGATAGAATTGTATGGAGAAATGCAATTAGGGAAGCCGACCCCGCACAGGGATAAAGCAAAGAGAATGATGATGATTTTTAAAAAATTGTTTACAAAAGTTTGCAGGTTTTTAATTTTGGTTCTTTCGTTTTTCCTGTTGCTGATGATAATTTTGGCGATGGTTTTTTCATGCGATGCAAATTTAATTAAAAGCGTTGATTGCATGTTGAACCATTATTATTCTCGTCTGTATATTATCCTATTTATACCTCCTGTTCCTTTCCATGTCTGAACCCATATATTATGTATGTAAACTTGTCTACCTTGTTTACTTCCTTATCGTTTATCACTATTTTGTTATTTGAGTGGTTATTATTTTTTGAAAGTGTGGTTTTCACTGTATTTATTTTTAGCCCGATCGTGTCGGAGTACTGTGCCAACTAGTCAATTTTCCTTTCATCTTATGATCTCAGTGTTCAGTGAGCAGAAAGATGTCATCAGGAAATTCAAGATCTTTTAACTGTTTGAACAGGTTCTCTTTGATGCTGGTTCGATTATCAGTTACTTTTTTCAAGACCAAATATATCACAATAAGGAATAGGGCAGGGGATAGTACACAATCAGTTTAGCTGTGTATCCTTCGTACAATAGTTTATTGAAGTTTACCATTTTTGGTGGTATACAATATAAACTTCCACATCCTTTCCACGACCTTTTCAAAGTCGATAAAACTCACATCTATATCTTTATTTTACTCATTGGGTTATTCTAAGATAATTCTAAGGGTGCAAAATGTGGTCAATGATGACGCGTTTAGCACGGAAGCCTACTTGGTTACTTTTCAGCATTTTTTAATCTTTTCTGATACTGGCTCTCACTCGATTAGAGCCTTTCTTTCCTTTCAGACTGGCAGCATTGCCTCTCTCTTTTTATTTTTAATATTCACGTTTGTATTTTCAGACTATATCATTAATTAATGTTGGTCTCCTATTCGGATTGATCCACTGATATCCCATCGTATTTTTCTCGTCCTTTTTCAATTTTGAGGTGGCTCAATTCTTTTTTCTTTGGCATTCCTATCATCATGTGTGCTTGTATTCGTGTATTTTCATCTTCTGTTAGTTTTTCGATTTCCCTGGTTTTATTCTAGATTGGTATTGTATCTATTCCGTTTGTATCCATTCCATCATTTTAACAATTCTAGTCTTATTAATTTCTTCGTGGGCGACTTGTCTTATTTTTTTATTTATTTGTTACTATTATTCTGTTATCTCATTATTTATATACACTTTGTAGTCTTTTATGTGTTTTATTTTAGATTTATTTTGGATGACCTTATCTTTTTCAAGCTAGTTCTGTAATTTTTTGCCTGTTTTTTTCTCCTAGTTCAATTGGTTCGTCTATTTAAACACATGTTTATTTATTTTTTCGTGAAGTTTCCTACAGCTTGTTTTGCTATATTTATAGATTAGGTAAATTAAACTGTGTATTTATATAGGATCTACCCCTATGTGTCAAAATCTTTGACCAGTATCTGTTACCTGTACTCACCTATGAAGCGGAAATATTAATGTTCACAAAAATGATAATGAACAAGATTTGAATGACTCAGAGGACTATAGAGCGATAAACATTGGGTGTGAAAAAATCGCTTCGCTAAAATGAAACTAGGCAGGACACGTCGCCAGATGATCAGACAGCCGATGGACAAAACGTGTTGTGATTGGAGGCTAAGACAAGAAACACTATTTACTGAGCAAAGGACGTCTGCCAACTAGATGGAATGACGGACCTGAAACATATTAGACAGTATTAGCAATAACTGGATGCAAGCCGCATAAATCTCGAGACAGGTCGAAAGAGCTGAGGGAGAGGTTTATCCAGCAGTAGACGCTTACAGGGTGGCGATGATGATGATGTGGAACGTTAAACGAAATGGCAAATTATAAGGCAGTCCTAGTGTCTAAGATAGATAGATAGACATTTATTGTTTTTAAAAACTACAGTTTTATAACAATGAGTTTAGTAAGTACAAAATATAACTAACAACTAGTCTAGAACATAAGTAACTATTAACAAATTTAAACAAAAGTTAAGCGCTATCACTAACTGAAATGTAGAACTTGTTTTTTTAAGGTGATACAGTAGCGATCAACAGGTAGCCAAAACGCGTTCCAAGATTGCGGCTGCAATTTTGAATATTTTTTCGAGATATTTGGCACACATATTCGTAATATAATAAAGAATGGCGGTACAGAGCCCAATTTGAAAAATATATTAATATGTGTAAATTACTCTGTAATTAAATACAATATTAAAAAAGCGAGCCTGTACCGCCATTAAGAAGAACAAAAAAATACACTTTCTTCAAATAAACTTTTTTATCCAATACCTAGATTTTGTGTCATTTTGGAACTACTAATGAAATAAAAAATTTTAGTAGTTCCAAAATGACACAAAATCTAGGCATCGAATAAAAAAGTTTATTTGAAGAAAGTTTATTTTTTTTGTTCTTCTTAATGGCGGTACAGGCTCGTTTTTTTAATATTGTATTTAATTACAGAGTAATTTCCACATATTAATATATTTTTCAAATTGGGCTCTGTACCGCCATTCTTTATTATATTACGAATACGTGTGCCAAATATCTCGAAAAAATATTCAAAATTACAGCCGCAATCTTGGAACGCGTTTTCGCTACCTGTTGATCGCTACTCTTTTCTCTTAATAAACACCAATGAAGGAGAAATAGAAATACAGAATATAACTAACAACTAGTCTAGAACATAAGTAACTATTAACAAAGTATCCCGCACAAACCTTATGGAAATTAGGTCCCAGTGAATTTCGTTTATACTTTGGGAAATGCTCTTTGAAGCATCCTGATAAAAAGTTCTCATGGGCACAACTCAATCGTATGAAGGATTTTTAAGATATAGAGGCACAAACTCGGAAAATTATAAGATTTACTCAATTCACTGAGTAACTGGTTATCTGGCAACATGTAGAAGTTTGAATCAAGGAAAAGTACTAGTAGTCTAGGATTTTTTCCTGGCTATCCAATGGTGACCTTTACTTTGACCTTGACCTTGACCTTCAACGGACGTCATCTTCTAGAATTTCGAGGGTTTTCGGCATTAAATTGATATAAACAGATTATTCATGGGTTTTTGGGATCGCTAAACACAAATATGTCATCAGAATTGACCTCCGGAAGACGTGGTGATCAGGGCCACTGCAAGGGACGTCATCTTCTAGGGTATCGATGGTTTTCGGCATTTAATTGATGCAAATGAATTATTGGAGGATTTTTTGAGGTCACTTAACACGAATATGCCACCAGAACCGACTCCCGGAGCACCAGGTTTCCAAGGTCAATGAAAGGGACTCCTGGACTTTGGTCTTCGAGGGTCTTTGGTACTACATTAATGCAAACGGATTAGTTATAGGTTTTTGAGGTTGCTTAACACGAATACGTGATCAGTACAGACACAGGAGCATCTGGTGCCTAAGACAGGTTATCTTCTGGAGTTTCGGAGGAATGAAATGGAGGAATCAAATGGATTACTCTGAGGTTTTTAACTCCAGAAATTAACCTGTCTTAGGCACCAGGTGCTCCTGTGTCTGGGCTGATCACGTATTCGTGTTCAGCAACCTCAAAAACCTATAACTAATCCGTTTGCATTAATGTAGTACCAAAGACCCTCGAAACTCGAGGAGCGCCTTTCATTTACCTTGGAAACCAGGTGCTCCAGGAGTCGGTTCTGGTAGCATATTCGTATTTAACGACCTCAAAAAACCCTCCAGTAATTCATTTGCATCAATTAAATGCCGAAAACCATCGAAACTCTAGAAGATGACGTCCCTTGCAGTGGCTCTGGCCACTACGTCCTCCGGACGTCAATTCTGATGGCATATTTGCGTTTAGCGATCCCAAAAGCCCATGAGTAATGTTTATATCAATTTAATGCCGAAAACCCTCGAAACTGTAGAAGATGACGTCCGTTGAAGGTCAAGGTAAAAGTAAAGTTCGCCATTGGAGAGCCAGGAAAAAATTCTAGACTACTAGTACTTTTCTTGATCCAAACTTCTACATGTTGCCAGATAACCAGTAACTCAGGGAATTGGAATACCCAGTAAATCTTTCATACAATTGAGTTGTGCCCATGAGAACTTTTTATCAGGATGCTTTAAAGGGTATTTTCCCAAAGTATGAACGAAATCCACTGGGACCTAATTTACATAAGGTTTGCGCGGTTTAAGGGGAAAAAAAGTTAAGCGCTATCACTAACTGAAATGGAGAACTTGTTTTTTTTTAAACATCAATGAAGGAGAAACTAAAGCTCATTCATTTAAAACAAAAATCTAAGTTTTATGATATTCCAAATATATATTGAAATTGCTTTTACAGATATTATAGTTACATTATTAAGAAAACCAATAAGATCGGTGCAATTATTGTCTAAAAAGCTGCGTAAAAATTGCCAGTGGATGGGAATTTCTATTTACGAAATGTTCCACACTGCTGGTAAAAATAGAAGAATAATTTAATCCTCACAGCACCTTAACGTACGAAAACGTACAGCACCTTATGGTAGGGGAGCCCAAGCGGGGATTTTTGCAGTTACTCGAGCGCGTCAGATTATCATATGAGGAGAAACCTGGTACCCTGCAGATGTACCTCTACCATATATTGGCTCTTAACACAGGGGAGTTCCCCTTTTTCGTTAAGGGGGGCCCGAAAAAAAAAAATCTATCTTTAAAAAAACTCGAAATTGTCAGATTAAGATAAGGTAAGTTAAGTACATGCAAATGAGTGTATATTTCAAAAATCTGACGATTTTAGCCGGGCGTAAGGAAATGGGGGAGTCCCAAAATTTCACAAGAAAAAAGCGAATATTTCGCGAAATGAATGACAGATCGAAAAACTAAAAAATATGTGCTCAATATTTTTTTAAAATCTATCGAATGATACCAAACATGACTTCCTACGGAGAGGGATGGGAGGTTAATTTAATATTTTAAATACGAATCCCGCGATATTTCGCGAAATGAACATCAGATCGAAAAACTGTAAAATACACTTATTTAATATTTTTGAAAAATCTATCAGTTGGCATTAACACGACCCCCCACTGAGGTGAGGTGGGGGGTTACTTTAAAATCTTAAATAGGAGCCCCCATTTTTTATTGCAGATTTGGATTCCTTACGTAAAAATAAGTAACTTTTATTCGAAAAATTGTTTCGAATTGTGGATAGATGGCCTTATAATCGGAAAAAACGATTGTTGGAAATGGAAAATTAAATTAAAAAATGGCAAGCGCCCACTAAAATGGAAAACTTTACTTAACTTTTTTTGATTTTAGGACCTACTCTTCACAACCCAATAGGTCCCCATAACGCTCGAGTGACTGCACATTTAGCATACTTTGCTCCCCTACCATTAATAACCAGGAATATTTCTTCGCATTTTAGTTTTCTTTCTTCTTTTTAATGGCATGGACTTTATGTCAATCAGCCAGTCACAACATGACTACTATATAAAGAAGAATAAATATTTAAAAACCGTAAGTCCATAAAATATCAATAACGAAGAAAAATTAGTTCAGTAGCTGTTGAGACGTAATTTAAGTACTGAATTAAAAAGATGGTACTAAGCTAAGATAAGCTAATTATAGCCTCCTTTCCGCATTTTAGTTACAATACCAATAGTTTACAGCTTAAAACTTAAACAAAACACCATTAAAATAAAAATTGAAAATTCTCGAATATTTCTGGAGATATTCCCGGTTTACATACATTTTACCTAAAGAGCAATATACACAATATGTCAAGAAAGTATTTGTGAATTTGCTCTGACGGCAAAACGTATTCGACGCTTACGTGTGATATTATTGTTTTATTTAAATCGACCTCGTTTGATGTTATCTCTGACGTTTTCTTTGAAATAATATTTTGACATTTATGTATAAAAGTTTTATTTAGGTACGATAAATATGGTTCTTGCTGCAATTCTACGGAGCTCTTCAAGAAATGCAGGTAAAGAAATTCTGAAAACTATTAATATTTTCATTACACTAATCACAAAAAGCATCGCATAATTTGTGAAACAGCTTCATTTAAATACATATTAAATGCACATTTTGTCAATTCCTATTTATTGCGTAATTAACTTCTAAAATACTGTGTACAGATGATACAAAAGCGACAGAACTGTAACTATGTGCTGAACCACTACAGGGTAGTTACGTCGTTATTGAAATAAACATCATTTTATACCTTGTTTCAGATGAAGAATGACGCAACTGTAAATAGGGTTGAAAATGGGAGGATTAAATTAAGATAATGAAATTCGAACAACTAGGGATGAAACTAAAAGCCATCATTGTAAGTTCAAAAGCCATACCGATGCTTCTGGACGGTTACTCTTTATTTAATCACTATTTTAACTATTTAAAAATTTTTGGATGAATAATGACCCAACTGTAGATAGGGCTGAAAATTAAGATAATGGAATTCGAACCAATAGGGATAAAAAAGCCATCATTGTAAGAATAAACGCCATACCGATGCTCTTTATTTTTAATCCCTATTTTAAATATTTTAAAATTATTTTTCTGCTTTCCTGAGAAATTTGGCTTTTTTAGTTACGCCATTCTTCTTCTGGACCGGCGATAATAGTCTGGCTAATTGGCTAAGCCAAAGTCATTATAAAATGAAAAAAAAAAAAACATTTATTTTCACTTTGGGGCCTATGCAGACCATATACTGCACGTGCATACAATATACTATTATGTAGTTGGCAACTATAATGTCACTTTGCGCTTGTAATACATACAACATTTTTTCTACAATCTCTTAATAAAATGAAACTATTTTTAAATCATTACCTTAATTGTAACTATTTTATATCTGTCATTATAATGTCATAACATTAACTTTTATATCTATCAGTTTGAATGTTCAATGTGTTTGTATTTTATGGTTGTACGGTTGCTACGGATGACGAGCGTAAAATCAAACTTGACACGCTAGAGCGATAAAGTGACGGTACTCAGTAAACGTCAACTTTTCGTTGCCATTGACAAGCGAAAAAGTCTTCTTTATCAAGTGATTGTAGAAAAAATATATTATAAAAACAAAGCCGACCGACTCACAGTACTGCGGTGTCGTTCAACAAAACGTCGACGATATCAATTCTGCTGTACTGCAGCAGAGAGGCCAGTCTCTCTGTGGTCAAATTGTAATGATTTTGTTGAATGTACCGGGTGTCCCAATAAGAATGGCTCTCGGCCATATCTCAGGAACCGTTTATAGTAGAGCTTTGAAATAAAAAAATTTATAACAAAAGTTGCCTCAGGAAAAGCTTGCAAATTATTTTCATAATTGTGGGTCCACCGCTAGAGGGCGTAATTGAATATCAAAAATAAAAAAATCTAAATTTTACAAAATTTTCCTAATGAAGGTGCACTGGAAATCCGATTATTGTATTCTTCATCAAATTCTGCGCATATTTGATTTAACAAGTTTAACTCTACCTTTGCAAATAAGAGGTGGGGGTGAGTGGGAACCTTGTTATGAAAAAATGGCTTTAAGTCCGGTTCTGCTAAATCAAATTTTGAAAACTGGGTCTTGTTGAAGACAGATCTTTTTCTTAAATGTAAGCGTGATAATTTTGAACCATCCTAATAAGTAATAAGCCAGCTGGGAGGCGTTATTTAATTTTTTTCAGAAATCTAGTTTTCTTTGGAAAATATTAAATACAAGTATACATTTTTAATCATACTTTATAAAATTAGATTAAATTAGCAATAGAATAGCGAAAACTGCATGTCGATATCTTTTTTCTATCTCAAGATATCTCGAGAAACGTGTAAATTTTATACATAACTGTTACTATCACCGGTAAACTAAGTTAATGAAAAGTAGTGTGCTGTGGAAAAAAACAAAATAATATTTTCCAGATGTCAACGTATAAAAATATAATTAATTAAAACAACAATAGAAACAATACTATTAAAATTAAATATAACACAGAACAAAAAGGACTACTTAGTGACGACCTAAATATTCAACTTGTTGCCCATCATACATTACTCTAGAATACATTATCCAGAGAATACTAAACGCCATTCAAAGCATATCGAGAGCAGAAATTGAGACTGCTGTTCAATCTACTCTTGAAAGAGTAAATGTTTGCAACAAAAATGATGGGCAAAAATTTGAACGTTTATGTCATCACTAAATAGTTGTTTTTATTTCTTTGTAATAGGGCTTTTCAACGCTTCTCATTTGTTTCGAGCCTCTGTCATATGCCGTATAATCCGTGTATAATATTAATATACGAGATATGAACGAGGCTCGAAACAAATGAGAAGCGTTGAAAAGACCTAATATACGTTGATAGCTGGAAAATGTTTCTTTGTTGTTTCCATAGCACACTACTTTTAATGAATTTCGTTTACCGGTGACAGTAACAGTTATGTTTTTAAATTTACACGTATTGTAAGATATCTTGAGATATAAAAAAGGTATTAACATGCGGTTTTCGCTATTCTGTTGCTAATTTTGTCTAATTTTGTAATATGGTATTAAAAATGCATGTTTGTATTTAATATTTTCCAAGTAACACTATATTTCTGAAAAAAATTATATAACGCCTTCTAGCTGGCATATTACTCAGTAAGTTGGTTCGAAATCATAACTTTTACATTGACGAAAAATATCTGTCTTCAACAATACCAAGTTTGCAAAATTTGATTAAGCAGAACCGGACTCACAGCCAGTTTTTCATAACAAGGTTCCCACTCACCCCCACCTCTTATTTCCAAAGGTAGACCTAAACTTGTCAAATCAAATATGCGTAGAATTTTATGAAGAATACGACGATCGGATTTCCAGTGCCCCTTCATTAGGAAAATTTTGTAAAATTTAGATTTTATAATTTTGGATATTCAATTACTCCCTCTAGCGGTGGTCCCACAATTATGAAAATAATTTCCAGGCTTTTCTTGAGGCAACTTTTGTTATAAAATTTTTTATTTCAAAGCTCTACTATAAACGGTTCCTGAGATATGGCCGAGAGCCATTCTTATTGGGACACCCGGTACGGCCACACATGATCAAAATTTTTGTCAATTAGTCGAATTCGACAAAATTGAACAACGCAACGGTATAGCGAGTGGTTGGCTTAAAACTTTCTAGAATTTTTTATAATATAATGTTCTAACCACTCAGTTATAAAGTTTTTAGCAATCTACTCAGAACAACTGCAATCATAACGGAACCACAAAAATATTTCGTACAATTTACCAAAAGTAACCAACCCAGGCAGTTATTTCAAGCTACTTGTATAAAGCCATCCCTTTATGATTTTTCCAAAAGATATATGAGTGGCAATCATGCTAAAATTTGGCCTTTTGAAAAACTAGTAACGTTATCTCTAGTAGGATTAGTCCCAGCTACGTTTATAACGCCAAATGCTGTTTTAGATGATATTTTTGCTGCAATTATGTGTCTGCATATGCATTGGTGAGTATGATAGCTTTTAAAATTCAGAAACTGCTTAATTTTAGGCATTTTAAACTTTCAAAATGAACTTAAATAAAATAAAAGTGATGGCAAATACAGATATCGCAATCGACTTAGATGGAAGTGAGATCTGTCGAAGAGTATCTATATGGTGTATTCCACGAATATACGACTGTTTTGGATTATCGCGACAACGAATATTTTAGTGTGCAACATAAGGAGTGCGAATGGAAATGGCTCTAATAATTACTCCAATAAACAACAATATAATTTGCCATTTATTTTCGTTCTTCATATTTTGCACAGTAAAATCGACACTCCCATTGAACAAGGTTGTAACTAAAGTTACATCTTTTTTCAGATTTCAACACAGGCGAATTCAACAAAAAATTGCGCGCACGTCAATATAAACGACATAGTTTAATTCCCAATAATTTGGCTAATACTCCATTGAAAAAAGTTGTATTTTAACTTACGTGTGCCATTATAGAGTGAAAAAGGCAGTAACACTGGATACTCCCTATGTTAAATATTTTACTTTCTTTATAGTTGACGATTAACAAGGTTTTTAAATGAGTTACAACTTTGTTGCACGTATGTTTAATTTATAAATTATTTAAACATACGGTGTATCTCTTAAGTCAATTTATGGAAATAAAAGTAAAAAAGGATCTACGGACTGGTTTTTTCCTTTTTGATAGTTGCGGTGGAGAAAATAAGTATAGAATAGTGTTTGCTACGTACTTCTATGTAGTGAAAAAGTTTAATATTAACATTACACATGTATTTTTTCAAATGGCACATTCACAAAACGAGGGTGATTCAATGTATGCCCTTATAGAAAAACCGAAAAATATTAAGTCGTATATGCTCCACACCTATATATAACCATGATACGATAACCATATGCCAAAGCATCAGGCAAGCCTAAATCCGTAACTGAAATAAATCAGAAGCAGATTCTAAATTTTAACCTATTTAAGGACACACATGCTAATTTTGAAGTAGATATTAATAGTAAAAGAGTAAAAGAGTAAAGTAATAAAGTAAAATGGTTTAAAATTAAATATTTACAGATACGCAATAAGAATGCGAAAATTTTGAGATATTTTATACCATTTTTTTTTCATAGTGATAGTAATGTTATTATAAAATTTATAATTTCCTATTAAAATTGTGTAAACTGTGAGTTAATATTTTGTTTAAATATACCATAAAAACTAATTTTCTCCTAGAAATGTTGCAAATAACTCAAAACATACAACCTTTAATAATTAAATGGGAAAAATAATTAACACGGAGAGTGTAAAATGTTTGTTAGGCGAGTTACAACCTTTTTCTAAGGACACTCATGTTCAATCTCATGGTAGTATCTCAATCAAACTCAAGATTTTCAATAGCTAATAAAATTACAAAGCATACATCTCACAGTAATCCCTTATTATTTTATAAATATCATATCACATTAGTGTAAAAGAGTCTAATCATTTCGCTACAAATTTTTAAAAATTCATGTTTTCGTTTTTTGCCTCTCCTGTAAAATCGCTAAAAATGAGTTACAACCTTGTTCTATGGGGTGTCGAAATATTCGTTGTCGCGATAATCCAAGAGGGTCGTATATTCGTGGAATGGGGTATACCTAGGTAACACGACCAAACTAGGCAATCAAACGGCAGAAATAACTAGAAGAATCAGAATGACTTTTGCAGCAGTAGGAAGAGTTAGTGATTAAAAACAAAAAGATACCAATAAATCTAAAGAAAAGGATATTCAGCAGTTGTATTCTACCAGTTATGTTATGACCTATGGCCTATGGCGTCCTATGGGATGGAGACAATGGCACTTACAGAGGTATCAGCCAATACATTAAGAACAACACGGAGAGCGATCGAACGAGCTATGTTAGGAGTATCTCCGAAGAAACATATGTATTCGAAATGAGGACGTGCGAAGCAGGACGAAGGTGGAAAATGTAACTGAAAGAATTGCACAAATGAAATGAAACTAGGTAGGACACGTGGCACGACAAAACATCGAAAGTTGGGCGAGAAACATTGTACATTGGAGACCACGCGAGCATAGTCGTAGTAGAGGAAGACCACAAATACGATGGCAAGAAAACATCAAAGCAAATATGGGGAGAAACTGGCACCAAATAGTACAAAACAGAGAAGAATAGAGAACTCATGGGGAGGCCTTTTTCCAGGAGTGGATGCAAACAGGATGAAGAATAAAAAGAAGAAGAAAAATAAAACTACTGATTTCTGATGAATAAACGAAGAATATTTTATACTATTTCAGTCTATTTTATTCATCATAATTTTATGTTTATTCATTATCATTATTATCTTGGGTAGCAAGAAGTATTCGTCTTAAAGAATACAGGCTATCTAATCTACTAAAAGGTTTGAACGACACGTCATGCAGAGACACAGTTTGTCTGGCACGATAATTACTGGACAAATATTAAACGTAATTTTATTCCACTAAAAGGGAAGTTCCCTAGGTTGGCTGTATACCATATAGTTAAAAAACTCTAACAAGAAGTAAAACCACCTCTATGTAAGTTGGTATATTTATTAAAACTTAAAAAATCCCAATGGATTGAATAAAATATGTCCAATTCAGAACGTTTTCAGACCTATCGGTCCATCATCAGTGAATGTGCATACTTGCTAAATAGCCCCAGAACCAAACAATGGTTGAATTTAAAATTCAATTTACATTATTTAAAAATAATATTAATCAGGCTAAACGCCGATGTTAAAGGATATCGCCTATGGGAACATGGTGAAACCCTACCAAAACCTCAATCAACCATCTTAGGCCAACTTTGACTATAAAGTGTCACAAGTGTGAAGTGAGACACTTGTGACACTTTATAGTCAAAGTTGGCCTAAGATGGTTGATTGAGGTTTTGGTAGGGTTTCACCATGTTCCCATAGGCGATATCCTTTAACATCGGCGTTTAGCCTGATTAATATTATTTTTAAATAATGTAAATTGAATTTTAAATTCAACCATTGTTTGGTTCTGGGGCTATTTAGCAAATATGCACATTCACTGATGATGGACCGATAGGTCTGAAAACGTTCTGAATTGGACATATTTTATTCAATCCATTGGGATTTTTTAAGTTTTAATAAATATACCAACTTACATAGAGGTGGTTTTACTTCTTGTTAGAGTTTTTTAATTTTATTCCCTTTTCTTATATTTTTTATTTTCTAACATGAAAACGACTGGATCGATTTGGCTAATTTTGATTTTGAAATATTTGTTGAAGTCTATGCTCTCTTTATTATATAACTCATAATTTTTTTTAGGGGTTTAGAATCATGCCTAACCGATTATGTAAGACCCATTATATTTGGTCCACTAATTCCAAAAATAGCCCTGCTACTACTCTACCTCGTGTCTTTAGGTACATTAGCAAGTCTACTAAACTATAATCACAATGACATAGGTATTGGAGCCACTTTTCAAAAAATTTGGCAAATGGAGGCTGAAACTTCAGATTAGAAGTTATAGCAAGTCTACTTAACTCTAACCATAATGATATAGGTATTGGGGCCACTTTTTAAAAAATTTTGGCAAATGGAGGCTGAAATTTAATAAAAAGTTATAAAGTTCTTTATATAAAGATAAATTCATTTACAAATATAGTTTGTTTATTTTAATTTTGAAAATGTAGTTTGATTAGTTATAAAATTGAATAGAATAATTTTTTTTTATTGTCGCTGAAATTTTACAATTTTATGGATCAAGCTTACAAAGAGCCAGAGAAAAAACAACAAACACAATTTGCTGAAATTACATAAATCGTCAATATTGCAAAATAAAAGATAATGAAATAAATTTAAATAATATATAAACGAAAACAATATATTGCAAAATTTAAATAAATGTCCGTAAAGGACCCCGCCGAGACCTTATGGGACATGGCTCTCTGTCAAATGCTCTGAAACTTTGGATTCTGATAGTCCTTGATATGTAGAACAAAAGACTCCATGGGCGCGTAGCTCCAAAAAATCATAGTTCTAAGATATAAGCCTCTGAAATTATAGATACAGTGAGGACGTTTGAGTTGGAATAAACTCATTTTCTCGAAAATGGGAGACTCTGGAGATAAATTACGAATCAGCTCGATTTTTATTTATAAATTATAATTTTTTGGCGTATATATCATACTAGTGACGTCATCCATCTGGGCGTGATGATGCAATCAATGATTTTTTTAAATAGGAATAGGGGTCGTGTGATAGCTCATTTGAAAGGTAATTTAATTCTCTATTCACTAATATAAATATTAACGTAATTATTTATACAGGGTGGCCAAATTTTTTTAATTATATTAATTGAGACAAAATAAGAATGTATATAATTTATTTATTTATTTCGAAATACATTTTACTGCCGTCAGAAAACAGAAAAAAATGTTAATTTGAAAAATAAACATTGCTTTTCGCTTAAATTAAATGTTCAAACTGCTAAGAGGCATGTGGGTGGCAGCTTTAATAAGCGAAAAACAATATTTTTTTATCAAATAAACATTTTTTTCTGTTTTCTGACAGCAGTAAAATGTATTTAAAATTTAATAAATTATATACTTTCTTCTTTGTGTCTCAATTAATTTAATTAAAAAAATTGGGCACCCTGTATAAATGATTATGTTAATGTTTATATTAGTGAATAGAGAATTAAATAACCTTTCAAATGAGCTATCACACGACCCCTATTCCTATTTAAAAATATCATTGATTGCGTCATCACGCCCAGATGAATTACGTCACTAGTATGATATATATGCTAAAAAATTGTAATTTAAAAATAAAAATTGTTCTGATTCGTAATTTATCTCCAGAGTCGCCCATTCTCGAGAAAATGAATTTATTCCAACTCAAACGTCCTCACTACACCTATAAATTCAGAGGCTTATATCTTAGAACTATGATTTTTTGGAGCTACGCGCCCATGGGGTCTTTTGTTCTACACATCAAGGACTACCAGAATCCAAAGTTTCAGAGCATTTGACAGAGAGCTATTTCCCATAAGGTTTCTGCGGGGTCCTTTGCAAATAAAAAGTGTACTAATTATAGGGGTATATCACTTCTCTGCTCAGCGTTGAAAATCTACGAAATCATTCTAGAAAATAAACTACCAGAGATAGTCGAATCTCGACTGGCAGATATACAAAGTGGATTTAGACCATCACACAGCGTACAAGATCATATTCACACTACAGCAAATCACTGAAAAAACACTGTTAAAAAACGATACACTGTACCTGGAGATTTTAGATATGAAAAAGGTGTTTGGTATTGTCAATAGAGAAGGAATATGGCAAAGTCTGATAAACAAGGAAGTAGATGAAGAACTTGTAAGTGTAATAAAGAGTTTGTGTGTCAACACAAAAAACCAGGTAAAGACGAGTAACCTAATCTCAGGCGAATTTTCTAATAACGACGGGATTAGATAAGGTGGAGTGCTGAGCCCATTGTGATTTATTTCTGTTATGGATGAAGTTATTAAAAAGTCTAAGTTTTCACTCTAATGGCATATAAAATAACATAATGAAAACAATGGGAGCCTTCTCTGGTTACACCTCCGAGGCTTCTACAATTTGCAAGCCACACGGATGCTGAGACTAAGGAAGATGAGGGAATTCTACAATTTAAAATTCACGTCCCATCTGCTCAGCGCGGTAAAGTTCCATCGAGAATTTCTCCCTTCATACTCCAATCAGAGTCAATCATTATATGCCATTAGAGTGAAAACTTAGTCTTTTTGCTAGCAGTTGCCGCTAGGGCATCTATGCCATTTCGTTAGTTGCAATCCGGAACTGCACGCTGGGGTTTGTTTTGGTTGGATCAGAGAGAGCAGCATATGTGCCTCCTGATGAGAGACTAATAAGTTTCGAAACCGGTAGAAGTGCTTGCTGCACTCTCTGATTGGACTAGAATATGGTTCGGCAGTATTATCGTTTTGCAACGAAATTGAAAATGGTTATTCATTTTTGATATACATTTACTCTGATTGGAGTATGAAGGGAACCATTCTCGTTGGAACTTTACCGCGCTGAGCCGATGGGACGTGAATTGTAAATTGTAGAATTCCCTCATCTTCCTTAGTCTCAGCATCCGTATGGCTTGCAAATTGTAGAAGCCTCTGAGGTGCAACCAGAGAAGGTTCCCATTGTTTTCATTCTGGTGGGATGTAGAATAGCATTATGTTGTTTTATATGCCATTAGAGTGAAAACTTAGTCTTTTTTCTAGCAGTTGCCGCTAGGGCATCTATGCCATTTCGTTCATTACAATCCGGGACTGCACGCTGGGGTTTGTTTTAGTTGGATCAGAGAGAGCAGCATATGTGCCTCCTGATGAGAGACTAACAAGTTTCGAAATCGGTAGAGGTGCTTGCTGGGCTTGCTTGGACTAGAATATGGTTCGGCTGTATTTTCGTTTTGCAACGAAATTGAAAATGGTTATTCATTTTCTTATTAAAGTGTTGGAAAGAAACTAAAAAAAGAATGTGTGTAATTTGTACGCACGTAAGAAGTTATACTTCTATTATATGATTTCTTAAAAATAAATATACTTTAAACAGTTTGTTTTAATTTTTTTTAAACACCAAACTAATTTTGTGCTCACCGCTTTCAAAAAAATAAAAAAAAAGTATAGGATTGCCCCGGATTCGAACTCAAGACCTCTTGATCTCTAGCCGAATGCTATACAAAAGACGCTACGAGGATTGTGTCTGTATCGGTTCGGACGTACCTAATGACAATTCACAGTAAACAAACAGACAAGGTGATGTATAACACATGATGTATAATAAATATAAAATAAAATGTTTTAATAATACTCATCTTACTCCTGAGGAAGACAAGTCCAAAGACACAAAAATTATAATAAATATATTTACTAAAAACACTAATATATTCTTTTCATTCATTTTCTTGCACTGATATATTTATACATATACCTTATTCCTCGAATATACGTCTGTATTGGATTATTTCGACAACGAATATTTTATTGTGCAAAATATGAAGAACGAAAATAAATTGCAAATTACATTGCTGTTTATTGGGATAATTATTAGAGCCATTTACTTTCGTACTTCGTATGTTGCACAATGAAATATTCGTTGTCGCGATAATCCAAAACAGACGTATGTTGGTGGAATGAACCATAACTTGAAAGATTTAGCAACTAAACGCAATACTGTCTGTGTGCGCATGCGCGCAGTATTATGAAATTTTACTCTCACTCGCGCCGAAAAGAAATCTGCAACAAATAAAGAATGAAGCCTGTACATTTGCTGATGACATTGTTTTAGTTGGAATAAATGAAAAGGCTCTCGCAGATAATATAAAAATCTGGGCAGAAGAACTAAAAAACTACAACTTAATAATAAATATGGAGAAAACTAAAGCAATGACAATAGCCAACAAAGAAGCAACTGCAAATATTGAAATCGAAGGGCAAAAAATCGAACAAGTAGACCTCTGTAAGTATTTAAAAATAAAGTTAAACAAAGGTACACAAGAAGATGACATTGGAAATAAATAGAATTAGCAAGGAGAACTTACTATTCACTGTATAAAAATTTTCTAAATAAAAAAGAAATATCGAGAAAAACCAAAATGACAGTATATAAAACAGTATATATGACAATTACAATATATGGGGCAGAAAACTGGGTACTTAATGACAGACAAAGAAAAAGATTACAATCTACAGAAATGAGATACTTAAGAAAAGTGGTGGGAGCAAGAAGATTAGACAAAAGAAGAAACGAAGATATAAGACATGAATACAGGTAATATCGCTCAACGAAAAAGTTGAAGAAAAGAAGTTAAAATGGGCTGGACACATGATAAAATGAGTGGTGACAGACAAGTGAAAATCACATGGTAGGCCAAAGCAGTAGGTAAAAGCACGAGGGGCAGACCAAGGAAAAGCTGGAACACTAGTGTAAACGAAATACTTAAGAAAAGAGGAACATCGTGGCAAGAAGCAAAAGTTTTAGCAGCAGATAGTTAGAAGTGGCGTAAATTTGCATAGAGTATCATATAAAGGACGAATCCTCGACACCTAATTCTAAAAGGGGCAATCGATTATGTAATATGTGTGTATGTAGGTATACAGAGTGAGTTTTATATATGGAAACACTCAATTATCTCGAAAACGGCTTGCACGATTTTTATAGATTTTGGTAGGTAGGGGTTTTCTAATACGTTCGATATTATAGTGCTAATTACATTGTTGTCAGATCTTCTGTTTTTCTGCAAATCTAACGAACTTTCTTATTTCAAATGGAATACCCTATATATTTTTTGCGTTTTGAAGTCATTAAGAAATGTTGATTATTTTTCATGTTATATTCACTATACCTAAATGCCACAGTTTCGGAGTTATTGCTACATTTATTTTTAATTTTTTTTTTAATTTAAACAAATTATAAAAATCAATTTTCTCGGCCCAGGTGGATATTATTTTGGATTGTTTGGATCATTGGGAACAAAAAAGGTCTTTTGTAATTTTTCTCTAAAGTTAATCGTTTTCGAGTAATCAACAATTTAAAACTGAAAAAATCGAAAAATGACGTTTTTTAAGGTTCTAAAACAAAAGTAAAAAATATAATTTTTGAAATTATAAAGTACCTAAATTCATGCCCAACTCTTCTTCTGATAGCTTGCCATAACATTTTTTGTCTCTTTTTATTCTAAAACATTGATTTTTAATTTTTAATGAAGTGCATATGAGAGGACGGATGATCGGCTGCATTAACATTTAAAATTACAATATTTTAAAATGAAACAATGTTAAATTACTTATCGGTATCTGATAAAACGAGGCTTGAGGTTGGATTTGGGTACTTCGCAGTTTCAAAAATAAAATTGTTTATTTGTGTTCTTAAACTTTGAAAATCGTCATTATTCGATTTTTTTCAGTTTTAAATTGTTTATAACTCAGAAACGATTAATTTTAGAGAAAAATTTTAAAAAAACTTTTTTGTTCCCCATGATCCAAACAAACTAAAATAGTGTTTATCCAGGTCAAAAAAATTGATTTTTATAATTTGTTTAATTTTTTTTTAATAAATGCAGCAATAACTCCGAAATTGTGGTATTTAGGTATAGGGAATATCACATGAAAAATTATCAGTATTTCTTAGGGACTTCAAAACACAAAAAAGATATAGGGTGTTCCGTTTGAAATAAGAAAGTTCATTAGATTTCCAAAGAAACGGAAAATATGACAACAATGTAATTGACACTATAATATCGGCCGCATTAGAAAACCCATACCTACCAAAATCTATAAAAATCGTCTAAGCCGTTTTTGAGATAATTGAGTGTTTCCATACATAAAACTCACTCTGTATATGTATGAATGTATGTATGTAAATAAATTGCAAATTGTAGAATACAACCTTAAGAACTAATAAGTGTAAGCTGCTGCATTTGATACCCAAATATAGATAAAAATACTTTAGTTAGTTTTACATAAATGTACTATAATTTCTTGGTTAATCGTTAAGAAACTCTTCTATTGAATAGTATGGTCTTTCTGATGGATAGGCTTTTGTAATTTTACGGAACTTGGGGAGAGATAGGTACTTTTGTTGTAATTTAAAAATTACATCGGATTGGGCACTGTACTAGAACTCCAAAAAGGAAGACCATAATTCAAGATAATTATTGAACAAAGAAAAATATGTTATTTTGGAAGACGCTAAATTGATTTTCAATAGTAATAACCCAAGGACATTGATAATTGTTCGAAAAAATTTTATAACAGATTTCGAAAGCTTGTTGCTTGGAAACAGACCGACGCCGTAGGCGGAGGTCTGTTGCCTGTAAGCAACAAGCTTGAGAAAGTTGTTAAAAATTTTTTGAGCATTTATCAATGTTCGAGGGTTATTCGGATAGAAAATTTTTTGCTGGTTATGAAAAAAAAATACAGAGCAGAAACAATTTATTTAAATGTGCAATTAACAATTCTTCCACCGTCCGATTTCCATCTAATTCATATTTTCTATCATTGCAAAAGTCCATAAACGCTTTCCATACAAATTTTTTACTGTAAACAGTATTCTTTGGTATATTTGATTCGATAATTTCATTAATAGTCCAGGGCCCATCTGTTTTGAGATGGACGTTGAGAGATGACTCAAATTTTTTTGCAGAAATGGCTTGAAAATAACTCAAATAATAATATTTGAGTTATCCTCCCTCTCAAAAAGGTCCGGAACATTGTTTAAATAATTAAAATGTCAAAAAATGAAGGAAAAATTCGATTTTTTTTCTTCGTTTTTTGATTATAACTTTAAAAGTGTTCATTTCCCAGAAAAGATGTACTGACATAAAAGTTGCGTAATTAAATTTCCTACAATATAAAATTAGTTAAAAGTTAAAAAAAATAGTCATCCTTGTTGCAAAATAGCAATAATTGCGAAAAAAAACCATACAAAAACAAGTATTCGCATTTTACGTTTTTCAAACCATTTATGCTAAACCTATGACCTTCATATTTCACCCAGAAAAACTTTATGATACAGTAAAACAATATTGTAAATTTCATTAAGATCGGTTTAACAGCTTTTGCAAAATAAATTTTGAAATCCAGCTTTCGCAAAAACAATTCATTTTTTCAAAATGTTACAGGACTAAAAATAAAGCAGATAGCAAGCTGAAATATTTTTTACTTATAGAAGTGAACTGTACCTTTCATTTGCAATTTGCAAAATTAAAATAGATTAACTACCACGGCGTCAGGAATTTTTTTAAATAAACATTAATTATTGGTTCTACGCGCAGGACAGCGGTGTTCGATTCACATGAAGTTGATTTCCACCAAAATTTCTTCCAATCTTCATCTAATATATTATTTTCTTACTCTATATTTTGTTGTATTTTAATATTTTAATTCCACAAAAATCAAACTAATTTTATTATTGTTTGTGAAATATTATTTAAACAATTGTATATGTTTAATGTAGAAGCAAAAAGAGAAAATACAACGAGAACAAACTGAAAGAAATAGAAGAAAAATTTCAAAAAAAAGAAATAAGATCATTCTACCAGGAAGCAAAAAAAATGGAAAGAGGATATCAAAAAAACAACCCATATATGAGAGATGATAAAGGGATGTTGCTAAATGAGCCTGAAAAAATAATGGAAAACTGGCAAAACTATTTCACAGAACTGCTAAATAAGAGCGAAGTACAAAAGGAAACAAACCATGAAATTGAAGATGATCAGATAGCAATAGAAATACCCACAGAACAAGAAATAAAGAACGAAATAAAGAGCTTGAAAAATAACAAAAGCCCAGGAATAACAGAAATATCGGCCGAAATGATAAAATCAGGAGGGAAAAGACTACAGAAAGAGATATATGATCTGAAAAAAAGAATATGGGAAGTAGAAAAAATGCCAGAAGAGTGGACCATAGCAAGAATATGCCCTATACATAAAAAAGGTGATAGAATGCTATGCGAAAACTACAGAGGCATCGCACTATTAGAAATAGTTTACAAAATCTTGGCACAAAGTATAAGTAAAAGGCTGTCATTATTCGGAAAAAATACTGGGGGAATACCAGGCAGGTTTTAGAAACAACAGATCAACGACTGACCAAATATTTGCCTTAAAAGAAATACAGACTACCTGTTACGAACATAAAACAGTACTATATGCTTTGTTCATAGACTTTAAGCAGGCTTACGACACAGTAAATAGACAGCAGATGTACGAACTGATGAAAGAATTGGGGATACCAAGTAAAATTGTCAGGATGATAAAGATGACGACGGAAAACACAACAAACGAAATAGCTTGGAAAGGGTATACATCCAAAAAGTTTGAAACCAAGGAAGGATTACGACAAGGAGACCCACTATCAACAATGGCATTCAATCTAACATTGGAAGGAATAATCAGGAAAAACAGAATAAACATGCAAGAAACGATATTTAAAAACGGCCACCAATGCATAGCATTTGCAGATGATCTGACGCTATTAGCAACAAGCAAAAAAGAACTACAAAAGTTAATGAAAAACATAATAACAGAAGCCAAAAAATTCGGACTTAAAATAAATGAAGAAAAGACAAAGTATGTGATAATGGGAGAGATCCAAAAAGAAAAAGAGAATAACATCATAGTACAAATAGATGGAGAAAAAACATACTCGTTTAAAAGAGCCAAAGAAATTATTTACCTGGGAACCAAAATAGATGAAAATGGTCATGAAGAAGGGGAGATAAAGGCAAGAATAGCTAAAGGAAATAAAAAATATGGAGCATTACGCACATTATTGAAATCCAAATACGTATCAAGAAAAACAAAAATAAGAATTTATAAGACTGTTATCAGACCTACAGTAACATACGCAAGCGAAACATGGGTGCTCAAAAAGTCAGAAACAGACCTGTTAGAAAGATGGGAGAGAAAAATGCAAAGAGCAATATATGGAGGTGTGAAAATAGAAGGTCAGTGGAGAAGAAGAACCAATAAAGAATTGGAAGAACTATATCAAGAGCCAACGATTACGACGACGATCAAAGCACAGAGAATACGATACTTGGGGCACATAGAGAGAATGGCAAGTAAACGAATGCCAAAAATGGTACTTTCACGAAGACCAATACAAAAGAGGAGGAAAGGCAGGCCAAGGAAAAGATGGAAGGACAGTGTATATGAAGACTTGAAGAAAAGTAACATTGAGAGATGGAAAGAACTAGCATTGGACAGAAGGAGATGGAGAGAGGTTGAGAAGGAGTGTATAAAAAGACTGAAGTGTATTTAAATAAAATTTATAAGTTATGTAAGATATATTAAGTTATTTACTATATTAATTATGTAATCAGAAATGTAAACATTTTAGCCCTAGGCCTACAAGGCCTGTTGAGCTTAATAAATAAATAATAAATAATATGTTTAAAAATATTGAACTTTTATTCTCAAGTTAAAATAAATGAACAAAGAAAGTTTTTGCTAAAAAAAGTGTTATTTCAAAGGATAGAGTATGGGTTTTTATTTTGCAATAAACAAATTTTTTTATTTATATCGAAATGTAATAAAAATTAAAATGTATCAATAATTATCAAAGGTCATTGGAATGCCCAATCAGAACAAACTATCCGGTGTCCTGCGCGCAACACCAATAATTAATGTTTATTTTCTATAATTTTTCTATTTTTCTAATTTTCTATAATATAGACTTCTATAAGAAAAAAAAAATCAACTTGCTATCTGCTTTATTTTCAGTCCTGTAACAGTTTGAAAAAATGAATTTTTTTTTGCGAAAGCTGGATTGCAAAATTTATTTTGCAAAATCTATTAAACCGATCGTAATGAAATTTACACAGTATTGTTTAACTGTATCATATAGTTTTTCTGGGTGAAATTTGAAGCCCCTAAGTTTAGCATAAATGGTTGAAAAACGTAAAATGCGAATACTTGTTTTTGTATAGTTTTTTCCCAATTACTGCTATTTTGCAACAAGGGTGACTATTTTTTAAATTTTCAACCAACTCTATATTGTAGGAAATTTAATTACACAACTTTTATGTCAATACAACTTTTCTCGGAAATGAATACTCTTAAAGTTATAATCAAAAAACGAAGAAAAAAATCGAATTTATCTTTCATTTTTTGACATTTTAATTATTTAAACAATGTTCCGGACCTTTTTGAGAGGGAGGATAACTCAAATATTATTATTTAAGTTATTTTCAAGCAATTTCTGCAAAAAAATTTGAGTCACCTCTCAACGTCCAAATGTACTAATATTTTTACAGATGCGCCCTGGTCTATAATATTCTCATCAGTATTACAACCAAATCGTGACATTTTGAAATATTGAATATTTGAAATGTCAAAATCGAAATGAAACGAAATGTAGGTATCCATAGCTACATGATTGAGTGAAAACAGCCCATGGGATCTGTTTTCAGTATAATGTTGGTTTTATTGGTTGTATTCAATCAGATGACCACAAATTAATTGATTTCATTGGATTTCTAATTGAGCAAAAAATTTTCTTTGAAACAGATCTTGTTACATAACAAGCTGAGAAGTCCATCATTTTTATTTTTATAAAGCTTTAAACTTTGTCAATTAAAATAATTACCTTTAATTTAAGTATAGAATGCTGAGAAAATGCAAGGATAAATCGCTTTAAGTGTATTAAAATGTCTGCTTGATTGATTTATAACAGTTTTAAGGGTTTTACTGAACTATCCTTGAGACTACACTAATGCAGTATGATTAGTGAGCACATTTAAGAATACTTTTCGCTTTCTTTGTAATAATATTTTTGGTTTCAATAAATTATATTTCTAGGTAGGTACCTAGTCTAACTTGTTTTGCTTTTGAAATCAATATACAGAGTGGGCCAAAGAAAACAGTCCACCTCGATATTTGGCAGTATTTATTAGATTTTAAGGAAATGAAGAAACAGGTCAATTTTTGATCTAAGGGGACCATATTTTTACGGTACATATATCTGTCATTTGTCAACCCCTCATTTGAAAGTTTATTCAATTGTCTATACACTAATATTAACATTGACATAATTATTTATACAGGCTGTCCAAGAAAAATTATTTTGAATAAAATTAATTAACAAAAAAAAAGAATGTATGCAATTTATTTAACTCAAAATACATTCTACTATTGACAGAAAACAAAGAAAAATATTTGTTTGACTAATAAATATTGTTTTTCGCTTAAATTCAACATTCAACTTACCAAGAGGCAGATGGGTGGCAGCTTGAACATTGAAATTAAGCAAAAATCAATGTTTATTTAAAAAAAAATCTGTTTTATGACAGCAGTAGGAATGTATTTTGAATTAAATAAATTACATACATTCTTTTTTGTTCCAATTAATTTAATTAAAATACTTTTTCTTGGACATTTCCTTTGAAACAGACCTATATAAATAATGTTTATATTACTGAATAGAGAATTGAATAACCTTTTAAATGAGCTAGCACACGACCCTATTCTCTATTTAAAAATAAGGGATGGAGTAGAAGGGAGGGGGGTTGATAAATGACAAATATATATTCCGTAAAATTGTGTCGTCCTTAGATCAAAAATCGACCTGTTTCGTTATTTCCTTAAAATCTAATCTACACTTTGTATGTATAGTCATTCCATCTCTGTTCCTTTTATTTTACGTCAGATATATTTTTATGAATCCTTTAAATATCTTCTAGAAGACATAATATCCTTCAATAAAGCCTCCTGCCTTACTTTGACTGCCAATGTCCTCCATTTTCGATAACTTTAAAATTGGTTCACTGAATTATTGATTTCATATTAAAATACGTCACAAAGATTGTTCATGTAGACGTCATGTCTTAAAATAGAATAGACAATAAAAGTACCCTATAAACGCGGCTTTAAACGTCAATTTTAAGATTCAAGACACCCACGTCAAAATAAAATTTATATTTTGCAAATAAAATTGCTTCATTCGTATTAAATCGCATTTCTCTGAGAAAATTTGTGACCCAGAAAGAAATCTTTCTCTGGATTGTGCCTCCGCGTTATTTTCCGCTTAATATTAATTAACGTTTTATGTCCCCTTCTCGGTGCCTTATAATTTATTAATTGTACATTTAATGAAAAAGAATGGCTGGAATATAACATGGTATTTGTTTTCAAAAAGTTCTTTTGTTCTGTACTAAGTCGCACAGGCACTAAATATAAAAATCTGAAAATTTTTCTGTTACTCGAGTTATTTATGGTTATAATTAGTTTTCAGTTTTAATCCCCTGGACTAGCGGATATACCCGAAGAATTGTTTCAAGTATCTAATTAGCCTTCTTTGGTCCATCTTTCGACATATGCCTCCCCAATCTTTTCAATTCTTCTCTGTCTGTCGCTACATTTATCCACCTAGAGCCCACGTGCTTCTTGACATAATCTGCCCATCTAATTTGTGGCCTTCCTCTGCTTCGTTTATATTCCCACGGTCTCCAATTTATGAGAATTTTGTTCCATCGGTCTTCTTTTTGTCTTATGGTGTGGCCGGAAAATCTCCATTTCAATTTTGCAACTTCTTGTCTAACATCCCTAACTTTGGTTTTCTCTCTGACTCTCTCCACTCGTTTCTCTCCTTTAAGATGTTGTGGATATCTTTTATTTTTAAGGATGTATAGACAAGGCGGAAACGGCGGGTTCGTTGGGAAAAATATTCCCATGAGATATTTTTGCATAATCACATTCGTGAGACATCCCAGAATAAGGTTCAAGAAGTCGCCCACGTGAAAAGTGGGCCAATTTTTTTTAACAATTTTTTTTTTCAAATTGCAAAAATCAATGTTTTTGGCCCGGACTATTTTTTTAGGTTTTTTTGGACCATTCTGGACAAAAAAGCTCTCTTATAATTTTTCTCTGAGTTGATCTTTTTCGAGTTATAAGCAATTTAAAATTTGAAAAACGCGAAAATGGCTTTTTTAAGACTTAATAACTCTGTTAAAAATTATTATTATGAAAGTCAGAAAGTGACTAAATCAAAGTTTAAAGTCACCGCTACATGATCCTGTGTCATTAATTTACTACTAAGCTGTTATTTTTAATTACTAAAAAAGAGCGGTTAGGTCATATTGACGCCGCTGTAAATGTGAGTGCGAGTAAGATGCACAATTGGACTGCTGGAATGGCTTCTCTCTCGCACTCAGAATTTACAGCGGCCTCCCACGTGCATGGCGCTTATTATTGTTACTTAAAAATAACAGCTTAGTAAAAAAATAATGACAAAAATTTCTTCAGGATCTTGTAGGGGGGGCTTTAAACTTTGATTTAGTCATATATTCACTTTTACAATAACAACTTTTAACCGAGTTATTAAGCCTTGAAAATCGCCATTTTTCGTTTTTTTCAATTTTAAATGGCTTATAAGTCGAAAACGATCAACTTTAGAGAAAAATTATAAGAGACCTTTTTTGTCCACAATGGTCCAAAAAATTAAAGAAAAAATTATTCGGGCCAAAAATATTGATTCTTGCAATTTCATTAAAAAAAATTGTTAAACAAAAATTGGCCCACTTTTCACGTGGGCGACTTCTTGAACCTTATTCTGGGATATCTCACGAATGTGATTATGCAAAAAAATCTCATGGGAATATTTTTCCCTTCGAACCCGCCGTTTTCGCCTTGTCTAGTAGCTTAGTTTGCCAAATGCCGCCCATGCCAGTCTAACTCGTATTTTGATCTCTGCTGTTTGGTTTTCCTTGTTAAGTTTTATAATTTGACCCAGATATATACAGGGTGTTTCATTGGGAAAGTAACATACGTTAACTGTAGAAAGAGGACACTTAGACGGTCTCAAAAATACCATACTTAATGGGTCTTACTCCATTAATAACAAAGATACTGGGTGTTTTATCTATTTTGCCATTTTCTTAATTGGTTCATAATTTTTTAACCACACTGTATATGTATTTTATATTTTATGATTTAAGGTGTACAATAAATTAATTTATTTACAATTGTAAAAAATCCAGGTACGGATTAAAAAATATTGGAAAAATGTTCCGACCCCAAAACAACCCCCTGTACATTAAATTTGTTTAAAATTGATTTTTCAGTTGAAAAGAGGATAAAAAACTAAATTCAGTGGTATACTTTGAATTTTCGGCAAAATGATTTTTCTGGTGAAATTTTGAATTTGAATTCTGAAATTAAGTGATTTGCGAGAGCTCTAAGTAGAAAAAAATTGAAATACAACTTACAACTTGTCAAACACACTGTATATTGATTTTATATTTAACATTCGAATATTCTTTTAGGTGACCAGTCAATTAATTTATTTACAATTATAAAAAATCCAGGTCCGGATTAAAAAATATTGTGTAAATGTTCCGACCCAAAAAAACACCTTGTATATTAAATTTTTTTTAAGATGGATTTTGCATTTGAAAAGAGGATGAAAAACAAAATTAGTGGTACACTTTGAATTTTCGGCAAAATGATTTTTCTGGTAAAATTTTGAATTTGAATTCTGAAATTAAGTCAATTGCGAAAGCTCTAAGTAGAAAAAATTAAAATGCGACTTAATTTTAATTAATACCATTATTTAATCTAAATTGGTAAAATGTTAATATTTTAGTGTTTTTTATTATGTGTGAAAAATAGTTTTTGACGAATATGCATCTTTAAATAATGAATAAATAATAAAGGGTCAATAAAGAATACATCACTTTAATCAACAAAATAGCTAAAAATTATAACAAAACAGCGAAAATTTGCAGCATAATAACTATTCAAAACTAAACTACTTATTCAAAATTACCACCATCAAAAAATATTTTTTTTATACGTAGGTACGGTAAATTTTTGTAGTTAGATACCTAGTGTCATGTTGTTCTGAAGCTATTTTCTTGTGGCATTTTTACAATTTGAACTATTTATAATGGGAAATAAGCCACAATATTGTTAAAAAATGATTTTTATTAACGTTTCGACGCCCAAATCGGGTGCCGTTGTCACAATACAAAATACTATTAACATAAACAAAAATGTTGTTGCTTAGTAAAAAAATTCTTCTAATAATTTATTTAGTTATTTTTATTTTATTTATTAAAAGTCGTCCCAGGAACGCAACCCATAAATATTGGCAATATCATTTTACAGTCTTCTACTTTAAAATGTATCATATTATGTATCTGAATTGCCGATATAAATGAGTCAAATTAAATAAATTATTAGAAGAATTTTTTTACTAAGCAACAATATTTTTGTTTATGTTAATAGTATTTTGTATTTTGACAACGGCACCCGATTTGGGCGTCGAAACGTTAATAAAAAATCATTTTTTAACAACATTGTGGCTTATTTCCCATTATAAATAGTTAAAACTAATGTCATGTGTACTGTGTGTGTTGAGTAAGTGTCTTGTTACTTTGCAAAGGCAACGTCATTCTCTTTGCAAAGAGACGCTAAAATTGTATCCGAACGTCTGCGGTCCCTCCGGTGAATACCGATCTCACAAGGACAGAAACTATTTTCATTTATTAATTTATAATAAACGAAACATTTCTGACCCTGGTGAGATTCGAACTCACGACCATTCGGACCTTTCGATCCAAAGGTAGACGCTCTTACCACTGAGCCACAGAGGGGGTCATCAAAAATTGTTATGTGTGCAAATGTTAATATTTTACCAATTTAGATTAAATAATGGTACTAATTAAAATTAAGTCATATTTTAATTTAGTTTACTTTGAGCTTCGCAATTCACATAATTTCAGAATTCAAATTCAAAATTTTATCAGAAAAATCATTTTGCCGAAAATTCAAAGTATACCACTAATTTTGTTTTTCATCCTCGTTTCAAATACAAAATCCATTTTAAAAAAATTTAATATACAAGGTGTTTTTTTGGGTCGGAAAATTTACACAATATTTTTTAATCCGGACCTGGATTTTTATAATTATAAATAAATTAATTGACTGGTCACCTAAAAGAATATTCGCGTATTAAAAATAAACTCAACATACAGTGTGGTTGACAAGTTGTAAGCTGTATTTCAATTTTTTTCTACTTAGAGCTCTCGCATTTCACTTAATTTCAGAATTCAAATTCAAAATTTCACCAGAAAAATCATTTTGCCGAAAATTCAAAGTATACCACTAAATTTAGTTTTTTATCCTCTTTTCAACTGAAAAATCCATTTTAAAAAAATTTAATGTACAGGGTGTTGTTTTGGGGTCGGAAAATTTTTCCAATATTTTTTAATCCGGACCTGGATTTTTTACAATTGTAAATAAATTAATTTATTGTACGCCTTAAATGATATTTGCGTGCTAAATATAAAACAAATATACAGTGTGGTTAAAAAGTTATGAACCAATTAAGAAAATGGCAAAATAGATAAAACACCCAGCATATTTTTTATTAATGGAGTAAGACCCATTAAGTATGGTATTTTTGAGATTGCCTAAGTGTCCTCTTTCTACAGTTAACGTATGTTACTTTCCCAATGAAACACCCTGTATAATCGTGAACTTGTTCTATTTCATCTTGTCCGATCCTCAATGTCATGTCGTCATCTGTATTTGTTATAATTTTGGTCTTGCTGTAATTCATATTAAGGCCTATCTTTCTGGCTTTTGTCCAGAGATATGTAAAGAAAATAGATCTGGCTAGGGATATGCCACTCAATGCATCGGGGTGTAACGCCGATATCAAGTACGGTGGTCTAGCTATCTTTGTCTGTCGTGCGAGTGAGAGCGTATCTACCAAGAGGTGGGAGTAATGGAACGACAGTTACACACAGGCGGCAACCATCATATGCTAGAAAGAGAAAGCTAAGCGCCGGTAGAGAGAGATAGATAGACCACCGACTCGAACTGTTCCGCGTTACGCTATTTTTCCGAGTTGGCCAAATCTATGTGTATAAGATCTTTGCTTCTGTCTCCAGTTCTTTCTTCATCATTTCAAACTTTCATCTTGAAATGTTTCAAGTATGGAACGAACAAATTATAAGAACATCTTCGGCAACTATTTCAAGAACGCATAAACACAAGAGAAATCCCTATTAAATGAAAAACATCATATCTTAGAACTATACATAAAAAAGGTGATAAAAACAATAATTGTGAAAATTACCTACGAATAGCTGTACCAGAAATAGTCTGGGCTGATTATCGGAGAATAGGCCATTTTTGGGAAAAGTTATTTACCAGCAATTTTATTGCTGGAATCGAATCTTATGATTGTATATATTAATAATATAGGTATGCAAAGTCCGCAGATAGTGTGCTACTTTTTTATAAACAAAATGGCGCCCAAAAATCGTGTTTTTTTTTCAATTTGTGCTCTATAGCTCCAAAGATTTTAACTTTACACCAAAAACACCCAAATAAAAATTCACCGCAATTAAATTCTGCATAGAGACGTGTTTTTCCCGATTCACTTCGACAAAAACTTTCACCGTAAAAAGCGGGTTTTTCCAACAAAATCTTTAATTTTCAACTAAACTTTTAGATAAGTAATTGTTAATCAATAATTAAATAACTTGGTAATATAAAAGTCCTTTTGTAGAGGTTATAATTCCAGAAGCCGATGGAAATTGAATGAACAGTTTAGCAACAATTGAATTGTTAATTAAAAATTTACGGTCGCCATAATAACGACAATAATTATGATGCATAAGAATAATTATGATTTTTTCATGAAAATACACTATACCTACTATCTAATGTACTTTACAGAATTGAAATTGGACTATTTAAGAGGCCTCAGGATTATTTTAAAATTTTAAGGAATTTTTTGGCTTATAAACAAATAGAATATCTCAGGAAATATTAAACTAAATTAAATTTTACAAACAGTACTCGAAAAACAGTGGCAGGACGCTTCATTTAAAAGAAAAAACGTTTAATTATGATAAGTAGTTCATGAGATACAACCGCTCAAAATTGACCTGAATTTACGGCAAAGACATAAAAAGTAGTATCATAATTTTTAAACCATCACCTTTTTATTTTTGTCCTCATTCTCCACACCAATTTTCATATCCTTAAAATACTCATAACACATATTATTATAATAAAAACTATTGATAATACGTGTGAAAATTGCCAAAAATAGCAAAATTCCAATCAAAAATTAAGTTGGAGAAAATGTAACCCTCAAAGTTCAAAATCGGTATACGTTAAAAAAATGCATTTTCTCGGCTTCCCATGGAGCAATTTCCTTCATTCTTTTTTGTTCTCAAGTAACTCGAGAAGAGCCATCGAACTAACGCATTATTAAATGTCAAACTTGCTTTTGTTTTGTTATAATAAATTAATTTATTTATAAGAACAGAAAACTACATATTTTTTCCAGTTGTAGGCTTTTTTTAGATAAACTTGCTACAAGTGTACCTTTTAAAGTTAAAAACATAATTATTCTCATTTGAAAGCTGTATAATTATTTAAACAATTTTTATTTAAACAAATTAAAATTTTGTGTTATAATAATATATGTTATGAGTATTTTAAAGATATAAAAATTGGTGTGAACAAAGAGGACAAAAATAAAAGTTGATGGTTTGAAAATTATAATCCTATTGTTTATATCTTTACCGTAAATTCCGGTCAACTTTGACCTGTTGTATCTCAGGAACCACTTGTCATAATTAAATGTTTCTTCTTTTAAAAGAAGCATCCTTCTCCTATTTTTCGAATACCGTTTTCATAATTTAATTTAGTTTAATATATCCCGAGATATTTTATTTGTTTATAAGCCAAAAAATTGTTTATAATTTTAGAATATTCCTGAGGCCGCCTAAATAGTCCAATTTCAATTCTGTAAAGTACATTAGATAGATATAGTGTCTTTTTATGAAAAAATCATAGTTATTATTATGCATCATAATTATTGTCGTTATTATAGTGACCGTAAATTTTTAATTAACAATTCAATTGTTGCTAATCTGTTCACTCAATTTCCATCGGCTTAAGTAATTATAATATTTACGAAAAAGGCTTTTACATTACCAAGTTATTTAATTATTGATTAACAATTACTTATCTAAAATTTTAGTTGAATATTAAAGATTTTGTTGGAAAAACCCGCTTTTTCCGGGGAAAGTTTTTGTCGAAGTGAATCGGGAAAAACACGTCTCTATGAAGAATTTAGTTGCGGTGAATTTTTATTTGGTGTTTTTGGTGTAAAGTTAAAATCTTTGGAGTTATAGAGCAAAAATTGAAAAAAAAACACGATTTTTGGGCGCCATTTTGTTTATAAAAAAAGTAGCACACTATTTGCGGACTTTGCATACCTATATTATTAATACATACAATAATAAGATTCAATTCCAGCAATAAAATTGCTTAGCTGGTAAATAACTTTTCCTTGTATTTTGCCAATTAGCCCAGAGTAAAATGTATATGTGCGCGAATTCATGAAAAGTCTTGGTCCTGAGCGCAGCTGTAACGTTATACGTGCTCTGATTGGGTAATTACAATGACCTGTCAATAATTGTTCATTATGTCGGTTAGGGGCAAACAGATGTTGTGTATATTAGTTTTTATTGTTGTGAGGACAGAAACAAAAGCAAGTTTATAATTGTAACTTTCTAAATAGTTTTTCAAAAGCAACAGGTATATAATTGTAAATGTTTCAGTATTGTAATAAAAAATTATATGGGTACCTATTTGAAAAATGTAAAATGTACCTACCTAGTAGGTAATGCTTTGATTTAGATAACTTGATTACTAACTAAATTTCTACCCATCTTCATCTAATATATTGTTTTCTTACTCTATGTTTTGTTGTATTTTAATACTTTAATGCCACAAAAATCAAACTAATTTGATTAAATTCAGAGCTGTCAGAGTTTAAAACGTTCTGTTAGTCTATTTTCTCGCATGACGGGAATGTGTAAGTGGATACATTCTAAGGTGCCCTAATTTCAATCCTAAACACCCTAATATACGAGTGTACGATCCCCAGTGTAAATTTTTATTTTTTTTTAAATTTTTTTTCTCAGAAAATACGTATTCAGTTAAAATTTTTGCCAATAATTATTATTCAGAAATAATTTTTTTGTGACGTTTTTCAATGTGTTTGTGTGTGTTTTATTCTTTAATTTTTTTAATTTTTGGTATTGTTTTAATTAAAAATTTTGGAAAGTAGTAGGTATTAAAATTAGTTTAATACTTAAATAAAATATAAATAAACTGTTTAAAGTACATTAATTTCGTTGAAATCATATAATAGAAGTATAACTTCTTACATGCTTACAAAGTACACACACATTCTTTTTTTGAAGTTATTCTTCTTTAGGTGAGATTGAGGATGAAATTTTAACATTCCCGGCGCATGCGCACAACGACAGTATGGTGTTAGTCGCTAAATCTTTTAAATTATGTAGCTCAACTAAGGTGTGTTTAAAAGAATATATTAGTGTTTTTTTATATATTTATTATAATTTTTGTGTCTTTGGGAGTACGGTAATAAATATTATTAAAATGTTTATCCAATTATCTATGTGTCACCGCGATTGTCATTATTATGACCAAGAAATAATCGTACGTAAGGGTAACCTCGATAGCTCGTCGATAGAGCATTCGCCTAGAGATCGGAAAGTCCAACGTTCAAATCCCGGACAATGCATATTTTTTTTGGTATGCTTTTAGTTCTTTCTAAAGTTAATTTAATATTTAAATACAATACAAAAAAACTGTTTAAAGTAGATATATTGATTTTGTTGAAATCATAATATAGAAGTATAACTTCTTACGTGCGTACAGAGTACACACACATTCTTTTTTTTTGAGAAGTTGATGCTGTATTCTATATTCTCGTGTGAGTCTATTTGCTAGCTTTATTCACCGGGAAAGAAATAAAATAGGAAATAAAAATGGAAATAAAATACTCGAGGTGACCAAGATTGGAGGTGACTAACCATAACCAAATTAGAGGAAAAATCAATTGGATCAGAATATTTGTGAAACAAACTGCAAGCGGCGCAAAAGTGCTAACTTTAAAACCAGCATCTGAACAGCCATACAGAAAGCAAGGAAAACCTATTGCAATATTTCTCCCTAGAACAATTACTCATGGTAGTCAGAATATTTGTGAAACGAACTAAAAGCGGAGCAAAAGTGATAACTTTAAAACCAGCATCTGAACAGTCATGCAGAAAGCAAGGGAAAACTCCTGCACTATTTCCCTCTGGAACAAGTAGTCATAGTGAAAATAAACTAAATGGTTTCCAGTGCAACGCACACATTTGATAGTCAGGAGTGCTAAAAATCAGCTATTCGTATGGTTATGTGTAATGTCTGTAGCCTGTACATGACAGAAAAGCTAGCTAGATCATGTTATCATTGAGGAAATGAAAAACACTTGAAATTGAGTTGGGGTAATACGTTAGAACCATCAACCGGTTTGTAATTAATCGCGCCCCAAAAACTCTCTTAATACAGATTAAGACCTCCCAAGATAGCACTAATATAATACAGTGCTATGTTCTCAACTCTGATTAGAATAAAAACGAATTAAAAAGTATTAAAAAAGAATGTGTGTGTACTTTGTACGCACGTAAGAAGTTATACTTCTATTATATGATTTCAATGAAATCAATATAACAGTTTATTTATATTTTATTTAAATATGAAACTAATTTTAATACTTACTACTTTCCAAAAATTTTTATTAAAACCATACGACAAATTAAAAAAAAATAAAAAATAAAACACACGCAAACACATTGAAAAATGAAACAAAAGAAATTATTTCTGAACAATTGTTGAGAAAATTTTAACTAAATACGTATTTTCTGAAAAAAAAATATAATAAATATACTTACAATCATAAAATGTATAAAAAGAATAAAAAAACATTTGCATTGGGAATTGAACCTGAGTCTATCAGGTTTAGATTCTTTTTAACTCACCCCACGCAGAATTTAACTACCGAGACATATGAATGAAGTGGAAAGATATACCTAGAAACTAAACGTTTTAAAAAATTTTTGACAGTTGCTTATTTTGTTTATTCTGTTTAATCAAATAAGTTTGATTCTTGTGAAATTAAAATACGACAATATATAGACTAAAAAAGCAATATATTAGATGGAGATTTTTGTTGGTAACCAAATTATGTAAATCAAAGCATTACCTACTAGCTAGGTAGGTACATTTTCCAAATAGGTATTTACCTAATTTGTAATTTATTATTAAAATACTGAAACACTTACAATAAGGTACGTACCTGTTGCTTTTAAAAACTATTTAAAAGTCACTACAATTATGAACTGCTTTTTGTCACTGTCCTCACAACAATAAAAACTAATATACACAATACTTTGTTTATCCAGAATCTCCATTTGAACAATTATTGACAGATGATTTTAACACCCAGTCAGATCCCTCATAACGTTTCGTACCATACTGTCGGTGTGCGAATACGCCCAGCAAAATAAAAATTTACCCTCGTGTCTAAAGAAGTATAACTTCAAAAACTAAAAGACCTCTTGACATACACTAGGAAAAATGGACCAATTGGTGTGTTACATGATTTTGCAATACTACATACAGGATGTCCCCGAAAATAGTGCGTTCCTTTAAGGTATGGATATAATACACAATTTAGAACAAGAAATCCTATAATATTTTTTTCTAAAGTTAACCGTTTCCAAGAAAAAATTACATTGTTCTCCATATAAGTGAATTTTTATTTTCATAAATTTGAATGACAAGGCAACGTAGCCTAGAAGAATTTGCTGTGACTGTGGAAATTTAACCTAATAACCCCTTGTTTATTTACTTTGAGGTGTGATTTTTAGGGCTGTTTTGACATCGTAAGTACCTACCTGCAAAATAATGGATATGGGTTTGGTTGATATTTACATTGTTTTACCTACCAGATGCAACTGACCTACAAACCTATACTTTTTTAATCTTTAGATTTTTGAGTTACGCCTTGTTGCCAGACTTCAATTTGCATATCAAAATGTATTTTCGTTTTTTGGTCAAAGGCATAAATTTAGAAAAAAATGTATAAAAAAAATGTTAAAAAAATGTAAGACTTTTTTGCGTTACATTGTGCCTTCTACCTATACCTTTAAGGAACGCACTATTTTCGGGGACACCTTGTATACACCGGATTTCCAAACCATTGTCACGCAGCTGAGGTGTGATTGTGTTTTAGCGCAGCTTCCCTTAGAAGCGAACACAGTGTAGTAACCTTTTTTTTTCTACGACCGTTTAATAACATGCTCATTATTAGCTATTTTTTCATAGATAATAGCACCCATTACTGTATCCGTGAGTAATATTTCATTACTCACGGGCTGAAGTTACTCGCGGGTCATTACTCACGGGCTGAAGTTTGGTTCAAGTACTGAATATCAGTTTTAATAAATGAAATTACTTAAACTTGTTTATTTTATACAATAATTATTGTAATTTATATCAATAATTAACTTCGAAAAATTTTTAACGGATTTTTAACTGTAACAATGGTTCAATATTTTTTTTACGTTTAAATTTTATCATTTGAACATTTAAGTTGAGGTTATTAAAAGGTAAATAATATAAACGTTTAGATGCCGTCCAATGTGACCGTGACGTATTAGTAATTTCTGCATCAAGTAGCTTATTGTCTTGCCGGTTTGTGTGTTGTCCCGTTGCTAGGCAACGACAATAAATAACGATAGCAAATAACGCCATTCTAAAAAATTATCAATTGTCATTGACGCGTCTGTATTCAGGTATTTTGCAATTTTCACGTTTAGTTTTACGTTTTGTTATCGTAATATTATTATTCTACTCAGAATAATATTATGGCAGAATTAAGTGGCGACGAATTTGAAACTTGCACGCCATCTGAAATTACCGAAGCTACAAATGAGGCAACATACAACTTAGTACCGGAGAAATCACGAGAAAAGTATGAAGCCGTTTTTCAGTCATTTATGGACTGGAAGCAGAGCCAAAATGCTAATGCATTTTCTGAAAACGTACTGCTAGTATATTTTCAACAACTTTCACAGAAATATAAATCCTCTTCCTTGTGGGCTCATTATTCTATGTTGAAAAGTACTCTCGCAATAAAAAATAATATTCATATAGAAAACTATCCGAGACTTAGAGCTTTTTTGAAAAGGAAATCAGAGGGATACCATGCAAAAAAGCAAAAATATTTACCTAAGAGGAAATTCAAAAATTTTTAAATGAAGCACCGGATGAACATCATCTAGCAACTAAGGTAAATTTTTATCTTATGTGTTGGATTTTGTCAAGAGCTATGACCTTGAAAATTTCACATAGACTTGTGTACTAAATTGGCATGATTCATAGCTCTTGACAAAATCCAATACCTTAATAATATAACTAAATATTTTGATTCTAAAATATACTAAAATACTTTCAAAGAGTTCTAAGTAAGAAAAGAGATATTTAGTTATATTCTTTGTGACATTTTCAAGGTCAAAGCTCTTGTCAAAACCTATTAACTTTTCAACACTTGTTTTTTTCTATGGTACTTTAAATCGCATTGTTTGCTTATTGATATAATTGATTGATATTGATTGCATGTTTTTACATAAGCAAACCATGTAATTTAAAGTACCATAATATTTTTACCAATAAAAAAAAGGCCGTAGAAAAAGTATAGTATTCTACTCGCATGTACTTAATGGCTATTACTCAGTACTTACTCTGATATATTTATGAAATATTTATATAACTTAAGAAAGGTATGATATAACACGTCACTTAGACTATATAATACATAAAATGATAAATAAAGTGATTTTTTGATTAACAGATAGTTCGGCTAGTAAATAAAAAAGCAATAAAAATTATTTTGATTTAGTTGGGTTACAATTATTAATAAACTGACGAGATTACAATAATTTTTCTACTAATAAAGAAAGAAGAAAGAAAGGTCGTAGAAAAAGTATAGTATTCTACTTGCATGTAATGGCTATTACTCACTCTGATGAATTACGACACTCGCCTTTGGCTCGTGTCGCAAACTTCATCATCGTGAGTAATAGCCATCATTACATGCTCGTTGAATAATATACTATTAATAACCAGAAGAATATTTTTAGGCTTGAATTAATATTATTACTCACCTCTCGGTTCCATTACAACTGCTATTACTATTAAGATGATTGGACGAAGGCGGATTAGTACCAGCTGTGGAACCAGGTGCTGTTCGCCATGCTCCTAGCAATGGTCCCTCTCCCGAACTAGCGAGAGCAACACTCGACGGCAACTTCAGCCTGTTGCGCAGATCCTTCCGCCGGGCTTTACGCGATAAATCTAGCTCGCTTGCCGCCGAACTCACGTTTGCCGCGCGGTTGATGTACGCGATACTGTCACGTGACGACGAATAATAGCCCACTTCGTGCTGTTGGTACTGGTGGATCTGGCGCGGAGATGGCTGATGGGCACGCGGTTGCTTAGACATGCCCAGTTTGCATCCTACTAGATCTGAAACAAAAACAGGTTTAAATTAAAATTTAATGTACAATGCGAAGGACTCGTTAGCCTCTAATTAAGCAAATTTTATCGGTTATTTATATTTATTGGTTAGCTCAGAGTCAGATACCAAAATTTGAATTGTTATCCTCTGACGCATTTTAAGATGTATATATAAAACAATACAATTTCATCCACAACCATCGCGATAACAACATTTAGCGAACTATTTCCTTTTATAATCACAAAAGCGATACAAATAAAATGAAACTAAAGATGATTTAGATTTGATTACAGAACAGGGCATCTACCATGGGCCTTGCTTATACGTATTTCGGGTTTACCTTACCCTCATCGGAGCACCTGTGTAGAGGCACTCTTTGACAGTTTAAACAATTTATTCGTTATAAAAAAATTGTTGGTTTTTAGAAATTAGATAAGCCCCTTTCGTTGTTGTTTCCCAGAAAGTATACTCTGTAATTCTTCTACTTTTCTTCTCCAACTTTTGCTTAAAATCTGCCGCTATAAATTGTAACATGATTTTAAAATATTTTCTGTTTCCATAAAAATTTAAATGTTCCTTTAGTGGATCCTAAATTGAAGTTGTTGTATTATGTATCTCTAATATACAGAGTGGGCCAAAGAAAACAGTCCATCTCGATATTTGGCAGTACCTATTTATCAGATTTTAAGGAAATGACGAAACGGCTCGATTTTTGATCTAAGGGGGACATATTTTTGCAGTACATACATCTGTCATTTGTCAATCCCCTCCCTTCCAGATCCCCCTCAGCTTATTTTTAAATGGGTAATAGGTGTCGTGTGCTAGCTCATTTGAAAGATTATTCAATTCTCTATTCAGTAATATAAACATTAACATAATTATTTATACAGGGGGTCCAAATTTTTTTTTTAATTAAATTAATTGACATAAAAATAAGAATTTACGTGAATTATTTAATTCAAAAATGCATTCTACTGCTGTCGCAAAACAGAAACAAATGTTTTTTGATAAATTAACATTGCTTTTCGCTTAATTTCAATGTTCAAGCTGCTACCCATATGGCTCTTGGTATGTTGAATATTGAATTTAAGCAACAAACAATGTTTATTTATCAAAGAAACATTTTTTTGTTTTTTTGTCAGCAGTAGAATGCATTTTGAGTTAAATAAATTACAAATATTCTTCTTTTTGTGTCAACTAATTTAATTCAATTTAATTTTTCTGGACACCCTGTATAAATAATTGTCAATGTTAATATTACTGAGAATTGAATATCCTTTTAAATGAGCTAGCAGACTACCTCTATTCCCTATTTAAAAAAGGGGTGGGAGAAGTGGAAAGGAGGGTGTTGACAAATGATAGATATATGTACCGTAAAAATGTGTCCACCTTAGATCAAAAATCGACCTGTCTCGTCATTTTAAAATCTAATAAATACTGCCAAATATCGAGGTGGACTCTTTTCTTTGGCCCACTCTGTATTGTTAAATTGATTCGCAGATATTATGTGCGTTTTCTTCTTGATGGTTTAGCTTATGTACCTTCGCTAAGTTTAGTAGCAGCCTTCGATAATTTCTCAAAGTGTTGTGATATTGATCATTTCTTTTAGATCTTTCTTCAATTTGCTTGGATACACTTGAAATTTTTTTTTATTTAATATCATTTAGTAACAGTCTGGTGCGCTTATTGTTAGAGCAACAGTGCAGACTTATACTTAGCAATAACAAAACAACAACGACTGAAATCATTTATGTTTTCCAACCTAGTACAATTTGTTTTCTTAGTTTTGGCCCCAGAGGTCGAGCAGCGAGAACACTTTTGAGAGCTGCGATGTAATCTGGTACATTATGATGATCGAGTTAAAGTAGTTCACTTTAAGACTGATCTGTAAATCACGTTCGTAATAAATATAGATGTCTAAAACAAAACAGAAGACCCAGAGTACCCAGGGTAGTCTATCATTATATGATTCACTGAAATCGGTAATTAACAGTTGGAGCAAAGCGGCTGAAGGTTGTTGAAGATGATGTATCCATGTGTAAACTTTGTATGGCCTAGCAGCAATTTGTTGAGGACTAATTAACTTGTTGTCTTTGAGGACAACAAAATATAAGTAATCTGTTTTGATAATTTTTAGTTTTGCTTCTCTTTGGCTCCAGTTTTGCCAGATTTTGTGAATGTAGGTTTTTTATTATATTTTTTGGTCTGAAACTGTTACTGTGTTCGAAAATAGCTGTAGCAGATACACCATTGCTGCTTTTGAGGTACAAATAAACATTAGTTTAATCAGGATATCTGAAGATGGTAGAATATGTTGTTTTATTTCAGAATGATTGTGTGAATTTGTGATATAGTTGAGTAAGGTAAAATCTACATTTCGAGGGCTGAAAACCATAGGGTTCCAAGCGACATTCACAAACATTTTCAGGAGACGAATTTTAAAGTTTGCTGTCAAATAAAACGGTAATGACAAAATTATACTGGGCTAGGTAAGTCATATATTAATGTTTAAGGACTTGGTAATACAGTGATTCTTAAATCAATGCTGTGATTGTGGTATAAAATGCAAATTTCATGATTTTTTCAAAATGTTACACTTGTACTTGGAACCTTAGGACACTGTAACCGCTGTACTTGGAACTTTGTGTCCCTAAATAAATTTGAAGTTTTAAAAATGTCATATTAAAAATTTTTAAAAACGAAAGAAAAAGAAAATTATGGAAGCATAGAAATTTACTAAAATTATTTTAATTAATTAATTTAGTTAATTAATTAATTTATAAATTATATGTAATATAATAATAATAGTGTCCCGTTTTATACCGCTGTGGCTTTGGGAATATAGCAGGGTAGTCTGCTATATCTAGGGCCTACGGTATACAAGGAAGGTAACAGGGACAGTGCTACGCTTCAACCGCCTATTATTACCCCTGGTGTTACCCAAGGTACTCATTTTATTCAGGCTAAGTCGACCTGAGGCCTATAAACATTTAAAAATGTCTATTTGTTCTTGCCGGCTGTAGGATTTGAACTCCGGACCACCGGCATGCGAGCCAAGCACTACCACTTAGCTACGCCGGCCTATGTAATTAATTTAATTAATTGATCAAATTAACTATTTTCATAATTATTCATTGCAATTTTTTGGTAGATATTCAGAAGCGGAGCTACAATAATGCGCCCAAGATTCATTTTCGGACATAGAACACATTGCAAAACAAGAAAATGGTAATTTTAACTGATAAAACTGACATTTAACTTTCACCAATACTCTTACAGTAGTACATGGAACCATATGCTTCGAACTTTAAAGCATTTCGTGCGCTTGGAACTAGATTTCACTGTTGACTGTGGCGCTATATCGAGGAATGTATACCATAGGGTTCCAAGCGATATTCATAAAAATTTTCAGGAAAGGAATTTTAAAGTTTGCTGTCAAATAAAACGGTTTTGACAAAATTATACTTTGCTAGATATATTATATATTATTGTTTAAAGATTTGGTATTACAGTGATTCTTAAATTAATGCTGTCATTGTGGTATAAAATGCACATTTCATGTTTTTTTCCAAATGTTACACTTGTACTTGGAACCTTATAGCACTGTAACCTCGTTACTTGGAACTTTGTGTACCTAAATAAATTTGAAGTTTTAAAAATGTCATAATATGACATATTATTTCATCATTGTAGACTTTATTGCCTTTGCAGCACTGATAACCATAATAGCATATACCATGATGTTGGAAGAATTTTTAAAAACAAAGGAAGAAGAAAATTAAGGAAGCATAGAAATTTACTCAAATTAATTATTTTAATTAATTAATTTAACTAATTAATTGATTTATTTTTTATATTTAATTAATTTAATTCAATTACTCAAATTAGTTAATCAGATTAATTATTTTCATAATTTTGCATTGCTATTTTCTGGTAGATATTCAGAACCGGAGCTACAATAATCCACCCAAATCCATTTTCGGACACAGAGGATATTTCAAAACAAGAAAATGATAATTTTAACTGATAAAACTGACATGAAACTTTTACCAATACTGTCACCGTACTACATGGAACCATATGGTTCGAACTTTAAAGCATTTCGTGCACTTGGAACTCGATTTCACTGTCGACTGTGGTGCTATGTGTCAACTAATGGCAGAACTTTCAATACCATTCGATGCTGAATTTAAAGAACAATAGATTTCTGTTAAAAAACAAGTTTTGTACAAAATGCCGCTGGAATTCTATGGTTCTCAGCCCTTGATATGTTAACAAATGGCAGAACTTTTAATACCATGCGATGCAGAACTCAGAGAACAATAGATTTCTATTAAAAAACAAGTTTTGTTAAATTGTCGCTTGGAACCCTATGGTTTTCAGCCCTCCATTTGCTAATTGAACTTTCCAGGTAGAATGCTGGTATCTCTTTATAGAAGTTAGAAATGAAAGGTAAGTTTTTAGGGGAGAAATTTGAGTACAGATTTGGAGAGGTTTTTGGAATTTTTTGTATTTGGAAAGCTCTGAAATCAATGCGTAATGATGTAGATTGGATAATGCCCAGTTTGCTCAATCGACTTTTAGTAACAATTTCGTAGCATATACATCCGTAATCTAGTTTGTCTCTAATTAGAGCTTCATATAGTCGCAGAGGAATAGTTGTGTCTGCAAAATATTTGTAATTAAAAAAGATATTTAGAAGATTTATTCTATGTTGGCACGGTTTAATTGCATTGGTCATCTATGTTTATTATTTGAAACGAAACGCATACCTTAATTTGTTAATAGTTTCCAAGCCCAGGCTATACATACACTCCACTCTAGAGGATGATTTTATTACTCAACTATAAAATGCTGCCGCTGGAAAATGCGATGCAATCTCACAGCAATATAATGTTTTTCGCAAAAATTGCATTAGTCATGAAAATTAGTTTTTAGGCGAATATTCAACAATTTCCATACAATTTAATGTTTCGAAACGTTTTTGCTTCTATCGTTTTATTTTGTGCCGGTTTATGAATTATACATGGGTCACAATGCATCAAATTATTTATAGGTGTAATTCTAAAAAATGGGTTAGGCCATTGAACAGTTACATTAATCAGGATTGCACTTTCAGAAACACAATTAAATTTTTTGATAATTAGGGGTCGTAGCCCTTAACTAGCAATCCTGCAGAAAATTTTATAGGATGTTATTTATAGAAAATTAAATGGTCTGGAACTTTATTTCTATAACCTTCTGTCGTAAAATAGAAGTAGAAGAAGTAGAAGTTTTTTTATAATGTACATACAGTCGGAAAAATGAAAGAATACCCATGAACGATCACATTAATCACTTATTTTGTATTTGCTGTCTTTTTCTATAAGAAACGTTTGTTATTTATAGAAAAAGACAGCAAATACAAAATAAGTGATTGATATGATCGTTTATGGGTATTCTTTCATTTTTCCGACTTGTAGGATCCTTTCCTTTTCATAGTGGTATTTTGAACCTTTTGACGTAAGTTAAACTTTTAAGTTCTAAGATCAATTATTTATTATAGACCTTTTTATTGTAGGATAGCTCTAAAGATTCGGCTTTATAAGCCGAAAGCGCTTAGCTAGGAATTATATATTTTACACACGTCAAAAGTACGCTTCTCTCTGTCTTTCAGTAGTCATAAGTATGTTCAAAAACTACTTCAGTCTTTATATTTGAAAACAAAAAAGTTTTGAATACAAGAATTTAAAATTTTTGAATAATTTTCTTTTGGGCAGTATACCTCTTTTTGGTCATTTTATAATAAAATCACATGAAAGCAACTTTACAAAGGAGTTTTCAACGAATAATTTCCACTAAAAATTTGTTTAATGGCATTAATACATTAATAGCCCAGGAACCGAAGCTTTTCACCTCGCAATTTTTACAGAATGAATCGATTTGCTTGAAAATTTGAGAGTCCAAGGATCAAAATCTATATGATGCCGAAAGGCGCTGTTACCATTGGGGTGGTTGCCACCCCATTTTGTGGTGGAAATTTTTTATTATATTTTGGCTAAAAAACTTGTTAAAAACGTTAATTCTAAGCAAACTTTTTTTAGAGAAATTAATAGTTTTCGATTTATTCGCTATCGAAAATGTATTCTATATCGAAAGTGTATTCTATATAAGTATTCTATATCGAAAAAATCATTGTTTTATCAATTGTACTCATTTATGATTCACTCAATTTTTGCCGTAGAAAAAAAGTTTTTCAAACCAAGTTCTTGGGAAAATAACCTACAATTTCATATTTAAACATTTTTTCGTATCTCTGATGCTAATCTTTCTATTCTGAAGGAAATGGCATTTTTTACCAAACTACAAAAATTCGTTATTCGTTTTAACTCTAGTTTTTTTTAAACTAATCATTTTAAGCCACTAAAACTTCTAGAATGTATTAATAATACATAAATAAAGAAGAATGAATAAGGCAAACGGCTAAAAACAACGCTAACTTATATTATTATGCTTCCAATTGGATTTCTCCTTTTTTTTCAAAATAATATATTAATTTTTTAACCGTATTTTTTTATTTTAGAGAGTTTGATAAAAAAGAATTTTGTATTTTTTTACAAGATCTATAAGGGTATTATTATTAAATCTCTTAAAAGTCCTCAGTCGCAAAAAGAGGTGACTTTGAAAGGGTTTGTAAAGATGATTTTTGCATGTTATTACAAGTTTTAATTGTCAATTTCTGACTGAATTTTTACCGTAGAAAAAATGTTTGTTAAAAAATTAAACATTTTTTCGTATCTCAAATGCTAGTCTGTCTATTCTGAAGAAAAAGACATTTTTTCCAAACTACAAAAATTCGTTATTCGATTTTAACTCCATTTTTTTAAAAGCCAATCATTCTAGGCCGGTCAAACTTCTAGAACCTCTTAATAATACATAAATAACGAAGATCAAATAAGGTAAATGAATAGTTTGAATTAGCGTGGTGATTAGGGCGGTTGCTTTCAATCACTTTTTCGCTGAAAAAAAATACGGACTGACATTCTTTTCATTATAAGTCACTTAATTTTTGAGCTAGAGACTTTTTTTCTATTTCTGGAGATTAATATTTTTAAGTAAGTAATTTAAATTAAAAATGTATACCATTTTTATTCAGTTGCAATGCGACGGCAAAACAATCTTATTTTTCACTTAGAATAGGGAGCGCAGTCCAGCACTCTGAATCGACGATTTTCGACTCTTATTGGAGTCATCATCGGAGAGGCGTAGGCCTGCTGCTCTCTACTAGAAGTGACCAACCATGAAAGGTTATCCCCACACTGCAAGTGATGTATATGGATTAGGTGACTAGCGTCATCTGGCAATTGAAAGGTAAAGTTTTCAATCCTAATAGCAACATTAATAATATTGAAAAATATTAAAAATATTACTAAAAGATTTTTAAATTGAAAACTTATTAGTCCATTTCCCTGGTAAGACCTCCAAGGCTTCTACAATTTGCAAGTCAGATGGATGCTGCAGTGAAGACAAAGGGAAGGAATTCTAAACCTTTGCAATTCACAACCCCCGTCTGCAGCTTGGTAAAGTTCCAACGGAAAATGGACCTAGTTACTCTATAATAGGAATAATACTGATATAAAATAAAAATGTATACAATTTTTATCCAGTTGCAATGCGACGGCAAAACAATCTTATTTTTTACTTAGAATAGGGAGCACAGTCCAGCACTCTGAAAAAATAAAATTTTGTCCTATGAAAAATGCACGTTAGGACCAAAAAAAAATGTAACATTTTAATGGCAATTTATGTGAATTTTATATAATTTCTTTAACGTCTACTTCCAGTTTTTTCTTAACCAAAAGAACAATAAGTAAATGAACAATAAGTAAATGAACCAAATGTCGAAACCCAAAAGACTTCATCTTTAAACAAATAAATGTTTAAAAATAATAAATCTTTGGATTTCTTAGTTCGGAAACAGATTCTCTCTTATACCTATTCCCATCCTTCTAAAAATTGCAAGGAAAAGGGTGATGAATGTAGAGACATGTGGAGTCTACATAGTTGCACTCCACAACATATCAATTCACCGAGGTAAAGATCAACAAATCTGCTTCCTAGTACTCGGTACGTGAGTAAAATCGTGGGTAGATAAGTAAATAGTTTGAGTAATAGCTATTTGTATAACAAGGGAGGAAAGTGCTACTTTTCCTCCCGAGAATGAAGTTTACTGCCCGACGCGTAGCGGAGGGCAGTACTCATTCAAGGGAGGAAAAGGTACTTTACTCCCATGTTATACATATGGTTTTTCCACCTTCGTCAAATAACAAGTCATTTTTTTATTTTTACTTAATTTATTTATGTAACTAACCAACAAAATCTATTAGAACTAAAACTAACAAGTAGGTACAATACAATCAAATACTATAGACTATTAGAGTCAATAGTATTTGGTACAATATAACTGTCAACTGTCAAATATAAGTCAAATTATTAATGTAAACATTGTTAAATCAGAATAACAATTTACTGTTTTTACCATTCTGCAAAATACAGAGTGTTTTTAAATAAACGTTAAAATGTATAGACACTTACGTAATAGAAAATAGATATTGTACAGGGCGTCAATAAGTTATATTTCATGAATGAAATACCATGACGTCACTTTTATTTTTTCTCCCTAGGGAGGAAAAATATTTTCCTCCCTAGGGAGGAAAAGTACAACTTTGCTCCCTACAATCAGGTCCGGAAAAGTATACTTTCGGTAGAGGTAGGTATAAAACGGAAATATCGAGTTATTTCTGCCTGTTATATTTTATGTTCGAGGAGATTTCCCAAAAAATTTTTCCTAAAGCTATTAAAATACTGTAAAAATTGTTCTTTTTTAATTTCTTTATCTTTTCTAAATGCAGGCTATTCATTTAATGTCTTTGAACTAGTACTTGAGAGAAGGAAGCCCTTCTCCTGTCAGATACACCTGTGCAACTTCCTCTAATCTACGTAGACGGATTATCGAATATTGAAATTTCTGTTATTAGACTGAAGGAAAGGAAAGAAGGCATTATGAGTTTTATTCTCCGACTAGAAAAGAAATTTAACCGTTCGGAAAAATGGGAAAATGCAGATATTGTAAGTGGTCTCTTTGAAGAAACTTTTCTATTATAGCGAAAGCATTTAGTTTAAAAGGATCTCCGCCATTTTATAGAAAATACGGTCCGTCCACCAAATTACAGAATTCATTAAAAGATGATGTCATTAAAGCGCTTTAAGGGTTTTTTTTTATAAAAAAAGTTTAATCTGCCTTGTGAAGATATACAGATATACCTATAGTTTATACTTTTTTTATTTGACTACTGGTGAGGAGATTGTTACCATCACAAGATGCTAGGTTCTCAACCTGTTTTATTGTAGCATAAATCAAGTAATGTTTTGTATGAAATTAAACCACAATTGATTGTAATAAATCTCAAATGAGAATTACATTCTACATTTAGAAGTCAAATAATGTTTTGTATGAAATTAAACCACAATTGTTTGTAATAATTCTCAAATGAGAGTTACATTCTACATTTATTTTGACGTTTCCATTTCTGAAAAGGGTTTTTAAATTTTTTTGAATTAAATGTAAAGTAAATCACTTAAATTGACGCTAATGAAACTGATAAACAACTTCTTCTTCTTCTTTAAGTGCCGTCTTCCAGTCGAAGGTTGAATATCAGCATCACTATCTTTACTCTATCTACCGCTGCTTTAAAGACTTCTATAGAACTACATTTAAATTAGTCCCTTAAATTCTTCAACCATGACACTTTCCTTCTTCCTCTACTCCTTCCGCCTCTTATCTTTCCCTGTAGTATAAATCTTAGAATTTCATATTGCTGTCCCATCATTACGTGTCCCAGATAATGTTCGTCCGCTATAACTTTTCCCATGCGTCACGATTCATTTTCAAACAAATTAAGTCAAAACATAAAGTGAAACGAACGTCGATGTGTATATACATTTTGTATACTGTATACATTGTACATCATATACTGTTGTATTTTCATTTAAATTTGAATTAACTTATTTACACGAGGAATGCAAATAGACCCAACTCTAGTTATTTTGCCTTTTATCGCGATAGAAAAGAAGTTTGCTTTAATGAGTGCAAAAACTGGAGCCTAGTAGTGTTCGTCAAAAGTAAGAGTTACTAGAGAGTAAGAGAGTAGCTTAAGAAGCTAGTGCCTCTACAATCAATGGCTCGCAAGTTGTTCTACAATCAACAGCTCGTAAGTTGCCACTCAACCAACGGCTCGCTAGTTTGCCGGTGTAACAGCCTAGCTTGTAAGGCTTTTTTTGTGTACGGACTTGGTGCAGTGTTAAATGCAGGTGAGGGCCCTCTTGAAGACCAAATGCAGGGATTCAATTGGTAAGTGGACCTCTTTGCGCCTCATTTAATTCATCATTTTATTCCTTTTTTGCTCATGTTTAAGTTTTTTTATTGAACCGGTGTCAAAACTCCGTTAGAAATCAAAGAATCAGCCCCTATTTGAGATCGTAACATCAAAGATCCACTTCGAACGTGGATATTGTTTTTTGAGGTGTTTTGATAGTCAGATTTTTAAAGAATTTAAACTTTATTGCTTTTATAATTAATTGTTCAATTATTGTTGGGGTGGCTTGTTTTTCCTCGCTTGTATACAATATTGCTTGTTAACAATTAATTTTGAATAATATAATAAAATTTGCATTTTGAAATAACGCCCAAAAAACATTGCGTACAGTTTTTGCTTCTTTTCTTGTTTAGCAGGTAATGTTGACCAGGAATGAATTTACAGGTACATAGAATTTTGTAAGTTTCGAATTTTAAAGTCAGTTTGCGGCCGCTTGATAAAAATTCTTGTTTTTTGATAAATTATTAAATTCAATTGTTTAGGTCATTAAACTTGTAAAATATTAGCTATTTGAATTTAATTATAGTTAAAATTGCGTTCTCTTTATGCCAGTGGCAGCTTGACCAGGGGATCGTTGATTATTAATTTGTATTTTTAATTTTATCGTTGATTACGTTAAATAAATTTTTATTCTTTTTTCTCCACAATGGCTGACAAATTGAAAAAATATACCTTTCAAAGGAGAATGGCAATGAAAGATTTAGAAACGTTATTGTCTTTATCCAATTCTGCTCTTACAGAGGTTCATAAGCAGTCGCTTTTTCGTGTTCGGTACTCAGAATTAGACGATGTTTTGGAGAGTTTTAATAAAAATAATCAAAACATCGTTACAAATCTTTTGAACTCTGATCCTACGGATGCTCAATTAGATTCTGAGGACATTATTCGTTCCCAATTTTTGAATGATTATTATCAGATCAAGGCTAATTTCGCGGATCTCTTTGAAGATGATGATAATAGTCAAAATAATGAGGAAAATATCGCCGCTTCGAATGCAGTACAACCTCCTAGTAATGTTCGCTTGCCGCAGTTAGAATTAGTTAAATTTTCCGGTGATTTTACGTCAGCAATTACTTTTTTTGACTTGTTTGATGCGCTTGTGCACCGTAGACCTAACGTTGATGATACGGAAAAATTAACGTATTTGATTCAAAGTTTAGAAGGGCCTCCTTTAAGGTTAGCTAAATCCTTGCCTTTAGCTAGAGAAAATTATGTTAGGATTTATGATAAATTAAAAAATAGGTATTTAAATAAACGTTTGCGTGCAATGGCACATTGGTGCAAAATTGAAGAAGCTCCCGCAACTATGTTTAAGAATTCTGATAGTTATAGTAATTTAATTGATACCTTTTCGGAAAATTTATCAGCTTTAGAAAATTTGGGTTATAAAATTTCGGATTTTGTGTTAGCTTACAAAATTCTCACCAAGCTTGACGAGGAGACTCACCAACGTTTTGAATTATTACATGGGTCTAGTGAAATGCCTACGTTTATTCAATTATCTGATTTCCTAGAAAGTCAATGCATTTCGTTTGACTCATCCTTGTTGTCGCCTTGTTCTCCCAAGGATTCTAATAGAAAAAATAAATCGCCTTCTAAACACAATGTAAATAAAAATGGTTCTAAAGTCAATAATCGCTATAGTTTTTTTTTCGAAGCCTAATGCGACGACTTGTTTGTTATGTTCTGTCGATCACCATTTAAAAGATTGTTCTTTATTTTTAAATAAATCTCCTTATGAACGGTACAACGCTTGTAAGAGAATGCGTCTTTGTTTTAAATGTTTAGAAAAACACGATTCTCGTAGTTGTAGTGTCACCTCTCGTTGTGGTCATTGTAATTCATCCCACCATAGTCTTTTACATTTTAAAAGTTCTGAAAGTGCCACTCACGGCGCTACTTTTGTTGCTGCCGCTCCGACTACTGCTTCTTCTGATGCTCAGGTTAATACTGGAACATTGAGCTCACACGCTGCATCATTAGGTAGTGTTGCCTCAAAAAACTCGAGCGTTTTGTTAGCTACTGCTGTGGTAGAAATTATGGATGGTTGTGGATTGTATCAACCTGTTCGAGCTTTAATTGATGGGGGCAGCATGACCTCTTTTGTATCTCAGTCTTGTATTCGTCAGTTAGGTATTAGACATTCTTCTGCTACCTTATTGGTACAAGGTATTAGTGCTATAAAATGTACAGTGGTTGGTCGAGTTGATCTTCAGATAAAACCTGTGGATAGAGTGGATCCTATTTTTAATTGTGAGGCGTTTTTGTTGCCAAAAATTTGTGAGGACCTACCCGTTGTCAGTTTGGATGTTGAGCATTGGTCTTATATTGCTAATTTAAAGTTGGCAGATCCTCGGTTTCATATATCTGGTAAGGTAGACTTATTGTTTGGAGCTGATATCTTTTCTCAGTTATTATTAGAAGGTAAAGTTCAAACTCCTAGAGGTATGCTTGATGCTCTTAATACCGTTTTTGGCTATGTCCTTATGTGTCCCTGTAGTTCGGTTGCTATGACATCTGCCACCTCGTTGTTTTGTCACGTGGATCAAATGGTTTCGTTGGAGGAGTCTGTAAAGCAGTTTTGGAGTTTAGAAACTGTTCCTGAAGTAGAATGTTCAGCTCCTGAAGATATTCTTTGTGAGAAAAATTTTGTTGAGAATGTTTGTCGAGACGGCTCTGGTCGTTATACCGTTGCTCTACCTTTCAGGGAATTATCTCCTGTTTTTCCAGGAATGTTTGAGTTAGCTGTAAATCGTTTTCTTTCCTTAGAAAAAAGGCTTTTGTAAAATCCTAGTGTTTATCAGAAATATTGTACCTTTATGAAAGATTATTTGGATTTGCATCATGTGGAGCTTGTGTCAGAAACTTCTCGTCCATTATCTTGTTACTATATTCCTCACCATGCTGTATTAAAACCTGATAGTTTGACTACCAAGTTGCGAGTTGTATTTAATGCTTCTGCTCGAATTGGAAATCAGAATTCTCTTAATCAGTGCTTGTTTACTGGAAAGAAACTACAGCAAGATATTTTAACTATTTTATTGGGTTTTCGACTTCATAAATATGTCTTATCCACGGATATTAAGCAGATGTATAGGCAGATACGAGTTGAGAAAAGTCATTGTGATTGTCAGAGGATTGTTTTTAGATTCTCTCCTGATGAAGAGTTACAGGAATTTCGGTTATTAACAGTTACTTATGGTGTATCATCAGCTCCTTTTCTTGCTTTAAGGACTTTGTTGCAGCTGAGTGAAGATGAAGGTAGAGAGTTTCCCCTTGCCGCTGAAGTTTTGCGTACGAGTACTTATGTTGACGATATAGTGTGTGGTGGTGATACCTTAGAAATTGCGCTAGATCTTCGGAATGAGTTGATATCCTTGTTATTTCGAGGTCAGTTTGAATTGCGTAAGTGGTCGAGCAATGATATGCGATTATTAGAAGGGCTACCGGAGTCGCATATTGGTAAGAAACCTATTTCCTTTGATGATAATAGTTGTTCGTCACCTCTAAAAATCCTTGGACTTGTATGGAATGCACAGTTGGATTGTTTTTCTTTTGAAGTGACAGCTCTGGACAAATCTTGTACTAAGAGAAGTATGTTGTCTGAATTGGCCCGAGTGTTTGATCCTGTAGGTTTTCTAGCTCCCATGACTTTGTTCACGAAGCACCTTATCCAAGGTTTATGGTTGTCCGGAACCGACTGGGATGACTCTCCTCCAGACTCAATTTGTAAAGTTTGGAACCAGTATAAGGAACAACTGTTATCCCTTGCAGAGCTTGAAATACCTAGGTGCATGTTCGTGTCCACGTATATTTGTTGTGAGGTACATGGGTTTTGTGACAGTAGTGAAAAGGGTTATGCGTTATTTATTTATTTGCGTTTTTTTCTACCAGATGGTCAGGTTTGTGTCTTTTTTGTTTGCGCGAAGTCAAAAGTGGCTCCCATAAGAACTGTAAGCATTCCACGTTTGGAGCTGTCCGCTGCAGTTCTACTATCTAAACTCATGCAGTTTGTAGTCAGAGTATTAGATCCTAAACTTAAAATCGCAAAATTTGTAGCTTGGTCCGATCCTCAGGTAGCTCTAAGTTGGATAAAATCCTCTCCTCATCGTTGGAAAACTTTTGTTTCTAACCGGGTTTCATATATACAGGAACGCCTTTCTCCTAACAGTTGGTTTTATGTTCCTTCTGCTCAGAATCCCGCTGATTTGGCTTCCAGAGGTGTTTTACCTGCTCTAATGTTGGAGCAATCTCATTGGTTTGCAGGTCCTGAGTTTTTGTATAACACCGATCCCATTCCAGACGCTTCCTGTTGCTTTTCTGAGTGTGCTGAAATGCTTGATGAGGAGCGTACGGTAACTGTGGCTTGTGTTAATGATAATAATTTTCTTGAGAATCTATTGAATGACATTTCCGATTTCTCGTTTATACGACGACTTATAGCTTGGATCTTGAGGTTGCTTGGAATTCAAAATTCCCCAATGATAAGAGAGAAGGTCCCTTAAGTTCAAAGGAACTTTATGAGTCGTTGATTATGCTAGTTAAATATACTCAACACCGATATTTTGAAAGGGAGTTCGAGGGAAATGTTTTTTCCAAACCTTTGCGAAAGTTGTCCTGCGGAGTATTACGGGTTGGCAGTCGTCTTAGATATTTGTCTGTTTCGATTGATAAGAAATTTCCTTGCATCCTACCTCGCGAAAGTCCATTAACTTATTTGCTGATTGATTATTACCATAAACGATACTGTCATGCTGGGCTGCGTACAGTTAGTTTTTTGCTTGCCCAGTCATTTTGGATTTTGTCTCCTAAGCGTGCTATACGCTCGGTTTTGTCAAAATGTATACAGTGTTGGAGGCCCAATCTAGAAATTACCAACCTCCAATGGGTAACTTACCCCTAGTTAGAATTTCCCAGGTTAAACCCTTCCTGAATTCAGGTATGGATTTTGGTGGACCGTTTTATGTTGTGATGAATCGCTATCGAGGAGCTAAATCTTGTAAGGTGTATCTTTGCCTCTTTGTTTGCATGGCCACCAAAGCTCTTCATTTAGAGTTAGCTAGTGATTTATCGAGTGAGACTTTTCTCTCTGCTTTGCAGCGTTTCATAGCTCGTCGTGGTAGGGTTGATAATTTATATTCTGATCGTGGCAGTAATTTTGTTGGCGCTGCTAAATACCTTAACCTCATGAAAAATGCTGCTTCAAATGAAAATATTTCCTTCCATTTTAATGCTGCATCTGCTGCCCACTTTGGCGGTTTATGGGAGGCGGGAATAAAGTCAGTAAAGACGCACCTAGCTCGCGTTATAGGCGATCAGATCTTGTCATATGAGGAACTAAACACGGTCGTAATTCAGATTGAATCGTATATTAATTCTAGGCCCTTGACCCCTATAAGTTCTGATCCTAATGATTTGTCAGTTCTAACGCCGGGTCATTTTTTAAATCTAGAACCTCTTTCGGCTGTGTTTGAACCTCTTGATGGAGCGTATATTCCTGCATCTCATTTGATGAGATGGAAGTTAATAAATCAAATGCATAAAACTTTTTGAGAACGCTGGAGCAAAGAATATTTGCATACTTTGCATCAGCGCAGTAAATGGACTTCATCCGATAATTTAAAACCTATCGAACTAGGAACGATGGTCCTTATAAAGGATGATAATATCCCTCCGTCGCAATGGCGTTTGGGACGAATATCCCAAGTATTTCCGGGACAGGATGGAATTATAAGAGTTGCGGATGTTAAGACCACAAAGGGAATTCTTCGACGCCCCCTTGTCAAGCTGTGTCCTCTGCCTATCTAAATAATTCCTTAGTTTTTTTGTTGATCTTGTTATTAGTATGATATTGTTTAATTTTTTTTTTGGGATTTATTCCAAAGTGCCATGATTTAAGTTATTTCTTTTTGTTTATTAGCTTGTAATAATTTAAAATGCACCATTCAAAGCTGCATTTTGGTGGGGGAGAATGTTGTATTTTCATTTAAATTTGAATTAACTTATTTACACGAGGAAGGCAAATAGTCCCAACTCTAGTTATTTTGCCTTTTATCGCGATAGAAAAGAGGTTTGCTTTAATGAGTGCAAAAACTGGAGCCTAGTAGTGTTCGTCAAAAGTAAGAGAAGCTAGTGCCTCTACAATCAATGGCTCGCAAGTTGTTCTACAATCAACAGCTCGTGAGGGCCCTCTTGAAGACCAAATGCAGGGATTGAATTGGTAAGTGGACCTCTTTGCGCCTCATTTAATTCATCATTTTATTCTTTTTTGCTCATGTTTAAGTTTTTTTATTGAACCGGTGTCAAAACTCCTTTAGAAAACAAAGAATCAGCCCCTATTTGAGATCGTAACATCAAAGATCGCACATATACTGTATATATTTTTATTGTGTTTATTATTTCGTACTCCTTGCCCATTTTTCGCAATACGCCCGTGTTCGTTTTCTTTTGTGTCCATGATATTATAAGCATCCTTCTGTAACACCACATTTCAAATGTCTGTAGTTTATTTATGTGTTCTTGCTTCAATGTCCAACTTTCAACCATATTGCAGTATCCAGAACACGTAGTATATAAAAGCCCTTACTCTAAGTTCTAATCAAGGAGGTCTTTGTTGCAGAGAATTGTTTTTATTTTTACAAACGCATTTTTTTCTATTTCTATCCCTTATTTCAAGTACCTATGATCATATGCTGCGTTGACTACCAAAAGGCATTTGATTGTGTAAGCTGGATAAATCTGTGGTCAATTTTAATAGAAATGGGCGCACCAATGCACCTGGTGACACTTATTAAAAATCTGTACCAGTCTAATATAGCGACAGTACGACTAGATCAGAAGTTTTCAAACCAATTCAAGACCGAGAGAGGTGTTAGACAAGGATGCGTGTTGTCACCTGACTTATTTAACATTTATGGTGAACATGTCACGAGGATGTTTTTAAAAGGATGGGCCGGTGGAGAAACAGTAGCTGGTAGGAAAATCTCCAATTTAAGATTTGCTGATGACACTACACTTATAGCAGCAAACTAGCAAGAAATATTTGATCTTCTGCAAAGAGTTGAGTAGGAAAGCAATAAAGTTGGTCTGAAAATCAATAAAGCTAAGACAAAAATAATAGTGGTCGACAGATTTGACACTATTCAACTGACTAACATATTACAAGAATACCATATAGTAAATACCTTTGTCTATCTCGGGTCTAGTATAACTAACGATGGTAACTGTGAAGCAGAAGTTCGGAGACGTATTGGTATGGCAAAAAATGCGATGAGTCGCCTAACTAAAGTTTGAAAAGACAGATCTATCTCTCAAAATATCAAGATGAGACTGGTGAATGCCCTTGTATTCTCAATATTTCTATACGGAGCAGAGATTTAGACTCTTTGCGCATGCGAGCACCAAAAAATTGATGCCTTTGATATGTGATGCTGGAGAAGAATGCTGCGCATACCTTGGACAACTCATAGGACAAACGTTTCCATTCTAAACCAACTCAATATTAAAAAAAGGCTGTCCACAATATGTCTGCAACGAATTCTGCAATTCTTTGGTCACGTGGTTCGCAGAGGTGACGAAAGTTTGGAGAGATTAATTGTTTCTGGAAACGCTCAGGAGAAAAGATCAAGAGGACGATCACCAACTAGATGGTCTGACCAAATAAAGCATTCAGCTGGAGACTCATTCTGCGAAGCTCTTAGAGCAGCTGAAGATAGAGACCAATGTAGAAACATTGTTAGGAATATTGAAAGAAATCACGATCCTCAGTAATGGGGAAACGACAGAAGAGAGAGAGATTCCTTATTTCTCTTGTTTGATGATTATTGCCAGAAATCTAAGTATTTGAATGGTTTCTAGGTATTTGTATTTATCAACCCTTTCTATCACTATATTTCCCAAATGTATGCTTTTTTGCTTGTTAGTTGATAAACAACTAAAATCCAAATATATTAGAAGATATAAATAAAACATGGACGAAATAAAAAGCTGGTTGCAACCAGCGGAAGAAGAGTGCACATCGCGTAAAACACAAGAGAACAAACATTGGTTATCAGGCTAAACCTTAGGATTAGTGAAAAAAAAAATAATTATGCTACTATTTCACAATTCGGAAACAATTCTCAATCAATAGCGGAGCTAAGCAGAAAATTACAATGTATGTGCATCAAAAATAACAAAGATCTGGTCTTTGGCATTTCTGGGTCCAGGTTATTCCAGACTTTTTTCATACTTTATGACCTCAAATAATGCCACAGGTTTTTTTAGGAGAAACTCCTTTATTTGGCTTGTTTGCTTAAGTGTCGGTATTAATACAAACAAGCTCAGGATTGGCCACCTCTGATAGGCCAGTGCCGGGCAATTTCAGAGGGCATGTGGAGGAGGTTTTATTCTTCTCATCATATAGAGGGTACAATCCGCCAATCCAATCATATGTAGACGAGGCCTAAGTCTATGGTGGCCGGTAAGCATACTGACCACCATAAAACATCTTCTACGCTTTAGAAAGAGATAAGGATGACTCCACTATATGGAGACTAGCCAGTATAATACCTCCAACTGTAAAGGGAACTCCATTCACAGCTTGCTAGCATCTTAATATGACGAAGTATGATTTCATTGTACTGAAATAAAACACTCAATCAATTTTAAGAGCACACAGTAGCGATCAACAGGTAGCAACAAACGCGGTCCAAGATTGCGAAAGTTCTGCGAACTTTCAAAAGTGAGACAACAGTGCGTCGGTAATTCGACACTGACAGTGACGTTTATACTATCAAAAGCAATAATTTTTATACACATAGGCGCGAAATGTTGCCAAGTCAGTGACATCCGATTTCTTGTTATAAAAAAATCGATTTTTAGTAGTTCCATGTGACACAAAATCTAGGCACGGGATAAAAAAGTTTATTTGAAGAAAGTGTTTTTTTTTGTCTTTCTTAATGGCGGTACAGGCTCCTTTTCTCAATATTTTATTTAGTTATAGAGTAATTTCTACATACTAACATATATCTGAAATTGAATTTCTGTACCGCCATTCTTTATTATAGTACGAATATGTGTGCCAAATATCTCGACAAAATATTTAAAATTAGAGCCGCAATCTTGGAACGCATTTTTTGCTACCTGTTGATCGCTACTGTTTGCTCTTAAGACAGTAGCGACACCGTTATCAATTAACACAGACGAAATTCTATCTCTATTATTAAAGTGCATTTATACAAGATGAATGGATATTAGGTGCGGTAGGGACATTCTAGAATAAAGGCCAGATGAAAGGCATGTTCTAACAGAACGTTCACATCTCTATCAAACTCTTTCTCTCTCTCGCTGTAGGTTCACAACGAATCTTCGATGTATGTTGCTTGAATGATTTGCTCCCATGTACAACTAAATGGACAAACCAAATGCATAAACAATACAAAGCTTGTTCATAAAAAGTAGGTGCAAGTAAAGAGCAAAAACAGAGATTGCAGTTTTTACGGTAAAACTTCATTCAGTAGTAAATTAATACAGGGTAGCGAGAAAGTATGGAAACATGGTAGTTTCTCGGAAACCGCTTGACCGATTGTTATAAATTTCCGAGATAATATTATAGTGGTAATTACATTGTTGTCAAATCTTCCGTTTTTCTGGAAACCTAATGAACTTTCTTATGTTAAATGGAGCATCCCTTATATCTTTTGCGTTTTGAAGTCCTTAAAAATACTGATTATTTTTTATATTATATTCCCTATACCTAAATGCCACAATTTCGGAGTTATTTCTCCATTTATTAAAAAAAAAATTAACAAATTATAAAAATCAATTTTATCGGCCCAGGTTGACATTATTTTAGGTCCATTGGATCATTAGGAACAAAAAAGGTCTTCTGTAATTTTCCTCAAAAGTTAATCGTTTACGAGTTATAAACAATTTAAAACTGACAAAAAATTGGAAAATGACGATTTTCTAGGTGCAAAAACATATATGTAAAAATATTATTTTTGAAATTCCGAAGTACCTAAATTCAAGTTCAAACCTTATTGTATCAGATATCGATAAGTGATTTGGTCTTGCTCTATTTTAAAATATTATTTTTTAGTTGTTATTGCCCGATGGCCCGTCCGCTCGTATGAGCTTCATTAAAATTAAAGAAAAAAACAATATTTTATAATAAAACATGCCAAAAGTTCTTATAGGGATCTAATACAAGAAGGTTTGAGTTTGAATTTAGGTTCTTTCTAATTTTAAAAATATTTTTTTTACTTTTGTTTTTGAACCATAAAAATCGTTTTTTTCGATGTTTTTCAGTTTTAAATTGTTTATAACTCAGAAATAATTATTTTTAGAGGAAAATTACAAAAGACCTTTTTTTTCCCAATGATACAAAGAACCTAAAATAATATCTACTCGGGCTGAAAAATTAGATTTTTTATAATTTGTTTAAATTTTTTTTTTAATAAATGTAGCAATAATTTCGAAATTATGGCATATAATATGGCATATATAGGGAATATAACATTAAAAATAATCAGTGTTTCTTAAGGACTTCAAAACGCAAAAAATATACAGGGTGTTCCTTTTAAATTAAGAAAGTTCATTAGATTTCCAGAAAAACGGAAGATCTGACAACAATATTATTACCACTTTATTATCGGCCACATCAGAACATCCTTGCCCACCAAATTTATAAAAATCGTTTAAGCGGTTTCCGAGAAATTGCTGTGTTTCCATACTTTCTCGCTACCCTGTATAATATAATATAATATAATATAATATAATATAATATAATATAATATAATATAATATAATATAATATAATATAATATAATATAATATAATTAATAATAAAATAATCATTACGATTCTGATTTGGTGCCCTTCAGCTAAACCTTTAACTAAAACAAAAATATGTTTGTTTATATTATAATTTTATCAATTTTATTATAAGTATATTATAAATTAGTATTTTTTTATTTGCCTTGTGTATAATATAATCATTTCGTTTTTATATCGCGCCCCGAGCATGTCTTCCAATTTGCCATAAAAGGAAAGCACGTAAAGAAATAAAAAATAGCGTCAATTTTTTAAGCAGATAGTTCACGTCTAACCTTTAGCTTTATTGTCTTCTTTATCATATAATGATGTTATTTGTCAGATTTTGTGTGTAAAAAATTGACTTTATATTTTAAATTTTCTTGATACATACTGTTATTTTAAAGAATATATTTATAAATATCTGTCCAAATCGGCATTTAAAAACGCAAGTGTTTTTAATAAATATAAGATGGAGACGAAGTAGTAATTTTTGTCTTTTGCGCTTTAAAAATTCTTTATTCTGCTCTAAATATAGAGTGTGGAAGCCACTTATAGAATAAAATTGTTTGTGTACTTATTTTAGAAAATTACAAGAAAACGCTGAGATCCGTCAAGTTTTAAATATAAACGTGCACATTTTAGACATACATTTAAATATACAGGGTGATTTACAAAAGTCTAGCGTAGATGTAAATTAGATCAAAAGGGTCTAATAATAGAACAAGTGATGGAGTTTAAATATAGAGGCATCACACTATCTAGCTGCGAAATGCTCGAGCCAGAAGGGGACGATCTAGTGAATAGGGCAAACAAAACACAGGTTGCCTGTATGAAACAATATGAAGAAATAAAAATATCGTAAAAGAAATGAAAGGCAGAATTCTCAAAACAGTCGTCAGACCAATAATGACATAAGCGTCAAAACACGACCCGAAACAAAGAGGACAAAAAGAATGCTAGATACAGCAGAGATGAAAACCCTTCGAAAAATCGATGGTAAGACACTATGGAACAGAGCTAGAAGTACAGATATACAGCGAAGGTGCAAGTTGGAGAACATTATTAACTGAGTGTAACTCTGGAAGGTAAATAGTAAACGTGCCAGTTTTCTTTTTTTTTATTGTTTTTTTTATTTTTTTAAGTTCAAACAACAAAAAATTTTCAAATCGATGTTTAAAGAAAACGGTGCATCCTTCCGAACTAAATCGAGAGTACCTTGTAATACTAGAATACCTGAAAATTTAATAATCCAGTATCAAAACTTCTTAAAAGTTAAAGACAAAAATCTATGCGATAAAATCACCGTTGCCCTACCCAAAAGGGACGTCGATATTCGGTACTAGAAATTCGCAATTTATGGAATCGATTTACATCTGAAAGATAAATAGGCGTACCGTTTTTCTAAAAAGAAGTGTTCTGGAAGTAAACTAATTTAAAGACGCCATCTTCAAAGAGCTCTACACTCTACCTCCCTTAGGAAACATTTTCGCTGATTTTTGCGTTAAACCCTAATATTTTGAGCTCAGGAATCTACAGATAAAAATATTTCCAATTATTAAGGAAACACCCTGTATATTAAGAACGAGTAAATTTTGTCCCAATGTTTTTTCCCTTTATGGCATGATGTACGATTTTTATACAGCGTTCAATTTTATTCGATCTAGATCACGTGACACATCGTCCGTTAAAATCGAGGGAATAGGAACGAAAATACGTATCTAATGCCCCTTTCATATCTAATGCTGCCATGTTTAAGTTTTCTCTGTCTATTCGTTAAATCCTGTCATATGATAATTATATTGCACGGTCTTGTATGTTAAGTGGTTTAGGCACTGTAACGTGGTAGTTCTTCTAAGGACGACAGACTCAGTAAAACACAAGTTAAAAAAAAGTAAACATATTGAAGATAACTATACACAGTTTAAAACAAATAAAATAATAGTACATTGTTTACCGGGTAGGAAAAGCTTAACATTCCTGGACGACTGTGAAGATTGCTAAGTCGAGGCGCAAGCCGAGACTTAGCAACACAGAGTCCAGGAATGTGGCTTTTCCTACGAGGTAAACATACTATTTTTCCGCAAATCGTTTAAAATTCGACAGATATTGATTGATTTAAAAAAAACGCGATAATTTTATTCCCAAATAAATGGTGCTTTGAAATTCCTAATAAAATTACTTGGGTTACTATGGAAACGTATTGAGGTTGAATTGTCAAACTTGACGCTTATAAATATAACACTAACAACTGTACGGAAATATCATTTCCTTACAGTAAGGAAATGACATTTCCTTACAGTAAGGAAGTCCTGACTTTTTCTTCAAGAAATTTTGACAGGAATGTCAAAATTTCCTGGCGATTTGCGGAAAAATATAATTCCGTCTTCTGCAAAGGAAAAACAATATTAAACTTTCTTACAGTTATCCGATCATAATAGCAACATTAAAATAATACGATAAACAGTTTATTTATATACAAGAACAAGCTCTCTACGTCAAATCAACATAGCCCTATATTCCCATCCGGAGATCATTCCTCGCTACTATCGCACACTGCGATAACGGTCATGGCAAGACTCCACGTCACTACTGTGGCGTCAGCCTAGGCATAGTTCCACCTCAATATACCGTGCATCTTTGCCAAGCCAGCTAATGCTAGTTCAACACGCTAGCAGCAGCTGTTGAGTCATCGTTAGTTCAACACGCTAGCCACGACTCATCTTCTCATTCTCCTGGTTCGCCTTAAATATGCTCTCGCTGCCACTACTCCTTCGATTTCCCCCAGCGGTGCTATGAAGAAGGAATGCGCAAACACTGACACTCCTTCAGTCGTCTATGGTATTGCAGCTCATCGCTTGCCGAGGTATCATATCGTTACAGCACTATAAATAAGCCTAAGGTCCTTTTCACAATTAACACTATGGCCGTAACCCTCGATTATTTACTTCTTGTGCTTCCTTCTTTCCATCGACTTCTCATACGTCCCGATCCTACGAAAATGACCAAAATGAACCTTAAATTTTGGTACCACCAAATGATGATCCACCAAATCGCAGCTTTTGAGGCAGAGTGCTCCTAAACTATTCTGGTCTGGCCCTGGACTTGGCCTGCAAACAGATCATAAGCGAGATTCCATTTTAGAATCATAGTCTCCGTTTCTTTTGATAAACCAAGAATTAATTAATAATTAATTGATTAAAAAATGTTGTTCTGAAGCTATTTTCTTGTGGCATTTTTGCAATTAACTAGTTTTGATGGGAAATAAGCCACAATTTTACTAAAGAAATGATTATATTAACGTTTCGACGCCCAAATCGGGTGTCGTTGTCAAAACACAAAAAATATTGGATAATATAAACGCCATATTGTATTTTGACAACGACACTTGATTTGGGCGTCGAAACGTTAATAAAATTATTTTTTAGTAAAATTGTGGCTAATTTCCCATCAAAACTAGTTAATTAATAAAAAAGAATGTGTGTGTAATTTGTACGCACGTAAGAAGTTATACTTCTATTATATGATTATATGATTATAAACGAAATTAATATACTCTTTATTTATATTTTATTTAAATATTAAACTAATTTATACTTACTACTTCTCAAACATTTTTATTAAAACAGTGCCAAAAATTAAAAGAATAAAAGAATAAAACACACACAAACACATTAAAAATGCCACAAATAATTTCTGAACATTAATAATTGTCGGAAAATTTTTTAACTAAAACGTATTTTCTGAAAATAAAATTATATAATAAATATACTTACAATCATAAAATGTATAAAAAAATAAAAAAATAAAAGTTTCTATTGGGATTCGAACCAACTTATCAGCGCGGTTGGTATTGGCGTTGTATTGGGGTTCATTCGCATTAAACGCTTCGCCACGGAGACAATGTGTCATTATGTGCGAAGATCGACTAACTAAACGGATTAAACTTTTGACATTTTTAAATTAAACCAAATTATTTTGATTTTGAATTGAAATGATTTAGAATTGAAAAAATACAACAAAACATAGAGTAAGAAAACAATATATTAGGTGAATATTGATAGAAATTTTGATGGTAATCAAATTATGTAAATAAAAGTATTACATACTATGTATTTTGGTAGGTTCAAATAGGTAGGTACCTATGATACATTTACAATTATTACGTACCTGTTGCTTTAAAAGCTATTTAAAAGTCACTACAATTATAAACTTTTTTGTTTCTGTCCTCACAACAATACAACTAATATATTATACAGTTGTTTACCTTCATATTGAACAATTATTTATTATTGACAGATCATTTCAACACCCAATCAGAGTCCGTATAACGACTAATACCATACTGTCGGTGTGCGCATGCGCGCAGATTAATATAAATTCACCCTTAATCTCAATCGCGCCTAAAGAAGTATAACTTCAAGAATGTTATAAAAATTGTATTTTAAAATGAAACATTTTTAATATTTTTGTTAAAAAATATCACTGAAAAAAATGATAAATTTCCTTTTTATCAAGCTTGTTCACTTTTTCGTCTTATTTCAAAACATCTTTCGGGGTCAACAACTCGTCTATTTCCCGATAATACATCTATTCACATAACTTTATCTTTACAGCGAGGACATTTTTCAATGTTGAGGTTTTAGTCTCCCTCGATTTGGTCGCCCTCCCGCATATTTCACTTGTTTCTGTTTCTTTTTGACACTGTCATATAATAAATTACGGTAAAGTATGTTGGAGATGTTCGAGAATATGGCGTGTGCTTACGCCTAAAATGAATACTGTTATTGTATAATAAAATTTGCGGTGTAAATATATTAAGAACGAGTAAACTTCGTCCCAAGGTTTTTTATAGTTTTCGGGTAAATTGGGTTAGAGCTTTTAGGTTACGATATTTTGCAGTAGAAAGTTTTAGATTTTAAAGGCAGTTATTCACCAGGGAAGTAACGATTTTTTCGATCTTTCAGGGTGATCAGAGGAACTGTGAAAATTGTTGTGCGATGCCACTACTAATTGCTATCCAAGGTGCTAACAAACATCCTGCTCGAAAGAATGAAAGTGAAATTGGACAAGAAGCTGAGGAGTAACCAAGGAGGATTTCGTGCTAAGCGTGCTCCAGTATAAATCACATATATTCCTTAATTACTCTACTATAGATTAGGTATATATGTACCTTAAGAATCATCCTCAAACAAGCCAATGCATGGCAGAAAGATATAAGTGTACGTTTTATCAACATTGAAAATGCTTTCGATAAGGTCAATAGGAAACAAATGTGCAAAAGGTTAAAGACAACCAACAAAAATTATTAACCTGATCAAACTGTTTCATAGAGGGAACCAAAGATAGACTAGAACTCGAGGGAGTATTCACAGAAGAAATAGATATTGAATCCGGTGTGAAACAAGGTTGTATCTTGCTTCTACGTTATTCCTAATCTTGGTAGACTGGATTATGAGGAAAATAATAGCTGATCAGACAGAAAGTAGATGGAATCTCTTTAATCAGCTTGAATATCTTGAATTTGTTAACGACATCTGCCTGTTAACACAACCCGACATGATCGGTCTTCAGACAAATGCAGAGAAGAACTATGGAAAAAAAACAAACCAGTATTATTTTGACAGCAATTAAGTAGAAGAAATGGAAATGGTTTGGCCATACGTTAAGAAAAGATCCTAATATCATCACAAGATAAGCAGTCGAATATCAACTTAGAGAACCAGAAAAAGGGGAAGATAATACCTGGAAGAGAACGTAACCAGAGAATACAACAGAATTGGATTAAGATGGGGAGGAGTGGAAAACAAAGCAAGAAACAAAGGACAATATAAGGAACTGGTAAGCAGATTAACCAGAGAATAAACAAAAAAGATGCGCTGAGCTGACCTGACCACCAAACGTTTTACATCACCGGTCAAAAAACGCGGAGAGAGATAGAGAGGAGAGAGAGAGAGAGAGAGAGAGAGAGAGAGAGAGAGAGAACGAGAGATATGTTGCCGATGTTCGGGAATATGGCGTGTGCTTACGCCTAAAATGAATACTGTTATTTTATAATAAAATTTGCGGTGTAAATATATTAGGAACGAGTAAACTTTGTCCCAAGGTTTTTTATAGTTTTCGAGTAAATTTTGTTAGAGTTTTTAGGTTACGATATTTTGCAGTAGAAAGTTTTAGATTTTAGAGGCAGTTGTTCACCAGGGAAGTAACGATTTTTTCGTTCTTTCAGGGTGATCAGAGCAACTTTAAAAATTGTTGTGCAATGCCGCTACTAATTGCTATCCAAGGTGCTCACAAACATCCTGCTCGAAAGAATGAAAGTGAAACTGGACAAGAAGCTGAGGAGTAACCAAGCAGGATTTCATGCTAAGCGTGCTCCAGTATAAATCACATATATATTCCTTAATTACTCTACTATAGATTAGGTATATATGTACCTTAAGAATCATCCTCAAACAAGACAATGCATGGCAGAAAGATTTAAGTGTACGTTTTATCGACATTGAAAATGCTTTCGATAAGGTCAATAGGAAACAAATGTGCAAAAGGTTAAAGACAACCAACAAAAATTATTAACCTGATCAAACTGTTTCATAGAGGGAACCAAAGATAGACTAGAACTCGAGGGAGTATTCACAGAAGAAATATCTATTGAATCCGGTGTTAAACAAGGTTGTATCTTGTCTTCCACGTTATTCCTAATCTTGGTAGACTGGATTATGAGGAAAGTAATAGCTGATCAGACAGAAAGTAGATGGAATCTCTTTGATCAGCTTGAATATCTTGAATTTGTTGACGACATCTGCCTGTTAACACAACCCGACATGATCGGTCTTCATACAAATGCAGAAAAGAACTATGGAAAAGAAAAAAACAAACCAGTATATTGACAGCAATTAAGCAGAAGAAATGGAAGTGGTTTGGCCATACGTTAAGAAAAGATCCCAATATCATCACAAGATAAGCAGTCGAATATCAACTTAGAGACCCAGAAAGAGGGGAAGATAATACCTGGAAGAGAACGTAACCAGAGAATACAACAGCATTGGATTAAGATGGGGAGGAGTGGAAAACAAAGCAAGAAACATAGGACAATATAAGGAACTGGTAAGCAGATTAACCAGAGAATAAACAAAAAAGATGCGCTGAGCTGACCTGACCACCAAACGTTTTACATCACCGGTCAAAAAACGCGGAGAGAGATAGAGAGGAGAGAGAGAGAGAGAGAGAGAGAGAGAGAGAGAGAGAGAGAGAGAGAGAGAGAGAGAACGAGAGAGATGTTGCCGATATTCGGGAATATGGCGTGTGCTTACGCCTAAAATGAATACTGTTATTGTATAATAAAATTTGCGGATAATATATTAAGAACGAGTAAACTTAGTCCCAAGGTTTTTTATGGTTTTCGAGTAAATTGGGTTAGAGATTTTAGGTTACGATATTTTGCAGTAGAAAATTTTAGATTTTAAAGGCAGTTATACATCAGGGAAGTAACGATGTCTTCCATCTTTCAGGGTGATCTCAGCAACTGTAAAAATTGTTGTGTAATGCCACTATTAATTGCTATCCAACATACATCCTGCTCAAAAGAATGAAAGTAAAATTAAACAAGAAACTGAGGAGTAATCAAAAAGGGTTTCGCGCTAAGCGTGCTCCACTATAAATCACATATATTCCTTAAGAATCATTCTCGAACAAGCCAATGAATGTGAGAGTGATATAAATGTAAATTTTATCGACTGTTAAAAGGCTTCCGAGCGAGTCAATAGGGAACAAATGTGGAAAATTGAAGATCGTATGGAACATCAACAAAGATTATTAACCTATCAAACCCAGAATAGAGTGAAGAGATAATATTACACCAAGTTTATTTACCCTAAATCTCGTAGAGACCTTCGAAAGACGAAGCAGATTTTCAAGACAGCGTAGACCTCCCCCCCCCCGTAATTGAAGTACTAGAGGGAAGAGAGAAAATCCCCAGGATTTAATAACTTTACCTCAAGAATTTCGAAACAACTAATCTTAGAAAATTTTTAGAAATTATTTTTAGAATGTACACTTCGCGTCAAAAAAAGTGGTACAACTCTTATAACCGAAAATCGCGTTTTTCAAGTTGTGTAAGTTGATCTTGTCAAATGTGTCATTCTAATTTCTAGGACAACGTTGCCAGTCATCTCAATTAAGTACCCATACATTGACTTGTGTTTTATTATAATTTATGAAAATATTTCAATTCAAAATCATGATAGTTAATAAATCTAGACATAACTCTAATAGTCCAGAAAGCCACTGCGCATCCGCTGGGAAAAATATTCTAATTCGGATTTTTTGTACAATCGTACTCAAAAAGAACTCCTTTTAACAAATTTGCATGTTGCCAGGACCAAAAGGTGGTCAAAAATTTTTTGAACGTTTTTTTTTTGTTTTTTTTTCCTAAAATTATTTTTTTTGCATGAAAAAAGTTTTTTTTAGGGTTTTTGGATAATTCCAAACAGAAAAGGTCTTTAGTGACTTTTCTCTAAAAATGATAGTTTTTGACATGTAAGCGATTAAAAATTGAAAAATTGCGAAATCGGCCATTTTCAACCCACAAAAACTATGTGAAAAACTGAAAATTTTAACGTTGCCAAGGTAAGTAGATATTCCATAAACATCGATTGATGAAATCCCGAAGAGTTTTTTGCAATACAATATTAAAAACTCCTTTGTTGTTTAACTGCTAATCAAGCGTTTCCATCGACAGTATGGTGCAAATGAAAGGAATAAATTCGTTATTTCGTAAACCGGCGACTTTAAGGAAAAATACGAGACAGGTCGATTTTTATTTTTATGTTATGATATTGTGGCATATACGGTATACTAGTGACGTCAACCGTCTGGGCGTGATGACGTAATCGATGATTTTTTTAAATGAGAATAGGGGTCGTGTGGGTTCTTTGAAACCCTTTTCTTTGAAACCTTCTTTGAAACCTTTGAAAGGTTCTTCAATTCTCTATTCAGTAATGTAAACATTTACATAATTATTTATACAGGGTGTCCTTCTACTTCTTTTTTGTCAATTAATTTAATTTAATAAAAATTTTTTTAGCACCCTGTATAAATAATTATGTAAATGTTTATATTACTGAATAGAGAATTGAAGAACCTTTCAAATGAGCTAGCACACGACCCCTATTCTCATTTAAAAAATCATCGATTACGTCATCACGTCCAGATGGATGACGTCACTAGTATACCATATATGCCACAATATCATAACTTAAAAATAAAAATCGACCTGTTTCGGGATTTTTCCTTAGAGTCGCCGGTTTACGAAATAACGAATTTATTCCTTTCATTTGCACCATACTGTCGGTGGAAAATAGTGTCGCGCACGCTTGATTAGCAATTAAAAAAGCAAAGGAGTTTTGAATATTGTATTGCAAAAAACTCTTCGGGATTTCATCAAGCGATGTTTAAAGAATATCTACCTACCTTGGCAACATTCAAATTTTCAGTTTTTCACATAGTTTTTGAGGGTTAGAAATGGCCGATTTCGCAATTTTTAATCGCTTATTTACATGTCAAAAACTATCATTTTTAGAGAAAAGTCACTAAAGATCTTTTCTGTTTGGAATGATCCAAAAAACCTAAAAAACTTTTTTCCATGCAAAAAAAATAATTTTAGGAAGAAACAAAAAGAAACGTTTAAAAAATTTTTGACCATTAGCAACATGCAAATTTGTTAAAAGGAGTCCTTTTTGAGTAAGATTGTGCAAAATATCCGAATCAGAATATTTTTCCTAGTAGTATAGTATAGTTGATCCAAAATATGGCATTACCCAGACATCCAAAGTGAAAGTTATCCTTCAACACCAAATTGTTCTATATGGTCCACACAATGCCCAGAAAAAAGTCACACCATTTTGAGCGTCGGGTTTGGGGGAGAGAGGGGGAAGAAATCGGTAAATTCGTAGTTTTTTAAGTTTTTCGCCAATATTTCTAAAACTATGGGGTTTAGCATGAACAACCTTCTATACAAAATTGTTCTACATTAAATTTGAAATAAAAAAGTTCCTATGCATAATCTTTCTAAAATGAATGGTTCCAAAGTTACGGAGGTAGTATTGTATAACTTGTGCAAAAAAAAGGCCTAACCCAAACATCCAAAGTAAAAGTTTTCCTCCAACACCAAAATGTTCTATATGGTCCACATGTTGTTCAGTAAAAAGTTACACCATTTTGAGCGTCCGGTTTGGGAGGGAGATGGGAGATAATCCGGTAAATTAGAAGTTTTTAAGTTTTTCGTCAATATTTCTAAAACTATCTTTTAGCTTAAACAATGTTATATAAAAAATGTTTTACATGAAATTTAAAACAAAAAATGTTGTATACATAATTGTTATAAAATCAACGGTTCCAGAGTTACGGAGGGTGAAAAGTCGAGGTGTTCGATACTTTTTATATTTTTTGGGCAATATTTATTATATAACTATACCAAAAACCCAGACATCCAAAGTGAAAGTTATCCTTTAACACCAAATGGTTCTATATGGTCCACATAATGTTCAGAAAAAAGTCACACTATTTTGGCCGTCGGGTTTGGGGGGGAGAGGTGGGAGAAATCGGTAAATATAAAAAGTATCAAAAACCTCCACTTTTCACCCTCCGTAACTCTGGAATCGTTGACTTTATAACAATTATGTATAGAACCTTTTTTGTTTTAAATTTTATGTAGAACATTTTTCTATAGAACATTCCTTACGCTAAAGCATAGTTTTAGAAATATTGACGAAAAACTTAAAAAAACTACTAATTTACCGATTTCTCCCCCATCTCCCCCCAAACCGGACGCTCAAAACGGTGTAACTTTTTACTGTACAATATGTGGACCATATAGAACAATTTGGTGTTGAAGGGAAACTTTTACTTTGGATGTCTGGGTTTGGCCTTTTTTGGACCAATTATACTATACTACCTCCGTAACTTTGGAACCGTTCATTTTAGAAGGGTAATGCGTAGGGCCTTTTTTAGTTCAAATTTAATGCAGAACAATTTTGTGTAGAGGGTTGTTCATGCTAAACCACTTAGTTTTAGAAGTATTGACGAAAAACCTAAAAAACTACGAATTTGCAGTTTTCTCCCCCCTCACCCTTAAACCCGACGCTCAAAATGGTGTGACTTTATTCTGAACATTATGTGAACCATATAGAACAATTTGGTGTTGGAGGATAACTTTCACTTTGGATGTCTGGGTTTGGGTCTAACTATACCATACTATAGCGGATGTGCAGTGGCTTTCTGGACTATAAATTATTATGTTTAAATTAAAAAATCGAGAAACGTGATTGGTTTCTCGTAAATTGTACTGTTAATACAAAACTCTATTGATTTCAAAATTGATTTGAAATTAATACAATATGAGTAACTTTTACAGTTAACAAGTGTGGAATTTAAATATATGTATTACAATTCGAAACTGCTGAAATATTAATATTTTGTCATAGCTTCATTATTATTAATCACTTCTTGTAATCTTCTGGGAACTGAGAAATAAACTTAGTTATACATTTTCATCTTCGTCCAAGCTTTCCCAGGATTCTTCAATGATGGTCAATTTTGGTAGTGCTAAAAATAATACCTATCTATTAAAACCTTTATACATTTTTAAACGTCATTTTTTTTGTATTTAGATTTAGTGCAATTCTGTTATGGCAACAACGAAGTGATTCACGAACTATTGTATCCAGTCTGAACACAGGTTTACATTGGGAACAAAAAGTGTACCAGATTTTTATGACGGGAAGTGTACCACATCCAAAGGATATAGTTTCTAATTTCTGAATTATTAGAAACTATATCCTTTGGATGTAGTACACTTCCCGTCATAAAAATCTGGTACACTTTTTGTTCCCAATGTAAACCTGTGTTCAGACTGGATACAATAGTTCGTGAATCACTTCGTTGTTGCCATAACGGAATTGCCATTTCAGTTTATTTAAATATTTTAAGGACTGTCAAACTAACGCCAGAACGTGTATGTATCGATCTGTAAATTGGTATTATTACTGTAAATACTAGTTATTAAAATTAGTTTTCGCTCAAATAGTGACTAATAACATTTGTGTTACCTACGTGTTAATCATCAAGAACAAGCTGTAACTTCAGTCAGTAAGAGATGTTTTACTTAATAATCTTCCAAATTAAACACATACAGTGTCAAACTGTCAATAGTTTTTCACTGTTGCTATCCCGTCCCAACGGACTCCAACGGTTGGACAACCAGTATTGCAGTGACGTATCCAAGGTTATCACTTATTTCCAGACATCCAAAGCGTAATATTAACAAATTCAAGTTACTTTTGACTACATGAGTAACAATTTAAATCAATGTTCCCCCACTATTAGTATCACCATGTCTGGACCCAATTCTTCCAGTAACCTTTCTAGTTCATATGCAACTGCTACTATGACTAAACAACGCCCGAAGTATCCCAAGAAGATCGAAGCAATTTTATAATTAGTTGTACGTCTCTATATTATCCAATGATTGTATCTCCAATTTTTTTTATTCATAATTTTTACCTAATGTTATTTAAGATTTAGAAATTAACTGTTATAATAATTAGTTTTAAGTCTTTATTGTAATTAATTATTGTATAACCAATATTGTTTGTGTCAATGGCCATTGCTGCCGGGTCGCATAAATTTAAATAAAAAAAATTAAAAAAAAAATATTTTAGTGTTAAACAAAACTTAATTTCTCCACTTTTTGTAATATATTTTGCTCTCGATTAATATACAGGGTAGCGATAAAGTATGGAAACACGGTAATTTCTCGGAAACCGCTACAACGATTTTTATAGATTTTGGTGGATAAGGGTCTTCTAATGGGGCCGATATTATAGTGGTAATTACATTGTTGTCAAATCTTCCGTTTTTCTGGAAATCTAATGAACTTTCTTATTTAAATGGAACACCTTGTATATTTTTTGCGTTCTGAAGTCCTTAAGAAATACTGATTATTTTCATGTCATATTCCCTATACATAAATGCTATAATTTCGGAGTTATTCCTACATTTATTAAAAAAAATTAAACAAATTATAAAAATCAATTGTTTCGGCCCGGGTAGACATTATTTTAGTATCTTTGGTACATTGAAAAAAAAAGGTCTTTTGTCATTTTCCTCTAACGTTAATCGTTTCTAAGTTATAAACAATTTAAAACTGAAAAAATTCGAAAAATGACGATTTTCTAGGTTAAAAAAACACAAGTAAAGAGTATTATTTTTGAAACTATGAAGTACCTAAATTCAAGACTAAAGCTTATTGTATCAGCTGGCGATAAGTGATTTGGTCGTATTTCATTTTAAAACATAGTTTTTAGTTGTTAATGCAACCCGATCGCCCGAATTAAAAAAATAATGTCTTAGAATAAAACTTGCCAAAAATTCTTATAGGGAGCTGATAGTAGAATTTTTTAGCTTGAATTTAGGTACTTCGTAATTTTAAAAATTATTTTTTTTTACTTGTGTTTTTGAACCTTAAAAATCGTCATTTTTCGATTTTTTCAGTTTTAAATTGTTTATAACTCGGAAACTATTAACTTTAGAGAAAAATAACGAAAGACCTTTTTTGTTCCCAATGATCCAAAGAACCTAAAATAATATCTGCTCGGGCCGAAAAAAATTGATTTTTGCAATTTGTTTAAAAATTATTTAATAATAAATGTAGCAATAACTCCGAAATTATGGCATTTAGGTATAGGAACTATAACATGAAAAATAATTAGTATTTCTTAGGAACTTCAAAACGCAAAAAATATACAGGGTGTTCCATTTAAAATAAGAAAGTTCATTAGATTTCCAGAAAAACGAAAGGTTTGACAACAATGTAATTACCACTGTAATATCGGCCTCATTAGAAGACCCTTATCCACCAAAATCTATAAAAATCGTTCAAGCAGTTTCCGAGAAATTACCGTGTTTCCATACTTTATCGCTACCCTGTACAATTTGTGAATGATTCGCCAAGAATCTAGCGTTTTTTTTTTGAAAAATTCAAAAATTATATTGAGTGTGTAATAAAAAACATAAGCCAGATATTCAGTCTTACCTAAAAGGCTCTGTCTGGAAACACTTTTTAGTACCCTGTGAACGCTCTCTGTACTAGTTTTGTGTGAGCCAGAATGTGGTGCAGAACACTGAACCGGTGAAGTTATATTCAGGCGAGATCCACTGCTGCTCAACCGTTCTCCCACCATACATCCCACCGATGTAATGACACCTGAAACAGAAATAGTTAAAAATAATGAATTATCAGTAGTAATTGCACGAGAGCTCTAAAACTATCGATTTGTTTCCCGAGTGACACTTTGACAGTTTTAATTTCGAATTATGTCAAAGTGTCATGAGTGCAAAACAAATCGATAATTCGAGCTCGAAAGTAATTCGGTAAGATTATTTTATGAATAAAACTGTCTTTTTAAATAATTTAAACTAATATTTTATTGATAACTAACAACATTTAACTTAAGACATTGTAACTAATAGGTTTGTTCTAGCATCAGTTTCAAACGGTTTGAAACCATCAGCGAATAGTGGACCAGCGCGAGTAGAGGGGATAGCACTGGTGACTGTATTATGTTCTCTCACTGATCAACTGTTTGCTGACGGTTTCTGACTAGTTTGACTGTTTGCTAGAATAAACCTATTATCTTCGCCTGAATATTTGCTAAACCTGTTTTTTGTTGTTCTCTGTGGCAAGTTGTAAAACATTAATTGTTATTAATGTCACTGATTGTATTTTTGCGTAGCAACGAAAGGCATCTGACGTAAAATATTTGACGACGGGAAATTATCAAAAATTATCAGTAGTAATTGCACAAGAGCTCTAAAATTCTATATTAATTTTAGAGATCGAGTGCAATTTGTTGCGATTATTTCATGAATAAAACTGTTCAAAACCAATATTTTATCGTAATTTATTTATGTAAGTACAAATTAGTACAATTAAACACACAGTTGTTATAAATATTTGACGGTTGAAAGTCATCACTTTTATAATTTTTAAAACATTAATTGTCATTAATGTCACTGAATGTATTTTTTCATAGCAACGAAGGGCATTTGACGTAATATACTTGACGACGGGAAATTATCAAAAATTATCGGGTATAATATCACAAGAGAATGAGAATAAATTCAAAATAATGCGAGAGTTTTTCGAAAATTTGTTGTCTGGAAATAGACACGAGAGCCCGCAGGGCTCGAGTGGCTATTGCCCAATGACAACAAATTTTAGTAAAAATGAAGTATTATTTTTTTATTTATTCTTGCTGTCGTGTGATATTCGTAAGATTATTTTTTAATACGTATATTATGGATATTTTCTTAAATGTGATAGTTGTCAAAACTAGGAAACTGGTTGCCACTAAACAGAAACAATCTACTTAAAAAAATTCTATCGGTAATTTTCTACAGTAGATAATTCTCAGTATAATTTTAATCTGATTGGACAGAATTAAACACGTGATCAAATATCTTACTATACGATTGGAAGTTAAAATCATTAAAAAATAATAGGGTATAATATCACAAGAGGGTGAGAATAAATTGTTGTCTAAATGACAAAAAATTTGAGTAAAAATTAAGCATTATTTTCTTATTTATTCTTACTGTCGTGTGATATTCGTAAGATTATTTTTTAATAAGTATATTATGGATATTTTCTTAAATGTGACAGTTGTCAAAACTAGGAAACTGGTTGCCATTAAACAGAAATAATCTACTTAAAAAAATTCTATCAGTTATTTTCTACAGTAGATAATTCTCAGTATAATTTTAATCTGATTGGACAGAATTAAACACGTGATCAAATATCTTACTATACAGGGTGTCCCAGACTAATTTATCCACGCTATATCTCTTAAACTAATAGAGATTTTCGAATGGGATAAAAAGTATTCTATTTTACTTGTAATATACTTTAATATGGCGTAGAAAAAAATCATCCCCCAAATATTCATCCCTTAGTTACAACCCCTAACTTTAATTGTTTTAAAGTACCCTGTATATTTTTTTATAGTTTTGGAGGGGGTCTTCTCTCGTCTATTCAACACATTTTTTGAAAATAAAATCGGTACTTAAATAACCAAGAAAATATCAGTTTAGTTTTGTTAATTATTATTTGTCCCAGACTAATTTATCTAGACTATATTTCATAAACGAATAGAGATTTTCGAATGGGACAAAAACTGATCTATTACATTTGTAATACACTTTAATATGGCGTAGAAAAAAAATATCCCCTAAATATTCATCCGTTAGTTACACCCCTAACTTTATTTTTTTTTAAATAGCACCCTGTAAGTTAGGGATGAATATTTAGGGGATGAATTTTTTCTACGCCATATGAAAGTGTATTACAAATGGAATAGATCAATTTTTGTGCCATTCGAAAATCTCTATTCGTTTAAGAAATATATCCTGGATAAATTAGTCTGGGACACACAATTTAACAAAAATAAACTGATAGTTTCTAGGTTATTTATGAACCGATTTTATTTTCAAAAAATGTGTTGAATAGACGATAAAATACCACATCCAAAACTATAAAAAAAATATACAGGATGCTATTAAAAAAATGAAAGTTAGGGGTTGTAACTAAGGGATGATTATTTAGGGGATGATTTTTTTGTACGCCATATTAAAGTGTATTACAAGTAGAATATATCACCTTTTGTCCCATTCGAAAATCTCTATTCGTTTAAGAGATATAGCGTTACATAATATCTGTGCCGTTATTCAACGTTAACAGAAACAAAATAATAGATAATGCACTCTATAGCTGCCATGAAGGCCTAACCATAAATAGTATAAAAAAATAACTTTCCCACAACGGGGATGCCGAAAATACCTCTGTAATTGCAGATACTTTGGAGGATTTACAAGAGTTTCTCGATCAATTTGCATCCAAATACGTTCTGATTTCGGGCTTAACCTGACGGTAGGAAAAACAAAGTTGTTGTTGGTCTCAAAAACAAAAGAAGCATTAGGGGAATATTAGTAGTTAATACAAAATCGAACAGACCAGGGCATTATTTATTAAAATAATACTAATTTTATATACTGGGTTGGGATAAAGTATGGAACCAAGCAAATGTCTTGTGTATGAAACCAAAAAAACAATATTTATGGAACTTTGCATGCAAATACAGTGACGTAAAACATGATGCCATATTTTTTGTTACTACTTACTCCAGTTCCGGTTTCATCGGAAATAGTTTTAACTTATTTATTTTAAATAGAAATATACAGGACACCCTGAATATTTTTGCAGATTTTAGAATAACTTACTATTTTTAATTCATACATAACAAATTTGGAAAAATTTTTTTTTTTTTAAAGTGTCTGTAGAACATTTTTGTATTAATACAACTTAGTAAGAAATAAACCATCTAAAATTGTTGTTTACATGCACTGCATGACTTATTTGATATTAGTATAGTAGGTTACTGGACTAATTGACAGAAATAAGTTTTATTAAAAAAGTGAAAAAGATCGTACTGGAATATTAATGATAATCGGTTATGGTGATCGTGTTAGGATTCATGAAGAGGTGTGTAATATTTTTAATGATGTATATCCTGAAAGAAATCCTATATCACGTTCAATGGTTACTAAAACTTCCACAACAAATTTGGCACTAAACCATGGAATAAGTTAAAGTTCTGTAAGGAAAATATTGAAAATGGAAAAATATTATCCGTATAAGATACGATTGTTTCAAGAATTTTCAGGTGATGATTTTGACCGACGCGCGACGGCTGGAGTTTTGCGAACGAATGATGGACATTTGTAACGATGACCAACATTTTGCAAGTAATGTAGTGTTTTACGACGAGGCAACTTTTTGCTTAAACGGAACAGTTAACCGCCATAAATGTAGGTATTTGTCCAATGAGAATCCCCATTGGATTATTGAAGCACATATCCAGCATCTACAAATGTTCAATGTTTGGATGGGAATTGTTCAAAATAGACTAATAGGCCCATTTTTCATAGACGGAAATTTGAATGGTGACAAGTATTTAAATTTACTAAATAACCAAGTTATTCCTGCACTTCAACAGAATTGCCAGTTATAGTCGGTTCGCTAAACTCAGACGCAACTGGCTACATATTTTAGTAGATAATTTTTTTGTTTTTTGCCAATTTTGCAAAAATTGGCAAAATTATTAACTATTTAGTGATTATTAACTATTTAGTAATTATTTTTTGCCAATTTTACTAAAATTGGCAAAATTACCGACTAAAATATCTAGAAAGTTGCGTCTGAGTTTAGCGAATAGACTATACCACAAAATTTTTGGTTTTAACAAGATGGAGCGCCTCCCCACTATGATGATCGACGGGTTAGGGATTTTTTGGAGGTGAATTGTTCAAATCGATGGATTCATAGAGTGGTCCGCTCGTTTTCCGGACCTAAACCCGTTAGATTTTATTCTTTGGGGTTATCTACAATCACATGTTTACGTTAAGCGACCAACAGGCTTGCAGGATTTGAGACAAAGAATAAGTGATGAATGTGAACTAATACGTGGAGAAATCTTGCAACTAGTGCCTCATGAATTTATTTATAGCCTTGCACGTTGTCAGGAGGTGAACGATGAGCATTTTCAACATTTAAAATAATTTTTTTAATTTTCATTATCATTGGTCTAACGTAAATAAATTAACCTATTTTTTAACTGTAAAGAGATTTATTTCTTGTTTTAATAGTTTATTCTTTCAAACTTGGTATGTATGAATTAAAAATAACAAGTTCTTATAAAATCTGCAAAAATATATAGGGTGAGGCAGATAACTGGCCTATTAGAAATATCTCGAGAACTAAAGGCAAGAGAATCATGAAAATTGGACTGAAGGGGTTTTGAAGGATGATCTATCAAATGAAAATATTTTCATCTTTTTGCAACTTCCGGTTATACCGGAAGTTGCTTATAACTTCGTTTTTTTAAATGGGACACTCTGTATATTTTTACATTTTTGGATTCTCCTCAATATCTTCTTTCTTAAAATATGAGGTTTTGTAATTTTATACAGGGTATTTTAAAAGATATTTACGTTTCTTTTTATTAATTTCGTAGCAATATTCACACCCTGTAGAATTGTAATGGTTTGACATTAAAAACTCTGCTTACGTTCAAGTGATTTTTAATATAGTCTACTATTGTTAAGAAGCATTAGTATAGCTAATTTTGAAATTTTAGTATACAGGGTTGGTCGAAACTCGGAATGAATATTTTCTGAGTTTTCTTAAATGGAACACCCTGAATTTTAGTATTGTAGTGAAATGATATTTCACGGTACTTTTTTATTTTATAAGTATTCCCTATACCTAATTGCTTTAATTTGTGAGTTATTGGTGATTCAACCTAAACATTAATTGCAACAAAAAATACGTAAAATTTTATTAGGTTGGCCGTGAAAAAATTCAATCACAAATAATTTTTCACAAATAAATACATATTAATCCAGACTGATCCTTAAAATTACCAATAATGGTTTAGCTATCAAAATACCTACGTAGTTATGATTGTTGGTGCTGTAAACAATTAAGCACAAATTAAAGCAGTTAGATACAGGGAATGCTTAAGAAATAAAAAAGTACCATAAAATATAATTTCATTACAATACTAAAATACAGGGTGTTCCATTTAAGAAAACAGAAATTACTCATTCCGAGTTTCGACCAACCCTGTACACTAAAATTAAAAGTTTAGCTATAATAATTATTCTTAACAATAGTAGACTATATTAAAAGTCATTTGAACGTCAGTAGAGTTTTAGATGTCAAACTACTACAATTCTACAGGGTGTGAATATTGCTACGAAATTAATAAGAAAACGTAATTATTTTTTAAAATACCCTGTATAACATTACAAAACCTCATATTTTAAGAAAGAAGACATCAGAGAATCCAAAAATGTAAGAATATACAGGGTGGCCCATTAAAAAAAAACGAAGTTATAAGCAACTTCTGGTATAACCGGAAGTAGCAAATAGATGAAAATATTTTCATTAAATAGATCACTTTTCAAAACCCCTTAATTCAATTTTTCATGATTCTGTTGCCTTTAGTTCTCGAGATATTTCTAATAGGCCCTTTATTTGCCTCATCCTGTATAGGGTGTCCCTTTTAAACTAAATATGTTAAGGGTATTTCCGGTGAACGTAGTAACAAAAAATATGGCATCAGATGCCTTTTTCGTCACTGTACTTGCATGCAAAGTTTCATAAATATTGTCCTTTTCGTTTCAAAGATATTTGCTTGGTTCCATACTTTATCCCAAGTCTGTAGTCACACGGACGAACAAATATGAACTCTTAAAATTAATAATAGAAGAAAAGATCGAAGAAGAGAGACTCCAGATCATAGGCGTATTTCTTGGCCAAAGAACCTTAGATAATGATATGATTATGGTATGATAAATATGATAGTTAGCACAATGACTCTCTTTAGAAAAGCTGTTGACAAAGTACAGATTGTGCTGATGACTGCCAACGTTAGTCCTGAACATTGTACTTGAAGAAGAAAATTATCTCTTAGAATGACTTCTAGATTAATATGGTTCTCTAGCATAGATTTATTAGATAACTACGAAGATGCCGATTTGTGCATCTTTATTTATTTAGTTGAGGTATTGCAATAAAAGCGAAAAATATCTTTTCTTCTGATAGTGTCGTACCAAATTTTTAGCATAGCTACTGCTCAGCATATATTTGTGTTGTGTATCATTAAGTGTACACAAATACACGGGAGCTACATTTTATGGGTCTACGTTTACTCTGAACGACTAAATATAAAGGAGCTATATTACATATACGTTTTGGTTTTTTAGGGCTTTTTATCTCTCAAAATAAAACACGGCATTATTTTTTAATTTCGTAATGGGAATCAAGGCCACAGTATTGGACAACAAAGATGAATAAACTCATAGGCCTAAAACAGTGATACTCAACCTGCGGCCCGCGGGCCGCATGCGGCCCTCACGCGTTTTTTATGAGGCCCGAAGGCTAACTAAAGGGCCCTGTGATCAAATTATCTGTCAAATTTCACGGGTTTTTCAAATTATTTGATAGTGTGCCGATGTGTTTGGACGTGAGGTAGACAATTTAATGACTTTAATTTTAAATTATATTAAAATTTGTAAGAACTCTGATTAAAAAGCAGGGTATTATTAACTGTTAATAATAAATTATTAAAGTTAATGAACAAATACTCATTTTAAAAATAATCATTATCTATTTCCTACACTGCAACGACCCATTTATTAATCACAAGGAATGTTCAGGTCCGGATTAACAAAAAAAAAAAAATTAAAATAATTGTGAAACAACACCCTGTATAATAAAATTTTCAAAATTCAAAAATTCAAAAGTCTGCGCGAAAAATGGAAGTTCCATTGAAGCTCTTTTCAAATATGCAAACGGGTTTTGAAAATTTCAATATACAGGATGTTGTTTCAAGGTCACAATGGATTTATAATTTTGATTAATCCCGGACCTGGATTTTTCTTGTGATTAGTAGTTGGGTGGTTTGGGTTCTAAATGTGACATATGTGTACCAAAATATACAAGGTGGTTCTAAAAGTTTTGTGTCCAGAAAGAAATGGCCAAAATCGATAAATTACCTTGTAACTCGGTTATAAACTCGGTGGAGCAATAAATTTAGTATGTCTAGAGCCGCCTCATTTACCTCTATTCTATTCACCATTCAAGTATTTCCGCTTCCCAATGAAACACCCTGTATACTACTTCTTCATCTTGATTGCGACCCGCAAGCTTTGACAATAGCTACTATGTGGCCCAGAAAAGAAAAAGGTTGAGTATCGCTGGCCTAAAACAACAGCCGCTCATTATTTTTAAATATGTGCAAGCAAGAAATACAGTTACTTACAAAATAAGTTAAATACTGTCAGATGACTAAAAACCATAGCAAAATGAAGGTTTTAACGACAACTCCTGAATAATTACCCTGAGCACCAAATAAACGACCTCAGTTTAGAACTAAGACAAAAAATGCTGCTGTGTTTGGTCTGTACTTTTGTATGATGTAGAAGTATGCACGCTAAAAGTTTCGATCATGAACAGAATTGAAGCATTGGAAATGTGGATTCATAAGCGGATGCTGAAGATACCTTGGACAGAAAGAAAAACTAATGAACTAGAAGTCTAGTACCTCCTTATAAGTATTAAGGAGGGTCAATTTAAGAGAATAGAGAACTGAAGAGGTCAACGAATAGAGAAGTGTTAAAGCCTGTTAAACATCCGAAACAGTCTTATCTGGGACATATAGTGAGGGAAAATCAATATGTTCTGAAGCTATTTCCTTGTGGCATTTTTATAATTAACTATTTTGATTGGGAAATAAGCCACAATTAAATTGAAAAAATAATTTTATTAAAATTAATATATTGCAGAAGATCGAGAAGCCTTCGCAATAGTGATCGCTAACGTCGGATAATTCTAATATGGAACGTAAAGAAGAAGACCAAATAAATAAAATAAAAATACTAATGATGCACGTGATTTCATTAAAACAAAAGCAGAATATTACTTATAAAATTAGAGCAAAATTAGTGCTTGTCACTAATAATTAAGTTGTGATGTCAGCCAATATACATGCATATCGCTCTATTTCGATCAATTCACGTCCGCCTACGGTTTCTGGCGAGAAGTACACAAAACCATTGTTGATTTTAGAAACGTGTATACCCAAATTGCAACATGTCAATTGCCTGGAATAATATATTTCTGAGTCAGTCAATACATTCTATATATAACTCAGTTGAGTAATGTAGATTTTTGTTCCATGTTATATGACATAAAAGTGGGACCCATTACATTATTTATATCAATATGCAGTATGGGGCAAATGAAAGGAATACATTTGTTATTTCGTAAGCCGGTGACTTCAAGAAAAAATCATGAAACAGGTCGATTTTTATTTTTAAATTGTGATTTTCTAAAATATATTTCATACTAGTGATGTCATCCATCTGGGCGTGATGACGAAATCGATGATTTTTTAAATAAGAATAGGGGTCGTATTATAGCTCATTTAAAAGGCTATTAAGTAATATAAAAATTAAAATAATTGTTTATACAGGGTTTTTTAAATTAATTAATTAATTTAGTTTTTTGTGCCCAACATTTTTTTAAAATGAACACAATTTGACAAAAAAGAAGAATGTATGTAATATATTTAATTCAAAATACATTTTAGTGCTATCAGAAAACTGAAAAAAATGTTTATTTCACAAATAAACATTTCTTTTCGCTTAAATTAAATTATTAAACTGACAAGAGGCAGGTGGGTGGGAGCTTTAACATTAAGTTTAAGCGAAAAGCAATGTTTATTTATCAAATAAACATTTTTACCGCCAACCGTCACTAAAGTCATTCATTATTGTATTCATTTGCCCTCATTTGCGGCAGTAAAGTAACACTTTATTGTACTAAAAGAATAATTTTATTTTACCTGCCGCGATTAATCGAGATTAAATGTAAGTGGTCGCTGGCAGTAATCGATTATTTATTTGAGTTAACTTACAATTTATTTACTTTAATTACTATTAAAAATATTGTATTGTATTATATTAACGACATTGTTAATTAAATGTATGTCAAAAATTGAAATTTTGTAGTATTTTTTATTATATTCATATAAAATAAATCAAAACTTTACCGAATTAGTAGGTATTCAATATTGATAACTATCGATTAAAAATCGAAAGCGGCCATCATGCAAAAGTCATTTGTCATCACTGTCATGAAATTTTTATTACGTCTAAAATTTAAAAAAATCTTGAATTTTAAATTGTAAGTAACTGTTAAAACCAATATCAAATTGTTGGCGATAAAATTTTGTATGCACCACGTCAGTAAAGACTCTTTACTGACTTGGTACATAAATAACGATTTTCTGCTTTCTGACAGCAGTAAAATGTATTTTGAATTAATTTTGCTTGTGTCAAGTAATTTAAATAAAAAAAAATTTTGGACACCCTGTATAAATAAATATGTTAGTGTTTACATTACCAAAGGAAGAATTGAATAACTTTCCAAATGAGCTATCACACAACACTATCGATTGCGTCATCACTCCCAGATGTATGACGTCACTAGTATATATGCCAAAAACCCATAATTGAAAAATAAAAACAAACTTTTTCAGGATGTTTCCTTATGTCAGCGGCTCAAGAAATATCGAATTTATTCCTTTCATTTGCACCATCCTGTATATAGGGTGAGGCAGATAAAGGGCCTATTAGAAATATCTCGAGAACTAAAGGTAAGAGAATCATAAAAATTAGAATACAGGTGTTTTGAGGTATGAACTATTTAATGAAAATATTTTGGGCTCTTTGCTACTTACGGTTATACTGGAAGTTGATTGTAACTTAGTTTTTTCAAATGGGACACCCTGTATATTTTTTAATTTTTGGATTTTGCTTGATGTCTTCTTTCTTAAAATATGAGGTTTTGTAATATTATACAGGGTAGTTTAAAAGATAATTACGTTTTTTTTTATAAATTTTGTAGCAAACTTCACACCTTGTAGAATTGTACTAATTTGATATCAAAAACTCCATTTATGTTAAAGTGATTTTTAATGTAGTCTATTATTATTAAAAATTATTAATATAGCGAAATGTTTAATTTTAGGATACATGGTTGGTCGAAACTCGGAATGATTATTATCTGAGTTTTCTTAAATGGAACACCCTTTATTTTAGTATTGTATTGAAATGATATTTTACAGTACTTTTTTATTTCTTAAGCATTCCCTATACCTAACTGCTTTACTGTGTAAGGTATTCGTAGTTCTTTAAGCCGAATATTAATTTCAACAAAAATTACGTGAAATTTTATTAGGTTTGCCGTGAAAATATTCAATCATAAATATTTTTTTGAAAATAAGTACATGTTAATCTAGAATGATCTTTAATTTATTAATATTGGATGAGATACCAAAATGCCTACGTTGTTAAGATTGTTGGTGCATAATAAAAACAAACCATATTCTACCCAGTTGGCTATGACTTGGACACTAAACTTGATTAAACATTAGACATTATATTATTTTTATAGTTCCAGTTGCTTTGTAACCATTACTAATATAAATTTTTATAATCGCGAACTGATTAGTAAAGTTTTTGTTCTAGGAGAGTAACTAAGTATAACAAAAATGTACTACTAGCAATAAGAATTTATCATCTGCAACTCCCTGATAGACGACAGCCAAAAAGAAAAAGTTTTCAAAGTTTAGAAGAGAAACTTTTCAAAGTTTACTAGAGTAGTTTCGACGTACTAGACACTTAGATTACGAGAACGTTCATACTAATATACAGATTCTCAGTGACACTAACATTTAATTCATTTTAATCATTTAAAATAATTTTTCTTCGATAAGATTTCTCGTAATCTACATTTCCAGTTCGTTGAAACCGCTCTAGTAAATTTTGAAAAGTGTCTCTTGTCATCTATCATGGAATTGCTGATTATAAACTCTTATTGCTAGTAGCATATTTTTATTTGTTATACGCTCCTAGAACAAAAAAACATCTGAATCAGTTCCTCATTAGAAAAATTCATATTAGCAATGGTAGCAACGCAACTGCAACTTTAAAAATGGTAGAATACTTAAGCATATTTAGTGTCAGTCATAGCCAACTGGATAGAATATTGTATGTTTTTATTAATATTAAACACACCAACATTCTTAACTACGTAGGTATTTTGATATATCAACCAGTATTAATAAATTAAGGACCAGTCGAGATTAATATGTGTTTATTTTCGAAAAATTATTTGTGATTGAATATTTTCACGGCAAACCTAATAAAATTTCACGTAATTTTTGTTGCAATTATGGTTAGGTTTAAAGAACTAAGAATAACTTACAAATTAAAGCAGTTAGATATAGGGAATGCTTAAGATATCAAAAAGTACTATAAAATGTAATTTCATTACAGTACTAAAATACAGGGTTTTCCATTTAAGAAAACTCAGATATTACTCATTCCGAGTCTCGACCAACCCTGTATAATAAAATTAAACATTTCGCCATATTAATAATTTTTAATAATAATAGACTATATTAAAAATCACCTTAACATAAATGGAGTTTTTGATATCAAATCAGTACAATTCTAAAGGGTGTGAAGTTTGCTACAAAATTTATAAAAAACCATAATTATCTTTTAAACAACCCTGTATAATATTACAAAGCCTATATTTTAAGAAAGAAGATATCAAGCAGAATCCAAAAATGTAAAAATATACAGGGTGTCCCATTTGAAAAAACGAAGTAGCAGAGAGACCAAAATATTTTCATTAAATAGTGCATACCTCAAAACCCCTGCATTCCAATTTTCATGATTGTCTTACCTTTAGTTCTCGAGATATTTCTAATAGGCCCTTTATCTGCCTCACCCTGTATATGATGTTACATGACTTTTTCCAGTATTGATTCTTTTTTGGTAAAGTTTTAAATATATTTTAACACTATTGGTTATGGTATTACGTACTATTCGGGATGATTATTTCACGTATATAAAGAGTTGTTTAGACTTTAGGTTGAAGATAATCACAAATACACTTCTCTTCAAAATTAACGCACTCAGAATTTTCAAATCAAAGTATGGCTATTTGCCTAAAAAATCGAGACCAAGTTAGTCACCTGTGAACTTGGTACAACAAAGAACAATAACATAAATATAAGACAAACATAAATATATAACAATAACGTAAATAATATACATCTAAACATTGAAATAACTACCAATTAAAAAAATTATTTTGAAAAATATTAGAAAGAGAAAAATCAAAACAAATGGAAAATGTAATTTTTATTACAATCAATTGCGGTTTAATCCCTATATAAATAAAATATTTAACTTATACATGCCACAAGAAAATAGTTTTAAAGTGTATCTAATAATATATCATGTCATATTATATCATATTTATAACCCACTAAAAACCAGTTTTCGGATATTGAAGTTGGCGAACCGTACGGAAAAATCTGAAAATAATTAAAAATATTTTGTTGGATAAAATACATAACATAAAATAAAACAAATAATAGACATGCAGCCATCTTCAAAAAAAGTTATACGCCTTTTTCCAGAAAAAGATAACATTTTTCTTGAGGTTATGTACACTCAACATACGGATCTATAAACAATAAACATATTTTGTACAAGCCTCAACTATGCATGTGAAGTTTTTGAAATTTTAAAATTGATTGCATCCCACCTAAAAAAATAAAAACTAAAAATTACGTTTTTGTTGGTGGCGGCAGGGGGAAGGTGGTGGTGGGTTAAAATTGCGCTGAGTCTTATTTTTTAATCACATATATAATATAAAAAATTGAATTGTGGTAGTGAGGGCAGTTTGCTTATCTGAACCCGGGAGCAGTCGCACTCACTTCTGTCACGTAAGCAGTCGCGCGATTAGATTAAACCTAACAATAATTTGAACATAAATACGAATTTAAAACAAATTTTTATTTTATATTATTTTTATTTACTTGATATGTTAAAAATATCTATTTCTAACAATTTTAACCATAAATTTTCTTTCTCACCAAAGCCATAAATTCCTCAAAAAAACAATAAAAATTAAAAAAAATACGTACGTACTGCTACAATCTTCCTCGAGGCAATTACAAGAGGAAATTTATGTTCGAAAATGTTTTATCAAGTTATCACGGAAACGGATAAAATTTTTGATTTTTGAAGTTATACTTCTTTACCGGCGATATGAGGGTGACTTTTATATGTTAAAACCTATGATTCCGGCGCATGCGCATTATAACTTTGTTCTGATTGGATGTTCAAATGACATGTCAAAAATTATTCAATATGGCGGCTGTGGCACAGCTGTAGTTAGATTATTTATGGTTGTTGCGTTTTAAAATTTGTGTGAAAAAAAACAACAAACAAAAGTTAATTAATAGTTATACTGCCTTTTAAATAGTTTTTATATACCTATATTTTTGGACTTTTGGACTATTTTGGACAAGGAAGACTCATTCTAATTTGGTAAGTAGTTTTTATTATAATCATATTGTAATTATACATTTGGATTAGGTTGAAATACAGTAGAGCGTCGATTATCCGAACTAATTGGGGGACATATTTAATAGCCATATTTATATACCTACATATTTATTTATATCTTGATAATGACAACTAGCAACTAAACAAAAAAGTGCAGTCTTTGCAACAACATAATTATTTTTGGATACAATATTGAAGAAAATTGAAGATATTTTAAGCGTCAATTACTAACGCTTGCTCGGTATTTGAGTGAGGGACGCGGGAGTCGATAGTTCGAATAAGCGGTCGTTAGGTTTATCGACGTTCGGATAATCGACGCTCTACTGTACATTTATTTTCTCAAGAATGGGGATTTTAGAGAGAAATCCCAAATTAGGTCCGATTTTTATTTTTATATTATAATTTTTGGCGTAGATTTATTTATCTAGTAGGTATGTAATGATTTGATTTACATACTTAATTTGATTACCAACAAAAGTTATACCAATCTTCATCTAATATATTGTTTTCTTACTGTTTTGTTATATTTTTATATTTTCTTCCACAAAATTTAAACTACATAATTTAATTACATTCAAAACAACTGTCAAACAGTAAAAGGTTTAGTTACCGTATTTTTCCACATGATAAATAATGTGGAATTGGACGAGTGAGTCTAGGCTTCGATTACGAATCAAAGCGCCACGAAATTCACGGGTTCGATTCCCGATGCAAGTTTTTATTTTTTTATTTTTTTATGCATTTTATGATTGTAAGTATATTTGTTATAAATTTTTTTTTTCAGAAAAGGCGTATTTTAAATTTTTGCCAACAATTATTATCGTTCAGAAATCATTTTTTCTTTGTGGCATTTTTCAATGTGTTTGTGTCCGTTTTATTCTTTTATTTTTTTAAATTTTTGGTATTGTCTTAAAAATCACATAATATGTAGTAGAAGTATAACTTCTTACGTGCGTACAAAGTACACACACATTCTTTTTTCTAAAAGCGCGACTGCTTCCGGGTTAACGGGGGGTAGGTACCCTTTAATTTATCTCTCCCGTCCATAAGTGGAAAGTTTTATTTTCCACCCTCAACCCATGTGCCACTGAAAATTGATAACATTGATAACAGTGCTGATATGTTTTCTTTTAGGTTCTGCTATCTAAGTAAGCTACACACTCTTACGGTGCCTAAAATGATTAGCAAATATTTCCTATCGGCTCTTAGTCTAGAGATAATACGCCTTTTCAATTGACTTCCTTCAGATATTTCAGTTAGAAAATAGCGGCCAGTAGTTTTTCGATTTTTGAAGTTATACTTCTTTAGGCGCGATTGAGAGTAAATTTCTATTATTCTGGGCGCATGCGCACACAGACAGTATGGAGTTCGTTGCTAATCTTTCAAGTTATGTAGGTATGTATCAGCGCAAATAAGTTATTAACAGAATATATTAGTGTTTTTAGTAAATATATTATTTATTATAATTTTTGTGTCTTTGGATTTGTCTTCCTCGGGAGTAAGATAATAAGTATCTATTATAATATATTTATATTTCACTTGATCTATTTGTCACCGCGATTTGTTATTATGTCCGAGATGTCATGTAAACAGAGCGATGATGTCTTCGTTGGTGGAGCATTCGACCACAGATCGAGAGGTCCCGGGTTTGAATCCGGAATCCATATAAAATACAAATAAACTGTTTAGTATATCTATTTCGTGGACATTATACAGGGTGTAACAAAAATACAGGTCATAAATTTATTCACATATTCTGGGACCAAAAATAGTTCGATTGAACCTAATTTACCTTAGTACAAATGTGCACATAAAAAAAGTTACAGATATTTAAAATTACAAAATGAAAATCGATTGTTTTGTTCCTTTAAACCCCCCAAACTTTTGTATACGTTTCAATTTAATTATTATTATAGTACCATTAGTTAAACACAATGTTTTAAAAACTTTTTTGCCTCTCGGTACTTTTTCGAAAAATCAGTTTTTATCGAGATATTTTGAATATTTTTCAAATCCACCACATATTTGTATATGGTTAAGTACGATTATGGACACTTTATGGTAATAATATGAAAATTTATTTATGATTTACATTTTTAGGTATATTTTGAACCATATTAAAAAAGAAGCCACATCTCGATAAAAGGTGCCTTATGGAAAAAATACAAAGAGGCAAAAAATTTTAAAAATACTGTGTTTAACTAATGGTACCGCAGTAATAGTTTAATTGTATTGTTTAAATGGTTACATTTGGGGGGTTTAAAGGCACAAAACCCCCATAAATTTTGTATGTAAACGTACTAAAAAAGAAGCCACATCTCGATAAAAACTGCCTTATCGAAAAACTCCTAAGAGGAAAAAAAGTTTTTAAAATATTGAATTTAACTAATGGTACCACAATAATAAATTAATTGGCCCGTACACAAAAGTTTGGGGGGTTTAAGGGAACAAAACCCCATAAAATGTTTAGGGGGTGCTCAAATTTCACTATAATTTTTCTTTAAGATATTCCTGCCATAAGAATGCCATATGCCTATTTTCAAAAAAAAATCTCTAATAGTTTTCGATATATTCGAGAAAATCGATTTTCATTTTGAAATTTCAAAGGGCTGTAACTTTTTTATGTGCATATTTGTACTAAGGTAAGTTAGGTTCATTTGAACTATTTTTGCTTCCAAAATATGTCCTTTAATTTATGACCTGTATTTTTGTTACACCCTGTATAATAGAAGTGTAACTTACGTGCGTACAAAGTACACACACATTCTTTTTTTTAAGTGCTTTTTGGCTTCGTTTCGTGCGGTGTACAAACCGTAGTACACGAAAAAAAAGTTACTTTTAATAATTATTTATAAAAAACTGAAAAATAAGTTTACGAAATATAATTGGTTCCTTCAAGGAACTAATTGTAACATTTACCTTGTATCAAATTCTTGTTTAGGTATTCCTTTGTATTATTAAGCCCATTTCTTGGTTATGAAAGTTATAACAGGAAAATGTAATTTATTTGCATTAAAGGAGTTCTTAATATTTCTCTGTACATTTCTGTAATTAATTTCTGAAATTTAGGTATGTGGCTCTACGTCTTTCCTTCATTTGTATTAACAAAATTAAAATTTATAATAAAACGACGAGAAATTAAATTATTTACGCGAATATATTTTCAAATTAGATAACAAAATTAATAGCTCCTTTCAGCTAAATAGTCCTGTCGCCAGGGGGGGTACAACGGCCTCCTTAATTCAGATGGACTTACCCAAGTTTTTTTTATGTATTTTGACCCGTAGAACACGAATTTTTTGGGTAACAGTTGATCCGGATGTCGATAAGATTGTTATAAACAAAGAACTTGAGGAATTACATAGCAGCGATTTTTCGCAAAACAAAATATTTTTTGTATTTTTTGGGTGATTCTCAGCAAAAAATGGTCTTACAAGTTTTTTCGTAGGACGCGTAGTTTTCGAGATAAATGCGGTTAAACTTTCAAAAAATCGAAAAAGTGCAATTTTTGAACCGGAGTAACTTTTGATTAAAAAATAAAATAACAATTCTGATTACTGCATTTGAAAGTTCAAGTCAAATTCTATCGGTTTTGATTGTTTGCATTGCTAAAAAATAAGTTTTTATTTGTTAAATAAAGGTATAAACACATAGTGTTTCCCGGGCCCAATGCATGCGTTTTAATGGACGTAATGTACGTAGAAATTCTGTATGCGCGCCTACTCGTTCGATTACAAATTAGAAATGCATTGAAAACATCATTCAATCACTATGTGTTGATAGCTTTGTTTAACAATAAAAAAATTAATTTCTAGCAATGAAAATAATCAAAACCGATAGAATTTTACTTGAACTTTCAAATGCGGCAAGCAGAATTGCTATTTTATTTTTCAATCAAAAGTTATTCGGGTTCAAAAATTGCAATTTTTCGATTTTTTGAAAGTTCAACCCAGTTTATGCCGAAAACTATGCATCCTACCAAAAAACTTGTAAAATAATTTTTTGCTTAGAATGACCCAAAGAATACAAAAACATGTTTTGTTTTGCGAAAAATCGCTGTTATGTGATTCCTCAAGTTCTTTGTTTATAACAATCTTATCGACATCCGGATCGACTGTTACCCAAAAAATTCGTGTTCTACGGGTGAAAATACATACAGAAAACTTGGGTAAGTCCATCTGAATTAAGGAGGCCGTTGTACCCCTACTGGCGATAGGACTAAAAATAAAATATTTTAATTAAAATTAATTGAATTTAGTTAATTTTGCAATGTTAGAAGAATTGATTGAGGTTAGAAGTATTGTAAGTTCATTTATAAGTTCATAATATATACTTCACAATTTATTGTCACAAATTAAAAATAATGAATTAAAAAATTATCTTTATCTGAATAATTATCTCAGTGGCGTACCATTTTTTTCTTTAATAAAATTCAGACCATTACCAGTATGCGCGTCGATGATGAATATAGAGTTCTTAATGTTTTGTCAAAAAATGCACAATGATTTCCTCTTAAGCACCAAGAAAGCAAGAAATCCACAGTGCAATAAGTATCATTTTATTTTAAAGCTATAGGCAGGATTTGCTTGTATATATTCAATATCATTTCATTATTTTTTTGTGCTAAATAAATATTATTAGTTAGTTTTGTTTTATATGGTCCCATTATAAAAATCAATGGTCGTTTTTTGAAGTTATACTTCTTTAGGCGCGAGTGGGACTGAATTTTTATTATTCTGCGCGCATGCACACACAGACAGTAAGGAGTTCGTTGCTAAATCTAAGGAATATATACTCTCTCTTAACGTCTATATTCTTTGCTAAATCTTTTAAGTTATGTTTGTATCAGTCCAAAAAAGTGTGGAAAAGATATATCAGTGTTTTTAGTAAATATATTATTATAATCTTTGTCTCCTTGGATTTGTCTTCCTAGGGAGTAAGATTGTAACCTCGGAAACCTTTTTTTGGATGGTGCTAGAAAGGTCACCAATGGAGACACTGCGACGGCAGCCAGATGGTAGGTGGAGAGCGAGTCGTGGGTTCGAAATTAGCTTTTGGAACGTGGAAGGGAGCCAATAGAAGAAATAGGTAAAGATAAGACAAGAGAAGGTAGATAAGAGAAGAGAGAGAAACAGATAAAAGGATAGATAGGTAAAGTTACCTAAGATAAGAGAAGAGATACAGGGCGCCACTTAACTTTTTGGGGTTGAAAGGGGAAAATTAAGAAACCTTAGAAACGAAAACAGGTAGGTAAGAAAAGATAATGAGGTTCTGAGACCAAATACAAGAAAAGATATAGACAGTTAATTAGTTAATATTTAGCGGTAATTTCTTCTATCAGGGAACTTATTAATAGTAGATAAATAAAACTAGTAAAATAAATAAAAAACAATATATTAAACAAATGGCTCACCAGAAGGGTGAGTCCAAAAAAAACACAAGAAATAAAGCGAAAACAATGTACACCAATCAAAACTGCACCAACAATTAATGCGTTGTGGTGTACAGTTAGAAATAAACAAAAATTATGATGGAATAAATACAAGTAACATATTATAACAAAAACATGCACAATTAAAAACACAGTAAAGAGAGCCTGGTTATGAATTAAAAAAAAACAAATCAAGCATCTATAATGAGAAATCTCTCTTTACTGGTTTCGGGCTTGTCTCGAGATAACGGATATAGTAAACTAAATGGTTGATAGAAAATATAACGTACAAAGATATAATAAAATTGAATGCAAAGTATACAAAGTTAACAAACGTTTACTGTTCAAAAATCAAAAACCAACCCGCACTTGGTTTCATAAACAAAAAGCCAATCGCACAGCTATTAATTAATTAGTGAATGTTTGTACTTAGTTTTGACAATGAAAAGTTTTATTAATGAAGAAAGGATTGTATTGATGAAGTCGCTGATGAGATTCATCGGAGGTTAGCCTTAACTACAGATGAAGATATGTTTGAGGTAGATAGCCCACAGATTGCTCTATTTTTGAAAGTAGTTTTAGGTAGGATTATTAAGACACTTACAGTTGCTCAGCCTTTTAATCTGCACTGACTCTATATTATTTACTTTACTTAGTAAGCAACACTGAAGTTATTTGGTAATTGAATCTAATCGTATGTTAGATCCAATTACAGATACGATAAGAGAGTAAATATCACTCAGATAAGATATACGGTAGATCAGATATACGGTACTCTAGAGATACACGTCTGTACTTCTAGCCATTCAGCCGCTAAGTTCTTGTCCTTCTTCGCAATCTTTGCGATGCTTTCCTTCTAAAAAAGTGGGGATATAATCTCCCTACTCAAAAAAATTGCATTTCTCAAAAGGAACCGACCTATTTGCGTTTTTAAGTAAAGTAACGATATTTGAGTTGTAAAGTGTTAAAAAATAGATCCTTTGAAATATGGTCGCGCTTCAAACAGACCGCAAGAGAAAGCAACGAACCTAACGGAGGTTTTCGAAAGGGACAGTGATTCCTTTGAAATCTTACAGAAACGGAAAGTCCAATAAAACATCGCAATACCATGCCGCTTTGTATAAAATGTCATACCTAACGGAATGTAGGTAGTAAACTTTGGAGAGGTTTCTTAACGGAAACTTACTGTTCTCATACTAACAGATAACAATAACACCATAAATAGGATGCTTTGGGTCTATTTCCAAAACATTGTGTACCGGCAAAAATGCAATAAAGAATGGTTCCGTTTATAATAATGTCTCCAGTAATTTGCGTTGGTCATACCGACACGAATTGTGCCAGTACCGTTATGATAGCCAATTTAAGATAAGGGTAGTTATTTACGGAAACGGCCATAGGCGTACCCGTAATGAGTACTAGTGGGTTTAAAATTTAATCCAACGGGTAAATTACTAATCCTAGTATATAAAAAAATGTTACACAGCCCCCTCCCAAGAGAGCAAACCGGTGAAGAGGAAGGACAGTGGTTTCTGATAAAAACCTAAGGATACATTTTTTTTATGCCCTTAAAACTATTCGAGGAACGTGCCTCGAGAAATATATAAGCTAAATATAAAGATATAAAAACGTTATCATTATTAACGAAGGAGGTAACCCAACGTCAGGATAACAAAGGCATCTAAAGTAAACGTCAATTTAACAGGACTACCTATCGAAGAAATAACATCGAATTCGGTAGTCATGAGTATTTCGGCAAGATAAATTAGAGAAAGAGATATTTTTAGGAAATCTCTAATTAAAGATACGGTATTAAAATGGCTAAATTAACAACGCTCGATAAAATCTTAAAGTCATTGAGATACCTATGCCAAATTGAATATCACAAAAGAATAAATAAAAACTCAACTAAATGTAAAAAAATATAAGAAGAAGAAAGAAGTAAGTACATGGTTGTCAGTTGATAGCTACGCGTATCACACGCCTAAATTAATTTTAGGGACATATTCAGTTAAGTCACAATCGGATTGAAGTATACGAAAACTTCTAAGTCATATCAGGGAAAAGGGTCTGGTAGACAACATAAGTACTAAAAGAAAGAATGAAAGAGTAAGAAGATTTAAGAAGACTCTGTCTATCTTCCTTAAAAGCTCAACAGGTCCCTAGCGAACGAATCTCAGATCATCGTCCTAGCCGTTCCTCTCGTGACAACTAGTAAGGTCAAAACAGATTCCGAAATATGGAAGAAGAAAAATAAAGTTTACGTCGAGAATTATATTCTTACGATTCACTCATGGTAGCTCGATTCATCACTGGTTGTATGTCAGATCATAAATAAATTATCGCCATTTTGTGTTGATAAATCCATAAAGGACTTCTTATAAAAACTAAAAACTATAATAGGTAATATAGGAGTTACTATAACTACTATATAGATACTAAAAGTATAACAACGTGATTAAGGTTATTATAACTTTCACGGTAGAGTAAGCAAATGATTTTCCATTTACTGACCAGATAGGGTGCTTTCGCATCGATAGTTTGAGTGGTTTTCCACTTAACGATAATATAGTGAGCAAAGATAAATGCATTTTACTCAAAGATAATCTAAGTGATTTTCCACTTAACGGTAAGGTAATGAGTTTTGCTCAGAGATAATTACATAGTTTGAGTTATTTTCACTCAACGGTAAGATACTAGAAATCAGCGAGTGCTCAGCTCACACGCAGATCGAATAGATAACGGTATTGTGATATTTTTTCACCTAACCGTACTCAAAGATATATGTGACCTTTGGGGGGTAATCAAGGGGGTAGACGAGAGAAAATAAAAAATAATAATATAAATATGTGAATATACAGGGTGGTTCATCTTATTCGCCTCGGTCTCTGTACGGAAAACCACTTGATATTTTAAAAAAACTTCTTCACAGAAATATACAGGGCCTTTAATACTACAACCTAAAAATAATGTGAATTATACAGGGTGTTCCAAAAAAGAGTGGTATATCAAAGTTATATTTTTTCTTATGGAATGCCCGATGTCTGATGACATTATTGAATTGACCTTGAAAAATAAGCTATACTTTCATAAGGGTTTCCTATACCTACATACAGGGTGTTTTGATTTATTTCGATTTTTATAAAAATGTAAGGTTTTAGAAAAAAATAAATATCTACGAATCTAAGAAGTAGTAACAAATTCTTTCTTGGATCTTAATAATAGAATATTTAGCATACTTAAACAGATGCTTATTGCAACAAAACTTCTTACAGGGTGGTCAAAATATGAGATTGTTCTATTAACAAATTCAAGCTGTAATAACTTACTTATTTTAAATAGAACACCCTGTATCTTACTAGTCTATCGCGTAGAAAATTTGCTTAGCTTTCAATTTGTATTAGGGTTTCTATACCTATCTTTTTACAGGGTGGTCAAAATATTAGATTGTTCTATTAACAAATTCAAGCTGTAATAACTTACTTATTTTAAATGGAACACCCTGTAGCTTACTAGTCTATCGAGTAGAAAATTTACTTAGCTTTCAATTCTTATTAGGGTTTCCTATACCTATCTCCCTTCATTTTTTAAATATTTAAAGATTTCATAATTTGTAAGCTTTAAAAATTAGAATTAAGTACTTTGTCGTGGTTATGTACAACACATCACCAACACCGGCAATATACTTAGAAAAGATACTGTCATTAATAATAAAATTTTCATTGTTATCATGTAATCACACAGAGTGTTGTATTATTTTAGTTGATTTTGGCCTACATGTGAAATTGAATAATATGTTTATTTTAAACTGCATACCCTATATTAGATGCCGTATTCTGGAAGATATTTAAATTATATCTCATTCCGTATAAGTATTTTCCATATCTTAACCCAACGGTTATTAAGTAAATTTAAGAACGCCCCTTTTTGTTTGAATCTTTAAATCGCAATTACAAACAATTAAATGCAATGGCTACTTTGACGAAAACGAGCCTATTGTACAAAAATATGTAAAAATGGGTATTTACAGAATAACATGGGAATTTATATTTACAGAATAACATGTGTGTTAAGAATGTTAACATGGAATTGAAGAGATTTTAAATATCTTCCATTATAAAGAATAGAATATCGAGTATGTCATTTAAAATAAGAACACTCTGTGTGATTAAATAATAAAAATGTGAATTTTATTAATGAAACTATCTTGACTAAGATATTTAAGTATATTGCCGGTGTTGGTGATGTGTTGTACATAACCACGACCTAGGTACTTAATTCTAATTTTTAAAGCTTACAAATTAGGAAATCTTTAAATATTTAAAAAATGAAGCTAGATAGATATAGGAAACCCTAATAATAATTTAAAGCTAAGTAAATTTTCTACTCGATAGACTAGTAAGATACAGGGTGTCCCATTTAAAATAAGTAAGTTATTACAGCTTGAATTTGTTAATAGAACAATCTAATATTTTGACTACCCTGTAAAAAGATAGGTATAGGAAACCCTAATACAAATTCAAAGCTAAGTAAATTTTCTACGCGATAGACTAGTAAGATACAGGGTGTTCCATTTAAAATAAGTAAGTTATTACAGCTTGAATTTGTTAATAGAACAATCTCATATTTTGACCACCCTGTAAGAAATTTTGTTGCAATAAGCATCTGTTTAAGTATGCTAAATAGTCTATTATTAAGATCCAAGAAAGAATTTGTTACTGCTTCTTATATTCGTAGATATTTATTTTTCTCTAAAACCTTACATTTTTATAAAAATCGAAATAAATCAAAACACCCTTTATTTAGGTATAGGGAACCCTTATGAAAGTGTAGCTTATTTTTTAAGGTCAATTCAATAATGTCATCAGATATAGGGCATTCCATAAGAAAAAATATAACTTTGATATACCACTATTATCTGGAACACCCTGTATAATTCATATTATTTTCAGGTTGTAGTATTAAAGGCCCTGTATATTTCTGTGAAGAAATTTTTTTAAAATATCAAGTGTTTTTACGTACAGAGACCGAGGCGAATAAGATGAACCACCCTGTATAGATATGCCTATAGATAATATCTGGTAAACAATCTAGTCCTGATCGGATTGATCATCACTCGAAGAATCATCAGAATCCCCGACATATGGTTTCAAATCCTTAATATGCCAGTTGCCAGCGTTTGAACCATCGGGATTTCTCAACGTATATATTAGGGGAGATAGCTTTTTAACTACCGTGCATAAGATATATTTGGGTGCTAATTTTGACATAAATTTATCAACGGCTTTTGGCCATCACTTTATTTCGTCTCCATACCGTGTCACCGACGTGAAATTGTATATCGCGTCGCCGTAAGTTATATGTCTTAGGGCCGGTTGTTCGAACGCTAATCAACACTGATCACTATCAAATATTTAATTACTGTCACAACTGTCAATGTCAACTTTGGTTGGGTTGCTGAAAACATAATTTATTATAATTATGAGATTAGTTAATCAATTAACATAACAATTATTAACATAATTGATTAATTAATTTCATAATTGTAATCAATAAAATTGTTTTCAGCAACCCAATCAAAGTTGACATTGACAGTTGTGAAAGTAATTAAATATTTGATAATGATCATTTTTGATTAGCGTTCGAACAACCGGCCCTTAGCATTATTGATACATCCTAGTATATAATCCTAGTATATAAAAAAAATGTTACAAGATAATACGTATTATTAAAACATTTTTATATTTTATATTACACTTTGTCTATTTGTTACCGTGATTTGTCATATTGTCCGAGAAACGGTATAAACAGTGAGGTCGTGGAGTCGTGGGTCATTCATTCGACTACAGATCGAGAAGTTGTAACGTGAAATGGGGACAAAAGCCTAAACGGTGGGCGGCAATTATGTAACGTGACCCAAAAAGAGGGTGTTATTTGCATAACATGAAAAGGGAATTGAAATTTGACAAGATGTTGATATGTCATATAAGGGGATGCTACACAACAAAATTCAGGGCCACGGTCGCTCAGTGTCAGAGATTTAAGGTGTGAATTCTTAAGGGGAGTTAATAGTATACTCTTATTAGCTTAGAAAATTTTAAAAAGATAGAAAAATCGAAATAAGGATGTAAAATAAAAAAATAAAATATTGTGTGCCCCTGGTCACCTAAAGAAAACCAAACTGTACACAAAATAGGAATATGAAAGAAAAATAGATAGATCGCTAAATCAAAATAAAACAAAATAAATAGTCTCACAGAAAATATACATAATATACAAAATATTATAATGTAACTTACCTTATTTACTCTATACTCAATATTCTATACTCAGCCAATTCTTTATTGTTCTTACGATTCAAGAGAGAAGGAAAGAAATAATAAATTTATATTTTGCAAATCAAACATTATTTATTAAAAAACGAAAAAAAAATTAATTTCTGGTCTCTTGGTATTACAGATTGCGATCGAGATTACCAAATCAAGAAAAAATGAAAGAAAATTTCTACATACATAAAAATAATACCTTTACGTATCATTGTACTGGTTTCTTCTTGGTTGGTTTGTAAGTCCAAGACGCTATTTCACTACGCGAAAGTCACTTCACAATGTTAATAGCTACAGCAACAGTACATAAGGTTATCCATAGTTTATAGAAAAATTCAGCTTTGTGTGCATTCTGCATTCCCAAAAACACGAATTAGCTCTACTAGTTTCAAGATCCCGGGTTCAAATGTGGACAATTGCTGTCTTTTTTTTATTTTTGAATTTTTTGAATGTGGTAAGTAATAAAATTAGTTAAATATTTAAATAAAAAAAAATAAACTGTTTAAAGTATTTTGTTTCGTTGAAATCATATATACTAGAAGTATAACTTCTTACATGCATACAAAGTATGCACACATTCTTTTTTTCGACTAAGAAACATCGTGTAAGATGAGAGGTGAAACATCAAGTAGAAAATGGTCGAGCTAGAATTGACAAAAAATTCAATCTTCTACTGTCTTTTTTCCTTGTTCTTTTCCTTTCCAAAGTGAAAATCGAAACGTCAAATTAAACGTATTTTTTAACGAAATTTAAGTTAATTTCCATTAAAGATAGTAAATATTCTTAAAATGCCACAAAAAAATATCTTCAGGACAAGTATATACCTTTTGTGTTAAATCAAATTGTTTGATAAAGTATCCTAAAATATGCTTTCGCCTTTTTTATTTTCTCTGAAAACAACATACATATCATATTATTAACTATCCATAACCAACAGCGATTTGTATATATAAATCTATTTATCCCATTCGAACCATACGGCCACGTTCATACGTTATTGTACAAACAAGCATTTGTAAACTAAAACTGTGTAACCCCCACACATCACACCTATCACCTCTTTAACCCGTTCGGCTCGTACACACAACATCGCATCGCTTGATCACAGATTGGTCGGTAAACAGCGGAAATTTTGATGATTGCTACGCTGGATCCCGGTCTGGACTGGACCCTACAGGGTCGGTTGCAATCCGAAACAATCGAGTTGCCACATTTCGATGTGTTTTAAATAATTGATTGGGTTAAGGAGCGGCTAGGGATTTTGACCAATTGTAGGGGATAGTTTAAGGTTAACAAAAAGAAGTTTAGCTCATTTTTCCGCCGACCGTCCATTTATGATCAATTTTAACACCCTCAAAATCATTGATTAATGACCCCTATTAATGAATGATTTTATATTAATGAACGATTTCATTATAGGCAACACAACATACATTGCTTCCATAAATTAATTAAACGCTCTGTGATTGGCAGTGCCTGTCGTGTAGGCAACCAAACATATAACTATTTATATTCCCACTAAAAAATTTAAAATCAAGTAGCCGCTGTTAGTACTATCTGTCATTGTATGTCATTATTTACTTTATTGTTTAAAATTCTGTGTATTTGAAAATCAAAAGATGGATATATCTTTATTTCTGAAAAGTACGGTAGACGGAAAAGTTTTATAACGAACTCGTGAATTAAAATGGCGATTAACAATATTGAACATTAACGCGCTCGCACCGCTCACGCGTTAAATATCTCAATTGTTAATCGCCCTTATTAATACACTTGTTGGTTAAATAACTATTAACGACGATTTATCCCTGAGAAGCATATCTTAAAAAAGCTGTAAAAGGCGTTACAAAAAGCGTTACAAAATTGAAATTTCTTTCTTATCTTTCTTTTAATAGGATATATTATTTCTAGTAACTGTATTTTTCTGACTCTTTGGAAGTCTAATATTTGAAGACTGCTGATTACACTGCGATCAGTACGACAGTTAGTAATTATCTAAGATTTTTGGCTGTTTATGTATTACTCTTCTTTTGCGATCCGTATACACATATCCAGTTAGCTATGTCCCTCTCAACCTATCATCTAGTCACCTCCACCATTAATTTAGCTATAAATTAACGAATATATTATATTATGTTCAGTCCGATATTAAAGTTGTCCGTGTGAAGACGTTATAAAAAAAATTTAAGGCGGTACCGATTACGTAGTTACGAATTTTTAATAGCGTTGTCTTCTATTTAAAAGTTATTTATGATATAAGTGTTAAATCAAAAGTGTCTAATCAAAAGTGTCTAAAAAGCACCTCTCTATTACAGAAAGAACTGTTGTTAATGTTAAATTGATAAAAATATTACTCATAGTAGAGTCAATGACGTCATTGATGACAGTTTTGAAAAAAAGGCGAAAGTTTAATTTAGTTTGAAATAGAAAGAGAAAGAAAAATAATTAAATGTGAACAACTTATACATACAAAGGTAAGATACATAGTGATGTTGTAAAAATAAAAAGAGTAATGTTGGTTGCCTATTATTATGATTGTAATGGTTGTTAACAAATTGAAAAAATATTTTCATTTAACTTATTGTCTGAATTAGTGAACTGATCACTTTAAATCTATAGGGCTTTTCATTCACAGTCATTTGTTTCGAGCTTCTGTCATGTGTCACATAATATTAATATATCTACGTCATACGTTATTGGTATATAACAATGATACAAACCAAAGACGTATGGCGCAGATATATTAATATTATGTGACACATGACAGAAGCTCGAAACAAATGACAATCGATGAAAAGCCCTGTAGAAGGTAATGGAGTAAACAGACTGAAATGGAAGAAATATATATTACTGTAAAAGTTTTAAGTAGAAAAGAGTGTTTAGCAGAAGCAAGTTGAAAACAAGTACCTAATGGTAGTTGCCTGATATGATAGGTTAAAAAAATATAAATTTTAATTAAATTACTGAAAGAATAGTATGTATTTAATGATAATGACCTAAAAGATGTTAAAATGTCAGATAAAATAAAATTATGATTTGAAAGAATCTAGGTAAAGAGAGAATAACATGAATGTTCATATCAGAAATGTAAAGTGAATTAATGTTGTTCTGAAGCTATTTTCTTGTGGCATTTTTACAATTTTAACTATTTATAATGGGAAATAAGCCACAATATTATTAAAAAATTAATTAACAACGGCACCCGATTTGGGCGTCGAAACGTTAATAAAAATCATTTTTTAATAATATTGTGGCTTATTTCCCATTATAAATAGTTAAAATAATAAAGTGAATTAGTTAAGCTGAATGTATATTAATAAATGGATTAGAGTGAAATTTAAATTATAATAAATTAGATTTTATTGAAAAAGCCTAAAAGTCAACTATCTGTTACACAAAAAACTGTTGTTAATGTTAAGTTGATAAAAATATTAATCACAGTAGAGTCAATGACGTCACTGATGACAGTTATGAAAAAAGACGAAAGTTTAATTTATTTTGAAATAGAAAGAGAAAGAAAAATAATTAAATGTGAACAACTTATAGACGTAAAATTGAAAAATATTTTAATTTAATTTATTGTCTGAATTAGTGAACTGATAATTTGAAATCTGTAGAAGGTAATAGAGTAAACAGATTGAAATGGATGAAATATGTATTACTGTAAAAGTTATAACGAGAGAAGAGTGGTTGCCTGATAGGCAACATGATAGTTTGAGAAAATATAATTTTAATTGAATTACTGAAAGAATAGTATGTATGTAATGATAATGACCTAAAAGATGTTAAAATGTCAGATAAACTAAATTTATGATTTGAAATAATCTAGATAAAGAGGAAATAACAAGATTGTTAATATCAGACATTTAAAGTGAATTATGTGTCATACAATTAATTGTAATTTTGAAACGGAATAGATGAAGTTAATGAGATAACATAGGAGGCAACCAAACAAAATCGTTAGTGTGTGAGTGTGCACTGGAATGATAGTTATATAATCCAGGTTGAAAGTTGGGGTTATTTTTAATATGAAGCAAAAATCTAGATGAACTAATTCACTGAATTGGTAAACTGAAAATTTGAAATTGCATAGTTAGTAATGGAGTAACAGATTGAAATATTGTCGAGGGAAATTAATGAATAGTGTTGAAAAAGGAAAAGAACAACCAGAGCAAGAAATGCAAGGAAACCCGAAAAAATCAAAGACACGAGGTATGGCAATATAAATATGTGGTTGGGAAAATTTATGAAGGAGGATTGGAAAAGAAAGAAGGTAAACTGTGTTAGGGATGACAATATAACTTTGTGTTTGGGAAAATGTATGAAGGAAGATTGGAAATGAAAGAAGGTAAACTGTGTTAAGGATGGGATAGTTAAAAGGGGAAGAGAAAGAAAAGAAACCAAGGGTATATTGAAATATGTGTAAATGGGTGATTGGTAAGCAAATAATAAATGTTAGATGCTAGTGGGGTGAATGTAAAGAGGAAACACGGCAAAGAAAAGGATCCTTTTCTTTGCCGTGTTTTGTTTGCCGGAGAAATTATAAAACGGATAAATTTTTTGTTAAGGGAACAATTGTAGGTGGATAGGAGTAAAGGTCGATTTAAAGTAGTTTGGCGGTTAACGCAATTGGGGCTAGTCCTCATGTCTCTAGAAATTTCAAGGTCCTCGTACAAATCCAACCGTAAAGAGTTCTTATCCTGGATGTTGTGAATTAATTTGACACCATCAGGGATGGTAAGATGGTGTGTGTGTGATTTAAGGTGATGGGTGATGGTGATGCTCTAGAATATCGTTGTGCTGATCAGGAAGTTCACTTCTGGCCAATGGTAGAAGATTGGTAGGAGGGAAAAACTTTATTTTTGGGTGTCCTGGTGAGTATGTGCCCATATCTATTGAAAGGGATTTTCAAGACATTTTTAGCATTGTTGTTGGGGCCATTAATCATACGTAGTATACATTAAAACGTCTTGTACAACGACCGTTGTAATATTCTACCATAAACACTGCACTATTCTGCATGTCCAAATCAAGTATATAACAATTGTTGATTATGTAATCTTTTTTGTTTCTAGTAATTAATAGAAAGTAAACCCTGTATATGACATTAGACTGTTGAAATACATTCAAAATGCGTATGAATAAACCGCCTCTGTATTTTATATACGTCATCCTACCCTAGTCCCCATGATCCTCGTTTCAAGGGATGTCCGCATTATACCGCTATGTTTACGATCGGCGTACTCGACATATCAGAAACAGGCGTTTTTTTGCGAGAGACACTTTTATGGCGTCGAGCAGAGTGATCGGGATCAAATAATTAAAGTTCTAACCTTAAAACATGTGTTGGAGCGGACGTGACTGTCCGCCTGACGATAATTTCTTAATGGATTAGCCACTTTGAGATGTCAACCATTTATTTATCACTAGTTCGGCTTAATTCCAGCAAAAAGCAGCTGCTCTAATCTCATTTCTCTACACAAAGTATTTTAAAGTACATACTCGTTTTAAAAGCGGTTTTAACAAAGTTGTTTAAAAAAGCTGACGTTTTTATATTGTTCAAATTGTTTGATCTTTTGTTAAACATCTGAATTTATACAAATTATCGTATCGGATACTGCAATAATTTCTATAAATCAATACGATGAGTTGTAATGGTATGATGCCTGCAGCACGGCATTCGGCAGATCAACAGCAGTGGATCGAACACGTTTCCATATTCGCGCAACCCCATACGTACCATCTCTCCGGCGAAACCAAGGAGGGATGGCTACCCAGAGTGTATGTAAGATGAGCAAGGAGAATCATGAAGTCAGTTCCTCTTGGTGTATTGAACCGGGAAGAACTCAAGCGGCAGATATGCAATGGAGAAAATTGGAATCTACCGAGGTGGACGCGCTCTGTAATGAGGAGGCATTCCGCCGGAACCATAACCGCAGAGAGCGGTAGCTGCCACTTCAATAGAGGAAGGTGGAGAAAACATAGCACTTACGTATTCTAGTTCTCAATGAGATACCCATCTGATGGTTACATAGAAATTTTGCATTTTGTAATACACTGTACGTGCCTTTTCCAGACGTGTTCTTATCTCTAGTGAGTGGTCCCAAGTTTCATCAAGATTACTTCCAAGGTACGTTATTCTTGGTATTCTTTCCAGATTTGTTCCGTCGACATTGACCTTTACCCTTCTGCTTTGGTACTTGCTGATGACCATTCGTTTTTGTCACCTTTGTATTCAATTTCGTTCCAAATTTCCTACACGCTGTCGTTACTCGGTCCATTAGTCGTTGCAGTGCATTTTCTGTCAGAATGACCGTGTCATCCGAGGTGTCTTCTAAAGATTTTTTAAACATAAATCCACAAGAAAATAGCTTTTCCTGTAGCTGGCTGTATATACACTCACCGGCAGAGGAAACGGGCACCCCAAAAAATGGGTCATTTTTAATGTCTTGTATTTCCTAAACCTGATCTCCGATTTAAGTAATTTTTTTAATATGTTATAGCCTTGTTCTTTATCAATATCGCTGTAATAATATTGTTGCTAGACAGGTACATTGTCATTGTATACAGGGTGTACGAATCAAACTGTGTTTTTTCCTCAAATTTTGGAACACCCTGTGGAATGTTCTAGCTTTTATAAAATACTAAAATTAAAACCCAACTATAGCCACAGATTTTCTTAACATTCTGTTTTTTTATTCATTCGCTTATGTTGGATAATAAAAAAGTTAGGCACTTTAACAACTACCCCTGTTTCTCGTCAATACAGGGTGTTTTTCAATGAGTACGGCAAGCTTTAAGGGGTAATTCTGCATGATAAAATAATGACAGTTTGCTTTATAAACTTATGCCCGCAAATACTTCGTTTCTGAGATAGGGGGTGTTGAAATTTTTCTTGCAAACTGACGATTTATTTATTGCTCTAAAAAGGTTTGTGATATGCAAATGAAATTTGGTAGACTTTAAGTGCTAGTTATTGCGCATTTTTTGGCATACAATTGAGAATTGTATATTCACCATTGGCGTGCATACGGGATATATCTAAAGTATTTATACCCGTATGCACGCCACTGGTGAATATAAAATTCTTAGTTGTACGCCAAAAAATGCACAATAACTGCCTCTTAAAATCTACCAAATTTCATTTGCATATCACAAACCGTTTTAGAGAAATAAATAAATCGTCAGTTTGTAAGAACAATTTCAACACCCCCTATCTCGGAAACGAAGCATTTGCGGGCATACGTTTATAAAGCAAACTGTCATTATTTTATCATGCAGAATTACCCCTTAAAGTTTGCCGTACTTACTTAAAAACATCCTGTATTAACGAAAAACAGGGGTAGTTGTTAAAGTGCTTAACTTTTTTATTATCCAACATAAGCGAATGAATCAAAAGCAGAATGTTAAGAAAACCTGAGGCTATAGTTTGGTTATAATTTCAGTATTTTATAGAAGCTAGAACATTCCACAGGGTGTTCCAAAGTTTGAGAAAAAAACACAGTTTGATTCGTACACCCTGTATACAATGACAATGTACCTGTCTAGCAACAATATTATTACAGCGATATTGATAAAGAATAAGGCTATAACATATTAAAAAAATTACTTAAATCGGACATCAGGTTTAGGAAATACAAGACATTAAAAATGACCCATCTTTTGGGGTGCCCGTTTTCTCTGCCGGTGAGTGTAATATTATCACAAAAAATTTAAGTAAAATCATTTATAAAACGTATAAAATTTATTAAAATTCCCTAAAAAGGGCTACATCACATATGCAGAACGTTTTCGATCTGAATGCAGATCATCATCAGTGCTGAACAGTTGTTCATGAACTAGTATGTGAACATTTTCTTCAGCACTGATGATGGTCTGTAATCAGATCGAAAATGTTCTGCATATGTGATGTAGCGCTTTTTAGGGAATTTTAATAAATTACATACCTGCTATAAAGGATTTTACTTAAATTTTTTAAATATCTTCGCAGAGTAAACGTTGAACAGCATAGGTGACAGGACACAGCCCTGTGTTACTCCCTTCTGCATATTGATTCTTCCAGATGTTTCGCTTTTTATTCTGATTTTAACCTTTTGTTCTTGGTAGAGGTTGGAAATGATCCTTAAGTCTTTATCGTCGATATTACATGACTTTAAAATATCTATTAGTTCATTATGTTTCTCCATGTCAAATGCCTTCTAAAAGTCTATAAAAAAAACTCTAAATATCAGAAAAAGGAATTTTTTGCGAGAGACACTTTAAATACACAAATAATTAAAGTTCTAACCTTAAAACATGTGTTGGAGTGGACGTGACTGTCCGCCTGACGATAATTTCTTAATGGATTAGCCATTTTGAGATTTCAACCATTTATTTATCACTAGGTTTGCTTAATGCTAGCAAACAGCAGCTCGTCTAATATCTCTACACAAAGTATTTTGAAGTACATACTCGTTTTAAAAGCCTTTTTAACAAAGTTGTTTAAAAAAGCTGACGTTTTTATATTGTTCAAATTGTTTGATCTTTTGTTAAACATCTGAGTTTATACAAATTATCGTATCTGATTGCTTGTCGCATAGCACTTCTCTTTGTATGGGGAAATAGCATTGAACTCGCGACCGTCATCGCTACGGCGAGATATTAGTAATTTATATACTATAGGTTGAATTGCGTGTAAGTTCGACCGAACTTATAATGGTTGGAGGAGGGATAGGATGTGCATCCAAAGGTGCTTGCGAAGCAAGTGCCTCAGGTACACTTTCAAGTTAGTGCAGATAACTAAAACATTTGTCCGAAGAAAAAAGAAAATAAGGTTTGCTTTCAACCATAGATTATTTTTATACAATTTTAGGATAGTACCAATCTAAGTAAAATAATGTGACAATTTGTTAGCGTCTTAAGTGTATTAAAAATAAGTTTTTACTTCTGTCGGCACTTTTATGGCGTCGATCACTGTGATCGGGATCAAATAATTAAAGTTCTAACCTTAAAACATGTGTTGGAGCGGACGTGACTGTCCGCCTGACGATAATTTCTTAACGGATTAGCCACTTTGAGATGTCAACCATTTATTTATCACTAGTTGGGCTTAATTCCAGCAAAAAGGAGCTGCTCTAATCTCATTTCTCTACACAAAGTATTTTGAAGTACATACTCGTTATAAAAGTGGTTTTAACAAAGTTGTTTAAAAAAAGCTGACGTTTTTATATTTACGCTAGTCAATGGAAACAATAATAGGATATTACCTCCAAATTCTATCCTACTGCATGGATTTTAAGAGGAAACAGTAGCGATCAACAGGTAGCGAAAACGCGTTCCAAGATTGCGGCTGTAATTTTGAATATTTTTTCGAAATATTTGGCACACGTATTCGTAATATAATAAAGAATGGCGGTACAGAGCCCAATTTGTAAAATATATTAATATGTGGAAATTACTCTGTAATTAAATACAATATTAAAAAAACGAGCCTGTACCGCCATTAAGAAGAACAAAAAAATACACTTTCTTCAAATAAACTTTTTTATCCGATGTCTAGATTTTGTGTCATTTTGGAACTACTAAAATTTTTTATTTCATTAGTAGTTCCAAAATGACACAAAATCTAGGCATCGGATAAAAAAGTTTATTTGAAGAAAGTGTATTTTTTTGTTCTTCTTAATGGCGGTACAGGCTCGTTTTTTTAATATTGTATTTAATTACAGAGTAATTTCCACATATTAATATATTTTTCAAATTGGGCTCTGTACTGCCATTCTTTATTATATTACGGATAAGTGTGCCAAATATCTCGAAAAAACATTCAAAATTACAGCCGCAATCTTGGAACGCGTTTTTGCTACCTGTTGATCGCTACTGTATCACCTTAATGAAATTTTGGGCCTAGCCTCTACTTATCTCAATACTTTTTGAGATATTCTTGGTTGAAAATTGGCCATTTTCATTGAAACATAATACTTGTTCGAACGGTTTTTTGCGAATAACTTAAAAACTATTCATATAACTAAAAAAACTATATTAAACATTTTTGTAGGTTATAAAAAAAGCAAAGAGACATTTAAAACTTTGTTTTTCTATACTTCCACAAAATTTATTATTTACAACTATGTGACTACAGCTGTTTCGGCAGAGTGCCTTTCTCAAGTGATATAATTTACAATGTGTTTGCCTTTTTAAATCTCTAACTGAAGAGGTTGAGGAGTGGGGAGCTGTTTGTCTCGAGTTGGTCATTCAGAATTATATCTGTATTTTTCAGTTTATTAATTTCCATAGATTCTAAAAAAGATAGCTTAAGACTTTTATTTTGGATCGTACCAATTTAAGTAAAATAATGTGACAATTTGTTAGCATCTCAAGTGTATTAAAAATAAGTTTTCACTTTTGTGGGCACTTTTATGGCGTCGATCACTGTGATCGGGATCAAATAATTAAAGTTCTTAGAATCTATGGAAATTAATAAACTGAAAAATACAGATATAATTCTGAATGACCAACTCGAGACAAACAGCTCCCCACTCCTCAACCTCTTCAGTTAGATACTTAAAAAGGCAAACACATTGTAAATTATATCACTTGAGAAAGGCACTCTGTCGAAACCGCTGTAGTCACATAGTTGTAGATAATAAATTTTGTGGAAGTATAGAAAACAAAAGTTTTCAGTGTTTTATTGTGAGATAAAATGAACTTCCATCAAGTAACGGTCGAATCCATCAATTATTTAAAGAGACACTTGCCTTCACAAATCTTCTAGTTATAATACAAAAAGAGATATGGTAGGTGAAAATAGTTTGTTTTTTGGTACATTTTCAAATTATTGTATTCAACTTGAAATAACAGAGAAACAGTCAACTTTAAGTGTACAATGCTACCAATACCTTTTATAGTATTTGAAAAGACCTTTAAAATGAGCTATACTAGAGGTCCGTTACATTAAAACTAAGCGAGATATGCTTCCAAAAATATTGATAAGTAATGTATTTTAAGAAAAAATGAGAGGTAATTTTGACCCCCATCCACCAAAATGTAAATGCATTGTTTTACTTCTACCTTTTATTATATCTAGTGATATTTCTATGTTCAAAAAGTTGGACGGGTTTAAAATCAATTGTTTTTGAAAAAAAAAATTAATATCTATAATTTAATCTTATTTTTTTCAAAAACCGTCCATTTTAATCCCGTCCAACTTTTTGAACATAGAAATAACACTATAATAAAAAGTATGGTAGAAGGAAAACGATATATTTAAGTTTTGATGGATGAGGGGTTAAATATACTCAAAATATAAATCTCATTTCTTTTTAAAATACATTAATCATCAAATTTTGCAAAATATCTCGCTTAGTTTGAATGTGATTGACATTTAGTATTGCTCATTTTAAAGGTCTTTCCAAACCCTACAAAATATATTAGCATCATTATACACCTAAAATCGACAGTTTCTCTGTTATTTCAAGTTGAATAAACCGATTTGAGCATGCACCAAAAAACAAACTCTTCTTACCTACCATACCCCTCTTTGTATTTTAACTAGAAGCTTTATGAAGGAACAAATCTCTTTGTTTCTTTATAACCTACAGAATTATTTTATATAGTTTTTTTGTTAGATGCATAGTTTTTAATTAAGGTATTCGCAAAAATCCGTCCGAAACAGTGTAATTTTTCAATAAAAATGGCCAATTTTCAACCACGAATAACTCAAAAATTATTGAGATTTCAAAAAATAATTATAGAACAGTTTTTGCTTAAAATTAGGTTATCTAGCCTCTTCCGTGGCTATTTTAACCAAAACATTTTTCACCCCCGAGAAGGGGTGGGAACCACCTCCAAGATAAAAGCGCACATTGGCATAGAGTAGACTTTGTTTCTTGAGCTATTCCCTACTTACTGTGAAAATATGGAGTAAATCGATGTACCAGGATCGAATTCGGAGCCAAATACCCTCATTGACTGCTCTAATTGTTCAAATTGTTTGATTTTTATTGAAGATCTAAGTTTATAGTAATTATCGTATCGGATGTTGTAATAATTTCAATAAATCAATATCATGGGCAACTAGTTACCTATTGTAGAGAGGGGTGACTTTTATTCTATGAGCTGACTTTTATTCAACTAAAACGTGAATTTTTGAAGTGAAAACTTCCTTAGTGACGTTGTGCATTTTTGGATGGGGAAAAAGCATTGAAAACAGAAGAATGGAAGATTGGTATGAAAAAACATCGTACCAAAGACACATACTGAGAAGGATTAAGTACCAGGCTCAACTAATAGTGAAACGAAAGATCAAGGAAAAAAAGCACTAAGAAGGAAATCACCATCGTGGTTAAAAAACATACGACAATGAATAGGGCCAAATTTTGAATAGCTAATAAGAACAGTTGAAGACAGAGACGAGTTTGCAATTGTAATAGCCAATCTTCATTCAGAATAAGGTACTTGAAGAAGAAGAAGAAAATGAGGTCACCAAAACCAAAATAAAAAATTTGAATTAGACTTCTCTTTAACAATTTTTTCACAATGTATAATGTGTATTTACTATTATTTATTTACTATTACATACCATGTAGAAAAGTATACATATGTATATGTATAAGTATAATTTTTTCCACATCACCCCTTAGATTTTGTATCACTATAAAGCGATTAGGTACTCCTCTAAACGGCAAAAATTTTATGACATTTTTATTGACCTCTATTGGAGAGTTTTACTGTATTACGTATCCGAATTTAATTTTACTAGAGGGAAAATTCATAGGGACTTACCTACATCAAATTGACCATAAAATAAAGCAGGTTTTAAAAATCTTGAATTTTATTTGATTTTATGTGGTTTTAGAACAAGTTAAACTGCTTATAAAGAATGAAATTTTCGATAAACATAGAAACTTAAAAATACAGAATTCGAGAAGTACAAATAAGCAAAATACAGTTTGATTTCAGAAACAATCTTGTAACCAGAGAAGAATCCTTCAGTTTGTAGGTCATGGTTAACAAATATGAAGATATAGAACAATCGACGTATATGCGTTTTGTAGACTCCAAAAAGGACCTAAAAATACCTCCGTATTATCAAAAATTTGTATTGGCATCAATGTACAAGCATACGAATTGAAACACAAGGGAAGTAGTGGAGACACAATGTGGAGTTAAACAAGGGTGTTTTTATGGTCTCTACTTATTACCAACTAACTCAGATATGCAGACGACACGTTATTGTTTCCAATGAAAAATAGTTGCAACGACAATTAAACAGGGTCACCGAAACATGTAATGGATATCGGTTAAAACTTCTACGACAAAACTGATGCTTGTCAGCAAACCGGATTTACAACGAATGAACATCAGAGCGTGTGGAACAAAGTTAAAACGCGACCTATTTTGGCGCTAACGTTAATGAAAACATAACTATGCTATTAACGAAGAAGACTACTCACAGAAAAAGCCAAAGCCGCCTTCTATAGACTAAAGAAAATTCTCATTAATAGAGACATTAAGAGCTGGACCCTGGCAGAGAAAATAATGGAAAGACTTTTGAGATGTAGATCTATCGACAAATATTACGGATAAATTGGGTTGTGTAACGTTACAAACGTCACATCTTTGTTATTTTGTTTTTAAATAATTATTTTACTCTATTTTCTTTAATATTTCATTAATAATTTTCTTTTATTTGTTTTACCTGTTTTCTTCGTTAAAAACTCGTTGGCGCCCTTTTTTATTATCCTCTATTTCCTATATCTCTTTTCATCTAATATCTAAATCATCAATTAAACATACTGAACGTACCCCGTATATCCTTACTCTCTAGATATCTGTTTTTCAATATGGAACATGCCTGCTACTTCATACGTACTTGGTCGTCATTTCAAATGTCGTTTTTAATGACAGGGGCACTTCATCCCTACTCCCTGACACAAACTGAAAATGGAAGGGCAGAATTGTTCCTTAAATAGGCATGTAATTTAAATATTAGATTTATTTTCCATCAACACTATATATTCTCTTAGGGTAAGTTTTTCATACAGCTTTTTATAATAATTTCTTATCGTCATTTTTTCCTATACCTAACCTCCCATGTCTACGACCACATGGTCAGTTTTAAATATCTATTTCTTTCTAATTTTCATCTATGCACGTGTAAATCAAATTTTAACTATTCCCCTCATCTTAATTCCATTTAATTTATCCTTTGCCAATTACCACTTTTTACGATTATTTGGCAAAGGCTCATTTTTGGTTTTTCTCCTTGATGTTTGATATGTGTTTTTATCTTAAAGTTTTTTGGAAAGGAATCAAATCGTTCTCCCCTTGGGAGCCTCCAGCATAAAGTCTATCGCCGGCGATGACACTAAGGCTGACAGCAATGAGACCATGACATCTAGACTGCAACGACTACCATCTCCAGCTGCAGGGCCCTAGAGCTAAACATCCGCCCAGGTCTGCAAGAAGTCTACAGCAGTACCATTCGACATCAAGAAGTTACCATCGAACTACCAAAACCAATAAGTATAATCCAGAATTGTTAGTTTTTGGCAAGAATTTGAATATATTTGTTAATGCATTTAATAAGTCACATTTTTATTATACCTTTATTGAACAATAAACATGATTGGTTAAAAATACTGTTTTGTTTGCTTTCATTCTAAATTTTCAGAGTTCATATCTAAGATTAGGACACGACGAACACACCCTGAGAGACTGAGCTAGGCTGGGATGAACGATAGCTGGGGTTCTCTATTGTGGTTTTCGTTTCAGTTGGTTTAATAAGAAATGAAATAGTTTTACACTATATATTAAAGAGCATAGAAATAACGAAAATTATAAAAAAACGAAAGATCTTCAGAGAGGTATAACCCTCAGGAAGATTACCGGAAGAATAATAGGCCCATGCCGAAGGAGATCATCCTGGTTCAGAAATCTACGAGATAGCCCGATCAAGGAACACAAAAATTTACGAAAACCTCCAAAAAAATAAAGGAAGGATGAAAATTTGGGAATAGGTAGTTGAAATTGTCTATTATTATATAAGAGAAAGTTTACAATTCTACACCCCTCCATTTTACAAAAATGGAGGGGATTACCCCTTCTCGGGAGTGAAAAAATTTACATTCAAAATAAGTTCGGAATTGGATAAAATGACTAATTCTAAGCAACTTTTGCTCTATAGAGTTTTTTCACTTAGTTAATATTTGCGAGAGAATATGTTCATTTTTAACAAAAAAAAAATGTTTTTGAAGAGTTTTTCGCAAATAACTCAAAAAGTAAGGAGTTTATCGAAAAAATATTTCAAGCAAAAATATAGCCTATAAAAAAGTGAAAAAAATGATGTATGCATGAAGTCTGCATATCCACCAGCAGCGGAGTTATAGCTAATGAAATGTAAGTTCTTATTCGTCCAATTCCAAAATCTAATATTTCGAAGTGAAATGACAAAAAAACGGAGAACTTTCCTGGGAAAACTCATTATAACTTTTTTAAAGTGTTTAAAAAAAGGTTTATTTTCGTTTAAAAAAAAAATTACCATTAAAAGTAAATGAGTTACGCTCAAAATATTGTTGATCGCTTTCATTTTTTGGTAAAAAAATTGCGAAAATTACCCCCTAATTAGCATCCAAAATAAAATTAATCGCTATTGTCTCACAAGTTACTTTGCTAATGAATTCTTTATATGATCTGTAAGTTTCATCGGTTCAAAGTGAGTGTGTTTGAAAAGGCTGTAGTTAAAATAGCTTGAACGAGTCACTAATCAAGAGTGTATGCAAATTTTGAACAGTCATAGCATAACCAATTTTTGTCTACCGGAAAAACAAAAAATCCAAAATATTCAGAAAAGTAAAACGTACATTTTATTACTCTTTGAAATTTTTGGTATTACTAATAATTTTTAAGTTATTTTGAAAACAAAAATGAAATTTTTTTCAAAATTAGAAAAAAAAAATTTTAAAACCATTTTTTTTCAAAAGAGAACACTTTTAACCAACGAAACTTATAGATCCCATAAAGAATACCTAAGCAAAGTAACTTGTGAGGCGGTAACGATTAATTTTATTTTGGATGCTAATTAGGGGGTGATTTTCGCGATTTTTTTAACAAAAAATAAAAGCGACCAAAAATATTTTAAGCGTAACTCACTTACCTTTAATGATAAAAGTTTTTTTAAAAAACTAAAATAAACCTTTTTTAAAACTCTTTAAAAAAGTTAAAATTAGTTTTCCCAGAAAAGTGCTCCGTTTTTTAAAAACATGTTTTTTTTTTGTTAAAAATGATATTCTCTCGCAAATATTAACTAAGTGAAAAAACTCTATGGAGCAAAAGTTGCTCAGAATTAGTCATTTTATATAATTCCGAACTTATTTTGAATGTATATTTGTTCACCCCCGAGAAGGGGTAATCCCCTCAATTTTTGTAAAATGGAGGGGATGTAGAATTGTAAACTTTTTCTTATATAATATTAGACAATTTCAACTACCTATTCTCAAATTTTCATCCTTCCTTTATTTTTTTTTGGGCCAGATTGTCCTTTGATCGGGCTAAGAGTGCGAGAGTGGTATCAAAGACACCAGCTAATCTACTTCGAGCTGCTGAACAAATTTATTATTGCCAATATGATCGCCAATGTTCGATAATCGGACAGGTTACTGAAAAAAGAAGAAGATTGAAAGAACAAGGCGAAAATGTTACAGATTCAATATTTTTTGATGATAGAAAATTACACTTAATAGCTCATTTTTACTGTTTTGGGTTTTTGATGGGGAAGATTTAAGAACAATGGGCAAGCTTTAAAAAAATAATATTGAACGTATTCAAGAGAAATCTACCAGCTTGTATAACTTCGTAACATAACAATGCAAAAGATAAAAATAGCTGATAGTGATTTCACGTAAATTTTAATGTACCTGTAAGTTACTCCTTCACAATTTAAATGTGTTTCAAGCTCGTTCGTATACTCTAACAATAAAATCGCTCTATATTTTTACAGCCCTGAAAGTATAATTTAAAAAGCTCTCTCCATAAAAGCTCCAGGAAATTGTCAAGCTCATAATACGCGCTATATAGTATGACATCAATGCATTTATCTATTTCATCATACGAAAAGGTAACTAACGATCAAATGTTCAGATGTTCTGACGTTTTTTTTTTGGTTCGTCGCATTCTATCTGCAATATTCATCACACTGGCGATATTAGCCAGCAGCTCGAAACGGCCTGAACAAATGCTGGTGCATACGGCAGCGACATCTGCCGTTCCGCTATAGCGATATATAAAACTTTAATGAACTGAAATCGTGGAATACGACCCTTTGACGCGAAAGAAGGCGATTATTTAACCGTACTCTTTATACCACATAATCGAGTATGCTGGGACATTAAAGGTGACGCTACGGGCAAATAGGGGATCAAGAGGATATTTTTCTATTCAGTTTATTGGCATTTTTTTAATAAAAAGAACGTATTTAGGAAAAAAGACATAACACATGAAGAAGGGCATTCAGTCCGTACATTGTACAGTATTTAGTTATTATTTTTATATTTTGCCAAATTTTTTTTAGTCAGTTTGATTATTAATTAGAAGATAACAAAAAGATTAAATTGGAAGTAGAAGATAATATAATCGAATTATTAGACCAGGGCGGATCTGTGAAAAAACGTCTATTTTTGGATGTGAGAGGTGGAATTCTGATTTTTGCAGATAAAGTTAGGTGACAAATTCAACAATATTAATAGTTCAGAGAAATAAGGAAAAAAATATCGTGTTGGTGACACATCCCCCTCCAGGCTGAAACCAAATTTTTCGAGTAATATGGTCATCTATAATAATAACCTATATGTTTCCCGCAGCCGATTTTGATGATATACATAGTTATAAACAAATGAAGATCAAAAAACGGTAAATTTTCGCTTTTTTCGTCTCTTACTAAAAAATTGGGCATTTTAAACAAATTTAAGAGTAATAAACTCATAAACCGTATAAAAAACTTCAATATGGCGTTAGCTGAATATGTCTATCCTTATTGGTTACTTAGAAAATTACCAAATAAATCATAAATTTTGAGTTTTTATAAATATTCATAACTTATGTAAAAATTAACTTAGAACCTTCTTATTACATGGAATGCTGAGACTTATGGTGCTTAAATTACACCCTAAATTCCAAAGCAATTGGTCAAATAGTCTAAAAGTTATTTAATTTGTTTATCCAAAATTATTTTTTTTTGCAACACTGTAAGTCATAAAATGATGAAGTTACAGTAATATTTTGGATAGTTTATGAAAGAAGAAAATTTACAGTATTAATTTAATTTAAAAAAATGACAAAAAATAATTATAGATATTGCAAAATAATTTTGCAAAAACATGTGAATTAAAAAAATGGGGGGGCTAACTTTGTCCCTAAATGTCCTAGAACAGTTGTTTTTCTTTCTAAATGTGTATAAAAATTCAGTCTTTCTAAATATGAAAAAATAATTTTTCTATGGGTAACGGTTAAAAAGTTATTCTAATTGTTTATAAGTAAGCAAAAAATGGACATGTTTTTGCAAAATAATTTTACACTGTTTAAAATTATTTTTTGTCATTTATTTTTAATTAAGGTAATAGTATAAATGTTCTTCTTTCATAAACTGTCCGAAGTATTATTTTAACCTCATAATTTTCTGACTTATAGTGTTGCAAAAAAAATGAATTTGGGAAAATTAAATTAAATAACTTTTAAACTATTTGACCAATTGCTTTGAAATTTAAAATATAATTTAAGTACAAGAAGTCTCGGAATTCCGGGTAATAAGAAGATTCTAAGTTAATTTTTACCTAAGTTACGAATATTTATATAAACCAATATTTATGATTTATTTTGCAATTTTCTAAGCAACCAATAAGGTTGGACATATTCAGCGAATGCCATATTGAAGTTTTTTATACGATTTATGAGTTTCTAACTCTCAAATTTGTTTAAAGTGCTTAACTTTTTGGTAATAGACGAAAAAAGCGATAATTTACCGTTTTTAGATCTTCATTTGTTTATAACTATGTATATCATCAAAATCGGCTGCAGGAAACATATAGGTTAATAATATAGATGTCCATACTACTCAAAAAATTTGGTTTCGGCCTGGAGGGTGATGTGTCACGAGAAAAACCTTATTTCTCTGGACTATAATTGACTTATGTTCCTTCTCAAATATGCCCGGAACATTAATAAAAAAATTAATATATTTAGAAATTTCGCAAAACATCGATTTTTTCTATTTGCTTTGCTTATAATTTTAAAACGATTCATTTTGGAACAAAGTCGTACAAAACTAAAATAAAGATAATTGAATTTTGTATGACAAACGACTAGTTAAAAATGTCTTAAATTTTTACCCTTTCTGCAAAATAGCAATAAATACAAAATAAGGGGGCAAAATAAGCCTGTTTTTATTCAATGTTTTTCAACCACCTTGGTTACACTTGAACTTTCGTAATTCGCTAAAAAAATTCTTACAACATACTTAAATTGTTCACCAAATTTCATTAAAATCGACCTAACAGATTTTGCACAATAATTTTGCAATCTAATTTTTTTTTAAAGTTGAAATTTTTTAAAAATTTTCTGAAGAAAAAGTAGACCATTTAGATTAATTTAGATTAATAATTTAGACTAAGACACTTTACATAATGAAAATCAAATTATTTAAGCGAACTCAGCACTGTTTTAAAGTTATAAACAATTTTTTGGTTTATAAGCGAATACAGTGAGGACGTTTGAGTTGGCATAAATTCATTTTCTCGAGAATAGGCATTAGGCTATTGATTATGTTCAAAATAAGAGAGCTAAAAGGAACTACAACGTTAACGGGATTTTATTGTCTTGTATGGTCAAAGGGCTTCTAAATTATAAAAAACCGCGGAGTGCTACCATTTAAATGGGTGCGTTTTTGAGAAAGGGGTGAATTAGTCCCTAGGCACAGGGTGAATTAGGGTGAGTTCTATGCAATTTTAGTACAAACACGTCTACAGGAAAATTGTTCCAGGTTAAACTTACAATCGAAATATTATATCTTAATGTCAAAAATAGTTTTTCTTACAAAAATATATTCAAAAGAAAAGCAAGAAAAAAAACACGAAAGAAAGCAATTTTGTTTTTTGCCCCATAACTTTTTTCCACAGTGATATAGGTATAGGCATTGCTTTAGCAGAAAATAACTTCCATCCTTCCTCTTTAAAATGAAGTTTCGTAGGATTTCCTAAGATTTATAATTTTCGAAATAGGATTTTTTAAACTTCTCCGCTCACAGCATTTTTGTGTAATAATTTTCCCTATTATTTCGCAAACATTGTTCTGTAACTTTTTCCTACGCATTTCTAGGTGTATGCAATAGTACATTTAGTAGAAATAGAAGTCAATTACCTTTAAACTGGTCTACTGTATAAGGTTAAAAGGCTCTTATTAAGCAAGTTATATTTTTTTAAGTTTTCATACTTTTAATGATTTTCTATATTTTTAATGATTATTTTTTAAAATTATCATTATGACTTTTTTCTTGTATATTTAGGTATATACATTGTAAAATAAAAGAAGCTTATTTTCTTTACTTTAAAATAGTGTATTGCAAAAAATTCTAGGACAATTTTTAAACACGATATCCGTAGGATATCCAAGAGTATCCGTAATTTGAGAAAAATTTTAATTCTTTTTATTGTTTTCAATTAGAAAAATATAATTGCATATTATAACATAATTTTTAATTCCAAATAACTTTTCTTAATAACACTTTTCGATATTATGAAATATAAAGGTACTTTACTCTTAAGCGAAATTCATATGTTTTAACATACCTCGTACACTATTGATAAAAACTTATATCTGGTGATTGCATCTTAGGTATTAGACTATAATAGTGCATTTTATAAAGAATAATTTTTTTTATAAAGTTAATAATAAAAAAGTTTTCCATATGGTTCCACTTTAGTGGGGCCTATTGCATGTGTATAAAATGTCACATTTTGATATCTTATTTAACAATAGTCACAGATTTTTTTACGATACACCATTTTAGAGTAAAGAAAATAAGCTTTCTTTTTTATTAGATAATGTATATACCTATATATACAATAAAAAAGTTATAATGAGAAATTTAAAAATAATCGTAAAATATATCAAAAATCATTACAAGTATAAAACTTTGAACAACCATATCTTGCTTAAAAATAGTCATACAGCCTCTTACGATAGACCGTTTTAAAGGTAATTGACTTTTATTTCTATTAAATGTAACATTGCATATACCTAAAGCTACGTAGAAAAAAGTTAGAGAACAATGTTTGAGAAGTAACAAGAAAAATGGGCCAAAATCGCTGTGAGTTGCGAACTTTGAAAAATCCTGTTTTGGAAACCATAAATCATAGAGACTTCTTCTAAACGTCATTTTAAAGAGTAAGGACGTAAGTTTGTTTCCTGTGAAGAAATGTCTATACCTATATCCTCGTGGAAAAAAGTTATGGGCCAAAAAGCAAAATTGCTACCTTTTGTGTTTTTTTCTTGCTTTTCTTTTGAATATATTTTTGTAAAAAGAAATATTTTTGACTATAAAATGTGATGTTTGGAGAGTAAATTTAACCTGTAACAATTTTGCTGTAGATGTGTTTGTACCAAAAGTGCATAGAACTCACCCTAATGTAACCTGTGCCCAGGGACTAATTCACCCATTTCTCAAAAACTCATCCCTTTAAATGGTAGCACTCCGCGGTTTTTTCATATATAGAGATTCATTGACCATATAAAATAATAAAACCCCGTTAACGTTGCAGTTCCTTTCTATAGTACATAATCAATAGCCTACATCTCTGGAGATAAATCCTGAAACAGGTCGATTTTTATTTTTAAATTCTAATTTTTTGGTATATATATCATACTAGTGACGTCATCCATCTGGGCATGATTACGTAATCGATGATTTTTTTAAATGGGAATAGGTGCCGTGTGATATTTCAATCGAAAGGGTGTTCAATTTTGTATTCACTAATATAATCATTAACATAATTATTTATACAGGGTGTGAATTAAAAAAAAATTGAATTAAATTAATTCCAATATTTAGATTACGTCATCACACCCAGATGGATGACGTAAATAGTATGATATTTATGCCAAAAAATTATAATTTAAAAATAAAAATCGATTATGGAGAACAAGCCTACGTTCTTTCCGATGAGGCTCCAATAAGAGCCGAAAATCGCGATTCAAGAGACTGGACTGTGCTCCGTATTCTAATTGAAAAGTAAGATTGTTTTGCCTTTGCATTGCAACTGAATTAAAAATAAAAATTTTATTTTTATTTTTAAAAATCGATCTGATTCGGGATTTACCTCCAGATTCGCCCATTCTTAAGAAAATGAATTTATTCCAACTCAAACGTCCTCACTGTATTTGTTTTTAAGCCAAAACATTGTTTATAACTTTAAAACAGTACTTACGCCGCGTAGATAATCCAATTTTAATTCTGTAAAGTGTATTAGATAGGTAGAGAACCTCTTCATATGTTAAAACATTAGCAAACTTCTAAATGATCTACTTTTCGTTCAGAAAGTTTTTAAAAGATCTATTAAGTCGATTTTAATTAAGTTTGGTGGACGGTTTATGTATGCTATAAGAATTTTCTAAGCGAATTATGAGGGTTCTAAGTGCAACCAAAGTGGTTGAAAAACATTGAATAAAAACAGTCTTTTTTGTCCCCTTATTTTCTATTTATTGCTATTTTGCAAAAAGGTAATAACTTAAGACATTTTTAACCAGTCATTTGTCATACAAAATTCAATTATCTTTATTTTCTTTTGCTACGACTTTGTTCCAAAATGAATCGTTTTAAAGTTTTAAGCAATGAAAATAGAAAAAATCCGATGTTTTTCGAAATTTTTAAATATTTAAATTTTTTTATTAATGTTCCGGGCATATTTGTGAATGAGCATGATTAAATTATAATTATTGAAGTTGTCACCTAACTTTACCTGCAAAAATCAGAATGCCACCTCTCACATCCACCTCAAAATTGATCCGCCCTGGTCAATATATTTTGAATCGGATTTTAGTTAAAGGTCTCATTTGGGAACAATTTTTTTCTTCTTCTCTTCATTCCTGAAACCCTTGTGAGTACGTGGTGTCACTCTAAATATTGTCAGCTTGCTGTCTCCATTGGATGTGATATATGCCAGATACACGCCTTCAAGTAATGATTTTCTTACCAATGTCTTTATTTGGTCCGCACAACCTGTTGGAGTACTTCATTTGGGTCTTAGGCCTTCTATTTTTCCTTGTACTATTAATAGTTTCATGGTTCGTCTGGCAGGAATTTAGGTGTATGTTTGGTTTACTTTTGTTAAAAGCCTGTCTTTTACAAGAAGCTCTTTCAGAATTTACAGGCTGTTTCTCTGGTCTGTCCAGGAAACGCCTAGAAATTATTCTGTACGCCCTCATTTTGAAGGCTTCCATCTTAGTTTTATCTACTTTTTTGAGGGTCCATGTTTCAGCTGAGTATGTACCGAAGGGAAAAATAACGGTATTCACCAACCTCAGCTTAGTATTTCTTGTTATCGTTCGGTCTTTCCGTATTTTAATTAATTAAGCTATTGACATTCGGGCCTTTGATATTCTAACTCTGAATGTCTCTTTGCCCTGTCTAAAACCATTATTTTTATTTCCCAGTGTGATATGAAGTGCAAGTTTTTTGACTATCCGGTTAGTCGGTGATGGTAAACATTTAAAATTCATTCACTGTTAGTATAAGTGTATCATCTGCGCATCGTAGGTTATTGATTTTTCTGTCTCCGGTCTCTTGTGAAGGCCTCTTGTCTAGGGTTGCAGATCAAGACCACAGCGGCGATGAGGTGCATGAGAATTACATTTGAAATGGTGAATTCAGCGAAGTTAGTGAAACGCCTTGTTTTCAACGTAGTACAGAATCTTTAACCGAGTTATTACCATTATAAGTAATCCCATACTTGTAGGTTAATAGCTACGGGTGAAAGCACCGACAAGTTGAAGATCACTTCATTGCCTTGATGCTAAGAAATTCATTCCGAAGGCGAAACAGCTGAACAAATCAACGGAATTAAGATATGGAAAGCCACGAGATGACTACCACATTAAAGACCCGCATGAACATCTCAAGAAAATTCATCATGGACCCACTATTCAATAACTTAAGGAGCTAACCATGTTACTCGAAATCCAAGATCCGACAAGGGGGATCATATTTAGACGACAGGGCCTTCAGGTTATTATCAAGATAAATCCTTGGCCATAAAATAATAATTAAAATATCTTCTTCTTCCTAGACTTTACCTGAATATGAATTTGCCGTTTTATCCTACACAGTACTCTATTCTGCCAGTCACCTTCCCTGAGGTCTCTATGGTGAGTGAGACCACTCCCGTCTGAAAAAATTTCTGATTCGGTTTCTTTGTGGATTCCCATTAAAAAATATCCCCTTTAAACAATCCTGAAGGTTGCCGGGCGGAATTTTTGGTCAGAAATTGTTTAAACAATATTTTTTTAAACAAATACAAAAGATCACTTTTTTTCTCCGGAACATATATTTTTAAGTTTTGTGGGTCATTCTAAACAAGAAAGATATCTTGTAAATTTTCTCAAAAATTGATAGTTTTTGAGTTATAGGCGATTTAAAATCCGAAAAATGCGAAAATACTCATTTTCGAGGCCTAAAAACTCATATTTAAATTAGTATTTTTGAGGTTGCCAGTTTCTTGACATAAAGTTATAAGCGATTTAAAATCCGAAAAATGCAAGAAACGCATTTTTGGATTTTAAATCGCTTATAACTTTAAAACTATTAACTTTTAAGGTAAATGTCAAGAAATTTATTTTATTTAGAATATCCCAAAGGATCTAGAAAAAATATTTTTCGGAGGAAAATAGGAGATTTTTTAAATAGAGCGCACCGCACCGGCAAAAAAATCGTATAAACACGCATATTTATCAATTAAAAAACGATGGTATAAGTTAAGGTTAGACGAGATCACTCTTCAGAATCTTGAAGCTGAATGTTTAATCTTCAATTTAAGTATCTAGCAACCTCAAAAATACTAATTTAAATATGAGTTTTTAGGTCTCGAAAATGCGTATTTTCGCATTTTTCGGATTTTAAATCGCATATAACTCGAAAACTATCAATTTTTGAAAAATTTACAAGATAATTTTCTTGTTTAAAATTTCCCACAAAACTTAAAAATATATGATTCGGAGCAAAAAAACGTGATCTTTTGTATTTGTTTAAAAAAATTGTTTAAACAATTTGTGCCCAAAAATTCCGCCCGGCACCCTTCAGATTTGTTTAAAGGGGACATTTTTGAATATGAGTCCACAAAAAACCAAATCAGAATTTTTTCCAGACGGGAGCGGTCTCACCACATGGACTATATACATATACTACATATTATGTACGCTTTTCATCTCATACCAGGTGTTTCTCTCCGTCTTCTTTTCCCGGCGAGTCCCAGTCTAATATCCGCTTCGGCCACTTGTGCACTAGTAATCTTTGTACAGGCTAGTACCACTGAAGGGCAATGTTTTCCAATTTTTTGGTAATTGAGCATTCTACTTCCATTCTCTTCCATATTTCCTCTGATCTTATTCTATTATCTCTGGTGATTTGTAGACATTTCATAAAGCCAAATTTAACTGTTCTTATTAAATTTTATACTATTGTTGGTATTGGCAATACTTACACTCCATATAGGATAATATTCAGAACTATGCTCTGAAAGATCCTTTTTTGTTTGTTCCTCTCTATAAGTTCAAATCTCCAATTGAAACCATTACACTGATCCCTCTATAATTATTTGGTGACCTTTTGTTACCTATTATGAAAATAAAGGACATATATGTTGATTTTATTGAGCAGTACTTGTATAAAGGATACCTTCCTTGCGCCTCTATATTCCAGCAGTTTAATTTTTATTTCCTCTGGTCCTTATCATCATCAACTCACTTAACAACTTACTGTTCTTGAGCCATTGCTACGTTAACCTGACTTCTATGTTTGTCGGTCATGTGCCACTATTTCTCATTGTCTCACTCTCATTTTCTCCAAATCCTCTCTCCATGGTGCTGATGACTTATTGTTATTGACTTTCTTGGAAGGTTTTCTCTACAGTCTCAATTCTTCAAATGATCTCCATATATTTTAGAACAATGCTTTAATCTAAAACAATCCTTCTTCTTGTAGTTCCTTCTCCTATCGGAGGTTGGCTATTATCACATCTACCCATACCTTATTGGCGGCTGCTCTGAAAAGATCTACTGAGCTGCAGCTATACCACTTTCTTAGGTTTGTCAGCCAGGAAAATCTTTTTCTACCTATAGATCTTTTCATCTTCTTCTTCACGTGCCATATCAGAATTATCCGACGTTGGCGATCACCATTGCGAAGGCTTCTCGATCTTCTGCAATATGGAATAATTGTCCTGCATTTGATATCTGAGTACATTCACGAATGTTTTTTAACCAAGAAACTTGTTTTCTTCCTACACCTCTACGGCCCTCTATTTTGCCTTAGATAGATCTTTTACCCTTTATTTTACCTTGCATTATGAGCCTTAATATCTCATATTTCGCACCTCTGGTAATATGGCCTAAATATTCCTAGACAATAGACTATAAAAACAAACCTAGACACAAGGAGCTATTACAATGTAATTTATTATATTATTTATTCCTGCGGTACCTTTTTGAGTGCCAAAACTACAGGAATGAATTTCCCGGGTCGGCGTTGGAATGGAAATATTTCAAACAGATTTTGTATTGTTTGTTCTCTAATTAGAACTTTGCGATTTACAGCAGTTGCTTTATTTAATTATTTTTTTTTGTAGCTTCTGTCACAATATATTTAACTTAATTATTTGAAAGCCGTCTTGATGTAAAACCGTTAAAAAGAAACAACGAGCTCTAAATTTGTTTTGCGTTTTATTTATCCTTCTGTGGATGCGGAGACGATAATGGTTGATGTTCGTGAAAAACATGATAGGGTTCTTGTTTTATATCTAATTGTTCCAGCTATACATAGGCTACCAAAACATTTTTTAATTTTTCTTAAAATATAACTTGTGGCATATAATATTAATTGTGAAGACCGTATATCTTCCGATTAGAAAAATATTAAAATGTATGAAAAACGTTCTGATAAAAAACGGTAATAAAGGACCAAACAATTCTAAATAAAGCCAGTGGTTTACTAAATGTTGCTTCAGTTACGTAGCAAGCAATAACAAATTAAAGCAAAGTTGAATTAAGATGATGGACAAAAACTACCAGTTCTATGACAACTGTGTCGAATTTATCAATAAATATGAAAGTAACGAAAGCTTTAGTTAAAAACCTTACAGACCATTGGTCTATAGCTCAATTGTTTTCTCCTAATGTTTTTTCCTAAGGTCTACAATTGTTTTCTGCTAAATGTTTTTTTCTGTAACTGTGGCAGATAGTATTATCAAAATCAATACAACAAGCCTCGCCAATCCTTTTTATTAGCTCCTCAGAAGAGATCCTTGAGGGTGAAATAGCTGGAATAATTGGTGGCCAGAACAGCAGAGTGTAGATAAGAATACAAGCAAGAATACAATAATCAAAGATCGTCATCTAACAAAGACAAAAATTATGAGAATAACAAAATCTCAAAGAAACAACAAATAGCTTCTAATAAACTAAAATTGAAATCATATGCTCTATCAAAAATCATATAATGGAAGCTTGGGCCTTAAATGCAACATCAATAGAAAAACTGGAATCATTATATTCATTGACATATCCTGGACATAACACGTCACAAACGCAAAGGTTCTTAAACGTATGAATAAAAACAAAATTATAAGTCTAAATACATCAAAAACAAGAACACTGGAATACATCTCTCCACATTACATGTGGAGAGAGATACACCTAGCTTAACCAGTTTATGTTAGGGTTTTTCTATGAAATAAGGTCACAAAAAAGCAGGTTTTTTTGTATTTATTTTTATTATTGATAAATAGGGGAGTGCAATTAGAACGAAAATATGCATGGTTTCGGAAAAATTCAAACAAGCTTATATTTTTCTAAAACTGTTTTTTTTAGTTTATATACATATTAAAGTAAAAAGTTCTACTCGCGGATTTGGCCGCAAATTGTTTATTAATTGTTTAAAAAATAACAATTATTTTGTATTAATAATTATAAAAATATCGTTAAATTCATCATTTTACTTTGATCAAATATGATTCTATTTTGTTTATGATTATACTGAATCCGAATATGGCATTGCAATTTAAAAATTCTTATACAGAAGCTCTTATACAGTATGTCAAGATATCAGATATCAAATTTTATTAATTTTATACGAGTTTGTCAAAAATATGAATTTCGTTAAAGAGTAAAGTATCTTGTTTCAGAATATCAAAAAATGCTTTCATGAAAAGTTGTTTGAAATTAAAAACTATGTTTAAATATACAATTACACTATTCTAATCGAAAAAATTTTTTCAATTTTTTCTCAAATTACAGATACTCATCATCATTTTTTTACAATTATGAGAACTATTTTATTATCACTTTTACGAAAAAAAGTTATTCTTCATAAAATGCTCTCCCTGGTTTAAAATCTAAGATACAACCATCAGATAATAAACTTTTTTAATTTTATACGAGGTATGTAAAAAATATGAATTTTTCTTAAGAGTTAAGTGCCTATATTATTCACAATATTTTAATTAGAAGGATGTAATTGAACACTAAAACAAATTTTTTAATTCCAAAAAACTTTTCTTAATAACAAATTTCGATATTGTGAAATTTAACGATACTTTACTCTTGAGTGAAATTCATATTTTTTTACATACCTCGTATAAAATTCATTAAATTTGATATTTGATGATTGCATCTGAGATTATATACCATGCAGAGTATTTTATAAAGAATAACTTTTTTTCGTAAAACTGATAATAAAAAAGTTATCAATAGTTACGCAGACATACTGTATAAGAGCTAAAAAAATTACGCAGTTATCAAAAGCAGTTATAAAAAGTTAACAAAAGTTACGCAGACATACTGTATAAGAGCTAAAAAATTTTTTTTGCTGAACATTTATTATTGTTGGAGTTTATTATTAAATGTATTTTAGGTAAGTTTTCCAGAAAAAAGTTTTGTTCACTTTATTTAAACATTTTTTTAGCTGGTAATTTTCGGTTTTTGTATTACATTTTTGTTATCTTTCTTAATTTTCTCAAAGAAAATAGTCTATTTCATTTCTAAAGTAAAATAATTCAGTGAATTTTAAAGACTACATCCTTAGCTTTAAAAAGCACTTATAAAACTGTAATAGATCTGTTCAAACTTGAGTAATATCGTCTTAAAATGGTGGTAATTCTATAAAACTACGAAGATTTCAAAAATTACATTTTTTAAGACGTCATATCATTTGAAATAAATTTTTGAGATTTTTTTTGAATGAAACATCATTTAGTACGATGCTTGTAAGGTAAGTTGTGCAAAATTGAGGGTTTTGTAAGAAACATTGTATTAGTTACACATTTTTAAATCATGTTTAAACAAAATTCATGTAAGGCTCACTTTCCGCCCCCACCGTACTTATGCCCATAAGTTTTATTTCTCTTTATTATAACCATAAGATAGCCTAATTATTCTTCTTTTAGGTTCAATTTGTAATATTTCATTTAATCCATCAGTTAAAGAATTACATTAAAATAACTCAACCGTGCACTTCGCCGTACGCTAGTTTACAGTGCGCCAATGTTTGTGAGAAGGGTGACTTTAGCGTTATAAATAAAAAATTATAGAAGATACAGATTTAATTTTAGAATATGAAATAAAGATAAGTTTTTTTGTAAAATTTTCTGAATTTTTTAATGGTCAAGTCAGTTTTATTCTAAAATTTATATTATCGAAGTTATTTAAAAAATATCAAACTTCGTAGTTCATTTGTTTAATAAAAAATTAAGCACCCACTTCTCGAGTAAAACTTTTTGATATGCTGTTTATTAAACATTTTTTAATGAAATTACAAATAGTTCTATCTTGTTTGATTTTTTCCGAAGTGAAAATCTATATGCACTCCCCTAAAACTAGAAATCATAATACAAATTAAATAAGGTTAATTTTATAAACAATTTAAATTTTACGATAAGTCTTACATATTTATATTTTAACCTAGAGCAATACCTTCTCACCCGTTTGTATTTGATAGAACAACGAAGATACGATATAGTGCTGTTTTGGCAATGTTGTCATGTTTGTTTTCTACCTGCTAATTCCCTTTCATTTGACTTCTCTTACGTTAAAATCGGACCAATAGCAATAAAAGTACGATATATTGCTGGTAATGTCAATGTGTTGGTTTTTGATCTCAACATATTCGCTACCCCCGTCTCTTTCAGTTAACGTCTCGAACGTTAAAATTCATACAATTAACAAAGGAGATACCATATAGTGTCATTTTGGCAATGCCATTTTGTTTGTTTTCTATCTCTACGTATTGAATATTCACTCCCCTTTTATTTAACGTCTCGTACGTCAAAATAATATTAATAATAACGAAGATATGATATAGTGTTCTTTTGACAATACCATTGTGTTTGTACATTTCTCTGTTAGCCTCGATATCCCCTCCCCTTTCATGTAACGCCTCAAACGTAACAATCGGACCAATAACAGCGAAGATATGATGTATTGCCGTTTTGGCAATTCCCTTTCCAGTGACCCCTCTTATGTCACGATCTGACGAGCGTACACCACAAAAAGCGTCAAAAACGAACAGAATGGACCTTCGATTTTGGTGGATGCTCCCGTGTTATTTCTTATGTGCGCATTCACCAAATCGCAGTTTTTAGTGTATATTTGTTGTATGCTCGTTCCCATTTAAGAGTGCGCCAGTGGCGTGCGCCCACATGCGTATATGACAAAACAAACACGATCAGACGTGCTTTTTCTTTGAATTCACGGTTTTATGCAGTGTTTTTCAGTTGCATATTTTAAGTATATTATTTTACTAATATTTTTTATTTATTGTTTTTGATCGCAAAGTAAGTAGAGCTCCATTTTCCAGGCCCATTTTGATTTCCCGGGAATCGAGACTCAGTAATTTGGATTTCTCGGGAATTCCCGGGAATCGGGAAATTTAAAAATAAAAAGAAGAAATTGTTTTTCTTTTAATTTTTTAATGCAATTACTGTAACAACTTATAAATTTGATTAGATATTAAAAAATTTTTAGAAAAATTCAAAGATTTAAAAGAAAATTCAAAATTTTAAAGAAAATTCCACACCTGTAATTTTGAACCAATCAAAATACGTTATTTTGACAGATCACCATGGCAACGGAGGTATTTTATCGGAAATTTTTTGCTCGTGGGGTACCCAACAGCGAATTATAGTGGAAATTTTTTGACGTTTACAATAACAGAACATTTTTGACAGACTGGTTTTTATTTGTTTATATAATTTAGTTTTGATTCATTTTCTATCACTTGTAGTTACTCAAAACTTATGTAAAATTGAAGAATATACTATTTTCTATCTTGAAATGGTATTCCCATGCAACTACAATAAGTAGAAATTACGAATTTGAAAGCCTAAATAATTGCTGACAAAGCTATGGCGCGCTATTAATCTGTTCATGCAGCTTTGGATTTTCAAATGCAAATTTGGTGTGGAATTTTCTTACCGAATACCACGCGAAGTCAAATTAATATCCGGAAATTTTTTTTTGATCATGAATATTTTTAGAAAATTTCCCTCGTCTGCGACTCGGGAAATTTTCAAAATATTCATGATCTCAAAAAAATTTCCGGAAATAATTTGACCTCTAGTGGTATTACTAGTGAAAATTTTAAAAATAGAAAAATTATTAATTGTTCATTATTTGATCTTTCAGGTTTTTTCTTATACAGAAATTTACTTATGTCAAAACGCGCTTTCTGTTGATGTAGGTTGTGATGCTTTTTAATGCAGTGAGTAATTTTTTTAAATGTCTGGTTAGCTGATTTGCACCAATATAATAACGTATTAAATTTTCCATGTACTAATTCTTCATAAACATAATTTATATTTCAAAATAAATATTTATGTTATAATTATTCTGGGTGCTTCAAAATGAATTAGATCGGTCGCATAAATAAGAGAATGTTTATGCTGACCAACACGACATAATATGATACATTCTGATTTAACGCCAAAACTGGAAGATTTAAAATATAATTAAAAACGAAATAGAAGTGGAATAATTTAAAATGATTATTAAGCAGAGAGAGATTATTATTGTATCAGAATCATTTATTCATGTGAGGTAATAATATCTCCGCTCATAATTTAAAATAAAATATTTTAAAAAATCCCGAGAAATCTGTGAGAATTCCCGGGAATCGAGATTTTTATTTGTTACTGATTTCTCGGGAAATTGGTCCCGGGAATTTCCCGAGAATGGAGCTCTAAAAGTAAGTTATTGTTACTTTATATTTATACATCAATTTCTATACTCAACAATTTTCATTTACTTTATCTGATTTTTTTTCAATTGTTTTTTATAATGGAAAGCGATAGCGAAGAGGAGTTCAATATTGAACATTCTGGAACCGATTCAACATGTTCAGCTCCAAGTTCTAGTTCCGACTAGAAGTGCACTGTATCGTATCTTCGTTACTCTATGATATACAACGGGTACAAAAGGTATCGCTCCAGATTAAAATATAAACTTAATATCTACATTCACGAGAGGTACTCGAGATAGCGCAAATCGGAACACATTTAATGCGAGAGAGGGTTTCGTTCAAAATGTTTAAGTGGTTAAATTGACTACCGAAATTTAAAAAGAAACAAGCAAAACTATTAAAATCTACAATAAACAAATACAACTATTTATAGAATAGTTTAAGTAGGTAAGAAGAGTTTTAGAGTCTTTAAAATATGTATGAGTCATGCGTTGAATGATAAGAATATCATGGTCCTTTAATTAAAATAACAGGTTTAAGTAACTTTACAAAATGACAATCTTTAAATAAAGTAACACAACACAGTAATATAAAGTAGATCTGGTATTTTACAATTCAGTAAAAAATGTGTCATGCCTATGGTTAAAGGAATTTATCTATTGTTTGGTCTGCGTCTTGTTGAATATATAGATGTTATATTCAACAAGACGTGGAAATATGCAATTATACTGGAAATTTTCATCAATTTGAAATTCCTGACAGTGATTTTATTTTCAAAATTTTCATCTTCATTCTCGGTAAACCATACTTCTGGCTCACTAAGCACCCTTTATTGAAACAGTACATGTCCTAGCTATTTATTTCTACCATCTATTATCGTTCGACTAGCAAACGACAGTTCTGTAACTTTATTTTTATTATAAATGAACTTCCGAGCCAGCGACCCCGAATCCTCGCAGGCGGACTTAAATAAATGGAGTTGCAATTGAAACGAATTTTGATAGAACTTTGGAGCTTACCGAAATTGATTGATTTCTAATGAAAAGATCGTCTAATAGTGACGGATCACCCAACAAAAGCTAAAACTCTCTAACCGATGGTCAAGCTTCATTTTGCATTAGCTTTGAAAAATCGGTTTGCGTTGAAGAGTTCACCTAGCCAGAAAATTACAGTGCAGACACATTATTGGCAGACACATTAAAAAATTGGCAAAGAAGACATCTCGTAACAATTTTTATACAAATAGTAAAAATGCCGCTTCATTTTTTAAATACGTGTTTTACATTACGTGTAGTAGTTAGCCAGGTAAAAAAATATCTGGAAAAAGATTATACAAGTTATTGATGGTTTTTAAAGGAATAAAAGCAAAAGCTGAAGACAAATCCTTGAAGACGTACAAGTGATTTTGTTTTCTTTTGTATTGATTTAGACTTTTGGTCAAGGCCTTTCAGAGTTCAAATTTGTATAATATGATGATATATAATAGTCTCATATCGTCCTCGCCTCAAACCAACAGTAAGATATGTAAAAAAATAACTTTTGTGATATCCATATCAAATGATTCGAAATAAACCCTTCGGTTGAGTGTAACACTAAGATAAATAAAAAGTGAAATACTTTTTTTATAATGTTACATATCCTTGTGTAGCTTAATTCCTTTTAGCCCAAATTCTATAATGCAACACTAAGGCAACATACATATCATACCATTATATTTTGTCGTTTACCCATTTTGGTCATCAATATTAATGCAACACATATCATCACAATCTTACGCACATATCCTACTGTTGCCATGTAGTTAATGCTGAGTTGCGATTATGTCTTTGTTTATATTATCAAACTTGCCGTCACAATTTTATCTTCGGTAATCTTACACAATAGTTGTATTACTTTGATGTTAATAAAGGTGTATGTTAAGAGTAAAAATGAATAATTCAACCAATTTAAATTGTAAAATTATGGGTATCTAGAAGAAGTCAGTATTTAGCGAACAAAAATAATACTGATTCTGAGTTTTTATCTGGAATTAATCAAACACAGAAAAAAGGTAAGTTAAATTCATGATAAATTTCCCTATAGAAATTTCGGGCTGATTTAAGAAAATGCAATAAATTTTTTACTTTTACAACTTTCAGCATCCGCTAGTACCAAAACTGATTCTGACGAATTTTTCATTTTATTTTGTTTATTATCTTGTCAAATTTTTTAAATTTTTGGAAAACAAGTATGTTCATGTTATAATTTATGTAATAACATGTTTGAACCACAAAATTTTTATTGGAATGTGTAAAATTTTAAACAAAACTTTAGTGCAATATAAGTTTATATAACAGAAATTTACGGATATAGTTAAAAAACAGATTATCGTTGAGGGCAACAGTAGGACAACTAACTTTTTTTTCAATTATTTTCACTTTTTTATGAATTACTATAAATTGTTATGTGACGCATGTAAAGTTAGGTACTCAAACAAAATTCCATGTAAATCAACTCAAATATAAAAAAGTTATTAATTACTGACGTTTCGTAAAATTTTCAATTGCGTTTTTCTCGAAACTACATTATTTTAGATATCCTACTGTTGCTTGAAGGCGACGATATATTTAGTATAGCAACATTTAAAGTTTTGTATTATCTCATGTTTAATTCCGTCGGTTATTATCCGATATTAAATCCTATTGTATCAGGTTTACATCGTGGTCGGGGCTGTGTAACTTGTCAAAATGATGTTCGTTATATCGGGCGGGCGTAGTCTAAAATACAGAAACAATTGACCAAGATAATTGTCATAACCGTTGTTTTGTAGTAATTTATAAACATTACTAGCTTTTTTGTATAACTATTTTCTGTACGTGTTCAAACTTGAGGCTTTATTTTTCAGTATATTAAAAAATTTCAACAGTTTATCAAAATTGTTATTAAAAAAACCGTTTGAATGAAGGCTGACTTTTTAGGTTGTGAACATTTATAATAATTTTAATATTTTTTATGTCACACGTTTGTAATAGGCTCACTAAAAAGATGGTGAAAAGCACGAAGCTTTGGAATAGGTAACCTTTGTTTTATTTTTCTCTGTTTATTTTCAACCCAATAGCATCACCTCCCGTTTTTACTGAACCAATTGAATGTTGAAGTCCCTCTTCACTGCTAGCTAGTATAACTGTATCATCTAAGTATTTCATACTATCCACGAACAGTTCATTCACCTTTATGAATATTAGGTATAGGGAGTGTTTTAACAAAAATCTTCTTTGAATATATATTAAAGAAAATTGAAGAAATTAGTAGGCATTTTCTCACACTTCTTCTAATTAAAATGCGGTTCTTTAGCTTAATATTAATTACTACACATGCTGTTTACTTCCAGTGTATTTTTCTTTAAACTTCAGTGTAGCATGCCTCGTCAGATCAATGACACACATAACATGATATGCTTCTTTTTATTTTTAGGGTAAAATTACGATGTTGACAATATTCCCCCACACAAAATTCAAAATAAACCTCATTTTCGTTTTCAGCACCATCAATAACATAAAGTATGATGAAAATTAGACATTCACCACACCATGATCAGTATCTCGAGAAATGAGCGTTTTTTGGGGTGTGCCGCTCATCTATAAAGTCACATACCTTTTTTTATTTTGCATATTTTGACTTAAAATTTTCCAAAATGACTTATGTTTTAATGCTGTGCTGGTTAAAATTATAAACTAAAAAGTTTGTCACTCAACTTTTTTAAGTAAACATGAAACTAAGGAAATCTGACGACAAAATGTTTAAAAATTAACAACTCCTCTTTTAATTTGTTCAAATATTTCGGACATATTTCAATGTTATTTAAGTACCTGAAGGATGATACAGTAAAATTTTCAAAGGGAAATATTAACAGCGACCAAAGATACAGTGAGGTAAATTTATTTAAAAAATTATAAAAATTGATTGTTCGCATTTTTGCATAAAATTTGATTTTTGAACATGTTCCACCAACTCAAGCTAAAAATAAACTTCATATTCGGATTCAGCGATCTCAAAAATATAAAAAATGCCTAAAATTTGCCATTCACCTCTCATTTTTTTATTATAGGATATTTACTACATGTAATCAATACATAAAAACTATAAGCATGTTTGTTGTTTGTTCAGAGGGGTGTATGTATAAATTTGGATTTTTTATCCAGTGATAACAAAGACTCCACTAGTCTCTTAAATTATTGAACTGTGCCTTGTAAGGGTAAGTACTTCACTGCACTACACTACTCTTCATTTCACTGCTGCTTAGACCCTATATGGTAGCTCCAATGATTTGTGCCTCTTCAGTCTCCGAGTCTGCTCACTATTATCTAGCAGGTTCAGTGCAAGATTATTTGGGTGGTTTTCTAATTTTACCAAATAGCGGCTGCTGTATTCACTCACTATCTCCTTAACTGTGGCTACTTGGAGATCGTCTCGGATTTCTCTGTTTGGTATAAACCAAGGTGCATTTGTTAAGGTCCGTAGTACCTTCGACTGGAAGCGTTCCAATATCTCTATGTTTGAGTTTGCAGCCGTACCCCATAGTTGTATACCATATATCCATATTGGTTTTAAGGCTACTTTATGCACCAATAATTTGTTTTTTAAACTAAAATTCACCTCTCATGGTCGCATTTTCGATTTCTAAGCCTCAAATTAGGGGCGTGCCGTACTTATTTTGCATGTATTGGGAATTATTTAGTTTATTTTTATAATATCATCTTACTTTCCAATTAAACATTTTAAATATTAAAATATTGAATTAAAAACGGCAGTTTCAGATCAATATTTGCCGATATTGAGCTTTTATAGCAAATTCTTATTTATTGTGTTCTATCAGTCGTTCAGTTGGCTGCATCTAAATGTCTATTTATAAATTGAAAAATACACTTCAGTTAACACGCCGGCTTGGCAATAATAAAACACACTTCAATAAGCTTATTTCAGAGGTTTTAGTTCGGTGTTTTTTTAAATTGACTTTCTTTTTCAACATCGATCTCATTTAAAGGTAGATTAAAACTGATATTTCTTGATTTATCAATATTTCAGTTAGTAGAAATTATAAACTAGAATACCTATATCCAGGATATAAATTAAAAACAAACAAAGAGATATGTTCAAGATAAGATTAGAATACGCACGGTTTTTATTTACTATTGTACGCCCAGGTTCGCAATATACGCGAGTTGCGCGCGACCAGAGAATTGATGCTGAATTATTTTGTGACTTTTATTAAGGGCATGAGCGCAAATATTTTACGGCTATCCCTACTTTTTCTGTCTTTCCACGGAAAATTACGTGTAGTAAGATTCTCACTGGTATGGATATGTAAACATTACTGGACAAATGTCATCATTAACTTTAACCCGGTATTGGTCGCTAGGTAGGTTGTTACGCAAGTAGTCGCGCGTGAGGTTTTCTCCCACATATCCAACTTTTGTCTTTCTTTACAAAATTTTACAAGAAAGATGATGTTTCATCAACGATAAAGCCATTTGCTTTAAAATGACACGACGTTTTTCTGTTTTACTATTATTATCTTTATATAAAATGTGACCATTGATGCCGCCAATATTTAACGTTAAAAAATATATGGTAAGTGACCATCTACAACTAACCCGTGAAACAGAATATAGGATTTTCATATCATCGACCACATCCACGGCGCCTTTTTAGTCCAGAGAAATAAGGATTTTCTAGTGATACATTCCCCTCCAGGCCGAAACCAAATTTTTTGAGTAGTATGGACATCTATATTAATAATCTTTATGTTTCCTGCAGCCGATTTTGATGATATACATAGTTATAAACAAATGAAGATCAGAAAACGGTAAATTTTCGTTTTTTCGTCTATAACCAAAAAGTTAAGCATTTTAAACAAATTTGAGAATAAGAAACTCATAAATCGTCTAAAAAATTTCAATATGGCGTTCGCTGAATATGTCTATCCTGATTGGTTGCTTAGAAAATTGCAAAATAAATCATAAATTTTCAGTTTCTATAAATATTCATAACTTATTAAAAAATTAACTTAGAACCTTCTCATTACACGAATTGGTGAGACTTCTGGTGCTTAAATTATATTTTAAATTTCAAACCAATTGGTTAAATAGTTTAAAAGTTATTTAATTTGTTTATCCCAAATTCATTTTTTTGCAACATTATAAGTCAAAAAATTATGAGGTTACAGTAAGACTTCTGACAGTTTATGGAAGAAGAACATTTATACTATTGACTTGATTAAAAAAAAATGACAAAAATTAATTTTAAACAGTGTAAAATTGTTTTGCAAAAACACGTCGATTTTTTGCTTACTTATAAACAATAGGAATAACTTTTTAACCGTTACTCGTACAAAAATTATTTTTTCATATTTAGAAAGACTGAATTTTTATACACATTTAGAACGAAAAACAATTGTCCTAGGACAATTAGGGACGAAGTTAGGCCCCCCTTTTTTTAATTCACATGTTTTTGCAAAATAATTTTGCAGTAATTAGAATTATTTTTTGTCATTTTTTTTAATTGAATTAATAGTATAAATCTTCTTCTTTCTTAAAATATTAAAAGTTTTAGTGTAACTTCATAATTTTCTGACTTATAGCGTTGCAAAGAAATCAATTTGAGTTTGGGATAAACAAATTAAATACCTTTTAAACTATTTGATCAATTGCTTTGAAATTTAGGGTATAATTTAAGCACCAGAAGTCTCACCATTACGTGTAATAAGAACGTCCTAAGTTAATTGTTACATAAGTTATGAATATTTATAAAAACTCAAAATTTATGATTTATTTTGCAATTTTCTAAGCAGCCAATAAGGATAATAAGGATAGACATATTCAGCGAACGCCATATTGAAGTTTTTTATACGATTTATGAGTTTCTCACTCTCAAATTTGTTTTAAATACTTAACTTTTTGGTTATAGATGAAAAAAGCGAAAATTTACCGTTTTTTGATCTTCATTTGTTTATAACTATGTACATCATCAAAATCGGCTGCAGGAAACATATAGGTTATTAATATAGATGTCCATACTACTCAAAAAATTTGGTTTCGGCCTGGAGGGGTTGTGTCACCAACAGGATATTTTTTTCCTTATTCCTCTGAACTATTTATTACATCACAAAAGGATATTATTTTAGGTTTTAAGGGCAAAAATAAAATTAATTTTTATACACAGTTGGTGACGCCGGTGGTCGCTTGATGAGAGAATCTCCCACATGAAGCGCACTGACTCAACAATATGGTGATACTAAGTAAACTGAGTCACTATCTGAGCGGTCGAGTCTATTAGATTGTAGAGGGAGGATAGTTAGGAGAATAGAAGAATCTACAGCGCGTATAATTTCCCAGAAAAAAAGTTTTATGTTCTTGGATAACTTAGTTAATAACTAATATGATAATTTTTTCACTAACTATGTATTCACTGATTGTAATAATTTATATACTGTACAACAAAAACTAATACTCAATCCAGAAAAGAAGAAAACTGATAAAGTGACTTTTAATAATATATTGTTACTATGGAACGCTTACAATTTTGAACATTTTTACCAACAAAATACTTGGATCATAGAATATATCCTGGTGTATTCTCTGTTTGGATCTTCCATAAATAATAAACAATAAGTAACTTTTTATTAAGTTCACATCTTAAATCAATTATTTATCAAACACACTATCAATATTATTTTTAATCAGCAACTCAAAATATTCCCGATGCCATGTCAAATATTTAAAATTTTCACTGTCTTGTCACCATATTCTATTTGACTCAGTGCGTTGTATAACAAAGATACCGAATGTTCGATTTGGATAATATCACCACGGATATCGTGTCAATTTTTTTCGAATCCTGAAAAAGCTAAAAAATGTTTTTAAAAAATTTAAACGCAGAATGAAAGACTAAATTAATATCGAGGGCTGAAAGTTCCTTAGAATGAATAAAAAGTTTCTTTTAAATAAGATATTTGAAATTAAAAATCACACTACATTTGCTCTTAGTTTTTCACCCCTGTAACTTATTAAATTAAACATTATAGAAGTTTTTAGGGACTTTCAGTCCTCGGTAAGAACGCAATCTTTTATTCTGCGGTTAAACTTTTCAAAAATATTTGTTAGCTTTCTCAGTATTCGAAAAAAAATTAATCCCATTTAAATAGCATTAGAGCCGAAACTTTGAACCGATCCTCTTAAAGAATTACTAGGGTTTTTATAAATATTAACTGATTTATTTGTATGCACAGAAAAATTGTTTATATTTTATTATGGTATTTACAATGTTCTTATGGTTTGTTTGTAGTTTTGTTTATAGTTTCATAGCTATTGTTTTGAAATTATTTTAACATACTTATTTTATTAGTAATTGTCCTTCCTGGTCTAAACCGTCTCTGGTATCCCCAACAACAATTTTTTTTTCATATTTCATTCAAATTTTATAGACTACTTCTGATAGTGCCTTATAATTTTCGCACTCCATTTTGTCGCATTTTTGTAGATAGGACCAATAAAAGCGCTTTTTCAATGTTTTATTTCTTTTCTTTCTTTTCTTTCTTTTATCAAACTGCTAATGCCATGCGGAATATTACTTTTTCCTTCTTTTGCCACCTTCATTAAAAATAATCAAGGATAATGGGATACTAATCTCTTCTGGTCTTTTGATATAATTCTTATTTTTTTAACTTCATTCAAAGTTTGTTCTTTGCAAATCCCTTCGTAATCTTCTTGCCAGTTTTCATTTCCCTCTAGCTTCTCTTGTTGGTCTATATTTTGCAGATCTACTAAGTATTTTTGTGTTTTCTCCTTAAAGTAAACCCTCTTTATTTCTGCAACAACTTTTCAGTTTCTCTGGATTTCTTAACTTCTTGATAAAAAATTATTTACCTCTTTGTATGCTTCTATGTTTTTCAATAAATTACCTTTTCAGCTGTTCCGTTTTCTTCTTTTTGTAAATTATTCACCTTCTATTCTTCTAGCCACATAATTTTTAATCTTATTTTAGGTATTTTCTCTGTCTCTTTGTACTTTTGCACTTCATCAAACCAATCTTGCCGTCTCTTTATATACACTGTTTCTGTACACTCTTCGCTGCTTCTCTATGACCTGTCACTATTCTTCTATTTCCGGCTTGACTAGATTCTCTAGCCTTTTATTTTTTCCTCTAGACTGTTTCTCCCTGTTTCTCCTGAGGACGCTCTAATTGGTAATTTAATCTGTCTCTAATAGGTTTTAGAATTATTGGTAGTTCTGGTTTTAATTTTGCTGTTACTAGTGTATACTAACTGTATGTATTTGGCTCCGCTCCAACTTCTGTAATATTTCCTTATCATGTTTGCTTTCTACTAAGACATTATCCATTTTCAAATAAATTTGATTTATTTTCTTCCCTTTTCATTGAATTCTTTATGCAAACTTCGTCCCCCTGTTAGTCTTCTGTATATTATTTTCTCTCTTCCAAGCTTGGATTCATGTCTCCAATGATTTTTTTATACCTTATTCCTGTATATTTCCTATTAGCGCGCTTAGCTTTTCGTAAAACTCGGTTTTATTTTCTAAATCTTTATCTTTAGTGGGCGTTAATGATACTTATCTTTCTACGCTTTCCTTGTATTCTGAGTAACAGAATCTATCTGATATTAGTTAACAGTCTACAAGGGTTTTTGGGGCCACAGAAATGGTATTTAAAAAGAGAACCGAGGAAGGTTGAGTCTTGCGGCGATCAAGCTCTAAACTCCCTGCCCAACCAGTGTAGTGAACAGTTAGGCAAATCTGGGTGGTGAAACTCTGTAGTGAAGAGATGCTCCGCTCGTAATTGAACAGGATCCGTGTAACCGAGTAGCCAACGATTACCGCCATCTCAGACTCGGAGTTGCGTGGGTGTCTGTTTAGTTATTGATATTGCAACAAAATAGTTTTCAATAGAGGCAATAAACGCAAAGTACCCGTTCCCACGACTAGAATGATCCACGCTTCCGGAGAACAGTAACCGTGACCAGAGCATTATGAGCGCGGCTCTCTCCTGAATGTTTCAGAATAACGCTATTATCTATTTAAGCTAATCGCGGTATTATTAGAGTTATTTATAAGTTAGAATTCCTAATGTAAACTAATATAAATAAATAAATTCCTGTTTCTACAATCACTTGATAAAGAAGACTTTTTCGCTTGTCAATGGCAACGAAAATTGACGCTTACTGAGTACCGTCACTTTATCGCTCTAGCGCGTAACGTTTGATTTTACGCGCGTTGTTCGTAGCAACCGTTCAACCCTACAATACAAACACATTGAACATTCAAACTGAATGATATAAAAGTTAATGTTATGATATTATAATGACATATATAAAACAGTCCCAATAAAAGTGCTTGTAGAAAAAATGTTGTATGTATTACAAGCGCAAAGTGACATTATTGCTTTCGAGTAATTACCGCTCTCCGCTACGCGTCGAGCAACTCTTACTCTCAAGCAATAATATATCACTTTTTGCTCTTAATACATAAATAACTAATATAAACGAGTCGCTCGTATTATTTAAAGCATTACAATATTTTGATTGTGGGAGTATTTGTACGTACACTGGAGTGAAGTGTAAGGAGGTGCGAGTATATGCGTAACTGCTTCTTGTATTACATTAATTGCATTTTCATTTGAGAGTAATAAATAAAATTTTATTTTTCTTTTGCAGACGTTCGCCAAGAGGACTTTCTCCGGACCTGGGCGAAGATAGAACGTCATTTTATTGTATTTTATTTTAACCTGTGTTTTACTGAGTCTGTTGTCCTGATAAACTACCCGTCACAATCACTCGTATATTTTTTCATAATTTGATAAGTTTCTTGATCGCCCTGCTCATGCACTTACTCTGTCACATTCCATGTCCCAATTTTTATTATTTCCTTGGATCGTTGCCGTTACAAATTTCCTAATGAGAATGTCTGTCGTAATATTCCGTATACCGGATATAATCGTTTCTAACATTTTGGTTTGGGTATATTATCCTAGTTCATAATATTCTAGTTCCTGTTTGTTAGATACAAAATCAACTACATCGCTAATACAAACTCGTACTGAACAAAGAAAGCTCTTCCATAATTTGATTAAATTGAAAATGATTTAATCCGTGGGTTTCCAGTCATTTCAGTCAAATATTGAACAAAATTTTCGTCCATTGCTCTAACGCAATTTCCTCGTTCCAGAATGTATAATTAAATGATATTTATATTCTGTTTACACTGGTTATTGTTAATTCAATATGCACATCACGTTTATTAAATACTGGTTCGATAAACAGAGCGTTGAAACGGAATAGGGAGATGGACTGTTCCTATCTCTTGGTTTATTTCTTAGTTTTTACATGTAAATATATAAAAAATATTGCTAGTCATTTAAAACAAGTAAATGTATACGAGAATGGTACAATAACTACGTCAGTAAAATGTAGAAGGTGCGAATTACTACAGTTTTTTATCATTTTCTTATTTTCTAGAATCATTATTTAATGTAATAGTAAAGAGCTTAATAAATCAACAATGGACTAAATATTACACTAAGTTTCACGTCGACACCCAACATTTATTCGTGGATTTTAAACTCGCATACGACTCAGTTAATAGATATAAACTTTTCCTGGCTATGTTAGAAGTTTAAGTTACTAAACTAAACTTACACTCACAGGCGCAAATAGCGTGGTCAGAATGATCTTCCAAAAAATTTCCATTTTAAAAATGGACTATACTTAATGACAGGAAAGGTCCTAAATAAGAGTGTCCCAGATTAACACAAATGGAACTATATACCTATAATAAATCTGTTTTTGGTGATGCAGATGATCTCGACATGATAGCTAGATCCACATTATCTCTGACAAGCAACAAGACGCCTAAAAGAGTAATAATTGACCATTTAGAACTGGAAGGTATATCTTCATATACCTAGGATCGCTATTGACTAAATATAAGATATTTGCGAAGAAATTTAAAAAAGGATGTGTGTGTACTTTGTACGAACATAAGAAGTTATACTTCTATTATAATATAATCTAACTTCATATTATGATTTCAACAAAATCAATATATCTACTTTAAACAGTTTCTTTGTATTGTATTTAAATATTAAACTAATTTCTGGAAAGAACTAACAGAATACCAAACATTAAAAAAAAAGAATATGACTTTGTCCGGATTTGAACGGGGGACCTCTCGATCCGTAGGCGAATGCTCTACCGATGAGCTACCACCGTTCTTTAAACAGACGATCATTTCTCTGACATAATTACAATTACGGTGACAAATAGATTAATCGGAAATAAACATTTTCAATAATACTTATTACGAGGAAGACAAATCCACAGGCACAAAAATTAAAATAAATATATTTACTAAAACACTAATAATACATTGTTTTCACGTACATCTTATTTGCGCTGCATAACTTAAAATGTGTAGCGACCAATACTATAATGTAGGTGTGCGCATGCGCCCAGAAAAATAAAAATTCACCCTCGTGTCTAAAGAAGTAGGTATAACTTCAAAAATAATAGTGCATGTCAATAAGTGTTACTACGACATGAGAAGACAATTGGCCTAAAACTACCCAAAAGTGACCATCTACAAAACACCAATACGAATAGCGCTAACCTTTGGAGCAGAGACATGATCGCTTACATAGACGGACCAAAAACTGCTTGTACTCTTTGAGTGATAAGTTTTAAATAGATCATTGCCATCATCATCATCATATACGGATCAATAAACGAACAACGTTTGTGACGCAGGCGTTGTAAGTTTCTATATACAGGCATTATATAGAAGTTTCGAGGAACCTGCTGTTGTAAAATTCATTAACACTTGAAAGCTGATGACGCCTAAATACGTCATACCGTTACTACAGTCAGGTACGCATGACGAGTTCAGGCGTCATAATATGCAGATATGCACAACATTTAGAGGCTAGTATTTGTTTGACTTTGACACAAACGAGTTGTCTTTCAACTACGTGTTCGTAGATAAAAGTGATTTTATATCAGTTTATGTTCATATTATGGATGAACCAATTCCAGGGCCATCTCGACCAAAACACTACAATGTAAATAACTAAAGACCACGAAAGTCGATACAATGAACTACCCTAAGATCTTAGAAATGTATTGTATAATTTTTTATGGGAAAATTTTAGAAAATAAAATTATATCAGAGACCACGAAATTATAGATTTTCATCGCCCTGTATATGACCAAAAATTTTAATAGGATAATTTAGTTGGTAATCAGTGTTTTCGCGGAAAAGTGAAATCCTTAAGAAGGTGGTTTTTCTTAATGGGTTTTTGAACGGACTTAAACAATGGTGCGGTCAGATTAGACAATACCGTTTATTTCGCTTTGCAATGGACAATAAGACATTTTATAAAAAATTCGAAGAAGGTTAAGCGGTAAACAAATTTATTGAGTTTAGAATGTAAGGCTTTTTGTTTAGCAACGAAAGTAATTTGATGTCTCCGAGAATTTAAAAAAAATGGAAAGTTGTATACAAATTAAATTGGTTCTTGAGAAATGATAATATGGGTAGTGGGTAGAAAGGATGTTTTGTTATTGGTGGAAAATGATGGATGGAAGGGATGAGAGTGTTGAGTCTGATTTTGACGAGAGAAAAATAGGCACTGTGTAATGAATATCTTGAGACAGCATTCCAGTTTTTGAAAAGTGAGAAGTCAGTGTGTAAAGTGGTGAAATTGGCCTTTGCGAGCAGAATCAAGTTGAAACGATATCGTTGACCGGTTTGAGAAGATAATTTTCCTGTGTCCGAGGAAGATTCCTGTTTCTGTCTAGAACGAGTAGCAAATTGGTTTCTATTTGAACAAGATATCGAGCAGAGAGAAAACTGAGTCGAGAATTCGAGCGAGTCCTGTTTGTTTGTTTGTGAAGCAGTTTGGACGAGGGGGACCTTTAGCAAAATCCCAAGAGTACGTGTGGGAGAATCGAGGACGACGCAATTTGGGAAAAGAAGTAGAGAAGAAACAAAAAAGGTAGTCAAATCATTTGTGAAACGGAGAGAGTTTGTTTATATCCACACCATGTTTGCTTAAATTTTGTATTGATCAGTTCTATAACATCATTAGTCATTCCAAACTTTAAAGAAGAAATGCGTAATCAATTCAAAAAGAGAAAAGTAAATTTTATTAAATATTGTAAGAATAAATAACGAATTATTTAAATAAATTTCTTTTGTTAAAACAGAGGAGATATCAGAAGTAAAGCTTAATTTAGTAGATGAGAAACAGTTGCAACAAATTTAGATTTTAGCAAATTTTTTAAACCCTATTTGTATGGTATATTGGATATCTAAATAATAATTTTAACATTTATATGATATTGAGTGTGTTTAATTTCCCTGTTTTATCCTAGATGGAGTAAGCAACTAGAGATACCAGAAGCCACAAATTAAAGGTAAAGCATCAAAAATAAAATAGCCCTGAGAATAAAGTTTATTATAAAATTTAATTTAAATTTGGTTTTGTTTTACATAAGCCGTAATGAAAATAATTGAGTAATTAATTAAATTAAGAATTTACTGACAAATCTCATAAAGGAGAGAAATACAGAGCATAATAGTATATTACTGTAGTATTAAAGTTGTAAAAGATGTACCTATCTTATAAATACTGAGATAAATACAGTAATTCAAAAATAAGAGAAGTATCAAAATACTATATCGAAATTAATATAATTTGTGTTCAATACAAAAACCAGAACACCCATTATCGGATACAATGTGTGTCTTGTTTCATAACATTTCGTTATACTTTAAGTCAACCTTGTAGTGTCAGCAATTTTGTATGAACATACTTGGCCTAGTAACGCGACAATATGTAATAAAACATTGATGTTATAAAAAGAAAACAAAGAGGACTCGCGTCACTCAATAATACTAATAGTTCTTCGTTGGTCGGTACTCTCAATAAAACAGATGTAATCTCAGTTACGCGTAGTCAACGACATAACCATGCGGAATAGTGTGTCAACAATAAAGATGTAAGAACAGACTTGGTACACGTATATTCTGATTTTTCTCACCCCAAAGATGAGATATTGAAATAGCAGGAGAATGACTAATAGGGCAAAATGCCATATTAATCAAAATCAGAAAGTTTACATACCGAAAAAAATATCTCGACACCAGATATATGTCTACTGTTAGTAGGAGGAGTTATTAATTGAAGAACATTCGTGATTGAACATGACAAAATATATACTTGAAGAAAAATATTCCCAAATTTGAGGTTGGATTTTTTTCATTACTCTACTTTATATTATCTTCTTCTTTTGCCCTTTAATTCGTCCAATTTTGAACACAGGCTTCCTTCAGTTTCCTCTATTCGTTTCTATTTTGTGCTTTCTGTTTCCAGTGTATTCCTCCTACCTTTCTAATGTCATCTCCCCACCTCATCTAGGGTCGTCGTCTTGCTCTCTCTTCTATAGATGGTCACCATTGTTGTATCGTGTTATTTCACCTATTGTCCGTTTTGTTTCTCGTTATGAACTGTGAAACTTTGATTTAGCCTAGTTATATTATATTGTACTGCGTCTTTGACTTTTGTTTTATTCCTTATTCAGTTGTTATCCTTTTTGTCTTTTAATTTTACTCTTAACATTGCTCTCTCCATGGCTCTTTCTGTCTCCATGATTATTTTATCCATGTTTGCTTTGGTCAAGGTCCATGTTTGGCAGACGTATGTGAGAATTGGGAGTATACACCGGTCAAACACTTTTGTTTTTTTAGTATTGTTGTATTTTTTTATTTTTTAAGGCCCATTAAATTTTCTCAAGTCCTGGCCTACTCCTACTTTATATACTTGTAATATATCTTGAAAATTTTATGTTAATATAACATTTTTTAATCTAACTTTTTTTGACTTTTTCTAAAATTAAACATTTTGTAAATAAAAATTCATACGATATTTCTATTAACCTTCAAAGCTTTGAAATTAACTCTTAAGTTAGAGGCGTCAAGAAGTTTTAAGATATAAATTTTAGGCCCCCCACATCAATCATAATTTCCTTTTGGTGGCACCGGGAACTTTCTTTTAGGGCATTTATTTTGGTAATGAAATTTGTCGATCCTCGTTATAAGCGAAAAATATTTTTAGCTGTATTCTAAAGGAAATTCATTCGGATTTTCACATTGATTATTTATGAATTTTATGATATAAAGATTTAAGAAATACTCTTCCGGACTATGATTAAAATTTGCTACACTAAAATTTCAGAATAAATTTATAGGATAATTAAAATTTTCTTTAATAATATTAAATCTTTGGACATCTTGGGTATTAGTGCACCCTAATACGTCTGTGTAGATTTTGGCATTAAATCCGACCATCACTTGTAACACCGTTGCCGTATCCTCTATTTTTTCATACTATCACATTACAATTTTTTGTGATATTATACACGAGCAAGACACCCTCAAAAAAGCGCTTAGTTTTCGAGATACTGACCACGGAGGGCTGAATGGCTAATTTTATTCATACTTTATATTTTAGAGGGTACTGAAAACGAAAATGAGGTGTATTTTGAATTTTATGTGGGGGAACATCGTCAAAATCGCAATTTTAACCTAAAAATAAAAAAAATGAAATCACGTTTTTTGCGTTTACCTCGCTACAACTCTGTTCCACTTTAATATTTTTTTCTGAAATTTTTACAGTATATAGCTCTAACATTTTTGAAGACAGGTATCTGCTTCAAGTTTTTATTCTTATCACGATAAAGGTTATGAATTTTTCAAAGAAAAAGGTGCGGATTTGTGCATTGCAAAGTTTAATCGCAGAAGTTGTGTGACGAAGTTTAAAATTTAGCTTCTTTATCACATTTATTTAAAAGTAGAGAGTACAAAAAAGTTTTCTGGTAAGTTTTCGATCAAAATGTTTTATAGAAAAAAAAAATAATGCAACTTTAAATGTCGACATTAGAAATCCCCAATATAACGCTTGTTTTTTGAGGGACAGACAATCTAGGTCAAATTTCTCACCTTTAGTACTATCCTTGAATTAAAAGCTTCCATTTGACACCTCATTTGTCATTCTACCTAGTATAATGATTTAATGACGGAGAAGTAAACGTTCTTATTCTATTATTCTTGTAGGTACATTTAACACTGATTGAAATTATGAAAGAAATGGCATGGCAACACCGTGACGCACAAACATAAGATTCAGCTGTGCGTTACATAGGGTGCACTAATATCCAAGATGTCCAAATCTTTTACTCAAGATTTTTACCCATGAATATGACCCTTCATATATTTTTTAAGTTCTTTCCTATAAAACAAAAATTTTTGGTAATAATTGTAAAACTTCCTAGCCAGCTTGCTGATTCCTGTACTTTAAATTATTTCTCTTGCCTTCTTTTATGTTGTGTGGGTGTGTGTAAGCATGGCTCAACTGCGTGAATCACAGTCACCACTTCCATTGTTTTTTCAGGTACGTATATAGTTCTAACCTTCCATGTTAGCAAGGAAATATAACAAGAGGAAGAGCCCATAAAAGATGGATAGACGACGTAGAGGCGATCTTAAAACCATGAACACCAAGCAATGGCGAAGGAAAGTATCCGACAGGGCAGAATGGAAGAAAATTGTTAAGCATGCCGAGACTTACCAAGGGTTGTAGCGCCATAACAAGAAGAAAAAGAAGAAGAAGATATAGTTCTAACCCTTCATGTTAGCAAATGTTTTAGTATCAACATTATTTTATGGGGTAGGTTTTTTATTTTTAGTGTCATGCACTGAAAAAAATATTGTACATAGTACCAATGAACGCCAATCATTGACTTTTTTTACATTGATTCAATGAAAATGTCGTTAATACTATAAACACGTAGTCATTAAGTAATGACCATATTCATTATTACAATGTAATTCTGTCCATTAAAAAATAATAAATAGAATCATTAATCAAATGAATCTTTTTATCTATCCAATGACTTTTTCCATAATACTAATAATTTGTTCATTGTATATATAAAATTATACATCAGGATTATGCGGTTAAATTAATGAATATAAAACGTTGAACTAATGTACAGTTTTCTTTAAATTACGAACTCGTTTATTGAATCAACGCAATCATTGTATTAATGTAATATACCTGAATCAATGATCAATTCATTGCAGCAATGATCTTGTACATAAACTGATACATTTCTAAAAACTCTATAAGTGTTTTTATTGGTGTAAAAATATCACGTGACAACAGTTGCAGCCTCCTAGCAGACAGTCACCTTGCAGACTATGAGGAGCGGTGTTTGGCACTAGTGATTTAGTTGATTTTTCTAAGGTATGTATTTACATATATTTTTAACTGTATTTATAAATTTTTTTGTTGGATTTCTATAAAAAACAGTTGTACTTTTATTTCCACTTTTGCAGATTGATATGGACTTTGGAGTGGCATTTGGAAATGGAAATGGACTTATTGATGGATGGGACAGCAATTTCGAAAGAATTATCTCCTTTCTTCAGTGTGAAAGTCATATCAAGGATAAAACAAATAAATTTTTTTTTGAAAAGATTACCCTTGAAGACATTACGGAATGTAAGTACCTATTTCATTATTCAATCCTGCATATCCAGTATTAATTAATTTTTGTTCTCTGTAAATTTTTTCAAAAGCTAATTCGACACAAAGGTAAAAGAAAATAGGAACCATTTGAAAATATTTCTAAATGGTGTAATCTTATAAAAGATTAGTAAATTAAATCTTTAGGTGATTAAACCGTAAATAATTGAAAAATATCATTAACTCTTGCAGTCGGTAGTATCTATCAAAGTAAAAAATAAACATCTCAACATCTAGCAATTTTTTTCAGGATAAATTAAAATATTTCTATAAAAAAAAGTGATACCCAAAAATACAACTATGTTCACTATTTAGATTTTTTTTTATAATAATTATTATAATAAATTGTAGATGGCTAACATGCAGTTATTCTTTGGGTTCTACATCGATATTTTGTACGAACTAATAAAATATACCATCAGAGATTTTCAGTAATCATTCTTACATCGGGAAGACCCAGTAAGAAGTCGAAGATCATATTAGATTTTTGAAATCAAAGAAAAATGCCATTCAACCATTTGCTTTTTGTATGGGTGGCGATAATTAATCCCAGAGAGATGTTGTATTTATGGAGATGTTATTGTAGATGTATTTATTCTCACGATATCAGGTATACATTTTTTATATAATATAAATATATATATATATTTTTATATATTTTATAAGAAGAATCAATTTCTGTTATATTTATTCTGTTATATTTATTCAGTTTTTTTTGCAAATTACATTATAAAAAGTTGTTTGTGTTAATTAAAAATATATGTTTTTTTTTCTTTAAACTTATAAATAATACTTAATATTAGTTTGAGAATCGGCAAAAAATCGTTGCTTAAACCTATATTTGAAATATTTATGTAGATATTAAGTCGTAATTTTGTTTACTTATTAACTATTTGTATGTTATACAAATATACATGAAGATACCATTCACTGAACCAAAAAAGTACGTAAATATAATGAAAAAAACATTGATTAAAAAACGGGGAGCATTAATTTTCGTCCAATGATCAGTATCGTTGGTCCAATGTAAGTAGATACATTAACTAATGTTCAAAAACATTAATTTTATGAATAAGTACGTTGGTTCAATGTACTTTAAAGTTAAGAATTAATGTACCGATCCAATGATTAAATGTACCGATTCATTGATTCAATGTACTGATACATTGATTCAATGTACCGATACATTGATCCTTAACTAGAAAGTACATTGAATGAACGTACTAATTCATAAAAATTAATGTTTTTGGACATTAGTTAATGTATCTACTTACATTGGACCAATGATACTGATCTTTGGACGAAAATTAATGCTCCCGTATTTGAATCAATGTTTTTTCATTATACAGGGTGTCCAGAAACTCTACCGACAAACGAAGACAGGAGATTCTTCAGATAATTTTAAGATAATTTAACCTAATTCACTTAGTCCGAAAATGCTTCCTAAGGGAGCTAGAGCTCTTTGAAGATGGCGTCTTGTAATTAGTTTTTCTTAAATACCTCCAGAACGCTTCTAGTTAGAAAAACAAAAATTGGTACACATATTTAGCTTCTAGAGATAAATCGATTCCATCCAGTGTCAATTTCTAGTACCAGTCATAGGCGTCCGTTTTGGGTGGGGCAACAGTTATTTTATCGCATAACTTTTTTAGCTTTAACTTTTATGCATTTCTGACACTGGATTATGAAATTGTATTCTAGTACTAAAAGGTACTCTTGTTTTAAATCGGTAGGACACACCGTTTTCTAGAAAAATCGATTTGAAAATTTTTCGCTTTTTGAATTAAAAAAATAGTTTAAAAAAAAAAACTGTTTAGAAAGATGAAAACTGGTACATTTATTTATATTCCAGAGATAAATCGATTTCATTAATTGCGAATTTTGAGTACTGGTCATAGGCGTCCGTTTTGGGTAAGTCAACAGTTATTTTATAGCATAAATTTTTGTCTTGAATTTTGAGCATTTTTGACACTAGATTATTAAATTATGAGGTATTCGAGTACTAAAAGTTACTCTTACTTTATGTTGGTAAAATACTTCGTTTTTTGTTGAAAAGTTCTTTCAATTTTTTTTCAAATTCCAAGAACGAAAAACTTTCAAATCGATTTTCCTAGAAAACGGTGTGTCATACCGACTTAAAGCAAGAGTACCTTTTAGTACTAGAATACCTCACAATTTAATAATCCGGCGTCAAAAATGCATAAAAGTTAAGGACAAAAAAGTTATGCGATAAAATACCCGTTGCTCTACCCAAAACGGACGCCTATGATCGGTACTAGAAATTTGCAATGGATGGAATCGATTCATCTCTAAAAAGGTAATATGCATACCAATTTTCGTTTGTCTAAATAGAAGCGTTCTGGAGGTATTTAAGAAAAACTAATTTCATGACGCCATCTTCAAAGAGCTCTAGCTCCCTTAAGAAGCATTTTCGGACTAGATGAATTGGGTTAAATTGGCTTAAAATTATCTGAGGAATCTCCTGTCTTCGTTTGTCGGTAGAGTTTCTGGACACCCTGTATTTACGTACTTTTTTGGTTCAGTGTGTCCAATTCTCAAATGGAAGAACTTGAGTATTGCTTGTAGTTTTACCTAGGTTAGGGGTATCGCGTAGACACTTTTTTATGATAGCAGTAGGGAATAGGTTTACATTAGGGAAGCTACCTGACCACGCGAGCCATGATTTGCATTCAGCTCCTTAGTGACAGAAAACATGTCCCATCCCTTTATCCTTCTAAAATCTAGTTACCATTTTCGTATCCCTGTTTTATGAGGAGCAGCAGCGATTTTAGCAGCTCAAGGCGCAGAAAAAATGATTCTGGATCGCCTTGAAACTGGATGCCACAAGCATGACTGGAGCAGTTTAAATGGTTGTGGTACTTCGATGGGCAAGAAAACGGAAAATCGTCCAAAATCGTCGTATTGGTTTATTCATAATGACCCTGACATATAATCTAAAGAATAATCTAATATAAAGAAAGGTATACTAATCTATTGATCATGGTCCTCACGCACCAAGATCCGGCAGAATAAGATAAGACCCCACGTCCAGGGAGTGGAGTGGGGGTCGTGTTTAGTGTCATTCGATAGATTTTTGAAAAATATTGAAAACGTATTTTTCAGTTTTGGCATCTAGATGGCACCTAGTAGTTTTGGCTAGTAGATGGCTTCTACACTCCTAGCGGAGTGACTGCCGCCCTCTTTGGGCCCTTCCGATTCGTTTGTCGCAATGAATCAATCCTCTTTAACATTTTTGTTTTACAATTGGTTGTGTGACTTGGCCTCTTCTACAATTTTCCTCCATTCGTTCCTGTTTTTGCTTCTGGTTACCCACTCTCTGACTCCCATCTTCTTAAGGTCCTATATTATCGGGTTCTCCCATCTAATTTTGGGTCTTCCTCATGGTCTGTGGGAAGTTGCGACGTCGATGTTATAATCGTAACTTTTATTTATGTAGCTCTTATTGTTCCTTATATATAGCGACATTAAATAGTGACGTTGATAGAGAGTCGCCTTGTCGTACTCCACTTGCTATTTCTATATTTTTGATGATTCCGTTATCTGTAATTATTGCTGCAGTCGATCCTTTCATTGTCATTTTTGTAAGCTTTATAAGTATCATTGGTATATCTAGGGTTCTCATGTCTTCTATTAGGTCGGGTCTTATTAAACTGTCAAAGGCTTGCTTGAAGTCTATGAAAAGGATGTGTAAGTCGATATCATGTTCGTAACATTTCTCAATCGACTGTGTGATTATGTGAACTGCGTCCATTGTTGACCTTCTCTCTCTAAATCCGTGCTGGTAGTCTCCTATTTTAGTTTCAATATATTTTGAGAGTTTTTGTCTGATTAATGATGTCAATATTTTGTAGCAGCTGTTTAACAGTGTTACTCCTCTATAGTTGTTACATTTTGTGGTTCTTCTTTTTTAAGAATCGGAAATATCCATCCAATTTTCCATTCTTCGGGCATTATTTCTTCTTCCCAAATCCTTATTATTAGGTCGTATATTTTTCGTTGTAGTTTTTATCCGCCTCGTTTTATTAGCTCATTTGGGATTTCATCTGGGCCTGCTGCTCTCTTTTGTTTTAGATTTCTTATAACACGTAAAAAGTCCTCATATGACGGCTTTTCGATTTCGATTTCATCATCAAGGTCTGTTTCTTCTGTATATTCAAGAGAGCTGTCTCTCGCCTTAAACAACTCTTCGTAGTATTTCTCCCGTATTTTGGCATCAATCTTAACTGTTGGCTTCTTCTTGTTTTGTGATTTTATATATTTGTAAAGATTTACATTATTTTTGCTATTTACGTTCAACTCTTCTCTAACTTCATCAATCCATATCTTTTCTTTATTTTTACAGCATTTGTCTAAGTTTTTCTTTTTTCTCCTATACTCTTCCAGATCTTCTTCTCTACCTATCTTCAGCCATTTCTTTCGAGTTAGGTTTTTTTTCCTGGTTGCTGTTTCGCAGTGTTCGTCATATTAGTCATTCTTTTTGTCTTTTTATTTCTTTGTATCCTATTACTTTTTCTGCTGCTATCGAAATGTTACCTTTTATTTCTTTCCACGTTTCTTCTATGTTATTAGGGTTCTAAACTTTTAAATTTGCTTCAAACTCTTTAGAATAATCTTTCTGAACATTCACTAATGCATATGCTCCCACAGAGAATGCGAAAGAGAAAGACAAAAACGATTTTTACGAGAAACTCGAAGAGATATATGAAAATATACCCAAGAATGACATATTAATTTTACTAGGTGATTTTAACACAATGATAGGAAAGGAAGATATAAACAAGGACGCAGCTGGTAAGGAAACTCTCCACACAATTACGAATTCTAATGGGAGAATGCTTTGTAGCCTACCAGCAGCAACAGACACATTTATAATAAGCATACACTTCAAACGCAAAAAAGAACATGGCTAATACCTGGATCAACAGAGGGTAATCAAATCGATCATATTTTGTTTTCAAAAAAGTGGAGGAGAACAAATCAAGATGTCAGGTCGTATCGTGGTGCAAATGCAGATTCTGACCACTTTCTAGTAATAGGAGATATGGAAATATAAATAATTAAAGGCACAAAGAAATTCACAAAAATAAAAATTGGAACGTAAGGAAACTAGAATTCGTTCCGATATGCATTTCGCGAAATATTCGACCATTCCGCTACTTTAAGAACACTCTATATAGTTTCAGTTCCGTAATTCAGTTTCTCGCCAAAGTTACCAAGTGTATACTTTCCGAGGAAAAATAATTTCTTGTCTACGATAAATCAAAGGAAAACTCTTGTTGATGGAACGGATCGTCAAGAGTTAGGATTTCCCATTTCTCGTCAAAACACCAGTAAATCCGGTAAAATCCTTCAAGATGTGGTGAGCTGTCAGCAAACAATAATTTAGTTCTAGCTTGCCCAACAGGGATTCCAAACTTAATTAACAAGAAAATTCAGTGCAGTCTATTATACCATTGTGTTTGGAGACTCTCCGCTCCGCGGCTGCGGTGTAGGGTTGAAAATCACCGACAGGAAATAGAACTATGTTGGTTGTTGAGTTTGAGATGTTCGCCTAGAAATCTTTCAAATAATATAATATTTCTTTTATAAAGATCTGTCTCGACACCTCACGGTAGAAGAGAACCGGATTATATAAAGGGGGTTTCATTAGTAACTGTGAATATAGTAATTGGAGAAACATTTACCAGCAATTTTATAGCTGGAATCGAACCTTATGATTGTATATGTTATAGTCAAAGCCCGAATTTCAGGCACTCCTGGGTTTGACTAAGCAATCCTCAGGTCTGACTGACGGTCTTAGTCAAAGCCCGAAATAAATTACAGTTTCGGCCTTTGACTAGTCAAACCTAGGAGAGACTAAGTTGGTCAGGCAAAGGTCGAAATTTAATTTTATGAAATCGGGCTTCGACTAGTCAAACCCCGATCTAGCTTAAAATGTGATAATCTATTAGATTAGATTTAATGAAACATCATTTTTTAAATTATAATATTTATTATTTTTATATTATAATTAAAATAAAAAAATTAGTGTTTATTCTCACATGTTGAGACATTATGACATTTAGAGTTGCACAATAGGTTAGTTCTTTACACATGCATAATTTTGAAGAGCATTTCTTATTGCAGTAGCATTTTATAAAGCCTTGTAATCCAAATTTAGAATCTTTTGTACTAATTGCTCTTAGAGACAGCTTAACGTCTGAAACATCTTCGAATTAAGAATCTTTGCATTCTATTATTTGGTTTCTTGAAAAAAGTGTGTTTATTGTTCCGTATTTCGTACCAACTCTATATAAACCGTCAATTTTTTCATCTTGTACGATACCCAAAATATTTCGGGTATCTCCATAGCATTAGCCTGGGCATAAAGACCATCAGTCGCCTTTCCTTTATTTATTTTAATCTTTTCTGTGTGTGCACAACGCATCTATGTAAGTTTTCTTTTAAAACCTTTATAGTATGCACCAACTGTGCTGTCAGCGTATACAACATGTACCACCTGACTACAAATTATGCACGTATGTGCGTCAGAGCTCTCTTTTTGGCAAATACAACAAACCACATCTAAGGAAGTAATATGAATTGGTTGACAATTTTCTTCCTCTCCTAGTGACGACGGTCCAGGGGTTTCGTTAGTATTATGGTGATCCTTAGTTTTTCCTCCGATTGCAATATCTTCTTTCACAGTTGACGATAAAACAATTGACGGTTTATATAGAGTTGGTACGAAATAAGGAAAAATAAACACACTTTTTTCAAGAAATCAAATAAGAGAACGCAAAGAAAATTTACTTAATTTCGAAGATGTTCCAGAGGTTAAGCTGTCTCTAAGAAACATTATTATAAAAGATTCTAAGTTTGGAGGACAATGCTTTATAAAATGCTACTGCAATAAGAAATGCTCTTCAAAATTATATTATATAAGTGTAAAAGGTCTAACGTATTGTGCAAATCTAAATGCCATAATGCCTCAACATGTGAGAATAAACACTATTTTTTTTATTTTAAGTACAACAATATAAAAATAATAAATATTAAAATTAAAGAATTACGTTTTATTACACCTACTATAACAAATTTCGACATTTTAATAACTGATCGGGGTTTGACTAGTCAAACCCCGATTTCATAAAATTAAATTTCGACCTTTGCCTGATCAACTTAGTCTCTCCTAGGTTTGACTAGTCAAAGGCCGAAACTGTAATTTATTTCGGGCTTTGACTAAGACCGTCAGTCAGACCTGAGGATTGCCTAGTCAAACCTAGGATTGCCTGAAATTCGGGCTTTGACTATAACATATATATTAATAATATTGGTATGCAGAGTCCGCAGATAGTGTGCTACTTTTTTTATAAACAAAATGGTGCCCGAAAATCGAGTTTTTTTCAGTTTTTTACTCTATCATTCCAAAACTTTAACTTTGCACCAAAAACACCCAAATAAAAATTCATCGTAACTAAATTCTGCATAGAGACGTGTTTTTCCCGATTTATTTACGGAAAATGCGGGTTTTCCCAAAAAAATCTTTAATTTTCAACTAAAATTTTAGATAAGTAATTGTTTGTCAGTAATTAAATAACTTGGTAATATAAAAAGTCCTTTTGTATAGATTATAATTCCAGAAGCCGATAGGAATTGAACTAACAGTTTGGCAACAATTGGATTGTTAATTAAAAAATTACGGTCGCTATAATAACCACAATAATTATGATACATAAGAATAACTATGATTTTTATATAAAAAAGACACTGTACTTTTTTTGTTCCCAAGTAACTGGAGTAGAGCAAATGTCGTGACTTACCATTATGTTGCAATAAGGTCTTCGGGATATTATAAGGGATATTCAAAGATTCTCAGATAAACGACAAATGCCGATACACCCAAGAACTCTGAGAAACAACATAATTCAGTGGACAAGATATTGGATCGGGAACTTGCCACAAAACTGGAATTTCTCCTAATTGGGGCCATACTGACCACAGTGATTGGAGGTTACAGACCAACTAATAATATAATAGACCACGTCTCTCCTATAATAGCAAATAAAGAAAACAAGCAACGCTTATTGTTATAGCGACATCGAACAACAACAATTTGAATAGTACAATACAACTAGAGAATCGTAAAATCTAAATATACTATAGTAAAAACAAAAATACAATAAAAAAAAGAATGTGTGTGTACTTTGTATGCACGTAAGAAGTTATACTTCTATTATATGATTTCAACGAAATTAATATACTTTAAACAGTTTATTTATATTTTATTTAAATATTAAACTAATTTTAATACTAACTACTTCTCAAAATTTTTTATTAAAACAGTGCCAAAAATTAAAATAATAAAAAAATAAAACACACACAAACAAACACATTGAAAAATGCCACAAATGATTTCTGAACAATGTAGGAAAAATTTTTAACTAAATAACCTACATATTTTCTGAAAAAAAATTATATAATAAACTTACAATCATAAAATGTATATAAAAAATAAAAAAAATAAAAGTTTCTATTGGGGTTCGAACCCGCTTATCAGCGCAGTTAGTATTGAAATTCATTCACCTTAAACATTTACCCACATAAACCATGTGTCATCATGTGCGAAGATCAACTAACTAAACGGATTAAACTTTTGACGGTTCTGAATTTAGCCAAATTATTTTGATTTTGAATGGAAATTATTTATAATTGAAAGAAATATTATAATACAACAAAGCATAGAGTAATAAAACAATATATTAGGTGAATATTGATAGAAATTTTGATGGTAATCAAATTATGTAAATCAAAGCATTACATACTATTTTAGTAGGTTCTTTTTAAATTTTCCAAATAGCTAGGTCCTATCCATGAATATTTTTATTAGGATACTGAAACATTTACAATTATTACGTAATTATCGCTTTTAAAAACTACTTAAAAAAGTCACTACAATATTATAAACTTGCATTTTTCTCTGCCATCACAACAATAAAAGCTAATATACACAACATTAATTTGTTTATCCAAAATCTCCATATTGAACAATTATTAACAGATGATTTTAACACCCAATCAGATCCCGTATAACGTTTATACCATACTGTCTGTGTGTGCAAGCGCGCAGAATTATGAAATTTTACTCTCAATCACGCCTATAGAAGTATAACTTCAAAAGTAGAAATGACTGCGGATTAATGGATCCATTCGCTTAACCAATTTTTGTTTTTTGAAATCGTGAATTTCTGCACTTTGTAATTTTTGTTTTTTATTCTTAAACTGGTTAAGGAATAGACATTTTTACAAATGTAGCTCTTATTTCTGATTATAGCCTTTTAATTTTTTTTATATTTATATCTCCAAATGTTTTATTATTATCTTAAAATTTATTTTTTAAATTTTTGTTGTCTATCTTGTTAATTTTTTGTTATATTTTATTTTTTTACTTTTTTAATTTTTTCACAACTACATATTATTTTACAATTTTAAATTTATATTATAAATATGTTTGTACAGCGTTGTATGTACTTTTAGTCTAGAAAGCCACTGCTCATCCGTTAGGAAAATATTATGATTCGGATTTCTTGTACAATCTTACTCAAAAAGGAACCCTTTCAACAAATTTGTATGTTGCCAGGTTCAAAATGGGGTCAAAAATTATTTAAACGTTTGTTTTGTGTTTTTTTCCTAAAATTATTTTTTTTTTGCATCGAAAAAATTTTTTTTTGTTTTTTTGGATCAATCTAAACAAAAAAGGTCTGTTTGTGATTAACAATTAAAAACAAAGGGATTTTCGATATTGTATTGCAAAAAACATTTAGGAATTTTATCAAGCGATGTTTAAAAAATATCTATCTACCTTGGCAACATTTAAGTTTTCAGTCTTTCACAAAGTTTTTGAGGGTTAAAGATGGCCGATTTCGCAACTTTTAAATTTTTAATCGTTTATGTTTCAAAAACTATTAACTTTAGAGAATAGTCACTACAGACATTTTCTGTTTGGAATGATTTAAAACACCTACAAAAACTTTGTTCGATGCAAAAAAATAATTAAAAAAAAACAAAAAAAAAAGTTCAAAAAATTTTTGGCCCACTTTTGGACCCGGAACATGCAAATTTGTAAAAGGGGTCCTTTTTGAGTAAGATTGTACAAAAAATCCAAATCAGAATATTTTTCTTACCGGGTGCGAAGTGGCTTTCTGGACTATTTTATATCTTAGAGATTGGTAAATGTGAAAGATTGTAGTGGTTTTTTTATATATCGTAATTAACATTTAGGGCGTCTTTTGCTAAATTGTCGACTATTTCATTATGTTTTAAGCCGGATTGCGTTTTAGTCCATACCAGTTTTATATATAAGTCTACCATTATTCTTTATTCCCATTATTTTCTTTGCAATATTTAATTCAATATAAGATAACTAAATTATTTTTGTAGAGTTGTATTCATTTTAGTAGGGCGCATTAAAGGCTGTCTATCTGAAAAATTAAAAAAATATTGATAGGTTTTTAACAGAAGTTATATCCTACGTATATATAGGGTGCCCCAAAAGTAGTGGAACGGTCGAATATTTCGCGAACTAAACATCGGATCGAAAAACTGAAAAGTACGTGTTCAATCATTTTCAAAAATCTATCCAATGACACCAAACACCAACCCCCTCTACACCCCCGGAGGTGGAGTGGGGGTAACTTTAAAATCTTAAATGGAAACCCCCAGTTTTTCTTGCAGATTTTAATTCGTTACGTAAAAGTAAGCAACTTTTATTCAAGACATTTTTTCGAACTGTGGATAGATGGCGCTATAATTGGGAAAAACAATTTATCCTGATATCATAGGTAAATTATAGAAACGGTCTAATATCTCACGAAATACACTTAAAATTAGGAAAAACCAAAAAACAGATTTTTAATCTTTTTCGAAAGCCTATTGAATAACACCAAACATGACCCTCCAACCCACCCCCTGGAGATGGGGTGGGGGGTAGCTTTAAAATCTTAAATAGCAACCCCTATTTTTATTGCAGATTCGGATTCGCCATAAAAAATTAAGCAACATTTATTCGAAACATTTTTTAAAATTTCTGATAGATGGCGCTAATAAATCGTATTTTTCCAATTAACGCGCCATCTATTAACCATTCAAAAAATGTTTCGAATAAATGTTGCTTAATTTTTCGTGACGGATCCGAATCTGTAATAAAAAGTGGGGGTTGCTATTTAGGATTTTAAAGTTACCCCCCACCCCACCCCCAGGGGGTGGGTTGGTGGGTCACGTTTGGTGTTATTCGAAACACTTCCGAAAATGATTAAAAATCTGTTTTTTAGTTTCTCATTTGGAAGTGTATTTCGTGAGATATTAGACCGTTTCTATAATTTACCTATGGTATCAGGATAAATCGTTTTTTCCAATTATAGCGCCATCTATCCACAGTTCGAAAAAATGTCTTGAATAAAAGTTGCTTAGTTTTACGTAACGAATTAAAATTTGCAAGAAAAACTGGGGGTTTCCATTTAAGATTGTAAAGTTACCCCCCACCCCACCTCCAGAGGGTGTAGAGGGGATTGGTGTTTGGTGTCATTGGATAGATTTTTGAAAATGATTGAACACGTATTTTTCAGTTTTTCGATCCGATGTTTAGTTCGCGAAATATTCGACCGTTCCACTACTTTTGGGACACCTTGTATAATATTGACCCCAAAATACCTGTTAATTCTACTGAGTATATGGGGAAATATGTGTACTTCGTTTTCCTAAAGAAAAGCTATTATGGTCCATTTTAATATCATTGCTATTTAGGTATAACTTTATTATTTACAATATTATTTTATTTATTTATTAATAAAAGTTATTTACATGTTCTCCATATTTATTGAGACTAGATCTGTTTTAAGATGTTTAAAATAAAAACCCAATGGCATGAAAACTGTTTGCTCAATAAAAGTTTAAATATATCCTACCAACAAACCCTCCAATAAAACATCGATTAAGGCTTTAAATATGCAAACAATTTAGATGGTTACTCTACTGTATTATTTCTAACTCAACTTTTCCATCAGTCACTCCATAAGACAAGCGTTTTCATTGGGAAATCACTCACTTTCGCATAAACAATGGTCCCTCTGACGTTTCCAGCATTTCACTTATTCCCTGATCGAAACTTGACCCAGATCCAGACTATATCCAGATTTCAAATCAGCGATCTTGAAAGTCGCCGTGTTCCACTCGAAGATGTCATCGAGTATTCAAATTTTGCCTGGAGTTACCGCTTTTCAAGTTTGCCGCGAAAAAAATTAAACGGGTTTCTTATACAGGGTAGCGATAAAGTATGGAAACACGGTAATTTCTCGGAAACTGCTAGAACGATTTTTATAGGTTTTGGTGGGTAAGGGTTTTTTAATGCGGCCGATATTTAAGTGGTAATTACATTGTTGTCAAATCTTCCGTTTTTCTGGAAACCTAATGAATTTTCTTATTTCAAAAGAAACACCCTATATATTTTTGCGTTTTGAAGTTCTTTAGAAATACTGATTATTTTTCATGTCATATTCCCGATATCTAAATGTCATAATTTCAGAGTTATTGCTACATTTATTTAAAAAAAATTAAACAAAATTTATAAAAATCAATTTTTTGTAGTTTTTATAATTTTCCTCTAAAGTTAATCGTTTCCGAGTTATAAACAATTTAAAACTGAAAAAATCGAAAAATAACGATTTTCAAGGTTCAAAGACAAGTAAAAAAAATACTTTTTGAAATTATGAACCACCTAAATTCAAGCTCAAACCCTCTTCTATCAGCTCCCTATAAGAATTTTTGGCACGTTTTATTCAAAAACATGTTATTTTGAATAATTTTATTCAAAAACCATTATTGTCAATGAAGCGCATATAAGAGGACGGGCATTAAGAACTATAAAACAATATTTGAAAATGAAATAAGACCAAATTGCTTATCGGTAGCTAATAAAATAAGGTTTGAGCTTGAATATAGACATTACGTAGTTTCAAAAATTATATTTTTTACTTGTGTTTTTGAACCTAGAAAAAAGTTATTTTTAGATTTTTTTTCAGTTTTAAATTGTTTATAACTCTGAAACGATTAACTTTAGAGGAAAATTACAAAAGACCGTTTTTGTTCCCAATGATCCAAAAAACCTAAAATAATGTCTATTCGGGCCGAAAAAAAAAAAATAATTTTTATAATTTGTTTAAATTTTTTTTTAAATGAATGTAGCAATACCTCCGAAATTATGCTACTTAGGTATAGGCAACATCACATAAAAAATAATCAGTATTTCTTAAGGACCTCAAAACGCAAAAAATATACAGGATGTTTTGTTTGAAATAAGAAAGTTCATTAGATTACCAGAAAATCTGTAGGTTTGACAACAATGTAATTACGACTATAATATCGGCCGCATTAAAAAACCCCTCATCCACCAAAATCTATAAAATCGTTCTAGCGGTTTCCGAGAAATTACCGTGTTCCCATACTTTATCCCTACCCTGTATGAGTGTTCTGCGAAGTTAGAGATTATTATTTGTGACATATTGGTCCAGTGACTGAGACTAAAAAATTAAACTAGCTTTGTTTGGCTTTAAGTAAATAAATATAAAATTGTAGTTTCGCATTTAATTAATAAAGATTTAAACGTTTGTCGATAGTTATTTGTAAAAAAGTTGACGTTTTTCAATTTGCTATATGTTTTTACTTCACCGTCAGCTTTTTTGACAAATAACCATTGGCGGACCTTTGAATCCTTATTAATTAAATGCGAAACTCCAATTTTTTATTTATTTAATTTATTCATCAAAATTAACTTAAACCCAAACAGAATTAATATGATCGGCAAGGTATTCTCAATGCCTTTTAAACTACATACAGTTGAGTCCGCGAGTCTTTACCCGTGCGTCATTAATACCTGGCGAGATAAAACACATACTTTTTATTTAGCATCATTCTCTTCCACGCCTGAAATTAATGACAAACCAGCTGCCGCCTGTTATTAAGTAAAGACACATGTTATTTTTATGAACGATTTAGACTCAGTGCATTGAAAAGAGATAGGTACAAAGAAAGACGATTGGGGATGTCTTCACATATTTTAAATACAATTTCTGACGTTTTGGTTTGTTTACTTTTGTGGCTGTCAGTTTGTTGAATTTTTTGCTGATATTGCGTCGAATTTTTGTATCTTGAAGTTTTTTATAGTATACAAACAGTTGTTTTCACAACTAATTTTATATTGGAGTTAGAAATTTTGTAATAAGTTTATGTTATTTTACGATAAATTTTGACAACGTACAAAGCTAACCTCATTGTTGACACAGTTGAATGCTTGTGTTTAAGGTTACGCTAAAGTGAATAAAATAACAAAAAAAAAATATGTTATCGAATTTTTTTATAAATCGTTTATTTATTTATTAATCAATGATAATAAAATAATTTATTAAGCTACTTCAAATGTAGCTGTAATTATGCACCAAAATTTTAAAGCAAAACTTAAATTTGACATTCTATTTATTTGATAACGTCAAATTTTATACTATAACCCGTGATCGGAATAATATCCACGTGCCGTTGCGTTTAGTTTTCTGACTTATTTCGTATGATTTAATTGATGACGCACGGGTAAAGACTCGCGGACTCAACTGTATCACTTGCCATAAGGTCCTATTTAAAATTATCGGTCAAAGTGGCCTTGTTACTTCACATATCACTATTACGTCACCTGTTATGATTATTTGACAAGCTTATGCCTGGCTATCTCCTCCGTCCAAATTTCACGATTATAAGTATAACCGTTCAAAATATACGAGGGAGAGAGTGAACTTTTGACCAGCACTGTATAAATATCTCTATGATAAAATAATATAAATACTGTTTTTTTCAGTTTTCAATGAACTTTAGAATTTAAGCACTCATTCATCACTCAAATTTTTCAAACAACTTATTTTTCTAAATCACAAATTTTATTAAGTTTGGAAAAGTTTTTGGGTAATGTTTTTCTTAATCATCCACTATTTTTCCACATTTTATATTTTTAACTTGGTATCTATAAAGAAGTATTTCAACTTATCGAACAGTATTGTCGTATAAATAAAATGATTCATTTAAGGGTTACAATAAATTTTCAGTTTTACTGGTAATAATGTCACTTTAATTGCTAATTTTTCTTGAAACAAAATTGAAGCCGACTTTATTTTGATCATTACTTTTTAAATTTTTCTTTTAAAGACTTTTATATAAGCCCGTTTTAGAGGTATAACCACTTCGGGTATATTTGAGCACTTTCACAAAGATTCTATACGTTTTCCCCGATGAACAGGAAACAGTTTTAGATGCTTTAAATTGTGTTTACACAGTACAAAATGATTTCTTTGTTTTTATGTAGGCATTTAATAAACTTTATTCTTTATTTTTTTATTTTTTTACTTTTTACCCCTTCTGTGGCTCAGTGGTAAGAGCGCCTACATTTGGATCGAATGGTCCGAATGGTCATGAGTTCGAATCTCACCAGGGTAGAGAATTTTTTGTTTAATTATAAATTAATAAATGAAAATAGTTTATATCCTTGTGGGATCGGTACTCACCGGAGGGACCGCAGACGTTCGGATACAATTAGCGTCTCTTTACAAAGAAAATGACATCGACTTTGCAAAGTAACAAGACACTTACTCAACACACACACTACACATTACACTAGATACCTAATTGGAAAAATCCACTGTACCATCACCATGCCAATGGCCATTAGCTGTCGAGCATTAGCTTAAAAAAAAGAAAAACTTTATTCTTTATATAGTATGGTATAACTAGACCCAAACCCAGACATCCAAAGTGAAAGTTAATCTCCAACACCAAATTGTTCGATATGGTCCACATAATGATCAGAAAAAAATCACACCATTTTGAGCGTCGGGTTTGCGGGGAGAGGGGTGAGAAATCGGCAAATTCGTAATTTTTTACATTTTTCGTGAATATTTCTAAAACTATGCGGTTTAGCATGAACAACCTTTTATACAAAACTGTTCTACATTCAATTTGAAATAAAAAGACCCTATGCATAATCCTTCTTCTAAAATGAACGGTTCCAAAGTTACGGGGGTAGCATATTATAATAATTATAATATAGACCAATTATTGGTCTAAAAAAGGTCTAACCCAAACATCTAAAGTAAAAGTTTTCCTCCAACACCAAATTGTTCTATATGGTCCACATATTGTTCAGTAAAAAGTTACACCATTTTGAGCGTCCGATTTGGGGGGAGATGGGGGAGAAGTCAGTAAATTAGTAGTTTTTTACGTTTTTCGTTAATATTTCTAAAACTATGCTTAAGGGTAAACAATGTTCTATACAAAAATGTTCTACATAAAATTTAAAACAAGAAAGGACCTGTATACATATTTGTTATAAAATCAACGGTTCCAGCGTTACGGAGGGTGGAAACTGGAGGATTTCGATACTTTTTATATTTTTTGGACAATTTATAGTATTATTACTGATGAGAGAAATTTTCTTTAACAGGATTTTATTTACGAAACACAAGAACAAAAGTATAATTAATCAGTTTATCCACTTCCGGACTTATTTCAAAGCTTTCTTTTTTTCACCCCCGAAAAGGGGTGAAAATCACCCCAGGGTAAAAGCAGACATCGGCACAATATCACTTGTTTTGTTTGATATGTTAGCTACGTGTATACCTAGTCATGTCATGTCATGTTTCATGTTTCATGTCAATCCAAGTGGTTTTTTAAAATTTAGAGCAAAAACCGTGAGTGAACGTACTATAAACCGTTATTTTTGCAATAATTTATTAATAACAAAGTCAGAACGTGGTTTAAGCTATCACGACTAGCGACAATCGATTTAGCGTATAAAAATACTATGAAAAAGACTACAAACTTGCTGTAGATAGCGCATTTTGAGCTTTTCGGCGAATAAACAATGCTTTTGTTATTAACAAAATAAGAACATATTACTAGTCGCATTCGATTCAGCGACCAAAAATACACCAGAGAAGACCTTAACAATATCAATTTATTTACAGAGCGTCTAATAATTGCTGAAAAACACCTAATTTGTTAATAACAATTAAACATTTGGGCTTCCAGACCACTTCCATTGGATTAAGCGACCCAAAAAACCTATAATACCACCATCAAATCACGCCGAGATAAAAGTGCCCACGGGACCCCTATGTTGCGACTAGACTATAGAAAACAATCGACAAATGACTAAGAGATAAAAACTGATTAATTTGGTGATGATATTAAGAAATATTTTGGAAGGGAATGCATGATAAAATCTCCACAAAAATACTAGTAAAGACAAAAGTTAAAAGTTAGAGGACTATTATTCGACATTTTCGACAGATGAAAGATATTTTACCAATTCATACAAATAAGTAATAGAAAACCATCAATTATTTAACTTTTTATTTGCAATACTAAACCATGAATATTTTTTGTAGCTTAAAAATTATATGTATGTTTCTTTGGTATTATCAATACCGAAGGAACAGTTTACATCAAGTTTCCAAAAGTTTCTCAACTCCCTCGTTCCCACTTTTCATACAAACAAGTTTTCTTGTTATTTATCTTTTGTAAACCACCTGGTAATTTTACAAATTAAAACCCGCAGGCAAATTCTCTCTAAAAATATTTCTCCACGTCAGAAAGGCTTGTAATCAAGCATGCTTCTGAATATACTTCTAAATACTCTTAAATAAGTAAAACGTTAAAGAACATACCGATTGGAATACCAATTTGGAAAGTTTCCTGCTCGAAACTTTTCGTTATAATGTTCAACTGAAAGTTATTTGCGTAGTTTTTGCCGTTTTTATCACTGTTTACGAGTTTCCCGGTTCTCTACTGACCGTTACGAACCAAAGTTTATTATTTATTTTCATATAACTTATAAATAGCCATATTTTGTTTTGGAGTTTTTTAAAGAGGGCTGCAAGTGGCGTTGGTTTCAAGAGTTGATACAAAATTTGGATATTTATAGCGTATTTTGTTTTAAGGGCAGCAAATATAAAGAATGTATTTAAAAATAACTTTTCTGATTTTTGGAAATATTCGCACATAGCCTGTATCAGCCTATAAAGGAAGGAGTTACATTAAAACTATGTGATTTTTAGTCACATAAGCTCAAGCAATTCATCATCAACAGCCAATACATCCATCGGCGCATATAAGCCTCCGTTAGGTGTTAAAATGTATAAATATTTTTAATTTCTTTGCAACACGAAAATGCAGCAGCTGCATAATACTCTGGTTAAATCGGAGAGTGCAAGAAAGTCTATACCGGCTTAGGAGATTTTTTCCTCCTCATCAGTAGTCTCATATCCTCTTCTCTCCGATTTCCCCAGGCATCATACTCTGGGCCTTTCCTAATTGCAAAGAACGAAGTGTTACGATGTACTAGACCCATCTACCGAAAAACAAAGTAAGTCATCAATCGAAGTAGCACAGAGAACGACAATAAATACCGTTCCCATACCACCAGATTGACAACAGGTGGAATAATTTCTATGGTTACAACCTCCCGAGATTTAAAAAAATTATTAATCGTACAGGATGCCGATGAAATTAAGATGGGAGAATTTTAAATAATTTACAACCCATCTGCTCAGCGTGGTAAAAGTTCCAACAAGAAAGATTCCTTAGTACTCAACAAAAGAGTAAATGAATTAAAATGTATAAACATTTTCAATTTCTTTGCAACACGAAAATGCAGCAGCTGCATAATACTCTGGTTAAATCGGAGAGTGCAGGAAGAGTCCATACCGGTTTCGGAGGTTTTTTTCTCCTCATCAGTAGTCCCATATCCTCTTTATATATTTTAATTCATTTACTCTTTTGTTGAGTACTAAGGAATCTTCTTGTTGGAACTTTTACCACGCTGAGCAGATGGGTTGTAAATTATTTAATATTCTCTCATCTTAATTTCCTCGGCATCCTGTATGACTTATAATTTTTGAAAATCTCGGGAGGTTGTAACCAAAGAAAGTATCCCACCTGTTGTCAATCTGGTGGTATGGGAACGATATTTTTATTGTCGATTTCTGTGCTACTTCGATTGATGACTTACTTTGTTTTTCGGTAGATGGGTCTAGTACATCCGTGACATTTCGTTCCTTGCAATTCGGAAAGGCCCAAAGTATGATGCCTAGGGAAATCGAAGAGAAGAGGATATGGGACTACTGATGAGGAGGAAAAAACTTCCGAAATCGGTATAGACTCTTCCTGCACTCTCCGATTTAACCAGAGTATTATGCAGCTGCTCCATTTTCGTGTTGCAAAGAAATTGAAAATGTTTATACATTTTAATTCATTTACTCTTTTGTTAAGTACTAAGGAATCTTTCTTGTTGGAACTTTTACCACGCTGAGCAGATGGGTTGTGAATTATTTAAAATTCTCTCATCTTAGTTTCCTCAGCATCCTGTATGATTTATAATTTTTGAAAATCTCGGGAGGTTGTAACCAAAAAAAGTATTCCACCTGTTGTCAATCTGGTGGTATAGGAATGATATTTATTGTCATTTTCTGTGCTACTTCGATTGATGACTTACTTTCCCTTAGGTGTGTCCATTCATTTCTGTTTACTGTTTTTTGTTACATCCATTTGTGGCAGGCAATTCGCTTGATATCATCAGTCCATCTTGTTTAAGATCTGGCTGTACCTTTTATGCTTGCCTTTGGTGTCGCTATTCAAGAATTCGCTTCGTCCAATGGTTATCTTTTATTCTTCCCAAGTATCCTGCCCATTTCCATTTTAACCTCAGTTAAGAAGTGCTTCGATAAGAATCAAAAATTATGGAGCAACGTAAGTGAGTCTAATGCCTGGTTGCACCAACAGATCTTAAGCTCCAGCTTAGCTAAGCTCTACTTATAGATAAGGCCTCATTGAGTATCACTTACGTTGCACCATAATTTTAGATTCTTACCTTATTATCAATTATATCTATCATTATATTATGGTATTCTTATTGTGGTATAATATATTATAACTGTTATATTATTTTAATTCTTATGATATTCTCGATTTAAGCCTAAGATCTGTTGGTGCAACCGAGCATTAAGGTCCTATCTATAAGCTGAGCTGGGCTAAGCTAAAGCTTAATATTTGTTAGTGCAATTAATAATGAGTTTTTTATATCAGTCATCAACTCTATTCTTGCTTAAGTCATTTTACCGACATACTATTGGCAGTTTGAATAAATTACAGACAAATTGTTATTTGTATATCTTTTATTATTTATTTTTGTTCCACGTCGTCTTCGAATAATCCTTGAATGCATTTCTTTCGCCTGTTTAGTTTACTTTTCAAATCTGGTACTATCTATCCGTTTATATCAACCGAGGTGTTCATATACTTTAATTGCTTATGGCTCAAGCTCTGTTGTTTTTCAAATTTTGAACATATATGATTATTTTTTCTGATTACTTTGTGTGCCACCTTCTTTTTTGACTCATTTACATTTTATCTTTGCCTCTTTGTCTAATTTTCCTTTATCCTTTGGTTGCAGCATCCCGTGTATCATCTATGGATTTTCAGTTTCGTCGGTTTTATCCTTAGCAAATATTCAATAATAATCATTTTACATTTTAATTACGATATCGGTTCAAGGTCCCAAGCTATTACTAGCATACGCAGATGACATTGATCTTGTTGGAGACTGTATCCTATCCATAAATGACATTTTCCACAAAATGGAAGGAGCAACAAATGAAGTAGGGCTGAAAATTAATGAAGAGAAGACGAAATAAGAGACAGGATAGGACAAAGTGTGACGGTAAACAACTTCAATTTCGAAAGAGTACAATGTTTTAAGTATCTGGGGGCCGTATTCGCAGCTGCCAACGATGTTACTGAAGAAATAAAAGATAGAATCCAATCGACAAATCGCTGCCTATTCGCACTGGATAAGCTTATAAAATCAAAAAATCGTACAAGACGTTCCAAGATCAAAATCTATAAGTCCATCGTTAGACCTGTACTAACATATGGATGCGAAACATGGACCATGACCAAAGCAAACGAAGAAAAGCTAAGATGTTTTGATCTAAAAATACTTAGAACAATTTTCGGACCTCACCACGACACTAACACAAACCAGTATAGGATCAGAACTAATATCGAATTAAAAGCACTCTACGGCGACACCGATATTGTCCAAGAAATTAAATCACAGCTACTAAGATAGGCAGGCCACGTGCACAGACTTCATAACGAGAGACTTGTAAAACTGTTATGGGAGCAGATTCCTACAGGCAGAAGACCACAGGCAGAATGCAATGGAGAGGTAACATCCAAGCAGATCTCCGGAAAATGAACAATCCATTTGACCATAGGTTGACGGAAGGCTGAACAAATTGGAAAAAAGTTGTACAATCAGCCAGAACACACCCAGGGTTGTAGCGCTACGTGATGATGAATCTTTTTACGTGCTTTCTATTTTGCATTAGTAGCTTGATGTATGATGGAATTTTGCTTTACTCCTCATTTAAATACAAAGACTAACATCATTGTACATATATTATATATGCATATACGTATAAATAAACCAATCACTTGATTGGCCTCTATAAAGATCCACGTTTACCCTTCGACTACCCTTCAATAAACATATGAATGCCCGGAATTTTCAGCATGACGTATTTTATTGACTCTCCATAAAAATTCGTTTGAAAGCTTTATATTTTTCACATTTTACGGACAGCTTAAGTACTCCATTGCGATTTGAATAAAAACAACTCAAAGAAAATATTCAGACTACATTCTGAAGAGCTGCCTCACAAATTGCTATTTATTTAGCGTATATAGTGAAGTTTATCACAGTCAAAATACCTTACAATGTTCTGTTTTTTCGAGTATTGAGTAGGTAATTGATTTTAACATCACAAAAATGATGTATTTGTGGACAAAGTCGAGTAATAGTTCTCTTGTTTGCATCTTGTGTTTCCATTGTTATTTATAGAAAGAAAAAATTTGATACCAAATCATCAATTTGGTTTCAGAAAAATAAACTTTCCACTATAGATCAAGTTAAAAAATAATGAATATTAAAACTAGAAGAAAAGAAAGTTTGCTCTACACTACAATATTCTTGGACGTAGCACAGGCATTTGATAAAGTCTGGCATGGGAGTTTAAACTATAATGTAGTTTAAACCCACATCTCATTTTCTAATTTTCATAAATGCACGTGTAAATCAAATTTTAACTATTTCCCTCATCTTAATTCCATTTAATTTATCTTTTGCCAATTGCTACTTTTTACGATTATTTGGCAAAGGCTCGTTTTTGTTTTTCTTCTTGATGTTTGATATATCGATGGCTTAGTTTGAAAACCTCGTATCTCATTTTTTTTTTCGAAAATGACATTTTGGTTGTTTTAGTTTGAGAAACTTGTATCTCACGATTTACAACTGTTAGAAAAAATCCAAATACACTAGACTATTTTCTACAGCCGAAAAAAGAAACCACGTATATCAATTGCTCTCTTGATTTAGTGTGAATACCACGTATATTTATAACCAAGACTTTGGTACTTAATTTGGAGTATTTGTTTGAGAGATTCGACTTGCAAAAATTTTTTTTGTGAACAATAAAAGGTAGTCCTGCATACAGAAACATTTTATGAACCTTAAATCAAAAGATTTGTACTGTATCAACCTAGTATTTGAAGGTGTGCAATAAGATATGAAAAATGAAAACATCGTAAATAATAATAAACACAACCTCATTTAAGATGAAAAACACGTATATCAAGATATATGAGGTTATCATAGTTACTTGGGCAAAGGCTCTATATACTGCAAGGATATTTACGTGTTTTTCATAGTTAATATTTGTATTTCCAATTTAATAGCAACATTTAACACTTTTAGCTCTAGGCCAATATCAGATATTTGTCTCAATGTGCTCGAATTGAAATTATGTAACGGTAATTTTTGTTTTTAGGTTATATTATGCAGAAAATCAGTTTTTTGCCTCTCCTGTAAAATTGTAATTTAATGAGATACAAGGTTTTCACACTAAGCCATCGATATGTGTTTTTATCTTATAGTTTTTTTGAAAGAAATCAAATCTTTCTCCCTTCGGGAGCTTCCAGCAGAAGCCTATCACCGGTGATGACACTAAAGCTGACAGCAATGAGACCATGGCATCTAGACTGCAACGACTATTATCTTCAGCGGCAGGGGCCTAGGGCCGAACATCTGCCCAGGTCTACAAGAAGTCTACAGCAGTACGATTCGACATCGAAAAGTTACCAGCGAACCAGATACCAAAAGCCATAAGTATAATCCAGAAATTGTTAGTTTTTGGCAAAAATTTGAATATTTTTGTTAAAGCATTTAATAAGTCATATTTTTACTATATCTTTATTGAACAATAAACATACTTGGCTAAAAATACTGTTTTGTTTGCTTTCATTATAAATGTTCAGAGCTCATATCTAAGATTAGGACAAGATGATCACACACACCCTTAGAGACTGAGCTAGACTGGGGTAAACGATAACTATCCTAGTTGGTTGAAATATTATTTTCAATTAGCTGGGGTAGTCTATTGGTACCTAACTGGTATAGTACCTATATTATACTCAAGACGTTCTCCCCTAAACAGTATTCTGAAATCCTAGAATCATACATTGCGAATAGATGTTTCACAGTAAAATAAGAAGTGTTCACCGATTTAAGGTAGATCAAAGCTGGCGTGCCACAAGGGAGCATATTAGGTCCGGTCCTGTACCTATTATATACGTGTGACATTCCAGAGCTAGAACCAAACAGTATTGCCACCTTTGCGGATGATACAGCCATACTAGCGATAGGAAACACTAGTGAAAAAGCGACTGATGAGCTGCAACTATCAGTAAATACAATATATACAAGGACCAGAAAATGACAAATGAAATTAAATGAAAGTAAATCTGCACACATTAACTTAACAAATAAAAAAAAATTTCTTAGTTCGAATAAATGATACACAAGTTCCTTATACAACATCGGCAAAATACTTGGGCTTCACCCGAGACGTGAGGCTGCGCTGGAAAGTCCATGCCAAAAAGACAAATGGGGGACATGATATTAGATATAAGAAATTGTATTATCTCACTGGATGATATTCAAAATTATCCATTTACAAGCAAGTACTGACGCCAGCATGGGTATATGGGCTCCAACTCTTGGGCTGCACCAAAGCTAGCAATTTACACATTATCAAGAAATTCCAAAACAAAGTAGCGAGAAACATTGTTTATGCTCCTTGGTATATCCGTAACAGCAGCCCCAATCAGGACCTGGGTATGGAAACTGTGAGAGACGTAATTAAGTCATGTGACTGTCGAGGCAATGTAGCCACTTGACAACACTGAACTAGAAAGAATACTCATAAAGACAAAACCATTTGAGTTAGTGTAAATGTGTAACAGTTTAGTTTAAAATCAGAGCATATTGTCAGAAAGCACAGAAAAGAACTGATAATTGGTCATTTATAACCAGATCTCAGTAATACAAACACCACACAGGTGTGATAATAAAGAACTAGTCTTTATAATATGGTGCTGCTATTACATATTGTATTCCAACATAATCTAGTCTAAAATTTTCTCATTCTAAAATTTCTACTTAAAATTTAACTTTATTGTGTTCAAGGTGTAGTGCAGCTTTTCTCTTATGCAAGATACCAGATGCTTTTTTCACTTGTTTTTATTTCTGTTTAACGTGTAGTATGTAGTACCTACCTCTTTTCGAATTCTAAATTTCATATTGTTTGGCTAGATGTTAACTCTTCGCTTCTCGTATTTTATATCGATTTTTTTTTGTATAATTTTCCATCGTTGTTTGTCGCCGTTGTTCCATCAAAACCAAAATAGATTCTGTCACATAGACCTTCTATAAATCAAAAAGGCCGGGACACTTAACAGACGCTCAAGGAAATCCAATAGTTTATATTGAAGAAACAAAAACAACATGGATGAACTATGTGACAACAACATTTGAAGACGATAGAAATTTCACCATCACACAAAATAAAAATGACGATACCGGACCACCTATTCGTGCAGCGGAAGTAGAAGCTGCTATAAACAACATTAAGGAGGGAGAAGCCGCAGGACCAGACGAGTTCTACTCAGAATTTTTGAAAATTATGGATAAAGACGAAGTAAAAAGACCTTGATCTTCAACAATATATACCAAAGTGGAACAATACCTTAACAGTGGCACAGATAAACTTTTATAACAATCCCTAAAAACCCAATGCCAAAAAATGTGAAGATTATCGAATAATAAGCCTTATGAGCCATCTCCTGAAAACTTTTTTAAAAATTATACATAAAATAATATATAAAAAGTGTGAAGAACACATGACAAACACACAATTCGGCTTCAGGGATGCATTGGGTAATCAAGAGGCACTTTTTGCAATACAAGTTTTCTTTCAAAGATGTAGAGACGTGAATTGTGATATATATGTGTGTTTTGTTGATTACCAGAAAGCGTTAGATAGAATAAAACATGACGAACTGATGAAAATATTAAATTCAATTGGTCTAGACAGCAGAGATCGCCGTATAATAAACAATACTTATTACGAACAAACTGCAGCTGTTAGAGTAGGGGATCAGTTAACAGACGACATAAAGATAAAATGAGATGTGCGACACGGATGTATATTGTCCCCATTATTGTATTCAGAGCACATTATGAACCTAGCGCTAACGGACATAGACGAGGGAATACTTATAAACCGAGAACGATTGAACAACATAATAAGATACGCTGATGATACTGTCATTTTTGCAGACAGTCTTGAAGGTCTGCAGACACTTGTCTCCAGGGTAGCAGAAGTAAGTAGCAGGTTTGGGCTTGATTTTAACATCAAAAAACCAAATACATGGTTATAAGCAAAAATAGGATACCACCTGGTCAATTACTAGTTAACCAACAACCTATAACACAAATCACCAACTTTTGTTATTTGGGTGCAAACTTAAATGAACAGTGGGACCAATCGACGGAAATTAAGATAAGGATCGAGAAGGCAAGATCAGCCTTCGTCAAAATGAAAAAAATCTTTAACAGCCACGATATAAAATTGGAAATAAAAATTCGTTTACTAAAGTGCTACGTATTCTCCGTTCTTTTATATGGCATGGAGTCATGGACCTTAACTGAAGCATCACTGAAGAGACTCGAAGCATTTGCGATGTGGTGCTATAGACGCATGTTGAGGATTTCCTGGATAGACAGAGTTAACAACGAAGAAGTTCTACATAGAATGGGTAAAGGGTGCGAACTAGTCGTAACCATAAAACGTCGCAAACTGGAATGTCTGGGCTATATAATGCGCAATGAACAACGATATGACCTACTTCGGACCATACTTCAAGGTAAAGTGCATGGGAAAAGAGGTCCAGGACGAAGAAGAATATCCTGGCTACATAACCTGCGAAAATGGTTTTAACTTAACCACTACCGGACTTTTCAGGGCAGCAGTCAACAAAGTCAGAATAGCCATGTTAGTGTCCAACATCCGTAACGGATAGGCACCATAAGAAGAAGACCTTCTTCTTTGCCTTTGGGGTGCCTTTGAAATTCCTCTAACACTGTTCCTTTATTTTTATTATAATTGTATTCAAGACTTCATCGGCATTTTCACCGATATTTTCCCAAACTCACTTTTCGTTCAGTTGTCTTTAAACCGTTTCAGTTGGTCTGTATCCATATATTTGCGAAATTTGTATTATAGCTACAGATTGGTCGGTTGTGATCCGACCCGATTACAGCACCTAGATGGGTTTATTTGATTCGATGCAGTTTTTAAATCGATTTTACATTAGAATGAAAACACCCATTTTTATATGGACCATAATCTCGTAAAATAAAAAGAAGGAATTTTTTTTTAATCGCAAGAATAAAATTGAACACAGAATACCTAATAAAGTTTTAAAACAATATGGTTCTGCTCCAACTTCGAGTATTTTTTATACAATCGCATAATACAAGCTACAAAAACATTTACTTTGTCATAAAAAGCCTCCCAACGATAACATTTATTCTATTTCATGTATTACCTGGTATTTTGTATTCTCGTTAGATAATTTCTGATTGGCGCGATCATCGTCATCGCTCGTAGAAATAACAGGTAATGACGTCAAAGCATGTATAAATAATTATTGTTATACGTAATGATGTACAGCAACTCGAATTCGAAATTAGAGATGGAGTAGGTACGTATCTATATCTGTTACTCCCCAAATGGAGTATTGATATTTTTTTATCTTGTATTGTTGTGTGAGATTAGAAAGTAGCATAACAGTTCCGAAGTAGCCCTAAGCATCTCTAGCCGACACACCAAACTTTTTAACTGAATTTATACAATTTAGTCCTGTCGCCAGGGGGGGTACCACGGCCTCCTTAATTCAGATGGACTTACCCAAGTTTTTTTTATATATTTTGACCCGCAGAATACGAATTTTTTGGGTAACAGTTGATCCGGATGTCGATAAGATTGTTATAGACAAAGAACTTGAGGAATTACATAAAAGCGATTTCTCGCAAAACAAAACATCTTTTTGTATTTTTTGGGCCATTTTAAGCAAAAAATATTCCTACAAGTTTTTTCGTAGAATGTATAGTTTTCGAGATAACCGCGGTTAAACTTTCAAAAAATCGAGAAATTGTAATTTTTGCCCCCGAATAACTTTTGATTAAAAAATAAAGTAGCAATTCTGCTTACCGCATTTGAAAGTTTAAGTCAAATTATATCGGTTTTGATTATTTGCATTGCTAGAAATTTATTATTTTATTGTTAAACAAAGCTATAAACACCTAGTATGTGAGTGATGTTTTCAATGATTTCTCATTTAAAATCGAACGAGTAGGTAGAGTAGCTACGAGTGCAAGCGAGGCAATTTCTACGTAGCATGCGTTAAAACGCATGTATTAGGCACGGGAAACACTATGTGTTTATAGATTAGTTTAACAATAAAAAAATTAATTTTTAGCAATGCAAATAATCAAAACCGATATAATTTGACTTAAACTTTCAAATGCGGTAAGCAGAATTGCTACTTTATTTTTTAATCAAAAGTTATTCGGGTTCAAAAATTGCAATTTTCGATTTTTTGAAAGTTCAACCGCGGTTATCTCGAAAACTATGCATTCTACGAAAAAACTTGTAGGAATATTTTTGGCTTAAAATGACCCAAAAAATACAAAAAGATGTTTTGTTTTGCGAGAAATCGCTGTTATGTAATTCCTCAAGTTCTTTGTCTATAACAATCTTATCGACATCCGGATCAACTGTTACCCAAAAGATTCGTATTCTACGGGTCAAAATATATAAAAAAAACTTGGGTAAGTCCATCTGAATTAAGGAGGCCGTTGTACCCCCCCTGGCGACAGGACTAATTAGTTTCGAAAGCAATCGGAGTGAAATGTACAAAAACAAATACTTCACCGGTTTCATCCGTTTTCAACGACTACAAACCAACTTTTTAATTAAAGAACGGGTCAGTGAAATAATTTAGATATACACGAAAGTGTAACATAACCGTATAGTTTGCTTGATGAACTTTTTCCAACTTTTTCCGCTCGAATTTTCTCCAGTTTTTTCGCACACCTGTTTTTGGTCTTTTATTAAAACCAATAGTAAAACGTTAATTTTATTTTAAATCCATTGTTCTATAAGCATTTTTGCACTATTATTATATTGTACAATAAGCACGAACAATTTTTGAACTATACTAAATTTACAATCAAGATGCGATAGAAATGAACAAACCAAGACACGTTAAATGCTACAAGGAGGACTCACGAATCATAATTTACAATAAAAACTTTGGACATCATGATTTGGGATTTACAATGTATACAGGGTGAGGAAAATAAAGGGCCTATTAGAAATATCTCGAGAACTAAAGGCAACAGAATCATGAAAATTTGAATTAAGTGATTTTGAAGAGCATCTGTTTAATGAAAATATTTTCAACTCTTTGCAACTTCCGATTATACCAGAAGTTGCTTATAAGTTCGTTTTTTTAAATGGGACACCCTATATATTTTTACATTTTTGGATTATCTTCGATGTCTTCTTTCTTAAAATATCAGGTTTTGTAATATTATACAGGGTATTTTAAGAGATATTTACGTTTTTTATTAATTTCGTAGCAAAATTCACACCCTGTAGAATTGTAATAGTTTGACATTAAAAACTCTGCTTACATTCAAGTGATTTTTAATATAGTCTACTATCGTTAAGAATCATTATTGTAGCTAAATTTTTAATTTTAGTATACAGGGTTGGTCGAAACTCGGAATGAGTATTTTCTGAGTTTTCTTAAATGGAACACCCTGTATTTTAGTATTGTAATGAAATAATATTTTATGGTACTTTTTTATTTCTTAAGCATTCCCTATACCTAACTGCTTTAATTTGTGCTTAATTGTTAATCGCACCAATAATCTTAACTACGTAGGTATTTTGATAGCTAAACCATTATTGGTAATTTTAAGGATCAGTCTGGATTAATATGTATTTATTTCTGAAAAATTATTTGTGATTGAATATTTTCACGGCCAACCTAATAAAATTTTATGTATTTTTTGTTGTAAATAATGTTTAGCTTGAATCACCAATAAATCACAAATTAAAGCAGTTAGGTATAGCGAATACTTATAAAATAAAAAAGTACCATGAAATATCATTTCATTACAATACTTAAATACAGGGTGTTCCATTTAAGAAAACTCAGAAAATGTTCATTCCGAGTTTCGACCAACCCTGTATACTAAAATTTCAAAATTAGCTATACTAATGATTCTTAACAGTAGTAGACTATATTAAAAATCACTTAAACGTAAGCAGAGTTTTTAATGTCAAACTATTACAATTCTACAGGGTGTGAATATTGCTACGAAATTAATAAAAAAACCCACAAGGAAAAAAGTTTTCCTGTAGTTGGCTGTATACCATGTGATACAAAAACAATAAATGCTGTATAAAAGGTATATTTAAAAAACCCTCAAAAGGGCCACATCAATTCACATAACTAGTTTTCGACTGGTTTACCAGTCATCATCAGTGCTTACGTGCAATGTACATGTTAGCCACCAAAATGCTATTTTACAAAAATATGTGGGTCAAAGCCCATTTCAAGTAGTCCGTTAAGGAAACATAAGTATAAAAAGCTACCTTAAGCCTTGATGTTTAAAATATAATTTAATTTGCCCTAGGTAACATCTGAAACTTGGGTGTGACTTGTTCACATGTTGGAAGTTTGACGGCAAGTGAAGTTTGACGGTTTTTTTTTTAATAAAAAAACGTAAATATCTCTTAAAATACCCTGTATAATATTACAATACCTCATATTTTAAGAAAGAAGATATTGAGGAGAATCGAAAAATGTAAAAATATACCAGGTGTCCCATAAAAAAAACGAAGTTATAAGCAACTTCCGGTATAACCGGAAGTTGCAACGAGATGAAAATATTTTCATTTAATAGATTATCCTTCAAAACTTCTTTATTCCAATTTTCATGATTCTGTTGCCTTTAGTTATCGAGATATTTCTAATAGGCCCGTTATCTGCCTCACCCTATATGTACAGCCGGTTCCAAAAAAACTGATACGACTCTTAAAGCGTATTTTGTAGAAAATTGAGCAGTGTATTTTGAAGGATAACTGATTATTATTTACATGCTGTCACTGTCACTGCCAAATCTTAAAATTTGTCAGATTATTTCATTCATAGGAGATTCTGACCAATAGAAAGCTACAGAAATCTAAATTAAATCGATAATTTTTGATAATTTCCCGTCGTCAAGTGTATTACGTCAGATGCACTTCGTTGCTATGAAAAAATACATTCAGTGACATTAATGACAATTAATGTTTTAAAAATTATAAAAGTGATGACTTTCAACCGTAAAATATTTATAACAATTGTGTGTTTAATTATTGTACTAATTTGTACTTACATAAATAAATTACAATAAAATTTTGGTTTTTAACAGTTTTATTCATGAAATAATCGCAACAAATTGCACTCGATCTCTAAAATTAATATAGAATTTTAGAGCTCTTGTGCAATTACTACTTATTATTTCATTCATAGGAGATTCTGACCAATAGAAAGCTACAGAAATCTAAATTAAATTGATAATTTTTGATAATTTCCCGTCGTCAAGTATATTACGTCAGATGCCCTTCGTTGCTATGAAAAAATACATTCAGTGACATTAATGACAATTAATTTTGTCTTATATCTTTAGACCCCAGTAGAGAGCTTAGAATGTTTACCGCTTTTTTGCCCTGATACGTTCTCTTTTCGATGTCTCTTTTGGTAGTGCCTTCTTTAGATATTATAGATCCGAGATATTTATATTCATTGCATGTTTTTGTGGTTCTAATTGCTAACTCTGGATCTTCTTCATCATCCCCTATTTTAAGATATTCTGTCTTTGACATATTCATATTGAGGCCCCATTTTTCATATTATTTCTTTAGTTTTCTAAACATGTATTCCATGTCTTCCTCATCATTCGCTACGACTACCTGATCATCTGCATTTAATTAATAATGCACCCGCATTTAATTAATAATGAAATTATTTCGCTATACATATACAAATAATACAATTATTTATAAAGACCAATGAAACAATCAGTAGTACATCGCATACAGACAAAAGTTAATAATGTTTAAGCAAACGTAAAATGCTCTCAACGGAGTTAAACATTAAATACGCGATACACGATTCAAATTATAGTTCAGCACACACCGTATGAATTTGTAACAAATGTATATACCAGTGTTGTACAAGTAAACGTACGTGATATATTAATAGCTACAATGTAATTTGGCAACAAATAATCTGTTTAAATCAAGCCTTAACTGCTCATGTGGATGTGCCATGAGAGTAACGGCTTATACCGCGCAGCGAAGAAACAACTGACTTTTTGGCAGACCAGGAACAAGTAAAGAGTTGTGACTGTGAATAGATCTTCTCCGGATAACTACATATCGGAAACATAGGTGAAGGCGCCTCTGGGCGCCAATATTGCTTTTCTTAAGGAACTGTGATATATTCTTCCTATTTGATTAGTACTTCCGGCGTCTAGTAAGCGCTAGATGAGGTGACTAGGTACGAATTATAAATTCATCTCATTTAATATTTAAATAATGTTTAAATAAAGTAACAATATTTGTTGAATACGAAAGAGCGTTCGACACAATAAGTCTTCAAAAAATGTTAAAAGCCTTAACAGTGTGCCGTATAGATCATCGATATATAAACATGATCAAAAACATCAATCAAAATTTGACAGTAAGCTTGATATTGGCAGATCAAAAGGCCAACGCATTTAAAATAAAACGGGGAGTGCGACAGGGAGACACAATTTCGCCAAAATTGTTTACAACTGGGGGATAGGGTGCTTTATATGTAGCTGGTGTTCGGCTGTTGTAATTCTTCCTCTCGCTTGCTAGCGGCTATAAAAATTGACCTATTTTTTAAGTACTATATCTGGAATTCTGTAACAAGTTTGTATTAAAACTACAGCGGAATTATAGCCGCGGAAATAAAGTAAAAATCTTATTACTAATTACAACAACAACATTATTAGAGGATATGTTTAAAAATGCGAAAAACGTGAATTAATGTCAACGGAGAAATAATAATATTGAAAAAAGGAATTAATGTCAACGGAGAAATAATGATATTGGCTTGAGGTTCGCTGACGATATTGTTATTTTTGCTGACAACCTCGATGATGCAGTATCACTACTGGAGAAACTACACCTAGTCTCCCTACAAGCTAGATTCAAAATCAACCATAGTCCAGAAAGCCACTGCGCATCCGCTAGGAAAAATATTCTAATTCGGATTTTTTGCACAATCTTACTCAAAAAGGACCAATTTTAACAAATTTGCATGTTGCCAAGACCAAAATGGTCAAAAATTTTTTAAACGTTTTTTTTTTGTTTTTTTCCTAAATTTTTTTTTTGCATGGAAAAAAGTTTTTTTAGGTTTTTTGGATCATTCCAAACAGAAAACGTCTTAAGTGACTTTTCTCTAAAGTTGACAGTTTCTGACATATAAGCGATTAAAAATTTAAAAATTGCGAAATCGCCCATTTTTAACCCTCAAAAACTATGTGAAAATCTAAAAATTTTAATGTTGCCAAGGTAGGTAGATATTCTTTAAACATCGATTGATGAAATCCCGAAGAGTTTTTTGCCATACAGTATCAAAAACCTCTTTGTTTTTTAATTGTCAATCAAGCGTGCGCGACACTATTTTCCACCGTTGCATGTGTATACAGTAGGTATGGTGCAAATGAAAGGAATAAATTCGTTATTTCGTAAACCGGCGACTTTAAGGAAAAATCCCGAAACAGGTCGATTTTTATTTTTAAGTTATAATATTGTGACATATATGGTATACTAGTGACGTCATCCACCTGGGCGTGATGACGTAATCGATGATTTTTTTAAATGAGAATAGGGGTCGTGTGCTAGCTCATTTGAAAGGTTCTTCAATTCTATATTCAGTAATACAAACATTTACATATTTATTTATACAGGGTGTCCAAAAAATTTTTATTAAATTAAATTATTTGACAAAAAAGAAGTAGAAGGACACCCTGTATAAATAATTATGTACATGTTGATATTACTGAATAGAGAATTGAAGAACCTTTCAAATAAGCCAGCACACGACCCGTATTCTCATTTAAAAAAATCATCGATTACGTCATCACGCCCAGATGGATGACGTCACTAGTATACTATATATGCCACAATATCATAACTCAAAAATAAAAACCGACCTGTTTTGGGATTTTTCCTTAAAGTCACCGGTTTACGAAATAACGAATTGATTCCTTTCATTTGCACCATACTGTATACACATGCAACGGTGGAAAATAGTGTCGCGCATGCTTGATTGTCAATTAAAAAACAAAGGGGTTCTTGATATTGTATTGCAAAAAACTCTTCGGGATTTCAGCAATCGATGTTTAAAGAATATCTACCTACTTTGGTAACATTCAAATTTTAAGTTTTTCACATAGTTTTCGAGGGTTAAAAATGGCCGATTTCGCAATTTTTCAATTTTTAATTGCTTAGATGTCAAAAACTATCAACTTTAGAGAAAAGTCACTAAAGACATTTTCTGTTTGGAATGATCAAAAAAACCTAAAAAAATTTTGTTCCATGCAAAAAAAATAATTTTAGGAAAAAAACAAAAAAAAAAAACGTTTAAAAAACTTTTGACCAACTTTTGGTCCTGGCAACATGCAAATTTGTTAAAACGAGTCCTTTTTGAGTAAGATTGTGCAAAAAATCCGAATTAGAATATTTTTCCTAGCGGATGCGCAGTGGCTTTCTGGACTACCAATAAAGTTGACCAAAGAGCAATGGAACGTCCGATGTTAGGTATTTCCCGTAGGGATCGGATTACAAACAAGGAAATAAGATGGAGAATAGAAGTGTCAGATGCGATAGAAAGAATTATTACGCTTAAGTGGAACTGGGTGGGGCACATAGCTAGAATATCGGATAACAGTTGGACACTGGAGAGGGTTAAATTTTGAACAGCTAATAAGAACAGCTGAAGACAGAGAAGATTTTGCAATTTTAGTAGCCAACCTTCATTGAGGAGACGACATTTTAAGAAGAAGATGGACAGAGCGAATGATACAATGGAGTCCAAGACAAGAAGTATATCGAAGTAGAGATCGTCCGCCAACAAGATAGTTTGAAGACATAAAACAAATCGATATCAATTTAATGCACACAGCATAAAACAGAAATACATGGGAAAGACTGAGGATGGCCCATGTCCAGCAATGGATATAGTGGGTTAAATGATGATGATGATGATGATGATATATAAAGTTGAGAAACTGCAACAAATACTAAAAAGATTCCTTCGCAAAAAGGTATAAAAACACTACAATACGTTTTTGTCTTTGTTTGATTACGAATATTTAGTTTACTAAACTCGAATTACTTGAGGATAAGTCGTCATACCAGAAGTTCAACCTTTACTAAAAACAGAGAGAACTATAAACCAGTGCACAATAGTGTGCATAGAAAGGATTGAACTGTCGGCGTCGAAGTTCTGATAGGGTATAGCCAGCACTAAATTTGAAATTCAAACTCTAATTTAAATTTTAAACCGTCCAATTACAGCAACATAAAATAGGCCGGTATAAATTCTATTTTTAGGAATATTAGGTAGAGGATATTCCTCTTTGCTTTTAAATTTTCCCTAATTGAGAGGGCGGCGTACATTTTATATTTCAAATATTTCATTAAAATTGAAATAAAGAGCCGTTTATTAAAATCCTTTATATATACGAGCATAAAATGTGGCATAAGATACTTTACAGAAAAAGTTGTCGTGATTTTATATTTTTGCCAAATTTCATTTTTTTAGCCAATAAATTTATTTTTACCTATTTACAGATCTCTTACAAGTCGGTCAATAAGTCTCAGTACTAACTAGGAACACAATATTTTTTTGCAAAAAATATTCTTTATTCATTAAAATAATCTTCTTACACAATTAGTCCTGTCGCCAGGGCGGGTACAACGGCCTCCTTTATTCAGATGGACCCAAGTTTTTGTTATGTATTTTGACCCGTAGAACACAAATTTTTTGCGTAACAGTTGGTCCGGATCTCGATAAAATTGTTATAAACAAAGAACTTGAGGAATTACATAACAAGGATTTTTCGCAAAACAAAACATTTTTTTTTGTATTTTTGGGTCATTCTAAGCAAAAAATGTTTTTACAAGTTTTTTCGTATGATGCATAGTTTTCGAGATAAGCGCGGTTGAACTTTCAAAAAAACGAAAAATTGCAATTTTTGGACTCGAATACCATTTGATTTAAAATAGCAATTCTGCTTACGGCATTTGAAAATTCAAGTCAAATTCTATCGGTTTTGATTATTTGCATTGCTAAAAATTATTTTTTTTTATTGTTAAACAAAGCTATAAACACATACTGCTGGAGTGATGTTTTCAATGCATTTCTCATTTAAAATCGAACGAGTAGACGCGTCTACAAACAGGCAATTTCTACGTAACGTTAATTAAAACGCATGCATTGGGCACGGGAAACACTATATGTTTATAGCTTTGTTTGACAATAAAAAATTTAATTTTTGGCAATGCAAAATAATCAAAACCGGTATAATTAAACTTGAAATTTCAAATGCAGTAAGCAGAATTGCTATTTTGTTTTCTAATCCAAAGTTATTCGGGTTCAAAAATTGCAATTTTTCGATTTTTTTAAATTTCAACCGCGTTTATCTCGAAAACTATGCATCCTATGAAAATACTTGTAAGAACATTTTTTGCTTAGAATGGACCAAAAATACAAAATTTCCGAATGTTTTCCGAAAAATCGCTGTTATATAATTTCTCAAGTTCTTTGTTTATAACAATCTTATCGACATCCGGATCAACTGTTACCCAAAAAATTCGTGTTCTACGGGTTAAAATACATAAAAACTTGGGTAAGTCCATTTGAATAAAGAGGCCGTTGTACCCCCCCCCCCCCGGCGACAGGACTAAATCATTTCCAATGTTGCTTTTGGGAAACGATTTACCTTTGTCTTCAAAATAGGTTTCAGTTTCGACGATTACTCCCTCATTGGAGCCATATCTTTTCGGAAAAATTATTCCTTCCTCGCCGGAAAAAATGTGGTAGTCACTGAGGCCAGATCTGGACTATAGGGTGGTTATGGAACCAATGCAGAATCCAATTAATGGATTTTTGCCATCGTTTTTATGTACTTGTGACACATTTTCTTCAAATAAATAAATATTTTTTGCGGTTTTTGTCTCCAAACACTATAATAAACCAATGTAGTGGTCGTTGATGATTGTTTCTCTATATTTCAAATAATTGAAAGAGAAAAACTTCTTGTGGGTCCCAAAAGGAGTCTTGTGTTTCGGGTAATTACGTATTTGGTAACATTGAACGGTTTTCTTTGGGTACTGACAGCCGATTGGATTTTAATCCAGAAAAATAAGATTTTTTTCGCGACACAACCCCTTCCAGGCCGAAACCAAATTTTTTTAGTAGTATGGACATCTATATTTCTATAATAATATGCACTGGGGTGCAAAATTAACCGGACATCCTAAAAATGGGTCAATTTTGATGTCTGGAATTACGTCTGGAATACGGGGACCTACTCCTTTACTCTGAAGTCCGATGGTTAAGTAGAGGACGGGTGCTGAAACGTTTTAATGATGTCCAATCTGGCATAGTTCAATTTTTCAAACAACGCGATGAACCTACTCCGGAACTAGAAAATTCAATCTGGCTTAGAGATTTTGGTTTTCTCGTGGACATTACAGAGAAATTAAACGAACTTAATTTGCAGCTTCAGGGGAGAGACAAAGAACTAGCGGAAATGATTTCTGATATAAAAGCATTTATCAAAAAGCTGGAGTTTTGGGAACAAAACCTAATTAACAGCGATTCCAAGCATTTTCCTATTCTTTCAGAAAAAATATCTCAAAATCCATTAGAACCCTATGACAACAAATATCATGTAGAAATAATTTCTACCCTGAAGAGTAAAAATCGTTTTAAGGATTTCAATGAAATGGCTTTAGTAGCGCAGTTTGTTGTTTCACCCTTTATGGAAATTGATATCCAACAGTTTGCAGCTTGTGTTATGCAGAACTTTGGCGAAGACATCGCTGCAACAGAAATGGAAGTCATTGAGTTTCAAAATGATTTAGCCTTAAAATCGTTAGTCTCAAGTATTGAATGTATCTGGCATATTGTAAGTAAAGACAAATATTCAGTTCTATGCCGTGTTGCCTTGAAAGTGAAAGCATTATTCAGTTCAACCTATTTGTGTGAATCTTCTTTTTCCAATATGAAGTTTATTAAGAACAAATATCGCAATCGACTTACAGATAAACATTTGGATAATTGTATTCGAATGGCTGCATCAAATTATACTGCAAACATTAAAAAAAATATCGATGAGTCTGAGTGTCAGCCTTCTCATTGAACGTGTTTTTTATTTTTCAATGTTTTTGTTTATGATAGTGCGTTACTTTTTTGTTGTTATTATTAACTATTTTTAAATCATACGTGACATGCCGTTGTGGCTGGATAAAAGTTTGTGTTTATTTTTCAAACACCTTCGTTTGATAGGTAGGAATGTAGCTATGAACAAGTACGTACTAGTAATATTAGTTATTTTGTTATTAGTTTATTATTAGTACCTATGTATTATGTATTACCAGTTAAATAGTAAAATAAATACATATTACTGTGGATAAATTAACTGTGGATTATTTCATTTACGTTGCGTTACGTGGCTTCGGTGCGGGTAGCTCGCTGTTTATTCCAAAATTAACAAAGTAGCTCAACACATTGAAGGGGTTGGCGACCACTAGTCTAAGGCTTCATTGAATATTATTTCCGAGTACACGTTAATGGTAGGGGAGCCCAAGCGGGGATTTTTGCAGTTACTCGAGCGCGTCAGATTATTACATGAGGAGAAACCTTGTACCTTGAAAATGTACCTCTACCATATTTTATTGGCTCTTAAGGCAGGGGAGTTCGTTAAAGGGGGACCGAAAAAAAATATATCCTTAGAAAAACTCTAAATCGTCAGATTAAGATAAGGCAAGTTAAGTACATGCAAAACAGTGTATATTTAAAAAATCTGACGATTTGAGCGGGGCGCAAGGAAGTGGGTGAGTCCCAAAGTTTCACAAGAAATAAGCGAATATTTCGCGAAATAAATGACAGATCGAAAAACTAAAAAATACGTGCTCAATATTTTTCAAAAATCTATCGAATGATACCAAACGCGACTTCCCACGAAGAGGGGTGGGGATAAATTTAATATTTTAATTACGAATCCCGCGATATTTCGCGAAATGAACATCAGATCGAAAAACTGAAAAATACACTGATTTAATATTTTTGAAAAATCTATCGAACGGCACCAAACACGACCCTTCAGGGTGGTGGGGTGGGGGGTTACTTTAAAATCTTAAATAGGAGCCCCCATTTTTTATTGCAGATTTGGATTCCTTACGTAAAAATAAGTAACTTTTATTCGAGACATTTTTTTGAATTATGGATAGATGGCGCTATAATCTAAAAAACGATTGTTGGAAATGGAAAATTAAATTAGAAATGGACAAGTCCCCACTAAAATGGAAAACTTTACTTAACTTTTTTTGGTTTTAGGACCTACTCTTCACAACCCAATAGGTCCCCAAAGCGCTCGAGTGACTGCACACTTAGCATACTTTGCTCCCCTACCATAAACAAAGTTGGGAATAACACACAACCTTGTTACCTTGTAAATACTCTCCACTACACAAAACAATAGAATTTGTAATGTTCTTCTATTTTTGCACGGATAATTGTATATTTCCCTAAAATCGTCTACACACGCCCTGAAAACCTGACCTCCTGACACGACAAAATTCCTCGACCATTTTTGTCGGGGTCGGCTCTACACACGTCCTGACAAAAGTATCTGACAAAACGTAATAGCTATTTGTATAACAAGGGAGGAAAGTGCTACTTTTCCTCCCGAGAATGAAGTTTAATGCCCGACGCGTAGTGGAGGGCAGTTTTCTTCAAGGGAGGAAAAGGCACTTTACTCCCATGTTATACATATGGTTTTTCCACCTTCCTCAAATAACAAGTCATTTTTTCATTTTTACTTAACTGATTTATGTAACTAACCAACAAAATTTATTAGAACTAAAACTAACAAGTAGGTACAACATAACTGTCAACTGTCAAATATAAGTCAAATGATTAATGTAAACATTGTTAAATCAAAATAACAATTTGCTGTTTTTTACCGTTCTCCAAAATACAGGGTGTTTTATAAATAAACGATAAAATGTATAGATACTTACGTAATAGAAAATAGATATTGTACAAGGCGTCAATAAATTATATTTCATGAATGAAATACCATGACGTCACTTTTACTTTTCCTCCCTAGGGAGGAAAAGTACAACTTTGCTCCCTACAATCAGGTCCGGAAAAGTATACTTTCGGTAGAAGTAGGTGGAAATAGCTATTTGTATAACAAGGGAGGAAAGTGCTACTTTTCCTCCCGAGAATGAAGTTTACTGCCCGACACGTAGCGGAGGGCAGTAATCATTCAAGGGAGGAAAAGGCACTTTACACCCATGTTATACATATGGTTTTTCCACCTTCCTCAAATTAATAACAGGTCATTTTTCATTTTTACTTAATTTATTTATGTAACTAACCAACAAAATTTATTAAAACTAAAAATAGCAAGTAGGTACAATGTATCTGTCAACTGTCAAATATAAGTCAAATTATTAATGTAAACATTGTTAAATCAAAATAACAATTTACTGTTTTTTACCATTCTGCAAAATACTGGGTGTTTTATAAATAAACGTTAAAATGTATAGATACTTACTTAATAGAAAATAGATATTGTACAGGGCGTCAATAAGTTATATTTCATGAATGACGTCACTTTTACTTTTCCTCCCTAGGGAGGAAAAATATTTTCCTCCCTAGGGAGGAAAATTACAACTTTGCTCCCTACAATCAGGTCCGGAAAAGTATACTTTCGGTAGAGGTAGGTGGAAAAAATATTATTTTACTTACATTTTGTCTTAAACATAATGTGTATATGCCGTACTTTTTAATTTCTAACGTCAAAATTGAGAGTACAAAAAGTGCAACGTTTTAAAATATACAGATTCAAGTAGGGATGGGAAAAACCTACCGGTTTTAACCTAAAACCGGTTTTTTTACTTCGCAATAACCGGTATTGCCCGTTGTTTTTTTGTCCCGGTCATAACCGGTTTTTTCTTTTTAAAGTAAAAACCGGTTATTAGGTTTTTACGGTGATTAGGATTAGGTTAGGTATTGTTTTGGATCACAATCATAATTATTATTCTCAAGTAATTATTCCAAACAAAACCATAATTCAAATTTTATTTTCTAAATACAGAAGCAAACTGAAAGTGCAAACTCACATCAGCCAGAAACATTTAAGTTTTATTATAATATTTAGTTGAAAAGGTATTTGTAATCATAATATTTACATAAGAAGTGATCTGGTTGAAGTAGACGCAAACATCATCTATTTTTCACACTTGACTCTTGACATTGAAAGTGGCTGAATGACTTTTTCTGATTACCAAAAATATTGTTCTGACTATGAATATCGAATTACTGATTACGAATAAGAATTTCCAAGGATCTCCCTACGTTTTCAAAACGATACACCCATGCAGGAAGTATTAAATGAGTTAAAATGTACCTATTATCCAAATATACAAACGTGTTAAAAGAAATACATAATAATTTTTTTTGATGGTAGTAAAAATAAAAAATATATTGCATTATCCAATTTATTTTTAAGTAAAATATTTATGTTTATATTTTTTTTAAATCCTCTTTGAAAGAGTCTGGGAAATTTTTTATAAGTTGAAATGGTTGGGGTAAATTGTATATGATGTATATATTAATCTTATGCTATATTTTATTTAATAATAATCAATAAATATATAATAAAAATAAAATTATAAATAAATATAATAACTGCAGAACTGCGCATAAACCACCTTACTAAGGACGAAAAAGTGCGCGCCTGAATGGGTAAACATCTGCATGGGCGACATCCCAATGAGGTCAGCCAAGATTATGTCGACAATATAGCGTCGAACTACTGGTTGACATCAGGAAAGGTGTTCCCTGAAACGGAGGGTTCATTACTGGCCATTCAGGATCAGGTTATACCAACCAGAAATTACCAGAAATATATCATCAAAGACCCTCATGTTCAAAACGACAGATGCCGATGTGGATGTCAAGCCGAAGAAACCATCCAACATCTTACAGGGGGCTGCCAGGCATTTGCTGCAACTGAGTACAAGGAACGGCATGACGCAGTGGGAAAAATCCCTTATCAGGAGATAGCTATCAAGCTGGGACTTCTCCAAACCGACCATCTCCCATATTATCAATACGTCCCTGAGAGTATGCTTGAGGATGGCAACTGCAAGCTATACTGGGACTGCACTGTGCTCACAGACCAAACAGTGGCGCATAATAGGCCAGATCTCGTATTAGTCAATAAATTAACGAGACAAACAACCCTCATTGATGTGGCGATTCCTAACAACAATAACCTACGTACTAAATTTACTGAAAAGATCGCCAAGTGCAGAGATCTGGAAATTCAAATACGGAGACAATGGAGCATGCAAACTACCCAGACGATACCGATTATTATGTCTACTACTGGAGTCATTCCGAAGACCCTCCTCGAAAGCATAAAAAAGCTGGGTCTTAATGAACATCTTTATAAAACCATGCAGAAAGCAGTACTACTCGCAACGGCCAGATGTGTACGAAAATTTTTGGGAGATACACCTGCATACCAAGTCACCTAGGGCTCGATAACACGGAAAGAGTCCCAACAGAGCTCAATCCTTTTGATACCGTAGGTATCTGGGATGAGTCAATTTTCCCCGTAGAGGGAGTGTGAGCCGTATGGCTAAATCTGGATAATATAATAATTAATAGAATAAAATGGTTTTATTAAAAAATTGTGTTTTATTTATTCGCGGTGTGCAAGTAGGTACTTGGAAGGGAATTGTGAAACGATCATGCGCGAATAGCGAAGAAATATTGCAAATTTCTTAAATAATTCAAATTGTTAATTGAAATTGTCAAATTGACGTACATTTCATATCTACTGTCACTGAAGAAGAAAAATTATATATTGCTCCACAATATTCATGTGATATGCAATTATTATATAAAGGTAAATTTAATTAATTGTATTTTGCTTGCAGTACTGCATTTTAGTAACTAATTTTATTTAATACATACAATTGTTTACGTTTTAATAACATAACCAGAATCTTATTTTTTCTTCTTATGTTTTTTTGGACTATGGCCTTGACAATTATCCAGTAACCAGGACTAATATAATTGGCCAATATAATTAAAAGTGCGAATAAAGTTGCAGAGCGTAGAAATAGGTGTCGCTTTACCGAACTTGCACGGTCCCAATATTGATATTGATGTTCTTTTGATAGTACTAATTTTGATCATATTGATATCGAGTATCGAATCGAGTGGAGTATCCCAAACTAAAGTGCATTGTAAATGTAACATTGTAACCTATTTGATTAAAAAAACCGAAAACCGGTTTTTCCAAAAACCGGTATTTTTGGCCGGTTATAACCGCCATGTTAAACCGTAAGCAAAAAAACCGGTATAACCGAAAACCGGTGTTTTGTCAAAAACCGCCATCCCTAGCTTCAAGTAGTAAATTCTCATAGTTAACAGGTCATTTGTGTATACAAAAATGGATCATTAACGAATACGGAAAGAACGAAATAAACAATGTATTACGAATTTATGGTAAATGGTATAATATGTATAATTAGCATTTTACCTACATTTTTTATAAACCTAATGTGTATAAGCCGTATTTTTAAATTTCTAAAGTCATAATTGGAGCAAAAATGCAACATGTTAAAATATACAGCACCAGGTAGTAAATTATGTACCCTTGGTCGAAGCAATAAAGCACTGAACCTCCAAAAAAAAGGACAAGACGAATTTTAATAATTCTTTTTGCATTCGATTCGTGAATGCGCCAGGAAACTTTGTGACCCCAAGCCATGATATAATATAGAAAAACTGCATAATAAAATGCATTCTTATAGTGCATCTCAAACAGACAATAAAAAAATTCAGAACTCGTCAATTATCGGCGAAAATGAGTTCAGTTTAGTTAGTTACACGGGGTTTTTGGGGTCGCTGAAAATGAATATGACGGTAAAAGTGATCTCCGGAGTACCTGGTGCCCAGGGTACCTACTGTGTACCTCGTCTTGTGGAGTTCTCGCCAAATTCATTAAAAATTAGTCAAAAATCATTACTTGGGGATTTCTGGGGCCGCTAATGATGAATATGACATCGAAAGCAATTTCCGGAATACCTGGTGCACAGGGTACTTATTGTTTACTAGGGATGGGAAAAACCTACCGGTTTTAAGCTAAAACCGGTTTTTTTACTTCCCAATAACCGGTTTTACCGGTTGTTTTTTTGTCACGGTTATAACCGGTTTTTTCTTTTTAAAGTAAAAACCGGTTATTAGGTTTTTACGGTGAGTAGCATTAGGTTAATAATTATTATTTTCAAGTAATTATTCCAAACAAAACCATAATTCAAATTTTATTTTATAAATACAGAAGCAAACTGAAAGAGCAAACTCACATCAACCAGAAACAATTAAGTTTTATTATAATATTTCGTTGAAAAGGTATTTGTAATCATAATATTTACATAAGAAGTGATCTGGTTGAAGTAGACGCAAACATCATCTATTTTTCACACTTGACTCTTGATATTGAAATTTGGTGAATGACTTTCTGACTATGAATATCGAATTACCGATATAATACGAATCTCCAAGGATTTCCCTACGTTTTCAAAACGATACAACCATACAGGAAGTATTAAATGAGTTAAAATGTACCTATTATACAAATATACAAACGTGTTAAAAGAAATACATGATAATTTTTTTTGATGGTAGTAAAAATAAAAGATAAATTGCATTATCCAATTTATTTTTAAGTAAAATATTTATGTTGATATTATTTTTTTAAATCGCATTTGAAAGAGCCTGGGAATTTTTTTATAAGTTGAAATGGTTGGGTTAAATTGTATATTATTGCAATATGTATATATTCATCTTACGCTATATTATATTTAATAATAAGCAATAAATACATAATAATAATAATAAAATAATAAATAAATATAATAATTAATAGAATAAAATGGTTTTATTAAAAATTGTGTTTTATTTAAATTGATATTGATGTTCTTTCGATAGTACTTATTTTGATCATATTGATATCGAGTATCGAGTCGAGTGGAGTATCGCAAACTAAAGTGCATTGTAAATGTAACATTGTAACCTAATGTATTAAAAAAACCGAAAAGCGGTTTTTGAAAAAACCGGTTTTTTGACCGGTTATAACCGCCAGGTTAAACCGTAAGCAAAAAAACCGGTATAACCGAAAACCGGTGTTTTGTCAAAAACCGCCATCCCTACTGTTTACCTCGTCTTGTGGAGTTTTCGGCAAAAAATTTATTAAAAAATTAGTTAAAAATAATTACTCGGGTATTTTTGGGGTCGCTAACGACGAATATGACATAGGAAGCGATCGCCGGAATACTTGGTGCCCAGGGTACCTACTTCTTATGGACTTTTCGGCAAATTCATTAAAAAATTAGCCAAAAATCATTACTCGGGATTTTGGGGTCTCTGACGACGAATATGACATCGGAAGTGATCTCTGGTGTACCTGGTGCCCAGGGTACCTACTGTTTATTTCGTAACTAATGATGTTTGACCAATTTTTTAATGAATTTACCGAAAACTCAAGAAAACGAGGTAAACAGTAGGTACCGTGAGAACCAGGTACTCCGTAGATCACTTATAGATCACGTAGATCACTTATACTTCGATATCATATTCGTCGTCAGCGACCCAAAAACCCCCCGAGTAATGATTTTTGGCTAATTTTTAATGAATTTGCCGAAAACTTCATAAGAAGTAGGTACCCTGCGCACCAGGTATTCCGGAGATCGCTTTCGATGTCATATTCGTCGTTAGCGACTGTAAAAATCCCCCAGTAATTATTTGACTAATTTTTTAATAATTTTTTTGCCAAAAAAACTCCACAAGAGAGCTAAACAGTAGGTACCCTGGGCACCAAGTATTCCGAAATTCACTTCCGATATCATATTCGTGGTTAGCGGCCCCAAAAACCCCCGAGTAATGATTTTTGACTAATTTTTTAATGAATTTTAATGACGAGGTAAACAGTAGGTACCCTTGGCACCAGGTACTCCGGAGATCACTTACGACGTCATATTCGTTTTCAGCGACCCCAAAAACCCCAGATTAACAAAATTGAACTTATTTCCGATAATAATTGACGAGTTCTGAATTTTTTTTATTGTCTGTTTGAGATGCACTAAGAATGCATTTTTTGTATGCAGTTTTTCAATATTATATCATGGTTCCGGTTCGCAAAGTTTCCTGGCGCATTCAAGAATCGAATGCAAAAATAATTATTAAGATCCGTCTTGTCCTTTTTTTTTTCGGAAGTAATGCCGAATTTAGTGCTTTATTGCTTCGTCTGTCTATATTATAGAGAGCATAATCAAATCCGTAATTTGTGTCCACTGATTTACAAAAGAAATCCCTATAAATTATTAACAATAATTAATCATCCGTGTTGGTGTTAGAAAGCAGGCCAACAATGCTACACACGTCCTGACACGATAAATTTTGTCGGGATGTTGGAATAGCGACACCACCCGACAAAATCGGTCAGCCTGACTCTCAGGATTAGTCATTTATAAATTAATGTAAAATATAATATCAGCCGTATGTTTGCTTGCCTTCAACAGTGCTTCAAATATTGGGAGAATTTGCTATTAACTTTCTCAGCAAAGCCTACCGTTTAAGTCAAAGATTTCATCCCTAATCCAAAATAGCAAATTCGTGAAAGATATTATACCCCTCTTCGCTTAGTAGTGCAGTAAAAATTTATAAAAATCTAGAGAAGTTTCTAATAATAAAGTTAGACACCAACACACTATTATTATTATAAAAGCTTCTGCCAGTTTTATAGCATATAAAATTGTTCTCCTCAAATATTTATGGTTTCACGACGGCCGTAAAAAAGCTGTTAAAATGACGTTTTAAAAGAAAGCAAATCCGAAAACATAGCTGCATTCAATTTATTTTCCTTGGGATACTAAAGCAATCAAACATAATCTCATCAAAGCCTCACCGCTTTGTGCTCACCAAAGCAAAAATATTATCACGAGCGACAGAATTCTAGAAGAATGAACCGCGACTGTGAAACGAACCCGTTTTAGCTTATTCAATCAAAAACAAACAAAGATAAAGACAAAAAGTGACTGGATGTGAAATGAAAAATATTCAATCGCCAGGAAAAATAACACAACAGTAAAAATGTATCGATGAAGTCTTGATTAACTATGTGGCAATAAAACAAATACATTCTCAGCGTACTTGTGTTATACAGTGATGAGCGCGCTAATAACCGGCAAAATAATGCAAAAGATGGAAAACAGATTAAGTTGTGAGATAAAAAGAGATGAAACTTGTAGAGGTGGGAAATTTAGCGATAGAAACCTATATAGTTTGTTCCAACCCGTCACAAATACCGTTTTTTAACGGTTACGAGTATGCGCAGTAATGAAAATTTGTTACTGCTCGTACTCGTAACCGTTCAGAAACTGTATTTTTGACGGGTTGGAACAAACCTAATGATTCTTTCCCATCTTTAGACATATCGGACGAGTTTGGTAACTACCACTGTGACAGTGACACTTTTAGTTGACATATTCATCTGATACGTCTAGAGGTAGGAAACAATAAATATAATGTAAATTTTTTGGTTTATACCGCTAAATTTCACACATCTACTAGTTTTAAGGTCCTATATAGATTCATCTTTGTTCTTTTAGGTATAGGTCTGGATCCCGCGTACCAAAAAAAGTTGATTAATAGCAAGCTGAAAATTTGTTAATAGCTTAAGGGTGTCTAGTCGGACAAACTTTGATATATTGGAACACTGGAACAGGGAAAGATTTAACTGTGAAACAGGTTAATAATTTGGAACATCAGACTACGAAAACGTCAGATGGATTTTGTCCGACAGAACTTCCAGTTTATTTGTTACCCTTTCAATAAACTCTCATGCAAAAATCAGACTGCTATTACCAACCAACATGATTTCTGTCATTTGACATGTTCTTCGTGTTCCACTCATTAAAATTCCCAGTTGGTGATACACACCAGTCTGATTTTTGCATGAGAGTTTAATGAAAGGGCAACAATTTAATTGGAAGTTCTGTTCGACAAAATACATCTGACGTTTTGGTAGTCTGACGTTCCAAATTTTTAACCTGTTCCACCATTAAAACTTCCCCTTTTTTCAGTATTCCCATATATAAAAATTTGTATGACTAGACACCGTTAAGCTATTAACAAATTGTTAGCTTGCTATTAATCAACTTTTTTTTATGCGGGATCCAGACCTATTAGTTTTGCTTCTATACAGATTTCTATTTAGTCCAGAAAGCTACTGCGCATCCGCTAGGAAAAATATTCTAATTCGGATTTTTTGCATGTTGCCAGGACCAAAAATTGGTCAAAAATTTTTTAAACGTTTTTTTTTTTGTTTTTTTACTAAAATTATTTTTTTTGCATGGAACAAAGTTTTTTTAGGTTTTTTGGATCATTCCAAACACAAAAGGTCTTTAGTAACTTTTCTCTAAAAATAATAGTTTTTGACATATAAGCGATTAAAAATTTAAAAATTGCGAAATCGGCCATTTTTAACCCTCAAAAACTATGTGAAAAACTGAACATTTGAATGTTGCCAAGGTAGGTAGATATTCTTTAAACATCGATTGATGAAATACCGAAGAGTTTTTTGCAATATAATATTCAAAACTCCTTTGTTTTTTAATTGATAATCAAGCGTGCGCGACACTATTTTCCACCGGCAGTATGGTGCAACTGAAAGGAATAAATTCGTTATTTCGTAAACCGGCGACTTTAAGGAAAAATCCCGAAACAGGTCGATTTGTATTTTTAAGTTACGATATTATGGCATATATGGTGTACTAGTGACGTCATCCATCTGGGCGTGATGACGTAATCGATGATTTTTTTAAATGAGAATAGGGGTCGTGTGCTAGCTCATTTGAAAGGTTCTCCAATTCTCTAGTCAGTAATATAAACATTTATATACTTATTTATACAGGGTGTTCTTCTACTTCTTTTTTTGTGAAATAATTAAATTTAATAAAAATTTTTTGGACACCCTGTATAAATAATTATGTAAATGTTTACATTACTGAATAGAGAATTAAAGAACCTTTCAAATGAGCTGCCACACGACCCCTATTCTCATTTAAAAAAATAATCTATTACGTCATCATTCCCAGACGGATGACGTCACTAGTATACCATACATGCCACAATATCATAACTTAAAAATAAAAATCGACCTGTTTGGGGTTTTTTTTTCTTAAAGTAGCCGGTTTACGAAATAACGAATTTATTCCTTTCATTTGCACCATACTGTCGGTGGAAAATAGTGTCGCGCACGCGTGAATAGAAATTAAAAACAAAGGAGTTTTGAATATTATATTGGAAAAAACTCTTCGGGATTTCATCAATCGATGTTTAAAGAATATCTACTTACCTTGGTAACATTCAAGTTTTCAGTTTTTTACATAGTTTTTGAGGGTTAAAAATGGCCGATTTCGCAATTTTTCAATTTTTAATCGCTTATATGTCAAAAACTATTATTTTTAGAGGAAAGTCACTAAAGACCTTTTCTGTTTGTAATGATCCAAAAAACCTAAAAAAACTTTGTTCCATGCAAAAAAAATAATTTTAGTAAAAAAACAAAAAAAAAACTTTTAAAAAATTTTTGACCACCTTTTGGTCCTGGCAACATGCAAATTTGTTAAAAGGAGTTCTTTTTGAGTAAGATTGTGCAAAAAATCAGAATTAGAATATTTTTCCTAGCGGATGCGCAGTGGCTTTCTGGACTAATTCATTCCATATGTTTTTTTGTCTTTCAGAATTTTTTCCTCTGTTCTCCATTTTCCGGTTTTCTCTATTGTTGCTCCCCAGTATCTAATGATGTATAAAGTTTCAAATTTATGGTTTTTTGTTATTAGAAATTTCTGAGATGTATCATCCCTTCCCATCGTCATGTATTATGTTTTGTGCTGGTTTATCTCTAGCACTATTATCTTTGCTCGTCTAATTTCTCAATTCCTTTTATAAGTGTCATCTTGGTTTTTGCTAGGATGACTTGATCATCTGCTTATGCTATCACTTGAAGTAATCATGACTTTGTTTGCAAATATTGTCCTTCTTATAACTGCTTCCAATATTAGGTTAAACATTGTAGAGTCACCTTGTTTCACGCCTTTGTTTACTTTGATCTCCTTAGTACTTGTTCCGTTTGGAATAGATATTTGCTGTGGTGTTTTTTATTCTCACTGTTAGCGTATGTCTTAATTTTTCTGCTGGGGTACCAAGAAGGTGTTTAATAAGGTTATTGCTCTGTAATTCTCGAACTCATCCAAAGCACTGTTCTCACTAAAGCCAAAATATTATCACGAGCGACAAAATTCTAGAAGAATGAACCGCGAATGTCAAACGAACCCGTTTTAGGTTATTCAATCAAACACAAACAAAGATAGAGACAAAAAGTGACTGAATATTCAGCGCCAGGAAAAATAGCACAAAAGTAAAAATGTATTGATGAAGTCTTAATTAACTATGTGGCAGTAAAACAAATACTGTTTTCAATTTTTAGCGTATTTATGTGTTATATGGCAATGCGTTTTAGTAGATATTAATGTCATCAGTAGTTCAAATTAAAATAATCCTATTTTTCTTTTTCTCAAGAACTCGATTCTTTTGTTAACACTCCCTTTATTATTTTGTGTACAATATTTAAGTTAAAATTTTGCTATTTTTTATATTCTTTACTGAAATAATTGTGAAACAATTACTAATAATGTACTAATATAAAAAGAGAGTGGTAACATAAATAAACACATTTATTATTAATTGATTTGGTTTGAATAATTAATTATTTCTTACATAATCGCTGGGTTACTACAGTAATCATCAATCATCATTATTTTTTTTTTTTCAGGGCACTGAAAGATAGGAATTTCTTTTAAAAAGATGTAATCGATTTTTTACATGATGACATTGTAGGCTTCGAAAAGCTTTGAGATGATATTATTACGCCTTTCTTCTGTGATGCCTCTTAGCTTTTCTTGTATTTTGGAACAGGTAATATTCCAGTCTGTGTAATTTTAGAATTAAAAAAATTTAACTTCAAATCAGGGCCACTGAAATTGTTTTTATAAATTAGTGACGTTAGTCGCCTGTAAGCTGTTATTTGAATTATAAATATATGGCTTATACTCACTATGTGCTTTTTTTTATAAGCCGTGGAAAAATCCGAAAAGTCATAGAAATCGCAAAATTCTATTTCCAAAGCGTAGTGTTTTGTACGGAGTATTCTATTTGAGGGTGGAATGCGCCGGCAGTTAAAAGTGTACCTTGGTTCGAAGTAACTTATTTCTATTTTCTTCTTCTTAAGATGCCGTCATGAAATATTCGTGTCTTATTCTGTCAACTGCCTTTTTATAATCTACAAATCAGGCATGCACATTGGTATTCACGTTCAAACAGTTTAGATTAAAATAAAGACCAAATCAAAGCTAATAGGTCTGGATCCCGCGTATGAAAAAAAAGTTGATTAATAGCAAGCTGAAAATTTGTTAATAGCTTAAGGGTGTCTAGCCGGATAAACTTTAATATATGGGAACACTGGAACAGGGGAAGTTTTAGTTGTGGAAGAGGTTAAAAATTTGGAACGGTCAGACCACGAAAGCGGCACATCTATTTTGTCCGACAGAACAGACTTGTACTCTCCAATCAGAGATTAAACTCTCACGCAAAAATCAGATTGCTATTTTATAACCTGTCATAATTCCAATCATTTGACATATTCTACATGTTCCACTCATTAAAACGCCCATTTGGTGATAAATAGCAGTCTGATTTTTGCACGAGAGTTTAATCTCTGTTCGGAGAGATTACGTCTGTTCTGTCGGACAAAATACATGTGCCGTTTTCGTGATCTGACTGTTCCAAATTTTTAACCTGTCCCACAATTAAAACTTTCCCTGTTCCAGTGTTCCCATTTATCAAAGTTTGTCCGATTAGACACCCTTAAGCTATTAACAAATTTTAAGCTTGCTATTAATCAACTTTTTTTTTCATACGCCGGATCCAGACCTATAAATTCCGCTTACAGTAACCTTTAATCTAAATATAAAATCATAGTAATTTAATGTGACGTATATTAAAATATGTAACGTTAAATTTTTTTCTTTCGGCGCATATTTTAAATAAAACTAGTTTGTAAACGAACTAGATTTTTCGTCCGCTTTTGTGTAATAATTGCGATTGCTTCCATAACTCCGCTAAAGGGTAAGTTCAGATATGTTTACCTACAAAAAGGAAAATAATACTTTAACTCGTCTTTGTAAGGAGACAATTTTGCTTCAATCTCCGCAACAACGAAGAGAGTAGTAATAAAGAATATAATATCTACTAAAACACAAAACAATACACAATTATGAGTATTATGGGTGTGGTTCAAAATAATCGGAAGAGGTAAATACAGACAATACCAAAGGTTTATAAAAAGGTTTACCAATACGACTTATTTCACTCGTGTATTGCTAATCATCACATAGGCAGGCTTCAAAAGTGGATAAAACCAGGTTGTATTGTCTGTCTGTTTTAAACTCCTAAAGTACGGAGGACAAGATCTGACCAAAAAACTATTAAAATTAATCCAAAAAATAATAGAAAAAAACAAAATACCAAAAGAATGGAGATGAAGCATCCTAATACCTCTCTTCAAAAAGGGAGAAAAATGGGCCCCGAAGAATTACAGAGGAATTAATTTATTAAACACAACATAAAAATTAACGACCAAAGTGATAACAAACAAACTGAATAAAATTATAACATTAGCAGAAGAACAACAAGGTTTTGGGTCGTGAAGATCATGCACCGATGCTATATTTATGATGAGGCAGGTTCAAGAAAAATCATTAGAATACAACAAATCGGCATACTTATGTTTCGTGGATCTTAAGAAGGCATTTGATAGGGTTAAATTAAAGGATGTTATCCATTTATTGTACGCAAGAGAGGTACCTCTAGGAATAATTAAATCGACCGAGAATATCTACCAGAACAACCCAATAAAAGTAAAAGTAGATGAAGAACTAACTGACCCAAGTGAAGCTGGCAATGGGATAAGACAGGGAGATTCCCTGAGTCCTCTATTGTTCAACCTGATCGTCTGATCATGGACGAAATAATAAAAAAAATAAGAACAAAAAAAGAATACCAAATGGGAGAAAAACAACTTAAAATAACCTGCTATGCAGACGACGCAAAATTATAATCTTTCAAAGTGAAGATGATTTACAACGTATGCTGCACGAATTTATTATAACCGCTAAAAAATTTAACATGTTAACTTCCCCATAAAAAAAAATTCATGATTATAACAGCCGATCTAATAAGGTGTAAATTAGAGCTGAAGGGTCAAATAATATAACAAGTCATGGAGTTTAAATATTTAGGCATCAAATTATCTAGCTACGGAAAACTCGAAACAGAAGTGGAAGATCAGGTGAATACAGCAAACAGAGCCGCGGGTTGCCTAAATGAAACAATATGGAGAAATAAAAATATTAGAAAAGAAGTGTGAAAAGCAGAATTTACAAAACAGTCATCAGACCAATAATGACATACTCGGCAGAAGCACGGCCTGATACAGAAAGGACAAAAAGAATGCTAGAAACAGCAGAGATGAAAACACTGCGAAAAATCGATGGCAAGACATTGTGGGATAGAGCTAGAAGTACAGATATACGACGGATATGCAAGGTGAACCACATTAATAACTTGGTGAAAAACAGAAGAGTAGAATGGAATGGCCACATAAGCCGAATGACAACAAATATAGTAGTAAGGACGGCGAGAGACGGTTCCCCAACAGAAAGACGATTAATAATTGTTTAACGAAGTTGATTAAATACACTCACTTGTTTTCCAACACTTCCTTTAATTTCAAACGCTTCATCTGATTTTTATATCAATTTCCTTCATAAACTTCCCGCAAATGGACAAAGACCATTCGTCTTCGTCAGCTCTATTATACGACCCTGTTTTCCCTGTAATATCTTGTTATATTTTCTATTCGAATTCTTTGCACCTCGTCCATCATTAAACCTGCCATTTTTTGTCGCCTGAATCATTCGCCGGTTGCTTAATTGATGGATTTGTCAGGTAATAAATATTTTTACTTTTGTGTCGATATGGATGAATATGGGTTGATTAATTTTTTATATACGCCTATATATACCTACATATTTTATAATATACAGAGAAAAGGAAAAATCATTGGGAAAAATCTCGCAATGTGAATACAAAAAAATTATACAGTGAGCTGGAATAAGTGTTACCCCCCTTATTAACTTATTTATTTTTAGCACATAAGCAAAACGCTCGGACAGGTCGATTTTTAAAATAATCGTAGTATATTATAGCATCAATGATTCGAACTTTATGCTATCCCTCTTCAGGTGGCAGGCATAACTTTGATTTTTTTAAATGGGAAAGTACATACAGTCGGAAAAATGAAAGAATACCCATGAACGAACATATAAAACACGCCGTATTTTCCTGTCACCGTGTCACACAAAAAATTGACCAGCGCAAATACATGTAATAATTATTATTACATGAACTTGCGCTGGTCAATTTTCTTTGTGACACGGTGACAGGAAAATACAGCGTGTTTTATATGTTCGTTCATGGGTATTCTTTCATTTTTCCTACTGTACATCATGTGACACCTCATTTAGAAGCTTTTGATATACTGATTACAAAAATGTATAATACTTTAATCCTATTTAAGAGCGTAGGTGCAAAATTTCGGTCGAATTATTATTAAATGAAATTAATTATTGAACACTCGCCATCAAAGAATTTTATCGCAGAATCAATGTCTATCAACATTTTATCGATGCAAAGTATTAGGCCGTAGAAACTTTTCAGTATAATGAGCTACTGCTAGCGCAATATAATAGCAAGTTGGCGACTCACGGCTTTGAATAGAGGCTAATAAAGACATTAAGTAACTTATTTCGAATTTCACACGTTCTCGGATACGCGCTGCTGGATCCAGTACGGTTTGCTGGATCCAGCATATAAAAAGCATGCAATTGCAATCTCTAATCACTGCCATAGCACTCAAACTAGAGCATATTTCAGAGTTCAGTCGGTGAACGAAACATTGGGATGTCTTTCTCAGGTACACATACTTTTTGACAAGTATGATAAGGATATTTCAAATACTTTTCCAAAAAAAATACTGAAAAATGCTGATTTTTTACGTTTTTTTCAGAAAAACACCCCTTTCTTCCCCTTTTTTCGCCCCCTCGGATCCCCAATTATGTTTATCGTTGGGCATAATCTTAATCATTATTTTACTGTAATTTTAATCTATAAGTTGGCATTTATCGCGGCGAAATGAGCAAATTAAACGAAATTTACCTATTTCACCACTCTTTTGGCAAGAATAGGGGGGAGCGGAAAAATGGAGGGTTATGGAAAAAAACGGAGGTCATATTCGAGTTCAGCGACCCAAAATTAGTTAAGAACACCCATCAGAGTGTCTGTTCATTTTTCCATGTTGACCAGTGTTATTTTTTTCGAATCCTGAGAATACTAATAAGTATTTTTGAAAAATTTAAACGCAGAATGAAATACTACATAATTACTGAGGGTAGAGAGTCCCTAAGAATTTTTATAATGCTTTTTTAGAAGTCAGAAGAATTAAAAAAAAAGAGAAATTTAGTCTGATTTTTAATTTCAAATATATCATTCAAAGGAAACTTTTTGTTTAGTCGAAGGGATGTTCAGCCATCCGTAAATTTTTTATTCTGCGTTTAAATTTTTCAAAAATACTTATTAGTTTTCTCAGAATTTGAAAAAAAATAATGCATGCGTTTAAAAAGAATTCCTCCGAAATTATTTTGCGACTACGCTCTCAAATAGGAGTAAAGTGTTATAAATTTTTGTAATCATAATTTCAAAGGCTTTTTAATGAGGTGTCACATGATGTACTTTCCCATTTAAAAAAGTCAAAGTTATGCCTGTCACCTGAAGAGGGATCGCGTAAAGTTCGAAACATCGATGCTATAATATACTATGACTATTTTAAAAATCGACCTGTCCGAGAGTTTTGCTTATGTGCTAAAAACCAATGAGTTAATAAGAGAGGGTAACACTTATTCCAGCGCACTGTATATAAAGGTGGAGTGCAACAGTAAATACGTATCTCTGGCTAGTTGGCCGTCATCAGTACGGTATAGTTAAGTTAGAAAAGGGAACAAATGAACTTGAAATGGATCACTACAGAAGCAGTGCGACCATTTGAGCTTGTCTCCAAGGGCTACGATTAACATAGCCACTGAGGTCAAGCTACATGAGGGAAGGAAAGCCAAAACGTTATAAAGATGATAAATGTTGAAAAAGTTAATACTACTATAATAGAGATAAGAAAGGAAAAATTAAAGAGTGAATACAAAGAAAAATAGGTAAAAACAAGGTATTGTAGTGATATTTCCCTAGTTAAATGGCCTCTTTTTTTTGTCTATTTTTCTTTGTATTCACTTTCCGAGTTTTGACCAATATTTTTCCTGATTATTACGTATACCACATGTAACCACATATCACCACATTAGATGCCAAAAATGTCCCCGACACGTACAAAATAATCAATATATCAATAAGAAGGAAAATTAGAGAAGCGAAAGAAAAAGATGCAATGGGGAGATGCCAAGAAATTGAGATTCTACAATCAAAGTACGATAGTCACAATGTACATAGGAAAGTTAAAGAACTCACAGGTGGACAAGACGGAGACACAGAGGAAATCTAACTGATTCTAATGGAAACATCATCTTTGATAAACAGAGTAAAATTAGAACGTGGAAAGAATATCTAGAAAAACTATTTGAAGACCAAAGAGATAACACCTTTGAGCTAAAAGAAGAGGTAAATGTTGGACCAAGAATATTACAGCAGGAAGTTTATTCTGCCATAGCACAGCTCAAGGATGGCAAAGCAGCTTGTCCCGATAATATACAAGTAGAACTACTCAAACTGATGGACAACTAATCAATAGCAATAATCACAAAGGTATTAAACAACATATTACACAACTCTGGACAAATACCAACAGAATGGTTAAGTCTGAGTTTATTGCACTTCTAAAAAAACCAGGAGCCAAAAAGTGCGAAGAATATCGTACGATTAGCCTGATGAGTCATCTCCTAAAATTGTTCCTAAAGGTAATCCATACGAGAATTTACAAGCTATGTGAAAGTCAAATTTCGCCCAACCAGTTCGGGTTCATAAATACTCTTGGTACGAGAGAGGCTTTGTTTTCAATACAAGTCTTATTCCAGAGATGCAGAGACGTAAATTGCGACGTATACGCATGTCTTGTTGATTACGAGAAGGCGTTTTAGTACAACACGCCAAGATGAGGCAAATATTAAAAGAAGCAGGAATTAACAAACAAGATCTAAAAATAATTAGAAACTTTTACTGGAATCAGAGTGCAAACCTCTGAGTTGACGGTGAACTCACCGAATATGTCAAAATCATGCGTGGAGTGAGGTAGGGCTGCATTTTGTCCCCCCTAATTTTCAATCTTCACTCTGAAAGAATATTTATCGAAGCTTTGCACGAAACTGAAAAAGGTATTCTACTAAACGGGTACCGGCTAAATAATATCAGGTATGCAGATGACACCATAGTATTTGCGGACAACCTAGAAGACCTACAAGTCCTCATGGATAAAATCACGTATTACAGTCAACATAATGGACTCAATATAAACGTAAACAAAACAAAGCTTTTGATCGTCAGCAAGAAAAAGATAACAGAAGATCAACTCTATATCAACCAAACCCCTGTAGAAAGAGTGAGGCACTACAACTACCTCGGCACCATAATAAATGAAGAATGGACCAACAACCAAGAAATAAGAGCGCGCATCGGAAAAGCTAGATCAATCTTCAACCCATGGGGGCGTTTTTCAAGAGCCACAACCTTTCTCTTGGTATATAAGTAGGAATGCTGAGATGTTACGTCTTCTCTGTCCTTTTTTATGGTGTTGAATCATGGAGCTTGAACGAGGATATGTGCCGAAAATTGGAAGCATTTGAGATGTGGCTATATCGGAGAATTCTTAAAATCCCATGGACTGATCGGGTCACAAATGAGGAGATTCTTAGAAGAATGGGGAAGAACCGAGAAGTACTAACCACCATCAAATCTCGAAAGTTGGAATACTTTGGACACATTATGCGAAATGAATCCAAACATGCCCTCCTACAAGCCATCCTGAAAGGAAAAATATGTGGAAAGCGAGGTCCAGGAAGAAGAACATACTGGTTAAAGAACCTCAGGACCTGGTTCAACACATCTGTGCAGCTTTTCCGCGTTGCTGCAGATAAAGTGAAGATTGCCATGATGATCGCCAACATTCGTCACGGATAGGCACATCAAGAAGAAGATTACGTGTACCAGTCCGAGTGTCTGAAGAGGTAGTGATATAGAAATAACGATACAGCACTATTGACACGGATTCTTTACCATAAGGTTTGACGAATTGACGAATATTTTTTCCTGACTATTACGTGTATAAATTTGTACCAGTACGAGTGTCTGGAGAGGTAGGGATATAGAAATAACGTTACAATGCTATTGACACGGATTACTACACACAATGTTTGACGAATTTTGCCCCAAGCGGAACATATTGCTTCAAATGTACGATGACGGAGAGGGAACTAATTATACCAAGTCAATGCCCACAATAGAGGCTCAACAGATCTACGACCAACCCTGTATGTACTAAAAATTATCAAAATTAAAGATACTAATAATTAGCAAGAGGAGGACAAATATAAAATAACAAAGATATTCGAAGACTTCTGCAAATCCTAGTACAGCTCGCAAAAGCCAGCCTTATGAACCAATAAAGGAGAAAGTCAAAAGAAAAATAAAAAAATTGAGATCAAATGTATATCTTCTTCTTCTTTAAGTACCGTGCCCAAATTTTTAGGCGTGGGTAGCTTCCATAACAATTTGCCGATATCGTTCTCGATTTTGTGCGACATGTAACAATTGATCTGCTGATAAGCCAGTCCATTGACGAAGGTTTCGGAGCCATGAATATTTCTTTCGACCAATTCCTCTTTTTCCGTCGATCTTTCCATTGAGTATTAACTGCAGCATCCTGTATCTGCTACCTCTCATTATATGCCCCAGATATTCAAGTTTTCTCTTTTTTATCATCTTCATTAAGTCACCTTCGCCTTGACCTACTCTGTTTAAGACTTCTCTGTTTGAAATGCTTTGAACCCAAGATATTCTGAGCATTCTACGATACGACCACATCTCAAAGGCTTCTAATTTGTTCATCATGTTAACCTTCATGATCCAGGTTTCACATCCATATAGTAATACAGGATACACATAACATTTTAGTAACTTGATTCTTAGTTGTAAATTCAGCTGAGAGTTGCTCAGAATAGATCTAAGTTTCATAAATGCTCCTCTTGCAATTTCTATACGAGTTTTAATTTCTTCATCCGGATTTAGTGTCTCGTTTATCCAACATCCTAGGTATTTAAAATGGTTAACTTTTGTTATTGATTCATCACTGACAATTAGTTACATAGGGCCGACGTCTTTTTTACTAACCACAAGTAACTTTGTCTTTGTTGCATTTATGTTAAGTCCGTTATTGGAGCATTCTCTAGTGACTCGATCAATAAGGAATTGAAGATCTTCGATATTTTCAGCCATGATCGCGGTGTCGTCTGCATATCTGATGTTGTTAATAGTTTCTCCCCCGGTTCGAACTCCACATTGTCCTTCCAAGGCTTCATTAAAAATTATTTCTAAGTATACGTTAAACAAAGTTGGGGATAACACACAACCCTGTCTGACACCTCTTTGAATGCAAATTTTGTCTGTTTCTTTGCCGTCTACCAGAATACAAGCTTCTTGATTCCAATATAGATGTTGTAAAAGTCTCAGATCTTTATCATCTATTCCAATCATTTCTAGATATTCAAACAACCTATCATGTTGAACTCTATCAAACGCCTTCTCAAAATCTATAAAGCAGACGTAAATTGGTTTCTGTACTTCCCATGATCGTTGAAGTAATGTTAACATTGAGAACAAAGCTTCCCTTGTTCCCAATCCTTCTCTGAAACCGAATTGTTTGTTTCCCATTGTCTCTTCACATTTCTGCTTGATTCTATTAAGAATTATCTTAAGAAGTAGCTTGAGAGAGTGGCTCATGAGACTAATTAGTCTAAAGTCTTTACGTCAACTATATATAGAGGGATTTAAATGCAAAGAGCTTTAAAAGAGCTAAAAAGAAATAATGGTCCAGAGCACGACGGTATAATTACCGAGCTCTTAAAAACAAGCAAGACAGTAACAATCCCTATGCTAACAGAGCTATTTAATAATTGTCTCCATAACAGTTAAATCCCTAAAAACTGGAACGAGAGTCTAGTAATATTCTTACGTGACCCAAAGAATTATAGGCCTATATCATTGCTCAGTCAACTATAAAAAAGGTTTATAAAAGTTACTAACAATCGGTTGACTTACAAAATGGATGATTACCACCTGGTTGAACAGGCTGGCTCTTACAAAATACATCAGACCATTTACTGAAAATGAAAACATTGATAGAGAAGGCAAATGAATAATAACTATCAGTATTTCTTGCCTTCCTAAACTATGAAAAGGCATTTGATAGTATCGAGATGTGGACCATAGAACAAGCTACTAATAATTGTAGAATAAATTCGAGATACAAATCCCATCCCCAAACATAACCTTTTCCAGTAAGATGATCCTATTTGGGACCATCGCAATGTTGCATTGATTTATTTGGCAGTTATGTATCACTGATTTATTTGACACTACATTGAGATTTATTTGACACTGCATTGATTTATTTGATGGTGCATTTATTTATTTGACAGTTCTATTTTTTGTAAGCTCTAGTCAGAAGTGAATATGAAACTGCGAAACCCAAAAATAATTTGGTCTGGAAATGAATAAGAGAGGAGTTAAACAAGGAGACCTAACATAGCCACAGCTTTTTAATCTAGTCCTAGATGACGTCTTGTAAACTAGTCAACATATGGCAATAACGTTAATGACAATAAGTTAAACCACCTCAGATTCGCTGACGATATCGCAATTATAGCAAGCACATTCGAGACATTACAAATTAAGGCTGATTCTCACTATCAAGCAAGGCAAGTGCTCGGCATCGGCACGGCATCGGCTCGCCAAGATACATTTTACATAAAATCTTATGAACTACTTCACGGGATGAAATTCACACTATGCGTGCCAAGCACCGACAAGCGACGGGCTTTGCATGCGAAGTTCTTTTCGAAACAATATTTACCTAGCATGTGCCGTGAAGGTCACGACAGTGTGAATTCCTTACCGGCAAGCAATCTGCAATCTTGGTGGTTTAAAATCAGTTTTATAAAGACGATATAGAGAAAAAAAGTATTTTGTTTTTGAAGAGGTCCCTCAATTTGCGCCAATTTGTCTTCTTCTTTTGGCATCATAATTCTGGATGGGTCTTTGCCTGTCTGGCAATGTCCTTCCATTCGGATTTCTCTTGTGTACTTTTTCTCCATTGTCTTATGTTCATGGTTTTATGTCGTCTTCCACGTCATCCATCCCTCTCGTTCTGGCCCTTTCTTTTTTTTTCGCCTTCCCATCGGGTCCCATTGTAATATTTTCTTTTTTGTTCATTCAGTGTCTTTTTTCTGCACAAGTTCCAGCCATGAGAGTCTTTGACTTTTCACAAATTGTACAATATCGTAACCTTCATTCAATTCATTAACCTCGTTGTTTCTACTGATTCTCCATGTGCCGTCTTCCTCTTGCACCGGGCCATATACTTTTCTCAGTATTTTTCTCTCGAATGTACTGAATTGGGCTTCATCCCTTTTCGTAATTGCTCAGGTTCCACAACCATACGGGTCTACTTAATGTTCCGTAGATAGTCATTTTGGTTCTTTTGTCATATATTCTTTTGTCAACAATTTCGATGTCATGAATCTTTTAATAGCATAGTACGTTCGATTCCCCTCTGGAAATACGTGCATTAATTTCGATCCTTACGTAATTCTTCTGATTTCTGTGCCCAGATATGTGAAGGCATCCACACGTTCAAGAGTATAGTTGTCTATTGTGAAAATTTTCATTGTCAGGTGTTCTTTTGACGCTTATGTAATTCGTTATTGCTTCGTTTATTTAAAGCTCCTTTTTCGTGCTTCAGGATCAATGTTTTTGAACGCTTCAGTTAGTCGTGTTAAAGTGTAGAACTACATCGTCTGCCTGTGCAGTAATTTGTACTGTCTTGGTATTTCATTGATTTTTCTGATGAGTGACTCAAGAACTAGGTTGAATATTATGGTTCAATATGCAGTCATAAGTTGTTAAATTTATCTACTGTCATTCGGTTATATTTAAAAAAATTTGCCTGGTCGTCTAAAAATTCGGAGTGTAAGGTTGCAAATTCTCATTCTTTTGGGCGTTCCTTTATAGGTCTGGATCCCGCGTATGAAGAAAAAAGTTGATTAATCGCAAGCTGAAAATTTTTTAACAGCTTAAGGGTGTCTAGTCGGGCAAACTTTGTTGTATGGGAACACTGTAACAGGGGAAGTTTTAATTGTGGAACCGGTTAAAAATTTGGAACGTGAGACTACGAAAACGTCCCATGTGTTTTGTGTGGGCATTTTAATGAGTGGAACACGTAGAACATGTCAAATGATAGGAATTATGACAGGTGACAAATAGCAGTCTGATTTTTGCATGAGAGTTTAATGAAAGGGTAACAAATCAATTGGAAGTTCTGTCCGACAAAATACATGGGACGTTTTCGTGGTTTGACGTTCCAAATTTTTAACCTTTTCCACAATTAAAACTTCGCCTGTTCCAGGGTTTCCATACATTAAAGTTTGTCCTACTAGAGTCTAGACATCCTTAAGGCATTAGACATCCTTAAGGACTAGACATCCTTAAGGCATTAACAAATTTTCAGCTTGCTACTAACAATGTATTTTTCTATTTATGCAATATTTGTTTCCATTTTCTGTTTCTTCGTCTAATATTAGAGCAATTTTTATTAACGTTCAATTTCAACATTGTTCACTACACAAAGCAACCAACCCGCGGCAAGCCTTTCGCAGTGTGAATTGGCTCCGAAAACCTTGCCCGTGCCTTGCCGTGGCCGGTCCGGTTCTTTGCACGTCTAATGAGAATCAGGCTTTATGGTGGAAACACTAGCAGACAGCTTCCAATACGTCGGCCTAAATATGAATTTGATAAAACCGAAAATAATGACAAGCACAGACGACCCGACGTATATATATATATATATATATATATAAATGACAGTGAGATAGAATAACTCCATGAATATATCTAACTAGACCAAATTCTGAAACTTGAGAAAAAGAACCAAAAAGAACCACTGAAAGAGCAAGAATGGCATGGCGAGGATTTAGAAAAATCAGTTGGATATTTAAGAACCGAAAAATACCTCAATATTTAAAGTGTTCAACCAGTAAATCATTCCCATCATGACACATGGATGCCAAACCTGCACCCTAACCAAGGCAAATACACTAAGTATCAAAATTAACGCACCACTTTAAAAATGGGACATTTTTTATGTCTCGTATTTCCTAAACCTGTTGTCCGATTTGAGTGATTTTTTTACTATATTATAGCGTAATTCTTCAGGAATATCGGTGTAATAATATTATTTGCTAAAGAGGTCAGTGTCATTGTATGCCGGGTGTAACAATGATAGTGTGTTTTTCCTCAAAGTTTGGAACACCCTGTGGAATATTCTAGCCTATATAAAATATTAAAATTAAAACTCTACTATAGCCGTAGGCTTTCTCAACATTTTGCTTTTTGATTCATTCGCTTATGTTTGATAATAATAAAGTTAGGTACTTTAACAACTAGCAATGTTATTCATCAATACAGGGTGTTTCTAAATAAGTGCGACAAACAATAGGGGTAATTCTGCATGAAAAATAATGACCATTTGCTTTATAAACATATGTCCGCAAATGCTTTGTTTCCGGGATACGGGAAGTTGAATGTTTTCTTACAAATTGACGATTTATTTATTGCTCTAAAACTGATTGAGATATACAAATGAGGTTTGGTAGATTTTAAGAGGTAGTTATTGCGCGTTTTCACCATTGGCGTGCATACGGGTATAAACATTTTAGATACATCCCGTATGCACGTCAATGGTGAATATAAAATTCTTAATTGTATGTCAAAAAATGAGCAATAACTACCTCTTAGAACCTACCAAATATCATTTGCATATCTCAACCGGTTTTAGAGCAACAAATAAATCGTCAGTTTGTAAGAAAAAATTCAACATCCCGTATCTCGGAAACGAAGCATTTGTGGACATATGTTTATAAAGCAAACGGTCATTATTTTTGCATGCAAAATTACACCTTAAAGTTTGTCGCACTTATTTAGAAACTTATTATTGATTAATAACATGGCTAGTTGTTAAAGTACCTAACTTTTTTATTATTCCACATAAGCGAATGAATCAAAAAGTAGAATGTAAGAAAGCCTAAGGCTACAGTTGAGTTTTAATTTTAATATTTTATATACGCTACAATTTTTCACAGGGTGTTTCAAACTTTGAAGAAAAAACACAGTATAATTTTTACACCCAGTATATAATGACACTTACCTGTTTAGCAATAATATTATTAAGCAGACATTCTTGAAGGATAAAGCTAAAATATACTAAAAAATCACTAAAATCGGACAAGAGGTTTAGAAAATACGAGACATCAAAAATGATCCATTTTTAAGGTGATGCGTTAATTTTGATGCTTAGTGTATGAATAAACTAGCCACAACAGATACGGTAATGGAAAGAGCAATGTTATACTGTCACATAAAAAGACGAACGAGTATGTAAGATTAAAGCAAAAGTCGATGATAGCACAACAAAAATTGCCAAACACAAAAATGAATCACACTATCTAGCTATGGACGGCTCGAAACAGAAGTGGAAGATCAAGTGAATAGAGCAAACAGAGCCGCAGGTTGTCTGAATGACACAATATGCAGAAATAAAAATATCGGCAAAGAAATGAGAGGCAGAATTTACAAAACCGTCATCAGACCAATAATGACATAGAAACACGACCCGATACAGAGAGAACAAAAAGATTGCTCGAAACATCGGAGATGAAAACCCTCCAAAAAATCGATGGTAAGACTCTATGGGACAGAGCTAGAAGTACAGATATACGACGGAGATGCAAGGTGGAAAACATTAATAACTGGGTAAGAAACAGAAGAATCGAATGGAATGACCACATAAGCCGAATGACAATAAATAGGGTAGTCAGGACAGCGAGAGACGGTTCCCCAATAGGAAAACGATCGGTGGGAAGACCACGAAAACGATGGAACGACAACTTACTAAAGACACATTGATAAAACAGACAGAGTCATGTCTATACAAAAAGAAGAAGAAGAAGAAGACGCACACTGTGAGCAAAAAAAAAGAATGTGTATGTACTTTACAAGACCTCTCGATCCCTGGCCGAATGCTATACCAAACACGCTACGATGACTGTGTCTGTATCGGTTCGGACGTACCTAATGACAATTCACGGTAACAAACAGGCAAGGTGTGAAGTATGTATAATAAATATACAATAAAATGTTTTAATAATACTCATCTTACTCCTGAGGAAGGCAAAACCAAAGACACAAAAATTATAATAAATATATTTACTAAAAACACTAATATATCCTTTTCACACCTTTTCTTGCACTGATATATTTATACATAACTAGAAAGATTAAGCAACTAAACGCCATACTGTCTGTGTGCGCATGCGCGCAGTATTATGAAATTTTACTCTCAATCGCGCCTAAAGAAGTATAACTTCAAATACTTTGAAACGATACAATTCAACATTGAAGACTTAACAAAGGTAAACGACCAAGAGAAAGACAACAGATGAGATGGGTAGATGACATAAAATAATAGCGAGGACATGTTGGAAGGATGTTGGTCAGGATAGAAATCGATGGAAGGAGTTGGGAAAGGCCTATGTCCAAAAATTGGTGATAGATGGCCAAGAAGAAGATACTTTAATTTACAACATCAACTAGTAAAATATCGTAGATATTAATTTGAATTAAAAAATATCCAAAAGATGAAGTTTTCGATCCTAATAGCATTATTAATAATATTTAGAAAATATTAAAATATTACTAAAAGATTTTAAAATCGAAAACTTATTGGTCCATTTCCTTGGTAAGACCTCCAAGGCTTCTAAAATTTGCAAGCCAAATGGATGCTGAAGCGAAGAAGACAAGAGGGAATTCAAAAAATTTACAATTCACGACCCCGTCTGTTCAGCTGGTAAATTCCAACAGAAAATGGACCTAGTTACTCGAAGGAGTAAAGACCAAAATAAAAATAAAATAAAAATTTTATTTTTAATTCAGTTTCAATGCGAAGGCAAAACAGTCTTACTTTTCAATTAGAATACGGAGCGCAGTCCAGTCCCTTGAATCGCGATTTTCGGCTCTTATTGGAGTCTCATGGAAAAGAACGTAGGCTTGTTCTCCAAAAAAAAAAAAAAATTATTTTATTTAAAAAATATCCTTTCCTTGGCCTCACATTTAATAAATCTCAAGAATATAAAGGCAAAGAAGGTGCTTAAAAATAAAATACGACCAAATAGTTATAACATACCTCCACGCTACTGTTGTTGCTGCTTCACCGACAGTGGAAATGGAATCTAAATAAGAAATACATTTCTCTCCACGCGAAAAATACCTCTTTAGATTTCTATCGGGTTTTATATTGTAGAAGCAGATGGAAAATGACGGCCTATTCTAGTAATTCGACCTTAAGAATCAAAAATAAATGGCCTGTTCTCGGCGAATACACGTATAAAAGTAGAAATGAAAGTAATTTCAATCTTTCAAAAGTAAGATTTCGTATGTAGTCTGGTTTTCTTGTACGAAATAGTATGTACTTTAGGGCATATAGGAGTAAAGCTCTGGATATGAGTCTGACCAAGCCATCTATTTGAATTTTATGAGCTTTATCAAATGCACTCGTATAGGAAAAGCAATAAATAGTTACAATAAAATGGCATAAAAGATCATCATCATCGGTGACTGCTGACAGCCCATGGGGGGCCATCGTCGCCCGTTGGGGTTTCTAGTCTCTAAAGTTTTACATGGTTTGGAGGCCAGCCACTAGTGATGTTGATATAGTTACTTTCGAGTAATCGTTACAAATCGTTACTTTTGTATAAAGTAATCATTTAAAGTATTCGTTACTTTGATTACTTTTCGCAATCGCATTTCTCGGTACATATTTTGTATTAGTAGGATATTTTGATTAGTACGATTACTTTTGTATTTGAGTACCGGTAATCATATCAAGAATCGCATTTCTCAGTATTTTGTATAAGATCCGATATAACAACGACCTTTACCGATCTATTTAATAAATAGAAATTAAATGATATGTAATCTATTATATTAAAAATTATTAAAAAAAAGGGGTGCCCGACATAATTATGTCCAGACTAATTAATAATTAAAAATGAATTTTTTTTATAAATTCTACTAATTTTTTGGCCCGGGCAGATATTATTTTAGATTTTTGGATCATGTCAATAAAATACACATATACAAAGGCATATAGGAAAAAATAAAAGATTTTTAGGGAAATAGTAAAACAGGAAAAATTTTCAATAGGAAAATGGGTGTAAACGTATAATTGCAGTATAAAATGCATCCAAATGTACATAAATATTCAGCCATGATTAAATTGAAGAGCATAGGACGCAATGAGTCTCCCTGTCTTATTTCACTGCCTATATCTAGAGATTCTGTAAGTTGTCCATCTATTCTGACTTCCACTTTGTTGTTATGGTAGATTTTTTCAATAGTTTTTATGATATCTAAGGGAAATTATTCTCTATTATACAGAAGATGGATTACATCTCTGAGTCTTAACTCTACTAAATGCTTTCTTCAAGTCAATCAGACATAGAAATGCTGGTCTATTATACTCTAGCTAGTGATTTCTAAGTAATTTGCTTTCTGACGAATATTGCATCGTTACACCATCTTCCAGTATGAAAACCCTGTTGTTCATCTGCTAAACTTATCCTCAGATTCATTAGGTCTTGTAAAAATTTAGTTGTAAGTTTTAGAGTAGTATTTAACAAGTTGATACTTCTGTAGTTTTCTGGCTGCTTTTTATCTCATTTTTGAATGGTAGAATTAGTTCGCTTGTTCTCCATTCTTCCGGTATTTTATTGTGTTTTATGATTTTGTAAATTAATGTTGTTAATTTTTCTGTCATTTCTGCACCACCCATTTTTCTATTGTAGACTTTTTTCCAGACGTCATCCTAATCCTAAATACAATGCAACTATGTATATTTAAAAATAGATTTATTTCTGTGTTTTTAGTGTTAAATGTCCTGGTCTAATCAAAACAATACCATACCTACATGTAAAATTAAAGTTGATGATCATAGTCTACAAATATTATCATTTCTACATTTTTTCCGGTCAATCTCAGCTAGGTATTTTTTTCTAGGCCTGATAAGACTAGCGTCTATTTATTATTAAATGTAATGTGTTGCATTTTTATTTTCAAAGAAACAAACATCTGTGAATTATCTACCTCGACAAATCGTATTTTAACGTATCTGTTTCTAGGCGCATGCTTTGTTAAATGATTTATCTCCCTCTGTTTCAGCTACTTCTCAGCGCCCTGTAATCCTGTAAAACTCTTCATAGTCTTTGCCCTTCATAGATTAAATTTTAGTTAACTGTACTGGTACCGAACACTCATGGAATATTGGTCCAATTCCGATATCAACCGATTGTAGATACAATACTCAAATGTGTACTCGCTCTGATACGACTGGTACAAAGTAACGATGTAATCAGAGTAATCAAAGTAATCAAAGTAAAGATTTGCCTCTCTGTATACTGTATAGTAATCGTTACTTTCGGTATTCGTAAGTAACGAGTACTTTGTAACGAATAGTTACCTTTTCAACATCACTACCAGCCACACGCATAACTTCTTAAAAGTTCTAAACGATTTTTATCTAAAATATTACTTTCTTGTTCCTTTTTTTAAAGAGGTCTTTTCGGCGTTATGTGTGTTTTGCTTGTTTGACTATGGTTGCCCATGTTTTTCTTTCATTTGTTTGTTTTTCCATTCTCGTATTCCTAGGTTTTTCAAATCCTGGTTAATACCATCAATCCATCTCTTTCTAGGCCTACCTCTCGGTTTCTTCCCATTTAACTCTTTTTTAAATACTTTTTTTGTATTTCTCTTATCATCCACCCTTTCTACGTGTGCTAACTGACTCAGTCGTTTACTTCGTATTTCTTTTATGATAGTCGGCCTGTTAAACACCTTATTTATTTCGTGGTTCATTCTTATACGCCATTCTCCATCCTCCGGTATAGGTCCCTATATTTTCCTTAAGAATTTTCTTTCCCATCTAAGAAGTTGTTCCTCTTGGCATAAAAGATGGCGTTCACATATTTTATCATACATGCTTATAACCTAAATGAAGTAAAGAAACACAGACTTACTCACAATCATTTAATAATACTTCGACGACCGGTTTCGATCTCTACACTATTCAGATCATTTTCAGTTACAAGTAGTTAAATGCTACAATTAAAGAAATCCAGAGTTAGAACATTGTCTGGTTGTATCAAAATGCAAAGAGAAAGCCCAAAAATTTTTGAAAAATATGCAACTGTTGACATTTCAGAACAACAAACTGATAAACACGTATGCACACATATGAGAAACAAGTACTCATAAGCACGCATACGCACATAGATGCATGTGGTTTATGACTATTTGTTGAATTAAGTTAAATTTTAAAATTATTAAAAACTTTTTTATAAAAAACCTAAAAACTATATAATTTTGATCCACTTACATGCCGTTACAAGGGATGCTTTGTAAGTTCATCGCTAAAAGTTCTCTTATAAAGTTATATTGTGTTAAATATATTAGCAATATAGTAAAATATAAATAATGTACAATATAACTTTATAAAATACGTCCACGGATAATAGCCATTTCCTAATTAATATATTGACAGTACCTATCAATGATATTACACATCGACTTACGTTTCATTTAATGCTTTGATTTAATTTGTTTGAAAATAAATAATAAGGTTCGGGTAAAAAAAATAGAACAAATATACCATTTGAGAGTGTGTTTCTTTATTTCTGTATTCTACATGAATTGCCTTGATATTTACATCTTTTGTTGATTTGCCTGGCCTAACGCCAAACTGATTATCGGATGTTGTTCTGAAGCTATTTTCTTGTGGCATTTTTACAATTTTAACTATTTAGAATGGGAAATAAGACACAATATTATTAAAAAATGATTTTTATTAACGTTTCGACGCCCAAATCGGGTGCCGTTGTCAAAATACAAAATACTATTAATATAAACAAAAATGTTGCTTAGTAAAAAAATTCTTCTAATAATTTATTTAATTTGACTCATTTACATCGGCAATTCAGATACATATGATACATTTTAAAGTAGAAGACTTTAAAATGATATTGCCAATATTTATGAGTTGCGTTCCTGGGACGACTTTACTGAAAGATAGTTCATTCGATTACATGAAATCAACCCCAACTCAAGAATATCCGTCACAAAAAAAAATCATAGCATGTGATCTGTCTTTAAAAAGACAACCACATGCAACGGTGACATTAAAATTCTCGCGTTAGAGATCTCATAGTAAATCACGAGGGAAAAACCTCGTGATACTATCCCGACATCGTAAGTATTTGGTCTTACATTTAATTTACTCTCAAAATTAATACCAAATTCTGACTTTACTATAATTTTGTTTAAATTATAAATAATATAAATAATACATGGGTATATAAGTAATACTAAAATATAAAATATGTACTAACTCGACTATTGACTTACTAATTGTGGTATTTTCTTTCTATTGACTTCCTCTTTCAGTATGGGTATCCACATCCTACTGCATTCCACCGAGGAATTTGCGACACAATTGGTTTCGTTTAGCATAATTAGAGTCGCTTCTTTGATTTTTCTCTTTTTACTATCTGTTTCTTTCAGGACTATACTTGAATCTCTCCACTGAACTCTATGTTCATTATCCCATGCGTGTTGACATATTTGAGATCTATCAAATTCTCTATTTTTAATATAAGATTGATGTTCACTTATTCTAACGTTTAATGGTCTTGATGTTTCACCTATATAAAACTGTTCGCATTCACAAGGTATTTTATAAATACAATTCTTTGTCCTTTCTTGTTCATTGTTAGGTTTAGTTTTAGATAGAATAGATCTCAATGTGTTGGTTGTTTTGAATGTTGTTGAAATGTTGAATTTATTTCCTATTGTTTTAAGTTTCTCGGATAGTCCTTTTATGTATGGTATTGATATTTTCCTCGTATTATTTCTTGTGAATGTTGTAGGATCCCGTTCAATGTTGTTCTGTTCCATTCGATCCAATCTTGACAATTCCTTATTTATAAACGATAAAGTATAATCATTTTTTAATAAAACAGATGTTAAGAATTGTTTTTCTTCTAAAAAGGAATTTTCGTTAGAACAAGTAATTTTGGCTCTATCATATAAGGATTTTATGATTCCCTTTTTAACGTTGATGTTGTGATTTGATTTGTAATTGAGATATCTGTTGGTATGTGTTGGTTTTCTATACACTTGAGTCTCATATCCAGTATCCTTCTTTAAGACTAAAACATCGAGGAAAGGCAGGGTGTTATTATATTCCTTTTCCATTGTAAATTTTATTGTCTCTTCTTGATCGTTTATAATATTCAGGAATGTATCCAACAATTCTGATCTATGAGGCCATATTGAAAACACATCATCTACATATCTCCACCATACAGTGGGTTTTAAATTTTGTTTAGAAATGATATTAGTTTCGAAATCCTCCATAAATATATTAGCCAATAATGGAGATAAAGAGGAGCCCATTGCTAGACCAAAATTTTGTTTATAAAATTCATTATTTAGTTGAAAATAGGTATTATTAGTACATAATGTCAATAACTCCATTATAGCTGATACATCTAGTTTTGTCCTAGTTGTCAATGTATCATCATTCTCTAATTTCGTTTTGATTATGTTTAAAGTTTTATCTAATGGCACATTTGTAAATAAACTGTTTATGTCAAAACTTACTAAAATATTATTTGGATTAAACTCAATAGTTGATAATTTGTTTACAAAATGTTTTGTATTTTTTATAAATGTGTCATCATTATTAGCAAATGGTTTTATAATGTTTAATAAAAATTTGGATAGTTCACTACAAGGAGAACTGATGGTACTACAAATGGGTCTAAGTGGTATGTTCGGTTTATGAATTTTCGGTACTCCATAAAAATGTGGTGACTTACTGTAATGAGGTGTAATTAATTTTCTTTGATAGTATGTTAGATCATTTTTAAATTTGAATAAAGTTCTATAGATTTTGTTTTCCAGTGTTTTCGTTGGATCCTTCGTTAATTTGGTATAAGGTCCATTTGTAATTAGATCTGTAATTTTGTCCTCGTATTGTATTTTATCTATTATTACAGTTGCATTTCCTTTATCCGCTGGTAGGATCGTTATGGAGTCATCATTTTTTAAAGTTTTTAAAGCTTTAATTTCCTCTTTACTGATGTTCTGTTCAATTTGATTTGTCTTTTCCAATTCAAGTTTACATAGTACCCTATACTGTTCTTTTTCATGAGTTGGTAAACACTGTGATATTTTTTCCACTGAACTAATTATGTCTAATTTTGGAATAGATGGATGAGTAACAGCATAGTTTAAACCCTTTGACAATACCAAATTCTCCGTTGCATTTAACTGTCTATTTGATAGATTGACAACTGTCGCTAATATGTCATTATTTCTATTTAGGTTATCAAAAGTATGTATACTATTTTGTTCTAAAAGAATATTAAATTTATTTAAATGTATATTTCTTTGTTTCTGATATGAATTTTGATAAATTATGTGTAAACTAAAAATAATTCGATCAAAATCAGAATTTGATATCATTCCGAAAAGCAAATCTTTAATACTTACGATGTCTTGTTCAATAAAAAATAAATTTGACCTGTGAAATTGTAACCTTTCCCGGATCATTGACAAACTGGCTCTATGTAGAATATTTTGGAGTCTTCTGCTTGAATATGCTGGCCGTAACCTCAAGCCCTTCGGTATTAAGTTGTTATCTCTACATCGTTTTAAGAATTTGATAGAATTTTGACAGTGTGCCAGTTTCTCGTAGAAGGTTTCCAATTTCCTAAAATTTTGACACACGCTAGGCCCATACCGGTTTCTTAATGTTGTTCTGAAGCTATTTTCTTGTGGCATTTTTACAATTTTAACTATTTAGAATGGGAAATAAGCCACAATATTATTAAAAAATGATTTTTATTAACGTTTCGACGCCCAAATCGGGTGCCGTTGTCAAAATACAAAATACTATTAATATAAACAAAAATGTTGCTTAGTAAAAAAATTCTTCTAATAATTTATTTAATTTGACTCATTTACATCGGCAATTCAGATACATATGATACATTTTAAAGTAGAAGACTTTAAAATGATATTGCCAATATTTATGAGTTGCGTTCCTGGGACGACTTTACTGAAAGATAGTTCATTCGATTACATGAAATTAACCCCAACTCAAGAATATCCGTCACAAAAAAAAATCATAGCATGTGATCTGTCTTTAAAAAGACAACCACATGCAAAAAGATTCAAGTATAGTCCTGAAAGAAACAGATAGTAAAAAGAGAAAAATCAAAGAAGCGACTCTAATTATGCTAAACGAAACCAATTGTGTCGCAAATTCCTCGGTGGAATGCAGTAGGATGTGGATACCCATACTGAAAGAGGAAGTCAATAGAAAGAAAATACCACAATTAGTAAGTCAATAGTCGAGTTAGTACATATTTTATATTTTAGTATTACTTATATACCCATGTATTATTTATATTATTTATAATTTAAACAAAATTATAGTAAAGTCAGAATTTGGTATTAATTTTGAGAGTAAATTAAATGTAAGACCAAATACTTACGATGTCGGGATAGTATCACGAGGTTTTTCCTGGTTTTCCCTCGTGATTTACTATGAGATCTCTAACGCGAGAATTTTAATGTCACCGTTGCATGTGGTTGTCTTTTTAAAGACAGATCACATGCTATGATTTTTTTTGTGACGGATATTCTTGAGTTGGGGTTGATTTCATGTAATCGAATGAACTATCTTTCAGTAAAGTCGTCCCAGGAACGCAACTCATAAATATTGGCAATATCATTTTAAAGTCTTCTACTTTAAAATGTATCATATGTATCTGAATTGCCGATGTAAATGAGTCAAATTAAATAAATTATTAGAAGAATTTTTTTACTAAGCAACATTTTTGTTTATATTAATAGTATTTTGTATTTTGACAACAGCACCCGATTTGGGCGTCGAAACGTTAATAAAAATCATTTTTTAATAATATTGTGGCTTATTTCCCATTCTAAATAGTTAAAAATGATTATCGGATATTTAGGTTTCTTCACACATTCGTCCATGAATTAATCACTCCCATATTTTCATGGCATGAGTAGGTTTATTGCCCTTTTAGGCCAGGAACCGAAGCTTTTCACCTCGCAATTTTTACAGAATGGATAGATTTGCTTGAAAATTTGAAAATAAGTAGTAGATAGACCAAGGATCAAAATCTATATGATGCCGATAGGCGCTTTTACCATGGAGTGGTTGTCACCCCATCACGGGGGTTGAAATTTTTATTATATTTTGACCGCAAAAGTTGATGAAAACATTCATTCTAAGCAAAAAATGTTCTATACATTTTTTTGATAAAATTAACAGTTTTCGATTTATTTGCCATCGAAAATGTTAGTTTTATATCGAAAAAAATCAATGTTTTGATAGGTATACTCATTTACGATTCACTCAATTGTTGCCGTAGAAAAAATTTTTTCAAAATAAGTTCTTGAGAATAAGCTACAAAAATTCGTTATTCGCTTTAAACTCCTGTTTTTAAAAACTAATTATTCTAAGCCAGTCAAACATCTAGAATCTATTAATAATACATAAATAAATAAGAATGAATAAGGCCAATGACTAAAAACACCGCTAACTTACATTATTATGCTTCCAATTGGATTTCTCCTTTTTTTTTCAAAAAAAATATTGATTTTTTAACCCTAACATTTTAAATTTTGATCCTAGAAGTTTGGTAAAAAAGAATGTTGTAGGTTTTTATAAGGCCTATAAGGCTATTAATATTAATTATTGTTAAAATCCTCAGTTGCAAAAAGAGGTGACTTTGAAAGGGTTGGTAAAGGTGGTTTTTGCATGTCATTACAAGTTTTAATTATCGATAGCTCACTCAATTTTTGCCGTAGAAAAAATTTTTGCAAACCAGGTTTTTGGAAATTAAATCGGCTACAATTTCAGATTTGAACATTTTTTCGTATCTCTGATGCTAATCTTGCTATTCTGAAGAAATAGCAATTTTTTCCAAACTTCAAAAATTCGTTATTTGCTTTTAACTCCATTTTTTTAAAAACTGTTAATTCTAAGCCGGTCAAACTTCTAGAACCTATTAAGAATACATAAATAAAAAAGACCAAATAAAGTCATTGACTAATTTTAATTAGGGTGGTGATTAGGGGGTTGCTTCCAATCACTTTTTCGCTGAAAAAAATAGGGACTGACATTCTTTTTCATTATAAGTTACTTAATTTTTGAGCTAGAGACTTTTTTTATTTCTGGAGATAGATATTTTTAATACTTCAAATTAATTTGAACAAGTTGTCCTCGAAAAATGCATAGTTTTCTCGTCTTTTGACTTTGAAACTACAATATTTAGCATTTGACGAAGAAGAGCCAACATATAATAAAGTATAGCTAGATTACTATTGGTCTTAAAGAAAATCTAAAAACTCGTTTTTGTTTATTTTTTCAAAAGGTACATTTTTGTTAAGTAAAGTTGTTTTGATAAAACGAAAACTTTTGGAGTTATTACCAGAAAACTTATTAAAAACATTGATTTTTTCGATATAAAACCAACACTTTCGATAGCGAATAAATCGAAAACTATCAATTTTATTAAAAAAATGTATAGAACGTTTTTTGCTAAGAATGAAGGTTTTTACCAACTTTTGTGATTAAAATATAATAAAAAATTTCCACCCCTGAGATGGGGTGGAAACCACCCCCATGGTAAAAGCGCCTTTCAGCATGATATAGATTTTGATCCTTGGACAATCCACTACTTTTTCTCAATTTTTCAAGCAAATCGATCCATTCTGTAAAAATTGCGAAGTTTTGTCCTATTTTAAGCTTCATAACTTGGACTATTTAATTTGTATGTTGTTGTATCTCTCCCTTAGTTTTGTTAACAGGTAATATACTGTTTTTCCATTTGTCTAGCAATTGTCCAACTTCTACAATTCTATCAAATATACCTGTTAGCTAACTTGTTCTTGTCTCTCCTAATGCTCTTCACAATTTTCCAGAAATATCATTTTAAATAATTTTCCTTTCTTTATTTTTTACTATACTGTTACTGTCTTCGCAGATTTTGCCACTGTTAAGGTATATAATAGTATCTTCTCTTCATATTTAATTTTTTCTTGACCATCCAAGTATATTTATTCTCTTTCCATCCAAGTACATATCTTTCCTGACTTTTTTTAAGTATTTCAACCGAACTACTATGCCTAATGATACTGGCTATCTTCCAAAATATTGTACCATAAATTTCTTACATCATAATATATCTTTTTTATTTTTGTCATAAAATAATCTTTTTGGAGTAATTTTGTCCACTTTTGTAGGTAATAAGTTGAATTTCTTTCTTTCGAAGGAATGTGTTCACTAGTTTACAACGTTTTTTACCCAGCCATGGAACCAACGTGTATAAGTAGTATAATCAATCCTAAATAAGGTTAGGTAGTGAAAAAGAATCAGGACGTCCAATTTTTTATATTTATTTTTTAAGTTTTTCATAATTACTCATATATTATGTTAAACAAAAAAAAACTGAAAATGACACAGACTACTTTTTGTTTTATACTGATTTGTATCAGTTTCTCTTAATGTAGACCAGCAGTAGTCGGCTAGCATATTTTCGTCCCAAAAGCCTTGGTATCTCTCTTCAAAAGTCTTCAAGTCTTGATGAAAACGTTCGCCGTGTTCGTAACTTATACTTCCCAGATTTTCAGGAAAAAAATCTAGATGCGGGTGTAAAAAATGAATTTTTAGGGACATATTCACAATACCCCGTTTTGTTGTTTCCTAGGAATTGTTTCACTACCGCTTTAAAAGAATACCAAGCATCTTTTTCAACATCGGACAAATGGTGGTGAAAATTTTTATCTTTTAGGATTTTTGTTATCTGGGGGCCCACGAAAATGCCCTCTTTCATTTTGGCATCAGACAGATTAGGAAAATATTTTTTAAATATTCAAAGGAAGTACCATTTTTGTTAAGCGCTTTAACAAAATTTTTCATTAATCCTAATCTCCACAGACTTCCCATTTATGATCCTCATATTTTATTAGATTAATTAAGGTTGTCATAGTTTTAGATGATTCTTTACAATTAACTGCATATTCTAGGAAAAGAGGGTTTTTTGTTGACATTATATAATAATACAGTTTTAAGGCTTACTTTGGAAGAGTCTATAAACAAACGCCACTCTTTAGCATCGTAAGACTGGCCCATCGAAACGAAAAGAACAGAAATATCACTGCAGTACTCATATCCATTCTTTGATTCAAAATACTTAGCAAATTGATCACTTCCCCTGCGATAAACAGTCACTCGGATGTCAGGAGCTAATAAATTCCATTGCTTAAGTCGTGAAGCAAGCAATTCAGACTTACTTTTAAAAGCTGCATGTCTCTCACAAGATCATTTAGTTCACTCTGTGAAATCATATGTGCTCCCTCGACCCCAAATTCACATCCACTAAACACTCCATCATCAGATTCATCCAAATTAATGTTAGGAATCTAAATCGGGTTTTCTGTCTCAGTTTCCATATACTCTGGTTCATTTTCTCTGCCAGAACTGCTAGGGGTGCCGTGGCAGTTAGTAGTCATTCGCATCGGGTAAAAATTTTTGGAAAATATGAAAATATACATCGTTTTAAGCTATTTTCCCGAAAAAAATTTGCGGATTACTCATTCATTGAAATAAAAATCAACTTTGAAAATTGGTTTTTTCCATACATAACCTTAGTAATTTCAGACATATTTTCACCAAAGAGAAGTGTATATTTTATATTTGTAGGTACTGACCTTTTATTTATATCTTATTAATGCATATTAGTGCGGTATAATTCATTATTTTTATCAGAATACTGGATTATATTGAAGATATTATAATCCAACAAAATTTTAAATTCTCTCTGTCAACATTTTTGCAATCAAGTAATCACAAAAGACACAAAATCACAAAATCTTTATGACATTTAGATCGACATTCGACAACGACTGTGCTAGGTTGCCAATTTTTTTCGTAGGGTTTTCTGTTTCAAATATTGATGTAATTTAAATAAATCAAAATATCTTTGGAATTTGAAAATTTGTCAAAACAAGATTAGTTGTCATTCACGTTTAGTATCGAAAAATGGATGTAACTTCTTATTTTGATATTAATAATATCACACAAAAAAGCGATTTAGAATTAATCCAACATTTGCAAAGTGTTTGATTAATTAAAAAACAGTTTGTGCAAAGAAAGACAGTGTTGCCGTTTATGTACGGTGAGGTCAATGGAGAGATACAAATTAAACTATGTTTTGTTTATTAGGGTGGGTTGTGATTGCGCGCAGCGGTCAAATACCTCCTGCGGTTCTCTCACTCTATTACCCGTAAGTTAGGTTTGGACCGAAGGGTTAGGTCTTCCTCCTTTCTGACCGCTGCGCGCAATTGCAGTCTGCCCGTTTATTAATTGTAAACTGCCATTTATTATGTAAACTGCCATTACCATTTGTCAGCTGCCAATGTCAACAAAAAAAGAAGAAAATGTCATTGTCAGCTGCCAATGTCAACAAAACAAACTGTCATTGTCAGCTGTCAGTGTCAGCAAAAAAAGAAGAAAATATCGTCAGCTGTCAATGTCAACAAAAAAAGAAGAAAATGTCACTGTCAGCTATCAAAATCAACAAAAAAAGAAGAAACTGTCATTACCATTTGTCAGCTGTCAATGCAAACAAAAAAGAAGAAAATGTCATTGTCAGCTGTCAATGTCAACAAAAAAAACTCATTGTCAGCTGTCAGTGTCAACAAAAAAAAGAAGAAAATGTCACTGTCAGCTGTCAATGTCAACAAAAAAAAGAAGAAATTGTCATTACCATTTGTCAGCTGTCAATGTCAACAAAAAAACGAAAAAACTGCCATTACCAGTTGTCAGCTGTCAATGTCAACAAAAGAGAAGAAAATGTCATTGTCAGCTGTCAATGTCAACACAAAAACTGTCATTGTCAGCTGTCAATATCAACAAAAAAAGAAGAAAATGCCATTGTCAGCTGTCAATGTCAACAAAAAAAACTGTCATTACCAGCTGTCAATGTCAACAAAAAAAGAAGAAAATGTCACTGTCAGCTGTCAATGTCAAAAAAAAAAGAAACTGTCATTACCATTTGTCAGCTTTCAATGTCAACAAAAAAAGAAGAAAATGCCATTGTCAGCTGTCAATGTTAACAAAAAAATAAGAAAATGTCATTGTCAGCTGTCAATTTGTAACACAACATTAAATGCCAACAAAGTTGAAGAAAACTGTATTGTTAAATTTGAATTGTTTAATTACTGCATAGTAGGTGGCACTAGCAATAAATATAAAAATTAGGTATGTCACACTTTAAAAATCCCTAGATTTCAAAGATAAATCGAGAAAAATCCCTCCTGTACCGATGCCCGTACGGTCCAGGTTTGGTTAGGTTAGGTCCATTTCCCCACAAAAATGCGTCTATATTTGTTACTTGTAAAACTAAAAATTTTTATAGATTTGGCAACATCCAGCAACGTCACATGTAATTATCAATATGGCGGTCTAAAAAAGTGTATAAAATCCAATTTTCAAAGTCTTTTATTATTTAAACTAATGGATAACCCGCAAATTTTTTTTTTGAGAATAGCTTAAAATAATGTATATTTTCGTATTTTCCAAAAAATTTCTCTCATAGCGGATGACTACTAACGGCCACGGCACCGTATTGTACATATATGCTTTTTGTTTTTGTTGTTAAAGCCTCTTGTTTTTGTAAGGCAAAAGTAACAGTCCGTGGCGTGATTTGTTGGTCTTCTCCACAACATTGGGACTCCGAATTGCGAGTATTTTTTATTATCTGCAGCCCAGTTCGTTAAAATACTTCTAATTATTACATACTACACCAGGAACCCATTTTTTATCAAGATTTTTTATCGATATTTAGAAGTATTGAAAATATGCCTGTTTTACTGTTTCTGAGATCGGTCTCTTCTTTTTTGTTAGGATTATTTTACCACAAACATGGCAAAAGTTGTTTGGGCTTACTTTACACTTCTTTGATGACATTTTGAAATTAATTTAAACGTCAATACCTAATCATTTTAACACAACAATAGCGAAGGTCAACTGGACGCAAGGAAAAAATGACTGAAAAACTTCATGGTGGAATATCGCAAAAACTTGACGTGATAAAAATTTGTGAGATAGGTTTTAGTTATACGAGGGCAGTCAGAAAACAAATTTTGTGTCAATTGTTTTTGGGTAGACGAAAAAATATATATTTGTAAACTAGTGAATCGTTATATCTAAATCTGTTGCTAATTTATTAGTCCTCTATGTTTTACCTCCTATCCTCTTTTGGATTGCTTCACATGTGCATCAAAATCAGTTCCGATTATGACTTTTTTCTCTAATGGAACATCACTCAGTTTCTCTTCTAATTGATTATATAAACTTTTCTTTTGGAGTACGGTCCTGACAATGATAATATACATCACGTTGTAAACCGCTGCGATATTTATCAGTTTTTAAATGATAAAAACACAGTTTAAAATTATTTTGTTAGTTCCTCCACATTGTTATAGTGGAAACACCATGTAAACCCCGCAAACCTGACGTGAGTACCAAAAACCACATCTATTATATTTATATTAATAATAATATAACCTATAAAATATCCAAGAAATATAAATAGGACCAGTTTTGGGCCAAGATCCACACCGGTTTTTGAACCGGCGACAGGGCCGGCCTTGCAACGTCTCCAAAATTAATCAAACATGACTTCGAATAACACCATGAACACTACACAAACTACATCTCACATCTCATATTCCAGTGTTGTTAACACGTTTAAACAACCAACAAAAGACGAAGCCATAGTTCTTTCTAGTATTGAAGGAACCAAAGTTCAAGAGTACATCATAGCCGTCGGTTCAATAGTTGGTCCACGTAACGTATCTTTCGCTTCCAGAATAGCCAATAATAGAATATGTATATATCTCTCTTCTAAAAATATGGTGATTCATTGCTGCATTCCCACAAATACGTCAATATAAAAGAAACTCAAGTAGAAATAAGAAGACTTATCACTCCAGCTCAAAGACTGATAATATCAAACGCTGGTCCTTCTGTTCCAACCACGTTAATTGAACAAGAACTACGTAAAATGGGTATAAGCGCCGTCTCTAAAATGACTTTTCTTAGGGTAGGAATGCCTGAAAGCGAATACAGCCATGTCTTGAGTTTTAGAAAGCAAACATTTATCACACCTTTAGAAAATATGTCCATTCCCGATTCTTTCATGATCTCTCATGATAATACCACTTACAGACTATACCTTTCTATAGAAGGATTCAACTGTTCAAAATGCAAGACTATTGGTCACCAGGAAACAGAATGTCCTGACAATGCTAATACAATCACTTCTAATGCAACCACTTCTAATACAACCAATCTTGACTCAACCAATTCTAATCCACCCACTTCTAATACAACAAATCCTGACCCAACCAATTCTAATCCAACCACTTCTAAAGCTCTTCCAGAAACCTCCCAAAACACACAATATATAACAAATCTACCTTATAACCAAACAGAACAAAAACCTTCTGACAAAGCCTTAATATCCACCTCTAACGATCACCCAGCATCTTCCCAAAACATATTAGATCAGATCCCAGACGTACAGGTCTCTAATAATAACCAATTAGAATCTACCATAGAAACTGACGACATGTCAAGACCTACAAATAATACAAATGAAACAAATACTTTAAAAATAACAACATCATCAACTTCCAACAAGATCAGCAATCTTACTCCATTAGAAATAACACAACCTAAAATTATTCCAAACGTCACGAAACATCCAAAAAGGCTCATCTCATCGTCTCCAGAAATCAACGAAAATACCACACAGACCGATTCTCATATCTTCACTTCTCCAGTAACAAGGAAATCAAAGAAAAAAACAAAAACGTCTAAAAGAAATTCTCGACATGAACTTTTACTTTCCCTAGAGACAATTAAAGACAAAATCGCAAACAGATCACCACCATTTGTCCTTAACTTCGACGAAATATGTGACTTTCTCGAAAACACATTAAACGCAAAACATCCCGAAATAACCTCAAAAAACTATTCGAACGAAACAGCCGAATTAATTCAGATCCTTAATTTTGTTCACGCTTATACCCACAATTCAAAATTAAAGAATAATATAACTCGATTAAGAAAGAAACTAAGCCCCAATAATTTCTCTTCCACAGAAGAGACCGATGAAACACATTCTCAGTCAGAACTCGAAAATGTCTAATCTAACCCCTATATATTACAGTGGAATATCAATGGGTTCTACACCCATTTAGAACAATTAAAACTTCTAATAAACGAAACATGCCCTAAGATCTTATGTCTTCAAGAAACCTATTTTAAGCAATACAATATTAATCTTCAAAACTACCAATGTTTTCCAAAAAATAGAATAGCACAACAGGCAAGTGGCGGAGTAGCCATCCTTGTAAGAACAGACCTAGAAGCTAAGCCAATCACATTAAGAGTGTCCTCAATTTCAAAAAGAAAGAAGATCCCATAGAATCACAGACGATGACCTCAAGACAATCCTCACCAAAAAAGTTTCATCAGTGTTAACATATTTAAAAGACATCAAATTGTATAATATTAAATTAAGTTGTATTATATATTTAATGTAATACTTTGTATTGTCATATCCACTAATAATCCTGCGCGGTTGATGTGGTTTTGTGTTTGAGACGTTTGAGAAGCACACAAAATTCATTTAATACTTATTTATCAAGTACAATGAAATTACATTGTAAAGACAACGAAGTCAACTTTACTAAGTAACAAGACATTTACTCAATACACACACTACACATTATCTATCTGATTGCGAAATTAACAGTACTTACCTTGCCAATAGCTATTATTGTCGAGGCATTAAGCTGAATAAAAAAATAGTTTGAGAACATTTATTTCATCTAACAATAAAAGACTGAAAACGTTTGTTTTCTATACTTCCACAAAATTTATTATATCTAAGTGACTACAGCTGTTTCGGCGGAGTGCCTTTCTCAAGTAATATAGTTTACAATGTGTTTGCCTTTTTAATCTTCAACTGAAGAGGTTGAGGAGTGGGGAGCTATTTGTCTCGAGTTGGTCATTCAGAATTATATCTGTATTTTTCAGTTTATTAATTTCCATAGATTCTAAAAAAGATAGCTTAAGGCCTTTATTTTGAATATGTAGAATTTGAAACTCTTCATTGAAAGAATGATTATGATCTAGAAGGTGAAGTGCGTATGTAGAAGTGTCTGTTTTTCTATTGTTGAATGCCCTTTTGTGTTCTGCTATCCGTTTGTCAAAAGTTCTGCCAGTTTGACCGATGTACGTTTTCGGACAGTCACCACATGTTAGTTTGTACACACCACTCTGTAGTTGCTTTCTCTTTCGGCTTTTATTGTTCTTAATATATTTGCTTAAGTTGTTGTTAGTTCTGAAAGCTGGTGTTATTCCTTTCTTTTTTATGTATCTGGCTATTGTTGTTGTTATCTTGCCAGTATATGTGAGAGAGCAGAAGGTACTGGGTTCTTTCTGTGGTGGTGGATACACTAATTTCAGGGCTTTCTTGTGGAGTTTTTGGTTTAAAATTTTGTTAACTGTTTGTTCGTTATAGCCGTTGTTTACTGCTATTTGTTTAATGATGTTTAGTTCTATTTCGAAGTTATTTTTTGTCATGGGAATTTCTGTCAGTCTATGTATCATGCTATGGTAGGCTGCTAATTTGTGTTGTGTAGGATGGGATGATGAATTGTGTATAGTTGTGTCAGTATGGGTAGGTTTATGATATACGGAGAACTCATGTTTGTTGTGTAGTCTGGAAATCGTTACATCTAGAAAGTTTATAGAGTTATTCTGTTCTGTTTCTACTGTAAACTCAATATTATTATGAAGTGAATTAATATATGATAGAAATTGGTCAAGTTGTCTGTTAGTTCCTGTAAAGCATACTAGTATATCATCCACGTATCTCCACCAATATAAGAACTGTTTAAATACGGGATGTTTAGAAATTGTTGTTTCAAGTTGGTTCATAAATATATCTGATAGCAATGGGCTTAGAGGATTACCCATAATAAGTCCTGCACTGTTGTTTGTGTATATTTGATTATTGAATTCAAAATAGTCTTGATTTATGCAAATTTCAAGAAGGTGTAAAATTTCAGATGCAATGATCGGATTTGTACTATTATGGTCTAAAAGATTCTTAACTAAAACAAAAGTTTCTGTAGGAGGAACACTAGGAAAAAGATTTTTTACGTCAAATGAAATTAGTCTGGAGTTTTTGGGCAATTGAAAATGTTGTATTTTATTAACTAGTTCTAGTGTATTTTTTACGGTGAATTTAGGTGAAAATTTAGTGTATTCTGTAATAATATCTGACAGTTTTTTTGAAATTTTATATGACGGAGCTGTATAAAAAGAAACTACAGGTCTTATTGGGTGGTCAGGTTTGTGTAGTTTAATAAAAGAGTATAATTTAGGAGGTTGTGGGTTCATAATATTAAGGTATTTCTGTTCTGTTGGATTTAGTATTGATTTTGAATTTTCAATGGCTAGTTTAATTTGTTTTCGGTATTTTTCTGTGGGGTCTTTGTTTAGTTTTATACTGTTTTGGTTAGTTAAAAATTCTATTGTTTTGTTATTATAGTCTCGTTTGTCGATAGCAATAGTAGTGTTACCTTTGTCTGCTTTTGTAAATATTATGTCATGTTTTATTGATTTATTTTTAATTGAAACGGCTATTTGGTTTTCTTTGAAACAGGAATTATTAGTTTCACTACATACATCAGTAATAGATTTTGCAATGATGCTTTTTTCTATGTTTTTGGCAGTTTTGTTTAACGCTACTTCACATTCTACACCTAAATACTCTAAATTTTTTTGATTATTATGTTGAGGCAAGTTGTGTTTGAATCCTTTCTCTAAAAGTTCTATTTCACTATTATTGAATTTAGTATCTGTTAAGTTTATAAATCTATTGAAAAAATTATGATTTGAAAAATTTGTTGTATGAGTATTGAGTTTTTTACTATTGCAAATTAGATTATTTAGTTTTTTACATTGTGTATTAAATTTTTTGTCTATTATATTATCTACTTCAGTTCTTACTTTAGAATCTAGGATGTCAAATTCTATATTATCTAATCTATAATGTAATTCTGAATGACATACCTTAAGATAAACAGCTATAATATCTCGTTTTCTGTATTGGTATATTCTATATTATAGCTGTTTATCTTAAGGTATGTCATTCAGAATTACATTATAGATTAGATAATATAGAATTTGACATCCTAGATTCTAAAGTAAGAACTGAAGTAGATAATATAATAGACAAAAAATTTAATACACAATGTAAAAAACTAAATAATCTAATTTGCAATAGTAAAAAACTCAATACTCATACAACAAATTTTTCAAATCATAGTTTTTTCAATAGATTTATAAACTTAACAGATACTAAATTCAATAATAGTGCAATAGAACTTTTAGAGAAAGGATTCAAACACAACTTGCCTCAACATAATAATCAAAAAAATTTAGAGTATTTAGGTGTAGAATGTGAAGTAGCGTTAAACAAAACTGCCAAAAACATAGAAAAAAGCATCATTGCAAAATCTATTACTGATGTATGTAGTGAAACTAATAATTCCTGTTTCAAAGAAAACCAAATAGCCGTTTCAATTAAAAATAAATCAATAAAACATGACATAATATTTACAAAAGCAGACAAAGGTAACACTACTATTGCTATCGACAAACGAGACTATAATAACAAAACAATAGAATTTTTAACTAACCAAAACAGTATAAAACTAAACAAAGACCCCACAGAAAAATACCGAAAACAAATTAAACTAGCCATTGAAAATTCAAAATCAATACTAAATCCAACAGAACAGAAATACCTTAATATTATGAACCCACAACCTCCTAAATTATACTCTTTTATTAAACTACACAAACCTGACCACCCAATAAGACCTGTAGTTTCTTTTTATACAGCTCCGTCATATAAAATTTCAAAAAAACTGTCAGATATTATTACAGAATACACTAAATTTTCACCTAAATTCACCGTAAAAAATACACTAGAACTAGTTAATAAAATACAACATTTTCAATTGCCCAAAAACTCCAGACTAATTTCATTTGACGTAAAAAATCTTTTTCCTAGTGTTCCTCCTACAGAAACTTTTGTTTTAGTTAAGAATCTTTTAGACCATAATAGTACAAATCCGATCATTGCATCTGAAATTTTACACCTTCTTGAAATTTGCATAAATCAAGACTATTTTGAATTCAATAATCAAATATACACAAACAACAGTGCAGGACTTATTATGGGTAATCCTCTAAGCCCATTGCTATCAGATATATTTATGAACCAACTTGAAACAACAATTTCTAAACATCCCGTATTTAAACAGTTCTTATATTGGTGGAGATACGTGGATGATATACTAGTATGCTTTACAGGAACTAACAGACAACTTGACCAATTTCTATCATATATTAATTCACTTCATAATAATATTGAGTTTACAGTAGAAACAGAACAGAATAACTCTATAAACTTTCTAGATGTAACGATTTCCAGACTACACAACAAACATGAGTTCTCCGTATATCATAAACCTACCCATACTGACACAACTATACACAATTCATCATCCCAGACTACACAATACAAATTAGCAGCCTACCATAGCATGATACATAGACTGACAGAAATTCCCATGACAAAAAATAACTTCGAAATAGAACTAAACATCATTAAACAAATAGCAGTAAACAACGGCTATAACGAACAAACAGTTAATAAAATTTTAAACCAAAAACTCCACAAGAAAGCCCTGAAATTAGTGTATCCACCACCACAGAAAGAACCCAGTACCTTCTGCTCTCTCACATATACTGGCAAGATAACAACAACAATAGCCAGATACATAAAAAAGAAAGGAATAACACCAGCTTTCAGAACTAACAACAACTTAAGCAAATATATTAAGAACAATAAAAGCCGAAAGAGAAAGCAACTACAGAGTGGTGTGTACAAACTAACATGTGGTGACTGTCCGAAAACGTACATCGGTCAAACTGGCAGAACTTTTGACAAACGGATAGCAGAACACAAAAGGGCATTCAACAATAGAAAAACAGACACTTCTACATACGCACTTCACCTTCTAGATCATAATCATTCTTTCAATGAAGAGTTTCAAATTCTACATATTCAAAATAAAGGCCTTAAGCTATCTTTTTTAGAATCTATGGAAATTAATAAACTGAAAAATACAGATATAATTCTGAATGACCAACTCGAGACAAATAGCTCCCCACTCCTCAACCTCTTCAGTTGAAGATTAAAAAGGCAAACACATTGTAAACTATATTACTTGAGAAAGGCACTCCGCCGAAACAGCTGTAGTCACTTAGATATAATAAATTTTGTGGAAGTATAGAAAACAAACGTTTTCAGTCTTTTATTGTTAGATAAAATGAACTTCCATCAAGTAACGGTCGAATCCATCAACATTTATTTCATTTTTATTTTTTTCAAAAATTTAACTTTATTTATTTTTATTTTTACTAATATAAATAATACCGTTAATAGATAAATATACAAGGTATATTTATTTTTAATTAATATTAATAACTAATTATTAAATTGTACTAGGTAAATATACCTTGTATATTTATCTATTAACGGTATTATTTATATTATTTTAAAGTGCGCATGCGATTTGCTGACAATTTGTCACTGACTAGTCGTCGAAAGGTACTCGCGAACGCACCTATTATTTCGTCGGTCCGCTAAATGGTTAAAAAATATTTGTTGAATTCTTTGCTAATTTGTTACGTAATACTGTCCAAACTTTGTTTTGTTTTTGTCGATTTTTTCTTCCCCATATTTATCTTTTTCTCAACAACACTCAACAAATCAACCGAGCTAAACTTCATTAGAAGAGAGGCTTCTATTAATTCAATCAATAATTTCAGAAGTCATATATAGAGGATTTATTGAGAAAACAAACAAGCCATTTATTCGCTTCGAAAGGTACGGATGTAATTTACTTAATGCGTAAAATAAACGAAGTGGTCCTAAGAAAATAGCAAACAATAAAAAAAGTGTTTTTCCAAACTTTAGAATGTATAAATTTATGAGTATTTTTTTTTCTCTGATTGGAGTGTGTGAAAACATGAGTTGAGGTGTAAATTGAGAGCCGTTTGCTCAAATTTGGCAGCTGCTTATCTAAATTACCTGTTCATATCGTTCGTATCAAATCAGTTGATATTAAATATATTTCCGATATATACAGAGTGGAGCAAAAGTCTGGCAACGCCTAATTATTATCTATTAAATTTATGATACGAATTGTACTGATCGAACTGATTCAACTAAACGTTTTTTCCTTTAAAACGTTCAATCAGTACGTGTTGCCAGTTCTGATATACGAAACCGAAACTTGGGCTTTTAATAATGTAGCGTTTATAAAACTAAGGAAAATATGATCTTTTAGGATTTGTATAGTTTTTACAACCCCTTTCTAAGAAAATCCAATTTTTTTAATCAGTCCTTTTGTATGTAATATAAATCGCATAAAATTTTCTAACCCGCCCCTGATCTATTGCACCATATTGACAAATTTTAAGAAATACTCCGTCGTACAATTTTTGATACGCAGATCCCTATTCGAATTTTCTAGAAGTAATATCAGAAACCAGTTTGATTGGTCTGTTTGAATGTGGCACAAAAATCGTTAGTCGTGATTGGCTGTAACGAACGGAAATCGGAAGTTGCGTATGCGTATGACATGATAGAAGAATTTTGCCAAGACGCGAAGAAGGAAGATTTATTCTTACGATGGTAGCGAATCAATAAACATTAATCTGTAGATCAGAAACCGGCTTTTCTGCAGAAGAATGTCTAATAAGTGAATTTAGGATATGAAAGTTTATTTGCGATGGTGGTATTTGGTCAGTAATATGGTAGCAATTTTTTTATGGTAAAATAAGTGGAATATACGTTGTTGGAAACCTATGGCGTATCGTAGTCCTTTGTGAAGCCGGCTTGGTAATATGAATATATGGTTATGTATGGTGATAGATTTAACCCAAGTCTTCTGGATTAGAATCCTTTTTCTAGAGGTAAATCAGCAATTTTCCTATTTTTTCATGGAATGGTGCAATTTCCCTGTAAATTTCCATCCATTCGTCGAGTGACGTATAAATTACTCTTGTGTCAAGTGTTAAGTTTCCCAATGGTGAATATTTTGAAGTACATAATGTGAATTTTCGAATTTTAAGGTACAGTGACTATTTTAATTATAAAATTTGGATAAACTATTAATGTAATTTTTTCTGATCAACAGAAAATAATTTTTTTGGAACTTACAATATAAAAATATGACAAAGTAAATTGTTGGTCAGATCATAAAATAATTTTTGCTTCCACGATTAAAATAAAAAGGATTGTAAAAAACAAAATAATTGTGAGTTAATATTAAAATTTATTTGAAACTTTTTGAATTATTTGAAAAATATTAAAAGATTCTTGGAATGATAGTTGACAAGTGACATAAGGGACATAGTCGACAGTTGATATTTCCAACTAAGTAAGTACGACATAAATATTGTTCCCTGGATGAATATAAATTTTGTTTTAATATAAATGCTATATATGTCAAGTATGTCAGATATCAAATCAATAACACAATAAATATATTGCTTATTTTTGGTGCACCATATCTATGTTATAGAAAAGTAGATATATCTTTTTATCACAGGTAATTAAAATATTTGATGTAATCTAGAAAGTTCAATTTTTGTTTGGTTTTCTAAAAAGGAATGAGTTTTCAATAACTATATTCTGTCCTGTTTATTTATCACTAACCTATTAGCAAAATTTTAACCACAAATTAAAAGCTTTTTAGAGTCGATTAAGAGAAATCTTTTTACCCAGTTAGAGTCAGATATTGGACAATATACAGAAAAATTCTGGTATGGCGCCCTCAAGAAAATATAGCCAGGATTTCTTCTAACACCCTAGGATTTTTGTAGTCCTGTCACCAGTGGGGGTACAACGGCCTCCTTAATTCAGATGGACTTACCCAAGTTTTTTATGTATCTTGACCCGTAGAACACGAATTTTTTGGGTAACAGTCGATCCGGATGTCGATATGATAGATGTAGATAAGATATTGACGCCCTGTATAATATCTATTTTCTATTACGTAAGTATCTATACATTTTAACGTTTATTTATTTTGCGTATTTTGCAGAATGGTAAAAAACAGTAAATTGTTATTTTGATTTAACAATGTTTACATTAATAATTTGACTTATATTTGACAGTTGACAGTTATATTGTCCCTACTTGTTAGTTTTAGTTCTAATAAATTTTGTTGGTTAGTTACATAAATAAATTAAGTAAAAATGAAAAAATGACTTGTTATTTGAAGAAGGTGGAAAAACCATATTATGTATAACATGGGAGTAAAGTGCCTTTTCCCCCTTGAATGATTACTGCCCTCCGCTACGGGTCGGGCAGTAAACTTCATTATCGGGAGGAAAAGTAGCACTTTCCTCCCTTGTTATACAAATAGCTATGTTTTATTTCACTTTAATTATTACACACCCACGGACACACGCCAGTCTTGTTAACGCAAAGTTTATAGAATAGAAAGACAAAATTATTTAACCTTAACCATTGAGGTGTATATAAAATCCCTGACATAATATACAATATACAAGCGCCAGTATTATAATATCCCTGACTATTCATACATTTGATCTTTGTCAATGTTTTAAGTATGTATGTACATTGTTACCATAAGTGATAGGTACGTGACAAAAATGTCCTTTTAAAAACTGAACAAACTTTTAAATTCGTAAAAAAAACATTTTAGTCTGCATTAATTGGTATGGGTGATAAAAATTCTTAGGTTGCATTAGGTACATTGCTTAGAGAATTTTTGTTTTTGTCTATTAATATTTTTTGAGTTATTGATTTTGATTATAGCTAGCAATAGTTTTCTTATTATTAAAATTATTATTCCATCATGTTTAGAAATAATGCTCAAAGTTATAAAAAAGTAATGAATGTAAAAAATATTTTATTTTTATATCGACATCCTACAAAATTTGGCGCCCCTCAAAATTCGGCGCCACGAACGGTCGCCCGGCTCGCCCGCCCCTTTATTCGGCGCTGACCTAATCACGACTATTCCACCAAAAATTGTACCTGTGACGTCTATTTACTTGTCAACTGAGTTAATAAAGAAATCTGTATTATATTCTGAAAAAAAAACTATATATACATATACAACCATCTCCCTCTAAAACTTAAATCTGTAACATCTTTCCACAAGTTCTGTAAAATGACAAAATCCTATCTATCGGGAAGACCATATTATTATTCAGTAGCAGATTTTCTTTATCAATAACTAAGAAATTATAGTACCCATATGTATAAGAAGAATTTTTTATTTATATTTGGGTGTCATATGCAGCAGCTTAACTTATTAAGGTATGTAGATAATGTAGATAATGCAATTTGCAATTTTTTTTTATATTTTGCAATAGATTGTTATTGTTTTTTTGTTTTACTTTATTATTTCTATTTATATTGAAGATTTATATAATTTTAGTAAGTTGTGTTTGTTTTTATTTTGTTTTTTTATGACCCTTTTTAAGCTTTGTCTAAAGAATTGTACAATTTTTCATGAAAATAAAGCATATTTCTATTCTATTCTATTCTAAATTCTATTTTAAATAATAAAACTATAATTTTACTTTAGAAATTACTATAATATGGTGAAATAAAGAGAGGTTTTAATTGTAATTTTGAACTTACTTTGAGTTATCTGTCATTTGTCTACTTAAATAAACTAGTAGTGTCGGCTACAAGTATAGAAGTTAATAACTTTTTTCATCCCATCCAAATGGACACATAGATTTAATTTTAGTTTAAATTTCCAGCCGGAGTTAACATACAAAAACATCGTAGTAAAGCTGTCTTAAACAGTAGATCTGGATGAAACTTTTACACTAACATAACTTTAGTAAGTCTAATGTACCGAAGTTCGGTAGAGAGTACAAAATTTATAACGTAAAGGCACTCTTTATTACCTGAAAAGTTAAACGATGAAAGCAAATGATGATGACTGGTCTTAAAAAGTTCGAAACGCTCACAACACGAGGTCGTTCCGCGAAGGATCTAAAATTTTAGTCAAATTAGAAAGTGGGCTTCAGCAAGAAACTTTTTGGAAAGTCAAATAAAAAAGATAAACTTTTTGTTCCTTGGAATTTTAAGAAAACTAACAAAACTAAGTTTGTGTAGCTTGACAACTTCGATTATCTTATATTGTTTCGCAGTGTCTCACGGCAAATTTACAGATCTTTTCTATCAAAGAATTATTCAAGAATATTATTCCTATACGCCAGTCAATGGGAGCAAGAATAGGATATTACATCCGAATTTTATCCTACTGCATGGATTTTAATGAAATTTTGGGCTTAGCCTCTACTTATCTCCTAATTGAAAGTCTACCCTATGCCGATGTGTGCTTTTATCTTGGGGTGGTTCTCACCCCTCCCAGGTGTGGAAAAATTTTTGGTTATAATTACCACGGAATTCGCTAAAAAACCTAATTCTAAGCAAAACCTGTTCTATATTTTTTTTTTGAAAACTCGATACTTTCTGAGATATTCGTGGTTGAAAATTGGCCATTTTCATTGAAACATAATACTTACCTTTTAGAACGGGTTTTTGTGAATACCTTAAAAACTATGCATCTATCTAAGAAAACTATAATATTAAACATTTTTGTAGGTTATAAAAAACAAAGAGACACTTGCCTTCATAAATCTTCTTGTTATAATACAAAAAGGGATATGGTAGGTGAAAATAGTTTGTTTTTTGGTACATTCTCAAATTGGTGTATTCAATTTGAAATAACAGAGAAACGGTCGACTTTAGGTGTATAATGCTACTAATACCTTTTAAGGCGCTTGAAAAGACCTTTAGAGTGAACTATATTAAAGGTCCATTATATTAAAACTAAGCGAGATATGCTGCAAACAAAATTGGTAACTAATGTATTTTAAGAAAAATGAGAAGTAATTTTAACCTACATCCACCAAAATGTAAATACATCGTTTTCCTTCTACAATAACTTCTATTATAGTGTTATTTCTATGTTCAAAAAGTTGGACGGGTTTAAAATGAATGGTTTTTGAAAAAAAAAAAGATCAAACTATAGAGCGCATTTTTAAATTTTCTTAAAAATCTTCTTTTTCTCCAAATAACTTGAAAATGATAAGAGATAAAGTAATGAAGAATAAAAGGAAATTTTTATCTGAAAAAGCCCTACATTTTTGTTTAATATCCTTTTTTCGTATCTCTTATCTTTTTCGAGTTACATGGAGGAAAACGAGGATTTTTAAGGAAATTTTAAAATGAGCTCTATAATTTGATCTTATTTTTTTCAAAAACCGTTTATTTTAATCTAGTCCAACTTTTTGAACATAAAAATAACACTATAATAAAAAGTATTGTAGAATGAATAGAAAACGATGCATTTAAGTTCTGAAGGATGAGGGGTTAAAAATATACTTCTCACTTCTTCTTAAAATACATTAGTCATCAACTTTTTTGCAGAATATTTTGCTTAGTTTGAACGTGATTAACATTGTACATATTGTACACATTAACATGTGTATTGCTCATTTTAACGGTCTTTTCAAGCCCTACAAAAGTTATGAGTATCATTATACACCTAAAATCGACAGTTTCTCGGTTATTTCAAGTTGAACAAACCGATTTGAGCATGCAGCAAAAAAACAAACTCTTCTTACCTACCATACCCCTCTTTGTATTTTAACTAGAAGATTTATGATGGAACAAATCTCTTTATTGTTTTAGAACCTACAGAAATATTTTATATAGTTTTTTTGTTAGATGTATGGTTTTTAAGGTATTCGCAAAAATCCGTCCGAAATGGTATCATTTTTCAATGAAAATGGCTAATTTTCAACCACGAATAACTCAAAATGTATTGTTTTCCAAAAATAATTATAGAACAGTTTTTGCTTAAAATAAGGTTCTCTGGCCTCTTCCGTGGCTATTTTAACCAAAACATTTTTCACCCCCGAGAAGGAGTGGGAACCACCCCCAAGATAAAAGCGCACATCGGCATAAGGTAGACTTTGTTTTTTGAGCTATTCCCTACTTACTGTGAAAATATCAAATAAATCGATATTAGTCTAGTAAAATAAAATTACACTACATGTAAATCAAAATGTAAATTCGTACAGGTTGAAACAAATTTTATATCAAAGTTTAGGTGGGTACCAAAGATATTTTCAGGAAAGTATCCAAATCATATAAGGGGATCATTGTTTAAATAATTAAAAAGGGGTCATTTGTGCAAAAAAATTACTTTTTTAACTGCTGAGGTCATTCTATTACTAATGAAGATCTATAGGATTGTTTTCTACAAAGTCGAAGGGTAAATATTTTACATAAGACTTACTAAATTAAATTTGACTTCCTATTTATTTAAATAAATATACATAAAACTTTAAAAACAAATTTGCAAAAAATTATTTTTAGCCTTTTAAATAAGCACTATACTAGCACTTTTACAGAAAAAGTCGCGCGATATTATCAGTACTAAGCAAAAAAAAATTGGTTCAAAAATATTTAATATTTTTTGAGATACTGAATTTGTTTTTTAAATGTTACTCTATTTTCAATTTCAAAAACGCGGTTGTTTCCAAAGATATATTCACCTGTATTAAATCTTAATATTTTTAGTTTTATGTATGTTTTCGATAAATATATTGATAAATTAAATTTTCAACACTAGAGGTCAAATTAAACACCACAGTAATACCACTAGAGGTCAAATTATTTCCGGAAATTTTTTTGAGATCATGAATATTTTGAAAATTTCCCGAGTCGCAGACGAGGGAAATTTTCTAAAAATATTCATGATCAAAAAAAATTTCCGGATATTAATTTGACTTCGCGTGGTATTCGGTAAGAAAATTCCACACCAAATTTGCATTTGAAAATCCAAAGCTGCATGAACAGATTAATAGCGCGCCATAGCTTTGTCAGCAATTATTTAGGCTTTCAAATTCGTAATTTCTACTCATTGTAGTTGCATGGGAATACCATTTCAAGATAGAAAATAGTATATTCTTCAATTTTACATAAGTTTTGAGTAACTACAAGTGATAGAAAATGAATCAAAACTAAATTATATAAACAAATAAAAACCAGTCTGTCAAAAATGTTCTGTTATTGTAAACGTCAAAAAATTTCCACTATAATTCGCTGTTGGGTACCCCACGAGCAAAAAATTTCCGATAAAATACCTCCGTTGCCATGGTGATCTGTCAAAATAACGTATTTTGATTGGTTCAAAATTACAGGTGTGGAATTTTCAATTAAACTTCCCCCTAAAATGGCATTTGAAAATTTCAAATTTGTTTATATTTTGTTTTTTAATAACGTCGCGGGGATTGAATATTTTGAAATGCCGTTTCGATAATTGGGTTCCTTGGAATTTTTTACTAATTAAAAAAATTTTTGTCTTTTTTTCCTCTCCTTTTTTTTTCTTGGATTTATATTACTACGAGCCCTTTTAAGGTTAAGTTTCATTAAAAATGTCGAATCTCCAAGTTGTCGATTCTAGACCTAAAAATATTAAAATTGGTCTAAAATCACTTAAATAGAATGTGGCTACTTATTGAGTTACAGGGTATTTTATTTAAAAATTTAAAAATTATTTTTACCAAGTACTTTCAAACTATTTGACGTATCCTTATCATACTTGGCATAAAGTGTGGGAACTCTACAGTCTACTAAATTGTAGTAAACAAAAGTTTCTAGCTGCTACCAGAGGCGTACGACAGGGGATAGTTAATGGTTGACCCTTACCAAATTCTACGCCACTGAGGGAATTACTATTTTAGTGAAATTTTTCGATTCTCCAATACTTTCTATGTAAATAATATACTCTTTACTGGTAACGATTAAGTCATTAGTTTTCGAAATATTGGATGTTAAAAATGAAACGGCATAGTTATTTCGATTCATTTATTCATTTATTTTAAACTTCCAATATCTCGCAAACTGAAGACTTCATCGATACCAATAAAGTTATTTACATACAAAATATTGGAGAATCGAAAAATTTTGCTAAAATAGTAGTTCACTCAGTGGCGTAGAATTTGAGAAGGGTCAATCATTCGCTATCCCCTGTCGTACGCCTCTGGCACTAGCTAGAAACGTTTATTAATCACAATTTAGTAGGGTGTATAGTAGCCACACTTTCTGTCAAGTATGATAAGGATACGTCAAATAGTTTCAAAAGTACTAGGTAAAAATAATTTTTAAATTGTTAAATAAAACACCCTGTAATTCAGTAAGTAGCCACATTTTGTTTAAGCGATTTTAGTTAAATCTTAATATTTTTAGGTCTAGAATCTACAATTCAGAGATGCGACATTCTTAATGAAATTTAACCTTAAAAGGGCCCGTAGTAATAAAACACCAAGAAAAAAAAAAGAAGAAGAAACAAGGACAAAAAAGTTTTGTTAATTAGTAAAAAATTCCCAGAAATCGAAATACTGAAACGGCATTTCAAAATACTTAATCCCCGTGACGTTATTAAAAAAATAAATTATAAACAAATTTGAATAATTTTCAAATGCCATTTTAGGGGGGAGTTTAATTGAAATTTGAATTTATCAACAAATTTGCAGAAAATATACATAAAAATAAAAAAAATGGGATCTTATGCAGGTGATATTTCTTTGGCAACAACCGTGGTTTTGCAATTGAAAATATAGTAACATTTAATAAATAAATTCAATATCTCAAAAAATATTAAATAAGTATGAGGGAGTAACGACTAGTGTTAGGACAGGTGTGGGAGAGACTGATAAATTTCATGTGAAAGTAGGATTGCACCAAGGCTCTGTGCTTAGTCCGTATTTATTCTCATTAGTTTTGGACCAGATAACAGCGAAACTACAGGGTAACATTCCATGGTGCTTAATGTATGCTGATGATGTCGTGTTAGTAGGAAATAGTGAAAGAGACTTAGAACAAAAACTGGAACAGTGGAGACAAGCTCTGGAGGAAAAAGGTTTAAAACTTAGTAGGACAAAAACAGAGTATTTGGAATGTTCATTTAAAGATGGAGCTACTACAAATAAAATGGTATCTTTGGATGGTGAAATGATTGTGAAAAGCAATAGTTTTAAGTACCTAGGATCGGTATTACAGAGTAATGGAGAAATAGATGGAGATGCATGCAGTAGAATTAGGGCTGGATGGATGAAGTGGAAAGAAGCGAGTGGTGTGTTGTGTGACAGAAAAATTCCAATGAAGCTGAAGGGAAAATTCTATAAAACAGCCATAAGACCGGCTATGATGTACGGAACTGAATGTTGGGCAGTGAAAAAGAAAGAGGAACAACGAATGCATGTGGCGGAAATGAGAATGCTTAGATGGATGAGTGGAGTGACAAAGAAGGATAAAATTAGAAATGAGTATATTAGGGGAAGTCTAGGTGTGGCACCAATTGATGCCAAAATGAGAGAGCATAGGTTAAGATGGTTCGGTCATGTTCAACGTCGAGACGTTAATCACCCAATACGAAGAATAGCTGAAGTGCAGATTCCTGGAAGGAGTAGGAGAGGAAGACCAAAGAAGACCTGGGGGGAGGCGATAAGGCAGGACATGTTGGTAAAGGGGATTAACATTGATATGACCCAAGACAGAATTGTGTGGAGAAATGCAATTAGGGAAGCCGACCCCGCATAGGGATAAGGCAAAGAGAATGATGATGATCTCAAAAAATATTAAATGTTTTTCGACCAATTATTTTTTTGCTTAATACTGGTAACATAGCGCAAATTCTTCTGTAAAATAAGATATTTTATAGTGCTTATTTAAAACGCTAAAAATAATTTTTTGCAAATTTGTTTTTAAAGCTTTACATAAAATTATTTAAATAAATAGGGGGTCAAATTTAATTTAGTAAGTCCTATGTGAAAGATTTACCCTTCAACTTTGCAGAACAAAATCCCATAAACCTTCATTACTTAAGAGAATTACCTCAGCAGTTATAAAATATTTTTTTTTTGCAAAAATGACCACTTCTTAATTATTTAAACAATGATACCCTTGTATGATTTGGATACTTTTTTGAAAATATCTTTTGTACCCACCTAAACTTTGATATAAAATTTGTTTCAACCTGTACTAATTTACATTTTGATTTTTTTATTTTATTAGGCTACCTATTGATTTGATTTTAATCAATCGCGCCTAACGAAGTATAACTTCAATAACGCAATCTAAAATCTAATGATGCAGAAATCTCTGTTTTTATTGAGTAAATGACAACTGGCTGCTTCGGGACATATTTCTGTTGAATAATTGACGCATAGAGTATAGAAATATTCATTTAACAGGTTAATATATTTAATTATCGCATTATGGCAAATTCTCGAAGTGATAAACTACTGGCTCGGCATTAAAATGGGTTTTCATGAAGATAAACTGTTTCACTGAAGATCATTTATATTCCAGTCTCAAATATCCATCCATTCATTCTGTTTTTAAGCGTACGGCAATCATAATTTTACCCCAGTTATTAATGGTGTACATTTCTCAGGGGAACCGGAGCCGTACTCTTCTTGTCAAAAAAAATTGTGCGGTGGGAATTTTCTTTCTCAATGCCAACAAAAAGTTCGACAAGGCCAAAAGAGCTGCGAATAAGCGTTTTTGGGTTTTATTAGGTTTGTCTGTTTGGATTTCCGAAAGGGAAAGTTTTTCTTTGACCTATTACCTCAATATCGCAAGAATATGAAATTGTCATGGGAAATAATCCAGTTATTACTTTATAAAAAAAATTGACTTACAATATATTAACAGATACGGTCTTTGGAAACTTACACAGTGCGGTGGAATAAGTGTTACCCCCCCCCTCTTAACTTGTTTATTTTAAGAAAATGAGCAAAACGCTCGGATAGGTCGATTTTTAAACTAACCATAGTATATTATAGCGTCAACGTTTCGAACTTTACGCGATCCCCCTTCAGGTGACAGCCATAATTTTGATTTTTTTAAACGGGAAAGTACATCGTGTGACACCTCATTCAAAAGCTCTTAAAATACTGATTTCAAAAATGCATAATACTTTAATCCTGCTTGAGAGCGTAGGCGCAAAATTTCGGTCGAATTCTTTCTAAATGCAATCATTTTTTTCGAATCCTGAAAAAACTAATAAATATTTTTGAATAATTTAAACGCAGAATGAAATATTACAGTATTCTCGATGGTCCAAAGTCCCAGAGAACTCCTATAACGTTAATAATTCACAGTGGTGAAAAAAAGAGAAAACTTAGTGTGATTTTTAATTTCAAATATATCATTCAAAAGAAACTTTTTGTTTATTCTAAGGGACTGTCAGCCCTTGGTAATAATCTAATTTTTCATTCTGCGTTTAAATTTTTCAAAAATACTTATTAGTTTTCTCAGGATTCGAAAAAAATAAATGCGTTTAAAAAGAGTTCGACCGAAATTTTGCGCCTACGCTCTCAAGAACTTGTTCTCATGATCATTTTTCAGTGCGTCACAGTTTTTTGATTTCTCTCTAATGCATTAAGATAGATGAGACGGAAAAAGCGGTAGCTCCGTGATTAAACACAAAAATAATGCAGCATTACAATGGTTATATACATAAGATGTCTATTCCTAACCTACGTTTGATTCGTTGATATTTAGAATGCGCGTTTTTTCTAGCCAATCAAATACACGTATTACGAACATTTGGCGAAAACTTCGTTCATTTTGGCTATTTTTTAGAAGTGTCAAAGAGTCAAGTGACGGTTATTATTCAGGTCAGTATTTTGTGTACCTGTCATTTTGAAATTTCGAATTCGACTTCACTTGTGTCTCACAACGTCTTTGTGCATTATTTTGTGTTTTGGTTTAGAATTTAGTTCGTTAAAAGTTAGTCATTGACGTGAGGAGACTAGAGACATTCGAGATGTACCGAAGAGTGCTAAATATCTCATGAGTAGATAGAATAGCCAACGTGGAGGTAATGAGACTTACGCATAAGGAACGAGAACTAACAAATAAGAAGAAAACTGAGATATATGGGACATGTGATGAGAGATGTATATCTAATACTCCAGGTCATTATGCAAGAAAAAGATCCATAGTAAGGAGACGTAACTCATGGCTGAAGAACCTTAGGAACTGGTTTGGATGTAATAACAATGAATTATTTAGAGCCGCTGTTTCAGAAATAAAGATCTCTCTGATGATTGCTATCTTTTGAAGTGGAGACAGCACCTAGAGAAGAAGATAAAAACACAGTTTATGGATAGTTTTGTGTCATTTTTTAATGTTTCCATATTTATAAATTTAATTAACAATATTGTTTACTTTTTAATTCTATTCCACTTTATAAAAAATACCTACATGTTAACATATTGTGTAAAAATCAAATCTACTAAATTACTAATTCCACAAGCTTTTCACTTATGGCTAAGTACGATTGTGGCATCTGTCAGATTCGTCAATAAATACATGAAATAAGTCTCGACACAGCCAATATAGTATATGACGTCATAATTAATGACGCACTGAAAAATGATCATGAGAACAAGAATATACATTTTTGTAATCAGTATTTCAAAAGCTGTTAAATGAGGTGTCACATGATGTACTTTACCATTTAAAAAATTCAAAGTTATGCCTGTCACCTGAAAAGGGATCACGTAAAGTTCGAAACGTAGATGCTATAATATACTATGGTTAGTTTAAAAATCGACCTGTCCGAGCGTTTTGCTTATATTCTTAAAATAAACAAGTTAACAGGGGGGTAACACTTATTACACCGCACTGTATAAACACAAGCAGGAAGATGGATCAAGAAGTACACAAATCAGTTACAAAAGATTTTAGAGAATATAATATCGAAAAATAGAATAACAACCGGTATAGGTGAAATTTGCTTATAATTTTAGGCACAATAACAGTCTACAGATCGCATAGGATTAGCCTGGGCAGCGTTTGGTAAACCGAGCTATCTATTTAAGGGAGAGTTCAAGTATTACGTAACGCGGTTTTTGAAGATTTTTGACCCCCTCCCCCCTACGTAACGCACTAAATCGGACTTACCCATAAGCCTGAAAAGGAAAATCTTTGACCAGTGTGTATTGTCTGTACTCACCTATGGAGCGGAAACATTAACACTCACAAAAAAGGTAGTGAACAAGATTCGCATAACTCAGAGGGCTATGGAGCGCCAGATGTTGGGTGTCCCCTGAGGGATAAAATCCCAAACGAAGAAATACGTCGTAGAACAAAAACAACGGACGCCGTCGAAAGAATCGCGTCGCTCAAGTGGAATTGGGCACGACACGTCGCCAGATTGTCAGACAACCGATCGATGGACAAAACGTATTGTCGAGTGGAGGCCACGAGAAGAAGCACTACGGAGTCGAGGACGACCACTAACCAGATAGGCTGACGATTTGAAGAGTGTTGTCGGTACCTGACTGCAAGCCGTACAAAACAGAGAAAGATGGAAAGAGCTAAGGGAGACCTATGTCCAGCAGTGGACGAGTACGGGTTGAAGTTGATAAACAGTCTAAAAGCCGGAGATACACATGCCGGTTACTAGCACACTGGCATTCCAGTACCTAGCAAGCAACAGCTTTTTCTTATGGTGCCTATCTGTTACGGATGTTGGACACTAACATGGCTATTCTGACTTTGTTGACTGCTTCCCTGAAGAGTCCGGTAGTGGTTAAGTTAAACCATTTTCGCAGGTTATGCAGCCAGGGTATTCTTCTTCGTCCTGGACCTTTTTTCCCATGCATTTTACCTTGAAGTATGGTCCGAAGTAGGTCATATCGTTATTCATTGCGCATTATATGGCCCAGGTATTCCAGTTTGCGACGTTTTATGGTTACGACTAGTTCGCGCTCTTTACCCATTCTATGTAGAACTTCTTCGTTGGTAACTCTGTCTATCCAGGAAATCCTCAACATGCGTCTATAGCACCACATCTCAAATGCTTCGAGTCTCTTTAGTGATGCTTAAGTTAAGGTCCATGACTCCACGCCATATAAAAGAACGGAGGATACGTAGCATTTTAGTAAACGAACTTTATTTTTCCAATTTTATATCGTGGCTGTTAAAGATTTTTTTCGTTTTGACGAAAGCTGATCTTGCCTTCTTGATCCTTATCTACATTTCCGTCCATTGGTCCCACTGTTCATTTAAGTTTGCACCCAAATAACAAAAATTGGTGATTTGTGTTATAGGTTGTTGCTTAACTAGTAATTGACCAGGTGGTATCCTATGTTTGCTTATAACCATGTATTTGGTTTTTTTGATATTAAAATCAAGCCCAAACCTGCTACTTACTTCTGCCACCCTGGAAACAAGTGTCTGCAGACATTCAAGAGTGTCTGCAAAAATGACAGTATCATCAGCGTATCTTATGTTGTTCAAAAACTGGCAAGTGTGTACGTTAACTGGCATGCTGGTTCCTTGGATGCTAGCTAATCGTAAAAAATTTGATTTCTCTTGCTAGTAGCGTGCTGTCAGATGCAAGGAGCATGCGTGTTAGTGTCACTTGCATTTGTGACCGTGAATTGGTGATCGATGTTTCTGGCTCTATTGTTGGGTGGTGATGCCATCATCTTAGTTTTCTCCTCATTTAATTGCAGGCCCATATTTTTTGAGGCTTTTGAGAAGGTGTTACACATTTCTTCTAGATTGTGTGTTGTACGGGCAACTAGATTCATATCATCTACGTATCGTCGCCTCACAGCAACAGTAGGATATGTAAAAAAATGACTTTTGTGATATCCATGTCAAATAATTCGAAGTAAACCCTTCTGTTGAGTGTAACACTAAGATAAATAAAAAGTGAAATAGTTTTTTCAGAATATTACATATCCTTGTGTAGCTTAATTCCTTTTAGCCCAAATTCTATAATGCAACACTAAGGCAACATACATATCATACCATTATATTTTGTCGTTTACCCATTTTGGTCATCAAAATTAATGCAACAGTAAGTTATCTTACGCATATATTCTACTGTTGCCATGTAATTATTGCTGAGTTGCGAATATGTCTGTGTTTATATCCAGCTTGCGGTCACAATTTTATCTTAAGTAATCTTAAACAATCTAGTTCTATTACATTGATGTTAAAAGGTGTATGTTAAGAGTAAAAATGAATAATTCAGCCAATTTAAGTTGTAAAAATTATGGGTATCTAGAAGAAGTTAGAATTTAGTGTATTTACCGAACACAAAAAAATACTGATTCTGAGTTGTTACCTAGAATTTATCAAGCACGGGAAAAAGGTAAGTTAAATTCATGATAAATTTCCCTTTAGAAATATCGGGCTGAAAGAAAATGCAATAAGTTTTTACTTTCACAACTTTCAGCATCCGCTATTACCGAAACTGATTCTGATGATTTTTTCATTTTATTTTATTTATATCTTGTCAAATTTTTAAATTTTTGAAAAACAAGTATGTTCATTTTATAATTTTTGTAATAACATGTTTTAACAACAAAATTATTTTGTTTTTTGTATTGAAATGTGTAAAATTTTAAACAAAACTTTAGTGCAATATAAGTTTATATAACAGAAATTTACGGATATCGTTAAAAAACAGATTACGTTTGAGGGTAACAGTAGGACAACTAACTTTTTTCCGATTATTTTCCACCTTTTTATGAATTAATATAAATTATGTGACGCATGTAAAGCTGGGTATTCAAACAAAATTCCATGTAAATCCATTCAAATATAAAAAAGTTATTAATTACTGAAGTTTCGTAAAATTTTCAATTGCGTTTTTCTCCAAACTACATTATTTTACATATCCTACTGTTGCTTTGAGGCGACTGTATGCCAAAATTTGGGATGATTTATTAAAAATATTTCCTCTGTTTAAGGAGTTAGGTTTCCCTCTGTGTAACAGACAAACATTTTTCAGGGTGTTCCGCTTGAAATAAACTTTCATTAGATTTCCAGAAAAAAGGAAGATCTCACAACAATGTATATACTATTTACTACAATCACTCATACACCAAAATCTATAAAATCGTGCAAGCCGTTTCCAAGATAATTGAGGCGTTCCATCCATAAAACTCTCACTGCATAACAAGAATGTATCGCTAGACCTAGAAATACTTTGGAAGCATATCCTCGTAGAGTAATGTTACTCCATATATTAATAAATAAATAGCATCCAACTTGTTAGTTTATAACGTGTGGCTATCGCGTACACAAGAAACTCAATCTCCATGAACGTTGGGATAAAATTTCCAACTTCCTCAACAAGGAATTCGATTATGGCGTTTGGGGTTTTTTATCCTCAATAAAAAGGAGAAGTGGAGAAGTTAGTAAATAATATTCATAATAGCTTCATGTTAGGATATTCATAGAGTCATTAATTATGTGAAATTAGACAACCAGACACGAATTGTTCATTAAGTTATATATCTGCTTGTATGAATGTTTGGTGCATTTATTAGTTAACAAAAAGTTTACTAATAAAACACTTTACACGACTGTTTCGAATATTCATAGAAAGTTAAATTATAAAAATGAAAATTTTATTTAAAAAGTTATATTGAAGTACATAACTAACGTTTAATGGTATATAGTAGGGGAGCAAAATATGCTAAATATGCAATCGTTTTTTCTGATTATAACGCCATCTATCCATAATTCGAAAAAATGTTTCGAATAAATGTTATTTATTTTTATGTAAGGAATCCAAATCTGTAATAAAAATGGGGCTCCTATTTAAGATTTTAAAGTAATCCCCCACCGCACCTCCGTGGGGGGGGGGTCGTATTTGGTGCCATTCGATAGATTTTTCAAAAATATTGAATAAGTGTATTTTACAGTTTTTCGATCTGATGTTCATTTCGAGAAACATCGCGGGATTCGTATTTAAAATATTAAATTTACCCCCCTCCCTTCTCCGTGGGAAGTCGTGTTTGATATCATTCGATAGATTTTTAAAAATATTGAGCATAAATTTTTTAGTTTTTCGATCTATCATTCATTTCGCGAAATATTCGCTTTTTTCTTGTGAAACTTTGGGACTCACACATTTCCTTACGTCTGGTTAAATCGTCAGATTTTTGAAATATACATTTTTTTGCATGTACTTAACTTACCTTATCTTAATCTGACAATTTAGAGTTTTTTTAAGGATAGATTTTTATTTTCGTGCCCCCCTTAACGAACATCCCTGTGTTAAGAGCCAATATATAGTAGAGGTACATCTGCAGGGTACCAGGTTTCTCTCCATATGCTAATATGACGCGCTCGAGTAACTGCAAAAATCCCCGCTTGGACTCCCTTACCAAGGTATATTTACTATTCAGGGCGACAAAATTTGACCAATATTTGGACCCAAAGATAAAAAGTATGTCTCAATAATTTAAACGACTTTAAGTTTTACCATATTATGAGTTTACCATATTATGAGTTTACCATATTATGAGTTTACCATATTATTAAGTTTTACCATATATATGATTATAAGTAGGTAGTGGCGATAACGGAAAATCTTAATTCAAAAATCCCAAACTCATAAAACCTTATTCCAGCAACCTCCAATCTGACAATCCAAATCCATGAACATCAAACCTAAAACTGCCATACACAACTAATATATTTGTTTCATCCGTTTTAGTTCACAAACACGCAAACCCACTTAACGTTGGAATTTATGATTAATTACTTAGATTATATTTTATCTGCTACAGCAATTGTGTTTTTCAACGTCTCCATGGCTGGGCAGTTTAACCCCGAGGTAACTTATTCCCATTTCTCATTCAATTGTAACTTCATGAACTTCTTTATTGGTTCTTTACGGATTACTATTGTTCTAGTTTTTCTGGATTGAAATTGTGCTCGTGTACTACCTCTATGAATTAGTTTTTGAATGCTATCTTCGTTTCACGAAGACTATTAATATTGCATGTCTGCAAAATAAATAATTCTAATTTCACTGTTCCACACTCAGTATTATGCTTTCTTACTGATGCTCTTTGCCACTGGCTGATGCCCCTGGCACACGCACTAAATTAAAACGAGCATACAATAAAGATATAAAGTGCGTCCATAAAGTAACGCATAAATTCATTATTTCGTAAACCCGCGACTTTAAGAAAAAATCCCAAAACATGTCGATTTTTATTTTTTTAACATTGTTGGAATGGATTACTATTGTTCTAGTTTTTCTGGATTGAAATTGTGCTTGTGTATTACATCTGTGAACTAGTCTTTGAATGCTATCTTCGTTTCTCGAAGACTATCAATATTGCATGTCTGCATAATAAATAATTCCAATTCCATTCTTCCACACTCTGTATTATGCTTTCTTACTGACGCTCTTTGTCACTGGCTGATGCCCCTGGCACACGCACTAAATTCAAACGAGCATACAATAAATATATAAAGTGCGTCCATAAAGTAACGCATAAATTCATTATTTCGTAAACCAGCGACTTTAAGAAAAAATCCCGAATTTGTCGATTTTTATTTTTTTAAATTATGATTTTTTGGCATATACCTATCTCATACTAGGGACGTCATCCATCTGGGCGCGATGACGTAATCGATGATTTTTTAAATTGAAAATAGGGGTCATTTGATAGCTCATTTGAAAGGGCATTCAATTCTCTATTCACTAAAATAAACATTAACATAGTTATTTATACAGGGTGTTCAAAACAATTTTTTTAAATTAATTGAAACAAAAAGAAGAATGTATACAGGGTGTCCAGAAACTCTACCGACAAACGAAGACAGGAGATTCTTCAGATAATTTTAAGACAATTTAGCTCAATTCGCCTAGTCCGAAAATGTTTTCTAAAGGAGCTAGAGCTCTTTGAAAATGGCTTCTTATAATTAGTTTTTCTCAAATACCTCCAGAACGCTTCAATTTAGAAAACCGAAAATCGGTATGTATATTTACCTTCCAGAGATAAATCGATCCCATCTATTGCCAATTTCTAGTACCGATCATAGGCGTCCGTTTTGGGTAGGGCAACGGTTATTTTATCACATAACTTTTTTGCCTTTTGCTTTTAAGCATTTTTGACACTGGAATATTAAATTGTTAGGTATTCTAGTACTAAAAGGTACTCTTGGTTTAAGTCCGTAGGACACACGGTTTTCTAGAAAAATCGAATTGAAAATTTTTCGTTTTTTGAATTTAAATAAAAATTGAAAAAAATTTTCAAAAAAAAAGGGTGTATTTTATCAACTTAAAGCAAGAGTAAATTTTAGCACTAGAATACCTCATAACTTAATAATCTAGAGTCAAAAATGCTTAAAAATGAAAGACAAAAATGTTATGCGATAAAATAACCATTGACTTACCCAAAATGGATGCATATGACCCGTACTAGATACTCGCAGTTAATGAAATCGATTCATCTCTGAAATATAAATAAACGTACCAGTTTTCAGATTTCTAAATAGTTTTTTTAATTTTTTTTGGAAATTCAAAAGAAGAAAAATTTTCAAATCGATATTTCTAGAAAACGGTGTACTCTATCGACCTAAACCAAGACTTTTTAGTTGTAGAATATCTCACAATTTAATAATCCAGAGTCAAAAATGCTTAAAAATTAATGATAAAAATGTTATGCGATAAAATAATTGTTGCCCTACCCAAAACGGACGCCTATGACCGGTACTAGAAATTCGCAATGCATGGAGTCGATTTATCTCTGGAAGATAAATATGTGTACCAATTTTCGTTTTTCCCAATAGAAGCGTTTTGGAGTTATTTAAGAGAAACTACTTACAAGACGCCATCTTCCAAGAGTTTTAGCTCCCTTTAGGAAGCATTTTCGGACTAGGTGAATTGGGTTAAAATATCTTAAAATTATCTGAGGGATCTCCTATCTTCGTTTGTCGGTAGACTTTCTGGACACCCTGTATAATTTACTTCAAAATACGTTTTACCTTTGTCAGAAAACAGAAAAAAATGTTTATTTGACAAATAAACATTGCTTTTTGATTAAATTCAATGTTAAACTGCCACCTACCTGCCTCTTGACGTTTGAACATTTTGTTTAAGCGAAAATCAATGTTTATTTTTTATATAAAACATTTTTCTGTTTTCTGACAGCCGTAAAATGTATTAACAATTAAACAAATTACATACATTCATCTTTTTCTGTCAATTAATTTAATTTAAAAAATATTTTTTTGGACACCCTGTATGAATAATTTTATTAACGTTTATATTACTGAATAGAGAATTAAATACCCTTTTAAATGAGCTATCACATGACCCCTCTTCTTATTAAAAAAAACATCGATTACGTCATCACGCCCAGATGGATGACGTCACTAGTATGATATATATGACAAAAAATCGTAATTTAAAAATAAAAATCGACCTGTTTCGGGATTTTTCCTTAAAGTCACCGGTTTACGAAATAATGAATTTATGCGTTACTTTATGGACGCACTGTATATTATAATAAAAACTGGGATTTGGTGGATGCGCCCATAAGAAATAACATTTTCGCCTCCACCAAAATATATACAGTCCATTCTGCTCCTTTTTGACGCTTTTTGTATTGTAGGCTCGTCGGATCGTGACGTAAGAGGGCTCATTGTAAAGCGAAGGCGATGGTGAATACAAATATATAGAAAAATTGAACGTGGCGGCATTGTTAAAACGGCGTTACATCATATCTTCGTTGTTTTTGGTCCGATTGCTACGTTTCAGGCGTTATATGAAAAGGGTGGGCATATCAAGCGAACTAACAGAGAAAAATCTAAATTTAATCGTATTGTTAAAAGAGCACTATGTCATATCTTCGTTGTTATTGATACTATTTTGACGTACGAGACGTTAAATGAAATGGGATTAGACACCGAGGTTATCATAAGAAAAAAACAAACATGACCCCATTGCCGAAACAGCACTATATCGAATTTTCGTTGCTCTATGAAATACAAACAAGGCTAGAAGCTATAGCCCCAAATAAAAATATAAATATAGAAGATTTATCACACAAAGTTAAATTTTTAATTTTTTATAAAATTAACGTTTATCAATTTTTTATGTTTTTTTTTTAGTTTGTGTTATGATTTTTACTTTATCAATATGATAAATAATAAAAACAGAAAAATCTCTGCTTTTTTGACCTTATTTTATAAAGAAAAACCTCGCATTAAGTGGTGACTTGTTTCGATTTTAAGGTTTTAATGGAAAAACAAAGTTAAGTTCATCGATTGTACTCTTTTGTTCGATTCTACCTTTGTTTCAGGTATTGCGGCTCATAAACATATTTTGAATTTTTGTTTTCATTGATTAGGAGCTCAATTTTCTCCGTTTTGTTCTCGAATCTGACGAAAGCGTCTGTCATCCTTAATGTGGTATTTTATATTTATTCAGATTATTATTATTATTACATAATAGACAAGGCGAAAACGGCGGGTCCGTTGGGAAAAATATTCCTATGAGATTTATTTGCATAACTACATTCGTGAGACATCCCAGAATAAGGTTCAAGAAGTCGCCCACGTGAAAAGTGGGCCAAATTTTTTTGAACAATTTTTTTTAATCAAATTGCAAAAATCAATATTTTTGGTTCGGACAATTTTTTTGTAGGTTTTTTGGACCATTCTGGATAAAAAAGGTTTCTTATAATTTCTTATAAGTTTATCGTTTTCGAGTTATAAGCAATTTAAAATTGAAAAAAACGAAAAATGGCGATTTTCAAGGCTTAATATCTCGCTTAAAAATTATTATTATTAAAGTCAGAAAGTGACTAAATCAAAATTTAATGCCCCCTACAAGATCCTGAAGAAATTTTTGTCATTATTTTATGGCTAAGCTGTTATTTTTAAGTAATAATAATGAGTGCCATGCACGTGGTAGGCGGCCGTAAATGTGAGTGCAAGTAAGATGCACAATTGGACTGCCGGAGTGGCATCTCTCTCGCACTCAGCATTTACGGCCGTCTACCACGTGCATGGCGCTCAATTTTATTATTTAAAAATAACAGCTTAGTAATAAAATAATGACAAAAACTTTTTCAGCATCTTGTAGGGTGGGCATTAAACTTTGATTTAGTCACTTCTAACTTTCATAATAATAACTTTTAACCGAGTTATTAAGCTTTGAAAATCGTCATTTTTCGTTTTTTTTTTTCAATTTTAAATGGCTTATAACTAAAAAACGATACTTTTTTATCCAGAATGGTCCAAAAACAATACAAAAAAATTGTCCTGGCCAAAAATATTGAATTTTGCAATTTGATTAAAAAAAATTGTTAAAAAAAAATTTGGCCCACTTTTCACGTGGGCGACTTCTTGAACCTTATTCTGGGATGTCTTACGAATGTTATTATGCAAAAAAATCTCATGGAAAAATTTTTCCCAACGAACCCGCCATTTTCGCCTTGTCTATAAATAAAACGGAATAATACCCGAAGGTTGGCTATATACCATCTAGTTAAATAAAATTTAACGTGAAGTAAAACTCCCTGGTGTAGTTGGTATATTTAGTAAAGATTTTAAAAAATTTTAAAAATCCAAAAGGATTACGTTCAGAACGTTTTCGGCCTTATCAGTCCATCATCAGTGAACTCCCTGTCCTTGCTAAATAGCCACAATGCCAAACACTGGTTAAGATGTATGTTCCAACTACATATTAAAATTTGCAAAAAAATTTGGCCTAGATTAGATGCCAATGGATTACTACCAGCAACATGATGCTCTACTGTATCACATTAAGAGATTTTTTTAAGTAAAAAAAATCTCTTAAAAACTTTAAAAAAAATCTCTTCATGTGATACAGTCGAGCATCATGTTGCTGGTAGTAAGCCATTGGCATCCAATCTAGGCCAAATTCTTTTGCAAATTTTAATATGTAGTTGGAACATACATCTTAACCAGTGTTTGGCATTGTGGCTATTTAGCAAGGACAGGGAGTTCACTCATGATGGACTGATAAGTCCGAAAACGTTCTGAACGTAATCCTTTTGGATTTTTAAAATTTTTTAAAATTTTTATTAAATATACCAACTACACCAGGGAGTTTTACTTCACGTTTAATTTTATTATTATTACCTACCTTATTATCAAAAATTATAAAAAAATATATTAGAATAAATAATATTTCTTTTCTTTATCAAAAAGGCTATTTTTAAATGTATAACAACTTATTGTGGCTCAAGAATCTTGGGAACCATTTCGTTAGGTACATAATATTGTAAGCTCAGTAATTTTACCCGAATACATTATAACATTGCTCTTTAAATTACTTATTCTCCTTCACCATCCTCCACTTTGAGTACATATTCTAGGAAGATTACATATTCCACAAAACATAGTAGCATGTCTCACTATCAGCCGAAATGTTCTCAAAATATAATGGTCCAGTCTGTGGGTGAAAAATCGTGTTACAATTCAGGAGTTTTTGAAACCTATCAGGCATTGTAAAAGACGATGTCAGTAATAACTTCTACTAACATGTAACACCTATTTTGGGTGCCTATTTATTTACAACACCTTTAAGTTATAAGGTTTGCAACTTTTAGAGATTAATTTTGCAGCTTTCAAAAACTTTTAAATAGAAAGTTGTAGGAAATTTAAAAATCTCCAATTTGATCTATGGCAAGTTTAATTTCGTTAATTTGTTATTAGTCTAGTAAAATAAAATTACACTACATGTAAATCAAAATGTAAATTCGTACAGGTTGAAACAAATTTTATATCAAAGTTTAGGTGGGTACAAAAGATATTTTCAAGAAAATATCCAAATCATATAAGGGGATCATTATTTAAATAATTAAAAAAGGGTCATTTTTGCAAAAAAAATTACTTTTTTAACTGCTGAGGTTTTTCAGTTACTAATGAAGGTCTATAGGATTGTTTTCTGCAAAGCTGAAGGGTAAATCTTTCACATAAGATTTACTGAATTAAATTTGACCCCCTATTTATTTAAATAATTATACATAAAACTTTAAAAACAAATTTGCAAAAATTATTTTTAGCGTTTTAAATAAGCACTATAAAATATATTATTTTACAAAAAAATTTGCTCTATGTTATCAGTATTAAGCAAAAAAAAATTGGTCGAAAGTATTTAATATTTTTTGAGATATTGAATTTGTTTATTAAATGTTACTCTATTTTCAAATGCAAAAACGCGGTTGTTGCCAAAGAAATATTCACCCGTATTAAATCTTACTATTTTTATTTTTATGTATATTTTCTATAAATGTATTGATAAATTCAAATTTTAATTAAACTTCCCCCTAAAATGGCATTTGAAAATTATTCAAATTTGTTTATAATTTGTTTTTTTAATAACGTCGCAAGGCATAAATATTTTGACATGCCGTTTCGATAGCTCGGTTGCTGGGAATTTTTCAATAATTATCAAAATTTTTTCTTCTTTTTTCCTCTTCTTTTTTTTTCTTGGAGTTATATTACTACGGGCCCTTTTAGGGTTAAGTTTCATTAAGAATGTCGAATCTCTAAGTTTTAGATTCTAGACCTAAAAATATTAAGATTGGTCTAAAATCACTTAAATAAAATGTGGCTACTTACAGAGTTACAGGGTGTTTTTTTTTTAAATTTAACAATTATTTTTACCAAGTACTTTCAAACTATTTGACGTATCCTTATCATACTTGGCAGCAAGTGTGGGTACTATACAGTCTACTAAATTGTGATAAATAAAAGTTTCTAGCTACTGCCAGAGGCGTACGGCAGGGAATAGTTAATGATTGACCCTTCCCAAATTCTACGCCACTGAGGAGATTACCATTTTAGCAAAATTTTTCAATTCTCTAATACTTTCTATGTAAATAATATACTCTTTACTGGTAACGATTAGGTCATTAGTTTTCGAGATATTGGACGTTAAAAATAAAACAGCATAGTTATTTTGATTCATTCATTCATTCATTTTAAACTTTCAATATCTCTCAAACTGATGACTTGATGGATACCAATAAAGCTATTTACATACAAAGTATCGGAGAATCGAAAAATTTCGCTAAAATAGTAATTCACTCAGTGGCGTAGAATTTGGGAAGGGTCAATAATTCACTATACCCTGTCGTACGCCTCTGGCACTAGCTAGAAACGTTTATTAATCACAATTTAGTAGGGTGTATAATAGCCACACTTTCTGCCAAGTATGAAAAGGATACGTCAAATAGTTTTAAAGTAGTTGGTAAAAATAGTTTTTAAATTTTTAAATAAAACACTCTGTAACTCAGTAAGTAGCCACATTTTATTTAAGAGATTTTACTTAAATCTTAATATTTTTAGTTCTAGAATCTACAACTCAGAGATTCGACATTCTTAATAAAATTTTACATTAAAAGGGCCCGTAGTAATATAACTCCAAGAAAAAAAAAAAGAAGAAGAAAAAACGACAAAAAAATTTTGATAATTAGTAAAAAATTCTCAGGAACCCAATTATCCAAACGGCATTTCAAAATACTCAATCCCCGCGACGTTATTAAAAAAAAAATTATAAACAAATTTGAATAGTTTTCAAATGCCATTTTAGGGGGCAGTTTAATTGAAATTTGAATTTATCGATACATTTATCGAAAACATACATAAAAATAAAAATAATGGGATCTTAAGTAGGTGAATATTTCTTTGGCAACAACCACGTTTTTGCAATTGAAAATATAGTAACATTTAATAAACAAATTCAATATCTCAAAAAATATTAAATATTTTTTGACCAATTTATTTTTAATTAATACTGGTAACATAGCGCAACTTACACCGTAAAATAAGATATTTTATAGTGCTTATTTAAAACGCTAAAAATATTTCTTTGCAAATTTGTTTTTAAAGTTTAATATACAATTATTTAAATAAATAGGGGGTCGAATTTAATTTAGTAAGTCTTATGTGAAAGATTTACCCTTCAACTTTGCAGAAAAAGATCTCATAGACCTTCATTAGTAAGTGAATTACCTCAGCAGTTAAAAAAGTATATTTTTTGCAAAAATGACCCCTTTTTAATTATTTAAACAATGATCCCCTTGTATGATTTGGATACTTTCTTGAAAATATCTTTTGTACCCACCTAAAATTTGGTATAAAATTTGTTTTAACCTGTACGAATTTACATTTTGACTTTTTTTTATTTTATTAGGCTATATTGCCAAACAGCCCGCGAAAGGTGCAAAATTGTCTTTCTTTGCAATTGCACTGTCTACTGTAAAAATACCTTTTTTATTTTTAAGGCTTTAAAATGAACATCGTTCAATTTCAAATATAAATTTTATTTCAAAGAAAATATACAGTCGGAAAAATGAAAGAATACCCATGAACGAACATAAAACACGCTGTATTTTCCTGTCACCGTATCACAAAGAAAATTGACCAGCACAAGTACATGTAATAATAATTATTACATGTATTTGCGCTGGTCAATTTTCTTTGTGACACGATGACAGGAAAATACAGCGTGTTTTATATGTTCGTTTATGGGTATTCTTTCATTTTTCCTACTGTATAGGTCTTTCTTTAGTAAATGACTCAGCAATAATTTCTTCATTAATATTAGTAATAAAGTCGTTACGATTTAACAGAAAACAAAAATTATCTCAGCTTCATTTGGTCGCAAAAAACTTTTTTTTTAATTTAATTTTTTTTAAATCTACGTTTTCTCTTCAGCAACAATAACTATGTATTAAGTTAGAAACTCGTATTATGTATAGGAGACGCTGAAGCCCTAAATGTTTACAGGTATGATACGCGCGGAGATCGCTGGGAATGTGTAAAAATGTTTTTATCAATGGTTGGTATATGTTTATGTAATTTGAGTAGCCGGCTCTTTGAAGATAACCACTTGGGCTAGTTTTAATCTGTTAATCCCTGTGTCATATTACCGATAACTGACTGCAGAATATAAACGTCCGGACTTTCTCACAATAAAACTTTTGCGAACGTAATAATTATTATTATTGGAATGGGAATAATGTTTAATCTGCTAATCACTTTAACCGAATTTGAAAGTTTGTGAATCATAGATATATCATGTTTTGATAAATTAATAGGTATTTATGACTGCAAATAGTTGTGAGCAAGACATACCGTTAAAACCGTTATTTTTATTTGCTATTCAGTTGTATTTCAAACTAACTTAGCCTGGGATATATTGATTTGCATGTGCTTCTTGTAGGGAAATTTTTTAATATTCTTTAAAAAAATTCTTTAACTAGTTGCGTGTACTTGTTGCAGTGAAAATTATTTTATTGATTCTTTGAAAAAATCTTTAATTAGTTGCGTGTGCAACTAATTAAAAATTCTTTAATTAATTTTTTAAATTCGTAGTAAAAATTCGTTAATTCTTTTAAAAATTCTTTATTTAGTTGCGTGTGCTTGTTGTAGTGAAAAGATAGTGATAAATTAAAATGTGGCGTCCTTGGGAGAATAATAATTCCGAGTATGAGGTTGGAGCACCAATAGAACAAGATCCCCATCAATTAGAAGATTTACAGGGCGACTATACGGAAAGCAGGCGAAATATTAAATATCTCTCTAACGATGCCAAAGGTATAGTGAAAAATGTTTATGAAGGACTATGCTCTGAACTTACTAAATTCGAGGCCATTGAAGAAACTGCTTTTTTAACAAAAGTGCCAGAAACAACTGTATATGCCATTATAGGAGGGACATCTGCATCAAGAAAAAAGAGAAAAGATAGTGGCAAGTTCCGAAAAATAGAAAGCTATTTGATTGAGCCTATCAGTACAACAATATGCAAAATGTATGCAGCCAACATTTTTCCCACGATTGAAACTCTTCGACTAGAACTAATTCGAAAAAATATCGTTTCCTGTTCAGCAACAACACTTCGCGTTTTCCTTAAAGCTAATAATTTTAAGTATAGAACTATAGATAAACGTCAGACACTCATGGAAAGCAGCAGAATAATTTCTTTGCGAAACGAGTATGTTTGAAATATTATGGAGTATAGAAAAATGAAACGAAATATTGTATATTTGGATGAAACATGGTACGATACCCATGACACCGTAAAAAAGGCTGGAAAACAACAATAAAAAATGTTCAGTTGCATTACCATCCAATAAAGGTAAAAGAATGGAATTTTACACTGCGGCGGAGAAAATGGATGGATCGAGGACGCACTACTGGTATCTGCCAAAAATATTAAAGATGCGTCATTGGACTACCACGATGATATGGACAGTGCCCTTTTTGAATCTTGGTTTGAAAATACTCTTATCCCAAAATTGCCCAAAAACAGCGTAATTGTCATGGACAATGCTTCATACCATTCAAGATTAATAAAAAAGGTACCGAATTCTACTTGGAATAAATCCCAAATCCAAAACTTTCTCTATGAAGAAGACTTATATTTTGAAGAGACGTCTACGAAAAAGCAGTTATTAGAGGTGAGTCAAAGTAAACAATTTCAAAAGAAATATGTTGTTGATGATTGTGCTCTGAATAATGGACATACCATCCTTATTAACCCGAAAACGTAGGCCACACACAAATACAACCATTACTTGATATTTTCGCGTCGCGTCGCGTCGTGTCGCGTTGTCGCGTTTGTCGCTCACCTAGGACAACGGGTTAGACTGCCTCCTTATTTTTGTGTATTAAATCCGATAGAATTAATATGGGCGCAATTAAAAGGAAATATAAGAAGAAAAAATGTGGCTCCTAAATTTTCATCATCGGTTCTCCAATTAATTGCAGGAGAAGTAAAAAACATTACAGCGACAAGTTGGAAAAATGTCATTAAACACGTAATGGGGGTGGAAAACGAATACGCTAAATATTTGCCAACATTAACAAATTTAATTATTATAACTTTAGACAGTAGCAGTGATGATAGTGATATAATGTGCGACAGTGATTCTGAATAACGTGTAGTTTAAGTAAAAGATTTAGTTAAACGCTTTAAGAGGCGGTTTTACATTTAGAAGTTTTGTGCTAAAGTTTAGTTTGATAGCAGTGCCTTGCTGTAGTGTTGTTTGCTGTAATTATTTTGAGTAGTGGTTTATAGATATTCATTTGTAGAGTGTTACGTGTTGATTACTGTAAGTTAATTATTTTAAAGTTATATTTTATAGGTTTTGTATTACAAAAAAATAAATAAAAAAAGAGCGGGGACATGCTTGCATTTTTTACTGAATTTTAAAATTTTTGAAGTGTATACCTAAGTTAGTTTTTCATTTAACTGTGTTAAGTTCTTTTTTATTAATAATTCTAATAATAACAAAAGTATTTAAAAAGCTATTCTAGTTCAGTTACTAATGCAAGCATGCGGTAAGAGGGAGGGTCCCTGTAAGGTTAAATGTAAAGAAAAAATAGTTAAAATTAACTTTAGCGCATACAATATTCCCTGCGTTAACGGTATATACGCAAGTAAAAAATAAATATTTTTAATGGCATACTTCATTACCAGCAAAAACCAGCCTTCGGACTATAGCTTAAAATAAAACTATCAAAACCTACAAATCTTGCCGTTTCCAATAAATCTTATACTTTACCTGAAATTTACTTTTATTTTCCGTATCTAGTATTTATACTTAAATTAATATATTTTCATATTTGATACTTATGTAATGTATATAACTTTTATGTAATGGAAAATGTACATATGCATGCTTTTCTATTTAAAATCATAACTTTTTTATTTTAATTGGAGCAACATTGATAAATCATTGTAAGAAATTTTAAAGCACAATACGGCCCTGTTGATATACCAGCCTACTCACACAATCACACAATGTTGCCAAACTTAATTTTGTTATTTTCAGTGGAAATCTTTTCCACCAATTTGCGAGGGTACAATACCAAAATTTGACCTCTTTTTCCAATTAAGGAAGGAAGATGTAATATCCCCAAAACTCTTAACCTTACCTCTGGAACACGTCTTTAAAGAACTGGAATGGGAAGACATGGGTATCAACATAAACGGAAAGAAACTCAATCACCTCAGATATTGCGATGATGTTGTTCTTATTACAACCAACCAAGAAGAACTAGCCACAATGCTGGCTCAACTAGCACAAGCATCAGAGAAGATAGATAATGAACATGAGTAAAACAAAAATCCTGAAAAATACAAATGACAGAATAAAATATAAACATAAATAATATACATATTGAGGTTGTTGACGAATAGATATACCTGGGTCAAATAATCAAAGCTAGTAAAAAGAACCAAACAATTAAAGTACAATGAAGAATCAGATTGGCGTGGGCAGCGTTTGGAAGTTAAGATGGATATTAAAAAGCACAAAAATACAGCAATACCTAAAAACCCGTGTATTTAACCAGTGCATCCGTCCTGTTCCTGTATGGCTCAGTAACATGGACAGTAACAACGGCCAACATAAACAAAATAGAAATAACTCATAGAAAAATGGAAAGATTCATGCTGGGAATAAAACTACAAGACAAAAAATCAAACAAATGGATAAGAGAGAAAAAAAAAAGGTAAAAAATGTAACGGAATATATTATAACAGGGTTAAAGCGGAGATCTGCAGGCTACAATGCGAGACAGGAAGACAAAAGATGGAATGTTGAAATAGAAAATTGGAGAACGTGGACAAGAAGAAGAGGCAGAGGAAGACCTCAGATGCGATGGAGAGACGATATTGTTATAGCTGCAAGAACTCACTGGAAAGCCCAGCCAAGGACAGACAGATATGGAAAGATTTGGGGAAGGCCTATGTCCAAAGTTGGATAGAAATGGGCTAAAGAAGAAGAAGAGAAAAAAAAAGGAAGGGGTAGAAAAATTTTTACGCATTTATTTTTATCAGAATATGAAAATATACATTTTTAGGAAGAGAACTAGTCTAGAATTAACTCTCTACGATTTTTTTAATTACGATTAACAAAATTTATAGCTTTATCTAAGCAATCTAGCCCTATATCTAAGCAATAGATCTACCGATCGGGCTTTACAACTTTTTTTATGTTTGTAATTAAAATTTCTTCATTTAAGGCCTTAAATAGTAAAAAAGTTATTTTGACAATACATATTGTAAATAATGCAATTATACAGGGTGTCCGAAAAGAATGGTCATAAATTATACCACACATTCTGGGGTCAGAAATAGTTCGGTTAAACTTAACTTACCTTAGTACAAATGTGCTCATAAAAAAAGTTGCACCTTTGAGGTTACAAAATGAAAATCGATTTTTTTCAATATGTCGAAAACTCTCAAAGATTTTTTATTGAAAACGGGCATGTATCATTCTTATGACAGGCCCACCTTAAAACCAAATTATAGTGAAATTTGTCCACCCCATAAAAAATTTATGGGGATTTTGTTCCCTTGAACCCCCCCAAACTTTTGTGTACGTTCCAATTAATTCATTATTGTGGTAACATTAGTTGAACACAACGTTTTCAAAACTTGTTTGCCTCTTAGAATTTTTTCGATAAGCCAGTTTTTATCGAGATGCGGCTACTTTTTACTATATTTACATAAAAAATTTATGGGGGTTTTGTTCCTTTAAACCCCCCAAATGTTTGTGTACGTTCCAATTAAACTATTATTGTGGTACCATTAGTTAAGCACAGTGTTTTTAAAACTTTTTTGTCTCTTAGTCTTTTTTTGATGTCAACTTTTATCGAGATGTGGCTTCTTTTTCAAAATATACCAAAAAATTTAAGTTATAAATAAATTTTCAGATTATTAACAGGTGTCTATAATCATACTTAACCATATACAAATAGGTGGTGGATTCGACAAATATTCAAAATATCTCGATAAACACTGGCTTATCAAAAAAGTACTAAGAGGCAAAAAAGTTTTAAAAATATTGTGTTTAACTAATGGTGCCACAATAATAATTTAAATGGAACGTACATAAAAGTTTGGGGGGGGTTTAAGGGAACAAAACCCCTATAAAATTTTTATGGGGTACACAAATTTCACTATAATTTCTTTTTAAGATGTTGCTACGATAAAGATTCTTCATGTCCATTTTCAATAAAAAACCTCTAGGAGTTTTCGATATATTAAAATAAATCGATTTTCATTTTGTAACTTCAAAGGGCTGTAACTTTTTTTATGTGCACTATTGTATATAGGTAAGTTAGGTTTAATCAACCTATTTTTGACCCCAGAATCTGTGGTATAATTTATGACCAATCTTTTCGGGACACCCTGTATAAACGGCAATTTTGGACCTTTCGCGGGCTGATTTTCAATAACAAATGAAATTAAATAAAGGCATCTAATATTATTTAATTTCGATTCATACATCATTACCATCTCTCTATGGACCATTTAAAGCTCTCGGTATCTTCAGGAGAGCCTGTAATGATGCTCTGAATCGATATTAGACATTTTAGCCAAGTATTTGCGACTATAACTCGCGACTTCTATTAAAGAAAATCTCTCTGCATTCATCACCCTTTATTCCATGCATATTTTAGAAGGATTAGGAATACCTATAAGAGAGAATCTGTTTCTGACTTAAGAATTCCAAAAATTTTATTTTTAAATATTTATTTGTTTGGAAATGGAGTCGCTTGGGTTTCGCCTTTCCTTTAATAGAGGTCGCGAGTGCGTCTAAATGTTAATTATTTCCTTGTAATTGGCATACTTGGCGAAAATGTCTAATTTCGATTCAGAGCATCATTACAGGCTCTCCTGAAGATATCGAGAGGTCGAAATGGTCCATAGAGAGATGGTAATGATCTCTGAATCGAAATTAAATATTAAATGCTTTTATCTACCTGCGTTTTTACTCACGTATTGAGTACTAGGAAACAGATTTTTTGATCTTTGTCTCGTTGAATTGATGTGTTGTAGAGTGCAATTATAGACTCCCCATATCTCTGCATTCATCACCCCTTATTTCTTGAAAATTTTAGAAGGCTGGGGAATAGGTATAAGAGAGAATCTGTTTCCGACTTAAAAAATTATATTTTTAAATATTTATTTATTTGGAAATGGAGTCGCCTGGATTTCGCCTTTCCTAACGAAATTAAACTTGCCAGAGGACTGTCAAGCTAACGTCAGAACGTGTATGTATCGATCTGTAAATTGGTGCTGAAATTTGAAATTATTACTGTAAATACTACTTATCAAAATTAGTTTTCGCTCAAATAGTGACTAATAACAATTGTGTTACGTGTTAATCATCAAGAACAAGCTGTAACTTCGGTCAGTAAGAGATGTTTTACTTAATAATCTTCCAACTTAAACACATTCAGTGTCAAAGTGTCAATAGTTTTTCACTGTTGCTATCCCGTCCCAACGGACGCCAACGGTTAGGCAACCAGTATTGTAGTGATGTATCCAAGGTTATCACTTATTTCCAGACATCCAAATCGTTAATATAAACAAATTCAAGTTACTTTTGACTACATGAGTAACAATTTAAATCAATGTTCCCCCACTGTTAGCAACACCATATCTGGATCCAATTCTTCCAGTAATCTTACTAGTTCATATGCAACTGCTACTATGACTAAAAAACGTCCGAAGTATCCCAAGAAGACCGAAGCAATTTTATAATTAGTTGTATGTCTCTATAGTATCCAATGATTGTATATCCAATTTTTTGTTCTTCATAATTTTTACCTAATGTTATTTAAGATTTAGAAATTAACTGTTATAATATATAGTTTTAACTCCTTATTGTAATTAATTATTGTATAACCAATATTGTTTGTGTCAATGGCCATTGCTGCCGAGACACAAAAATTTAAATAAAAAAAAAATAAAAAAAAATTGCCAGAGTTCAAATTGTACGTTTGTTAATTTCCTAAAACTTTTTATTTGAGATTTTTTCTCCAAAATTAATATCCCAATCTGCAGAATTAAAAATCTCTGGAAATTGCAAATTTTACAACTTAAAAACGTTATAAATTAATAGGCGTTACATGTAAGAAGTTATAGGCTATTGATTATATTCAAAATAAGATAGCTAAAAGGAACTACAACGTTAACGGGGTTTTATTATTTCATATGGTCATTGGATATCTATATATGAAAAACCGCTGTGTGCTACCATTTGAAGGGGTGCGTTTTTGAGAAATGGGTGAATTAGTCCCTGGGCACAGGTTACATTAGGGTGAGTTCTATGCACTTTTGGTACAAACATATCTACAAAAAAATTGTTCCTGGTTAAATTTCTTATCTAAATATAACTATTTAAAGTCAATGATACTTTTTTTACAAAAATATATTCAAAAGAAAAAGCACAAAGAAACCCAAAAGAAACAAATTTTGTTTTTTGTCCCATAACTTTTGTCCACGAGGATATAGGTATAGACATTGCTTTACAGAAAAGAAACCTACATATTTATTCTTTAAAATGTTGTTTAGTAGAGGTAATTAAGATGTATAGTTTTCGAAATATGATTTTCAAAGTTCGCCACTCACAGCAATTTTGGGCAATTTTCCTTGTTATTTCGCAAATATTGTTCTGTAACTTTTTTCTACGTAACTTTAGGTATATGCAATGGTAAACGTAATAGGAATAGAAATCAATTACCTTTAAAATGGTCTACTGTATAACGCTGTACGACTTTTTTTAAAGAGATTATGGTTTTTCAAGGTTTTATACTTTTAACAATTTTTTATAATATATTATAAATTTTAAATATTTAAATTTTTATAATATATTTATTATATAATATATTATATATTATATAATATTATATATAGTATATACAATAAAATATATTATATATTATATAATACCTAACATAAAAAAATAGATATTATTTTTTATATTTTTTACGATTATTTTTGAAATTTCTCATTATAACTTTTTTTTTCTTGTACATGAATATACTATATGTATTGCTCAATAAAGAGGGCTTACTTTCTGTTCTTTAAAATGGTGTATCATCTTTATTTAAATAATGGAAACCGAGTGATTCTTTGATATTTTTTTACCTGTATTATTTAAAATTATTTCTTTTACAAAAATTACATAAATATTAGTCTTAGAAAACATTACTTTAGTTAAAATTATTTAAACGTTGACACTTCGTTAGCATTAGCCTCAATATCTTCGTCTGACAGTTCAGTTATCTTAGAGTTCCCACAATTAGTACCCATGCACAGGCACCCTTTGCAGAATATTGAACAACTAATTTCTATCTTCCTACAACCGCAGTTTTTTGTACCTCCTTTGGTATATTTACATGCTATTTTTTTCAAGCAAAGCTTGTAGTGCAGGAGCTTTGACAGTAAATACTGGAATTAATCCATATTTTGAAGTTTGCCCGGCCGAGTCAAGTGGATCCAAAGTATTACCTATAAAAAATAAAATTCAATCATAACAAATAATCACAAAAAAAAGGTAAAATGAGAAATTTAAAAAATAATCCTAAAATCAAAAATCGTTGCAAGTACTTATTACATTTTGAAAAAGCATATCTCATTAAAAAATAATCCTAGAATGTTTTATAATACACCATTTTAAAGTACATAAAATAAGCTTTCTTTTTTATTATTATGATATATACCTAAATGTAGAACAAAAAAAGTTATAATGGGAAATTAAAAAATAATCTTAAAAAATATAAATCTCGTTAAAAGTATAAAATCTTGAAAAAGATAACCTATTTAAAAGAAGTCGTACAACATTATACAGTCGAAAATTTTAAAGATAATTGATTTTTATTTCACTTACATGAACCATTGCATATGCCTAAAGTTACGTAGAAAAAAGTTACAGAACAATATTTGCGAAATAACAAGGAAAATTGCCCAAAATTGCTGTGAGTGGCGAATTTTAAAAATCATATTTCTAAAACTGTAAATAATAATGACCTCTACCAAACATCATTTTAGAGACAAAATATGTAAGTTTTTTTTTCTGTAAAGCAATGTCCATACCTATATCCCTATGGACAAAAGTTATGGGACAAAATACAAAATTTCTTTCTTTTGAGTTTCTTTGTGCTATTTCTTTGGATATATTTTTGTAAAAGAAAAGTATATTTGACATTAAAAAGTTATATTTAGATAGAAAATTTAACCAGGAACAATTTTTATGTAGACGTGTTTGTACCAAAAGTGCATAGAACTCACCCTAATGTAACCTGTGCCCAGGGACTAATTTACCCATTTCTCAAAAACGCACCCCTTCAAATGGTAGCACTCCGCGGTTTTTTCATATATAGAGATTCATTGACCATATAAAATAATAAAACCCCGTTAACGTTGTAGTTCCTTTCTATAGTACATAATCAATAGCCTATTATTCCTGACATCGTCTTTTACAAAGTCGGATAGGTTTCACAAATTCCTGAATTATAACACTTTTTCTCACCCACAGCCTAGACTAAAACATAGTATGTCTCACTATCAGCCGAAATGTATTTGTTCTCAAAATATTAACGTAATCTATTGTTTGCAAAGCACACGAATGTGGTAGTGTGCAAGGTGTATGTGTTTGACATATATACGATAAGTTAATTTAGCAAACGTTCAATCTTACTAGCTTTGATAACAATAGAATTAGAACTCCAGGGAAATACGGCAAAAATATACCATGTTTGGGACACTTGAGCAGCCAGGTTGCGAATGGGTTTTTTGGGTACTATATACCTAATACATTATACATACAAAATGCTTGTCACAGTACGGACGAGAAATTTAGTTATTAACAAATAAGTGTCAAAAATATCAGTTTTTTCGTTTAAATCGCTACGGGTAAAAATAGGGTAATTAAATATCTTATTTATACTATTATTCTTTTAGTAGATGAGACAAGGTTTAAAATGGCAGTTTTTGAATTTCGGTTCGATTATTTGTTGCTTCAGAAATTGCAAAACAAGACTAAAATTTCGAAAATAAAAAAATTGCTATAACTTTTGTGAAAATGACCTTAAGATTTTCATATTGCACGAAAAGTTGAGACAAATAGTCCATATAATGCACAAAAAAATTTAAGGCGATTCGTCAATTAGTTTAAATTTTATTCAATTTGTTTATCCCAATGAGCTTTTTTTTGCAATATTATTGTTCAGAAAATAGTAATGTAATAGCAATTCTGTGAAAACCACATGAAAGAAGAAAAGCCATGATTTCAAAGTGTTTTAAAAAAATCATTAAAAAGTCATTTTTATCATTCCGAAAACATTTTACTAAAGTAGGGCCATTTTTAGTTCATAAACAATTTGAATAACTTTGTTAATATTGACTGTAGATTAAAACTACTTCGGGATTTGAAAATCTGGTATTTTTATACGAGTTTAAAAAAAAAATTTCCTAAGTTAATTACAGTCAAAGTTAGCCACTTTTTTATTTAATTGACAGCTACTTTGTTTATAACAATTAAGTAACCCAACTAGCGCCATTTCGAAGTTGAAGGTATATAGTTTATGTGTAAAAGTTTGAGTAAACTTTAAACTTCAACAGAGTTGTAATAAAGCTCTAAAATAACGTTCTAACGAAATCGATTTGTGGTCGGTGGAAATGAAATATTAAAATCCGTGCACTCAAAAAATGAAACTGATTCTTCAAACATATGCTGCGATTAATATCTCCAGAGCTTGTTGATGGATTTTGATCATAATTTTTTTAAATTGTATGTACTCGTATTCTTGTAGAGTACGTTATGTACGTAAAAACCCACCTAACATTTCAAAAGGTTATAGGGAGTTCCCCTTATCACTCAGGGATATAAAAAATAGATTACGACCGATTCTAAGACCTACTGAATGTATCTATATAATTTTATAAAAATCGGTCAAGCGGTCTCGGAGGAGTATGACAACTAACACTGTGACAGGAGAATTTTATAGATGTAAATATATAGATGGGTATTAACAAATAGGTGTTGGTAATGGAAAAGTGTAAATTAAGGGTTGTATGTATCCTACATCATATAAAATGAAGATAGACAATTTTGTCCAAAAAAATATAAAGAATGTCAGGGGGCAACCCCTCTTATAACTTATGGGTATGAAAAATAGATTAAGTCCCATAGGATACACTTGTAAAATTTCATAAAAATCGGCCAAGCCGTTTCGGAGTAGTATGGTAACTAACACTGTTATAGGAGAATTTTATGTATATTGAAGTAACTGTGAATTAAATAATAAAAGTGGCTAACTTTGACCGTAATTAACAAAGGGAAAAAGTTTTTTTTTGAAAATTTGTGTAAAAATACCAGCTTTTGAAATTCCAAGGTAAATTTACTCTACAGTCAATATTAACAAAGCTATTCAAATTGTTTTCAAGTCAAAAATGACTCTACTTTAGTAAAATGTTTTCGTAGCGATAAAAATTACTTTTTAATGATTTTCTTTAATAATTTGAAAACAAGACTATTGTTCTTTCATGTGGCTTTCACAGAATTTCTATGTAATTATTATTTTCTGAACAATAACATTACAAAAAAAGTTCTTTGGGAAAAACAAATTGAATAAAATTTAAACTAATTGACGAATCGTCTTATAATTTTTTGTGCAGTATATGGACTCTTTGACTCAACTTTCTGTGAAATATAAAAGTCGTAAGATCACTTTCGCGAAAGTTGTAGCAAATTTTTTATTTTCGAAATTTTAGTTTTATTTTGCAATTTTCGAAGCAACAAATGATCGGACTAAAATTTAAAAACTGCCGTTTTAAACATTGGCTCATCTACTAAAAAATAATACTATAAATAAGATATTTATTTATCCTATTTTTACCTGTAGCAATTTAAACGAAAAAACTTCCATTTTTGACCCTTATTTGTTAATAAATAAAATTCTGGTCCGAACTGTGACGGGCATCTTTGTATGTATAATGTATTAGGTATATAGTACCCAAAAAACCCATTTGCAACCTAGCTGCTCAAGTGTCCCGACAAAAAGCTTATTTCCCAGGAGTATAGGCAGATTAAAGGAGATGAGATTATTTTTAATGTAAAAGTTATATATTTAAACTATTCAATGAAATATCTAAATAAAAAACGATTTTAAAAAGATTAATAATTAATAAAATTTTTCTCCAATAAAAGGCTGCTTTTATAAATATTTACGTTTGCCAAAATTTTGATGTTATCATTTTTAAACATATATCTTTAGATGCACATATATAAGGTTCTTTAGTTCATAGGTGGAGCTTAGAGCCTCAGTGAAAACGCATCCTCGAGTATTTTGCGCTAAGGCTTCACCTCATTCCAAGACTTTCCTTGATCTCTTATCTCGATCATGATTCATCTACTCCAAGTTTGTGCTGGACGACCTTTTTTACATTTTTCTTGTGGATTCCAATCTTTAGGGGTTCTATCTCTGAATTTTGAAAGGAAGTAAGGTGTTTTGTCGCTTAATTTGGCCATTTTCATATCAGAAAATCTTTTAACCAACGAAATGGATCTGAAGTTGTTTATGGACGGAAGTTTGTTACAATTAAGTCCTTGACAAATTAATCTGTAGAACGATCGTAAAAGTTGTAAGAAAATATCGGTTTTTTAATATGTTTAATTTATCCATTATTTAAAAAAAATTATGTTGTTGCAAATTATTATAATGTGTAGAAAACTATCGACAGAGAAATGTTCAACTTGATCAAGGTACAAAAATCTGGATAACTGGGCCATATCCTAAGAGGGGAAAATACGAAATCCCTCAACTAATCATCCCTTTTTTCTACTTCCCTTTTCGCCCTAATTTTCTGTTATTTATAGGGTGTGTGGATGAAATTGAAACGTCAAATAAACTTATTTTAACACTAGAAAGTCGGAGGGGTCAATTTGGCACCTGTTGCGATTTGAAGTTATTGTAGTTTTTTTTATTTGAAGCAAGAATAATTTCATATTTTATGACTTCTAATAATTTGATACAAAGCCTTATTAAACACAAAAAAATATTGTTTACTAAATTTATTGAATGGTTTTTCTAACAAATCTACCAGAGGAGTCTGAAGGGGCTAAATTGGCCCTGTGTAAGTTATTATCGTTTTCTGGGAAATTCGACGAGCCTTCCTTTCAAATTCCTGTCGGACGGGTAAAATTATATTTATGTATGTTTATTGTAAATGGTTAACCTTGTACTGGTACTGATCATCTACGTAATAAAGATACAATTGTTGGTGAACACAAAGATACAATTGTTGGTGTAGAGGACCAAATGACGCGTCTTTATACTACAAAAGTAACTTCAAGACGATGGCCTATGTACGTGTTTTATAATACTCTTGACTTGGAAGCAATAAATGCATGGATTATTTATAAAGAAATAACTGGAAGTAAACTCAGTTTTCGTAAGTTTATTTTTCGGCTGTGTGAAGAATTATGGGCCCCATACCTTGCCTCCCGAAATCTGGAACTACGCCTAGCAACATCAGGTCTGCCAACTAATATCACTGTTACTCTCGAAAAACGAAAAAAATATCAGTTGAAAATATTTTGTAGAGGAAATTATACTTCCAATCATTGGCACTGCTCTGTAACAAGGCAATGTGTGGCAAATATCAAAAGCTGCAAACTGTACCTATGGTGTTTCGATGTTTTTGATAGGCATCGAATGTGTTAAACAATGAAAGTAAAAAATATAATCAGATTTTATCGTCTAGAGTAGATTTAATTTCTTTAAACTGAGTTTTAATTGATTAAAGAACGTGGGGCCAAAGTGATCCCTTCGGGCTTTCTAGGTAGGTATACTAAGCCAGACTTTCTAGTGTTAAACTAAATTTGAATCATTCTCCATCCTAGTCGTGCCCAACGTAACAAAACTATACTAAAATTAACATCATTATCATCATCATTAACCTCTAAGCGTCCACTGCTGAACGTAGGTCTTCCTCAAATATTTTCATCTAACTCTGTCTTGTGATGTTTTCATCCAGTTATTGCTAATACGTTTTAAGTCCTCAGTCCGTATGGTTGGTGAGTCTGAATCTGGCGACGTGTCCCACCTGACCGTTTTAGTCTACGACGTATTTCTTCGTTTTCTCTCTTCTCTTAGAGAGATACCCAGATCTGATGTTCCGATGTTCCATATCTCCAAATTGAGTCATGCGAATTATATTCACTACCTCTTTTGTGAGTATTTTATACGCTGTGAGCTCATACGTAGATGGGATATTTACAAATTCGCGAGCGCCAGTAGTGGCAAGTCTGTAAAAGTTTACCGGAAATTAAATTTAAAATTAAAATTAAAAACATTAATTATAAAAAATATTAGTTGGTCAAAGCTGTGGTATATATTTTTACCTTAAATATACTAACGTTTTAAATATTGAATTTAAGTTTTTTTAATGTTCCGTAATATGTAATTATAATTTAATCTAAAAATCTTAGCGCCATCTACACGATAATTGTGAAAGTATCCGAAGTAAGAAATTCATATTTTATCAATAGAACGTCAAAATGGTTTAGCAAAATCTTAAAAAAATCTATTACAATTTAATTACTTTTTTGCTTTGTAAATGTTAAGCGATAACAATTAAATAATAAATTTAAAAATTACCGGTGAAAGTTGAATTAGTAATCCGCTAGGAGCGCCACCAGCGAAGCTCAGAGCGTATAGTCTACTTACAGGCTGTCAGAGAGAAAAATATATTTTGGCTCTGATCTTGAGATGCGGGGTTTTTTATGGACTAGGATAGAAGAAAAGAGGGACGCCCTTTTCTCTCAGCGGAAATACAGTTTTTTTATCTTTGTTGCCATGGTCTCTGTTTGATTTCAGCATATATAATGGCTAAAGTGAAATAGAGCCATCTGTATTTTAGGTCATAGTTTTGGCAGTAGACGTAGGGATAAAGTTAAGGAACTCTGTACTCTATGTCGGATTGGGACCGTCATAGTTAACACATGGAATAATGCCGTAACTAGTTTCTTCCATACAAAGAAAAACTGTAAAATTATATTACTCCAAAAATAAAATCAAATTCGAACGAGTAGAGGTGTTAAGATCAAATACCCCTTTAAAAATAAGTTTACTACGTCTATATCTGTGAAAAACGACCTATGTGGACAGTCGCTATATATCGTAAATAATATGTAATTAGTAATCAAATTAGTTATATTATGTATTATAAAGGAGTAAGAACGTAATAATTATTAAATGTTACTTGGTTCTTACCTATACTATGTAGAATTTAATGTTAATTTTCCAAGAAGTATCAACTAACCTAGAAAAAAAAATAAAAATAGATTAAAAATAACACTTAGGTACACTAAAATAAATGTACAAAAAACATGGTGTAATACCGAGTGTCCACTTATATTTTCCCCCATTTTAACTGCGTATAACTTCTAAACGGATCAAGATAGAAATATGCGGTTTTCGCTGAAATATTTTATTTTAGTAAAATTTTTGTCTGACTGGGTTGAATTTTATATATCGCTTTCAAATACGAAAAGAAAAATGGCGGATTTTTGAAAAAAACGTTGTTGACTTTTTTTTTAATGGAACACCCAGTATATTTTTTTGTAAATCGAAAGAAAGGTCATTCACCTATCCAGCGATATAAAGTTTTTCAAAATCGGTTGTCAAATCACTGAGTAATTAATTTTTAAAAGGAGAGGTGCAACGTGGATATCACATACCTAAATAACATAACTAAGCGAATTGATGTGATTTCCACATTGCATCACTCATTTTAAAAATTAACTGCTCAGTTATTTGACAACCGATTTAAAAAAAAATTATATCGTTGGACAGGTAAATGGCAATTTTTTCAAGTTTTTGGGTAAATGACCATTTTTTATATCGCTTTTAAATAAAAAATGGCGGATTTTTGAAATAAAAAACGTTGTTGACTTTTTTTATTGAAACACCCAGTATATTTTTTTGTAGCTTGAAAAAACGGTCATTTACGAATCCAGCGATATAAAATTTTTTAAAATCGGTTGTCAAATAACTGAGAAAATAATTTTTAAAATGAGAGATGCAATGTGGAAATCACAACATAATATCATTTTGCTTATACCCTATTCCACGAACATACGCCTGTTCTGGATTACTTCGACAACGAATATTTTACTGTGCAAAATAAGAAGAACGAAAGTAAATTGCAAATTACATTGTTGTTTATTGGAATAAATATTAGCGCCATTTACTTTCGTACTTCTTATATTGTACAGTAAAATATTCGTTGTCGAAATAATCCAAAACAGGCGTATGTTCGTGGAATGGCCCATAGTTATGTTATTTAGGTATGTGATATCCACGTTGCACATCTCATTTTAAAAATTAATTACTCAGTGATTTGACAACCGATTTTGAAAAACTTTATATCGATGAATAGGTGAACGACCTTTCTTTCAATTTGCAAAAAAATATACTGGGTGTTTCATTAAAAAAAAGTCAACAACGTTTTTTTCAAAAATCCGCCATTTTTCTTTTCATATTTGAAAGCGATATAAAAAATTCGACCCATTCAGACAAAACTTTTACTAAAATAAAACATTTTAGCGAAAACCGCATATTTCTATCTTAAGCCGTTTAGAAATTATAGGCAGTTAAAATGGGGGAAAATATAAGTGGACACCCGGTATAATATTCAAAAGTGTTTTTAATTATTACAGAGTATAATCAGCTTGACTTCCACCGCTGAAGTATAAGCTTCCTCAAAAACTGATAATTTTAAACAGATGGAGAAACTTATAATTTAGGGAAACATATCAAGTTTCATTTCAAGTTATATTTTCTGAAAATTAAAATATTGTTATGCTTTATATTATAATATTGGACATGAAGTTTCAACAACTAACCAAATAGTAGGCGGGTAACTTATGTCGATTTCATACCCTCAAGCTGCAACTTGTTTTAATCAATAAAATTGTGATAGGTCTGGATCCCGCGTACCAAAAAAAATTGCATTTGTAATTACAATTAATACCAGACTGAAAATTTCTTAATAGCTTAAGGGTGACTAGTCGGACAAACTTTGATATATGGGAACACTGGAACAGGGGAAGTTTTAATTGTGGAACATGTCAAAAGTTTCGATAGTCAGACTATGAATATGTCAAATGTATTTTGTCGGACAGAACTTCCAATTGATTTGTTACCCTTTCATTAAACTCTCATGCAAAAATCTCAGACTGCTATTACGGACCAACATGATTCCTATCATTTGACATGTTCTTCGTGTTCCACTCATTAAAATGCCCAGTTGGTGATAAACACCAGTCTGATTTTTGCATGAGAGTTGAATGAAAGGGCAACAAATCAATTGGAATTTCTGTCCAACAAAATACATCTGACGTCTTCGTAGTCTGACGTTCCAAATTTTTACACTGTTCCACCATTAAAACTTCCCCTGTTCCAGTGTTGCCATATATCAAAGTTTGTTGGACTAGACACTGTTAAGCTATTAACAAATTTTCAGCTTGCTATTAATCAAATTTTTTTTCTTATGCGGGATCCAGACCTATGATTAGTTTAAAACTTTTCCATTGCAACATATTTACTGATTTACAAAAATCAGACTGCTATTACGAACCAACATAATTCCTGTTATTTGACATGTTCTTCGTGTTCCACGCATTAAAATGCCCAGTTGGTGATAAACGCCAGTTTGATTTTTGCATGAGAGTTTAATGAAAAGGCAACAAATCAATTTGAAGTTCTGTCCGACAAACTACATCTGACGTTTTCGTAGTCTGACGTTCCAAATTTTTAACCTGCTCCACCATTAAAACTTCCCCTGTTCTAGTGTTCCCATATATCAAAGTTTGTCCGACTAGACACTGTTAAGCTATTAACAAATTTTCAGCTTGCTATTAATCAACTTTTTTTTCTTATGCGAGATCTAGACCTATGATGCTAATATGATAAGTTTAAAAGTTTTCCATTGCAACCTATTTGCTTGTAATAATTTTTAAACAAATTATATAAAATTTCTTCTTTCCTTTCGAACGTTTTTTTTTTATTTGGTTTATTTACTGGCTATGTGACCGGCTCAGCGGCATTTCATTTTTGTAATATCTTCCACGATATTCCTGATCTTTTTTCTCCATTTTATCACGCTGTTTCTAATCTTGTCTCTCAGTGATATTCTAAGCATGTTTCGTTAAGGTTTATTGGAATGGAGATGTTTTTAAATGCGCTCGTTTACCGGATGCTGCCCATACATTTCAGTATCTACATTTGGTTTTTCCAGTTTGATGACATTGCCCCGATAAACATAATTTTCAACATACAGTGAGCACGTAAAGGTTGGAATAAATTCATTTTCTCGAGAATGGACAATTTTGGAAAAAAATACAAAAACAGGTCAATTTTTATTTTTAAATTGCGACTTTTTGGCATACATATCATACTAGTGACTTCATCCATCTGGGCGTGATGACATCATCGATGATTTTTTTAAATGGAAATAGGGGTCGTGTGATAGCTCATTTGAAAGGTAATTTAATTCTCTATTCAGTAATATAAACATTAACATATTTATTTATACAGAGTGTCCAAAAAAAAATTTTGGAATTAAATTTATTGACATAAAAAGACGAATGTGTGTAATTTATTTAACTCACAATACATTTTACTGCTATCAGAAAACAGGAAATAATGTTTATTTGACAAATAAATATTGTTTTTTGCTTAAATTCAATATCAAAGCCGTCACCCACCTTCCTCTGGACAGTTTAAACATTTAGTTTAAGCGAAAAGCAATGAATATATTTCAAATAAACACGTTTTTCTGTTTTCTGAGAGCAGTAAAATGTATTTTGGATTAAATAAATTACAAGCATTCTTCTTTTTGTCAATAAATTAAATAAAAAAAATGTTTTCTTGGACACCCTGTATAAATAATTATGTAAATGTTTATATTACTGAAGAGAGAATTAAATACCCTTTCAAATGAGCTATCACACGACCCCTATTTCCATTTAAAAAAATTATCGATGACGTCATCACTCCCAAATGGATGACGTCACTAGTATGATGTGTATGCCAAATAGTCGTAATTTAAAAATAAAAATTGACCTGTTTCGGGATTTTTTTCCAAAATTGTCCATTCTCGAGAAAATGAATTTATTCCAACATTTACGTGCTCACTGTATACATCAACATGGTATGATTTGGTACTGATATATTTGTCTGGTCCTGGCTCATTACTTTTGCTTTACTGTAGCTCATTTTTAAGCCTAGCGCTCTAGAAACTTCATTTACTTGTTGTACAATTTCGTTTCGTGCTTGTAAAAAATTGTAACTGTATTGGGCTTGTCCCGTGGAAATTAAAAAAACAAAATGAAGAATCAGCCAATAGCATATCTACGTGGGTCATTAGAAAATTTTCTAACAGCAGCGCTAATAAATTAAGCAAAGGCAATATCCTACCGTAACAACATTAAATTTTAAAGTTCCACAGCATAAAGTTAGCTCGTTTCGTATTACTTGCTAACGTGAGGGTTATAACACTCACACACAGTTGATAGATTACCTTCACCCGGATCAGGAGCGTGAAATAAAGGTGCTGTTGTTGTTCCTCATGCTGCTGCAGTTTGTATAAACACATTCATCACTCTTCAGGTATATTTGTCCATAATATATTTTGGGAAATATATCGTTGTAGGGAAGAGGAAAGTAATAAATAATATAAGTTCTAAATCATTATTTAGGTAGGTATACCAACTGACGAAATTTTGACTTGATTAAAATTCATTATGAAAATATACAACTTTTTTAATATTTTTTAAACATATCTAGTGTATCTTTTTATCTGGTTATCACACAAGCAACCTTCTCTACTGATTAGGGCGGTACGATTACAAAAAAAAACATTAGATCTAGAAAGCCCACTAGTGCAGTTACTGAAGGTGGATATGGGCTATTACCTCCGATTTCGTTGAACCTCCATCGATTTGCATGAAAATTGGTGGGTGGTTAGAGGATAACTCAAAGATCAAAGGTGCCAACTTGCTCTTTTACCCTGGGGGTGGACGCCACCCCTTCTCGGGGGTGAAAATTATTTTATTAAGAATAACCTCATAATTCGATAGACGGACAAATTCCAAGCAAAATTTGTTATATAAAGTTATTAAAATAAATCAAAACTTTTGAGTTATAGGTCAAACATTTTAATTTTTCGTTAGAAAAATTCATGTTTTTAACTGATTTTTCATAAATAACTCAAAAACTGTAAGTTTTTGCGAAAAATTTATAATTACCAAAATTGAAGCTAATAAAAAATGAAATAAACTACTTTCTAGAAAAACCTTTTAATGTTCACTAAAAGTAAGTTATAGGTAATTGAATGTATATTTTTTTCGGCCAGTACACAAGTCTAAGTATTCAAATTTAAATAACGGGCGAAAGATGCATTTTATAACATAAACTTATTAAACATTTGTCAAAGTACTTAGAAATATCTATCAAGTGAGCTCCCGAACGAGTCGATAGCATTAAAATTTATGCTCCAAGAATTGTTCAAAATATATCTTTTAAAAATTTTTCCAAAAATGTTATTGTGTTTTTTAAATAACTCTGTTAATTTTTAAGATATCAGATTCATTTAAACACTATTTGAAAGTTAATTCCACAGGCTACTGACCGCACTGAATTTAATCTTTTAAACCCCTTATTTTTTAAAAATAAAAGGTTAAATGGACCCGGTTACATGGTTCTCGCAGGAAAATTTGAGCTAAACGTTTCTACCTCAGTTAATTTTTACCATATAGAAATAGTAAAAAAGGTAAAATATTTGTTACAGGAAAAACTGAAATTTACCTGTATATCAATTTTTACGTATATTGAGTATTTTTGGAGTTATTATCAAAAGGAAATGAAAATTACGATGATTTTATGTATGGAAAGGGCATATGTTTTATTTTTCACTTTTTCCTAAATAATTCGAAAGATTTCTCTTATTTTCATCATAATTTGCTTAATTTTGAGGCTATTAACTTCTTCTGGTGCTGATTTGATAGGTATTCCGAAGTGCTTTGACAAGAGTTTAACAGGCATATTTTATAAAATGCATCGTTTTTCCCGTTATTTAAGTTTGAATACTTAGATCTGAGTACCCACTCGTCGAAAAAAATATAAATTCAATTACCCATAACTCACTTTGAATTAGTTTAGTTCTTTAGGTTAGGAGTGTATTCAATTTTTTAATATCTTCAATTTTGGTAATAATAACTCTTTTATAAAATCTCATAGTTATTGAGTTATACGTGAAAAATAGCTTTAAAACATGCATTTTTTTGCGAAAAAATAAAATCTTTGATCTTTAATAACTCAAAAAGTATTTATTTATGTTAATAACGTTATATAAAAAATTTTGCTTAGAATTTGTCTCTCTATCGACTTACGGTATTATTTTTAATAAAATAATTTTCACCTTTGTTCCTTGAGGTATCATCTAACTACTCACCAATTTTCATGAAAATTGATGAAAGTTCAACAAAATCCGAGGTGAAAACCTTCAGCGACTTCACTACACCCTCTTTTAGATAAACATGTCAAATTTTAGCGTGATGCAGCCGTTAGTATATTTTTGATCGGTGTATAAAGTTGACATGTTTGGAAAAAGGATACACGTGGAAAAAAACGATCTTCGATATCTCAATAAGCAGTATTCTTTGAGAAATAAAACGATAAATGAAACAAAAGAAAATAATAGAAAACAAAAGTTGTATAAATATTATCAGGGGTAATTACACAAGTGCATCAAAATTATCGATAATTTTGCATAAAAGCATATTGTCTAAAAACTACTAGAGTTCATTTTCATACTTTAGTGAAAGAGCCCGACTCCGAACGAGGAGGGCTCTTTCGCCATAATGTGAAAATGAACGAGAATAGTTTTTAAAAGGCAATACATTTGAAAGCTAAATTATTTGATTATTTTAGGGAAAAAATTACTCGAAGAAAGTGAAACTATCAAATGAAGAAATAATAATTGTCTAGACAATTTATTTAACAATACAACAAAACCCAATCGTAAAAAGACTAAAATTATTAAAGACACAGTTTTAATAATTGTCTATGATCCGGTCCTGAAATTTCAGGTAGTAAAGTCGAAATAGTTTGAGCTCCACAATTTTTATAGTTTTGAGAAGAAACATTGTAAATTTAAATTATAAACCGAAATATATAGAAGCAGTGTACAGTGGTCTGTTAATAGCTGTAAGTACAGTTTCCAAATTCGCAGTAGTTTGATTACAAACATTGTTTTTATATACACACAAAGAACATTATTTATATTTCGTATTCATTAATTATTTAAAAACTAGTTTCAACTCTTGGCATTATCTTGCTAATTGCTAGATCGACTATTTACTTTTAAATAAACAGAGTCGGACCTACCCAAATTAAAATTATTGAAATGAAAGTTCAATTTAAATTTAAAAAAAGATAGATTAAATTTGACAAAATGGCAGGTGGTACTTCTGACTACAGGGGTCCATCAATTAATCCCGATCAGCAAAAAATTACTTATTCTACCATTACTAAGCAACAACCATTAACAAAATTCCCAACAAAAAACCAGGCCATAATTTTACCGGCAGTAGATGGAATAAGAACAGAAGAGTACACCATTGCAGTAGGAACTATAGTCCATCCAAAAAACGTACTGTTTTCATCCAAAATGTCAAACGGAAGAATATGCATCTACCTTTCAAGCATACAAGTCGTAGATGATTTTCTAAGTCAACATGGTGAAATTAAAATTGGAGAACATACAATCAAAGCACGTAAACTAATTACACCCGCTAATAGACTAGTTCTATCCCAAGTATGTCCATCTATACCCCATAACATAATCGAACAGTCTTTAATCAATCTTGGTTTTAAATTAATGTCTCCGATTTCGTTTCTTAGAGCTGGAATACAAGACCCGCAATACAGCCATGTTCTTAGTTTTCGAAGACAAGTTTACTTTGCACCTACAGACAATTTTACTGTACCCGACTCCGTCCTAATTGATTTTGAAAATATTTCTTACCGAATTTTTCTTTCCGATAAACTAACTTGTTACAAATGCCACCAAACTGGTCACGTTTCCTCGGACTGTACCTCAAATCATTGTTATCCACAAAATACTCAAAAGCCCCAAACGGAGGAAAATTTTCTTTCACAAATACCATCTACTAGCCCCGAACAAAATCAAATTACACATGTAAATGACGAATCACGAGAAGAAATGGATGCTCAAGTCAGCACTGATACCGATAATAAAAATAAACGATCTCACTCGGAAGTGTCATCCCCAACTTGCTCCACTCCTACAGAAACTATATTAACAGAATTCACGAAACCAAAACCAGTGCAAATTAAAAAGAAGAAAAAAATTATCAAATTAGACAAACCCACTTCAGAAACTACCAATATTTAGTCATTATTACAACCAGTCCAACAATTTATCCAGGATGCATCACCACCATATGTACTAAATTACACCCAATTACTAGCATTCTTAGAAGACGTTCACGGTTCTTCCACCCCAGTAGAACTGGCCCTAGAATACACAAAGGATATAAACGGGTTGGGACATATGCTAACTGAAATATATCCCATGTTGAACGAAAGAGCAATTAAATCTAGAATTACAAGAATCAAGAAAAAACTACTTAGTAAAATAAATCAAGATTTTAGTATTCAGGATGACACCTCTGAAGATACTGACGCATCACAGGAAAATACTCCTTTCAACGATAAATAAATAAAAAAAAAAAAAAAAAAAAAGTTAACAAAATGGCTATTATTCAGTGGAACATTCAATCCGTATTCACACATATAGAAATGCTACAGCTTTTAATTAAAGAAACACATCCACAAGTTATCTGCTTACAAGAGACAAATTTCACAACAAATAAAAAATACTCATTAAAACAATATGAGGCCTACCATAAAATTAGAACAAACGCTGGTAAAGCTAGTGGCGGCGTATCCGTTTATGTTAATTCACATTTGTAATCAGAGGAAATCCCCATACAATCAGAATTAGAGGTTGTAGCAGTTAAAATAAAATCTTCAACACAATATTCTATATGTAATGTATATATTCCATCAGATACCGAAATCACTGCCAAACAACTCGAAATGTTAATAGAACAAATTCCAAAACCCAGAATAATAGTAGGAGACTTTAATGCACATAGTACAACATGGGGATGTCTATCTACAGATAAAAGAGGTGATACTATAGAAAGATTTTTAAGCTTAACCGACTTTGTCTTGCTTAACACTATATAATCAAAATTTGCAGTATGTAGAAGAACATCGATTTTTGGGAATGATATTAGATACAAAACTCACTTGGAATACCCACATTCAACAACTTAAAAAATCTTGCATGCAAAATATGAACATTCTCAAAGTATTAGTCAATCAAAATTGGGGATCTGATACCACACAATTACTAAATATATATAAAACACAGATTCGTAGCAAGCTAGATTATGGATCAATAGTCTACAGTTCAGCTAAAGATAGTTTATTAAAGCAATTGGACATCATACAAAATACCGCATTAAGGCTTGCACTTGGAGCCTACAGGACCAGTCCAGTAGAGAGTCTGTATGTAGAAGCTGAAGAACCTCCTCTTTCAATTAGAAGACACAGGTTAAGCCTACAATATGCAGCGAAAATTGGAGCAAACTGTAATAACCCTGCTTACTCCTACACATTTTCTAACAATTTTCATTTAATTTTTGAACAAAAACCCTTTCTGTCTGCATCATTTAGTAAAAGAATTACAGGTTTCAATTTTCCGAAAGTTATTTCCAATGAAATAAACTACCCTCCTCCTTGGACCATAAAACTCCCCAAATGTAATACCAATCTTCTACTGTATCCTAAATCTGATACTTCATCACATATAATTCTACAACGGTTTCAAGAGATTAAAGACAAGTACAAAAGATATTACCAAATATATACAGATGCGTCAAAAACTTCTGAAATGGAATAGGCGCAGCTTTCGTTGATGAAACAACTAAACATCAGTTCCAGCTACCTAAGGAGTACTCCATATATTCCGCCGAATTATATGCCATATCTAAAGCCCTACAACATATATCAAACCAGCCCAAATTGGAAGCAGTCATTTTCACAGATTCTTTAAGCGCAGTACAAGGAATATTAAGGGTTTACCCAAACCACCCAATACTATGTCAAATTAAAATTGATCTAGAAGAACTTTACAGTAGGAATAAACGGGTAGAATTTGTTTGGATTCCATCTCATGTAGACATAATAGGTAATGAAAAAGCTGATCGGGAAGCTAAAGAAGCCTGCTATACGAATAGACCAGATAAAGAGCTCCTAGAAATTCCTCATTCCGACATTAAAATCACCATCAAAGAATTTTCAATGAGAATATGGTTCGAAAGATGGAAAAAACTTGACGACAACAAACTACAACGCATCAAACCAAATTTGTCACCAATAGGGATAATGCCACAAAAACGACGAGACCAAGTCATACAACACCGCTTGACAATAGGACATACCAGATTAACCCACCAGTACCTAATGAAGAAAGAACAACAAAAACTGTGCTATGTTTGTGATATTCCTCTAACAATCGAACACATTATTGTTAGTTGCCCACTCTATCATCTGGAACGACTTCAAAGTGATTTACCAAGTGATCTGAAAAGTGCTCTGAACTATAGTAAATGTGATAAAGTGACTAAGTTTCTAAAACTAACTAAATTGTACAATCTAATATAAAAATAAGCTTAAGTTCTCAATTGTAATTAGTTGTTATAAGCAAACATCTGATTTTATGTAAAATTCTTCCCCGCCAATAACCTTTCATGGTTGACGAGGTTTACTTAATAAAAAAAAAAAAAAAAAAAAAATTGTCTACGTGATTTACCCCGATTCCTTTGGATGTGGATTTAAATTTTTGGAACAACTAGGTTGGGGCTCCGTTGTATTGGTTCTCATTTGTTGATTGATCATCTCATGGTGTTCTTGGTCCATCTACAAGTAGGAAGATATAGCTTTTGTGTTGAAATCCCGGTTATTTTTATGAGTTGCTGTTCCTCAACTCCTTCCTTTGCCAGTTTTGAAAGAGCGGTCGCACGTAAACAATGAGACCTAATTTTCATTTTTTTGTTATTTAACCAACTTTTTCCTGGATTGAGGTCCATTGTCCTATCATATTTCTGCCAACGGCCATATTTTTGAACCGTTCTCCTGTCTTCCAAGCAGGACAATTGTTTTCTTCCGGCCCAGCGTTTTCGTTCGATTTTGCCCTTAATGATCAACCGGAGTCAGCGATATTTAGGTCCTCTTATTATATGGCCGAAGTAATGAACCTTTCTCATTTTTATGATGTTGATAAATTCTCGCTCTTCGTGCATGGTTTCTAGCACACATTCGTTAGAAATGTGTGCGGTCCACGGGATTGTGTAAAGAACATGCGTTTGATAAATCCATGTTGCTTCAGTTGGTGTAACTAGTTTTGCCATTAACATGGTGTTGGATTTTTTATATATCCATAGTTTAAACCAAATTCCCTGTACCTAGTTAATGTACGAGTCAGGTTAAATAATTTTATAACCACACAATATTTTGTAAATTAGAAATTAACGAAAATTTTTAATTTGCAACTTTTAGACGTTTCTGCTATTCGAAACACTATTCAACCGCTCATCTCGTTAACAAAGAATTATATCCTGCGTTTTCTATTAGTCCACATAGATCGCTTGCGTTCAAAACAAATCGACGCAGTCATTATTTGCTGGTGGAGTTAATAATCCGTTTACCGGGGAATATCCTGTACGGTCAGAATAATAACTAGTAGAGTGGTTTTATAGGCCACTCTGTGAGGAACTAAACAACGTAGGATTACACATATAATAGCCCTTAGGCGCTTTCACAGGTGTATAACATAAAGCATTGTTTAATCACTTTCTAAACTAAAATTACAATCTAGATTATCCTTATAGGTTTTCTTGAACAGTATATCTGTCTATATTATGAATATTCGCAATATAATTAGCAAATATACTCAGAAGAGATTCCATATTTAATATATCTACGGGGGTCCTACAGCCTCTGACGCATCCCGCATTTCGATCTCCACCTTTTTCCATTCTTTCTCATTATTCCTCAATCCTTCTCTCCATTCTAATGCTTGTTTTCCTCTCCCCTTTTTATTTCATGGAACATAGCTTGAGGTCTGAGGTTGAGGTTTGAGGTCTGTTTGAGGCCATAATTCGTCTTCCATTCGCATTATATGCCCGTATCATAAAACTTTTTTGGGTTCTATTTTAACTGCGGTACTGTAAATCCTTCATGTTCTTCTTCTTATTTTTTCATTTTGGATTTGATTAAGCCTGGATATCTGAGACCCACTTTTCAGATATACCCTATTCCACGAACATACGCCTGTTTTGGATTACTTCGACAACGAATATTTTACTGTGCAAAATAAGAAGAACGAAAGTAAATTCCAAATTACATTGTTGTTTATTTAAATAATTATTAGCGCCATTTACTTTCGTACTTCTTATGTTGCACAGTATAATATTCGTTGTCGCACTCAACGAAAAAGGTACGTAATATCAATAAAAATTTTAATTCAGACAACAAACGCAATACTTAAAATTTGTCCAATTCTTGGTTTTATTGGGACAACAAAACGATGTTCATCAATTCATTATTTTCGTTCGTTGAGCCAATGTATTACGTTTATTGAATGGATGAACATTCATTATGTATACCATAATATCACTTTATTGTTATTACGAACTCTGTTCACTGAGTCAACGAACACTATTTATTGATATTACGAACTCTGTTCACTGAGTCAACGAACACTATTTATTGAAACAACAACGTCGTTAATTGACCGACGAAGACTATTCGTTGTGTCAATAACATTGTTATTTCTCCTAACGTATTTCGTTTATTTCTACAATTATTTCCGTTTATTGTTACAATTAATTCCGTTTATTCCCACAATAAATACGGTTTTTCTTACAAGCAATTCTATTCATTCTTACAATCAGTTTCGTTCATTCCTACTATGAACGTATTTTATATTAATAATTACTGAATGCAATAGCCCAATGTATGATATTAATTGATTAATAATAATTTTTTAAATCCCCCTTTTTGGTCCTTAACCTAAAGGACTTTACACTGTGTGATTTTTCATATTATTTCACTTATACAGTGTACTGGAATAAGTTTTACACTCCCCCCACCCCTTATTAACTTATTTATTTTTAGCACATAAGCAAAACGCTCGGACAGGTCGATTTTTAAAATAATCAAAGTATATTATAACATCAATGTTTCGAACTTTACACGATCCCTCTTCAGGTGACAGACGCGGCGTAACTTTGATTTCTTTTAATGGGAAAGTACGTCGTGTTACAGCTTATTTAAAAGCGTTTGAAATAGTGATTCCAAAAATGTATAACACTTTAATCCTTTTTGAGAGCGCAGGTGCAAAATTTCCATCGAAATCTTTTTAAACGCATTCATTTTTTTTGGAATTCTGAGAAAACTAATAAGTATTTTTAAAAAATTTAAACGCAGAATAAAATATTACATTATTATCGAGGGCAGAAAGTCCCTTAGAATAAACAAAAAGTTTTTGTTGAATGGTATGCCTATTTGAAATTAAAAATCATACTAAATTTTCTCTTTTTCACCCCTGTGGCTTATTAAAATAATCATTATAGAGGTTCTCAGGGACTTCAGACCCTCGATAATACTGTAATATTTTATTTTGCATTTCAATTTTCAAAAATAATAATGAATTTTCTCAGGATTCGAAAAAAATTAGACACACAAAAACTTCCTTCTACTACGGACTACACTTGAAAACGAAATGCAATTATTATTCGGAACTTCGGTAACACAGAGAAGCTAGGGGTATCACGATAAGGAAAAGCCGTTAACTTTCAAATGGTCAAGCAAAACATTTATTGTCTCAACAACTACGATTATTGTCACAATGAACGCATTGATTGTGGGTATTAAATGCGGTAGTAGATTGATTAATGCATTCGTTGTCACAACAATCAATTTACATCTACTCAATAATCATATATTACTCTATATTAACAACATTTGTACATTGTTTTAATCAAATATGTACGTTGTCACGATAAACCAAGGTAATTGCTTGTCATCTACGAAATCAAGAACGTGAGTTGCTGCCAGAATTAACAGTATTTATTAAATATACGAAACTAAGTTATTGGCTGAATAAATTGAGTGTTATTGATTAATTAATTAATGTACTCTAGTTATTCTCACAATTATTATTCAATTATTGTGACAATAACCAAATACATTCGTCAATGTCTAAAAGTTCGTTGAAACAACAAATTAAATTGTTGTGACAACGAAATACTATTCAGTTAATCAATATTACGAACTAATTTTTTTTGAGTGCGAAGTAATCCAAAACAGGCGTATGTTCGTGGCCATAGTCCATTTCTACCACTCTCTAGTTTTTCTTCTCTTTCATCGTCATTTGGCAACATTCAGATTCGTAAGACAAAATAAAATTATTGGTTCTACAACTGACTTGTAGATTGTAATATTTGTTCGTAACAGTTATTTATGTACCAAGTCAGTGAAGTTACTCTTTATGGAACGAGTCTGATATTATGAGCAGAGCGAGCATAGCGAGCGAGGCGAATAACAGACGAGTTCAATAAAGAGTATTTACTGACGTGGTGCATACAAAATTTTATCGCCAACAATTTGGTATTGGTTTTAATACTTACTTACAATTTACAATTTAAAAACTTTTTAAATTATAGACGTCAAAATAATTTCATGGCAGTGATGACAGATAACTTTTGCAAAATGGCCGTTTTCGATTTTTAATCGATAGTTATCAATGTTGAATAATTATTACTAAATCGGTTAAGTTTTAATTTATTTTATATGAATATAATTACAAAATACCAGGTGTCCACTTATATTTTCCCCCATTTTAACTGCCTATAACTTCTAAACGGCTCAAGGTAGAAATATGCGGTTTTCGCTGAAATGTTTTATTTTAGTAAAAGTTTTGTCTGAATGGACTGAATTTTTTATTTCGCCTTCAAATACGAAAAGAAAAATGGCGGATTTTTGAAAAAAAAACGTTGTTGACTTTTTTTAATGGAACACCCAGTATATTTTTTTGTAAATTGAAAGAAAGGTCATTCACCTATCCAGCTATATAAAGTTTTTCAAAATCGGTTGTCAAATCACTGAGTAATTAATTTTTAAAATGAGAGGTGCAACGTGGATATCACATACCTAAATATGTAACATAATATGTGATTTCCACATTGCATCTCTCATTACAAAAATAAATTGCTCAGTCATTTGACCACCAATTTTAAAAAAAGTTTATATCGTTGGATATGGAAATGCTCGTTTTTTCAAGTTTTTAGGTAAGTAACCATTTTTTATGTCGCTTTTAAAAAAAAATGCCGGATTTTTGGAAAAAATAACGTTGTTGACTTTTTTTATTGAAACACCCAGTATATTTTTTTTGTAGCTTGAAAAAACGGTTATTTACCTATCCATCGATATTAAATTTTTTAAAATCGGTTGTCAAATCACTGAGCAAATAATTTTTAAAATGAAAGATGCAATGTGGAAATCACATAACATAATATCATTTTGCTTAGTTATGTTATTTAGGTATGTGATATCCATGTTGCACCGCTCATTTTAAAAATTAATTACTCAGTGATTTGACAACCGATTTTGAAAAACTTTATATCGCTGGATAGGTGAATGACCTTTCTTTCAATTTACAAAAAAATATACTGGGTGTTCCATTAAAAAAAAGTCAACAACGTTTTTTTGAAAAATCCGCCATTTTTATTTTCGTATTTAAAAGCGATATAAAAAATTCAGTCCATTCAGACAAAACTTTTACTAAAATAAAACATTTCAGAGAAAACCGCATATTTCTATCTTAAGCCGTTCAGAAGTTATAGGCAGTTAAAATGGGGGAAAATATAAGTGGACACCCGGTACTACAGAATATTCCCTATTAACATAAATTTAATTGGTAATATCGCCAATTGTGTACAATATTTTTAATAATTAAAATAAATACATTTTAAGTTCACTCAAATACTCGCCATTCGATTACTGCCATCGACCACTTACATTCAATCTCGGTTAATTTGATTAATCGCGGCAGGTAAAGTAAAATTATCTTTAAGTACAATAAAGTGTTACTTTACTGCCTCAAATGAGGGCAAATGAGTACAATAATGAATACCTTTAGTGACGGTTGTCTATAAAATAATTTTAGGAGACCAAAGTAATGATATTAGTGTTTGTACCACATTTCGGCCCTGTTGTATTTTCTATTGAATGTACCATTTTGATGTTCCTACCTTCGCCATCACTATAGCTAGGTATTTATTGTTAGAATTTTATATCTTCCATAGTTGTGGGTTTTTCTTCATTTTCTATTCGTTTCTAGATATTTCGTTTTGTTAATATTCATGCTGAGTCCCAAATTTTTGTATTGTTCGGTTAATTTTCGAATCATGTAATCCATGTCTTCCTTCGTAGTTTGCCATAATCAGTTAATTGTCTGCGAAAAAAAATTTTATGTACTTGGTCCCAAGTTGTATTTCCATCCCTGTGCATTTTTTTCTTAAGTTATTTAATGCTTTCTGAATATAGATTTTGAATTTGATTGATAAAGCCTTGTCTCAAGCCTTTTGTAACATGAAGTGCAATTGAAATTATATTATTCATTTTAATGGCACCATTTGCATGCAAAGTCCTTTTCATGAGCATTTTTCAGTGCGTCACAAATGATAGACAAAAAGGTAAGTCCGTGATAATACACATTTATGACATTTATTCTAACATGAAATTTTAATTAAATTTGACAGTTGTCACATTTTATTTGCAATTTGGCATAAAAACAAATTAATTTTGTTTATTGCATTTATAAAATGTTATTTTCTTTGATTTGTATAGTCTTATAAATTGTACAGATTATATTCGTAGATATGTTATATATTTCGTAAATTTTTTTTTTCGAATATAGAAACTAGAATAACTAGAATTAATGTTATAAATGTCTGTAATCACAGACGTGCCTTTTTTTCTGTCACATACAATTTAATGCGTTAGAAAGAAATCGAAAAACTGTGACGCACAGAAAAATGCTCATGAAAAGGGCTCTATGTACAAATGTACATGTTTTCCATAGCCTTCACAATAGCCATTACTTAGGCCTTCCATCATCAATAGTTCAAACAAACTTTTTAAGGGTACTATTGGGACCGTGCAAGTTCGGAAAAGCGACACCTATTTCTACGCTCTGAACTTTTATTCGCACTTTTAATTATATTGGCCAATCATATGGTCCTGGTTACTGGATAATTGTCAAGGCCATAGTCCAAATAAAAATAATAAGAAGAAAAAATAAGATATAGGTTGTGTTATTCAAACGTAAACAATTGTATGTAGTAAATAAAATTAGTTATTAAAATGCAGTATTGCAAGCAAAATACAATTAATTAAATTTACCTTTATATAATAATTGCATATCATATCAATATTGTGAAGCAATATATAATTTTTCTACTTAAATGACAATAGGTATGAAATGTACGTCAATTTGACAATTTCAGTTGACAATATGAATTATTTAAGAAAGTTGCAATATTTCTCCGCTATTCGCGCACGATCGTTTCGCGTATCCCTTCCAAGTACTTGCACACCGCGAATATCATAGACCTCTCTAAGTCAAAGAACACTAAGTAAATGAGTCGATAAATTTCTGGTCTATAGAATATGTTCTGAAATTTTCTGTAATTTATTTCGCAATTTAAATCTTCCATCAATAGCGATTTGTAATACCCACTCTGACATACTCTTCCCACTCTGACATACTTATGGAATTGTATCTCCTTGTTCCTTTGTGATCTTTTTTGAGGTTTTAAGATTGATAACTTAAGTCTAGTAGTGATTCTCAGTCATTTTTGTCCAAGGTCCCTCTTAGCTTTGTTACTATTCGCTCCGTACATCTCCCCACTATTTACAGTCACGTGACACGCTGTCAGATTTTGTAAGGACGTTTTAACACACGGTTCTTAGACATTACTACGGTTGCCTAAATCGACTAACCAATGAACATTAAGGGTGAGATTACGTCACGAGAGTTTACTGTCATTTGAATCGTAATATGATTTTTTTCGAATCGTGAGAAAACCAAGTATTTTAGAAAAAATTAAACGCAGGATGCAAGATTACATTATTACCGATGGCGGAAAGCCCCTTAGAATAAACAAGCAGATTCTATTGAATGAAATATTTGAAATTAAATATCACACTTCTCTTTTATTTTCAGCCCTGTAACTTATTAAAATAAACATTATAGAAGTTTTCAGGGACTTTCAGCCCTCGGTAATAATGTAGTCTTTCATTCTGAGTTTAAATTTTTCAAAAATATTTATTAGTTTTCTCAGGATTCGAAAAAAATGAATACAATTAAAACACATTGAGAATTTTGACATGCGTCAAAATTTTGTATTAACTCAATGTAAAATTCTGAACTGTTGAATTCCAGCTTCCCTAATAATTATTGTACATCAAAAGACGTTAGAAACTATTTGTAGAGGATTGAAATCTGTATTGGAAATAACTGTTAAAATTTGTCTACGTAATTAAACATATTCCAAAATTTTGTAAAAATGTAATACATTTTAGTTTTCAGCCCAAACTTAGGCCACACACAATGCAATAATGTTCACATTTTTGAACTGTCAATATTTTTATTTTATAATCTATTGTTTAAAAACAATACAGTTGATAAGATACCCTCAGTTGCGGAGAAAGGATTAATAATAAAGATTATTTTTCTTCAGTCAATGGTGTGAGCACTGTCAGTTAAATAGTAACGTGTGGCCTTACTTTTACACGCATACCTATTGTGGCAAATTTATCATATTTTTCAAAATTTTGGAATGCATTTAAATCGTAGAACAATTTTAACTTTTGATTTTAATACATATTTTAATTCTCTACAAGTATTCTCTCAAGACTTTTGATGTAAAATAATTAGGGAAGCAGGAATCCAACCGTTCAGAATTTTACATTGAATTTCCTATGGCCCTTTTTACGATTCACCACCCGGTATAAGATAAAATGTGTACTATTTGTCTAATTATTTCATAATAACACAAATAATACACATATATAGGTACACAATAACACACATTCAATGATCGAAAATCATTTAAAAATATGGGAATGTAAACTCTTGTGACGTAAAGTCAAAAATATAAGTCTCCCCACCACCGTCGGACAAGACAACCGTAATAAAGTCTAATAACCGTGATTTTAACATGGAGTCTTATCGGATTATTTTGTTAAACTTGAATATTTTATTTTGTAGTGATAACAACCGAATACAATTGTTAGAATTCATTAGCTATTAATTTATAATGTAATTTATAGTGCAACAAAAATATTTTCTTTTTCGTTAATAAAGATTTATTGACATAAACTACGAAGTAAGATTTTGTATACATAATCAAACTGTTGGAAAGTGAAGAATTTATATCAGATTAAGCCCGTTTTTATTTTCTGTTTATATTAATACATTATAGTCAAGGCATTGAAGGATTGAAGTGTCGATTTTTTTGCAGTAAGACGGATTTTAATGCGGATTGGTGCGTTGGATTCGTGAGAATATCAGGAAATTTTGTGAACTAATGTAATGAATAAGAAATCTCAAATTGCATTTGTGCATAAGAAAAATGCATTTCAAAAATGCATTTCGGTAAATAGTGGGAAAAATTGACTCAATTTTCTTACTCAGGGGTTTTTGGGGTCGTTGAAAACGAATATAAGGTCGGCGAGAGTGTGCAATCTACCTGGCGCCTGCAGCGGTGTAATAAACGTCTTCCTCTGGAGTATTGTGGTAATTTATCATATAATTGGCTTAGACTCATTACTCGGGGTTTTTTGGGGTCGCTGAAAATGAATATGAGGTCGGCGAGAGTGTGCAAAGTACCTGGTGCCTGCAGCGGGTGTAATAAAGGTCTTCCGCTGGAGTATTATGGTAATTTATCATATAATTGGCTTAAACTCATTACTCGGGGGGTTTTTGGGGTCGCTGAAAACGAATATGAGGTCGGCGAAAGTGTGCAAACTACGTGGTGCCTGTAGCGGGTGTAATAAACGTCTTCCTCTAGAGTATTATGGTAATTTATCATATAATTAGTTTAAACTCGTTACTGGGGAGTTTTTGGGGTAATATATTTTCTTCGATGTAACTATAGTGATCTAAAAGGGTGGTATTTTTATTATAAATAAACATAAATTTTTATTATTATAATATATTTATGATTAAAAAGTTCGTTATACAAAATTTATCGTAATTTATTTTTAAAATTCATTTTCTTCATCATTATCATTTTCCTCTTCATTATTGCCTTCTTCTCTCGAGTCCAATGCAATATTTGTGCAATCAGAGCTTGCATAATTTTTGCAGGCTAAATTACAAACTAACCCATGCTTCCTGCACCCGCATATGTTGCCGCAGTCTGACTTACAACTACAAAATATTAAATTTAAAATGTATGGAAGACCAGGTGGCTGAGTCATTCTAACTGGAAATAGTACATTATTTTGTAATTCCCATCCCCAATCGGTTGGGTTTATGTTACTGTCCTCTCTATGCAGCCAAATTTGTGTTTGTTAATATACCCTCTTTAATAATACTGACAATCCAAAAAATAATTTTTTCAACGACAATCTTTTTATTTTTGGCAATAGCCATTAAGTACATTATGTATCTAGTAATTTTCTCTCACGGCAAAACCACATCATTCACTCGCGCCTTAATTCAAACTGCTTTAAATGATATGAACTTAGAACTTAGTCGTTGCGATATTTATTTTCAGCGACCCCAAAGACCCCCGAGTAACAAGTTTGGGCCAATTATTTAACAAGTTACCATAATAGTCCAGAGGAAGACGTTTATTACACCTGCTGCACGCACCAGGTAGTTTGAACACTCTCGCCGACCTCATATTCATTTTCAGCGACCCCAAGAACCCCCGAGTAATGAGTTTAAGCCAATTATATAATAAATTACCACAATACTCCATAGGAAGACGTTTATTACACCCGCTGTAGGCACCAGGTAGTTTGTACACTCTCGCCGACCTCATATTCGTTTTCAGCGACCCCAAAACCCCCGAGTAAGAAAATTGAGTCAATTTTTCCCACTAATTACCGAAATGCATTTTTGAAATGCATTTTTCTTATGCACAAATGCAATTTAAGATTTCTTATTCATTACATTAGTTCACAAAGTTTCCTGACATTCTCACGAATCCAACGCACCAAACTGCATTAAAATCCGTCTTACTGCGCCAAAAATCGACAGTAAGGCCTATTTTTGTGCTTCAATGCCTCGACCATTATATCACTAGCGTGACACAATATTTTTTCTAAATGTCCCATTTAAACATACACAAAGCGTCCTTACAAAATTTCAAAAAACCACCACTATGAGCAGATCGGTCGATTTTTCTTTGACACTTTGTTAACGCTCGGAGCGAATTACAAAATATTATCGAACTTGATGATAAAGTTCTGTGGTAGTTTTAATATTTCCAGAAACGCGTATTTTTTTCTGCTTCATTAATGCCTGGTTGCACCAACAGATCTTAAGCTCCAGCTTAGCTAAGCTCTACTTATCGATAGGGCCTCCTTGAGTATCACTTACGTTGCACCGTAATTTTAGGTTCTTACCTCATTATCAATTATATCTATTATTATATTATGGTATTCTTATTGTGATATATTATAAGATTATAAGATTAAGATCTGTTGGTGCAACCGGGCATAAAGATTACTAGTATTGGTACTTCATTAACAAAATTCTTTCTATACGTAACATTGGTCCATGATGAAGCGTAGGTGTTTAACTATTCCATATTGTTGTTTAAGTAGATTATCGTTAATTGTTTACTAACTAATTAACCTCAAAACCAACATTGCTATTGGAAATAATCTTGTTTCAGCATTAGATTAATTATACCGTTTATTCCACTCGATTAATTAAATCTTATTTGATACTAATGTTATTGATCGTCTAATGACTAAACACGACTGGATTTAGTTGACTATCTAATTTTAGCTTATAGGATATGTCATTAAAGATTAAAAGATATACTCTAATATTCGTTGTGTTTTATGTGCGATGTTGATTTTATGTTGGTTTTATATGATTTTAAACTCTTATAGTACCTTTTAAATCTATTCACGGCTACAGATAATAACATGATATTCCAAAGAGCCATAGAAGAGGAATATAGCACATAGAAAATATAATCTATGAAGACTTTATGGTGACAACGTTTTAAGAATTGATAAAATATGCATAACATCATATAACCCTACTTGTATCAAAACATAATTATCTACTCAGTGAATTAAAAATAACACTTTAATAATAAGTCAGAAATTAACCCCAGGATAAATTTTTGAGCTACATTACTAACGGATTTTCATACTGAATTCTCGATCCATTCAATAAATCCTTTTTCGTTAAGCATCGTCTTCTTTTAAGAGGTTATATACTATTTATCATGACTATTTCCAATTTTGATGCTACTGCTCTAAATAGATCAACAAAGCTACTTTTATCCTACATCTTGAAAAATCCGCGAATGACTGTTAATAGTTTTTCCCTTTTTTTAATAACTCATAGAACTACTTACAGAAAAAAAAAACGAATATATATATGCATCACAGAAGAATTAAGCAATCCGCATTCACTGAAATGAGATATTTTATAGGAGTGCTTCTTTTCAGTGGTATAACAGTTCCTGGAAGAGACCAGGGCGCATCTGTAAAAATATTATTATATTAGGATGTTAAAAGGTGACTCATATTTTTTTGCAGAAATTGCTTGAAAATAACTTATATAATAATATTTGAGTTATCCTCCCACTCAAAAAGGTCCAGAACATTGTTTAAATAATCAAAATATCAAAAAATGAAGGAAAAATTCGATTTTTTTTTGTTTTTTGATTATAACTTTAAAAGTATTCACTTCCGAGAAAAGTTGCACTGACAAAAGTTGCGTAATTAAATTTCCTACAACATAAGTTTTGACAAAAACTTAAAAAATTATCACCCTTGTTGCAAAATAGCAATAATTGCGAAAAAAAAACATAAAAATACCAGTATTGGAATTTTACGCCTTTCAACCATTTATGCTACACTTAGGACCTTCATATTTCACCCGGAAAAACTTTATGATATATTAAAGCAACACTGTAAATTTAATTAAGATCGGTTTAATAGATTTTACAAAATAAATTTTGCAATTCAGATTTCGCAAAAAAAATTCATTTTTCAAAATGTTGCAGGACTGAAAATAAAGCAGAAAAGAAGCTTAATTTTTTTGACATATAGAAGAATACTGTACCTTTCATTTGCAATTTGCAAAATTAAAATCGGTTAACTACAACGACGTCAGAAATGTCTTTAAATAAACATTAATTTTTGGTGCTACGCGCAGGACAGCGAATAGGTTTACTCTAATTGAGCATTCCAATGACCTCTGATAATGATTAATAAATTTTAATTTTTAGTACATTTCGATATAAATAAATAAATTTGTTTATTGCAAAATAAAAACACATACTGTGTCCTTTGAAATAACACTTTTTTAGCAAAAACTTTCTTTGTTCATATATTTTAACTTTAGAATAAAAGTTTATTATTTTTAAATATATGCAATTGTTTAAACAATATTTCACAAACAATAATCAAATTAGTTTGATTTTTGTGGAATTAATATATTAAAATACAATAAAATATAGAGTAAGAAAATAATATATTAGATAAAGATTGAAAGAAATTTTGGTGGAAATCAACTTGGGTGAATCGAACACCGCTGTCCTGCGCGTAGCACCAAACATAAATGTTTATATAAAAAATTCCTGACGCCGCACAGTGGTCCAAAAACCCGAAAAGATGGCCAAAATATGAAAGCGTTTTTTGATTTGCATAAAATTAGGCATCCAAGGGTTTTTGAGGTCGCTAATTACGAATCCAAAGTCTAAATTGCAAAAAACAAAATGGCGGATGTAATATGGCGGGTTTATATATTTTAAATATATGTAATACCATCGAAATTTGATATCCGGGGTTTTTTGAAATTGCTGATTACGAATACGAAATCGAAATTTCAAAAAACAAAATGGCCTATGCAATCCGCCAATTTTTTATTACAACGTTAAATTCGATTATTAATCATATGAAAGTTACAACTAATTTTTACTTTATTTACCAACAATACTGTACCTGACCCTTTTATCTACGATTTTACCCTACGATACTGAAATAACTAAAGATCTACAGTCATAACAAGTATCTGCATGCTGCGACATGATCTGTTTATTCTGCGTTGGTAACGATTCATATTGAAACTCATAGCACAGAGCGCCTGAACAAAAAATTCTCGCAAAACCAAAGGGGCAGATAATGGCAGCTAATTTTTGTTAAATCTTAAAGAGAGAAATATAAGCTAAAAGATGATTGGAGTAACATCTTGGAATTCGATGGAATATATAACTATTTGGCTATCTGAAAATTTAATTTTTCCAAACCATATACTTTCTTATTACTTAACTTTAACTTAAAATCTCCTAAATGTAACACATATACAAATATTTTTATATTATCTGCTTTTATTAAGAAGGGCTCCACGAATATCTTTCATTTTGCAGAATTGAATTTGCGCACTTCGTTTTCGAGATACACGCACAAGACTGTGCGTATAAAATATTCATTATTCTTAACTGCGCTTCTGTTCCGTACGAAGGTCAACTTTAAACTGAACTGGAAATTCAGACATAGGAGATATAGTTTTAGGATTGCCAACACTGAATAGGGAATTTAATTCTCTTTTAGAAAATGTAATAATATTCTCGAAACTTTGAAATTTTTTTTTTTGACTTTTGGCCAGCTTTTCGGGATTTTGGACCACTGTGCGCCGTGGCGGCTAACCGATTTTAATTTTGAAAATTGCAAATAAAAGGTACAGTTCCAAATTTTTAACCTGTTCCACAATTAAAACTTCCCCTGTTCCAGTGTGCCCATACATCAAAGTTTGTCCGACTAGACACCCTTAAGCTATTAACAAATTTTCAGCTTGCTATTAATCAACTTTTTTTCATACGCGGGATCCAGACCTAATATTTGTATACGTAAAAAAATTTCAGCTTTTTATCTGCTTTATTTTCAGTCCGGCAAAATTTTGAAAAAATTTAATTTTTTTGCGAAATGTGTTGAACCGATCCTAATGAAATTTACAGTATTGTTTTAATATATCATATTAAGGGTAAAATATGAAGGTATATACTAAGTGTAGCATAAATGGCTGAAAGACGTAAAATGCGAATACTTGTTTTTTTATGGTTTTTTCGCAATTATTGCTATTTTGCAACAAGGGTGACAATTTTTAAAACTTTTATCTAATCCTATATTACAGGAAATTTAATTACGCAACTTTTATGTCAGTTTAACTTTTCTCGGAAGTGCATACTTTTAAAGTTATAATCAAAAAACGAAGAAAAAAATCGAATTTTTCCTTCATTTTTTGACATTTTGATTATTTAAACAATGTTCCGGACTGTTTTGAGTGGGAGGATAACTCAATTATTATTATAAGAGATAATTCCAAGCAATTTCTGCAAAAAAATTTGAGTCACCTCTCAACGTCCATCTCAAAACAGATGCGCCCTGGACTAGGAGAATATTGGTAGCGGTCAGAATGTACACTGTACACCTACAATGAACTTTTTGCTGAAGCCATTTATAGAAATAGGTTTGAATTTATAGTATCCCGCATTCTTTGCCAGGATAAAAACACGTTAGACAAATCAGACAAATTTCCAAAAGTTGCAACTATTTTTAGATAACTAAAAAAACACTACATAACTACATAAAAGTTTTTATAATTTGGAAAATATCACAGTATTGTAACGATTGGCGTCTCTTCTATGATTTCAACTCATCGGCAAGAACCGAGCGCGCATTGATACCGACGCAATCCCACTAAGTTTCACCACTACGATAGATGCCATGGAGATGAGCCACCGAGAGTGTATTTAAGAAGAAAGCCACGGATCATAAAGTCAGTTCCACCCAGCGTTGTGAGCTGAAAAGAACTCAAGGGCCGCCAGCCGGTGGCAACACAGTTCCCAACGGATTGAGTTGAGAACAAACCGCAGACATGCGATGGATTGAGTCGAAACCTGCCAGGGCGGACTAACTCTGTATTAAAGAGGCGCTTTGCTTGTAGCTGTGTAACCGCCTAGCAATATACCGCGTGAGCAGTTGCCTCCATCTCAGGTCCGGAGTAGTTATGTGGGTATCTATGTGTATATTTTTGTTGATACTTTGATTCCGTGATGGAAGAGTATGTGTAGTAATACCGAATTGAGATATAACGAAGATGCGAGTCAGTGTGTAATTATATACAGTGATAAGCCGGCTAATAACCGGCAAAATATCGCAAGAGATGGAAAACATAATACACTGCGAAATAAAAAGACATGACATTAGTGGAGGTGGAAATGATTGTTATAAACGAATAAATTAACATTAAATTACATTACATAGTTTCCCACCTTTAAACGTATCAGAGGAGTATGACAACTGTCACTGTGACAGTAGAATTTTATAAAATACTCCTGTAACAGACGTCTAAAGGTGGAAAACTATGTAATATAATGTTAATTTATACGTTTATAACGATCACCTCCAATAGTTCCATCTCTTTTTGTTTCGCAATGTATTATGTTTTCCATCTCTTGCGCTATTTTTCCGGTTATTAGCGCGCTCATAACTGTATATTAAGCAGATGCACTTGTATGCAAGCCAAAAAAATGAAGTGAAACTGTATATTATGATTCCGGGTAGCGTGATTACTTCCCATGTTATACTAATATTGTAATTGCTATGATAGTAGAAACAATTGTGTTTTCCTTTACAGACATCCGCCAAGGGGGCTTTTCGGGAGCGGAGCGAAAACAGCTTATTGTTTTATTTTATCACTTTTACTTTGTATATAAATATCCACTCTGTTATCCGAAAAGAACTACCCGTTACAGTATAGATGACGCGACAGTTCCTTATACAGAAAGACATTGACGTAAGCAGTACCTCGATTGTAAGCCGATCCATTGTGGATATAAACTATTGGTTGGTACCTCGCGACAACACTATATATTGGTTCGAACTCTACCAGGGAACTTCCACAAATATTGGCAAGAAATATAAATATATCTAGGTGTAGGACCATCTGTTGTGCTAGGATATGCCGATATCCTTAGATCTAGATGGACTGACTTGAAATTTTACTTAGGACATTGTTGTTTCTTCTGTTCCTTTGCTTGAACACTTAACTGATAGATTTTTTTTGGAGTTGTACTATAAGGCAAAACCGTATACCAGGTAGCACCCTGTGTGACTTTAAACTGTTCAAGAAATTATCCCGCGGTAGTTATGATTATTAGAAAATTGCCGACATTAACATGATATTTATTTACAAAATGGCACGATATTAATATTGTAACTTTTTTTCGAATGCTGCTAGAGTTAAACCGGTTCTTTAGTTAAAAGGTACTCTCAAAAAGAAAAAAAAAGAATGTGTGTACTTTGTACGCACGTAAGAAGTTATAATTCTATTATATGATTTCAACGAAATCAATATACTTTAAACAGTTTCTCTACTACTTTCCAAACATTTTTATTAAAACAATACCAAAAAAAAATAAAAGAATAAAACAGACACAAACACATTGAAAAATGCCACAAATGATTTCTGAACAATAATTGTTGCCAAAAATTTTAATTAAATACGTATTTTCTGAAAAAAATTATATAATATACTTACAATCATAAAATCTATAAAAAAAAATAAAAAAAATGATATAACTTGCATTGGGCTTGAACCTACTTTCCGTGTATCCCGCCGTACGAGAGTCGAAGCGATTTCAAACTGCACCACCTTCGCGTATACGTCATGTGGGAATATACACAAACTGAACAAATTTTTGACATTGTGTTTATATAAATTTTTATTAGTTTGATTTTTGTCGAATTAAAATACAACAATATATAGAGTAAGAAAACGATACATTAGATGAAAATTTGTAGAAAGTTTGTTCGTAATCAGATTATGTAAATTAAAGCATTGCCTACTAGGGGTATAGCATAGCAAGTACTAGGTAAGTACATTATTTTTTTTACATTTTCCAAATTATAGATATGAAGATAATTTTTTACTGGAATACAACTGAAACATTTAAAATTACGTACTTGTGGCTTATCAAAACTATTTAAAAAGTCACTATAATTATAAATTTGATTTTATTTCTGTCCTCACAACAATAAAAACTAATATATTATACAACATTTTTGTTTACCGATAACCTCCATATTGAACAATTATTGACAGATCATTTCAACACCCAATCAGAGCCCGTATAAATATTAATACCAAACTGTCGGTGTTCGCATGCGCGCAGATCAATATAAATTCACCCTCAATCTCAATCGCGCCTAAAGAAGTATAACTTCAAAAATCTATTCAAGTAGACCGGCCCCATATTGTAAAATTGTATAATAAAAGCATGGGAGGTGTCGATTGATCTGGTCAAACATCAGCTCTTACCGTACAGCCACAAGAAGTAAAAAATGGTATTTTCCTTTAATAGCTCACAATGTTGATGGCAAAACAAAATGGTTAGCAGTTACAGACACCGTTGTCATAATGCATCAGCTTCCGTTCATATTTCTAATTTATAACTTGTACAAAATAAAAACAATCAGTTTGCCAGAGAGATTTTTCTAAAGATAAAAACATGGAATTGCGCTATGATCAATTGGATCATTGGGTTATCCCTCAGGAAATCAGAAATCAGCATGTTATCAAAAAAGTACATGGTACAAAAAATGCGATATAAGTTTACATGTTAAGTGTTATACTAAGTAGAGTTTTAGTAGTGGAATTGACCAATTTCCTATATATATATATATATATATATATATATATATATATACTACTGCTTCAAATTCATGTTTATGTAAACAATTTATTTTTTGCAAAAAATTTTTTGCTAGTCGGCGTGTGCAAGTACTTGGAGGGAATACAAGAAACGATCGTGCGCGAATAGCGGAGCAAATCACTATAACAAAGTAACCACGAAATAGTTATAGAACGGCTTTGGGCACATATGGGTTAATATAATAAATGTTTAAGAGTAACTATTTTTTTTGGTCGTTATTTGACATTAAGATTTATAAATAATTTAACTGTACCTATGATATATTATAATGTTAACTGTAAACTGTACTATTTTCAGATCTATTAAGCTAAATATATAAAATTCTTATGAAAATTGTTCACCTGGTACATTTTCTCGATTAAACCTACCTTTTCCAGCACTCCCAACAGTTTCATTTCCTGCAAACAATAATACACAGCTCTCCAGACCAAAGGAGATAAACGGATGAGCATCTCAAAGAGTTCAGAGACAAGATGATCAGGATTTAGCAATTGTAAGCTACCTAAGTCCCCCAGGATGAACCATGGATAATATAATTTCAAAGGGAAAAAGGAAAGGACAAATATTGAAAGTAACAAAAAAATCACGAGGGAGTTTTCAAGCGGAGTTTTTTGGTTACCGTTTTAAAAAACTGAAAAGTTTTCAAAATTATGTTTCCTGCAAACAACAAAAGAAAAAAGTAATTGCTTTATTTGGTCAACGTTTTAATCAAAAGAAGGAGGCTATTGTCAATATTGACGGAAGGAGAAAATAAATTCTTTTTTTGTATAATACTATGATATTAATATGCACAGAGCTATATAAAAAAATCGCGATATAATCCATGGAACTGCTTATTTATACGAGTTGCAGTAACATCGTCACTGTGATGAATGATATACAATTTATGGTTTGGCATTATTTATGTAAAGGTTGGTTAGCTCTATATTTTAAACGTTAAGAAAATTAAATATAATGATAGCAAACAAAAGTATATACAGGATGAAGGTATAAAATTAAGAGATTCCGTACTGGACAGAATAGAGAAACCCGTGTACCTAGACAGTAATATTAATGAGAGCTGAAACAATATTAAAAGCCGAATAGAACAAGCCTGAGCTACTTTTGTAAAAATGTGAAACGTACTTTGCCGCTAAGATCTTAGTATTGGCATCCTTATTCGAATGACGTATTGCTAGATCTGTTCAGTCCTACTGTATGGAGTGGCAGCGTGGACTCTAAGTGATGCTATGCTGAAACGTTTGGAAGACTTTGAGATGTGGATAATTATACAGCCAACTACTAAGAATAAGCTGGGTCAACAGAGTTAAAAATGAGGAGGTCCTTAGATTGTTGAACCAAACAATACAACGGGTCAAGATAATAAAGAGAGGCAACCTGGAATACTAAGCATTGAAAGAGTGGAAACGAAAATGCAGAGGCATGGGCGTAGACCTTGGAGAGATTTGCTTATATACATTGCAGTTTGCTGATGACCAGGTTGCTATAGCAAACTATAAATATGATCTAGAGTACATGGCAAGGAAATTACAAGAAGAATATAGAAAGTGGGGACTAGAAATTAATACAGAAAAAACAAAATACCTGCCAACAAGTACCGAACTATCGAACATCACATTAGAAAATAATGAAATCATCATGCCCTGCGACCATTGCAGATACCTAGGAATCGTTTTTGACACAACGGGGAAAGATGATGAAGAAATATAGAGAAGAATAACACAATCCAGAAAAACAATAGGTTGTCTAAACAGCGTACTCTGGAGTTATGAAATAGGAAAAAGAAGAAAACACAATATCTACGAATCTCTTATTAAAAGCAGTCTATTGTACGGAGCAGAAACCTGGCAGATAACCGAAAACAACAGAAGAAAACCGGAGCTTTTAGAAGATCAGTAGGAGTGTCACGCAGAGAGAGAATACGTAATGATGACATAAGACAGCGAATGGGGGTTGACGGCTCTCTAACAACAGACATAGAAAGAAAACAGCTAATATGGTACGGACACGTCATGGATAACTCAAGAATCCCTAAAATAATTATGCAATGGGTACCACCAAACCGCAGAAAGAGAGGAAGACCCAAGAAATCTTGGAGAAAGGGAGTAACGAAGATCTTAGAGAGGGCCAATGGGATGATAGAGTGTCATGGAAATTAGGCACCGGACAACGTCGCAAGACGTTTTAAAACCGATTGATATATATAACCTGGAATACTTCGGTCACATTATGACACACCCTGAAAGATCTTTGCTGAAAAATCCAAGAAAATGGTACAGAAAATCGACTACATCTTTATTCAGAGCTGCTGTAAATAAAGTCACGATAGCGAATATGGTAGCCAACATGATTTCGAAAGACCAGTAACGGTCATGGAACTAGAATCAGAAGAAACTATTACGCTTTAAATGTCAACTATTTAATGTTTAGAGTCCTCAGATGGCAGATAAGGGAGTGTCCTCATCGTTCTATTTAATTGATAGGCAAATTGGTTGAAAATAAAATACCGTCCAACAGGTGGACCAACAGGTCGGACAGAATTCGTATGCCAAAAATCAACATGAACAATAAGGAGTGTCAATACTGATTCACAAAAACTAAGAATATACAGGGTATCCAGAAACTCTATCGACAAACGAAGACAGGAGATTCCTCAGATAATTTTAAGACAATTAAACCCAATTCTCCTAGACCTAAAATGCTTCCTAAGCGAGCTAGAGCTATTTGAAGATGGCGTCTGGTAATTAGTTTTGCTTAAATACCTCAGGAACGCTTCTATTTAGAAAAACAAAAATTGGTACACGTATTTATCTTCCGGAGATAAATCTATTCCATCTATTGCGAATTTCTAGTACCGGTCATAGGCGTCCGTTTTGGGTAGAGAAATGGATACTTTATCGCATAACTTTTTTGTCTTTAATTTTTAAGCATTTTTGACTCTGGATTATTAAATTGTGAGGTATTCTAGTAGTAATAGGTACTCTTTCTTTAAGTCGATAGGATACACCGTTTTATAGAAAAAACAATTTGAAAATTTTTGGTTTTTTTAATTAAAAAAATAAAAAAAAACTATTTAGAAAAACGAAAACTTGTACGTTTAATTATTAGTCCTGTCGCCAGGGGGGTACAACGGCCTCCTTAATTCAGATGGACTTACCCAAGTCTTTTTTATGTATTTTGATCCGTAGAACACGAATTTTTTGGGTAACAGTTGATCCGGATGTCGATAAGTTTGTTATAAACAAAGAACTTGAGGAATCACATAACAGCGATTTTTCGCAAAACAAAACATTTTTTTGTATTTTTTGGGTGATTCTCAGCAAAAAATGATCTTACAAGTTTCTTCGTACAATGTATAGTTTTAGAGATAAACGCAGTTGAACTTTCAAAAAATCGAAAAAGTGCATTTTTGGAACCCGAATAACTATTGATTAAAAAATAAAATAGCAATTCTACTTACTGCATTTGAAAGTTCAAGTCAAATTCTATCGGTTTTGATTATATCCATTGCTAAAAATTAAGTTTTTATTTATTAAACAAAGACATAAACACATAGTGTTTCCCGTGCCCAATGCATGCGTTTTAATGTACGTAATCTACGTAGAAATTATTGTATGTCGCGACTACTCGTTCGATTTCAAATGGGAAATGCATTGAAAATATCATTCCATCACTATGTGTTTATAGCTTTGTTTAACAATAAAAAAATTAATTTTTAGCAATGAAAGTAATCAAAACCGATAGAATTTGACTTGAACTTTCAAATGCGGTAAGCCGAATTGCTATTTTATTTTTCAATCAAAAGTTATTCGGGTTCAAAAATTGCAATTTTTCGATTTTTTGAAAGTTTAACCGCGCATATGTCGAAAACTATGCATCCTACGAAAAATTTGTAAAAACATTTTTTGTTTAGAATGACCCAAAAAATACAAAACAATGTTTTGTTTTGCGAAAAATCACTGTTATGTGATTCCTCAAGTTCTTTGTTTATAACAACCTTATCGACATCCGGATCGACTGTTACCCAAAAAATTCGCGTTCTACGGGTCAAAATACATAAGTTCAAATACTGTAAGTTCATCTGAATTAAGGAGGCCGTTGTACCCCCACTGGCGACAAGACTATATATTCTAGAGACGAATCGATTTCATGAATTGCGAATTTCGACTACCGGTCATATGCGTCGGTTTTTGGGTAGGTCAATGGGTATTTTATCTTGTTTGTCTTTAATTTTTAAGCATTTTTGACATTAGATTATTAAATTGTGCGGTATTCTATTACTCAAAGTTAGTCTTCCTTTAAGTTGGTAAAAAACACCGTTTTTTTTTTAATTTTTTTTCAATTTTTTTTCAAATTCGAGACGAAAAATTTTAAAATCGATTTTTCGAGAAAACGTTGTGTCCTACTGACTTAAAGCAAGAGTACCTTTTGGTACTAGAATATCTCACAATTTAATATTCCAGAGTAAAAAATGCTTAAATTTTAAAGAAAAAAAAGTTATGCGATATAATAGCCGTTGCCCTACCCAAAACGGACGCCTATGACCGGTACTAGAAAGTCGCAATGAATGAAATCGATTTACCTCTGGAAGATAAATATGCGTACCAATTTTCGTTTTTCTAACTAGAAGCGTTCTGGAGATATTTAAGAAAAACTAATTACAAGGCGCCATTTTCAAAGAGCTCTAGCTCCCTTAGAAAGCATTTTCGGACTAAGTGAATTTGGTTAAATTGTCTTAAAATTATTTGAGGAATCTCCTGTCTTCGTTTGTCGGTAGAGTTTCTGGACACCCTGTATAATGTAGATTAAAACTTTGGATGCAATTAGCATTAGAATAATGAAAATAAGCCTAAACAGATGGGTATACAGATAAGTATATCAATCCTGGTCATCTACGGAGTAAATGTTGCCACATTTAAAAACAAAGACGATATCTATGAATAAATAGATGATGAAATGAAAAAAATTGGAACGTAATATAGAGAAGTAATAAAATTTTGAAATATAAATGAGATTTAATTTTGAGATTTTTGAAATTTTTGAATTTTGAAAAATAATCGGTACTGATTAGAGACTGTATAAAGGAAGGGCAGGTTATTTTGAATTATATATATTTCAACTAAATGAATGTGTTTCGTTCCGTATTTTCATCAATAAGCACATCAATTGCCAAAATCAAAATCATCAATAAGTCAGCTTAAGGGTTAACAATAGTGAATTGAAAGATCGAGACACTTCTTAAACTTCCTCTTCTTCTTCAACATATGTTCGTATACTGGTGGCATAAGCCTCTTCCATTTGCTTTCATCTATTTCTACTCTTGGCAATTCTTATCCATTGCTTGCCGGTAACTTGTTTGATATCACCTGTCCACGTTTTCTGCGGTCTGCCTGCTCTTCCCCTGTTTTCTCTTGGTCTCTAGTTTGCTAATCTCTGTGTCCATTTTTCGGGAATATCTCGGGCAACATGCCCGATCCATTGCCACTTAAGCCTTACTATACGTTCTGCGACATCAGTAATTTTTGTTCTGTCACGAATGTCGATATTTCGAATCTTGTCTCTCAAACTAATCCCTAGCATGGCCCCCTCCATTGCTCTTTGGGTTGTACTGAGCTGCTTTAAGGTTTTATTTGTAAAGGCCATGGTTTCCAGTCCATATATTACAGGCAAGATACATTTGTCATAAACTCTACGTTTTGGACATCATATTTTATTTTGCTTAAACATCATATTTTATTTAATTATCAAAACTAACTTTAAAGCAGCATTTCCAAATTATTTCTAAACGATCGAGTCTATATTTATACACAAGCAGCGCGATTAACTCTCCCGGTAATATACCTGGAGGTGATATAGCGTCCTTTTGACCGAGCACATTGCACGTATTAGAGATATGCCGACAGGATAGGGCATAAGCCGCAATAATTACTCTGTGCCCACGACGCATGCATATATCTATTACCTTATTACTCCGCTACCACAATAGGCCCCGTCTAAAACTCTGGATGCCACTATAAATTTTGTCTGAAGTTGTGGTTTTAATAAACCTTTCAAGAGGTATATTAATAATTTTTTGAAAGAAGTTTTAATATTCTTTTTATTTAGTAACACTTGTTTATAAAACAAAGTAAACTGCTATATCAAACACTAGCTAGTTTTTTTGACACAATTAACTTTGTTGTGATTATACTCAAAGCAAAGACAGAAAGGATTTTGTATTTTTCTACTTCAAGTGCCCTGTCCGTTACGAACGTTGGTTTCCTATCCTTTTCAATATTTTAATAAGATCTTGATATATAATAATTGAAGAAAAAATCTTCTGTGTAAAAGGTATACTTATTTGAAACCCCCAATAAAGAGCTGCATTAAAAACAGAACGTTTTCGCTCTAAAGCGAGCATCATCAGTGTTCTTTGCAAGCTCTACATGCTAAGTCACCAGAAATACATGGGCTAAAACCCTTAAAATATTGACTAAAAGTCTTATATTGACATGTTGTATACTAAATCCTGGCGATGACTGAAATTTCGAGAGATACCTCAAACTATTATATGACAATTCCACGAAGATCTACGTGGAATATTCCACGTGGAATAGTCATATAATACTTTGACGTATCTCTCTAAATTTCATCCATCGCCAGGATTTAGTATACAACATGTCAATGTAAGATTTTTAGTCGACATTTTAAGGTTTTTAACCCATGTATTTTTGGTGGTTTAGCATGTAGAGCTTGCAGAGAATACTGATGATGCTCTCTTTAGAGCAAAAAACGTTCTGTTTTTTATTGTAGCCCTTTATTGGGTTTTCAAATAAATATACTTTTTACACAGAAGATTTTTTAAAAATGTATACCATTTTTATTCAGTTGCAATGCGAAGGCAAAACAATCTTACTTTTCAATTAGAATACGGAGTGCAGTCCAGTCCCTTGAATCGCGATTTTCGGCTCTTATTGGAGCCTTCATCGGAAGGAACGTAGGCACTGTTCTCCATATTTTAACTGATTCGCATCGAGAGATTTTCCCACCCATTGCAACTGAAGTGATGATAGTAGGTGGCTAGCGCCATCTGGCATTGAAAGACGAAGTAGTTTTCAATCCTAATAGTAAATTATTAATATTGAAAATATTAAAAATATTACTAAAAGATTTTTAAATTGAAAACTTATTGGTACACTTTCCTGGTGACACCTCCAAGACTTCTACAATCTGCAAGTCAAATGGATGCTGCAGTGAAGACGAGAGGAAAGGAATTCTACACTATTAGTCCAGGAACCGAAGCTTTTCACCCCTCAATTTTTACAGAATGGATCGATTTGCTTGAAAATTTAAGAGTAAGTAGTGGATGTTCCAAGGATCAAAATCTATATGATGCCGAAAGGCGCTTTTATTATGGGGGTGTTTGCCACCCCATCTCGGGGGTGGAAATTTTTTATTATATTTTGACAGCAAAAGTTGATAAAAACATTATTTCTAAGCAAAAAATGTTGTATACATTTTTTTGATAAAACTAATAGTTTTCGATTTATTCGCTATCGAAAGTGTTCGTTTTATATGGAAAAAATCAATGTTCTTCTATAGTATACTCATTTACTATTCACTCAATCTTTGTCGTAGAAAAAAATTTTTCACACCAAGTTCTTAAGAATTAAATAACCTTCAATTTCATATTTAAACATTTTGTCTTATCTTTGATGCTAATCTTTCTATTCTGAAGAAAATGGCATTTTTTACAAAACTACAAAAATTCTTTATTCGCTTTTAACTTCAGTTTTTTTAAAACTAATCATTTTAAGCCAGCCAAACTTCTAGAATCTATTAATAATACAAAAATAAAGAAGAATGAATAAGGCCAATGACTAAAAACTCCGCTAACTTACATTATTATGCTTACAATTGGATTTCTCCTTTTTTTTTTTCTCAAAAAATATGTTGATTTTTTAACGGTAACTTTTTATTTTGTATCTTAGAAAGTTTGGTATAAAAGAATTTTGTAGGTTTTTACAAGATCTACAAGTCTATTAATATTAAATCTTATTAAAATTCTTAGTCACAAAAAGAGGTGACTTTGAAAGGGTTGGTAAAGGTGGTTTTTGAATGCTATTACAAGTTTTAATTGTCAATAGCTCACTTAATTTTTGTCATAGAAAAATTTTTTTCATAGCAATTTCTGGAGAATTAAATTAGCTACAAGTTAATATTTAAACATTTTTTCACATCTCTGATGCTAATCTTTCTATTCAGAAGAAAAAGCCATTTTTTCCAAACTACAAAAATTCGTTAACCGCAGTTAACTTCATTTTTTTTAAAGGAATCATTCTAAGTCGGTTAAACTTCTCGAACCTATTAATAATACATAAATAAATAAGACCAAATAAGGTCAATGACTAGTTTTAGTTAGGGTGGTGATTACGGGGTTGCTTCCGACCAATTTTGCGCTGAAAAAATAGGGACTGACATTCTTTTCATTATAAGTCACTTAATTTTTGAGCTAGAGACTTCTTTTTTATTTCTGGAGATAGATATTTTTAAATTCTTTAAATTAGTTTTAACAAGTTATTCTCGAAAAATGCATATTTTTCCCGTCTATTGACTTTGAAACTACAATATTTAACATTTGACAAAGGAGAGCTAACATATAATAAGGTATATCTTGATTGCTGTTGGTCTTAAAGAAAATTAAAAGACACGGGTTTGTTTATTTTTTCAAATAGTACATTTTTGTTAAGTAAGGTTGTTTTGATAAAACAAAAACTTTTGGAGTTATCAGCAGAAAACTGATTAAAAACATTGATTTTTCGATATAATACTAACCCTTTGGATAGCGAATAAAACGAAAACTATTAATTTTATCAAAAAAATGTATGTAACATTTTTTGCTTAGAATTAACGTTTTTACCAACTTTTGTGGTCAAAATATAATAAAAAATTTCCACCCCCAACAGGGGGTGCCAACCACCCCCATGGTAAATGCGCCTTTTGGCATCATATAGATTTTGATCCTTGGACTATCCACTACTTATTTTCAAATTTTCAAGCAAATCGATCCATTCTGTAAAAATTGCGAGGTTTTGTCCTATTTCAAGCTTCATTACTTGGACTATATGCAATTCACATCCCCCGTCTGCAGCTGGTAAAGTTCCAACGGAAAAATGCACCTAGTTACTCTACGGAGTAATACGACTATAAAATAACAAGAATGTGTGTGTACTTTCTACGCACGTAAGAAGTTATACTTCTACTACATATTATGTGATTTTTAAGACTATACCAAAAATTTAAAAAAATTAAAGAATAAAACGCACACAAACACATTGAAAAATGCCACAAAGAAAAAATGATTTCTGGACGATAATAATTGTTGGCAAAAATTTTAAATACGCATTTGCTGAAAAAAAAAAATTATATAACAAATATACTTACAATCATAATATGCATAAAAAAATAAAAAAATAAAACTTGCATCGGGAATTGAACCCTTGAATTTCGTGCCGCTTTGACTCGTAATCGAAGCGTAGACTCACTCGTCCAATCGCACATTATTTATCATGTGGAAAAATACGGTAACTGAACGTTTTACTGTTTGACAATTGTTTTGAAAATTATGTAGTTTAAATTTTGTGGAAGAAAATATAAAAATATAACAAAACAGTAAGAAAACAATATATTAGATGAAGATTGGTAGAACTTTTGTTGGTAATCAAATTAAGTATGTAAATCAAAGCATTACATACCTACTAGATAAATAAATCTACGCCAAAAAATCATAATTTAAAAATAAAATTCGAACCTAATTTGGGATTTCTCTCTAAAATCCGCATTCTTGAGAAAATAAATGTATGTATTTCAACCTAATCCAAATGTATAATTACAATATGATTATAATAAAAACTAGGTACTTACCAAATTAGAATGAGTTTTCCTTGTCCAAAATAGTCCAAAAGTCCAAAAATATAGGTATATGAAAACTATTTAAAAAGGCAGTATAACTATTAACTAACTTTTGTTTGTTGTTTCTTTTCACACAAATTTTAAAACGCAACAACCATAAATAATCTAACTACAGCTGTGCCACAGCCACCATATTGAATAATTTTTGACATGTCATTTGAACATCCAATCAGAACAAAGTTATAATGCGCATGCGCCCGGTCGCTAGGTTTTTCCATATAAAAATTTACCCTCTATCGCCGGTAAAGAAGTATAACTTCAAAAATGTATACCATTTTTATTCAGTTGCAATGCGAAGGCAAAACAATCTTAGTTTTCAATTAGAATACGGAGTGCAGTCCAGTCCCTTGAATCGCGATTTTTCTTCATCAAGATTTTTTCTTCAATTTTTGTAATAATTAGTGGTATACAGCCAGCTACAGAAAATTTTTTCCTTATGGATCTTGATATATGATAATTGGTGTCACCTTTGAGTGCCTTTTTAAGAGTGATTCTGGATTGCTTTTGGTGTTTTGTTGTTTACTTTCTTCAATATTATAGAATCCCTTGTTTTTAAATAACAATGAGTAGTTAATTTTAGTCAAAACCTTTGTTAGCAGGTTTTTTCCTTCTCGAAATGTTTTTCATTAGAGCACGTGCGTCGAGCTCTATCATATAGGGATTTGATAATTCCTTTTTTGATGAATATATAGTAGTTGAAGTGGTAATTTAAATATCTGTTGGTGTCGGTTGGTTTTCTGTAGATTTTGGATGCAAATCCTGTGTCTACTGTTGTGATTAACACATCCAGAAAAAGAAGCGAATTATTGTTTTTTTTGTTCCATGGTGAATTTAATTTATTCTTCTTTATTGTTGATGTTCATCAGAAATTTATTCAATGCTTCTGGTCCATGAGGCCAAATGGAGAACACATCATTTACATAATACCTCCACTATATTGTGAGTTGTTTGTCTTGTTTATGTACCTACATTTAAACATTTAAACTTTTGTATCAACTGATGCAATTTTATTTTTTGATAAATTTTAATGGAATAGTTGTTAATTTTAAGAAACAATTAATATTGGCCATGGCCACGCGAGTTTGGTTGTATAGTAAATTTCAGCCACTTTTAGTTAAAGTCAAAATTTTTCGAATGTAGAAAAAATAATTATTACTAAATTTACTAGACAGTTGGGACTGGAACCTTTGAATCATATTAGTAGCTTAAAGAGAAAAACGTATACAAAAAATTAAAAATAAATACCAGACCAAAAATTTTTAGCAACCATAACGACAGAAGAAAGTTTTACAGAGTAATCAACAGCACAAGAAAATAATTTACACCAAGGGTAAACCTACATAAATACGGGCAAAACAAAAAACAAAACATCAGGAACTGCATGGAGGTAAACCTCTGGCAAATCAAATCGACAAGATTATAGCAAGATTATAGAAAGCAGAGCCCATTCTAAAGAATGGAGAATGGAGTATTCGTTCGCTATGTCTCGTATACAAGAAAGTTACCAGCTTAAGTGTGGCAATTCAGAGAGGTAGATTGATAACATTCTGGTACACAATCTACATATTATCATCATCATCTTGGTGCTACAGCCCTTAGAGGGCCTCGACCTTCTCAAGCTTTCTACGCCATTCTGTTCTGTCCCTTGCTTGCATTTTCCAGTTGCCGACTCCGATCTTTTCGGCATCCTGTGTTACCCCGTCCATGCACCTCAGCTTTGGTCTACCCCGTCTTCTCATTCCCACGGGTTGCGCTGTTAGAATCTTTTTTATCATGTTCGATTCAGGGGCCCGGGCTTCATATTAGATACTTCCTAAATAATTTCGACACGTCCTGTTATGCCGAAATTCTTAGTGATTTATAAAATGGAAACTGATCTTCATAGAGATTAGCTCATTGTATCATAACCTAAAAACCACTTTGATATTGACATCTTTAATTTGATTGTATTTTTAAAAAATTGCAAATGAAAATTAGTGAGTAAGTTAATTTAAAAGTTATATTTATGACCAAAAATGTTTTAAACAGTTGAATTGCCTAATGAAAATTTTTGTTATCTAATAATTTAAAAAATAAAAATTGTGTCTATGAGTGCATATCGTTGAAACTTTTTTTATTGTGTAATATTATACAGGGTGTCCCGAAAAGATTGGTCATAAATTATACCACAGATTCTGGGGTCAAAAATAGGTTGATTGAATCTCACTTACCTATATTCAATAGTGCACACAAAAAAAGTTACAGCCCTTTGAAGTTACAAAATGAAAATCGATATTTTTTCATATATTGAAAACTTTTAGAGATTTTTTAATGAAATTGGACATGTGGCATTCTTACGGCAGCAACATCTTAAAAAAAATTGAAGTGAAATTTGTTCGCCCCATAAAAATTTTATGGAGGTTTTGTTCTCTTAAACCCCCCAAACTTTTATGTACGTTACAATTAAATTATTATTGTGGCACCATTAGGTAAACACAATGTTTTTAAAACTTTTTTACCTCTTAGTACTTTTTTGATAAGCCAGTGTTTATCGAGATATTTTGAATATTTGTCCAATCCACCACATATTTTTATATGGTTAAGTACGATTATAGAGGCCTGTTAATAATCTGAAAATTTATTTATAATTTACATTTTTCGGTATATTTTGAAAAAGAAGTCATATCTCGATAAAAGGTGACTCATCAAAAAAAGACTAAGAGGCAAAAAGTTTTAAAATCACTGTGTTTAACTAATGGTACCACAATAATAGTTTAATTGGAACGTACACAAACATTTGGGGGGTTTAAAGGAACTAAACTCCCGTAAAATTTTTATGTAAATATATTAAAAAAGAAGCCGCATCTCAATAAAAACTGGCTTATCGAAAAAATACTAAGAGGCAAGAAAGTTTTAAAAACGTTGTGTTTAACTAATGCTACTACGATAATGAGTTAATTAGAACCTACACAAAAGTTTGGGGGGGTTTAAAGGAACAAAACCCCCATAAAATTTTTATAGGGTGGACAAATTTCACTATAATTTTGTTTTAAGATGTTCCTGCCATAAGAATAATACATGTCCATTTTAAATAAACAATCTCTAATAGTTTGCGATATATTAAAAAAAAATCGATTTTCATCTTGTAACTTCAAAGGGCTGTAACTTTTTTTATGAGCACATTTGTACTAAGGTAAGTTAGGTTCAATCGAACTATTTTTAACCCCAGAATGTGTGGTATAATTTATGACTAATCTTTTCGGGACACCCTGTATATTAAGCTAGTTAAATCTTGAAATTCTAATTTCATTCAGAAACAATACATTATTTTTTACTGTTTGCATCTGTATTTTTTATTACCGATACATTAAATATTACTTTCATAGAAACCTTTACGCATTCCTGTAAAAAACTGAATAAATACCAACTAATCCTTCGAACACGAAGATCATAATACATCATCTTTATCTCATAAAAACAGAAGAAAACGCGCAACAGTGAAAATCATTTTAACCGAAACTGATAAAGAATTTTCTGGTGAGAGGACCCTTCGCTGACGAGGGTAAAGCCTTAAAATTCACAAAAAGGCCATGCTCCTACTTTGCGGGTCCTAATGTGCTTAGAATTAGTTTTTTACCACAAAGTTTGTTTAAACTTCGACCCAGAATTGTTTTCGAATTTGTATTTGGCTTTTTGTTTACGTTTTGTATTTGGCGAATTTATAATCGACTTTAATCTGGTAGAAAATGATGAGAGATTTCTAAATCTTTTGAATCAGTTTATATTTGAATTATACTTGATTTATATACACTCACCGGCGCAAAATTCCGCCACCGAAAATTTTTGATTAAGTTTGACACTTTATAACTTTATTATTTGTGCTCCGATGTATTGATATCGTTTGGTATTATTCCGGCAAAAAAAAATTTGCTTGCATGGCATTATACAGGGGTGAATGAAAGCGTTGTATTTTCTCTTATTTTAAAAAATTCTGTGGAAAAATGGACTAGATAATTTTGTTTTATAGCCCTCTCATATTTTCCCGGAGGTATCAATAAAATTTTGTTTTTTTGAATTATCTGAATATCTCTTTTCTTGTAAGAGCTATACCATTTTTTTGTAAATAAAAACACTGATTGACTCATAAAATAGAGATTGGATGAATAAGATTAGAATGGCCCTCATGCTGCCCAGATCTCAATCCTATTGAGCATTTATGGGAGGAATTAAAAAAACCTATTCGCCGTCATCCCAGGCCTCATCCTAGACAAGAAACTTTGGTACAGTTATGGCCCTGGTAGAGGAATATCGGGCTATTCCCTGTCAAGGATAACACATCTTTATTCGATGGTAAACAGATTGCGAGCAGTCGTTGCTACAAGAGGTGGACATACCCGCTATTGAATTGTTTTGTTTTGTTCTTAATTTTGTTTTGTTTTGTTAATTTTTGGTGGGTTTGATATTTTTAATTAAATAAACCTTCAAAGCAGTGTTTTTATTTACAGCTCTTACAAGACAAGAGATATTCGGATAATTCAAAAAACAAAACCTTAGTTGTACCTCCAGGATAATACAAAAGGAGTATGAAACAAAATCACCCCTCCAATTTTTCCACAGAATTTTTTAAAGTTAGGAGAAAAACAACGGAAATTCACACCTGTATAATGCCATCCAAGCAAAAAAATTTTGTTACGGGAATAATAATAATCGAAATCAATACACGTACCTACACATTTATACAAGAATCTTGAAAATCGAAGTATAAACAATAAAGTTATGGATTGTCAAACTTAATCAAAAATTTTGGGTTGCGGAATTTTTTACCGGTGAGTGTATTATATTTACTACTACTATTATCCGTTGTATTATAAATATTATGTATATTATGTATATATACAGGGTGGCGAATTGTCAAACGGACCATAGGAAACTCTATGGAGAATCTTAAATTATTGAATTCCTGCTTCCCTAATTATTTTACATCAAAAGTCATAAGAAATTATTTGTAGGGAATTTAAATATCTATTAAAAACGAGTGTTAGATTTATTGTACAAATTAAAAATAGTGCAAAATTTAAAAAAATAGGTATAATACTTTTGCCAGAGTATTATTAGTTCAATCGTGACAGATTTGACCTCTAAAAATTATAAGAACTCACTGAATTTTACTGAGAATATTAATTTTGGGACTCCAAAAAGATGCAAAAAAAATTTGCTACTCCTACCCCCGGGCTTTCCCTTAAAACCCCCATTAGAATCGTAAAAATGGCAAAAATCGCGTAATTTTTATATATTTAAAAGTTGTAGTAAAGAAACTGACTTCATTTGCGACAAAATTCAAAAATTGGATACAAGAAATCGAACGAGTCGTACGCTGAAAACAAGCTCCAGAATAAAACAAGTTTTTAAGTGTTAAAAAGCAACAAAGTAACGCTAGTTTTACGTAAAGAGTGAATCTAAGTGATTGTTCTTACGGCAAGTACAAAAATTGTAAGTACAAATTATTATTTAAACCAAATAATTAACATTTACGCTAAATCCACGTAGACAGTAACCAATTTTGGATATAAAGCTACAACTTTTTATACCTACCTTCCCTATCAGTTCTGGTATCAAAGGGACAGGACCGTAATTTTAAAATTTATCTATGACAATAATAATTGAAAATGGATCGTTTTCCGCCTCTTGGGGCTCCTGATCAAGAACTGGAGCATAATTTACCAAATACAACTATGAAACAATCTTTTGCCACTGTCACAAATCAAAATTAACCCAAATTTTCGTTAAAATCACAAGCAGTAGTTTTCCTTGAGTTATAAAATACAAGGTTGGAAGAATATTTGTTTGCAATTGGTGATTTAATGCATCCGAAAAATATTCTTTTCTCCTCTAAAATGTCAAATGGTCGAATTTGTATTTACCTAGCAAGCGAAATTTTAGTTAACAATTTTCTACAAATTAATAGGGGAATAATAACTGTAAACCACCAAAAAATTCAGGGTCGTAGATTAATATCACCAAATGAAACATTATTGATATCAAATGTTTGTCCTTCAATCCCTCATTCAATTATTGAAAATGAACTTTCCAATTTCGGAATACATTTGGTTCCTCCAATAAATTTTTTAAAAATTGTTACATCAAATAATGATTACAAACACATTTACAGTTTCAGAAGGCATACTTTTATTTCTCCCCCTGTCTCATCAATACCTGACACAATACATGTAAATTACGAAATGATAACATACCGTATATTTCTTGTAATGGAGAAAGATTTATGTACTATTTGCAGACATGCAGGACATTCGGCTGAAAATTGTCCAACTCTTTCGGAAACCTGAACATCTCAAATACAAAATGCTGCTCCAACAACTTCAACTGATCCAATAAACAATGAATATATTCCAACTGCTTCAACTGCTCCAACTACCTTAACTACTGATCAAATAAACAATGAAAACATTCCAACTGCTTCAACTGCTCCAACTACCTCAACTGATCAAATAAACAATGAATACATTCCCCGAACCCAATCAATATCTTCGTTTACTCCTACACTATCGACTAAACCTAATATTCATATTTTACCCGCTACTCATGCTACACAAAATACTGACACTCAACAAATATCACACGATCCTCCTTCAAACAAACGAACTATTTCTGAAATTATAAGCCCTCCCCCAAATGATACTCCAGAAAACAGCTCCTTTCCAGCTCCAAAATTAAAAAAGCCAAAGTCTTCAATCACAGGTACAAGATCAAATCAAGTAATGGAAGATATAAAAAATTCAGCTAGTCTAATGTATGACGATACTTCAGTAACACATTAAATATCTTATGAAACATTCGTAGATATATTGGAAAATGTTCATGGTACCCTTGACCCAATAAGCTTAATAGAAACTTATACAAACTCTCGTATATATACTCTCGTACAAACGATCTCGAAAGCCTATTGAATCTTTTAAGTCAATTACACGAACATTTACCAAATAAGAAATCAAAAGCTAGATGCACTAGACTTCGAAACAAAATACTTAAATTCATACAACCAGACACAAACACTGAATTCGAAAATGAATTTGAAAAAGATAAATAATGGCTTTCTCGATTATCCAGTGGAACCTACGCAATATGCCCTCCAAGAACTCAATACATACATTAATCATAATCTTATATATACCGATGCCTCTAAACACATGGAGGAAGTGGGAGCAGCATTTATGTTCAATAAAACTAAAATATTAATTAAACCCCCGAAATTAACTTCCATTTATTCAGCCGAGTTAACCGCTATCCTCAACGCTATAAATTTTTGTGGTAGAAAATAACATGAAAAATCCTGTCATTATTACGGATTCCCTAAGTTCTGTAACTGCCTTAAATGACCTATATCCTCTTCATCCAAGTCTACCACTTATTAAATCAGCATTACACCAATTGCAAACTATGAATATCAATGTCAACTTTGTATGGATTCCATCACATATTGGAATTGCTGGTAATGAAGAAGTAGATTGATCCGCAAAACTAGCAGTATTAAGCACGGAAGCTGTAGAAATCAAAAGCATTCCACATCTAGATATAAAACCTGTAATCCAGAACTTGGTAATCAATGCTTGGCAAATGAAGTGGAATCAATCAACATTCAAACTGCGAGAAGTAAAACATTCAAATACTACCTTGGAAATCAACCCCAAATGAGATGAATCAATCAACATTCAAACAGCGAGAAGTAAAACATTCAATACTACCTTGGAAATCAACCCCAAATGAGCGATTACATCAAACCATTCGCTCTCGTCTGAGAATAGGCCACACCGCCATCACGCATAAACATCTGCTGGAGAGTGAAGTAAAACCACCGTGCTACGTATGTGATATTGTGCTCAGTGTTCGCCACATTTTACTGGAGTGTCCTCTCTATTGCATAGAGAGACTTCAATATAAACTACAAGACACCTTACAAGCAATATTAAGTGACGGAACTGATATGAACAATTTGACAGCATACTTGTATTCTATAAATATACTAAATAAATTGGAAACCTTTTAATTGTATTGAGCCAATGACCCTTTGAGGTTGAGGCATAAATAAATAAAAAAAAAATGGATACGAAAGCTGCTCTTTTCAACATTAAAACGCATTTTGATTCTTGTCGACCAGACACACTGATCAAAAGATATCGAGTTTTTACCGCCGAGTTGATAGACATTTTATTTAAAAAATTGATTTCGAGTGCGTAATAGTCCAAGTAATGGAGCTTAAAATAGGACAAAACCTCGCAATTTTTACAGAATTGACCGATTTGCATGAAAATTTGAGAATAAGTAGTAGATAGTCCAAGGATCAAAATCTATATGAGGCTGAAAGGCACTTTTACCATGGGGGTGGTTACCACCCTATCTCGGGGGTGGAAATTTTTTATTTTATTTTGACCACAAAAGTTGGTAAAACATTCATTTTAAGCAAAAAACGTTTTATACATTTTTTGATATAGTTAAGAGTTTTCGATTTATTCGCTATCGACAGTGTTAGTTTTATATCGAAAAAATCAATATTTTTAATAAGTTTTCTGCTAATACGTCAAAAAGTTTTCGTTTTATCAAAACAACTTTGATTAACAAAAATGTACCTTTTGGAAAAATAAACAATACAATTTTTTATTTTCTTTAAGACCAATAGTAATCGAGCTATACTTTATTATAATATGTTAGCTCTTCTTCGTCAAATGCTAAAATATTGTAGTTTCAAACTCAAAAGACGGGAAAACTGTGCATTTTACGAGGATAACTTGTTCAAACTAATTTAAAGTATTTAAAAAGATCTATCTACAAAAATAAAAAAAGGGTTTATCTCAAAAATTAAGTGAATTATTATGAAAAGAATGTCAGTCCCTATTTTTTAAGCGAAAAAGGGATCGGAAACTTCCCCCTACGTACCACCTTAATTAAAATTAGTCATTGACCTTATTTGGTCTTCTATATTTATGTATTGTTAATAGGTTCTAGAGGTGTGAGCGGCTTAGAATAATTAGTTTAAAAAAAATGAAGATAAAAGAGAATAACGATTTTTTGTCGTTTGGTAAAAAATGCCTTTTTCTTCAGAATAGAAAGATTAGCATCAGAGATACGAAAAAATATGAAAATCTAAAATTGTAGCTTATTTAGTTCCCAAGAACGGGGTTAGCAAAAATTTTTTCTGTGGCAAAAACTGAGTGAGATATTGACAATTAACACTTGTAATAACATGCAAAAACCACCTTTACCAAGCATTTTACAGTCAGCTCTTTTTGCGACTTAGGATTTTAAAAGGATTTATTATTAATACCCTTATAGATCTTGTAGAGGCCTACAAATTTCTTTTTTACCAAACTTCCTAGGATAAAAAGTAAAAAAGTTGCGGTTAAAAAATCAATATATTTTTTTGAAAAAAAAAAGAAAGGAGAAATCCAATTGGAAGCGTAATAATGTAAGTTAGCGGTATTTTATTCATTGGCTTTATTTATGCTTCTTTATTTATGTATTTGTAATAGATTCCAGAAGTTTGACTGGCTTAGAACGATTAGTTTTAAAAAAACTGGAGTTAAAAGCGAATAAGGAATATTTGTAATTTGGAAAGAAATGCCATTTTCTTCAGAATAGAAAGATTAGCATCAGAGATACGAAAAAATGTTTAAATATGAATTTAAAGTAAAATTGAGTGAATCGTAAATGAGTATAATATCGAAAAACATTGATTTGTTCGATATAAAACTAACACATTCGATAGCGAATAAATTGAAAAATATTAATTTTATCAAAAAAATGTATAAAATATTTTTTGCTTAAAATGAATGTTTTTATCAACTTTTGCTTTCAAAATGTAATAAAAAATTTCCACCCGCAAGGTGGGGTAGCAACAGGCGCGGATCCAAGGGGGGTCAATGATTACGATTTAACATAAGTAGTGAATTTGGTGTCCTGTTGATAACTGAATAACTGAAACATACATATGGCAGAATTCCTTGGAATAGAAAATTATTAAAAGTCTTTGGAACATAATATGTAAATGAAAAAGTCCCACAATAAATCTGTTTATTGCCATCTATTCAATTCAATGCCAGAAACCACATAAAAATAGTATGTAATTGCCGGTCCTGTTATCGTATTTTGATCATTTAATAAAACCCTCCGAATAAGAGCCGCTTTTAGAAGGATGTCCAAAGTATTATGTAAAAGAAACCTAAAATTGGCATTAAGGATCCGACTACTTCGCTGCTACGTGTTGTCGGTCTTACTGTATAGTGAATATTGGTCTTACTGTATGGTTTTGGACGGACTGTGAATAAAATCGATCTAAATCGCCTTGAGGCTCTTGAAATGTGGTGCAATAGAAGAATTTTAAGAGTTTATTGGATGGAGAAGATTCGAAACACCACAATACTAGAATGTCTCAGCAAGATTACTGCGATTATAAAAAGCGTCAATAAGACATAGCTGAATTACTTCTGACATTTAATGAGAGGTCCATAATATAGGTTGCTACAAAATATATATTATTCAAGTGAAAATAGCAGGCAAACCCAGTCCAGGACGAAGAAGAACTTCATGGTTGATTTAGGGTGGTAATAAATAAAATTAAGATACCTATGATGGTAACCAACGTTCTGAAAGGACATGGTACATGAAAAATAAGAAAATAACAGCCCATCCTGAAAAAGAATCCTGCGTACCCCAGTCACGAGAACATTTTTATTTCATTGCCCCCACCTTGCAAGGTGGCTGGATCCGCCTTTGGGTAGCAACCACCCCCATGGTAAAAGCGCCTTTCGGCATCATATACATGTTGATCCCTGGAATATCCACTACATATTCTCAAATTTTCAAGCAAATCGATCCATTCTGTAAAAATTGCGAGCTGAAAAGATTCGGTTCCTGGACTATAAATGTTTATCAATTCGACGGCGACGCGACGGTCAAAATTCGATATCTTTTGATAGGAGCGTCCTATCGACAAAAATCAAAATGCATTTTAAAGGTGAAAAGAGCAGCTTTCGTATCCAATTTTTGTATTTTGTCGCAAAAAAAGTCAGTTTCTATACAGCTGTTTAATAGATAAAAATTGCACGATTTTTCATATTTTTTACAATTCTTATGGGGAGTTTTAGGGGGAAACCCAGGGGTAGGAGTGGCAAACTCTTTTACATCTTTTTGGGGTACCAAAATATTCTCAAAAAAAATCAGCTTGCTCGTATGATTTTTAGAGGTCAAATCTCTCACGATTGGACTACATAATACCCTGGCAAATACATTATATATTTGCAAAATTTTGGAATGTATTTATTTCGTAGAAGAAATGTAACATTTGTTTTTAATAGAGATTTTAGTCCTCTACAAATGGTTTCTCATGATTTTTAATGTAAAATAATTAGGGAAGCAGGAATTCAACAACTTAGAATTTCCCATTGATTTCTTCATGGCTCGTTTGATGATTCACCACCCGATATATATACTATTTATATATTGTTATTGTCTAATAAAACAATAATTGCATTGTTCTATTGAGAAGGGGTATTTCCTTGGTAGATGCATTCGGTGAAAAGTTTGGCCAAACTCTGGATAATTCTATTTTCACCTAGTTTGATCCCTCGATCAATACTTCATCATCGCCAAGATAATTGGTTTTATTCGTTTCAAAAAGTGTCATTATGACTTTGTATATGGTTATTTCTCATTAATTCTGATCCCTTGTTTGTCATTTTGGACAGGGACTGATTTTGCGTTTCATTGGTAACTTTATACATTTGGCGATAACAGGATTCGACAATACCGATGATTTCTGTTCTATCGGTAGTAATGTTTCCATCGTTGTTTCTTATTCTGAACATATTTTCGTTGTCTCGTGTTGTTCTTATTTTGCCTTTAAACTCTTATACTTCTATTTTTTTGAATTTTTCTTATTAATTTCTTATTAATATTATGTTGTCCTATGTCTTTAGGATTGTTCGGTGGATATCTTTATTCGATGTCTTTATTGTTGTGTATTTCGCGTCGTTTTTTTTTCAGCTATCTTCTTCGCCTATTATAGTAGCTCTTTGGTATTTCAGCTTGGTATTTCTTTATGGGTCACGACGGGCAGCACTTCATTTCCATATTTCTCGTTTTGGTACCTTGGCTATGGTATTACTTAGTTGTTCAATACCTTCTATGTCTGAAGTTATTTACTATATTTTTGTTGGGAATAAGTCACAATTTTACATTGATTTAGTTTGTTTGAGGTTTCAATTTTCACTTCAAAAATCTTTTCAAAATACAAAATTCGTTTTGTATTAAATTTGTGGTGTAAATAAGTGGTGTAAATATGTGGTGTAAATATCTATTATCCTCTATTAGCCTACTATATCACCTGGAGTACATTTCCTTCTGTATACAACTTGTCAGAATATCGTGCGAAATTGTTTCACATGATTATCAGTCAGTGGGGTATATTTCCTCGTCTATACTTCTGTCTTCTCTTGCCTCTCTTTCTGGTTTTAAACCAAAGCAGCCCTAGTAAGTATTTAACGCGTTTACCATTTTCACTTCCTTCTAGCGACTGGGACCCGTTGACAATTCAAAACCTGGAAAATTAACTTTCACTGCATAATCTTTCGCAAAACAATGCGAATCCCCTCTCTCTCCCTCTCGTATGGAAATTGCTGTATTTGTCTTTCTTGCCGAAGCAATTATAGGGTAAATTCGGCTCACCGGCGCAAGTGAAATTTAAGTTATTTCAAAATTCAGTTCTGAATGGTATTCACAGAACCCCTAAACAAGCCAAGAGAAAAAACTTGCCAAAAAAAATAAAAGAACTCAAGTACGCGTAATATGAATTTTTTATTTCATCATCATTAGTGGCGTTACACCTCTTTATGGGTCAAAGCCTTCTTCAGAACAATCCTCCATTCTCCCCTGTCGCTGGCAACTCTTCTCCATGCTCAAATTCAACTAGATTTTAAAATCATTTTCTAAGTTGTCTTGGTACCTAACTATCGGTCTTCCACTTGCTCGTTGTCCTATCGGCCCTCTTCGTTCAAAAACTTTTTTGACAATGGCATATTCCTCTCGCGGGTCTAGGTTGAACCGTGATAGTGTGTACATGTGAGTGTGATCGCTCCGTATCAAAGTTCATACATTGGGCCGGTACGAGTTTAGTCATCCACACTATATTCACTGAGACAATTACAGGTAACATTAGATTGTAATTAACATAAAATAAATAGGTAATTCTTTATACGTATTTGTGTGAAACAGTGTTTTAAAGAAAGATAAACAAACCACAGAAAAAGCTGACAGGGATAAGCTTCTTTAACCTCCGCAAGGTCGAATTGGGTTGGTAGCTTTGCGCTCTGTCAGCGTTCGATTATTTACAACAACAATACATTGTTATACACAGATATATTTATACAGAGTGATACAAACCACATAAGGATGAGCGACTGGGACGAAATCAAAAATTTAATAACAAATTTGACGTCGAAAATGCGCAAAGATTTGAAAGAAATTAAAACTTATTTACAAGAATATAAAGAAATACTGAAAATTTTCAGAGAAGAAAATATAGAATTAAAGAAAGAAATAAACGAACTGAAAATAAAAGTTGAAAATTTGGAAAAATTGGAAGAGAAAGTCGAAAACTTCGAAAAATACAAGAAGAAAAATAATATAACAAGTTACAAGTTGTTATAAAAGCGAAAAAATTGACAAAAATAAACGAAACAATGTGCGTACTAAAACTGAACAATCGAGAAAAGGCAGACGTAATGAAAAATAAACACAAACTAAGACATGTCAAAGGCCAAAAAATATTTATACGCCATGATTTAACAGAACAAGAGAACAAAATCCAGAAAAGCCTACAAGAAATAGCAAAAGATAAAAGAAACCAGAACAAAAAGGTAGTAATTGGGTACCAGAAATTAATTATAAATGGCGAAAAATTTATATGGAATAAAAAGAAAAATACGATTGAAAGTACGAAGACTCTTAATGATAATTCAAAAAACTAGTGGAACATATACAGGACGGGAACATGGAGACGACCAGCATAAGAAAAGGAAAACGAAATATGATAAAAGGAAGAGCGAGCACATGGAAAATTGGAACATGGAATATTCGAAGTATTTACGGAAAAGAACATGATTTAATAGAGGAATTTGAACAAGCACAACTAGATATACTAACAGTATCGGAAACAAAGAAAAAAGGCAAAGGCGAAATTAAGCTTAATAAAGGTCATTTAATGATATATAGCGGAGTGGAGAATAAACAAAGAGCTGCAGCCGGAATAGGATGCATAATACATGAAAAGCTAATAAATAGTGTAAACACATGGGAGGCAACTAACGAAAGAATATTAAAAGTAGAACTAACAGGCATAAACGGAGAAAACTGGATAATATTAGCCATATACGGACCAGGTGAAGACGAGAATTCAGCAATAAAAGATAAATTTTGGGATGAACTAACAAGAATTACAGAAGAATGCAAAGGAAGAATATTAATTGCTGGAGACTTCAACAGCAGAGTTGGTAAACAAGATCACAAATATAACACAGTAATAGGTACACATGGGGAAGATACGAGGAACAATAACGGCAATAGATTGCTTGAATACTGTCAACTACATAATCTAATAATAACAAACACACTCTTCGAACATAAAAATATCCACAAATACACACGGGAAGTTATAAGCAGAGGAGAAAAATCAATAATCGATTATGTAATAGTGGAAAAAGACTATAGGGCAAACATTACCGACACCAAAGTACGAAGAGTGCAGAAATCAATAGTAATCACTATCTGGTGGTAACAAAAATTAAACACCAAATTTTGAAGAACGGGGAGCAATTAAATAAAGAAAGAAAAGTAGAATTTGAATCAATAAGATCTTACAAGTTGACAGAAGAAAATGTGAGAACTAAATATGAAGAAATAATAAATCGAGAAATTGAAAAAAGGCTATTAATAATGAGAGATGCAGATGTGGATCAGTTATGGAATAGTATAAAAGAAATTATTATTGACGCATCCAAGGAGGCCTGCGGCGTAAGTAGAACAACTAGCAATAGGAAACAGACATCATGGTGGAATGAACAAATTAAATCAGAAACAAAGGAGAAGAAAAGAAGATGGAAAATATACCTTTCAAACAAAACAACTGAAACGTATGAAAAATACAAAGAACAACGAAAAATAGTAAAAAATATGATAAAAAATGCAAAAGAAGAAAGTTGGAAACAATTCGGAGAAAAACTTGAATCAGATAGTAAAAGTAACCAAAAGTTGTTTTATAAGACCATGAAAACGTTAAGAAGGGGAAAAATACAGTTCAATTGACAATTAGACACGAAACAGGAAACATTTTGACACAGGAAGAAGAAATAATGGAAAGATGGAAAAGGTATTTTCAAGAATTATTATCAACTGAAAATAAAACACCACATTATACCATTAACGTGACAAATACAAGAGAAACCATAGAAGAAACGCAAGACACTGCAATAACATGGGAAGAATTTACACAAGGATTGGCAAAAATGAAAAATGGAAAGTCACCAGGGCATGATAAAATAACAACTGAGATGCTAAAATATATGGGAGTACAAGGACAACACATATTATTACAATTAATAAACAAGATATGGAAAGCTGAAAGAATACCAGAAGAATGGAAGATCTCGTTGATACTACCCATATTTAAATCTGGAGATAAAAAAGAATGCAAAAACTATAGAGGCATAATGCTCTTATGCTCGGCGATGAATCTCTACGAACAAATATTACAAGAAAAGCTGACAAAGATAATCGATACAACATTAGCAGAAACGCAAAGTGGCTTTAGAAAAGGAAGAAGTGTGCAAGATCACATCTTCACTATTAAACAGATCATTGAGAAAACGAAACTCAGAAGAGGAAAAGCATATTTTGCGTTTATCGACTTACAAAAAGCGTTTGATCTTGTTCCTCGGCAAAAAGTATGGTCGCTCCTGGAACAAAGAGGAATAGCAACCAAACTAAGGAAAAATATCGAATGTCTATACAAAAATACGACGAATTGTGTTATAACTAGAAACCTCAAGTCAGAAAATTTTATAACAAAAGATGGTCTAAGACAGGGAGGAGGACTAAGCCCAACATTGTTTACGTTGTTTGTGGACGAAATAATTAAAAAATGTAGTCAGAAAACAAAACACCTATTTGTAGGATACAAAAACTTACAACCGATCGAAATATCAGAATGTGCTTTTGCAGATGACATGGTTATAATGGCAGCAAAAGAAAAGGACCTACAAGAAAACTTACAAACGTGGAGTGAAATATTAGAAGAAAGTGGCATGAAACTAAACCTAACAAAAACAAAAGTGATGGTAATAGCAGAAACTAAAGAAAACGTGAGTATACAGATCAATGGTATACAAATACAACAAGTTGAATGCTTCGAATACCTAGGTGTAAAAATTGAAGATTCAGGTCAACAAGGTTTAGAAATTGATAAACGTATAGAGAAAGCAATAAATTCATATTATGCAATGAACACAACTTTTATAGGAAAAAAGGAAATAGCGCAAAGTACAAAAATGAAAGTACTTAAGGCAATATATAGACCCATACTCACCTTCGGTTGTGAATCGTGGACATTAACAGAGAGGCAGAAGAGCAGACTACAAGCGACGGAAATGAAGTACCTTAGAAGAGCGAGAGGAATCACAAGACTTGACAGGGTAAGAAATGAGCAGATAAGGGAGGATCTGGAGGTGTAATCAATCTTAGAATTGATAGAAAAAAGACAAATCAGCTGGTGGGGACATTGACAAAGGCTAGATGATAGAAGACCGGTAAAAATGATTTGGGAAGCGAAAGTAAATATCAAGAGGAAGAGAGGAAGACCAAGAGAAACATGGGACCAAGCTATTGGAAAAGTTCTACAAAAGAGAGGCAAATCCTGGAAAGAAGCAAAAGTATTGGCACAAAATAGAAGTCAGTGGCGTAAATTTGTACACAATATCTAAGTGGTATTATTGTAATCCCGACACCAATAGGTAGAAGGGAATTTGATTATATATATATATATATATATATATATATATATATATAAAATAGATGAAATAGAGAATGTGGAAAAATCCCCTTACGAACAATTCACACATCCACCATTTCGGGCTGGGAAAAATTTTTCGAATAGAATCAAAGATCCAAACACCAGTTCTTAGAAATGTGTTTCGCCCTCTTCAACCTCTCTGGGCTCGTCGGTAAAGACAAGAGGTTGAATATCTTTAGACACATTCTAATCAAAAAACAACATTCGAGACCTAGACATATATATATATATATATATATATATATATATATATATATATATATATATACGGAATTCTGAGGTTATTGGGATATGCAGCGGTGAAATAAGTGTACTCTTTTAACTAAGTTTCAAGCTTTCGAAAATGTTTATTTTCATCATCAGGAATAACTGAAATAAAGTGCTACTGTTAGTACAGCATCCTCGAAAACATATAGTACAAGGTGTAAAGGTTTAAAAACTTACGTTATTGAGATTTGCTTTCCGTGGATGTTATACTCACAGGTGACAAATTCACGCACCACTCATTGATTGAGTCAAATATTAAAAAATACATGGTGTAAAAGACCAAATTGACAAATTATTTTCTACACTAACACATAAGAAAAAGACAATTAAAAAGATTTACATGCCACGTGTGCCGGCAAGTGTGAAATGTGAGGTTAGAAGTCAATGTCATTCCTGGACATACGCAAATGACACCACTTCTTCTTTTTTCTTTGTCTTATGTAGTACTAATACTTTAAGAATACACATCAAAAAATTTACCAGAGTTTTGTTTGAAGTTAAAAAACCAAAATTATAAATAATTTACATTTCAATGTACTGAAAGCTGGAAACTTTACAATGAATCAGTTGATAAGACATCATTGAAATGAGGATAGTTGTCCAAACATAATAGATATGAGTAAATAGAGCTTAATTGATTTATGTCACTCCTTTTGTTCATTGCATTAGAATTCTGCGAAATGAAAGCCATCTCTAAGAACAGTCTTTTAGTATAGTTGGATTCAGAAGCTAAAACTCTGACCGATTCGTAATTCATTTTGTGATGTTCTTTATTAACATGTTCGGCAAGAGCAGATCTTTCAGGATATAATCTGCTATCACTGCGGTGACTAACTAAACGACTACCTAAATTGCGTGCGGTTTGTCCAACATATACCAAATTACAGTTGTTACAGGGAATCTGGTAGACAACGTTAGAACAATCCCTAATGTCACTCTTGTCCTTAACCTTTGAAAATATAGATCTTGAAGTTAAAGATGTTTTAAAGGCTATTTTCAAGTTAGGGATGTCTTTAAACAGTCTAGCCAGTCTGGGTGTTATGCCTTTAACGTATTTTAAAGAAGTATATAAACAATTGGCATTTTGTTCTCCGCTTGTAACAGTAATTTGCAACTCATTATTATGGCGTATTATGTCAGGGGTCAAACTGAATAATATCTTGGTGACTAGGTGTCTTGGATAAGAGTTGTCGATAAAAAGGTTAGACAGGATTCTCAGGTTCTTCTGATGGCAAGAAGGATCACTGATAGCTATGATTCTAGCCTTCATTTGCTTAATTAAATTGATTTTTATTGAGTGTCGATGATATGACCAATAGTTAAGAAAACGTCCAGAACTATGAGGTTTTCTATGCCAGTCAATTCTCAGGGAGTTGTTATGGGTTCTAATGAACCGGGTATCAAGAAAGGGGACTGAGCATAGATCATCCTCATGTTCAATTGTGAACTGTAATAGAGGGTCATAACTATTGAATACTTGCAAAATTTCAGCTGATCTATTGCTAGGAATAGCGAGGATTAAGTCATCCACATACTTTTTAACAAAAGGAATATAGAAGGACAATTCTGGGATCACCATATCCAGTAAATGATCCATCACATAACAGGCCAGAATGGGAGAGATAGTACCTCCCATAGGAGTCCCTTGTGTTTGTCTAAACACAGTATTATTAAATGTGAAGTAGGTGTTGTTAAAAAGAAAGGAAATGAGTTTTTTGAAAGATTCCAAGCTAATATTGCAATGAGAACTAATAAAATTCCAATTGTTTTCAACAGCTATTAAGGCTGCATCTAGATGTACATTAGTGAACAAAGAGACTACATCCAGACTGATAATAACATAGCCTTCAGGTAACTGATAGTTGTTAAAGCTGTTAAAGACATCAAAAGAACTTTTTACGTCATATTCATTAGAGACATATGCATTGGTCAAAATCTCAGTCAAAAAAGATGCTAATAAATTAGTAGGTGAACCAATGCATGCAACAATGGGACGTACCGAAAGCTGTGGTTTATGAATCTTAGGTAAAGCGTAAAATTTATATATATATATATATATATATATATATATATATATATATATATATATATATATATATATATTCCTCTCGCCTGATTACAAGCCCTATCCATCTAAGGCGTGCCTCCTTAATGAATTTTACAACGTCAGGTTGTACAGGTGTATAACACCTGCGCCACAAACCTTCTTCTTTTATCCCTCCGTACGTTCTTTTTAGGATTTTTCGCTCAAAACGTTTGATCAGGTCTTGGTCATTCTGTGTAATTGACCAAGTTTCTGAATCATATGTTAGCAATGGTCTTATTAGTGTTTTGTAGACAGTCAATTTAATTTTTCTAGATCTAGGTCGTCAATTATTAACCTTGTAGGTGTCGGGTTGCTTGACCTAGTGCCAAGTGCAACACATATATTTAGTCTTTTGAACATTTATAATTAGTCCCATTCTCTGTGCAGATGCTCCTAACGACCGGAATGTTTTAGTCAGAGATTTTGTGGACCTACCTATGATGTCTATGTTATCTGTGTATTTGACAATTTGTACTGATTTGTTAAAGATGTACCATTCGTATAAATGTGGAAATCTCGAATTATTTTTTCTCATGCCAGTCTAATGCCAGTTTAAATAAGAGACATAATAGTTCGTCTTAGTATATTTTTGCAATGGAAGGGTCTTGAGAAATCGTTTTGGATTTTACCATGCTCAGTACCTGTGTAAGTTCAGTTAATTGGACAATATGAAGCCGTATTTGAAATTCTACCATAGCAAGTAAAAATTTACCTCTATTAACTAAGTCTTGTGCGGTTTTGAATTCCACGAATATGTGGTGGGTGTCGATGCCGAACAAGGCGGTTTTCTCAAGGATCTGCCTCACTGTAAATATCTGGTCCATTGTTGATTTATTAGGACGGAAACGCACTGATATCCTACCAATATATATTCGGTATGGTTGAAGAGTGTTTTATACCATACGTTGGACTGATCATATTTTGGTGCCTTTGTTATGCCATTATTAGCCTGTTCAACATTTTTCATTTCTTGAACTATTTTCTTGTAGCTTCTTAACTCAATATACTATTTTTGTTGTAAATAATGCACACTTTTACTTTAAAATAGGTTTATTTGACGTTTCGATTTACACTTCGGAAGTCGTTATCAAAATCCAAAATATTGTTTTGTATTTGTGCAGTGGTATAAATTAAATATGTGGTATTATCATCTATTCGCCTTTGTAAATCTATATTACTTGGAGTAAATTTTTTCCATTATACATCTTGTCAAAATATCGTCTGAAAATGTTTTTATCAGTCAGTGGGGTATATTTCCTCGTCTATACTTCTGTCTTCTCTCGCCCTCTCTTTCTGGTTTTAAACCAAAAGCAGCCCTAGGAAGTATTTAACGCGTTTACCCTTTTTCACTTCCTTCTAACTGCTGAGACCCGTTGACGATTCAAAACCTGGAAAATTCACTTTCACTGCATAATCTTTCGCAAAACAACGCTACTCCCCTCTCTTTCCCTCTCGTATGGAAATTGCTCTATTTGTCTTTCTTGGCGAAGCAATTATAGGGTAAATTCGGCTCACCGGCTCAAGTGAAATTTAAGTTATTTCAAAATTTAATTCTGAATGGTATTCACAGATCCGGAATTTCGGTTTTTTATTTGAATATATAAATTAAAATAAAAGTTTAATAATAATAATGATAATACACTCTGGGCCAAAATTAACCGGCCACCTTAAAAATGGGTCATTTTTGATGTCTTATATCTCCTAAACCTGTTGTCAGATTTAAGTGATTTCTTTAATATGTTATAGCCTTATTCCTTGAAAATATCGTTATAATAATATTGTTGCCAAACAGGTAAACTTTCATTGTATACCGGGTGTACGAATCAAACTGTGTTTTTTTCTCAAAGTTCGCACCACCTTGTGAAATATTGTAGCATTTGTAGAATACTGAAATTAAAACCTGACTAGCCTCATGCTTTCTCAACACTCTGTTGTTTGTTTAATTCGCCTATGTTAAATAATAAAAAAGTTAGATGCATTAACAACTATACATGTTTTTTATCAATAGGGGATGCTTTTAAAAATTTTGGGCCAAGTTTAAGGGGTAATTCTGTATGAAAAAATAATGACAGTTTGCTTTATAAATTTATGTCCGCAAATGCTTTGTTTCCGAAATAGGGGGTGTTGAAATTTTTCTGACCAACTGATTTATTTATTGCTTTAAAACCGGTTGAGATATGTAAATGCAATTTAGGTGGATTTTATGACGTAGTTATTGCATATTTTTCGACATACAAAAAAGAATTTAATATTCAACATCATATTACCCGATTGCGCGCCAATGGTGAATAATAAATGCTTAATCGTATGCCAAAAAAATGTGTAATAACTACCTATTAAAACCCACCAAATTTCATGTGCATGTCTCGACCGGTTTTAAAATAATAAATAAATCGTCAGTTTGTCAGAAAAATTTAAACACCCCCTATCTCGAAAACGAATCATCTGCGGACATAAGTTTATAAAGCAAACTGTCATTATTTTTTCATGCAGAATTACCCCTTAAACTTTGCCAAAATTTTTTAAAACACCCTGTATTGATAAAAAACATGTCTAGATGTTAAAGCACCTAACTTTTTTAATATTCAACATAAGCGAATCAATCAAACACAAAATGTTGAGAAAGCATGAGGCTATAGTTATATTTTAATCTCAGTATTCTACAAATGCTAGAATATTCCACAGGGAGATGCAAACTTTAAGAGAAAAACACAGTTTGATTCGTACACCCGGTATACAATGAAAATTTACCTGTTTAGCAACAATATTATAACGATATTGTAAAGCAATAATGATATAACATATATTAAAAAAATCACTTATATCGGACAACAGATTTAGGAGATATTAGACATCAAAAATGATCCATTTTTAAGGTGGCCGGTTGATTTTGGCCCAGTATTTATTAATAAGTTCAATAGGTAATTTTCTTGCAGCTTTACCGAAAACTGAACTTTCAGTTAAAAATAAAAGTTCCACTTTACACAAATCTGACTCAAAGCAGCTATTTTCGAGGTTTTTTCACGGAGGGATTTTTTTTTTGAACAATTTTAAGTATCTACGTATGGACCTTAACAGTAATATCAACGTGTATTTTTATTAAGAGAGCGCTTGCCATATTATATTCGAGTGAAGTGAAGTGTTTTCGCTTTTCTTAAAAAAAAAAATGATAATTAGTAGTGAAAGTGACGCAGAATTGACTTCACATGAGACAGTGAAGGTGCTTAAACGGCTACTTATGTGATATTACGCCGCTAATGTTAAGAGAGAGGCATGCATTACTGATGTACAATTTATTTTAAAAATGGAGCAGTTATAAAAAAGTGCGTCATATCAACTAAGAAGTCATTGTTGCATATTTAAAGGAAAAATCTAAAATCTTAAAGCCTTCGTTGCCTCTGGATCATTTACTTAAGGCTTCAGTCAACAATTAGCCTTAAAAATAATAAAGATATACCTAAGTCGATATCCCAAAGTTATCACGTTACTTAAAAGAAAATCCATTGATTACAAACCAAAAAAGTCATGAGTAATTAATAAAGAAGGAATAAATAACTTCTTACCAGGAGCTGGCCATAAAATCTACTTAGTAACAAAGCTAATACAATCAGCTTCCTTTTTTGCCAGGTTTGCCAGGTGCTTGACGTCGTAAATAGTCTTGTAAAATGAGTTTAAATAATATAGAATATAAATGTTGGTAATTCAAATTTTCGAATTCTAAATCTATTGTTGAAAGAATCTATGTTGTCCTATGTTGTTATTGGAGAAAATAACATTTCTTTATTCACGTAATATTTGTAAAAGTTTTCTTCATCAAAATACAATAAGAAGCAAGGTAATCATGGAACAGGAAAACAATCATTCCTTACTTTTCTGGAAGTGCTAGTTACGAAAGAACACACAGGCTATGCAATTATAGCCTACGGAAACCAACCTACACAAACAGATATTTAAATTACCGCTCCAACTTACATAAGCGTAACCAGGATGATCCTAAGGGGGGGTTACAACTACTGGAAAGGGGGGGGGGTTACAACTACTGGAAGGTCTCTGAGGGGTATGGTGTTAAGCGTATAAAGCTCAAAGTACCGGTTATAACCCCCAAAACCCCCCCTGGTTACGCCTCTGCCAACTTACATAAACATCAAGAAAGGAATTATCGAATCATACCTACTTTAATAAAAATGCATTTCAGTGAGAAAACACCGGCTAAAAAAGATTTTGGCTAAAACTCACTACCCGTTGTCATTTATAAACAAGGATTTCCACAAGATTGAAGACAAGTGATAAAAAAATAGCACAAGTACTCCAGAGACACTTACAAGAAGGGATTCAAAGATGACAACAATATTATTTTTAGGTAAAGTGCTTATCAGAAAAACTGATAACGATAGGAAACATGGACAACATCACAACAATATTCAAAACAACCAACAACCTAAGATCTACCTTGACCAAAATCAAACCGACAATACACAAGAACGATCCAAAAACTGCATCTATAAAATATCATCTGAATGCAAAAATTTATACATGGAAGAAACTATAAGAACGCTAAGTGTCAGCGTAAACGAGCATAAAACATATATCAAGAACTAGAGAAAAATCCTAGATATGCACACATGCCTAGGATAACGAACATAGAGTGCAATGGAAAGATACATCCATAATCGTGAAAAAACAGAAATGAAAAAGAAAAAAGTCAAACAAGCAGGCCTCAATGAAGCCGCCTCATTCTAATTACCGACGAAAAATATGTAGCAAATAGAAACAATTAAATTGATTAACGTTCTTCATACATAATATTCCTAATTTTTTGTTTAGGTTTAGGTGTAAAAAGGTAATTTTTGTTTACTGTTAATTTTAAATTATTGAACTTTTGTAATAAAATATGATTGGTGGTTCTGATACGGTGCCTTTTTCCTTAAATACGTTTAATAAAACTTCTCCAATCTGACTACATTAGACTTTATTTACTGGTATTCAAACTACGAGTATAAACATCAACAAATAGTAACGACCTAGCCCATGGAATGTCGCAATCATCTTTACATTAATAAATACATACTACAATAATCTCACCATGGTTCAGTTATTGTTTATTAAGTATATACCTTTATATAATAACAAGCATGACATTTCAATATTACTCGGGGTTACTGAATTTAAGAATTTATAATACCTCGATTATTAACGTTGGGTAAGGTTTAAATATATTTTATACAGAGGGTTCTAATATTACTACACTTTGACACATCATTTCTTTCTAAGGCGTAAAATATAAGTAGTCTGGGCTGATTATCGGAGAATAGGCCATTTTTGGGAAAAGTTATTTACCAGCAATTTTATTGCTGGAATCGAAGCTTATGATTATATATATTAATAATATAGGTATGCAAAGTCCGCAGATAGTGTGCTACTTTTTTTATAAACAAAATGGCGCCCGAAAATCGTGTTTTTTTCAATTATTGCCCTATAACTCCGAAGATTTTAACTTTACAACAAAAATACTCGAATAAAAATTCACCGTGATTAAATTCTGCATAGAGACGTGTTTTTCGGATCTACTCCGTCGAAAATTTTCGTCGGAAAATGCAGATTTTCTCAACAAAATCTTTAATTTTCAAATAAAGTTTTAGATAAGTAATTATCTACCAATAATTAAGTAATTTGGTGACTTAAAAGCCTTCTTAGTTTAGATTATATTTCCAAAAGCTGGTGAAAATTAAACGAATATTTTAGCAACAATTCAATTGTTAATTAATCATTTACGGTCGCAATAATAACCAAAATAATTATGATACACTGATCAAACTTTGAAATCTTATAAAGATGAGAAGCCTATTTAACATTTTGTCGACAAAATAAAAATTTTTTATTTTTTTGCATAATCTTTAAATGTTAAAAAAAATAGTTATAAACAAATTAACGTTTCTCAAAAAGTTTTTATTATATTATAATTTAAAAAAATAGCTAAAATGCGCATATCAAATATCTTGAAAATGAATGCTTTAAAACTTTTTTGCAACCATTTGCAAAAAAGTTATGAAACAGCAAAATAACATAGGATTGCTACGGTGTTTATTATTTTTTTGCATAATCTTTAAATGTAAAAAAATAGTTATAAACAAATTAACGTTTCTCAAAAAGTTTTTATTATATTATAATTTTAAAATATAGCTAAAATGCGCATATCAAATATCTTGAAAATGAATGCTTTAAAACTTTTTTGCAACCATTTGCAAAAAAGTTATGAAACAGCAAAATAACATAGGATTGCTACGGTGTTTATAATTTTTTTAATTCTTTCAAAGCTTAGAAGTGAGTTTAAAGTACAAGCTAATTATTTACAAAAAAAATCGATTATCAGTTTAATAGTTATATTTTAATTAAAGATTATAAATATATTTTTTTGTAATTTACACGCACGAAAGTAGAATCATACAGTACTGTAGCCAAAAATTTTCACTCGGAGCGACGACCGGCCGCGCGAGACGTACACTTTTATAAATAATACATGCTGCATGTCAGTCGCTTCGAGTGAACATTTTAGCTCCGACTCTGTATCAGGCCCACTTTTGCGCTAAAAATTACAACAAAAAGTATTTTTAATCTTTGATTAAAATATAACCATTGCACTAATTTTTGACATTCTTTGTAAGTAATTAGATTGTACCATAGACTCACTTTTAAGCTTCGAAACAATTAAAACAAATTATAAACAACGAAGAAATCGTATATTTATTTTGCTGTTTCATAACTTTTTTGCAAATGGTTGGAAAATTTTTTTAAAGCATTCATTTTCAAGATCTATGAAATACGAGTTTTAAGTATTTTTTAAAATTAGAATATAATAAACAATTTCTGAGAAATGTTAATTTGTTTATAACAATTTTTTTAAAACATTTAAAGATTATGCAAAAAAATGAAAAATGTATATTTTGTCGACAAAATATTAAATAGGCATCACACCTTAACAATCTTTCTAAGTTTGATCAATGTCTCATGATTATTTTGGTTGTTATTGCGACTGTAAATTGTTAATTAACAATTGAATTGTTGCTATAATATTCGTTTCATTTTCACCGGCTTCTGAATTTATAATCTATACCAAGAAAGCTTTTATTTCACCAAGCTATATAATTATCAATAAATAATTACTGGCCCAAAAAATTTATTTTAAAATTCGAGATTTTGTTGGGAAAACCCACATTTTCCGAGGAAAATTTTCGTCGGAGCAAATCGGAAAAAACATGCGTCTATGTAGAATTAAATTGGAGTGAATTTCTATTTGAGTATTTTTGGTGTAAATTTAAAATCTTCGGAGTTATAGAGCAATAATTGAAAAAAATACGATTTGTCGGCGCCATTTTGTTTATAAAAAAAGTAGCACACTATCTGCGGACTTTGCATATCTATATTAATAATGTATAGGATCTTATAATTCGATTCCAGCAATAAAATTGCTGGTAAATAAACTTTCTTTGTACTTTACTAATTATACCAGCGTATTATAACTATTTTTTTTTTCAAAATTTATAGATTATGCAAAAAAAAGAAAAATTTCTATTTTGTCGATAAAATATTAAATAAGCATCTCATCTTTATAATCTTTATAAGTTTGATCAATGTATCATGATTATTTTAGTTATTATTGCGATCGTAAATTGTTAATTAACAATTGAATTGTTGCTAAAATATTCGTTTAATTTTCACCGGCTTCTGGAATTATAATCTATACCAAGAAATCTTTGATGTCACTAAGTTATTTAATTATTGATTAATAATTACTTACCTAAAACTTTATTTGAAAATTAAAGTTTTTGTTAGGAAAACTCGCATTTTCCGAGGAAAATTTTCGTCGGAGCAAATCGTGAAAAACATATCTCTATGCAGAATTTATTTGGGGTGAATTTTTATTTGAGTGTTTTTCTTGTAAAGTTAAAACCTTCGGAGTTATAGAGCAATAATTGAAAAAACTACGATTTGTCGGCGCCATTTTGTTTATAAAAAAAGTAGCACACTATCTGCGGACTTTGCATACCTATATTATTAATATATAGGATCTTATAATTCGATTCCAGCAATAAAATTGCTGGTAAATAACTTTTCCATGAATTTTGCTAATTAGCCCAGAGTAAAGCTGGAATGTAAACGTGCACTGAACTGTATGTTGTAAACAATGAAGTTAGCGAGGAATTATAAACATTATAAAAAACACACTGTAACGGATACATCCTGTATTTTACAAAATAGCTTTCAGTTTGATTAATTAAATTCCATTCGGATTTTAAAACAGATAATCTATCGTTCGAATAAGATATGCAATTCGGTGAAAACTAATTTCCGCAAAAATATGTTTTAAATTTTGATTTATTTTTGTAGTGCGTTATTTTCTAGGATACTATTTTTCTAAAAACATATTTTTCATGTTGGGAAAGTGGATTCCTAAAACTTTTTCCAAAAACTAAAAAGTTTCCCAAAACATTCCGTTCCTGTAAAACAAAGAATAAGGGAGATCAATATGCAGGAGTAAAGAGGTTAACACGTTTGGGGTGGCGGGAGATGAGATGATTGCTCCAGAAAATCCCATGTGGTTCTTTCCATTTCGTTAACGTGTATTTTAAATTCAAGTCATTGGTTTATGACCAGCGCGATTTTCGAATATTTCTAATTTTTAATAAAGAAGGGGAAAATGGAAAATATATGTATTTTAACATAGTGTTTGAACAAAAGAATACAATTTTTGACGGTTTTATAGCTACATTTATAAAATGTGCCACGTAGTACAACTTGGAAAATTATTATAAACTTATAAAGGCCAGAATAGAAATAGCTAGAAAAGGATTTATATAATACAAGTCAATGTTTACAAATAAGAAATTGAGTATGGCCATTATATTGAGGTTCGTCGAATGTTATGTTTGGTCAAAACTACTATATGGGGTAGCGGGTAGAGGCTTGGACTCTAAAAGCCCAATCCGTAAAAAAATCGGAGGCATTCGAAATGTGGCTATATAGGCGTATTGTGAAAATTCTTTGGACTGCAAGTCTCAAAATAAGAAGTGTTAAGACGAATCGGACATGGCAGAAAGCTGATGAACAAAATTAAAATAAGAGAAACATCTAGGCCACATACTTTGTAACGCTAAATAATTTTTTATACACGTCATCATGCAAGGAAGAATAGAGGGGGAAAAGGTTTGGGAGGAAAGAAGGAATATTGGTTTAGGAATATCCTAGATTGGACTAACCTAAGTGATAAACAGATATTTTACGTTGCAAAAGATAGAGAAGCGCTGAAAGAAGTGATCGCCAACCTTCATTAGAAGACGGCAGAAGAAGAAAAAGTACCTACAACTTTATAAATCAATAAGACAGTGAGGACTTAAAAAGGGTTTAATTACTTGTAGTTCAGTGTACCTCGGTATAAATATGGTATAGCCTTCGATTTCAAGCAAAACCCTCGCATCGATTTGATGGAATTTTGGCATTAACCTACACTCTTCCCCTAACTATACTTATACTATATATTCCGATATGGAGTTATTAGTATTAAAGACGTCAAAATTACCCATTATTTCAAAAAATTAACAAAATTTTCACTTGAAGCAATTAATGAAGTTAAAAAACATTTATAAAGTCAGATACTATATATACTTAAAATAATCTGCTACGCGGACGATGCAACACTAATCTCTCAAAGTGAAAATGATTTACAACGTATGCTGCACCAATTCAACATAATCGCCAGAAAATATAACATCTTAATTTCCTCACAAAAGACAAAATACATGGGTATAACAGCAGATCCAATAAGATGTAAATTGGAGCTGAAAGGTCAAATAATAGAACAAGTGATGGAGTTTAAATACCTAGGCATCAGACTATCTAGCTACGGAAGGCTCGAAACAGAAGTGGAAGATCAAGTGAATAGAGCAAGCAGAGCCGCAGGTTGCCTGAATGACACAATATGGAGAAATAAAAATATCGGAAAAGAAATGAAAGGCAGAATTTACAAAACAGTCATCAGAACAATAATGACATACGCGGCAGAAACACGACCCGGCACAGAGAGGATGAAAAGATTGCTCGAAACAGCGGAGATGAAAACCCTTCGAAAAATCGATGGTAAGACTCTATGGGACAGAGCTGGAAGTACATATATACGACGAAGATGCAAGGTATATAACATTAATAACTGGGTAAGAAACAGAAGAATAGAATGGATTGATCACATAAGCCTAATGACAACAAATAGGATAGTCAGGATGGCGATAGACGGTTCCCCAATAGGAAGACGATCAGTGGGAAGACCACGAAAACGATGGAACGACAACCTATTAGAGGCACATTGAAAAAACTGACAGAGTCATGTCTATACAAAAAGAAGAAGAAGAAGATATTATTGAAGTTATACTTCTTTAGGTGCGATTGAGAGTAAAATTTCATAATACTGCGCGCACGCGCACACAGACAGTATGGCGTTTAGTTGCTAAAACTTTCTAGTTATGTATAAATATTTCAGTGCAAGAAAAGGTGTGAAAAGAATATATTAGTGTTTTTAGTAAATATGTTTATTATAATTTTTGTGTCTTTGGTTTTGCCTTCCTCAGGAGTAAGATGAGTATAATTAAAATATTTTATTGTATATTGATTATACTTCACACTTTGTCTGTTTGTTACCGTGAATTGTCATTATTTACGTCCGAACCGATATAGACACAGTCATCGTAGCGTGTTTGGTATAGCATTCGGCCAGAGATCGAGAGCCCTTGAGTTCGAATCCAGTGAAATCCTATACTTTTTTTTTATTTTTTTGAAATCGGTAAGCAAAAATTAGTTTGGTGTTTAAAAAAAAATTAAAACAAACTGTTTAAAGTATATTTATTTTTAAGAAATCATATAATAGAAGTATAACTTCTTACGTGCGTACAAAGTACACCCACATTCTTTTTTTTATAATGTAAACGCTTTTTAATTAGCGAAGAATTGAAGATAGCGCAGAAGAAACTGCACAAGGCAGTGCACTCTGGATACTAACAGAAAAGGCTTATATCCTGCAATCAACCTAAACTGGCTAATGGTGATGATCTTAAAAGTTTTACTACTAGTTTTATGTTATTGTTATTGTGAAGTCCTAGGTTAAACTCACCTTTAATACGTTCCTTGAGTTATAAGCTCTCATTCGACGACTCATTTATCATTCTATCAATTTTAATAATGTAGGAGTTAAATTCGTAGACAGACAGACAGACAGACACAGGCATGAAACCGCTAAGGCGCGTCGAATAATATATCACTTGTACTATTTCAGTGACATTTAAACTCTAAAAACTGAAGCCATAGGTCAAGCTTTTGACCTTTAGTTCTATTCTTGGGTTATAAGCTTTCATTCGATACCTCATTTGTCATTATATCTGGTCTAATGACGGAGGAGTCTACAAAGTCTCTGGGACAGACAGATATGGATGATGCAAGGTTTTCATATTTTTTTTAACCTTTAACTACACGAGCTGGCGTATTTTGTACGCCAGATATAAGAATTGTACTGCAAATATATTTAAAAAATTTATTTTTGACCTTGTTTATCTATCTAACCTATCACTGGAATGTCCTTTACAATTGGTTTTAGTTTCGTTATAATCGGCGTTCTTGGAAGATCTTAATTTACAGTTTATTATTTGTTGTTTTCGGTGGTGGACAACATATGCCACAATAATTATAGTAATATAAGTAGTAATATAAATACATATTTCAATTGTTTTTTAGTCATTATGGCACAAAATATATTTTTCTTTATAAAAAATACTTTTCCTCATTTAAAAAATCACATTTCAAAAAAATTTTTATTACTAGTTTTATTTAACATGGAATCAGATTGCAGTTGTAAATCCCAATTGGCTTACTGAGAAGGAACTCCAAGTATTTGCTGATGCCGAATAAGGTTTATAACAAACAACTAAGTGTATTTTTTCAAAAAAAAACAAGTCGCTGTTTTTAAGTGTATTTTCTTGTGGGGTCTAGAGTACACCACGCGTGTAGTTATGGTATAACTTGATGCGCGGGTAGTAAAAGGTTAATGGTTGAAAACAATAATAAGAAAGAATAACAAGAAATCTCGATAAAAATAAAGGATGTAAGAGTAAAACGAGGTGCAGAATGCGGCACAGATCACAAACTAGTAATCGCTCGGATGGAATTCCCCTTTATATGGACCCAACAGAAACCGACCTTGGGAGATGCTGATGAATCTACGACTCCGGCAATACCTGTCAATGTGTGCTCAATAAAAGAAAAGGAATTCAACATAAACTTTTTAGAAGAAGACTCCATAAAAGACTTATACAAACGAAGATTGGACCAAAAGCTAGAAGAGTTTAGGTATGAATCATTAGAACAGACTTACGAACACATAAAAACCTGCATAAAGACAGCAGCCCTAGAAGCTCTTGCAGAAAAAGACCAAAAATACACCCACCAAAATACAAAATTAAACAAAGACACGCTAAAATACATAAAAGAGAAGAAGGAACCCCATATAAAATACCTGAACACAATAAATTATGAGGACTTGGAACTCTACAGTAAAAAAAATAAAGAAGTATAAAGAAAAGTAGCAAAAGAAAAAAATGAAAGATGGGAAAAAACATGCACAGAAAAAGAACAACACATAGGAGGAACGAGAAATTCAGAGTCATGGCGTATCTTAAAGTCACCCCAAAGAAATAAGACAGAGAAAATCAAGTTCGGTCAAATTAGAGAAAACGAGTGGCAAGAGTACTATAAAAAATTGCTAACCGAAAGTCGCCCCAATTCAAAGAAGTAGAAAGAGACGGAATAGAAATCTATACACATGACGACATCGAATTAAACCTAGCTGAGGTAAAAAGAACGATCAAAACAATAAAGAACAAAAAAGCAGAAGGCCCCGGCGGAATACCAAATGAATTAATAAAGAACGGATCGGAAAAGCTATTCCGCGTGATACACAAATAGACCAGGGCGGATCTGTAAAAATATTAGTACATTTGGACGTTGAGAGGTGACTCAAATTTTTTTGCAGAAATTGCTTGAAAATAAATCAAATAATAATATTTGAGTTATCCTCCCTCTCAAAAAGGTCCGGAACATTGTTTAAATAAACAAAATGTCAAAAAATTAAGGAAAAATTCGATTTTTTTCTTGGTTTTTTGATTATAACTTTAAAAGTATTCATTTCCGAGAAAAGTTGTACTGACATAAAAGTTGCGTAATTAAATTTCCTATAATACAGAATTAGTTAAAAATTTAAGAAATACTCACAATTGTTGCAAAATAGCAATAATTTTGAAAAAAACATACAAAAACAAGTATACGCATTTTACGTTTTTCAACCATTTATGCTACACTTAGGACCTTCATATTTCACCTTGAAAAATTTTATGATACAGTAAAACAATACTGTAAATTTCATTAAGATCTGTTCAATAGATTTTGCAAAATAAATTTTGCAATCCAGCTTTCGTAAAAAAAATTCATTTTTTCAAAATGTTACAGGACTGAAAATAAAGCAGATAGCAAGTTGAAAATTTTTTTGCACATAGAAGTGTACTGTACCATTCATTTGCAATTTTGCTAAATTAAAATCGCTTAACACCACGGCGTCAGGAATTTTTTTAAATAAGCATTAATCATTGGTGCTACGTACAGGACAGCGGATAGGTTGCTCTGATTGGGCATTTCAATGACCTTTTATAATGATTGATACATTTTAATTTTTATGACATTTTGATATAAATAAATAAATTTGTTTATTGCAAAATAAAAACACATACTCTATCCTTTGAAATAACACTTTTATTAGCAAAAACTTTCTTTGTTCATATATTTTAACTTAAATAATAAAAGTTTATTATTTTTAAACATATTCAATTGTTTAAACAATATTTCACAAACAATAATAAAATTAGTTTGATTTTTGTGGAATTAAAATATTAAAATACAACAAAATATAGAGTAAGAAAATAATATATTAGATAAAGATTAGAAGAAATTTTGGTGGAAATCAACCTGTGTGAATCGAACACAGCTGTCCTGCGCGTAGCACCAAAAATTATTGTTTATTTCAAAAATTTTCTGACGCCGTGGTAATTAATCGATTTTAATTTTGAAAATTGCAAATGAAAGGTAGAGTACATTTCTATAAGCAAAAAAAATTCAACTTGCTATCTGCTTTACTTTCAGTCTTGTAACATTTTGAAAAAATGAATTTTTTTTGCGATAGCTGCATTGCAAAATTTATTTTGCAAAATCTATTGAACCGATCATAATGAAATTTACAGTATTGTTTTACCGTATCATAAAGTTTTTCAGGTAGAAATATGAAGCTCCTAAGTGTAGCATAAATGGTTGAAAAACTTAAAATGCGAATACTTGTTTTTGTATGGTTTTTTCGCAATTATTGCTATTTTGCAACTAGGGTTACTATTTTTTAAATTTTTAACCAATTCTATATTGTAGTAAATTGAATTACGCAACTTTTATGTCAGTACAACTTTTCTCGGAAATGAATACTTTTAAAGTTATAATCAAAAAACAAAGAAAAAAATCGAATTTTTCCGTCAATTTTTGACATTTTGATTATTTAAACAATGTTCCGGACCTTTTTGAGAGGGAGGATAACTCAAATATTATTATTTGATTTATTTTCAAGCAATTTCTGCAAAAAAATTTGAGTCACCTCTCAACGTCCATCTCAAAACAGATCCGCCCTGGACTAAAAATGTTTGAGAGAGCACTGATTGAAAAGACTTACCGGCAGAATGGACTCAAGCATATAATATGACATCAATATATAAGAAAGGAAATAGAAAAAACTGTGAAAACTATCGAGGAATCAGCATAATATCATATATAGGCAGACTGTATGGAAAGACCATAAAGTAAAAATTAGAAATATGGACAGGGTGTCCAGAAACTCTACCGACAAATGAAGACAGGAGATTCCTCAGATAATATAAAGACAATTTAACCCAATTCACCTAGTCCCAAAATGCTTCCTAAGGGAGCTAGAGCTCTTTGAAGATGGCGACATGTAATTAGTTTTTCTGAAATACCTCCAGAACGCTTCTATTTAGAAAAACGAAAATTTGTATACATATTTACTTTTCAGAAATAAATCGATTCCATCCATTGCGAATTTCTAGTACCGGTCATAGGCGTCCGTTTTGGGTAGGACAACGGATATTTTATCGCATATCTTTTTTGTCTTTAACTTTTAAGCATTTTTGACTCTGGATTATTGAATTGTGGGGTATTCTAGTAGTAAAAGGTACTCTTGCTTTAAGTCGATAGGATACACCGTTTTCTAGAAAAATCAATTTGAAAATTTTTCGTTTTTTTAATTAAAAAAAAATTAAAAAAAAACTAAACTGCGCGTCATAGAAAACGGGCACCCTAAAAAATGGGTCATTTTTGATGTCGCGTATCTCCTAAACCTGTTGTCCGATTTAAATGATTTTTTGAATATGTTATAGCCCTATTCTTTGTCAATATCTTTGTAATAATATTTTTGCAAAACAGGTAAATTTTCATTGTATACCGGGTGCACGAGTCAAACTGTGTTTTTTTCTCAAAATTCGCAACACCCTGTGGATTATTCTAGCATTTATAAAATACTGAAATTAAAATTCAACTATAGCCTCAGGCTTTCTTAACATTCTGTTTTTTTATTCATTCGCTTATGTTGGATAATACAAAAGTTATGTACTTTAACAACTAGCCATGTTCTTCATCAGTACAGGGTGTTATAAGTCTAAAGTGTTTTAGGGACTAAATAAGTTCGACAAATTTTAAGGGGTAATTCTGCATTAAAAATAATGACAGTTTGCTTTATAATCATATATCCGCAAAAGCTTCGTTTCCGAGATACGGGATGTTAAATTTTTTCTTACAAACTGATGATTTATTTATTGCTTTAAAACCGGTTGAGATATGCAAATGAAATTTGGTAGGTTTTAAGAGATGGTTATTGCGCATTTTTTGACATTCAACTAAGAATTTTATATTCACTATTGAAGCGCATGCGGGTAATATGACCGATCATATTATTCGTATGTACGAAAAATGGTGAATAAAAAATTCTTAATTGTATATCAAAAAATGTTAAAAAATTACGTCTTAAAACCCACCAAATTTCATTTGCATATCTCAACCGGTTTTAGGGCAATAAATAAATCGTCAGTTTTTAAGAAAAAATTCAACATCCTGTATGTCGGAAACGAAGCATTTGCGGACATATGTTTATAAAGCAACCGGTCATTATGTTTTCATGCAGAATTACCCCTTAAAGTTTGTCGTACTTCTTTAGAAACACCCTGTACTGATAAAGAGCATGCCTAGTTGTTAAAGTACATAACTTTGGTATTATCCATCATAAATGAATAAATCAAAAAACAGAATGTTAAGAAAACCTGAGGCTATAGTTGGGTTTTAATTTCAGTATTTTATAAATGCTAGAATATGCCACAGGGTGTTGCGAACTTTGAGAAAAAAATACAGTTTGATTCGTACACCCGGTATATAATGAAAATTTACCTGTTTTGCAAAAATATTAATACAGTGATATTGACAAAGAATAGGGCTATAACATATTCAAAAAATCACTTAAATCTGACAACAGGTTTAGGAGATACGCGACGTCAAAAATGACCCATTTTTTAGGGTGCCCGTTTTCTATGACGCGCAGTTTATTTAGAAAAACGAAAACTTGTACGTTTAATTATATTCCAGAGACGAATCGATTTCATGAATTGCGAATTTCGACTACCGGTCATATGCGTCGGTTTGTGGGTAGGTCAATGGTTATTTTATCGCATATCTTGTTTGTCTTTAAAATGTACCAGTTTTCATCTTTCTAACTAATTTTTTTTGAATCTTCTTTTTTGAAATTCAAAGAACGAAAAATTTTCAAATCGATTTTTCTAGAAAACGGTGTATCCTATCGACTTAAAGTAAGAGTATCTTTTAGTACTAGAATACCTCACAATTTAATAATTCAGAGTCAAAAATGCTTAAAAATTAAAGACAAAAAAGTTAGGCGATAAAATAACCGTTGCCCTACCCAAAACGGACGCCTATGACCGGTACTAGAAATTCGCAATGGATGGAATGGGTTCATTTTTAGAAAGTAAATACGTACACCAATTTTCGTCTTTCTAAATAGAAGTGTTCTGGAGGTATTTAACAAAAAGTAATTACATGACGCCATCTTCAAAGAGCTCTAGCTTCCTTAGGAAGCATTTTCGGACTAGGTGAATTGGGTTAAATTGTCTTAAAATTATCTGAGGAATCTCTTGTCTTCGTTTGTCGGTAGAGTTTCTGGACACCCTGTATATATACAGGATAAAATCGGAGAAGGCCAGGCAGGATTCACAGCATGGAAAGCATGCCTGGATCACATTTACTCGGTCGAAAAACTAATAGAAAAACGAATGGCCAAAAATAGATCCGTCCATCTGGCATTTGTAGATCTTAAGAAGGCGTATGACTCGATACCTAGAACCAAGCTATGGGAAGCAATGGAAGACATCGAAATCTCACGAATATTAATAAAAGCAATAAAAGCACTCTACAAAAATAACACAGTAGCTATCAAAATTGGCAATCTAATATGCAGTCCATTTAAGACGACAAAGGGACTACTACAGGGCTGCTCCACATCCTCTACCCTGTTCGAAATATTCCTGGAAAAGACACTGAAACCATGGAAAAGAAAGTGCGAAGGAATGGGTATATCAGTAAGGAATGAATATCTATACAGGGTGAGGCAGATAAAGGGCCTATTAGAAATATCTCGAGAACTAAAGCTAACAGAATCTTGAAAATTGATATACAGGGGTTTTGAGGTATGAACTATTTAATGAAAATATTTTCTTCTCTTTGCTACTTCCGGTTATACCGGAAGTTGATTGTAACTTCGTTTTTTTAAATAGAATACCCTATATATTTTTACATATTTGGATTCTCCTTGATTTCTTCTTTCTTAAAATATATGGTTTTGTAATATTATACAGGGTATGTTAAAAGATAATTACGTTTTCTTATTAATTTCGTAGCAACTTTAATACCCTGTAGGATTGTAGTACATTGGCATAATGAACTTTATTAACGTTCAAATGATTTTTAATATAATCTACTATTGTTAAGAGTTATTGGTATAGTTAAATTTTACATTTTAGTTTACAGGGTTGGTCAAAACTCGGAATGAGTATTTTCTGAGTTTTCTTAAATGGAACACCCTATATTTTAGTAGTGTAATGAAATGTTATTTTATGGTACTTTTTAATTTCTTAAGCATTCCCTATACCTAACTTCTTTAATTTGTGAGTTATTGGTGATTCAAGCCAAACATTAATTGCAACACAAAATGGGTGAAATTGTATTAGGTTGGCCGTGAAAATATTCAGTCACAAATAATTTTTTGGAAATAAATACATATTATTCTATACTGATACTTAAAATTGCCAATAGTGGTTGAGGTATCAAAATACCATCGAAGTTAAGATTGTTGGTGCGATTAACAATTAAGCAAAAATTATGGCAGTTAGGTATAGGGAATGCTTAAGAAATAAAAAAGTACCACAAAATATCATTTCATTACAAGACTAAAATACAGGGTGTTCCATTTAAGAAAACTCAGAAAATACTCATTCCGAGTTTCGACCCACCCTGTATACTAAAATTAAAAATTTAGCTACACTAATAATTGTTAAAATTAATAGACTATAGTAAAAATCATTTGAACATAAATAGAATTTATTATGTCAAGCTACTAAAATCCTACAGGGTGTGAATATTGGTGCGAAATTAATAAGAAAACGTAATTATCTTTTAACCGACCCTGTATAATCTTACAAAACCTTATATTTTAAGAAAGAAGAAATCGAGGAGCATCCAAAAATGTTAATATATACAGGGTGTCCCATTTAAAAAAAACGAAGTTATAAGCAACTTCCGGTATAACCGGACGTACCAAATAGATAAAAATATTTTCATTAAATAGATCAGTCTTCAAAACCCCCTAATTTCAATTTTCATAATTCAGTTTTCTTTAGTTCTCGAGATATTTCTAATAGGCCCTTTATCTGCCTCACCCTATATACCCTAAGTTTTGCTGACAACCCAATAGTGATCGCACAAGACGAAGATGACCTCAGTTTTATGATAAGGAAACTGGAACAGGAATATACAAAGAATGGGATGGAAATAAACCTAAAGAAAACTGAATACCTAACAACGGAGAATACAGAAATAAAACAACTGGAAAAAGACGAAGGTAAACAAATCAGAGGAACAGATAAGTACAAGTATTTAGGTAATATCAAACAAAAATTCAATATCAAACAAAGCAACAACTGAGGAAGATATAAAAAATAGACCAGGACAAATAAGAGAGTGCATACGAAAATTGAACCGGATACTGTGGGATAAGAATATCAGCATAAAAACAAAAAGAAGAATATATAATACCATGACAAGAAGTATCCTCACTTATGGGTGTGAAAATTGGACAATAAATAAGAAAACCAAAAATAAAATAAGAGCAACAGAGATGGAATTCCTAAGGAGAAGCTACAGAGTAACAAGGAGAGATAGAATAAATAACATAGAGATTAAGAGAAAAATGGGAGTGAACTCAGACATAATAGACTACTTCGAACAGAAGAGATTAACCTGGTACGGACATGTCAGAAGAGCAGACCAAAATCGCTGGATAAACCGAACAACAGAGTGGAGCCCGATAGAAAAAAGGAAGAGAGGCAGACCCCGAAGATCCTTCAGAGATAAAGTAGACGAAGCAATAGAGAGAAGAAATCTACAGGACAAGGACTGGCAAGACAGAAAGAGCTGGACAGAACGGTTGAGTGAAGGAATACAGTGAAAACTGTGGAAATCCTTAGTATATATATGAAAACAATAATATAGCCCATACAACGAATAAAAGATGTATACTCTTTGTCACAATATTACTTGATTAAATAGAGATCATGAGGATGACTTTTCAGACAGAGAGATAAATTATACAATAATCAGTAAATGTCGTCTTGTAAGCCCCTACCTCCGTACTTCATTTGCTTAAGATATATACAAATCCATAATTCATAACCTCCGTTGCCTAATATCGCTAAGTTTGATCTAAATATTAAAATCGGGCGATTCTGGTAAAGTTCAGAAGCCAATTTAGTATAATAACAATCTCAAATATCAATTTTGGGAGTCTGGAAAGATTAGCAATTTTATAAGCCACGATAACCGAAGTTAAACATTGTCTCGCCCTGTGTAACGGGCGCTTTAATTCCGAAAAAGATTAGAATTTAATTATTTTCAAAGTACAAGCCTCGAAACTTCAACTTCTTAAATAACTAGCAACTCGGTGAAACCAAAATCCGAGGTCTTTGCCGATAAAAGTTTGTGATGTAGGCCGGTTGTGGATTTTAAATGAGGTAATTAATTTAGAGGAAAGTTTAACCCACTTTCGTGATCATTATTACCTGAGAAGCTGCTAATAATGAACAAACTATCGACGTTAGTTTCTAAAGGTAGTTTCTCAAATATTACAAAATCAATAATCAGTTTGATTGTGTTTAAATTAAAAAAAATCCACGATGAAAATAAAACTCTTGTAGCTGGCTGTATACCATAAATCACAAAAAATACAAGATCCTTTGTAAAGGGTATATTTAAAAGACCCTGATAAGCGTTACATCACAAAACAAAACGTTTTCGGAATAATAGGTAAGACATCATCAGTGTTAAGCACAAAAATAGTAAGTATAACCTAATTAATAATAGACAATGTTATAAAAGTTGATTAAGGTTAAGAATTGACAGAGACCATACTTTTACAATAGTACGCATGCGTGATCCATCAAAAAGTTATGGGTAAGAACCCTTTAAAAATTTCAAGATCTTGAATGATACTACATATTTTTATTAAAATAGATCGATGTTGCAAATATTCCTGGATATAACCCAGGGCAACACAGGACTCTAACCCACGTGGATGTGATATGCAAGGAATGAACCTCACATATTGAAAATTGAGTGTCAACTGAACTGAAAGGTGAAAGAACTTTAGAAGTATGCCAGTGACAGATTGTCAATGCGACGTTATGAACTATTTTGTTACTTCAGCCAACGAATTTAAAATTTATGTTGACATAAACAATCAACAATACATGTTAATTGTTTATTAACATAAACTTTAAATTCGTTGTCTGAAGTAACAAAATAGTTCATAACGTCGAATTTAAAATCAGTCACATTCATACTTCTAAAGTTCTTTCACTTTTCAGTTCAGTTGACACTCAATTTTCAATATGTGAGGTTCATTCCTTGCATATCACAGCCACGTGGGTTAGAGTCCTGTGTTGCCCTAGGTTATATCCAGAAATATTTGCAACATCCATCTGTTTTAATAAAAATATGTATTATCATTTAAGATCTTGAAACTTTTAAAGGGTTCTTACCCTTAACTTTTTGGTGGCTCACGCATGCATGCTATTGTAAGTATCGCCTCTGTCAATTCTTAACCTTAGTCAACTTTTATAACATTGTCTATTATTAATTAGGTTATACTTACTATTTTAGTGCTTAGCACTGATGATGGATTACCTATTAATCTTGTATTTTTTTTAAATAAAAATTTTTTTTACATTAAAACCGTATCACATTATAATGTCTCACAATTGTAAAATTCCCTCATCTTCCTTAGTCTCAGCATCCGTATGGCTTTTTTGTCATACGGATTTGTTTATCCATAATCTCCATAAGTATTGTACAATTATTGACAGATGATTTTAACACCCAACACGATCCCGTATAACGTTTGAACGACTAATACCATACTGTCGGTGTGCGCATGCGCCCAGGAAAATAAAAATTCACTCTCGTGCCTAAAGAAGTAAAACTTCAAAAATACTGTTTTTAGTATTCTGTTTGCCTCTAATCTCACCACATGATTTGCCCAATTTTATCCGGTTAGCTTTTATGTGTCTGGCGATGTTTTTAGTACAATAAAAAGTCACCAATTCAGCATTAATTATTGTCAGATATATGTATAAAGGTCATGGAAAAGAATATTGTCTCGAGAAAGTAAAAGAATTTGAATACCTAGGGGTCACTGTAACAGAGAAAGGAGATGAAGTTCCAGAAATTGAAAAAAGAATTGCGAAGGGAAGACGAGCAGTTGGAGCATTGAGCATACTTTTAAAAAGTAGTCTTATCTCAAGAGCAGCAAAATTGCGGTTATATAGTACGGTGATACAACCTACAGTACTGTATAGTAGTGAATGTTGGGTTCTGAATAAGAGAGAAGAAAATGCATTGGAAAGATGGGAACGGAGTGTGCTGAGAAAGATTTTCGGTGGTGTGAAAGTGGGAGAGAACGAATGGAGAAGACGGACGAATGCGGAAGTTCAAGAACTGTTTGGGAAGCCAGTAATCAGCCATATGGTAAAAACTAGAAGACTTCGCTGGCTAGGACATGTGGAAAGGATGTCAGGGGACCGATGGGCGAAGAGTATATTGTTAAGAGGTGAGGGAAGAAGAAGGAGGGGTAAAAGTGGCTGGAAGCAGCCAAAGAGGATCTACAAAGAGCAGGCGTTGTAAACTGGAAGACAGCTGCCCTGGACAAAGTAAAGTGGAGAAAGACAGTTGAAAAATTTCAAGCCATGGGCCCCTGAGGCCTGCAGCACTATTATATATATATATATATATATATATATATATATATATCATAAAGGAGTACAACCGTCAATTCCAATATAACAAAGGAGCACTCGTAAGTGTAGGGTTTTATCGGTCAAGTGGGTGAAAAAAGAGACAAAGAATTCAGCTACTTCATCTATTTATTGAAGATATATATATATATATATATATATATATATATATATATATATATATATATATATGAAAAAACAAAAGATGTAGATCTTTGAAACACACTCAGTGATCAAAAGATCCACAGGTACTGGTTTGGACGACCACTTGTACGAAAACAAACAAATGAAATAGAGAATGCGGAAAAATCCCCTTACGAACAATTCACACATCCACTACTTCGGGCTGGGAAAAATTTTTTGAATAGAATCGAAGATCCAAACACCAGCTCTTAGAAATGTGTTTCGCCCTCTTCAACCTCTATGGGCTCATCGGTGAAGATGAGAGGTTGAATATCTTCAGACACATTCCAATCAAAAACAACATTCGAGACCTAGACATAGCAGGAACGTAAATCTACGCCCAACCTGACAATGCCATTCTCAAGTTTTAATTCCCTAATTACTTTAGAGTAAGTAAGATAATGTTTATGAAAAAACAAAAGATGTAGATCTTTGAAACACACTCAGTGATCAAAAGATCCACAGGTACTGGTTTGGACGACCACTCGTACGAAAACAAACAAATGAAATAGAGAATGCGGAAAAATCCCCTTACGAACAATTCACACATCCACTACTTCGGGCTGGGAAAATTTTTTTGAATAGAATCGAAGATCCAAACACCAGCTCTTAGAAATGTGTTTCGCCCTCTTCAACCTCTATGGGCTCATCGGTGAAGATGAGAGGTTGAATATCTTCAGACACATTCCAATCAAAAAACAACATTCGAGACCTAGACATAGCAGGAACGTAAATCTACGCCCAACCTGACAATGCCATTCTCAAGTTTTAATTCCCTAATTACTTTAGAGTAAGTAAGATAATGTTTATGAAAAAACAAAAGATGTAGATCTTTGAAACACACTCAGTGATCAAAAGATCCACAGGTACTGGTTTGGACGACCACTCGTACGAAAACAAACAAATGAAATAGAGAATGCGGAAAAATCCCCTTACGAACAATTCACACATCCACTACTTCGGGCTGGGAAAAATTTTTTGAATAGAATCGAAGATCCAAACACCAGCTCTTAGAAATGTGTTTCGCCCTCTTCAACCTCTCATCTTCACCGATGAGCCCATAGAGGTTGAAGAGGGCGAAACACATTTCTAAGAGCTGGTGTTTGGATCTTCGATTCTATTCAAAAAATTTTTCCCAGCCCGAAGTAGTGGATGTGTGAATTGTTCGTAAGGGGATTTTTCCGCATTCTCTATTTCATTTGTTTGTTTTCGTACAAGTGGTCGTCCAAACCAGTACCTGTGGATCTTTTGATCACTGAGTGTGTTTCAAAGATCTACATCTTTTGTTTTTTCATAAACATTATCTTACTTAATTTAAAGTAATTAGGGAATTAAAACAAACTTGAGAATGGCATTGTCAGGTTGGGCGTAGATTTACGTTCCTGCTATGTCTAGGTCTCGAATGTTGTTTTTTGATTGGAATGTGTCTGAAGATATTCAACCTCTCATCTTCACCGATGAGCCCATAGAGGTTGAAGAGGGCGAAACACATTTCTAAGAGCTGGTGTTTGGATCTTCGATTCTATTCAAAAAATTTTTCCCAGCCCGAAGTAGTGGATGTGTGAATTGTTCGTAAGGGGATTTTTCCGCATTCTCTATTTCATTTGTTTATATATATATATATATATTGTTAAGATATGTAAAATTTGAATTAATATGGTTTCGATCTTAATATTTTAGAAAAGTTAAAACATATAATAAAAATATACCAAAATTCATTTCGAAGAAATGAAAGTCAATTATCTTTGGATGGCCGTAGGTAAACAAAATTTAAATAGGGATTAAGTATTTTCTTTGTACAGTTAGTATGATAAGGAAGTGGTTATGTGTTTGGACAATGAGACCGGGTTAGGAAACAATTGTATTTAGAAATTTAAATGAATGTAATCTCCTTAAAAACCGATTGGCATGTAATTAGTTTTAGGAAATTTCTAATGGTAGGAAAAGTTGGTGTTGAATCTGACATTGACAATAGGGAATTTAATTTTTTTGGAATCGTTGTGAGTGGACTTTCATAATTTTTTACATAATTTAATTTTACGGTAGAATAATTTTTTCAACGTTACTGTTTAGTGCTGGCCTTTAAACGAATGTGATTCTAGACGATAGTTGTTAAATGATCGTCAAGTCGAATAGTGGTGATCTCTGAGAGTCTCCTGAAGTAGTAAGGCAGATAAATGAATAGCTGTGAGTTTGTTGAAATAAGTGTCCTGACGGAGGCTCATCACGTAAAGCATTGTAAGTTATATTGTTCTACTTATATTCCAAGAGTCACCGTTGCATGCCGGAACGAGAAATAGATTCAGTTTATTGAGAGGAGAAAAGGCTAGCATTGTTTTTTGAAAGATACGTGCATCTGTAGGGGGTCATTGATGACAATAGGCTTGCAATAGTTTGTTGCGAGATTGCTGACTACATAGGGGGCTGCTAAGAGTAAATTGTAGGCGACCAGAGACAAGAATTTGGACAACTCATCATCCGAGAGACAGTTTTATTTTTTTTTGTAGAATTATTCATAACGCAAATTTCAATAAGTACTTTAGATAGTGGTAGGAGTATTTCAATAATCAGAATAGGAGATATTATTTTTAGAGGATATTTTGAGGGTGAATTTATTTCAATAGATGTTTTTGTACCATATATGTGTTTTATTCCGTTAGTCTTTGACCTTATTTATCATATGTAAAGCAAAGGAGATATTGAAGCACGAGAATATAAAACCCTGAGATTAGAGCATTAAATAGTGTGATTAAATCATAAGTGCATCATTAAAATTAAATTTAATTAATTAATTAATTATCTAATCAATTGCTTTGAGCACACCGATCTTTGAATATCACATTAACTGGAGCCCAGAACGTGGTGGCTTAAAAAATATCGCAGCTTTGCATTTGATGGTAGGGAAAGAGATAAGGAATAACTACAGGTGATCCAGAGATAATTTGACAATTTTTCCAGGTGTAAAAATATTTTTGATTTATGGATTGATCGTAGGTAGTTGATATTTACTGCTATTGAATTATTTAATATTTTTACCAATCGTACATTTGATATTTATTTTGAAATTTACTGATTGCATATTTGATATTTGTGGCGAAAATTTATTAAATTTGGGGAGAAATATTTGTCGTGTTCTGCAACTTATAGAGTGTTGTAAAATTTCACATTTTGGCGGGGACAAAGAAAACAGTAACAAAAAGAAACAACATGTCGACCACAAGGAGGCAAAGCAAAATGCAAGAAAGCAGAGAGAATAACAGAGAAGAGGAAAAAATTGTTGAAGAAGGATTGGGTAATGAAGGAGATACAACGATTATGGAGAGAAAAGAACAGGAATTAACAGGAATAGAGAAACTATTGCAACTGATGCAACTCCAATCACAACAAATGGATAGAAATCAACAGGAAACAAAAAGGACAATGCAAGAAAATCAACAGGAATCAAAACGAGCCATGGAAGAAACACAACAAAAAATAGAGAAAAATCAACAGGAAGCAAAACGAGCCATGGAAATAACACAACAAAAAATGGAAGAAACACAAAGAAAAATATCACAGAGAATAGAACAGAAATTGGAAGAGAATGATGGCAAATTGGAAAAGCGTTTGGAAAAATATGAAAATGAAGTGAAAGCCTGTTTAGAAAAAGTTAGAGAAGAAACAGAAAGGAAACTGAAGATGCAACGAGAAGAAATAGAAACTAAAATGAAGGATATTAAGACTGTGCAGAAGATGGAATTAGAACAGTTAGAAAGCAAATTTGAAAATGCAATACAAGAAGACAGGCGAGAAATAGAAGAAAAATTTAAGCAAAACGAAAAACAAATTGCGGAACTCAAGAATCAACAGAATTGTGGAGAAAGAAGGGAAATGATTATCCTTGGTACAAGCGACGCGAAAATACAATTTGGAGGGGATATTAGAAAAACACACCCAGTACCATTTGTTAAAAATTTGAAAACCAAATTGCAACATATTAGATATTTTGACGACTGCAAAGAAACAATTAGAAACCATCTGAAAGAAGGAGCAGCGTTATGGTATGAAAGTAAAGAAGATGAGTTTGAAAATTGGACAGATTTCGAAAATAAATTTCTCAACTATTTCTGGGGGAAAGTTAAACAGAGGGAAATCAACCAAGAGCTACAGAATGGAAGATATCACGAGAAAATGGGAATATCGGAAGAAAGATATGCTTTGCAGATATATAACAATTCCAAATATCTAGACTACAAATACTCTACCGAACAACTGGTAGAAATGATAAGCAGACATTTCGAAGAAACGCTGGAGGACCACGTGATTTTGAGAAACTATCAAGATATTGATAGTTTGTGCCAATTCCTTCAAGTAAGGGAAGCAAAAAGAAGAGAAATGCGAAACAGAAGACAACATGAACAATATAATGGACCGGCAAGAAGGTATCAATCAAATTATGACCAGAGAAACCGACATGCCCAATCAACAAACGAAGATAGGCCGAGAGAATACCAAAATTACAATAGACAACAAAATTATGATAACAGGAATCACGCAAAAAATAGAACATATGAAAATCACAACAGAAACAGAGATGCACAAAATCCTCCGACTAGGAATACGAACGAACAAAGGGACGGTAGAAACAATCAGAATTTCCAACGACAAAATAGAAGGGAGATGAATCATGTAACAATAGAAAACAAGGAAGAAGATGTATGCAATGAATCCAGACAGGATTTTCAATAAAGCATCCACTGAACAAAAATAAACAACTCTCCGGTATATTTTGTCATCCGAGAGAGTTTATACAGTTGGCGGGAAATGAAAGACAAAGTTCTAATTCAAATTTAATATTCTTAGATGCATTTATAAAACATAAAGCGATTAAAATTTTGATTGATTCTGGATCGGAGATATCGTTAATCAATAAGAAACTAGTAAAAGAATTAAATTTGGAGAGATTTGTGTATAAAATTCCTAGGGTTGCTTTAGTGGGTACAAACAACAAAAAATTGACGACAGTAAATGAAGGTTTGGGAGTGCGGATCAGAGTGGGAGACAAATACTATATTATGCAATGTGTGGTGATCGAAGATTTAAACCATGATATGATAGCGGGAATTGATGAATTGAGTGAAAAACATATCACCATAAATTTTTCGGAGAATAAACTGGAAATCAGAGCAGAACCAGACAACATAGAAGAAGAAATGGAAATAGATAGGAAAATAATTGTTGAAAAGATAAATGAACAGGAAAAACATAAAGAAATCAATATGACTGTAGAGGAAAAACAGAAAGTACAAGAAAAAAATCAACCAGAAAAAAAAAGAAGGAAGAAAAAGAAGAAGAGTTCAAAAAGAAAGAAGGAAAACAAGGTGGATACAAGAGAAAGACAGGAAATCGAAGGTACGGAAGAATTGTCGGCAATCGACGATAAAACAGAAAGGAAGCAGGAAGAAAAGGTAGTTCTCATAAGAGAAATGAAAGCAGTAGAAACATGGTGCTCGGGATACCAAATGGAAATTGAAGATAAAAAAAAACAGAAGAAGAAATAAAGGATGAGGACAGAGAAGAAATGGCAATAATGGACGAGAATCCAGAATTTTATGAAGAAATATTATGGACAGTGAATACATGCGAACAAAATGAGGATGAAAGAAAATTAAAATGTGGAGAAAACATGGAAAAGGAAGTAGAGAAGATTCTAGAAAATTATGGAGATTTGATTAATGAAGAAAGCCGAGTGGCTAAAAATTATGAACATTCTTTTAAAGTTAAAAACTTAGAAAATTTTAAATCCAAGACATATCCAATCCCGTATAAATACAGGCAAAGCGTCGGACAGGAAATTGAAAAAATGATCGAAGACAAGGTGATAGAAAGATGTGACTCTCCATATATCAACCCGATAGTATGCGTTAAAAAATCGAGTGGTGATTTGCGATTATGTTTAGATGCAAGAAACATTAATTCACACACAATCGCGCAATACGAAGCGCCTTTGAACATCGAAGCCATATTTGGACGAATCACAGGGTCACACATTTTTTCCAAAATCGATTTGAAACATAGTTTTTGGTTAATACCTTTGGCAGAGAAATGTCGAAATTATACCGCTTTTTCGATCGACGGAGTGGTATACCGATTTAGGGTGGTACCATTTGGCCTACAGAGTGCATGCGCTGCTTTGGTTCGCGCATTGAACACAATCTTAAATAGGCATGGAGAATTTGTTGTACATTACATAGATGATTTATTAATTTTCTCACCAGATATAACAAGCCATCTACGACATATTCACACTGTGCTAGAAGAACTGGATCAAGCGGGATTGAAATTAAATATTAAAAAGTGTCAGTTTTTCCAAAAGGAAATACTGTATTTAGGATTCAAATTAGACACAAAAGGGATTAGTCTTGCAGAAGATAGAATCGAAATTATAAATAACTACGCTAGGCCAACCAATTTAAAAACATTGCGGGGATTTTTGGGAATGGTAAACTATTTCAAAAAACTAATACCAGACATCAGCACAAAAGAAATACCGTTGATAGCATTACTTAAGAAAAATGTTAGGTGGAAATGGGGAACGGAACAAGAAATGGCTTTCAAAAATTTAAAAGGAGCTTTCTCCACAGCTGTAAGAGTACACCACCCAAGATATGATCAACCTTTCATTCTCCGGACCGATGCTTCCATAACAAAATTCGCAGGGGTGTTATCACAGATCCAAGACGATGTAGAGGTGCCAATCTGTTTTGTCTCCCGTGTAACCAAAACATATGAGAGAAAGTACAGCGTTACTGAATTAGAGTTCGCCAGTGTGTTATTTTGTGTAAATAAATTACGGTTTTACCTACTAGGGGCAAAATTCACCATTGAAACAGACCATGCAGCTTTGATACATATAATGAAAAATAGGCTGGTAAATAATAGAATTCATAGGGGCATTCTTTTACTTCAAGAGTATGATTTTGAATTTAAATATATCAAAGGAACTGACAATATCTTGGCTGATGCGTTGACGAGAGATGAACAATTCCGCAAAGAGGACCACAAAACTCTCCACGTTGGCATGAACATAATGAGAGAAGAAGCAGGCTTATTTTCTTTGGCTCAGATCAGGGAAAATCAGGAACAACTGGATGAAAGAGAAAAGCAAAGGGTCGAACAAGAGGATAACTTATATTTTAAGAGGGTCGATGGTAGAGAACTATATGTAATCAAGGAACAGATGGCAAAAGAAGTTTTAGCAAAATTACACTGTGACAACGGACACATTGGAAGCAGGAAGGTGTGGCTTATGTTCAGGGAGAACTACATTTGTCGAAAGGACTATACAATAGCCAAAGAGATGACTCGAAATTGCGAGACATGCCAAAAGTGTAAAAGTAAGAATTTCAAAAACGAAAACATCACAAAAAACGTCATAGCTCGGAAGAAACTGGATATTGTCGCCATTGATATGTTGATCGATTTAATAACAACAACACAGAGGAATAAACACATATTAGTTATGGTGGATGTTTTTTTAAAGTATTTAAAACTGTACCCATGTAGAACCACGAAAGGAGCTGAAATACTTCGGAAGATAGACGATTTTATCGAAACAGTGGGAAGACCAGACAATATTTTGTTGGACAATGCAACATACTTTAGGAACGACCGTTTTAAAGGGGAATTAAGAGAGAGAGGCATAAATACAAAATTTGTAAGCATCCGACATCCACAGAGCAACCCATCAGAGCGTTTTATACAAGAAGTCACAAAATTTCTAAGAATTGCTGCGGAAGAACATCATCGACATTGGGACAGAAAAGTGTTTGAAATAGAGACGTATTTGAACTGTGCACCAAATACGGTTACCAAGGAGACGCCTTTATATGTAATGAAAGGAACAATGCCTACGAGACCGTGGGAAGACACCGCCCCCAGACAATACGAAGAAGTGATCGAGGTGGTTCAACGAAGATTGAGACGAAGTGGAGAGAAATATCTCCAAAGGCAAGAGAGGACCCGAAGAAGAAGGCCGGTTACATTCCAGAAAGGGGATAAAGTTTTAGTGAGGGCACTAAGGGTGTCCAATTTACAAAATGGTATTTGTGCTAAATTGATGCCGCTATTTGAAGGTCCATATAGGGTCAATACGGAAAATGGGGTAAATAGTTATGAATTAGCGCATATAGAGACAGGCAAGATACGGGGTATTTTTAACATTCACGACATTTATAAGTATCATGAGTAGAGTTTGGTAACATAATGGAATAATTTGATCCTAAAAAAAACTTGTGTCATTTAAATAAATAACAGAGTTTTTCGGCAAATCAAATGGCGGGGAGTTGTTAAGATATGTAAAATTTGAATTAATATGGTTTCGATCTTAATATTTTAGAAAAGTTAAAACATATAATAAAAATATACCAAAATTCATTTCGAAGAAATGAAAGTCAATTATCTTTGGATGGCCGTAGGTAAACAAAATTTAAATAGGGATTAAGTATTTTCTTTGTACAGTTAGTATGATAAGGAAGTGGTTATGTGTTTGGACAATGAGACCGGGTTAGGAAACAATTGTATTTAGAAATTTAAATGAATGTAATCTCCTTAAAAACCGATTGGCATGTAATTAGTTTTAGGAAATTTCTAATGGTAGGAAAAGTTGGTGTTGAATCTGACATTGACAATAGGGAATTTAATTTTTTTGGAATCGTTGTGAGTGGACTTTCATAATTTTTTACATAATTTAATTTTACGGTAGAATAATTTTTTCAACGTTACTGTTTAGTGCTGGCCTTTAAACGAATGTGATTCTAGACGATAGTTGTTAAATGATCGTCAAGTCGAATAGTGGTGATCTCTGAGAGTCTCCTGAAGTAGTAAGGCAGATAAATGAATAGCTGTGAGTTTGTTGAAATAAGTGTCCTAACGGAGGCTCATCACGTAAAGCATTGTAAGTTATATTGTTCTACTTATATTCCAAGAGTCACCGTTGCATGCCGGAACGAGAAATAGATTCAGTTTATTGAGAGGAGAAAAGGCTAGCATTGTTTTTTGAAAGATACGTGCATCTGTAGGGGGTCATTGATGACAATAGGCTTGCAATAGTTTGTTGCGAGATTGCTGACTACATAGGGGGCTGCTAAGAGTAAATTGTAGGCGACCAGAGACAAGAATTTGGACAACTCATCATCCGAGAGACAGTTTTATTTTTTTTTTGTAGAATTATTCATAACGCAAATTTCAATAAGTACTTTAGATAGTGGTAGGAGTATTTCAATAATCAGAATAGGAGATATTATTTTTAGAGGATATTTTGAGGGTGAATTTATTTCAATAGATGTTTTTGTACCATATATGTGTTTTATTCCGTTAGTCTTTGACCTTATTTATCATATGTAAAGCAAAGGAGATATTGAAGCACGAGAATATAAAACCCTGAGATTAGAGCATTAAATAGTGTGATTAAATCATAAGTGCATCATTAAAATTAAATTTAATTAATTAATTAATTATCTAATCAATTGCTTTGAGCACACCGATCTTTGAATATCACATTAATATATATATATATATATATATATATATATATATATATATATATATATATATATATATATATATATATATATATATATATATATATATATATATATATATATATATATATATATATATATACTGCTCAGTAGACATCATCAGTTCATCTACAAAAAGAGTGGTATAAGAGACAACATCCAAAAGAGAGGTAAACAAGCACTAGCGTTACCTTAAAAAGACATGTAGCAAACGATAAGATGTACATAGTAAAAAAACCTTATCCATGAACCAACGTAATGTAAAAGTATATAACATTTAAGTGTATAGTTAATATTTAAAAAACTTTAGTACAGCCAAAGACAAGACCATGTGGTAACAGTCATATATAAAAAACAAGTGGAAAAAAGCCGGCTTGCTTTTTTTGAAGTCAAGAAAGAACCAAGAAAAAACCAGATTCACTTCCAAAAACTTAGTAGTATTTAAGCATACTTCATTTTAACTTTAGGTAACATCATTAAATGAGTAGAATGCTAATATGCAACTTTAAAAATTTAAGGTCAAATAGTTACCAGCAGGTCATCCTAGCCCAACCGACACACAAAAGAAAATGGAGTTTGAATTATCAGGTGTAAACTGACATCTCGCCAAGAGGCAGGCAACCTTTAAAAAATTATAACAAAGAGTGACTGACAACTGCAGTGCAGCGCGGTAAAATTTAAATTGATGTAATTAAAACAGTTATAAAAGTGTTTAAAAAGTGAAAGTAATATCAAGAAGTAATCAAGGGATGTACCTTATACCTCGTAGACAAGAATCACAGTTTATTTTAAACAAGTGAGGGCACTTCACACAATTATATGGAAAAGTGCCTACGTTAGTACTGGTAATCCAGTTAACTAACTAATATATAAGATAGTACAATAGTATAACTCCCATATATCGCAGCTCAAAAAGCAAGAAAAAAATATATGCAATAATTTAAGAAAATTTATAAATCAGTTTAGCAAATTGTAATTTATAATTAATATCAATAATGCAAAATTTTATCCTATGGCAAAATTTTAAATTGTACATCTAATAAGTAAACTGTTATTATCAAAAAAAAAAGTGGGAAAAGCTTGAAAAAACCACCAAAAACTTTTTTACAATAAAATAATTTAAGTGAATAACATCGACTGATTCCGCAAGATCACTATTAAAGAAGTGGAAAAAGCCTGAAAACCACAAAACTTTTTTACAATATAATAATTTGAGTGTAATAATACCAACTAATTCTGCAAAATCAATGCATGGTATATTTGACTCAAGTTACTGATGTCAGTTCTCTTATTAAGTACATTAGAGGTTTTTAATATGAAACACATCTCTAAGAACTGTCTTTTCGACAGGTTGCGTTCATTGCAAAGGATCTTGGCTTCATCAAAGTCCACCTTATGTTTTGTATCTATTGCATGTTGGGCTAAGGCACAAGTTGGTTTTTTCAAATTGATATCACTACGGTGTGAAATTAAACGTGATTTTAAAGCTCGCTTTGTCTGCCCTACATAACATGCGTCACATTCAGCACAAGGTATGTGGTAGACCACATTAACTTGTTCCAAAGGGGACAAGGGTGTTTTAGTCTTAGAGAACAAATTTCTGACTGTTCTTGCGTTCTTAATTGCAATCTTAACAGGAATATTATTATTTTTATATAGTTTAATAAGTTTATCAGTAACCTGAGGAAAATAAGGAAGTGAAGAAAACTGGGAAACAGGAGTCCCAAGATTAGTAGTAGGCAGAATTGTGATGTTAACAGTATTATTCGATATTGATCTAAGTTGGTCACCATTGGGTATGTCGTTCAGAGAAGAACCGTAGCTTTGGGAAAAAAGAAATTTATTGATAAGGGAGGAAGGGTAGGAATTATCTACCAATATACTTCTGAGTAGCAGAAGAGATTCCCTTCGATTAACCGGATGTGCCAACCTATGTAGCCTACAGCTTAAAGCTTTAATAAGATTTATTTTATATTTAAAAGGATGACAAGAATGGTAGTTGAGAAACCTATTAGAGGCCATTGGTTTCCTATACCAACTTGTACAAAGTGTGTTATCTCCACTTCTAGTGACACGCATGTCCAAGAAGGGGATACTATGGTTGTTGGGGTCCTCGAGTTCACATGTGAACTGCAAATGAGGATCAAACCCATTGAAGATGGACAAGGTGGCCTGAGTCTTGTCTGGTGGTAAGGCTAGTAATAGGTCGTCCACATATCGTTTAACAAAAGGAACTTGAAAATCTAAATAACCCAGACGGTCAGATACTAAATCATCCAAAACATAATTCACTAGGATGGGTGAAATCGAGGAACCCATTGGTGTCCCAAAAATTTGTAAATAAAATTTGTCGTTGAAGACCAAAAAATTAGTGTCAAACACTAATTGGAGCAATTCTGCAAACACTTCCCAGGAAACTGGAGAATTAGGTTGGATAATATTCCAATGATTTCTTAGTGAAATAAGGACACTAGCTAGGGGAAGGTTAGTAAAAAGTGAAACTACATCAAAACTCACCAAAATATAACCATGTGGTAGCTTAAAGTCATTAATAAATTCACTAAATTGAAAAGAGTCAACAATGTTGTAATCATTATTGTAATTATAAGATTTTGACAAGATATCAGTCAAAAATTTTGCAATATGTATGTTGGGTGAATTAATTGAGGAAACAATAGGCCTCATGCTCAATGTGGGCTTGTGAATTTTGGGCAGACAATAAAATCTTGGAGCATAACCATCATAATTATGTAATGACTTAGCTAAAGTTTGATCTATGATCTTAATATTTTTTAAGTGAGTAATGAATTTATTAATTTTGTTAGAAAATTTTGAACAGGGATTTGAAGTAAGAGGTTGGTAGTACCTAGCGTCATCTAACAATGATTGACTGAGGCTGGTATATTGATCTTTATCCATAAGAACAGTGGCATTGCCTTTGTCACTGGTGAGAACGAGAAGATTAGGGTGGGTTTTTAAAAACGATACCGTTTCCCTATAAATCTTATCAATTTCAGATATGGATTGCCTAGGGCGGTTGGTATAATTCAACAGAATGTTATTAGAAGATGACCTTAGGGAAAGAAGATCAGCATTGTCTGCATGAGACAATATATTTTCTACATCTGCAAGGGTCCTACTGATTGAATAATCTTTGAAGGTAGGTTCCAGACCAAATTTAGGGCCCAAAGATAGTAGCTTTAGAATATTTTGAGGAACATCCACATTAGAAAGATTCTTTATCCAATTAGGATTAAATGGAATTTTGTGGAAGTCTGGTGCACCCAATTTATCAAGCTTACTCTGAAGATGTAAAATAGATTTTTATAAACGAAATTAAATTTCTTGTGTAAAGAGGTCTCAAACCTATCTAACAAAGATGCAGGTAAAGTGTGATCTAAGAAATCAGTGACATTATTTATTTGACCAAAAATGAATTTAATATCTGAATGAACCTTCGATATATGGAAATTAAGTAATCGTGCCCTCACCTGTCTATTAAGAGCCTGGCTCCTGCGTTGGAGTGTGTGATCGTGGGTTCCTGTGGTAGTAGTAAGTATATTAGAAGTGGTATCTGTGATAAATCTTGGAATTTTCTTGGTTCTCCTGCACTCTAGAAGGAAAGTTCTTCTTGCTTCAGCTGTAGCTAGTTTTTCGGTCAAAAAAGCTCAAGAGATGGACCAATTTGACCGAAAAACTAGCTACAGCTGAAGCAAGAAGAACTTTCCTTCTAGAGTGCAGGAGAACCAAGAAAATTCCAAGATTTATCACAGATACCACTTCTAATATACTTACTACTACCACAGGAACCCACGATCACACACTCCAACGCAGGAGCCAGGCTCTTAATAGACAGGTGAGGGCACGATTACTTAATTTCCATATATCGAAGGTTCATTCAGATATTAAATTCATTTTTGGTCAAATAAATAATGTCACTGATTTCTTAGATCACACTTTACCTGCATCTTTGTTAGATAGGTTTGAGACCTCTTTACACAAGAAATTTAATTTCGTTTATAAAAAAACTATTTTACATCTTCAGAGTAAGCTTGATAAATTGGGTGCACCAGACTTCCACAAAATTCCATTTAATCCTAATTGGATAAAGAATCTTTCTAATGTGGATGTTCCTCAAAATATTCTAAAGCTACTATCTTTGGGCCCTAAATTTGGTCTGGAACCTACCTTCAAAGATTATTCAATCAGTAGGACCCTTGCAGATGTAGAAAATATATTGTCTCATGCAGACAATGCTGATCTTCTTTCCCTAAGGTCATCTTCTAATAACATTCTGTTGAATTATACCAACCGCCCTAGGCAATCCATATCTGAAATTGATAAGATTTATAGGGAAACGGTATCGTTTTTAAAAACCCACCCTAATCTTCTCGTTCTCACCAGTGACAAAGGCAATGCCACTGTTCTTATGGATAAAGATCAATATACCAGCCTCAGTCAATCATTGTTAGATGACGTTAGGTACTACCAACCTCTTACGTCAAATCCCTGTTCAAAATTTTCTAACAAAATTAATAAATTCATTACTCACTTAAAAAATATTAAGATCATAGATCAAACTTTAGCTAAGTCATTACATAATTATGATGGTTATGCTCCAAGATTTTATTGTCTGCCCAAAATTCACAAGCCCACATTGAGCATGAGGCCTATTGTTTCCTCAATTAATTCACCCAACATACATATTGCAAAATTTTTGACTGATATCTTGTCAAAATCTTATAATTACAATAATGATTACAACATTGTTGACTCTTTTCAATTTAGTGAATTTATTAATGACTTTAAGCTACCACATGGTTATATTTTGGTGAGTTTTGATGTAGTTTCACTTTTTACTAACCTTCCCCTAGCTAGTGTCCTTACTTCACTAAGAAATCATTGGAATATTATCCAACCTAATTCTCCAGTTTCCTGGGAAGTGTTTGCAGAATTGCTCCAATTAGTGTTTGACACTAATTTTTGGTCTTCAACGACAAATTTTATTTACAAATTTTTGGGACACCAATGGGTTCCTCGATTTCACCCATCCTAGTGAATTATGTTTTGGATGATTTAGTATCTGACCGTCTGGGTTATTTAGATTTTCAAGTTCCTTTTGTTAAACGTTATGTGGACGACCTATTACTAGCCTTACCACCAGACAAGACTCAGGCCACCTTGTCCATCTTCAATGGGTTTGATCCTCATTTGCAGTTCACATGTGAACTCGAGGACCCCAACAACCATAGTATCCCCTTCTTGGACATGCGTGTCACTAGAAGTGGAGATAACACACTTTGTACAAGTTGGTATAGGAAACCAATGGCCTCTAATAGGTTTCTCAACTACCATTCTTGTCATCCTTTTAAATATAAAATAAATCTTATTAAAGCTTTAAGCTGTAGGCTACATAGGTTGGCACATCCGGTTAATCGAAGGGAATCCCTTCTGCTACTCAGAAGTATATTGGTAGATAATTCCTACCCTTCCTCCCTTATCAATAAATTTCTTTTTTCCCAAAGCTACGGTTCTTCTCTGAACGACATACCCAATGGTGACCAACTTAGATCAATATCGAATAATACTGTTAACATCACAATTCTGCCTACTACTAATCTTGGGACTCCTGTTTCCCAGTTTTCTTCACTTCCTTATTTTCCTCAGGTTACTGATAAACTTATTAAACTATATAAAAATAATAATATTCCTGTTAAGATTGCAATTAAGAACGCAAGAACAGTCAGAAATTTGTTCTCTAAGACTAAAACACCCTTGTCCCCTTTGGAACAAGTTAATGTGGTCTACCACATACCTTGTGCTGAATGTGACGCATGTTATGTAGGGCAGACAAAGCGAGCTTTAAAATCACGTTTAATTTCACACCGTAGTGATATCAATTTGAAAAAACCAACTTGTGCCTTAGCCCAACATGCAATAGATACAAAACATAAGGTGGACTTTGATGAAGCCAAGATCCTTTGCAATGAACGCAACCTGTCGAAAAGACAGTTCTTAGAGATGTGTTTCATATTAAAAACCTCTAATGTACTTAATAAGAGAACTGACATCAGTAACTTGAGTCAAATATACCATGCATTGATTTTGCAGAATTAGTTGGTATTATTACACTCAAATTATTATATTGTAAAAAAGTTTTGTGGTTTTCAGGCTTTGTCCACTTCTTTAATAGTGATCTTGCGGAATCAGTCGATGTTATTCACTTAAATTATTTTATTGTAAAAAAGTTTTTGGTGGTTTTTTCAAGCTTTTCCCACTTTTTTTTTTTGATAATAACAGTTTACTTATTAGATGTACAATTTAAAATTTTGCCATAGGATAAAATTTTGCATTATTGATATTAATTATAAATTACAATTTGCTAAACTGATTTATTAATTTTCTTAAATTATTGCATATATTTTTTTCTTGCTTTTTGAGCTGCGATATATGGGAGTTATACTATTGTACTATCTTATATATTAGTTAGTTAACTGGATTACCAGTACTAACGTAGGCACTTTTCCATATAATTGTGTGAAGTGCCCTCACTTGTTTAAAATAAACTGTGATTCTTGTCTACGAGGTATAAGGTACATCCCTTGATTACTTCTTGATATTACTTTCACTTTTTAAACACTTTTATAACTGTTTTAATTACATCAATTTAAATTTTACCGCGCTGCACTGCAGTTGTCAGTCACTCTTTGTTATAATTTTTTAAAGGTTGCCTGCCTCTTGGCGAGATGTCAGTTTACACCTGATAATTCAAACTCCATTTTCTTTTGTGTGTCGGTTGGGCTAGGATGACCTGCTGGTAACTATTTGACCTTAAATTTTTAAAGTTGCATATTAGCATTCTACTCATTTAATGATGTTACCTAAAGTTAAAATGAAGTATGCTTAAATACTACTAAGTTTTTGGAAGTGAATCTGGTTTTTTCTTGGTTCTTTCTTGACTTCAAAAAAAGCAAGCCGGCTTTTTTCCACTTGTTTTTTATATATGACTGTTACCACATGGTCTTGTCTTTGGCTGTACTAAAGTTTTTTAAATATTAACTATACACTTAAATGTTATATACTTTTACATTACGTTGGTTCATGGATAAGGTTTTTTTACTATGTACATCTTATCGTTTGCTACATGTCTTTTTAAGGTAACGCTAATGCTTGTTTACCTCTCTTTTGGATGTTGTCTCTTATACCACTCTTTTTGTAGATGAACTGATGATGTCTACTGAGCAGTAGACGAAACGTCTTCAATAAATAGATGAAGTAGCTGAATTCTTTGTCTCTTTTTTCACCCACTTGACCGATAAAACCCTACACTTACGAGTGCTCCTTTGTTATATTGGAATTGACGGTCGTACTCCTTTATGATATATATATATATATATATATATATATATATATATATATATATATATATATATATATATATATGTATAAAGGTCAATAGACTCAGATGGGCAGGGCATATGTTACGAAGTAACGACAATCGCCTTATAAACAATGTGTTCTGGGAAAGGCTAGACGTAAGAAGGTCTGTCGAACGGCCTAGAAAAAATGGAAACATACAGTTAAAGAAGATCTGGAGAAAATGGGAGTGAGACAAAGGAAATTGGTGGCTCATTACCGACAAACATGGAAGAAAAAGACTCATGAGGAGTTGTAACGCCATTGATGATGATGATGAATTCAGCATTAAGGCGTCTTTTCCACTCTCCTCTCGCTTCATCTCTTTGAGTGCCAAATGCAATTCTGAGAACCCTTCCCCCAAACACCAACAGTCTATTTATTTCCCGCTGATGTAAAGTCGATGTTTCGCTTCCAGATGTAACAACTGGGCGAATAATTCTGCCGTCCTCAAATAAAACGCGGTATGTGCAGGAAACTTAAAACCGAGAAATTGGCTCTCAAAATTTTTTCTCAGGACTCTATAATATATGCACATACGGCATTTGTTCATTTTGGTAGTAAATAAAATGATACGGCTTTCAGATATTGCAGAAGCATAAATAAGGTCACAAGAAAACCACATATAGCAAAATCTCTATTTTCAATTTTTTTTTATAGATACCGCGTTTTAATTGAGGAGGGCAGAATAGACATGCACAGCCCCAACCTAGATTCTCTTTTAAGCAACATCTTAACAGCGACATCTATTATTACCAAAAGGAAATCCAAAGAACCGGAGATTTAGAGATTTCTTGCATTGGAAAATTCTGCTATCAACCTAAAACCGAGCATTTTATAATTTACAAATCAAACGGCCTTTTTGTTTTTTCAACCTTGTCTGTATTTTTGACAAAAAAGTGATTACCTCTCTATGTCCTGCTTTTAACTTCATTCATTTTCCCATGGACTGTACCAGTTAAATCTTGTCTCCAATCAGCTAATAGAAATCGAGAAATCACCCTTAGAGATTGTGGAAAGATATATGTATTTGGACCACTAAATAAAATTAACGAGAGGCTACTAACATGTGAGCTACTCAGAAGAGTCAGTATAGGTTGGACTACCTTTGGAAGAGTTTTTAAAATAAATGTCCCAATCTATTTAAATAGGAAAGTTTTTAACCAGTGCGTTCTACCAATCCTGAGCTTCTTCTTTTTCTTCTTAGTCTTCCAATTCCTTCCACCGGTCTGTGCAACATATTTCCAATTTGTTCTGGCTACTCTTTTTATCATCAACCCAACTCATCTGTGGTCTTCTTTTAGGTCGTTTACTTTGGTAAGGTCTCCAATGTTGTACTGTTGCATTCCAACGTTGGTCTTTTTGTCTAGCAGTGTGGCCTGCGAAGCTCCATTTAAGTTTGGCAACTTTTGTTGTTATGTCCTCGACTTTTGTTTTTGATCTTACCCAGTCGTTCCTCTTTTTATCTGACAGTCGTATACTTACCTAACATTTCTCTTTCCATTGCTCTTTTTGTTGTGGCTAATTTATTCATATTTGCCTTGGTTAGGGTCCAGGTTTGACATCCATATGTAATGATAGGAAGAATGCAGTGGTTGACCACTTTGCTCCTCAAGTATTGGGGTATTTTGCGGTTCTTAAGTATCCAACTAAGTTTTCCAAATCCTGCCCATGCTAGTCTTGATCTCCTAGTAATTTCCGCACTTTGGTTCTCTTTGTTAAGTTTCAGGATTTGGCCTAGGTAGATATATTCCTGCACTTTTTCTATCTCACTGCCATTTATAGTTATACGTCTGGGGTCATCTGTGTTTGTCATTATTTTTGTTTTTCTCATGTTCATTTTCAGGCCGACGTATTGGGAGTTGACTGCGAGTTCCTCCACCATAATTTGCAGTTTTGCAGTTCCTTGGATGAGTTCGCTATAATCACAATGTCGTCAGTGAATTTGAGGTAGTTTAACTTCTTGCCATAGGTTGACCAAATTGTCGTTTTGAAGACGTCTTCTAGGGCTATGTTGAAAAGCTTTGATATTACGTCTCCTTGACTCACGCCTCTCTTAATGGGGATTGGATTTGTATTTTCGTCTAGTTGTATTGTCATAGCTGTATTTTCGTATATATTATGTATTAGCTGAGCCAATCCTGAGCTTTGAAACAAGATCATAACTCTCACAAAAACATCAGCGGAAAAATTAAGTAGGACACAACGAAAAATAGAGAGATTTTTGCTTGTAATAAGCTTGAGAAATATACTAAGAAACGAGGAAATTCGTAGTCGAATAGGCAAAGCAACAAGGCAAAAATAGAGATAGGCGAGATATTTCGCAATAATGAAAAACGATAAGTGGACAAAAAATTGATTGAATAGAGACCACGGGTAGACAAACGCAGTCCGAGATAGACCTACAACGTCAGAATAATTGTACTAATTGGATAGCAGAAACTCAGAACATAAGTACATGGAAATATCTACATACCTATCTCTAACAATGGACAAATCAGGATTAATTGAATGATGATGATCTTATATCATCATCACCAAAACCTTTTTCACCAAAACATATTTAGCAGTGTTAAACAATTAAATAATTAAATGAATTCAGAAACACACTCTTATTCAAAAATAAATTAAATTATTTAAACTGGTGAAGAGTCGTATTTCTCAGTTTGATCGAGAATTAATATTGGCCCTTAGACAATATGTTTTGTCCAGTCACCTAATTTCGCGGCTTCCTTCTAATATGACACGAGCTTCGGTCGGTAAGGTGCATAATTTACATTTCCAGTATATTGAAGCTTAGCGTGAAGACCGGTTTCCCGTCGACCTACAATTAATCAACGAGGGAATATGAATATATATGGTAATATATATCACAACTGTCCTACAGAGTTATTTTTAAGGACATAACTAATCGTATCCGTGGAAGTTCAAAAATAATATTTCACTGCGTTTAGAGACATTTATAAAGTTACGTTGAGTGCGTTAGGCCTATTTCATACATTACGACTTCGGTCGTCACGACAAACGGTCGTAACGACAGTTTGTCGTACATTCCATTAGTCCAATACAGCAATATACGGAGCCGTTCACACAGGACGACCACGACTAACTGTCGTGCCGTTGCTCTTCGGCTGTCGTCCAATGTCACTGCAATGGACGACAGTCCTGTCGTACCGTGCTCTCAGTGAACCACGGGCATAAATTAATACATACTTCCATACTTAACGACAGTTAGTCGTGTAGTACCAGTGAATCCAGTGGCACGTACATAATGGTAAAAAATATAGATGAGGAATTTTTACCTACATAAATACAATACATAGGGTAAGCATCTGGATGGTATTATTTTATTGTCAGGACAAAAATTTCAATAGATTTTGTGAGGACTTTCTCAAAGTGCCGAGGAATAGACCCTATTATAAAATGCATTATTATCAATGTATACCCTATTATAAAAATTAAACCATAATTGTTTCATCGAGAATATCTAAAATCTGTTGTTAATAATCTAAAGATTCTTTTATTGCACAGTTTAGTGTCCATGGACATAAACGTATGTAGATATTCCTGTTTTATTAATGATTATTTAAATATGTATAGATATTAATATAATCGGTATATTAAATAAAATAAAACAAGTTTTTTAGACGGATCTTTTAAATATTGAAAGATGAAAATTGAGCCCAATAACAATAATAATTATTGTTCACTAATTAAATTGTATTTATTAACAAAATAGGTAATCTTTTTCTCATGTTCATCTTTCAGTGCGTCACAGTTTTTTTATTTCTTTCTAACGCATTAAATTGTATGTGCCAGAAAAAAGGCACGTCTGTGATTGCAGACATTTATAACATTTATTCTAGTTGTCGATAGATGGCGCTATAATCTGAAAAAAATTATTTATGTATTATATAATATATCTACGAATATAATCTGTACAATTTATAAGACTATACAAATCAAAGAAAATATCATTTTATAAATGCAACAAACACAATTGATTTGTTTTTATGCCAAATTGCAAATAAAATGTGACGACTATCAGATTTAACTAAAATGTCATGTTAGAATAAATGTTATAAATGTGTATTTTATCAGGGACTTACCTTTTTTTCTATCATTTGTGACACACTAAAAAATGTCTATGAAAAGGACTCTATATATTTTTTATACAACATAAATATATTGCTACTGGACTGGGACAACAAAAATGGTACAACGATCCTTACAGCAAGCACTTCATTTAATAAGCTGGGATTATCAAAAATGATAAGGGCTAACAAAAACAACATTTATGTAATTTAATGTTTTGAATTTTGATAAGTTGTATGATGAAAAATTTGGAAGTACACCGCAAGAAAGACTGAGTGAAACCAATCACATGGGGGAACAATTAAGAGAGATTTCAAGAGAAAAACTGGTAGAAGCGATACGAAAATTAAAGCTAGGTAAAGCTCCAGGCTCCAGGGGAGGATGAAATTCCACCAGAAATGATCAAATCTTTAGGAGAGAAAGGGAAAGACTGGCTGTGGACAATATGCAAAGATGTATGGAAGGAGAAAAGGATCCCAAAAGATCCGAAACTCGCCCGAAAAGGACGCGGAAACTCTAAGTCACTGACATGCGGAAATAATTAAAAAATTTATTTTGATCATTTCTTAAATCTCCAAAAAGTGTATGATATAAACCTACTTCTTCTATTCTTCCATTGATTGGATACACCCAATGTAGGCGATTAGGTCTCTGTTTTTTTTTGTTACGGCGATAAATATTAACCCTAAAGCCAAAATTTTTGCTCGATTCATTTTACGCCCTGTAGTCTAGGCGCCAGAGGGGTCACCGTGTCATATTCAATTCTGATGGACAAACTCAACGGTTTCTTATGGATTTTTGGCTGCTGATTACGAATTTCGAGGGGGGATTTCGATCCGAGTGGTCAAAAAATTGTTATAAACAATTTAATTGTTTATAAATTGTTTATAAGGTTCTGGCTCATAAAGAGACAAAAAAAAATGTTTCAAATAAAATAAATAAAATTTGTTCCTTAATAAAAAACGAAGAAAAAACCGTTTACTAAACTTAAATCTAACAATTAGAACTCAAGATATTGTAAAATTAGTGCACAATGCAAATTGCAAATTGCAAAATAAGTATTTTTCGAAGCTTTATCGATCGTAACTTGGCCTCTACGAATGCAAATAGGTCCTAGAAGGTGTCGTTTTAAAGCTTAATTAACATGCTTCCAAACAAAGTTTTTTAAATTACTTGATCTTCATTTGTTTTAAAGTTAAACCCGTTTGAACTTACAATTTTCTTAAAAATATTGTACATTCATTTGTTTATAAGGGTTTCAAGCAAATTTGAGCTATAAACATTTATACTTTAATGAACAATAATGATAGAAAAACTCAAAAGAAACAATCTGAGGTTATGAAAATGTTCATAAGTTTATTTTTGGCCAAGATGTCATATTTTAATGGCGCGCGCTATGAGGCGCAAGATCGGCTCACCGCGTAAAGGTTCACGCGCTAACTTCTCGATGCAAATTATAATTTCTATGTATACATACGTTAACTTCATTTTTCATTTTTGAGGATCCTAATAAAATTTTATCATATAATTCTTATAATTAAATCATCATACTGTTCCTCGTATCACCTTTCATTCTATTTACATTGTCTTCTATTTTTTGCAGTAAATGAGAAAAAAACATTAAAAACTAATATTTCAGAAGTATAACTAAAAAGTAAGTTGATATTATTTATTAATACTATTTTTACAAACATTTTTTTCATGCATCTGCAAATCTGCATAGAGATATACAGGGAATATCAGCTTTTTTACATCTGCATAAGTTCTTAGCGAAATTTTAACAGTTACATGGTGGTACAAGTCTGTTCTTGTAGGCAGTAAAACTAAAACTTTTTGAGGCTTCAGAGTCTAATTATCTATATGATATCCATATAAAGTTGATCTAGTTCTTTTGCAGCATCATCAAGGCCCGTCAATTGTGTGTATGCCGCCACATCATAAATGCTCGTTTTATATGCAATGATGAGGCTGCAAAAGAACTCGATCCATTTTTATATGGATATAACATATTGGCTCATTTTCATGCGTAGAAGCCGAGTTACGATCGATAAAGCGTCGAAGAATACATATTTATTTGACTGTGAGCCAATCTTGCGCCTCATAGCGCGCCATTAAAATATCGACATCTTAGTCAAAAATAAACTTACAAACATTTTCGTAAGCTCAAATTGTTCCTTTTGAGTTGTTTTATCATTATTGTTAATTAAAGTATAAATGTTTATAGCTCAAGTTTGCTTGAAACCTTTAAAAACAAATTAATGTACAATTTTTTTAAGAAAATTATAAATTCAAACGGCTATAACTTTGAAAAAAATGAAGACCAAATAATTTAACAAACTTTTTTTGGAAGCCTCTTCATTAAGCTTTAAAAGGACACATTATAAGGCTCATTTGCATGCGGAGAAGCCGAGTTACGATCGGTAAAGCTTCGAAAAATACTTATTTTGCAATTTGCAATTTGCATTGTGCAGTAATTTTACAATATCTTGAGTTCTAATAGTCGGATTTAAGTTTATTAAACGGTTGTTTCCTCGTTTTTTATTAGGAAACAAATTTTATTTGAAACATTTTTTTTATCTCTTTTAGTTTATGAGCCAGAGCCGTATAAACAATTTATAAACAATTAAATCGTTTATAACAATTTTTTGACCACTCGGATCGAAATCCCCCCTCGAAATTCGTAATCAGCAGCCCAAAATCCATAAGAAACCGTTGAGTTTGTCCATCAGAATTGAAAATGACACGGTGACCTCTATTTGGCGCCTAGACTACTGTGCTTTCTACGACAATAAGATAAATACTGTCGTAAAGTGTGAAAGTTCGATGAGCACGACAAATGGTCGTATGACCAATTGTCGTGACGACTAAAGTCGTAAAGTATGAAATAGGCCTTACGTGACATATATATATGTTCCGTAGTGAACCTTTACCACAGTGCGTTACGATACAGTCGACGCTGCCAACCATTAGTGTAATACGAGGTATATTTTGTCTCGCAGCGTAGCCAAGTTGTTAATAAAATCTAGAAAAACAATAGAAGAACCATAATTGTGTTGAGACTTTTTAGTCCATTGAAATGTTACATTTAGTGTGCATTTCTTGGAGGAGTCAATTTTATTTTTTTAATGTGTAGGCGGGATCAGTAGAAGCTTAAGTTCAAGTTTTTGGGGTTGAGACCCTTGTCCCCCGGCCGCCATCTTGGAAAAAGTGGTGCAAAGGGCTCTCGCGCTGTATCTCGTAAACTAGCAACCCTACAGAAAATTTAATTTTACATAAAATGAAGCAAATTAAATTTTCTACAATTTTACTTCAATTACTTTTAATCGTCAAGTGACCAACAAAAAAGTTATAAACAAAAATAAGAGAAAATTTTGTAAGAAGTTTTCTTTTGGAGGTTATAACTTTTTTCCGTTCATTTCACAATAAAATATCATCATAGCGATTTTGTAGAGGATTTTTCAATGAACAATTTTCACTATAAAGTTTTTTAACTATATTTATTATCTAGGTTTTACAGCGCTCCAAACTTGACCAGATTCTGTAATTCTCGTAGGATTACAATAAAAACAATACTTTAATTAAAATTACCTTATGCCGACCACGAAAATCAAATTTAAGGTGAATTACTAATTTTGGTCATTTTTTATGTTTTTGAGGTCGCTAAATACGAATATGAAGTTTATTTTTATCTAAAGTTGGTGGAACATGTTCAAAAACCAAATATACAGAAATGTCAAAAGTCAATTTTGATGATTTTTCAAATTTACCTCGCTGTATCTTTGGTCGCTGTAAATATTTCCTTTTAAAAAATTTTACTGTGTCATCGGGTCTAGGACGTTTCATCGCCGCCGTTTCGATGCCGCCAGTTCGATGCCGATGCCGGCCGATTCATCGCCAGTCAATTAATCCCTATCTGATATATTTCCGAATTTTCGACAGTTACAATTATTAGTTATTTTTAGTATTAATTAAGAATTCTAGGAAATGCGAGATATGATGGCGATGAAATGGACTGGCGATGAACCGGCGGCATCGAAACGGCCGGCGATGAACCGGCGGCATCGAAACGTCCCATTCCGGTGTCATCGTTAAGGTATGTAGATAACAATGAAATTTGTCCAAAATGTTTAAACACATTATAAAAGGAGTTGTTAATTTTTAAACATTTTGTCATCATATTCCGTTAGTTTCATGTTTATTAAAAAAGTTGAGTGATAAACTTTTTACTTTATAATTTTATCCAACATAGAAATAAAACATGATTAATGAAAAAGTTTTTTGGAAAATTTTAATTCAAAATATACAATAGGAAAAAAGTTATGTTACTTCATAGACAAGCGGCATACCCCAAAAAACGCTTACATTTCGATATCCTGGTCAAGGTGTGGTGGATGGCTAATTTTGATCATACTTTATGACTTTGATATCAAAAATCATTTTTCGCTCTTCTTAAGAATTTTGCATTTTGCGGTTGCGTCATTCTTCTTCTGGACCGGCGAATTTGTCCTCAAACAACTTCTTGGGCCTTTTCTGTATACGATTAGGGTTATATGTTTTATAGTGGGAAGAAAGGTCAAAAATAGGTTAATAATAGCATAGAAATGTTAAATCATAAGAAATTGCATGAATAAGAAATACATATAGATAGAAAAGTAAGCCTAACGTTTTGTTTTTATTGTATTCCTATGAGCATTCGAGTATCTGGTCAAGTTTGGAGCGCTGTCAAACCTATATAAATAAATAGAATTAAACAACCTTATAGTGGAGATTGTTCGCTGAAAAACCCTCTACAAAATTGATATATTGTTATTTTGTTTTAAAATGAACTGAAAAAAGTTATAACCTCCAAAAAAACTTGTTAAAAAATTTTTACTTATTTTTGTATATATCTTTTTTGTTGGTCACTTGACGATAAAAAGTAATAGAAACAATATTGTAGAAAATTTAATTTGCTATATTTTATGTTGAATTAGATTTTCCTTAGGGTAGTTTACGAGATATAAGGCGAAATCCCTTTGCAGCCCATTTCCAAGATGGCGGCCGGGGACAAGGGTGGCGATCCCAAAAACTTAAACTTAAGCTTCTACTGATCCCCCCTACACATTAAAGAAATAAAATTGACGCCTCTAACAAATGCAAGGTATGGCCTAAAAAATGTAACATTTTAATGGCCTATTTATCTTGACAGAGCCCTTTTTATACGCTTTTTGTTTATCTTACACAATGATAATCGACAAAAGACAATCTGAAAAGTTCAAGTGGAGCATGATGACTTACTATTATTTTACTATAACGTCATTAATTCTATCAAAATTGATTAGTAATGTTTTTGGAAGATTTAATGTATGACTAAAGCATAATATTCAAGGAAATTGCCAGTATTTAAGGAAAACCAAAGCAGACTGTAACGTTATAAACGTTACTTCTTTATTAATTTATAGTTTGTTATTTCCTGACCGTGAATTTTTAAGAAGAAACTTTTTTATTCCTGAGTTTGTCGGTCTGATAAAATAAAACACTTTATTTTTGCTTAAACGTTTCGGCTAATTTCCATTTTGGCTTAGTGGCAAAGTACTTATTGAAAATGGCAATTAGCCGAAACGTTTAAGCAAAAATAAAATGTTTTATTTTATCAGACCGACCAACCCAGGAATAAAAAAAGTTTCTTATTAATTTATATTTAAATAAATATTTTATTACAATTTCTATTGCATTTATTAATTTCTTAAACTTCTGTCTTGGTTTTACTATTTTTTTTGCAGTCTATGTCCCATTCTCGATAAAGACTAACTCTCTGCGAATGTCAAACGATATATGCCATAACTGACCCTCCACCAATGAAACTCGCTCGTCAACACATGTTTGAGCATATCTCTCGCTAGCACTTCGCCACACTCTTAAATGTTTGTGTGGACCACTAAGACATATTCTTGATTCATCGGAAAATAATACACGACTCCAATCCTGTATTGTCCAAGCCAAGTGTTCTCATGCAAAATTCAGCCTGGCGCTCTACTTGGAGAAGAGAAACCAGCAGCACGAAGTCGCCTTCTAACTGTCCATTCACTTAAGTTTACATTTCCCACTTCTTTCAGATGATATCGAAGGGAAACTGTCGTGATAGTTTAGTATCTCAAAGTACTAAAGATTGCAAAGCGGTCACCTCTAACTGTTGTAATTCTAATCCGATCTGAACCAGATTTTTAAGCAAACAGATCTCTTCGTACCGTCGCCATACTCGTTGCATAGTCGAGAGATTTAGGCCCGGCGCAAATTGAACCTAAGCGAGACACAACCTGCACCGGCTAACTGCGTAGACAGTTCTGCGCATCCTACTATCAGTGTATTCGTTCGCAGGTCTCGCTTTGTAACGATTGTCATCGGCGTACAGTTTTCTTGGGCCGTGGGACGCGTGACTCACCGCCAGATGTTTATTTTTACTTATTTTTGTTTGCGAGATGGACTTATCTGAAATGAATACGGATGGTATCTAAGTACAATTTATTATGATAAATAAAAAATATTAGCATAGTCAACACCCCGAGTGAAAACTGCGTTGTCTTTGTCATTAAATTCTGATAACTTTTGGTAGACTAAATAAGCGGCGATACGAAATTAATAATCAAAGTTATGCCTTTACAAAAACACATTATTAGAAAAATAAGGTGAAAAATTATTCATGTTACTTAAAACCGTGATCGATAAAAATATCGTATTACCCTCAAATTCAACTTGTCGGCATATTACACTTTTGTTTATTACATATTACATTTTTATGCTTAATATTTAAAAACAATATATGCAGATAGTGGTATTTTTTATGACCGATCAGTAGCGGAGGGATTATGAATTATTATGACCTGCAGTAATTGTAAATGACTGCGATCCTGCAGTAATTGTAAATGACTGTGATCCGAGCAGTAAATTGAGGAATATGAGCAGTAGGAGAGAGACTATTTTCCATATGTAGGTACTATGTGCAGAAATAAAATACTTAGTGTAAGACATCTTTTATGCACCTGCTTATGATCAAATTCGATGTTTTCGAAAGTCACACCGCTACTACTACTAGGGACGTGTAAGATATTTTTAAAACGTTACTAGTTACAAGTACGGAAATACTGATTTTACTTTGCCTACTCAATTCAGTACAAGGATCAGATACATCAGTATTTTGTAATCAGTATTTGTACTCAGTACCACTGAGAACCGGTATCAAAAGTAACCGTTACATATCCGCACTGATTTTGCCCGTCTCTATTCGCCACGTCGATAGCCAACGGTTGGGTTTAGTTGTGTTCAATATGCGGCACGCTAGAAAAATAAATGCACTGGTCACCCGTCCCGCCGGAGCAGGTTGTGTCTGCCTTAGGTTCAATTTGCGCCGGGCCTTACACCAACGTTTCTCGCATTTACGCACCGTCTGTGGACATCTTCTAAGGCTCGATGCATATTATAGTGTTTTTAAGCTGCGTGCACGCTGCGAGCAAGTTACGTGCGATCGCTGGTGGTTTAGCAGTAAACGAGTTGAATTTATTCACTGCACACTCGAGCTGAGCCGCGGCGTGCTAGCTACTTGCAAGTGACTTGCTAACCGCTTGGACCTAGAGCACGTCAGTTTCTACTACGCCGCCACATGCACGTCGTTTGAAAACAAGTCAGACAGTTTGGCAGTCTCTGCTGGACAATCATTCAGTACACGTTGACCGCGCGATAGATTTCAACGTAGATACAGAGCTATTTATTTCTGGCCTGTTGACCCCCGAGAAACCGCTCAAATGTGTATTGACGGAAAACTTGGCTTGACAACAAGCAGCTTGCTTGCAGCGTGCACGCAGCTTAAAAACACGCAAATATGTATCGAGCGTAATTAGGGGTCTCCAACTTCTGGAAAATGTCAAGATCTTGTCTTGATCTTGTCTTGAAATAAGTAATTTTAGATTTCAAGACAAGACAAGAAGTTTTATGTCAATACCAAGATTTCTTGTCAAGAAAACAAGAAATCTTGAAATATCTTGACTAATATTTAAAACTCTAAAACGTATTTATTAGTGAAAAAGATAATATTATTTTACCATAATATAATATATTTTAATTTATTGAACACTTTATTTTATTTTATCTCTCGCAGATTGAAAATATTTCCAGTTTGTCTAAAAGTAAGTTTACCCCAATTGCCACCAATGGGAGTGTGCAATATTTTTTCCCTTCGACTATACGCTGTGAGCTTCGCTGGTGTCGCTCCTGGCGGATTACTAATCAACTTTCACTGGTAATTTTTAAATTTATTATTTAATTGTTATCGCTTAATATTTACAACGCAAAAAAGTAATTAAATTATAATCGATTTTTTTAAGATTTTGCTAATCATTTTGACGTTCTATTGATAAAATATGAATTTCTTACTTCGGATACTTTCACAATTATCGTATAGATGGCGGTAAGATTAATATATTAATTTATAATTAGATATTACGGAACATTAAAAAAACTTAAATTCAGTATTTAATCCTGAACAGCTAAGTTTAGAATAGGTATGTGCGAACCATACAAAATGCTTATTTTATGCATGCAAGTACACATCAATTGTTCGTTAGTCAAGAAACAAATGCAATTCGGGGACTCCCTCCAATGACAGTCGAGGCCGTGTCAGCTCGCAACGCAATAAAAAGATCGCCGGGGAAACACCGGATCGGATTATCAAGAAATTTCAAGATCTTGAAATTTCTTGAGTCAAGATAAGATAGAAGATGTCAAGAAAACGTCAAGACAAAATTTTTAAAAATTTCTTGAATTTTTCTCAAGACAAGTTGTCAAGACAAGAATTCTTGTCTTGTCAACCCCTAAGCCTAATATCGCCACAACACAACTTATGCTTATTGCAATACACTGTTAGTGACAACATTACACAAACAATTTAGAATTGAGGTTAAAACCACAGAAACAAAAACTATGCTAATAATGGGTTTTAGCAATTAGTATAATCTCCTTTTTATCTCAAACGCTTATCGAAACAGCAATAACAACAATTTTTTCAAGCAATCCATTAATAAACTATGTTACAACCGAAAGTAGTTCAAGAATAATAATTCTTAAAACCAATTATTCAACCTAAGGAGTGCCCCTTATTTTATGTTCAGCAGTGTATTTTTCGTAATAACATCCACTCATCCACCACAGTTTAAAAATTAATTCGTTTTTTTAATATTTCGTGGTAGATATAGATACTTTTTTAGATGTCTTTATTGCTTAAAATTATAATAATTTTGACTTAATCTCCAACGTCTATAACCAAATGGGAGGCAATTTCTTGCTTTATTTCGCAATAAAAAAACCTTCTTGGGCTTTAATCATGAAAACAAATACTTTGATTGTCTTCTCGGGAACCATGTTCTTCAAATTACGTTTTTTTACAATAAAATACATTTGAATTTTTGATGAAAACGCTCAGAGGGGATTTGGATAAAGTTTAATGACGTTGCAGATTTTGTTTGAGTATAGATACCAGAGAGGAATTAGGCTTACGTTTTTTTTTAAACAAAACGCTATTCAAAAAATGCAGCTACCTATTTATTTGAAACGCGTTAATTTCTTTTATACAATATAATATGTTCTAATTAGTTAGGCTTGTAATGTTCAGACCCGGAAAGTGCTGCTGTAGTCAAATCCTACTCTCACTCAACACAACATATTGAAGATAGTTTCGAACAGAAAGAAATAACAGGAATTTCCGACCCACAAAATAAGTGAACTATCTCCTTCATAATAGACGCTTCTACGTAATGCTCCAGTTCCAAACAGTCGGTGGAGGGACCAAAAAAATGGACTCCCACAGGGAAGTGTCATCGAGTCGATTATCTACACCTACGCCATATATACCACCGACCAACTCCATTATCCTTATTATCCATTTTCAATAATTTTCAAAATTTAAATTTTCAATAGTTCAATATGCAGCAAATTTTTACATTCAGACATCACAAATTTAAAAATTGTTCGATTAAGATATGTACATTTTTCAATTCCACTGCCCTCATTTAATATCAGTTCGTTTCCTTTAATACCTCCCATAATTTACATTAAAGAACTATAGATTGGTATTTTCTTATGATATTCATTAGTTCCCTGAAACATATGCAACCGACCATTTCCTTAGTTGCAATTCTTTCAAATTCTACAGATGTTACTCCATTAAAATACCATGTGTTTTTTAAAAAAATTTCTAAATATTTCTAAATAATTTCAGCAATATTTATCCATCACAACTCTACTTAACTAAATATAATTATTTTCACTCAGTTACATTTGAAAAACAGTCTATGATGTTACAGCATTTGAGTAGATTTTTGCATTTGATTTCGGTCCACTAATGAATATATTACAGCCCATTAACCTTTATTTACAAATTAGAATTCACAACAAACATTTTTAATAGTTGCATATTTCCAATATAACAATTAAAGTTAAATATTAATTCTCTTTGTCAAAAAATTTTTCGGATCACATTTGAAAAATTAACCTATCTTCCTTTGACATCTTGTCATAAATTTTTAGGCACCAATCTGTCTAATCAGTTGGTTGTAAACCTCTCATCTGATCGCAACAACCTTGTGCAATTTCCGAGCAAGAATGACGACATACATCCACATGTGATATTTATAATCTTAAGACATCAACCTAATGTCGACTACTATATAGCATATAATGTAGCAATAATGTTATTTAGAGGTTTTTACACCTATTAAAGTGGCTAGTTTCAATTACTTGTACACTGGACGTAAGTAACCACACTTTCTATTTTTAACTGTCAAAATTTCACCCTTTTGCATTTCAATCTAAGTGGTTCACTTATTTCCAGGTTTACACTGATGATGGTCAGCTTGACCGAAAACGTGCTGTACTTCCACTCCCTTGTGGATAAATTTTAAGAATTTTAATAAATTCATATACCTACATACAACAGAAGTATTTATTTCATTCCACGTTGATATAGAAATTAGCGTTGGGGGAATTTGCCTTACGATGGAATTTCCAATTAAACACCAACCAAAAGACATAAATATAAAAAACATTAACCCAAACTACATAAAAGACATAAATAATAACTTATATGATGCATTGAGTTTCTGTAATTATCCTAACTATCCGGCTTATTGGGTTGAATTTTTCTGTCTATGATTAAGGTTTCATGAATTTTTGGAACACTTCTTGAGGGGGCATTTCCCCTATCCCCTCCGTAGATCTCCCACTGGGAGGAGGACGAAAAAAAAACACAACTTATGCTCAAGATCGTTTCATAGTCCTCACGGCAAGAAGAATCAGGACACACAGAGCGTTTTGGATTAATAACTTGTTCACGCAAGCTACTAGAAGGAAGATTTCTAGACAAACTGTCGGAAGACGTTTGCATACATGTCATTTGACAGCACGAAGACGTGCCATACACCTGATTGATGGTGGAGCATGTTGAGATCGTTGAACAGTGGACCACAGATAATAGGGCTTCCAAAACCATCTTTCGGGTGAATCAAAATTACGTTCAGATACCTACATCTGACGATAGAATATTGGTCTGGACCGAAAGAGGACAACGATATAATCAACATTTAAGAGTTTGAACGACTCTCTTTAGAGGCGAATCAATTTGTCTCTGGTGGGCATATGTGGTTGATTAATTGCTTAATATTCCCAATACTGACCTACTGATGTGAATCTTGGACCCTGAGAAATTCGGAAAGAAGAAAGATAGACGCCACTAAAATGTTCTGTTGGAGACGAATGCTACGAATCCCTTGGACCGACCATAGAACAAATAATTCAATTTTATGAGAGCTAAAAGTTAGCCAACGATTCTCCAGTAAAGTCCATATCCAATAATTAAAATACTTTGGACATGTTATGAGAGCAAACACAGAAAACATGGAAAGACTCATTATACAAGGAACAGTGGAAGACCGAAGATCACAAGGAAGATCACCAACAAGATGGATCAATCAAATTACGGGAATATGCAAAAAACCTATGAATGAGTTAAAAGAAATGACCAGAGACACAGATCTTTGGAGACGGACAATACACATCACGTCGACCACTACACTTCCTCCAGGGGGTCAGGATTGAAGAGAGAGAGAGGGCATATGTAATTTAGTAATTTTCGTTAATGAAACAATAAGGGCTGTAAGAAATCGTGACGGGGTAATAGAGCGTAATATTGTAATGTACACATAAAAGTTTCTGTGGTTGACGGTGTCCTACGCGGCGCATAGGTCGACAATAGCTAGGCCTGTTGGGATGATGATAATGATGATGATTATTTTACAGATTTTACCGTTCTACAGTTTTACAGTAGATGTTTGTGATGTGTTCCATTTTTTCGCCAGTGACATTTTTTCCCCAAGAAGAGTTCGTAGAATCATCTATTTTGCAGTAGTGATTCCACTATTTGAAGGAGTTAGTAGTCCTTAAAGCTGCGTTGACACTAGTCAACTGACTTGATCAACTCACTTGAATTCAAGTAAATTGAACGCTTTTTAAACATTTAAACCCCCAATTCGTCTGAGTTGATTTATTTCACTTGAAAGAACCGTCAGTTGAACACGCTTCAACATTTTCGTTCAAGTCTATAAATTCAAGATGGCCGGAACTAGATGGTCGGAGGAAAGATCGTTGAAATTTGTTGTAGCTTATGAAAAATATCCATGTTTGTGGAATATAAAGAGTTTAGAATATAGAAATCGAGATTTGCGGATAACAAGTAAATGATATTATTTCTAATTTATATTAACTGATTTTTCAAATTTATGATGTTTCATTTTATAAAATGGTTCGTAAAATATCGCACTTAGTCCTTGAACTGCTTCAGAAAGAACCTGGTAAATATTTGCATAACAATTAAAACATTTAAATTAAACAAATCAAGATATGACTGCGAGTCTTGTTCTAGCATTCATACGAGTAAGACCTGTGCCAAGTATAATTAAAATCTAGTTTACCTTATCAGTAGTAATTAGTGTATTTGATTTCGATTTAATAGTGTATTTTAAAAAGTGATTTCTGGACAAAATTTGTACGTATTGCTTTCTTTATATTATTAAACCATTATAAATTGTATTTAATTTATAAAAAGTGCATACCAGCGGCTGGTTTCACCAGTTTGCTGGTTCTTGCTGACCATCCAGCATAATGGCTTTGAATGCAATTCTGATACCAGAACCATTTAAAGAAAAAATATAACACGAAGCTATTGTCTGTATCTGCATGACAAGTACAAACATACACAGTAATCCTACAGTTTCTACCTCAACCATGGCCCTTCAAAGTGCTACAAATACTCAAGCTACTACATCAATTTCGTACGTAAACGCTGCAAAATCTTCGCCGAAACCACCATCCCTACCCAAAAAAGAGCAAGCCATAGTCCTTCACGCAGAAGAAAACCTTAAACTTCTAGATTACGTTAAAGCTATTGGTGATGTCATCGGACCAAAAAATATTTCCTTTGCTTCCAGAATCTCCAATAATAGAATCTGCATATATCTAGCCAACCCAAATCTCGTTGATCAACTTCTGAAGTCCCACCCAACTATCCAAATCGGATCCCTAATTTTAAGTATTAGGAAACTTGTCTCCCCAACAAAAAGAATATTAATCTCGAATATCTCTCCTTATATTCCACACCAACTTGCAGAAAATGCAATCAAGAGTCTTGGTCTTCAAATAGCCTCCCCAGTGTCTTTCCTTAGAGCAGGAATTCCAGGTGATGAATATTCCCACATCCTCAGTTTCCGCCGCCAAGTGTATGTCTTTTCACCCTCTGATAATTTCGAGCTTCACACCTCCTTATTAATTTCATTTGAAGGCAATGATAATAGAATTTTTCTTTCAACGGACAAGATGGAATGTTACGTATGCAAACAGGCTGGACACGTTGCGTCAAATTGCCCCAATACTTCATCTGACAATGTGTTATCACAAAATTCTACTCTTTCTCATGACCCAACTCCCACTACCGAACCAACGCCACAGCAACAGCATACACAACTTGTGACAGACAATGTGTTATCTCAAAACTCTACTATCTCTTATGACCTAACCACCACCACCGAATCTACGCCACAGCAACAGAACACACAACTTTTCTCCCATACTGAATCACATCAAGCTGAAGACGGTGATCCAAACAACATAAATATTCAAAAACCTTCTTCAATTTCTTCTACTCCTCAAACCCTACTGCCAACTTCTGAAGCGAGCAAAATAATTCCCACCGAAGAGAACATTCCCACTAAAAATCCATGTGAAAAAACCTCTGAAGTAATGGATCAACAAGCTTCACTCGGAATCATAGGAGAATCATCCAGTACATCTGTGAAAAGAAGTATTGACGAAACGTTATCCCCTCCCATCGAAAATCTGAATACTAATAATCCAACGTTTGCTCTCCCTCAAACACCACGTCAAACCAACATCCAAAAGCCCAAAAAACCTAAACGCACAGCACCTACTCCTGACGCACTTAAATTTTTCTTGAATAAAAATTCCACAACACTCCCATTAAACTATGATCAGCTAATAATGCTAATTGAAAATACCCAAGGTAACAATTCACCTACAGAAATTATCCAGGAATACACAACCGATCTCCCCGGTTTAATAAACCTATTAACCATATCTTACCCATACCTATCAGACAAATCTACGAAACATCGCTTCACCCGACTTAAAAATAAATTGAATCACTATCTAGGTAAAGATATCACTGACAGTGAATTATCTTCCTCCGATGCCTAATTTTCAACTCTATATTACAGTGGAATATTGATGGACTGTTCCATCGTTTACCCATGCTTCAAATCATCCAATCAGAATACTGTCCAGAAATAATTTGCCTACAAGAAACTAACCTTAGTCCAAACACAAGTTACAATTCTAAGCATTTCAATTGTTTTAGAAATGACAGAAAAAGTAATAGTAATTATTCTTCTGGTGGGGTTGCCACTTTGGTAAAAAAAATCATACGTAGCAAGCCTATTTCCTGTAAAAACCAACCTCGAAGCAGTAGTAATAAAACTTTCAGCACCCTCTACACTCTACATTTGTAACATTTACCTACCATCAAGTACAATATTAACTTTTGACGATATAAATAACCTTATCGAACAAATTCCAACTCCTCGTATCATACTTGGTGACTTCAATGCTCACAATAGCATTTGGGGGTCTGTACGTACTGATACCAGAGGTAAATTACTGGAAAAGTTAATGTCTGACTTACAGCTCAACTTACTCAATAATGGGACTCCTACACGTTTTAATATTCAGACTGGAGATTCATCCGCAATTGACCTAAGTCTTTGTGACCCAGCGTTGTCACCTCAGCTCTTATGGGAAGTCTTATCACACACATATAGTAGCGACCATCATCCCATTCTTATAAGAAATCTCTCTAGGCAACAATCGCCTTATGAGTTGCTACCCAAATGGAAAACAGAGTCGGCAAACTGGACAGAATTTAAAAACTACATCGATAAAGCTATGCAGAACTTTATTGTAAAAAGTAACGTCAATAATACTCTAGATGACTTCAATAATATCATTATACAACGTGCAGAACAGTTTATAGGTAAAACTAAAGCGCCAAAAAAGCATTTACCCGTACCATGGTGGAATCGTGACTGTAGCGAAGCAATCCGGGCAAGTAAAAAAGCTTTCAACAGGTACAAAAAACATAAAAATATAGAGAACAAAATAGAGTACAAAAGACTTAAGTCCAAAACTCAACTATTAATTAAACAGGCCAAAAAAGCCAGTTGGATGAAATATGTTTCCAATATAAAGAGTTCTACGCCAATAAGTGAAGTTTGGAAAAAAATACGCAAAATTTCCGGTTTCCACCAATCACCCTCAATATCCAGTCTGAAAGTAAATAACCAAATCATTACATCACCAACAGAAATTTCCAATATATTGGCACTGAATTATAAAAAAATATCTTCCAATGAAATCTTCGACCCCACTTTCCTTGAAAACAAAATACAACTCGAAAATTATAATACATTTCCATACGAAATTAGCCACAATCCTCTAAATCTCCCGCTAACATTTCATGAACTAAATGACTCACTTATAAATTTGAAGGATTCTAGTCCTGGCCCAGATGATATACCATCTATTTTTCTGAAACAGCTTCCAAATTCAGCCATAATCGTAATGCTACAGATATTCAACATCATATGGCAGCAACACCAGTACCCCACACTTTGGACTAAGGCTATTGTGCTTCCATTTCTTAAACCTCAAAGTCCCCGTCTAGCTCCCGAGTCCTACAGGCCTATAAGCTTGACATGCTCTATGGGAAAATTACTAGAAAAAATTGTCAATGCACGGCTCACATGGACACTTGAAAAGTCAAATCTACTGACACCTGAACAAAATGGTTTTAGACAAAACCGATCAGGCATAGATAATATTCTAGACTTAGAAAGCGATATTCAGGAAACTCTAGCAATTCGACAACATTGTATAGCAATATTTTTTGATTTAAAGAAAGCATTCAACACGTGCTGGAGGTATAATATTTTGAAAAGACTGCACTCATGGAATATCCGAGGTAATTGTCTAGAATTTATTAAAAACTTTTTACGGTACAGAACATTTCGAGTAAGGGTTCAAAATTCATATTCAGAGGAATATATTGAAGAAAATGGGACTCCTCAAGGATCAATAATTAGCCCAACACTATTCTTAATCGCTATAAATGATATAATTAAAAATTTGCAAAAACCTCTGAAAGCTCGCATTTATGCAGATGATTTAGTAGTTTACATCAAAGGCAAAAACCCCTCTCTAATGTCGAAATCATTACAAAACTTTCTACATCAACTAGAAGAATGGTCCCATGGCACGGGATTTAAATTTTCGGTTTCCAAAACAGTGGGCATGGTATTCACCAATAAACACGCTTTCAGCACACCAATACTGAAATTTTATAACTCAACTATCATGTTTAAAACAGACGTAAAATTTATGGGAATGTGGTTGGATCAAAAACTGACTTGGAAAAAACATATAAATCAACTAGTCGCATCTTGCAATAAAAGATTAAATTTATTAAGAACATTATCCAACAGGGACTGGGGCTCTGATTATGATACCCTAATTAGCCTATATAAAGCCTTAATTAGATCTAAAATAGACTATGGCTCCATTGCGTACATATCTGCGTCCGAAACAACACTAAAACCCTTAGATAGTATACACAATGCAGCATTAAGACTTTCCTCGGGAGCATTTAGATCGACGCCGGTAGAGAGTTTATATAGTGAAACCGGAGAACCTTCTTTATTCCACCGTCGCATTTATTTAACATTAACTCATGCAACTTCTATAGCTTCAAATCCAAACACACCTCTTTTTGATAATACATTCAATAATAAATATACGTCTCAAAATAGACATATTTCACACAAACCTTTCTATGAGAGAATTCGATTTTATCTAAGATATTTAGAAGTAAACTTTCCAGATATATTCCTAATAAATTTGGACCATCCCCCTCCTTGGAAAACTGATACCCCCCAAATAAATTATAATCTTACTGCATTTAGTAAGCACTCAACAAATCCAGCTGTTTTTAAAAATAACCTTAATTCAATCATAGCCAAACATGGAGATAATTGCTACAAGATATACACAGATGCATCAAAATGTAATACAGGAGTAGGTGCTGCATATGTAACCCCTAACAACCAATATCATTTTAGACTTCCCAAATATTTCAGTATTTTTTCTGCTGAACTTTATGCAATACTCAAAGCCCTTGAACATGTCAACAAAAACAAAATACCAAAATGCTTGATCCTAAGTGATTCACTCGGTGCTTTACAAACTTTAAATCATGTGTATCCTAAAAACCCCCTAGAGAAAATGGTAAAATCTGAACTAGAAGAGGCTCAAGAAAATTCCAGACGCATTACCTTCATATGGATCCCATCTCATATTGGTATCGATGGAAACGAAGCAGCAGATCAGTGCGCCCGTAAAGTGTCGGAAAGTGTCGAAACAGAGGTAACGGAGTGTCGAAATCTCGCGAGTAACATAAAATCGTACTTTAGAAATCTAATCACGTGTAAATGGAACCAAGAATGGAAATATTCACAGACAACTTTAAGAACAATCAAGGATAATGTTTACCCGCGGCTATCGAGAATACGAGCCCGAAAACTTCAAACTGTTATCACACGTCTGCGTATAGGTCACACAAGATACACGCACTCTCACCTGTTTACAAGAGACGATCCCCCTAAATGTGAAATTTGTGACGAAATAAATAATGTAAAACATTTTTTAATTGACTGTCCACTTTTTGCAAATGAACGAATTAGATTCAATATTCCTAACAACATCAACAAACTTTTAGGCACAGATGGTTACTATGACAATATCGCAAACTATTTAAAATGTATAGGGCTATATTATAGAATCTAAATTACTGGAAGTTATACCTACACTGTATTCTTAATTTAAGATACATACTGTAATTATAGATAATAATATCGATAATTATTTAAAACTCATAGAATTATATTATAGATTGTAAGTTATTGGAACTGTACTCCTACACTGTATTCCCGCTAATCACCTCTTGGTGGATGCGGTAAATTTTCAATAAAAAAAAAAAAAAAGATATGACTGCGAATCAAGGAATTCCGTTTTTCTAAGAATACTAAGAGCATAAATTCAAAGCAATTATTTAAGTCTTTCCAATTCAATGCACTCTTTTCAATAAAAAGTTTAATTGCTCCTCAGTCATTCTTAGAATTTTTATAATCTTCCGCTTCTTCATCTCTTAGTTTTTATAATAACCTTGCCGATGCCACTAAGTCACTTCTACGTTTCATCCATTCTCTACACCATAATGTTCTTTTGCGCCGCACAGTTTTACTTTTAACAATATGGTTTTTCAATTCAATAGCAATACAGAGAACTGTATTTAAAATACCGCGTTAAATCTCTGTTGGCGCCATTTTTTTACTGAGATGCCTTCAAGTCAATTGAAGCATGTAAACCTTTTTGAGCGTTCAACTGTTTCAGAATTCAAGTGAGTTGATCAATTCACTTGACCCATGTCAACGCAGCTTTAGAATGGCGTAGACTTTCTGCAGCAGGTTTCTGTGGTTGACGGTGTCGTACACGGCGCTTAAGTCGACGATAGCTAAGCCTGGTAGAATGCTGATAATGATGATGAGTATTTTACAGATTTTACAGTTTTACAGTCTTACAGTAGATGTTAGATGTTTGTGCCTCTCAATCATATTTTTTAAACGAAGATTGCATTCCCTTTTATTCGCATTTTTTGGCAACACTGCATATTTTTTTTTATTAGTAATTTATAATAATTTAGTATCGTCATCTTTGCTCAATCCATCCCTGTGTTACGCACTTTCAAACGCAAATTTTTCGTTTTGTGTGTCTTACGGGTTGTTATCTAAGGTACACTTATTTCCCCCGTCGAATTTATTAAGCCAAAAAAACGTTAAACATTCTTTGGGGGACAAATTATGATAATGATTGGAAATAAATGATGCGCAAGATATATTTTTAGCTACGCCATATTCAATGAGTTCGAGGGTGGCTTTATCTTAATTGGACTGCTATAATTTCTACACGTCAGCAACGTTTTTAATTAAGTAAGATTACTGGAAAAGATATAAGATTCTGTAATCGCTGCTGCAGCTGTTTATTCATTGTTAATTTGTCATATCAGCCAATTCTAAAGCATTTTACAATTTTTCATATTTTGCTTTTGTTAGTAAAATATTTCCAAAATATTTCGACGCTCCAAAACGGCATAAACGACATTAACTTGATTTTTCAAGAAACACAAAAAACTGATTATTTTTATTTTTGCCAATTCTGCTTATCTGCACAGTGATTCAAAAAAATTGGTGATTTTTTTTTTCAAATTTTAATATATTGTGAACATTAATGTGGCTGAAAATACTGTCTGAAATAAATTAAAAACTATAAAATGGCGCTTATGTCCAATCAAGATATAACATTGGTGAATATGCCAAACTTACCTCTGGCGTTTGTGTCGATCGCATCGTTGTAAGGTTAGTCAATATGGCGCTTAAAAGGGATATATGCCATTAATGAAAAAAGAAACGAAAATCAAAAATTGTCGTTTATGCCAACAAGAAAAATGATGAAATTACGAAGATTTTTGATAGGGTTTATTTTTTATTAATCAAAAATACATTCTAAGTTAAAAATAAAAACTTAAATTCTTTAAACATGTTTTGGTGCTAGGATGAAATACTTAAAAGTAAATATGAAATACTTAAAAGTGGATATCTAATAATAAGTAGTGGATTCTAATTCATAATCACTGTCAACATTTGGTTCAACATCCGTATTGATTTGATTGCTTGTATTTTCCTTATTTTGATCACTACTTATACCGGCATCCAAACCATTATCTGCTGCTAAGTTGAAACATGATGTAAGATCGTGACTAAATATTTCTTCTTCTATTGCAACGTCTGGTGGTTCCTCAAAGATGATAATGTCATTGCTAAAAGCTTCTGCAATGTTGGCATTATAAATATCATAAACCTCTAAGGGAAATATAGGGGGATTATTGTCAGTCAGTATATCATTTTGTACTGATTCGGTATATGTTTTATTTTTATTTAGTAAGGCCATTATTTTTTTACTTCTGCTATTCATGTGCAACAAAAAAATGGCATAAACGCCAAAAATCGATCGCCATTTTTAGCTATATAAAATTGATTTGAACTCTATGCTGTAATACAAAATGAATTGTTCATCACACTAGTACAAAGTTACAATAGAATATTTTAAAATAAACTTTTTATTTGCGCAATTTTTAAATAAGAAACCTGCATAAGAATACCATTGAGGAATGGCACTTGTGTCAACCAAGATGTAAATATGTGGTTTTGGCATAAACGCCTCATAGTTTTTAAAGAAATTCAGTGTGTTTACGCTTCAAAAATCAATACAAATTGAAAATATTGCAAAGGTAGATAATACCATGTTACTTATCCATAAAAATTGTAAAAATATATACCTTTACTATTATTACTGGACCGAAATGTACACAATGATAATCTTACGGGCAGTGGCGATTATGTCAATCGGTGTTCACGTCGGTGTTCACGTGCGTGACTAGACTGGCGTTTACAAAAATTTTAAACCTATATTACACCTATTTCGCTTTTTCTGCGGTTATTCCGCGTTGACTGTCTGGTGCGGAAATTAAAATCCTATTTTTTAGTGCAGCTAACTAAAAAGTGGTCATTTTGGCGTTTATGCCGTTTTGACTTGGCAGCGTCGATTTATTGCTCAGCGTGGTAAAGTTCCAACGAGAATGGTTTCCTTCGTACTCCAATCGGAGTAAACATGTAAATAAAAGATGAATAACCATTTTCAATTTCGTCAACACGAAACTACAGCCGCATCATTATTCCAGTTTATTCAGAGAGTGCAGCAAGCTCCTCTGCAGATGGGACGTGAATTATAAATTGTAAAATTTCTTCATCTTCGTTAGTCTCAGAATCCGTTATGGCTTGCAAATTGTAGAAGCCTCGGAGGTGTTACCAGAGAAGGTTCCCATTGTTTTCAGTCTGGTAGGATGTAGAATATCATTTTTGAATGTTGTTTTATGTGCCACTAGATTGAAAACTTAGTTTTTTGATAGCAGTTGCCGCTAGGGCATCCCTGCCATTTCGTTCGTTGCAATCCGTGACTGCACGCCGGGGTTTGTCCTAGTTGGGTCAGAGAGAGGAGCATATGTGCCACCTGATAAGAGACTAATAAGTTTCGAAACCGGTAGAGGTGCTTGCTGCACTTTCTGATTGAACTGGAATAATGATGCGGCTGTAGTTTCGTGTTGCAACGAAATTTAAAATGGTTATCCATTTTTTACTTACATGTTTACTCCGATTGGAGTACGAAGGAAACCATTCTCGTTGGAACTTTACCACACTGAGCAGATGGGAGGTGAATTATAAATTGTAAAATTCCTTAGTCATCTTCCTTAGTCTCAACATCCGTTATGGCTTGCAAATTGTAGAAACCTCGGAGGTGTTACCAGAGAAGGAGTCTGATAGAATGTAGAATAACATTTTTGGATGTTGTTTTATGTGCTATTATATTGAAAACTTAGTTCTTTTTTAGTTTTTTTAATTAAAGAGTAATTCGAATCAAATTATTACCTGGTCTAACACCATTGAATGTGCTAATTTTTGGGCATGTTTCACTAAAGTGTTCTCCATAATTTAATATAAAAACTGACGCTTTTTACGCGAGTCCAGCAGATTGATTTTTCGATAAAACAGAAATGACTCCACTGATAATAAGTTAATCTACATCGGCAAAATAATTCCACTTATTGGAAATTGCATACTGAAATTGCTTTTATCTGGGATGTGAATTAAAAAAAGTCAGCCTGCAAAATGTACGTTTTAGTTAATATCGATAATGAAGTTGTGGTCGCCGCAGGGAATGCGAATCATAACAAAAGTGGGGAAAACCATACTTCGCTTTTTATTGTAATGTGCCCCCACACGCATTAAAAATAAATGAAAAATCAATGGATTATATGGCCTTTTGACACCCACGAATGCTATTACAGAGTGGATAGTGAAAAGATTCGAATAATTATAATCCCTAGATCCAAAAACGATTGTTTTTGCTGTATTTCCAGCGATATTCTAAAAAAATTGAAAAAAGTCAGTTACAATCGTACATAATAAAAAAGAAGTAAACCAGGTCTTGAAAACTATGGGCTCATTAGTTTACTTTTTATTAGGCTGCCTGTCCGTTCCGAACGTTGGCGATCATTCTGGCTATGATGATTTTGTTGGTAGCTATACGGTATACGGAATAGTTGTGTTAAGGTCATTCTATCTATACCATGCTCTCAGGTTAGCAAGCAAGGATATTCTTTTTCCTGGGACCCTTTTTACTTTAATTTTATCTTGCAAAATGCATTGGAGTAGCTTCTATCTGCTTTGATTTCTCATTATATCTTCCAAGTACTGCAGTTTACGGCTCTTCACGATGCGCGATGTTGACCAAATCTGCGGTTTTGCTTATCTTCCGTAGCACTTCTTCATTGGTGACTTTGTCCATAATATCTTCAGAATCCTTCTGTACAACCATAGCGCAAAAGCCTTAAATTTTGATAGACTTTCCGCCTTCAATGTCCACGTTTCTGCTATTAGCTTACTAAACCACCTATACCAGCAGCTCTGGTATAGCAATTGGTAATTATTTTGGAAGTAAAACTCGATTTCTACCAATCAGAAAATCAATCAGGTCTCAATGAGGCCACAGAATAAGTACACACTGGCCCCTGTATATACAAAATAGAGTCCCGGTTCTTTGATTTTCGCAAAGTAAACGGCCGTAACTCAGCGGCAGATCGCATAAGTTTGATTCTCAACGCCAACCACGACATTTTCATTTCTAAAAATTATACGAGCCATTCACCGTACCTCGGAGGGTACGTTAAGCCGTCAGTCCCCCTCAGCCAGTTGTGCATCGACACTATGATCTCCTCGGCAAAAATACCATACCATATTATTACTAGATACTAGCTGACCCGGCAGACTTCGTACTGCCTCAATAGACAGAAACAAACTTTTGTATACAATAAACTTAAAATAAACAAAAGGAATTCGTAATTAACCCTTAAACGCCCAACCTTTTTTAGGTTCCATGTACGCCCAAGGGTGGGTAAAAAATGTCCACCTCGAAAATAGCTAATATATTTATTGAGGGTTGTTGGAAATGGATTAAACTTAAGAATCTTATGCTTAATAAACACAGCATCTTCTAAAATATTAATATAAACGATTTACAAAGCTTACAACAAAATTAAAATGTATATCAAAATTAACATACCAGTAAAAGCCAGTAATTCAGATTTGTCGATTTTCTCCACATTCTTCCTTTCAGCCTCCTCATTGGCGGATAATTATGTAGATTATGTAATTATACATCGATAATTATATGGATTATCTTCCTACCAACGAGAAATTATATAGAAACCTTTAGGAACTAGTTTTAACAAGGGTGTACTTTTTATGCCCATCCATATTTAACTCAAGGTGCTACTTTTATTTTCAAAAATATCGGTAGAACCAAATTAAAATTCGATAAAGGACTGTCTTTTTAACAATAAATAATTTTTTTAAAATTTTTGAACATGTAATAAATATGTTACAAGGGAATACGCATTAGGTGGACATTTTTTACCCACCCTTGGGCGTTTAAGGGTTAATAAACAAAAATGCTCGAGGTCAATAAAGTTTTATTATTATTTTTAATTAATTACACATGATGTTTGAAGTAATAAAGTTTAGTTAGAAGTAACAAAATAAAGTTTGTAGTGCAACAGTTACAATCTTAAATTTGTTTCTTATAATAAATATAACAGCTTTATTTTATCTACATTTAAAACAACCCTGTATTTATAATTGGGTTTGGGGTTGTCCAACTATATAGGTGTTGATTAATCAAAATTAAATTAAATTAAAATTAAATATTATTAAATAAAATAAAATAAAATTTCTTAAAATTGAATAAAAGTAAATAAAAATAAATAAAACTGAATAAACTAAAAATAATAAATAAATTTAAAAAATAATTAAATTAAATAAAAGTAAATAGGATCTAACAAGAATATTTAAAATTTAATAAAATGAAATAAAATAAAAAAATAAATGGAATTAAAAAATGAAATAAAATAAAATAAACACTCAAATTAAATAAAATTAAACAAAATTAATTAAATTAAATAAAATTTTATCAAATAAAAATGTATACCATTTTTATTCAGTTGCAATGCGAAGGCAAAACAATCTTAGTTTTCAATTAGAATACGGAGTGCAATCCAGCTCTCTGAATCGCGATTTTCGATTCTTATTGGAATCTCATCTGAGAGAGCGCAGGCTTGTTCTCCATTTTATTTTATTTTATTTTATTTTATGGAGAACAAGCATGCGCTCTCTCCGATGAGATTCCAATAAGAATCGAAAATCGCGATTCAGAGAGCTGGATTTCACTCCGTATTCATATTGAAAAGTAAGATTGTTTTGCCTTCGCATTGCAACTGAATAAAAATGGTATACATTTTTATTTTATAGTCGTATTACTCCGTAGAGTAACTAGGTGCATTTTCCGTTGGAACTTTACCAAGCTGCAGACGGGAGATGTGAATTGCATAGTGTAGAATTCCTTCCCTTTGTCTTTACTGCAGCATCCATTTGGATTGCAATTTGTAGAAGCCCTGGAGGTGTCACCAGGGAAGTGTACCAATAAGTTTTTCAATTTAAAAATCTTTCAGTAATATTTTCAATATTTTCAGTATTATTAATGTTACTACTAGGATTGAAAAACTTCATCTTTTAAAATTTTATCATTTGCTGCTTGTTCTTTTCGTGTGCTCAGAACTTTTCTCCTGCTTGCCGTTCGTCAGAAAATTTCGGTTTAAAAATTTTTTTTGAAAATTTCTAAAAATTAAAAAATTCATATTTTCCCCAATTTAAGTCCAAAAGTTAAACAGTTGCACTTGAAATTTGTTGCTCATTCTTCTTCTGTCCTCAGAATATTTCTACGTTTTAAGATATTGTATTTCGGATGCCGATTACGGTAGAGAAAAAATTTTAGTACGGTTCTACTCGAAATTCAGCAAGCAGTATACCCACTTAATTTCGTATTTTTCACGCCATTATTGTGAGAGTTATGGCGTCATGGGTAACCCCCTTATGACCTATGGATATAAAATATAGATAACAACCTACTCCCAGACCGGTCGAATATACCTGCCAAATTTCATAAAAATCGGTTAAGTTGTTTCGGAGGAGTATGGCAACAAACATCGTAAAAAGAGCATTTTTTACATATAGATATAAAATTTTTGGTGGCTACTAAATAACGTTATAAAACCGTATAAACGTTCCCTGAACTTCCGCAAATAATTCAATATCAAAATTAGCCAAATCGGTTCAGCCATTCTCGAGTTTTAGCGAGACTAACGAACAGCAATTGATTTTTATATATAAGATTACTTCCACAAAGCATTTGACACAGTGGAAAAAGACGCTATCTTAAAGCCACTATTAGAATGCATAATAGACTACAGGTATGAGAAAATTATTCGAAATTTACACGAAAATGCAACAACAACTGTAAACCTTCATTGCCTGACTGATGAGATAAAAATTGGCAGAGCGACGCAGCAGCGATATTTTTTGTCGCAAAAAAATATTTATAACAGCCATGGAGTATGCATTTGAACAATTAGTATGGAACGGTGGATATAAACATCAATGGACAGAAATAAATCACCTTCGATATGCCGATGACATTTTTCTCATAAGACAAGACTTCCCAAGTAGCACCGAATGGGTTTATTAAATATTTTAAGGATGCTTTAAAATTGTAGAATAATACTAAAATTAAAACAATTTAGTTTTTAAGTAAACTTTAAGGTTTCAATAAAACTGCTCTCAGCAAAAAAGAGCCCACTGAAAGAGGTCAATAAAACCAAAAATAAAAACCTTCTTAAACCTATGTTTTCGCAACTAGTTTTAAAGCTGCCGTGGAGGTACTTTTAAAACCATGTTAAAAGACGCTTGAAGTGCACGCAGTTTTATAGCAAACTTAAAAAGGTTTTCACACAGAACAAGTAAAAACTTCGTTTGTATATTGGTATAAAAATTTTATTGAAAAACTATTAAGGTTGTTGTTTATTGAAAGGTTTATTGTTGGTCTGTGTCCATCGAACTGGCAAGTACCACACGTTACCATCGATCAGTGAATCATGTTGCCCTTTGAGCACTCTTAAATTTATCGTTTAACATCGACTTGAGAGTCGCTACTAACATCAGTTTTTAAAAATGTATATCATATTTCTCGATGTCACCTATGCTATAAGTACAATATGATAATATCAGCAGAAAAAAACCAAATGTGTGACAACATCTAAATACCCACTACGATGTAAAATCGAAATTGATGAGAAAATAATAAAGCAGGAAGCAAGGTTTAGATATCTGGAAATATATATAACCAGTTACGAAGATGTTGAAGAGGAAGTACGACAACAAAGCTTAAAAACAAGTAAATCGGCGGGCTCCCTTAATGACAGAATCTGGAAGAAAAAACACCTAAGATAAGACAAAAAGCAAGAATCTATAAAGCAGCAATTAGACCTATATTGACATACACGGTGGAAACAAGACCAGATACATCTAAATCGAGACGACTACTAGAATCAACAGGGATGAAAATACACCGACGAATATCAGGAAAAAGTCTGTTGGATAGGGAGAGAAGCGAAAACATAAGAAGATCATGCAATGTAGAAGACATAAATGGATGGGTGACGAAACGGAAACAGGAGTGGAACGAACACATTAGTAGAATGGCAGAGGATAGGATAGTACGAATAGCACGAGATAAGTCACCAAATGGACGAAGAAGTATTGGCAGACCAAGAAAAAGATGGTGCGATAACTTAAATAATTTAGGAGGCTAATAGTGAAGATGAAACAGGCTTTAAAGCCTACATACAAAAAGGAAGAAGAAGGAAGATCTGTTGTTACCAACATAAGCAACCAATAGGAGCATTTAAACAAGGCATGGAGAAAGGAAGATCAGCGTGCGTAAAGATGAAGGTTTCTTATCAGAAGTCTTAATTTATGACTTAGTACCATCATCAAATGCTATGTATTTTTTACGTTATTATAAGGAGTAGAGGCTTAGGTACTTTCTCACGTTTCTTTATGAAAGCTAGAAGGCCTTCGAGATGTTAGAGACGCCTCTTAATAATTGCATGGGTGGGCCGTGTACGACCCATTTTGACGACCGTACGTAGATTGGGCAAGGAATGACAAACTATTAACACAATAAAATAGCGCAAAAAACGGATAGGCACTGTAATAAAAAGAAGATACACTGGGGTGCAAAATTAACCGGACACATTAAAAATGGGTCATTTTTGAGGTCTCGAATTTCCTAAACTTGTGGTCCGATTTAAGTGATTTTTTTAATATATTGTAGCCTTATTCTTTACCAATATCGCTGTAATAGTAATGTTGCTAAACAGTTAAATTTTCATTGTATGCCGGGTGTATCAATCAAACTGTGTTTTTTTTTAAGTTCGCATTATCTTGTTGAATATTCTAGCATTTATAAAATACTAAAATTAGAATCCAACTATAGCCTTATGTTTTCTCAACTTTTTCTTTTTTGATTCATTCGATTACATTGGATAATAAAAAAGTTAGGTACTTTAACAACTAGCCAAGTTTTTCATCAATACAACGTGTTTTTTAAATAATAATTTCCAAACTTTAAGGGCTAATGCATGAAAAAATAATGACAGTTTGCTTTATCGCATATATGTCTGCAAATGCTTCGTTTCCGAGATAGGGGGTGTTGAAAGTTTTCTTACAAACTGACGATTTATTTATTGCTTTAAAACCCGTTGAGGTATGCAAATGAAATTTGGTGGGTTTTAAGAAGTAGGTATTGCACATTTTTTGACATACAATTAAGAATTTAATATTCACCATTGGCGCTCGTACGGGTAATATGAGGGCTTTTATTACCCGTATGCGCGCCAATGGTGAATATTAAATTCTTACCTGTATATCAAAAAATGTACAATGTATTTACGTCTTAACACCCACCAAATTTCATTTGCATATCTCAACTGGTTTTTAAGCAATAAATAAATCGTCAGTTTGTAAGAAAAATTTCAACACCCTCTATCTCAGAAATGAAGCATTTGCGGACATAGGTTTATAAGCAAATTGTCATTATTTTTTCATGTAGAATTACCCCTTAAAGTTTGTCGCACTTATTTAGAAACACCCTGTATTGATAAATAACATGGCTTGTTGTTAAATTTCCTAACTTTTTTATAGTTCTACTCAATAGAATGAATCAAAAAACAGTTGAGAAAACATAAGGCTATAATAGTTTGGTTTTAATTTTAGTATTTTATAAATGCTAGAATATTCCACAGGGTGATGCGAAGTTTAAGAAAAAAACACAGTTTTATTGGTACACCCGGTGTGCAATGAAAATTTACCTGTTTAACAACAATATTATTACAGCGATATTTATAAAAATAAGGCTATAACATATTAAAAACTTAAATCGGACAACAGGTTTAGGAAATTCGAGACATCAAAAATGACCCATTTTTAAGGTGTCCGGTTAATTTTGCACCCCAGTGTAGATATCAAGAGTCCTTAAATATAGTTATAATCCAGGTCAACCATCGCCAAACTAAAAATAACCGTACTATAACCTAAGTAATGCGTCGATGTGATGTGATTAATTTTGTATAAAAATATAAAATCACAAATGTGCTTTTATAGAGATATGACAAGATCTCGGTCATATAACGTATAGGTTAAGGGTCAAACACTCGTAAATTAAAAAGAGTTTGAATGCGACATAAATTCCAAGAGCGATATCTATATTATAAATAAATTTTACGAGGGTATATATAAAGCAAACGCCAAATTTACGATTAGGGGGATATAAAATTGCAACGATGTGGTTAGGTTGCCTTCAGACTCCGTCGCAATATGTTACGAAAAAATGAACGGGGGCAAAAGCAAGGGTATGCGATTTTATTGTCCTGTATACCTTCGTTCTCGACTACGTATCAAAAAACTGAAATATTGCCAGCAAGAAGGTCCTGTATATTGCTCGTAAATTTCTTTTCTACACTTTATAAATATAAAAAAAGTCTCCTGGAACTGGAACTTATATACAATATGGTTTTATACCACCCATACTAAGTGGAGATTTTTTATATAGAGTAAAAGAAAATTTAATTTGAGTCATAGAATTAAATAAACCACAAATAGTGGTTATAGCAATTCGCCCTTGCGCGTGCAAACGGAGATAAGTCCAAAATTGCCATTTTGAGATATAAACGTTTAAAAATTTTTATGAATTTATAAGAAAATTTTAAATGAAACAACTTAAATCTAATTAAAGATGAATTAAAAAACTTTATTTAATTTTACAAACTAAAAGAAAATATTAAACTGTAATCTTGAAAATCATTATAACATGAGAAAAAAAATAGTTATATCCAAATGCACAAAACTCTAGCGTACATAATCCTATCTGCACTAATCTTCATCTAGTATATCTTCTTCCTCTTCTGAACAGTAGTCTGCAACATCGCTCTGTGTAGGTAAGTTTTTATAGAAATCGTGAAATACGTCATCTATGTATCGTAATAAATCCATTAGATTTTTTTTTGAAGAAATTGGATTTGGATATTTACATTTTGGTAGATTTAATGGAGGACATGAAAAACCTCTTCTAAGAAAATTCATTGTTTTAAATGGTTCATCCTCTTTGTAACTATTTTTATATGAAAACAGTCCAAATTCTTTTTGATATCTAATCCATTTAATATCTTTCCAAATAAAGCGGTTACCGTCATTATCTACCTTTCTTACTTTTAATAAACTCTTTAGTAAACTTGCAAAATCAATAAAATCATTTCTAGTCATTTCTTGAACCTTAAAGGGATATCTTTTACCACACAGTCGAACAAGTTGATACCAGTCTCTTGGATGTTCAATTCGGCTTTCATATTTTTTCTTTTTTTTTTTCAATTATCGAATAGTCGCTATCACGCTCCATTCTTGTGTGTCCTGGAATTAAAAGTTTATGATTCAATGTATCGAGACCAAAATTAACCATTAAGACCATAAACATTGCAATGAGATGCGAGTTTTTATTCTGCCCTCCACAAGTGTCCGAATACAATGTTATTTTTCCTACTTTTGGTGGGATTTCTAAGAGCTCTTTATACAAACAAGAAGCTATTTGATTGGCTCCACGACCAGAAATGGTTTCATACCACATACAACAAGTAGTTTTGTTATTACCACAATCATGAATTGTAAGGTTGTACGTCCATAGTTGCCTTTTATAAAAACCTATTGAAGTGTTTAGGCTGGGCGTGGGTAAACACTGCTGCAAATCAAAAGCAAAAACTCTCTGGGTATTGTCATCTTGACAAATTATTTTATCTTTTCTTTTTGCTACATATGCAGCTTCTGCTTCTTCTTGATGCCGATTTAGTTCTCTTCTTATTCTTTCCTTTTGTTCTTCTTTCTTTTCATTCACCATAGTGTCATGTAACTTGTCACAAGTTTGACATGTATCACAAGTTTGTATGAAAAATAGTCTCATATATCTTTCTATTTACGGGACTTTGAGGTTGGATTCAAACTTTATATTCATCATACATTCTGGTCAATGTATAAAAAGAAGGTAAAAACGTCTATCTCTAGTTTTTTCACGACAATAATGACTTTTGTATGTAGGTATAAGACGTATAGGTATGTTGCTTTATCATGTCAATTCTGTCTGAACTTATTTTATTCGCAGGTATATGGCTTCCTCTTTTATCTTCTTTTGTTATACCCGAAAAGCTAGTTTTTGTAGTAACATTTTCTATAAACTTATTCGACAAATCAAATGTTTTTTGAAAGCACTGTTTACAAACTTCAACGAGCTCACCAGCGATCTTGAAGTGATACTGCTAGCTAGATGCTCTTGTTTTTGATGAATTAAGTTTCATTGTCTTTTTTTCCTGTCTCAAAATAAGACTTGAACAGTAAGCAACCCTTTTATTATAACCCAAATGGTAATACAAATAGACTTAACTCCATTGGCACTGACCGACATTATAGTGTCAACAGAGTCTATTTGACATAAATGTCTTGAACACATTTCAAAATGAGTTATCTTCGGTATCACTAATAAGTTTTGCTCGTAAACGTAAACAACAGAGATAAATCCTTTTGCCCAATAAAATTTCGATCGAAAACGTGTTCATTTATGAAGTTATCTCCATTTGTATATTTTCAGACTTAACTCCGTTTGCATGCGCAAGACCGAATTAAAGCTAAAGCTACGATGAATAAACTAATTAATAAACTAATCAGGCTTCCGGGTTAAACTGCGTCGATATTCACAGGAGTAAGTTTTCGACACCTTTTCTGATTTGCGCTTCCGGGGTCAGTCTCCTGCCCCCCTCCCCTTCCCATTACATTTTGTCCCCTATTTTTCTAATTGTCATTTATACTAACCTTACTATTTGTCATCTAGTACTTGGAATTCTTTTAACAGTTCTGTTAATTTGTTTCTTTTACCTTTTCTATAAATGAAAATTCTTCTTCTTCTTTTATAGGTGCCGTTTTCTTAGAGAAGGTTGGCGATGACTTCTGCAAAGTTTCTATATTTTGGGCTTTTTTTATTAAACTTTGAAAGTCTAATCCGGTCCATTCTTGGAAAGTCTAATGTTACGCAGTCCGGTCATTTGGTATGTTTTACGTTTCTTGACAATTTCTGTTCACCTTCTCTATTAATATGCCTTAAAACTTTTTCATTTCTAACGAGTTCGGTCCATGGAATTTTCAGCATTCGACGAAATACCCACATCTCAAAGCTCTCTAAACGTTGTCACGAGCTGACTGTTAACGTCCAAGTTTCCATGCCGTGTAAAAGTACACTATAATGTATATGTTATAGTCAAAGCCCGAATTTCAGGCACTCCTAGGTTTGACTAGGCAATCCTCAGGTCTGACTGACGGTCTTAGTCAAAGCCCGAAATAAATTACAGTTTCGGCCTTTGATAGTCAAACCTAGGAGAGACTAAGTTGGTTAGGCAAAGGTCGAAATTTAATTTTATGAAATCGGGGTTTGACTAGTCAAACCCCGATCAGCTATTAAAATATCGTAATTTGTTAGATTAGGTTTAATAAAACGTCATTTTTTAACTTCATTGTTTATTATTTTTATATGGTCGTAATTAAAATAAATAAATTAGTGTTTATTCTCACATGTTGAGGCATTATGGCACTTAGTTTTTCTTAAATATCCCCAGAACACTTATATTTAGAAAAACGAAAACTGGTACGCTTGTTTATCTTCCAGAGATAAATCGATTCCATCAATAATTACGAATTTCTAGTACCGGTCATAGGCGTCCGTTTTGAGTAGCAACTTCCAAGCATTTTTGATACTGAATTATTAAATTATAAGGCATTCTAGTACTAAAATGTACTCCTACTTTAAGTCTATAAAACGCACCGTTTTCTAGAAAAATCGATTTCAAAATTTTTAGTTTTTTGAATTTGAAAAAAATTTTCAGTAGTAATTGCACGAGAGCTCTAAAATTATCGATTTGTTTCCCGAGTGACACTTTGACAGTTTTATTTCACGGCCCGAAGGGGAGTGAAATTATGTCCAAGTGGCACGAGGGCAACAAGTCGATAATAATCTTAGAGATCGAGTGTAATTCGCTGAGATTATTTCATGAATAAAACTGTCTTTTTAAATAATTTAAACTAATATTTTATTGATATCTTCACCCGAATATTTGCTAAACGTGTTTCTTGGTGTTCTCTGTGACAAGTTGTAAAACATTAATTGTCACTGAATGTTCATTTTTGTACAGTAACGAAGGGCATCTGACGTAATGCTTGACGACCTAATATTATCAAAAATTATCACTTTAATTTTTATTTCTGTAGCTTTCTATTGGTCAGAATCTTCTATGAATGAAATCCTCAGAAAAATACGGTGTATTTTACCGACTTAAAGCAAAAGTAGCCATTAGTACTAGAGTACCTCATAATTTAATCATCAAGTATCAAAAATGCTTAAAAATTAGAGAAAAAAAGTTTCTTTATATACGTAAGTATACGTCCAAAACGGACGTATAATATGCGTCATATTATGACCTGTACTAGAATTTCGCAAAAGACGTACCAGTTTTCGTTCTTCTAAATAATTTTTTAATGTTTTTTCAAATTAAAAAAAAAACGAAAAATTTTCGAATTGATTTTTCTAGAAATGGTGCATCCTACCGAATTAGAGCAAAAATACCTTTTAGTACCATAATACCTCACAATTTAATAATCCAGTGTCAAAAGTGCTTAGAAGTCAATTACAAAAAAGTTATGCGATAAAATATCCGTTGCCCTACCCAAAATAGCTACAGAAATCTGAATTAAATCGATAATTTTTGATAATCTCCCGTCGTTAAGTATATTACGTCAGATGCCCTTCGTTGCTACGAAAAAATACATTCAGTGACATTAATGACAATTAATGTTTTAAAAATTATAAAACTTTCAATCGTCAAATATTTAAAAAAACTGGGTGTTTAATGGTATTTACATAAATAAATTACAATAAAATTTTGGTTTTGAACAGTTTTATTCATGAAATAATCGCAACAAATTGCACTCGACCTCTGAAATTAATATAGAATTTTTGCTCACGTGACACTTTGACATAATTTCACTCGCCTTCGGCTCGTGAAATTAAAACTGTCAAAGTGTCACTCGGGAAAAATTCAATAATTTCAGAGCTCTTGTGCAATTACTACTGATAATTTTTGATAATATCCCGTTGTCAAGCATTACGTCAGATGCCCTCCGTTACTACGTAAAAATGAACATTCAGTAACATTAATGACAAAAATTAATGTTTTACAACTTGTCACAGACAATACCAAGAAACAGGTTTAGCGAATATTCAGGTGAAGATATCAATTAAATATTAGTTAAAATAATTTAAAAAGACAGTTTTATTCATGAAACAGTCACAGCGAATTATACTCGATCTCTAAAATTATTATCGACTTTTTGCCCTCTTGACACTTTGACATAATTTCACTCTCCTTCGAGTCGTGCAATTAAAACTGTCAAAGTGTCACTCGGAAACACATCGATAATTTTAGAGCTCTCGTGCAATTACTACTGAAAACTATACTCTAATTAATTATCATCATCTATTTGGGAATTTCTGTGGATGACCCTCATGACATAGCAGAATCTTTCAGTCAACATTTTTCGAATTCCGTAAAAAATTTAATTAGTCAAACTTCACCTGACTTCTAATCGAAAGAATCTTTCTTCGCCTATACGTTAAATCCTGTTAGTGATGAAGAAATAAAAAATATAATTAAAGATATCTCAAAACAATCCTCGGCCCGACTGGATGAGATCCCGTATTCTACGTTAACACGTGTATCTCATAACATTAGAGACCGACCGAATGTGACTTTTTTGGCCGAAGACGAAGCCGATGCCGAAGTTCGGCCTGAAGGATACCTTCGGCCGAAGCCGAAGCCTAAGCCGAAGGTGACTAAATATTTGCATTTATAGTAGAGATAGTCGATGGTCGATGTTTTGCCATTAATATTTAGGTAGTCAAAACACCAGTAATCTCGAGTTTTAACAAATACAATAAAATTATTATAGTTTCTCAGAATTTCACTACGTGAGAAATATTCAAATGAAGATCTTTGAGACATCTTGGCCTACTGTTAAAATTTATATCCTACCTACTACCTGAAAGTTTGTAAAACGTTTTGGTTTATTAGGGTGTAAAAATAGGGTGTAAATATTATTCTCAAAGTATCAAAGGCTCGCCGAAGCATATTGTTTAGAGATTATTTATATAGTATAGTATACTCGGAGCATTTTATTATTCCACTGTCAGCGAAACCTTCGGCTTCGTTTTGGCCGAAGCCGAATTTTGGCCGAAGGTTTAAATATTGGCCGAAGCTGGCCGAAGCCGATGCCGAAGCCGATTAATCAGTCGGTCTCTACATAACATATATAAACAATTAACATTTCTAGTAAACCTTTCATTTTAGGAAGGGATTTTTCCTCAAATTCTAAATACTGCTTTAGTTGTGCCTATACCTGCATTAAAAAGGTGACAAATCAAAATTTGATAACTATCGAGGCCTATCACTTGTATCTATGTTTTCAAAAATGTATGAGAAGGCATTTCATACACGTCTCCTCTCGTATATTAACAAACACAACATTATAGAAAAGTCTCAATTTGGTTTCCGTGACGGTATAAGTGTGCAAGATTTACTAGTAGCGCTGTGCAATCATATTTTATCGAACTTTGATAAGGGTAATAAAGTTATCTGTTTGTTTTTTGACTTAGCACGAGCTTTTGAAACTGTAAATCATCCAATACTGCTGGAAAAACTTTATCCTAGTGGTGTTAGAGTAACTGCGTTAAAGTGGATCCACACCTTTTTATCGAAAAGGTTTCAAAAAATTAAGATCAATGTGAATGGGAATATAATATTTTCTTCATAAGAGTGTGTCCTCTCCGGAGTTCCACAGGGAAGTATCATTGGCTCTTTTATTTTTGATTTTCGTCAATGATTTAAATCAACTTATAAACGATAGCTCCACATGTTTGGTTCGGAATCCATTAGATAATTTTTCTGATGCAATAAACGTTCGAGTAGAAAACGTGGAACAGCAATCAGGCTGTTATGTCACTCATTTTACTGACGATACCACAGTACTAAATTCCAATCATTTTTTTCATGTAGTACAAAAAGCAAACTGTCTTGTAAAAAGTATGACTCATTACTGTTTAAATAATGCCCTAATCTTAAATGGATCAAAGACCAATATGGTAACCTTTTCACCTTCTACTATGCAGATTTTGATAATCTCCCGTCGTTAAGTATATTACGTCAGATGCCCTTCGTTGCTACGAAAAAATACATTCAATGACATTAATGACAATTAATGTTTTAAAAATTATAAAAGTAATGACTTTCAATCGTCAAATATTCATAAAAACTGTTTGTTTAATGGTACTTACATAAATAAGTTACAATAAAATTTTGGTTTTGAACAGTTTTATTCATGAAATAATCGCAACAAATTGCACTCGACCTCTGAAATTAATATAGAATTTTTGCTCTCGTGACACTTTGACATAATTTCACCATTTACCATTAGTAAAACTTGTTAAAGGGTCAGTGGTAAATAACCACTTCATTAAGTTGTTAGGTGTTTACCTGGATTCTAATTTGTCTTGGAGTTCTCACGTTGATTATGTAGTGGGAAGATTGTCTGTGCACTGATATGTTCTATGGCAACTTAGGAATTTTGTCTCCCTAGATATCTTAAAACTTTACTATTTTGTTCATGTAGAGTCAATTTTGCAATATTGCTTAGTTTGTTGGGGAAATTGCTCGCGAATTAATGAGGTGCTTGTTCTTCAAAAAAAAAAAAAAATTAATCGTACCTGACGTTTAGAAGGCGCTAGGATTCCTGTAGACCAGTTTTTAAGCAATTAAATATTTTAACTGTAATTTCGCTGTATATTTTCAGTTTTCTTGTTTATGTAAAGTCACATAGATGCAATTTTATTTGCAGAAATGGTGTTTCCTTAATGAGTGGCTACAACTTTCGTTACAGAAATGATTTGGTGAACCCTGTTCGCCACTTGACCGTTGTGGGCAAGGGTCTTCACCCAACATGCGTTCGTTTGTATAATAAATTACCTAATTATGTTAAAGAGTCAAATATTTATGTATTTAAGAGAACAGTTAAGGACTTAAAACACTTTGTATTCGTTAGAGGAATACTTGCAAGCATCTTTTTAACAATTTGTATGTTTTTGTGTATATTTTATATGTTTTTATGTTAACTGTTTTTATGTACCTATAGTTTTTACTCATAGATTGTATTTGACGCATTTCACTTGTAAAAGTCAGATGAAATAAAGAATATTGATTGATTGATTGATCATGATCAGCATCAGAAAAAATATAGGTAAAAACCTGCACGCAATACCAGAATTTTCATTTTCCTGCTGAAAAATGAATTGCCCTCTAGCGGTTTTGGATCACCAACGCGTAAACTTGGTTGCCTGCGAAGTGAACATACTTTAATGTGACATTTCGATTGAGCATCCCTTACTCCATAATATCTGGGGGATATCAAATCTAGGAAGTATCTGGAAAACGCGTTTCATCTGTACTTTTAGGAATTTCACACTCGAAGACATCGACAGCGTTGGCTGGGGCCGGGACTCGAGCTCCTGTCACGCGCTTCGTTGCATTTGTTTTTCTGCGAGCGAAATGAAAATAGTCGAGAGTCGGGAGAAATCAATCAATCAGATGATATCGTATACAAGCCTTCAACATTTTATTATTTTTCGAATAACTTTCACTCGTTTAGGTATTACGGAGACAAACATTAAAAAGAGTCTTCAGTAGAAATGTAAATATCAGATATGGGAATCTTCTTTTTTTTACTCAGAGGATATCACGTATTTTAAAAATATTTATTTTGAAATAAAAATCTCTTCTTTAAAATAAGATTTTGTGAGATTATATGAGAGAACCTAGTGTCAATAATCAAAATTTTCTGTTATTTTTATTTTGTTTGAAGGCAGGAAAGATGCAGAGATTTAATTTAGAATATAATATAAGCAAAACCCTCCTAAGAAAGGGTCTAAAAAATTTTTTTGGCTTAATTTGACAACTGTCGTGTTTATCTTGAAGTCCTTCAATAAATTCCTGTGCTTACAAATTGGCACATTTATTGTTCATAAAATACAACTATAGTCTTAGAAGGTGTATAATGAAAAAATGTGGTGAGCAACTTGGATAGTCCATAGCGGCTAGCTGCAGCTTCTGAACTGAGTAGAGAGCCTTTGAAGAGTTTGCTGTGGAACTCTGAGCACCTAATTTCCTTCTTTGTATATGAACAGAAATTAAAAAAAAGAATGTGTGTGTACTTTGTACGCACGTAAGAAGTTATACTTCTACTACATATTATGTGATTTTTAAGGCAATACCAAAAATTTAAAAAATAAAAGAATAAAACGCACACAAACACATTGAAAAATGCCACAAAGAAAAAATGATTTCTGAACGATAATAATTGTTGGCAAAAATTTTAAATACGCATTTTCTGAAAAAAAAATTATATAACAAATATACTTACAATCATAAAATGCATAAAAAAATAAAAACTTGCATCGGGAATCGAACCCGTGACTTTCGGGGCGCTTTGATTCGTAATCGAAGCCTAGACTCACTCGTCCAATTCCACATTATTTGTCATGTGGAAAAATAGGGTAACTGAACGTTTTACTGTTTGACAGTTGTTTTGAATATAATTAAATTATATAATTTAAATTTTGTGGAAGAAAATATTAAAATATAATTGATGCATTCGACCGTTACTTGATGGAAGTTCATTTTATCTAACAATAAAACACTGAAAACGTTTGTTTTCTATACTTCCACAAAATTTATTATAACTAAGTGACTACACCTGTTTCGGCGTAGTGCCTTTCTCAAGTGATATAGTTTACAATGTGTTTGCCTTTTTAAGTCTTCAACTGAAGAGGTTGGGGAGTGGGGAGCTGTTTGTCTCGAGTTGGTCATTCAGAATTATATCTGTATTTTTCAGTGTATTAATTTCCATAGATTCTAAAAAAGATAGCTTAAGGCCTTTATTTTGAATATGTAGAATTTGAAACTCTTCATTGAAAGAATGATTATGATCTAGAAGGTGAAGTGCGTATGTAGAAGTGTCTGTTTTTCTATTGTTGAATGCCCTTTTGTGTTCTGCTAACCGTTTGTCAAAAGTTCTGCCAGTTTGACCGATGTACGTTTTCGGACATTCACCACAAGTTAGTTTGTACACACCACTCTGTAATTGCTTTCTCTTTCGGCTTTTATTGTTCTTAATATATTTGCTTAAGTTGTTGTTAGTTCTGAAAGCTGGTGTTATGCCTTTCTTTTTTATGTATCTGGCTATTGTTGTTGTTATCTTGCCAGTATATGTGAGAGAGCAGAAGGTACTGGGTTCTTTCTGTGGTGGTGGATACACTAATTTCAGGGCTTTCTTATGGAGTTTTTTGTTTAAAATTTTGTTAACTGTTTGTTCGTTATAGCCGTTGTTTACTGCTATTTGTTTAATGATGTTTAGTTCTATCTCAAAGTTATTTTTTGTCATGGGAATTTCTGTCAGTCTATGTATCATGCTATGGTAGGCTGCTAATTTGTGTTGTGTAGGATGGGATGATGAATTGTGTATAGTTGTGTCAGTATGGGTAGGTTTATGGTATACGGAGAACTCATGTTTGTTGTGTAGTCTGGAAATCGTTACATCTAGAAAGTTTATGGAGTTATTCTGTTCTGTTCACTAATTCACTTCATAATAATATTGAGTTTACGATAGAAACTCACTAGTCATTTGTATCTGAGTTTAGCGAACAGACTATACCTGGGAGTACCAATGCACAGTTATGGAGATAAAAAAGCGGAAGTTGCTTAACAAATATACAAAGCTAACAGAATAACAGGATGTTTTAAACATATTCTCTGGCTAAACACATCTACGGACAGAAACAAAGGCCAAGATTTATAAGACAATTACGACTTACACTGCGGAGACAAGACTTAACATCAAAGGGACAACAAGACTGATGGAAACGTGTGAAATGAAATTTATCCGAGATATCACAGGAAAATCATTATGGGGCAGACAACGTAGCACAGACCTCCGGCAAAGCTGTAATATAGAGAACATAAATGACTGGAAACTGAAAAGAAAAAAGAATGGTATAGTCATATAAGCAGAATGGGAGAAAGAAGACTGGTAAAAGTAGCACGAGACAGATTACCAAACGGCCGAAGGAGTAAAGGAAGGCCAAGGAAGGAACGGAGTGAAAACCTGGATATCTGATGAGTAGGCATCCGAAGATGGAATAGGCGCGGGCCTATTAAGGAAGCAGAAAGAAGAAGAATATACAACGAAACGATATCTATCCTTTCCGAAATGGAGTAAACCACGGTATTAAAGTTGCCAAGATTACACATTAATGCTTACAACTAATACTCGCAAAAGGATCCTCCAATTTCATGTGGTTTATGTGTTTATATTTAATCATGTTATGGTACTTGGTGTGACAAATGTGACAAAAAGAAACAATAGCTGTGTGAAGAAATAAATTAAAATCTAAACCATTGACCTACTAAATCACCTAATTAAAGAAGTAATTATAATTTTTAAAGTTTAAAAGTCTTTTTATATAAATAATATAAAGTATTGGGTTGAATTTAAAAATTTAAGGATTTAATATATACAAGGTATTGCAAGGACTTTAAAATGATGTCTTATTTGAAATAAGAACGGAGACAGGAATTAGACAGGGAGACACTATATTATCTCCAAAATTATTTACTCTTGCATTAGAAGGTGTGTTCAAGAAGTTAAATTGGGAACAACGTGTAATTACGATCGACGGCAGATCTTAAGGAATCTAAGATTTACAGATGACATAGTACTCATAAGCAAAATACAGAAGAACTAATCTACATGCTAAAGGAGCTTAAACAAGAATCCGAAAAGGTTGGTCTAAAAATTAACTTAAATAAAGCAAAAGTGATGACAAATCAAGAGATCACAATCGACTGAGATGGAAGTGAAACCTAAAGTGTAGAAGAGTATATGTATATACCTAGGACACAAGATCAAACTAGTCAAGCAGAATTAAACAGCAAAAATAACTAGAAGAATACGAATGACTTTGACGGTAGTAGGAAGACTCAGTGATGTGAAAAACAAAAAGGTACCAGTAAATTCAAAGAAAAGGGTATTCGACAGTATTATATTTTACCAGATGGAATGAAGACCATGAACTTAAAGAGGTATGCAGGAGTATCTCTAAGGGACCATAATATACGAAATGAGGACGTGGGAAGCAGGACGAAGGTGGAAGATGTAACGACCATAGCCTAGTATTATGTAAAATAGGAATCATTATCAAATATTTCACACCTAAGAGGGCAGCACCAACACAAACAAAAATCAAAGTCGAAGGACTACATACGGAATCCACGGAATACTTATACAGGAAAAGAATAGCAGAGAAGATTGCTTAGAATGGAATATTAGAAAACGATAACATCGATTAAAGCTGGCAAAAACTCAAAAATAACATAATCGACGCTGCAACAGAATCACTTGGAGAGAGAAAAGTAAAGAATACTCACATATTAAAGAAGAAAACCCCGTGGTTTAGAGCGGAAGTTAAGATAAAATGCGAAGAAAAGAAGAAAGCCTTTTTATAATACACAACAAACCAAACACAAGAGGCATACAACCACTACAAACGAATCAGAAACGAAACGAATACTTTAGTCAGACAAATAAAAAGGGAGCACTGGCAGAGTTTCTTAAAACAGATGGAACACGACTTCTACGGAACACAAAAAGAAGTATGGAGAATGATCAGAGGGCAAAGAAAGGAGATGAACGAATTAATAAAAGCGAAACACATTCAGAAGGAAACATGGGCAGACTACTTCCGATCTCTATTTGCTAAAGGTCACGATAATGAACCACCAACACCTGAAGTTACGACAAACGAAGAAATAAACATCAAGGAGGGAGAGATAAACGAAGCATTAAGAAAATTAAAAAATAGAAAATCTCCAGGAGAGGACAGAATATTGAACGAACTCCTAAAGTACGGAGAACAAGATCTAACTAAACAACTATTAAAACTAATACAAAAAATAATAGAACAAAATAGAATACCACAAGAATGGAGATCAAGCATCCTAATACCTCTCTTAAAAAAAGGAGAAAAATCAGACCCGGAGAATTACGGAGGGATTAACTTATTAAACACAATATTAAAATTAACAACAAAAGTGATAACAAACAAATTGAATGAAATTATAACATTAGCAGAAGAACAACAAGGTTTTAGGTCGGGAAGATCATGCACTGACGCTATATTTATAATGAGGCAAGTTCAAGAGAAACCGTTGGAATACAACAAACCGGCATATATATGTTTCGTGGACCTTAAAAAAGCGTTTGACAGGGTCACATTAAAGGACGTTATCCACTTGTTATACTCGAGAGAGGTACCTCTGAGAATAATTAAAACGATAGAAAACATCTACCAGAACAGCACAATAAAAGTAAAAGTGGAAGATGAACTAACTGACCCAATTGAAACCGGCAATGGGATAAGACAGGGGGATTCCTTGAGTCCTTTATTGTTTAACCTGATTATGGACGACATAATAAAAAAAGTAAGAACTAAAAAAGGATACCAAATGGGAGAAAAACAACTTAAAATAATCTGCTATGCGGACGATGCAATACTAATCTCTCAAAGTGAAGATGATTTACAACGTATGCTGCACCAATTCAACATAGTCGCCAGAAAATTTAACATGTTAATTTCCTCAAAAAATACAAAATGCATGGTTATAACAACAGATCCAATAAGATGTAAATTGGAGCTGGAAGGTCAGATAGAACAAGTGATGGAGTTTAAATATCTAGGCATCACACTATCTAGCTACGGACGTCTCGAAACAGAAGTGGAAGATCAAGTGAATAGAGCAAACACAGCCGCAAGTCGCCTGAATGACACAATATGGAGAAATAAAAATATCGGGAAAGAAATGAAAGGCATAATTTACAAAACACGACCCGACACAGAGAGGACAAAAAGATTGCTCGAAACAGCGGAGATGAAAACCCTTCGAAAAATCGATGGTAAGACTCTATGGGACAGAGCTAGAAGTACAGATATACGACGGAGGTGCAAGGTGGATAACATTAATAACTGGGTAAGAAACAGAAGAATCGAATGAAATGACCACATAAGCCGAATGACAACAAATAGGGTAGTCAGGACAGCGAGAGGCGGTTCCCCAATAGGAAGACGATCAGTGGGAAGACAACGAAAACGATGGAACGACAATTTACTAGAGGCATATTGAAAAAACAGACAGAGTCATGTCTATACAAAAAGAAGAAGAAGAAAAAGAAGAAGAAGAAGAAGAAGAAGAAATGGAACTGGGTAGGATACGTGGCACGACAAACCAACGAAGGGTGGACGAGAAACATTGTACATTGGAGACTACGCGAGCACAATCGTAGTAGAGGAAGACCACAAAAACGATGACTAGACGACATCAAAGCAAAAATGGGGAGACTCTGGCACCAAATAGCACTAAACAGAGAAGAATGGAGAAATCATGGGGAGGCCTTTATCCGGAAGTGAATGCAAAACGACTGAACAAGAAGAAGAAGATTTGACCCCCATTGCCATTAAAAAATGTTGGTTTGATTCTCCGGCTTAGAGGTGAACAAAAATATTCGAACATACCGGAAAAATGTGTCACACTTTAATCAATAATCGACCTGTCGCTTGGCGTTTCAAATTTGTTCCTGATTATAAATACCTCTATTTTGTTTTGTTCGGCCACCCTATAGGTATATATTTCCATCCAAGTTCAAAACAATTTAAGTACTTCATTCATTAATAACTTTTGTTCGCCAAATCACTCTCAGAATTGATCAAACTCCAAGAAAACGGCAATATTCGTTTCTCACACATTTGACTCCTCTGATTTAATATACTTGCAGTACTGAGTGAGTGTAGAGAATCGTTGAAAACTAATCAAAAGTTTCCGACGGAAAGTGGGAGAATTTATTAAACGCATTACTCAGTCAGCAGAGAAATAGTATCAAAAAATTAGCAGGATAAATTTTCAAAGTATGAAAATAAATAACACAGAAAAAAGGCGAATCTTGGAAAAAGTAAAGCCTCATTTGGCGTTTTAAAACTTCAGAATTTCGTTCAGAATATTAATCCTTTCAGCACATGTCCACACGATTGGGTGGGTTTGTTTTGAACTGATGTAAAACTGCTAAATAGTAAAATCTAGCGTTCAGTACGAAGGTCGATGGTTGTGTAGGTTCAGTGTTGTGCTTTCCGCTACCTTACGCGATTGTTGACTTTATTTTGTCTCGACAGTCACAACTGATCTTGCAACTAAGGGGATCGTCAATTCAGTAAGAAATGTAAATCGATTTTTATTATTAAAATATGTCAATAATAATCTGTAAATGCCTGTAGATTACTAACACATGCTTATTTAAAGCACCTATACATAGATATTTTCAAAAATGATATTAATAATTTTCAAATATCCAATTACATCACTACCAACACAACTGTGTGGGTTTGGTGATCGTTATTGTTGTTCTCTCTGTTTACAGATTTTGACTTTAACAAACCAGAAGGAGTCAAATAGCCTTAGCAAAAGCCTTTATGACAGCCATTTCTCGGATTTTGATCAAGAAGGAGAAGATACTCGTGAGAATTCCCTAATTCACAACAAAACCCCGTCTTTTAAAAATGACATTGAGGTTCCTGGCACTTCTGGTGTAACTGCAGCTCCCATAAAAACTTACAATATTCTAATATGGGTGGAGGGGATATCTGCGAGCAGGAACTTATAGGAATATTATAGAATCTGGATAAAAACCAGAAACTGGACATTAAAAGTCATTCTTAATTTTTTATATTTAGCCGTAGTAAATGCTTTGATGAAATACCCGAAGATTACCGGGCAAATAATATGCCGAAATCGAAAATACGAGATCTAACATTTAGAATGAAAGTCGGTGAGAGTTTACTAGTGTCACCCAAAAGAAAAAGATCAAATCAAGAAGTGGAAGAAGAGGTCGAACAGGAAGAAGAAACACAAGACGAAACATAAACCAGGCCACAAAATTATCGAGCTGCACAACCAGCTGAAGATAAAAGGTTATGTGGGTACGAACATTGACCAAATATTGACCACTTAACTATATCAAGATTTTGCAGGTCAATTTGTAAAGGCGGAACCCGTGTTAGATACCTTAAACGTGATGTCTTATAGGTCGTATGTCTCACCATAGACCAGAACTGTTTTTGGAAATTTCATACCAAATAATATATTATGTGTTCCTGTTATTATATATTAGTGTTTTACACAGTTTGCGTAAAATAAAACCCAACCTACACAATGGTGTGGATATTGTATTTCGAGACACCTTGTATAAAGAATTATTTTTTTTATTAATGTAGACATAAGAACAGAGAGTACAAATTTTCGAAATATTTGTTGAACATTGTTTCCCAACGGACGCACTAGAATTTCTGCTAAACCTACTACCTCTGCATATTATACATACAGAGTGAAGCCAGATCAACAGTACATCGGTTGATCCAGGGCCAAACTCCAATAAGTATGATACATGGAGCAGATAACTTAAGGCTACACCAGGACATAAAGGCAGATCCCGTTCTAGGAATGCCTGTACACCGGATGGTTACGAGGTATAGTTTTAACAAAAATTTTCAAATTACAATACCAAAAAGAGAGGACTGGGAAACTGGTTCGACGCTAACGGTAAACTCAATATGGTTTACGGACGGCTCCAAAACCGATATAGGTACAGGGGCTGGAATATATGACATAAAACCAAGGACGCAAGTCTGGGTATATCTAGCAACATACGCGACCGTATTTCAAGTCGAAGTAACTGCTATACAAAGGAGCGCTATGGAACTAATCAGCCGAAATCTAGATAACAACTCCATCGTTACCTATTCGGATAGTCAAGCGGCTCTAAAGGCTCTCAGTTCGGTACAGGTCGATTTATGGCTGGTATGGAACTGTTTGAATGTTCTCTCTCAGGTGGGAAGTCGAAACAGGTTGACACTTACCTGGATGCCGGGACATAAAGGTCATCGTGGCAACGAGAAGGCTGACGAATTGGCTCGAGAATTCGTATCTATGCCACTGGTTGGTCCGGAACCCTTAATTGGAATCGCAAATACGATAAAAAGAGCAGCCATACACAAACGGGTGCAAAAGAAGTCTCTTGAGTAGTGGAACAACTCACCAGAACAGAGGCAGGCCAAACAGTTAATCAAAGGGCATTCGGCTAAGTTTACAGCAGACTTACTTTCGCGCAGTCGCAGAACTGCCAGAATGATAGTGGGTCTGCTGACTGGACACTGTAGACTCAATAGACACTTGAATCTCATAGGCCTGAGAGAATAGGACACCTGTCGTTTCTGTCTGGAGGAAGAGGAAACCGCTCTACACGTTCGGTGTCATTGCGAATGTCTCGCACGAGTGCGATTTCTAGAACTCGGGGAGGAAAAACCGGAAGCACAAGGCTACATGAAAAGGCCACTATCAAGGCTGTTGAGTCTCATTAAGAGGACCAAGCTAGATGAAGTGCTTTAAAAGAAGGGGAAAACACAATAGATCTGCAAAGGTCGCAGTGTATCAGGTTCGATTGGCCACCCCATTTTCTACATTCTTCATTCTACATTCTACATTCTATTCCCCTCATGATCTTTAACTACTCGGTCAACTTGACTTCGGATCTGACTTCAGTACGCTGGTTTCAGTGAAAATTCGTGATAATTCGAATGTCCTTCTGATCTACTCCTACGCTTTGTAGGGCGACGATCATCTTCTGGTATTGATAACGGCCAAACGCTTTGGACTAGTCAATAAAGCAAATGTAGATGTCACAGCTAAGGTCACGATATATCTGGAGAAAAGGTTATAAAGTGAAAAAGTGTCTCGTATAGCCATGGAATTGCAAAATTTTAACAGCATTTCTTCGAGATTTTATTCGCATTTCTAAACATGTTCTTATTAATACCAAGTAAAAAAAGCCAGAATGTACGACAACTCCCAAAGAAGCAATATTATGTAAATTAAAAGTTAATGAAAAAGTAATTGAACAAAATAAAAGTAAAAAGAATAACCGACAAAACTTTATTTGATAGAGAAAGGATTAAAGATCCTTAGAGAGGTTAGAGGGCAACGCAAAATACATCCGTTTATCACGCCAGTACACAAAAGAAAAGTAAAATGGAATAAAAATGTTATTAGAATGGCGTAAAACAGACTAGTAGAAATATCTCGAGACAAATGGCTAGTAGGCTGTAGGACACTGGATGATTCTAATGGGTGATTGAACAGGCTTGAATGATTTATCACCTATCGACTAAAAAGTGTGAGTTACAGCATAAAAATAAAATAAGTGTGTTCAGAAAACAGAAGACTTTCTTTAAAAAATTACATGGTTTATCGAAGAGGTTATTATCGAAGAGGTGGCATCTACCTTTTCTGTGGTGGAACAATATGCATCGTCAGCGCTTGCCAAAAGCTTGCCACGTCTTATAACTCAAAATATGTAGGGATTATTATTTCTCCTGGATGTTTTGGTACTGACCACTACATCGTTCTTTTGTTTTAATTTTATAGAAATCCAGAAATTTTATCATCCAGAAAGGCAAATAAGGCAAACAGTTTTTACCAACACCTATAAGAGTTATTTGTTGACCAGGTTAGCGGTATGCACAGGCAACCTAAGAGAGACGAGATTGTTTAATGGAGGCTCTGTGATGTTTTGGGGTGGAATTTCCTTGAGAATAAGTACGAATTTGGTGTCTACGCGGAGGCTTTTTAAATAGACGAAGGGTATATTGCACAGATTTTTTTCTTTAAACACTCTGTTCCTTTCGCACTATATGTAGAACATAATTTCATCTTAGTGGTATGGTAAGACATGATAAGATAAAACACATATTATAGAGTAAAACCGTCTATTTTGTTTGTTATTAAAGATATCAGAGAAATTAAAAAAATAAAATACTCGCAAAATATCAGATTACAACCAAATATCGATGTATACCCACCTTTGTGCCTTTTCCTCCCTACAAGATGTCTCAAACTTTTGTTTCGGTTAAAACACATGTTAAACTACAAAACCGTATATTTTCTTTGTTTCTAAAGATATCAGGAACATTCAAAAAGCAAAATGTTCACAAAACATAATACTATAATACAATTTTGATTTATACTCACATCCGTACCTCGTTCTCCCTACAGGGTGTCTCAAACTTACATAAGACAAAAGTTTCTTTTCTTCCACCCGGTATAAGTACAAAAAAGAAGTTTGAATAAATCTTTGCGCTACTGTGTAAATACTAAAGAAAAATCTAAAACAATAAAAAAAATAGCAAAATCCGTTAATCTGTTCACGAAAAAATCAACTTTAAAAATGAGCATAATTTTCAATATCCCTAATTTTTGACGAGCAGTTTATTTTTCGCAGGTATTAACAGTTGATCCTAGCGCCGCGCGTCGTCGCTTCATCAACCAGGATTATTTTGTCAATTATTTATTTCAAATATATTTGTTTTAAATTAAACTTGTGTATGTTACAGAGTTTTTATTTTTATTTGTTCCTTTATCTTTGGGCCGCTTCCATTATTTTCAAATATAAAAGTAAATAATCTAAAAATCCCCTTGTATATTTTAGCTTAAAAATTTAATGATTCAGTATATTTAATCTATTTGCTTTCAGAGCCAATGTATGTCTTATGCTGCTCCTATACAAGTATATACTTAGTTCATTAATCATTCAGAGCAGAGGCCTTTGTAAATTTCAAATCAAGCAATAGCTGTTTCCAGGTTAGTATGCGAATATGCTGGGTTTAAATATAAAATATTTATGCCTAAGTGGTTCTTTAAGTACAAATACCTGTAGTGCCTTTCGTATATCAGTTCGTGTGGTTCGAGCTAATTATTCAGGGTGTCCCGAAAAGATTGGTCATAAATTATACCACACATTTTGCAGTCAAAAATAGTTCGATTAAACCTAACTTACCTTAGTACAAATGTGCTCATAAAAAAAGTTACAACCCTTTGAAGTTACAAAATGAAAATCGATTTTTTTCAATATATCGAAAACTATAAAAGATTTTTTATTGAAAATGGACATGTATCATTCTTATGGAAGGATAATCTTAAAACAAAATTATAGTGAGATTTGTCCACCCCATCATAATTTTATGGGGGTTTTGATTCCTTAAACCCTCCTAAACTTTTGTGTACGTTCCAATTAATTCATTATTGTGGTAACATTAGTTAAACACAACGTTTTTAAAACTTTTTTGCCGAGTTTTTGTCGAGATGCGGCTTCTTTTTTAATATATTTACATAAAAAATTTATGGGAGTTTTGTCCCTTTAAACCCCCCAAATGTGTGTGTTGTGTACGTTCCAATTAAACTATTATTGTGGTACCATTAGTTAAACACAGTGTTTTAAAACTTTTTGCCTCTTAGTATTTTTTTGATAAGTCGCTTTTTACCGAGATGTGGCTTCTTTTTCAAAATATATCTAAAAATGTAAATTATAAATACATTTTCAGATTATTAACAGGTCTCTATAATCGTACTTAACCCTAGGGATGACGGTTTTTGACAAAACACCGGTTTTCGGTTATACCGTTTTTTTTGCTTACGGTTTAACCTGGCGGTTATAACCGGCCAAAAAAAACCGGTTTTTCCAAAAACCGGTTTTCAGTTTTTTTAATCCAATAGGTTACAATGTTACATTTACAATGCACTTTAGTTTGCGATACTCCACTCGACTCGATATTCGATATCAATATGATCAAAATTAGTACTATCGAAAGAACATCAATATCAATATAAATAAAACACAATTTTTAATAAAACCATTTTATTCTAATAATTATTATATTCAATCAGATTTAACCATACGGCTCACACTCCCTCTAAGGGGAAAATTGGCTCATCCCAGATACCTACGGTATCAAAAGAATTGAGCTCTAGTGGGACTCTTTCCGTGTTATCGAGCCCTAGGTGACTTGAAATTCAGGTGTATCTTCCAAAAATTTTCGTACACTTCTGGCCGTCGCGAGTAGTACAAATTTCTGCATGGTCTTATAAAGATGTTCTTTCAGACCCAGCTTTTTATGCTTTCGAGGAGGGACCTCGGAATGACTCCAGTAGTAGACATGATAATCGGTATAGTCTGGGTACTTTGCATTCTCCATTGCCTTCGTATTTGATTATATTTATTTATTATTTTATTATTATTATATATTTATTGAATATTATTATTAAATAAAATATAGGTAGCCTAAGATTAATATATACATATTGCAATAATATACAATTTAACCCAACCATTTCAAATTATAAAAAAATTCCCAGACTATTTCAAATGGGATTAAAAAAATAATAGCCACATAAATATTTTACTTAAAAATAAATTGGATAATGCAATTTATCTTTTATTTTTACTACCATAAACAAAAATTTATCATGTATTTCTCTTAACACGTTTGTATATTTGTATAATAAGTACATTTTAACTCATTTAATACTTCCTGTATGGGTGTATTGTTTTTAAAAAGTAGGGAAATCCTTGGAGATTCGTATTCGTAATCGTTAATTCGATATTCATAGTCAGAACGTTAGTTTTGGTAATCAGAAAAAATCATTCACCCACTTTCAATGTCAAGAGTCAAATGTGAAAAATAGATGATGTTTGCGTCTACTTCAACCAGATCACTTCGCATGTAAATATTATGATTAAAAATACCTTTTCAACGAAATATTATAATAAAACTTAATTGTTTCTGGCTGATATGAGTTTGCACTTTCAGTGTGCTTCTATAATTATAAAATAAAATTTGAATTATAGTTTTGTTTGAAATAATTACTTGAGAATAATAATTATGATTGGGATCCAAAATAATACCTAATCTAATCCTAATCACCGTAAAAACCTAATAACCGGTTTTTACTTTAAAACAAAAAAACCGGTTATAACCGGGACAAGAAAACAACCGGTAAAACCGGTTATTGCGAAGTAAAAAAACCGGTTTTAGGTTAAAACCCGTAGGTTTTTTCCATCCCTACATACAAATATGTGGTGGATTCGATAAATATTCAAAATATCTCGATAAACACTGGCTTATCGAAAAGTTCCTAAGAGGCAAAAATATTTTAAAAACAGTGTGTTTAAAATGGTGCCACACTAATAATTTAATTGGAACGTACACAAAAGTTTGGGAGGGTTTAAGGGAACAAAACCCCCATAAATTTTTATGCGGTACAAAATTTCACTTTAATTTTTATTTAAGATGCTGCTCCCATAAGAATGCCACATGTCCATTTTCAATGAAAAATCTATAACAGTTTTCGATATATAAAAAAAAATTAATTTTCATTTTTTAACTTCAAAGGGCTGTAACTTTTTTTGTGTGCACTATTGTATCGTATCCTAGAAGAGTTATTAATAAATGCCCTGCAATTATATTAGCAGTTAAACGTACAGCTAATGTTCCTGGTCGAATTACATTCCTGATTGTTTCAATATATACTATAAATGGTATTAAAATTGGGGGAGTTCGCTGAGGAACTAGGTGAGCTAGTATATGAATAGTATTATTGATTCACCCATAAATTATAAATCTTAATCATAGAGGTAATGCTAGTCTTAATGTTAAGGTGATATGTCTAGTTCTGGTAAAAATATACGGGAATAACCCAAGGACCTAATAAATGTCATGGTCTAATATCTACTAAATGATAGGGGTGATTTTTGTGAGTTGACATTAATTTACTTCTCTAGAATATAGTGTTCTTAAAACAGCGAATACATAGGATTTAATTATGAGGATTGAAACTGAGGTTCAATCAACCTATTTTTGACCCCAGAATCTGTGATATAATTTATGGCCAATCTTTTTGAGAGACCCTGTATTATTGTATGCAAAATCAAAAATCGAAAAAAGTCGAGTACAAATGGGCCTTAAATGTGTTAGTTATAATTTCTCAAAATTATCAATATTGTCATAGTAAGAGATCCCAGTGCAAAATCACTACTTTCATAACGTAGTCAATTAAAATCACATTTTTCTATAAATCTAAGAAAAGGAGAACACACTGATAACTGATTGCTAACCAAAAAGTGACCGCAAATAGTCTTAACTAAATTAAGAAAAATTCATTTTTGAAAAAAAAGAATCGATCATGACGTGGCATGGCGTGCATATTTTTATACCAAAATATTAAAGTTAAATATTTTCTAATACGATGATGATAATACGGTTGCCCATGAAAAAATGGTTGCAAATTACAAATTACCGGCTGTTAAAAAAGATCGGTAAACACAGATAAAATAAAAGAGAACTAGCACGTAACGTCAGTGGTTTGACTAGATGACTACTTTAACCTTTTCAACCTTGTCAAACCAGTAGCGTTGCGCGAAAGCTTTCTTTCACTTTATCTCTGATACCTCGCGTTTTAACAGCTGGCAACGCTAATTATTTGTGACCATTTTGTCACATGCAGCCTTATATCACTGAAAAAAAGAGAAACAAGAAACATTATAACAATGAAATCAATGAGAATACGAAAAATATTTGCAAAATAAGATAGATTAAAATATATAAAAATACAGAAAACTTGGGAATCAAACAAAAATTCTTTAAGCCGGCATTGGTCGCTAGGTAGGTTGTTACGCGAGTGGTCGCGCGTAAGATTTTCTCTCACATATCCAACTTTTGCCTTTCTTTACAAAATTTTACAAAAAAGATGAGGTTTCATCAACGATATAGCCATTTGATTTAAAAAGACATGACGTGTTTCTGTTTTATTATTATTATCTTTATATAAAATGTGACTATTGATGTCGTCAATATTTAACATTGAAAAATATATGGTAAGTGACCATCTACAACTAACCCGTGAAACAGAATATAAGATTTTCATATCATCGATCACATCCACGGCGCCTTTTATTACATCATAAAAGGATATTATTTTAGGTTTTAAGGGGGAAAATAAAATTCATTTTTATACACAGTTGGTAACGCCGGCGCCGGTGGTCACTTGATGAGATGATCTCTCGCATGAAGCGCACTGACTCAACAATATGGTGATATCACAGATTAACCCCACAGATTAACCCAATATGGTGATACTAAGTAGACTGAGTCACTATCTGAGCAGACGAGCCTATTAGATTGTCGAGGGAGGATAGTTAGGAGACTAGAAGGAACTACAGCGCGTATAATTTCCGTGAAAAAAAGTTGGGCGCAATTTTCTGAAACCGTGAGACAATTGCATAAAAATGGAAATTTTTGAAAAAAAATATGAAATAGTAACGGGCCTCAAATAATAAGAACTCAAACAAAATGGACTGTTGACATCAAGTGAATAGCTGGTCAAGATTGGATGCAAAAAACAGGAAACAGATATGAATGGACACACCTAAGGGAGGCTTACATCCGATGATGGATGGAATAGCTGTTGATGATGATGATTTAAATTTATGTCATAGAAAATCTTCTTCTTCTTCTTTTTGCATAGACATGACTCTGTCTGTTTTTTCATGTGCCTCTAGTAAGTTGTCGTTCCATCGTTTTCTTGGTCTTCCCACTGATCGTCTTTCTATTGGAGAACCGTCTCTCGCTGCCCTGACTACCCTATTTGTTGTTATTCGACTTATGTGGGCATTCCATTCTATTTTTCTGTTTCTTACTCAGTTATTAATGTTATCCACCTTGCATCTCCGTTCGTATATCTGTACTTCTAGCTCTGTCCCATAGAGTCTAACCATCGATTTTTTCGAAGGGTTTTCATCTCCGCTGCTTTCGAGCAATCTTTTTATCCTCTCTGTGCCGGCTCGTGTTTATTTCTTTTCCGATATTTTTATTTCTCCATATTGTGTCATTCAGGCAACCTGCGGCTCTGTTTGCTCTATTCACTTGATCTACCACTTCTGTTTCGAGCCTTCCGTAGCTAGATAGTGTGATGCCTAGGTATTTAAACTCCATCACTTGTTCTATTATGTCATAGAAAATGTTATAATATATAAAGTACCTAATAAGATAATTAATAAAATTCTTAGTGCTTTCACACACTTAACGACTTCTTCTTCTTGCAGTTCTTTTCTTATAAAAAGTAGGCATACGAGACGAGCAGTAAGATAATGCGCTGTTACTGTGACTGAATCAGGCACATTTCTCAAATAAGCTAAGATGATTTCATCGAAACATCTGATATGTCTTGATTTTCAATATGCTGTAATATATTTTATTATCTCTTGTATTGCTAGTTTTAACAAATCGAATATTTTCTTTTGAAATATTACGGAAAACCCGCCTAAGAGAAATCAATGAGATTGAAAATTAAATGTAGCTATTACCGGAATGTAGCTATTACAGTCTCATCATTATATATAAGTATTGACTTTGACAATTTCTATGAATTAAAGCTGATATTAAAGTCTCAATTTTTTTGTATTTACATACGTAGGTACATAATCGTTCCTCTTCTCCTGTTAGGTGTCGAGGGAGGTGCTTCTAGCCTTTGATAAATTTTCTCCATTATATCATGTTCTTCGCCATTTGTGTTGTTTCTTTGCAAGATTTGCCCTTATTTTGTCATGTCTGCTATGTGACTGTTCCACTCTTTTATTGGTCTGCCTCCTGTTTTCCCTATTGGTTTAGCTTTCCACACTCTTTTCACTTGCTTGTTACTGTCCATTCGTGTAAGATGATCGAACCACGCTAATTTTTTTTATTGTATTATGTCAAGTAACGGTTTTATTTTAAGTATATTTCTTTTTTCTTCATTTCTAAGTCTGTCTGTCCATTTTGCACCTATTCTGCTTCTAAGGTAGTTCATCTCTGCTGATTGTATCTTATGATGGTGTCTTCTGTTGTGGATTCCGTTTTCTGTTCCATATGTCAATCTTGGTCTATAAATTGTTTCATATATTGTCATCTCAGTTTTCATTGACATTTCTTTGTTGTTGAGTTGAGGAATTCTCTAATTAATTTCTGGAATAGTTTGATTAGTATTTTGCAGAAGAACGCTAGATAGGCTATACAGGGTGTTTGGTGAAGAATGGGCCATAGCTTAACCTCAGATTCCTGAGCTTAAAATAGGTCGATTTAAGCTAACTTACTTTAGTACAAAAGTTGATAATAACCGAAATACAAAGTGTTAAAGTTAAACTTTTATTTTATTTATTTTTGAATATTTCCTTACAGGCATGGGACAACAACACGAAATTTGGTGAGTGGTGCTGGTATTGTACAATCTACTAAATTATGTTAAACAAACGTTTCTGGCTACTGCCAGAGGCTTACGATGGGGGAACGTGAATTGTTGACCCTTCCCAAATTCTACGCCACCGGTGGAGTTATTTTAGTGCAATTTTTTGATTTTCCAATACTTATATGTAAAAAACATACTGTTCATTCGTAACGATAAAGCCATTAGTTTTCGAGATATTTGAAGCTAAAAGCGAAGGAGCATAATACATTAATTAAAATAAGTGTGCCTTTTCATTTTCAACTTCAAATATCTCGAAAACGAATGACTTTATAGTTACGAATTCAGAGTATATTATTTCCATAGAAAGTATTGGAGAATCTAAAAATTACGCTAAAATAGCAGTTTCATCAGTGGCGTAGAATTTGGGGAGGGTCAACCATTAACTTTCCCTGTCGTACGCCTCTGGTAGTAGCCAGACACGATTATTTAACATAAATTAGTAGGGTGTACAGTGCCTACACTTTCTGTTAGGTAAGTTAGCTTAAATCGACCTATTTTAACCTCAGGAATCTAAGGTTAAGCTATGGTCCATTCTTTATCAAACACTCTGTATAATATTATCATGTGTAGTAATTATGTATGGACATTTTATACCCTTTTCCGTATTTAACAAGCTTTTTATAGAAGAAAATAATACCATTCAAAGTTTTATTTTGCAAAATTTTTTCTATAACGTAATTCCATAATTTGAGCCAAACGTCATTTTTCTCGAATAAAAACAGTTTTAAAACTACCATATGTGCACATTAAGAAACTGTCCCGTATTTCTGTGGTCTAGATGCTAGGGACGGCCAGCCATTTCATCAGCAATTTGGTAACAATAAAGGGAGATCATGAATATAAAATTCTTAATTGTATCTATAAAATGCGCAATAACTACCTCTTAAAACCCACCAAATTTCATTGCACATCTTAACCGGGTTTAAAGCAATAAATAAGTCGTCAGTTTGTACGAAAAATTTCAACACTCCTGATCTCGGAAACGAAACATTTACGGACATACTTTTATAAAGCAAACTCTCATTAATTATTCATACAGAATTACCCCTTAAAGTTTGTCATACTTATTAAAAAAAAAAACGGTATTGATGAAAAACGTGGCTAGTTTTCCTATTGACTTTTTTATTATCCAACATAATGGAATGAATGAAAAACAGAATGTTAAGAAAACCTGAGGCTATAGTTGGGTTTTAATTTTAGTATTTTATAAATGCTAGAATATTCCACAGGGTGTGGTAAACTTTGAGAAAAAAAAAAACACAATTTGATTGGTACACCCAGTATACGACGACAATTTACCTGTCTAGGATCAATATTCTTACAGCGATATTAACCTTTAACTACCCGCGCATCAAGTTATAACATAACTACACGCGTGGCGTACTTTATACGCTACAAGGAAATACACTTAAAAACAGCAGATTTGTTTATTTTTTTTTTTTTGAAAAAATACACTTAGTTGTTTGTTATAAACTTTATTCAGCATCAGTGAATACTGGAGTTCCTTTTCAGTAAGCCAATTGGGATTTATAACTGGAATCATGGAATAACTGGATTCCATGATAAATAAAATTACCTACTAATAAAATTTTTTTTGAAATGTGTTTTATTACGGGAGAAAAAGTATTGTTTATAAAGAAAAATATATTTTGTGCCATAATGACTAAAAAACAATTGAAATATGAACTTATATTACTACTTATATTAATATAATCGTGGCGTATATTGTCCACCACCGCAAACAACAAATACTAAACTGTAAATTACGATCTTCCCAGAACGCCGCTTATAATGAAACTAAAACCTACAAAGCACATTCCAGTGATAGGTTAGAAAGATAAACAAGGTCATAAATTAAATTTTTAAATATATTTGCAGTAGAATTCTTATCCAGCGCGTGTACTTAAATGTTAACGAATAAGGCTATAACATACTAAAAAAATCACTTTTATCGGACAACAGGTTTAGGAAATTCAAGACATCAAAATTTTGTGGGTGGTCCGTTTTCTCTAACGCTCAGTGTAGTAGAAAATAGTACCATTCAAAGTTTTATCGTGCAAAAATTTTTGCAAGAACGTAATTCCATAATAAATTGAAGCCAAACATCATTCTTCTCACATAAAAACAGTTTTAAAACTGCCATATGTGCGCATTAAGAAACCGTCCCGGATTTCTTAAGTCTGTACGGTAGGGACGGCCAGCCATTTCATCCGCAAGTTGGTAACAATAAAGGGAGATCATGAAACATCTTTACTTGGATTTTCTTTTATTATTGATGCTGGAGTCGTCGGTTTAGTAACGAAAAAGCACAATTTCTACTGTTTTATTGACAATTACGCAAAGGCCAACAAAATAAAAAGACAAAATTACATTTTGGTCGTAAAGTCAATTTTGTGGAAATAAAAGTCGGGAGAGCAGCTTAATTTTGTTAAAAACACATTTACTACACATAGACATACGTACATAATTATAGAGTAGATATGATGCAAACGAATGGAATAAAATCATTATTGTAGAAACAACCCAAAACAAAACATCTTAAATAACGTCAATTTTAAGGTTTGAATGGCCATCAATTATTATAAATGTTTAGCTGTAAGATTAAAAAGCAGCTTGTTTTAATTCGTTTCAGGTGTGATTCGTTTCAGGTGTGATGCATCATCCCCATACGTATGTTTGTGTCTCTCCAGACGTCTTCAGAGGGGCTACCTAAACACCTTTCTATTTAACTTTAATTTATTTATTTTTAATTATATAATTATTATAATTATTATATAATTATTATAATTATATAATTATATAATTATTTAATTATTTAATTATTTATTTATTTTTTAATTATAAATTTATTTAATTTATTTATTTATTTTTCTATTTAACTATTGGAAACGAAACCAAGCTTTCTATTTAACCTCTCTCTCTCTCTCTCTCTCTCTCTCTCTCTCTCTCTCTCTCTCTCTCTCTCTCTCTCTCTCTCTCTCTCTCTCTCTCTCTCTCTCTCTCTCTCTCTCTTGTCGTTTTACATATTACTGAGGATCGTGATTTCTTCCAATATTCTTAACAATGTTTCTCCATTGGTATCTATCTTCAGCTGCTCTAAGCTGTTTCCAGCTGAATTATTTATTTGGTCGGACCATCTAGTTGGTGATAGTCCCCTTGATCTTCTCCCCGGAACGTTTCCAGAAACAATTAATCTCTCCAAACTGTCGTCACCTCTGCGAACCACTTGACCAAAGAATTGTAGTATTCGTTGCAGACATATTGTGGGCAGCCTTTTTTAATCTTGAGTTGGTTTAGAATGAAAACGTTTGTCCTATGAGCTCTCCAAAGTATGCGCAGCATTCTTCTCTAGCACCACATTTCAAAGGCATCAAATTTTTGGCGCTCTCCAATTGAAATATTGAGAATAAAAGGGCATTCACCAGTCTTATCTTGATATTTTGAGAGATAGATATGTCTTTCCAAACTTTAGTTAGGCGACTCATCGCTTTTTTTGCCACACCAATACGTCTCCGAACTTCTGCTTCACAGTTACCATCGTTAGTTATACTAGACTCGAGATAGACAAAGGTGTTTACTATCTGGTATTCCTGTAATATGTTAGTCAGTTGAATAGTGTCTAATCTGTCGACCACCAGTATTTTTGTCTTAGCTTTATTTCGTACTCAACTCTTCGCAGGACATCAAATATTTCTTGCTCATTTACTGCTATAAGTGTAGTGTCATCAGCAAATCTTAAATTGGAAATTTTCCTATCAGCTACTATTACTCGACCGGTCCATCCTTCTAAAACCATCCTCATGACATGTGCACCATAAATGTTAAATAAGTCAGGTGACAACACGCATCCTTGTCTAACACCTCTCTCGGTCTTGAATTGGTTTGAGAACTTATGATCTAGTCGTACTGTCGCTATATTGGACTGGTACAGATTTTTAATAAGTGTCACCAGGTGCATTGGTGCGCCCATTTCTATTAAAATTGACCACAGATTTATCCAGCTTACACAATCAAATGCCTTTTGGTAGTCAACGAAGCATATAATCATAAGTACTTGAAATTCTCTAGACTTTTCAATGAGTTGTCTCAGGTTCAGGATTTGTTCCTTTGTACCTTTACCCTTTACAAACCCCGCTTGTTCCTGAGATATTTGGTAATGTAGATGTTTTTAATCTGTTTTGTGATGATGTGTAACAAAATTTTACTAGCATGTGTTATTAGTGACACATGCTAGTATTTATCTTTATGCAGAACTATGAAAAGAGCGTATCGGACACTCTATAGCGACATCTACTAAAGAGAGTTGAGAAAATATAATATATAATATATACATAATATACACACATAAAATGCTTTAAAAAATGACATCGAAATGCTATTGATATAAAAGAGAGGAAGACATCCATAGCATAAGATATTAAAAACACAGCTTCATCACTTTTGATGATATATAGGTATTTCTGCATTTTTCTGCTATTATTTTTTAGTGTAAATTCCTTATTGTGTCATACTGCAGATTTTCAACTTTTATCTTGGTAGTCTATTCTTCAGTTTTACTTTGGTGATATATCATGTGTTTCCATGCGGATTTTTCTGACGAGTCTCCTTAAAATGAAGGCACTATTTTGCAATAGAGACCAGTCTGACTACTCGATGGCATGCGTTTAAACCATACGTACTGTCTACACTTTTGTACAGAGATGAGGATGAACGTTAAAGGCAAAAACCATATCATGCTTAGCTTCTGTTTTCGAGTATTTGAAAAAATACACAAAGATAACGAACTATTAAGACAATAGTTATGCGAATATAAGCAGCTTATTTTGGATATATATTTAGAAACGATAAGTATTCCTTCTGCAGATGATCTAAGATGAGATACTGGAGAAAGGGGTTCTCTTAGCCTGTAGCACAAGATAAAGAAGAATTGCAGTTGATGGTAAAATGGCTTTGGCAGAGTCAATCAGCCAGTAATTTGTACTTGAAAATCCCAAAATATGTGACAAGGTCGGTGTTATTTATGTCAGAGAAAAAAGACCGAAAGTCCCGGCATAACTGTATTGTGTGTAAAAACTTTGTGTTGCTGATTCTGTAAAAAATTTTCATGTGTTTGTCTTGTGACGATAATAATTTTTTTAAGAAGAAGTAAGTACTTTTTTTGTAAAATTATGTGTCGTACTATAATAAATGGGTCCTAATTATCTTTCAAATTAATTTCCCCGACGTCCACATATTAAAAAAATGGATATAAACTTGCACCCTCCACCGGTGTTTCCGTAAAAATCTAAGCACCGCCTTACGAGGGTTAAGGGTTTACTGTAAAGAGGCCGAAATTATTAGACCGAAAGCAGTAGACTGAACTCGTTAGACCGAAAAGCACTTTACCGAAATCTCACTAGACGGAACAGTAGGAGACCGAAAAGCATTAGATATATAATACAGGGTGCTCAAACAGGACTGTAATCTGAGCAAGGGTAACATCAACTTCCCTTCACCCTTTAACCAGGCTTAGGACTGTCAGCACACAGAACTGGCGAGTTTTGAGGTTGTTTTTTTTTGCTTTGTTTTTTGTTTATTTTTTTATTTTTGTTTTTGGTTTATTTTTTATTTATTACGTACAATACTAAAAATTAAATACTAAGAATAGTTTAGAGGTTGTTTTTTTGGTTTGTTTTTTGTTTAGTTTTTTGTTTTTATTATTTGTTTTTGGTTTATTTTTTATTTATTATGTACAATACTAAAAATTAAATACTAAAATTTAGAGCTATGTACAATCCCCCTTAAGTAATTAAGTATGTTACCATGAATATCAAAGTTCCGACGAGGCTTTTTAATCTGTCAGCAGAATCTCTGTATTTTTTCTGGCTTGTGGGTGGTTGTTCTATTCTTAGTTCGTTCAAATGCTGTTTTCTCTGCAGTGCTTCAAAAAATTTCCAAATATTTGGATGATTTGCACAAATTTGGTTCTGAAAACCTCTATGCCGTCCTTCCACGGAGTTATTTGTTTTCGGTAAATCTTCATTCACAACTTCAAAACAATTCCACATACAATGAGGAAAACGAGGCGGGCGTCGTTAACGGCGTTGAGGGCGTCTTAACCACGTATCCTCAAAGTAATCTAGCACACCTTAAAATAGCATGTACTTCTTCTAAAGAAACATGTTCTTTACACAACTGTTCAAATATATCTACTACATTTATTTCAGGTACGAATGCTAGAGCAGGTAACAGTCGCATTGTTAAGGCAAAATCAGGTTCTGCTTCATATCGACGTTGAAGTACTCGTGACTGGATTTGGCGGAAAAAAGACTGCGAAAAGTGGAAAAAGTATCCTCGTTGCCTGGTTTGCGGAAATATTTTGGTCATAGCATTTATCATGGCTAACTCAAAGTCCATAAGTATACTGAGTGGTGAAGCTGTGTGTGCAATGTTTTTTAATACTGTAATCAATCGAGTATACGTTCCTTGGATTTTATTTGGTAGGAGTGCATTTACTAATGGTAAAGAATTGTTATAGTGCAAACCATAAATTTTATATAATTGACAGAACATAATATGTGGTACAGTTTTAGACGTGCCATCGGCGTACCAATGTATGGACTGAGCCAAAAGCCGAAAATTTGTTTTACCTTCACTAATGTATTTAACGGATGAAAATATTTCATATCAGACTGTACAGAGTAACAATTTACACAGTCTGTAAATAAAATAATACAAAAAAATACAATAAACAAAATACAGATATAATAAGTCTTAGCATAATTGACTGCAATGTTTTTAATTTATGTACCATTTTGGTTTGATGCTGTTCGGTCTAGTGAGGTTTCGGTAAAGTGCTTTACGGTCCAATGCAGTTGCGACGGGTGATTTTTCTAGAGTGTTACCAAAACCAGATGTACGAAAATCTTATTTAAAAAAATTATTTTGAACCTCCCAAATATAAGTTTTTGTATTCAATCCTGTGGATTAAAATTAAACAAATTACTATTCCTAAAATGTAATAGGTGTAACAATAAATAATAAACAAACTAAAGATATTATCCTACCATTACCATAAAATTAACATAAAAAATGAACAAGTGGGAAAAAGAACATATTTTGAAAAGTATTGTTTATATTTTAAGTCTTCCATTTTGAATAATTCTTTTATTCTTCCATTTCTTCAAAATTATATATAAAAAAAATATACAAGGAGAATGACTTTTCAAGTAGTTGATCAATTACGCAATACGCAGCAACACTCTTCCATGTTTAAATGCACGGACACTGTAATCTTTTAAAAGGTACTAAACCAACGTTACCAATCCAAAAAATGGTTACAATACTGGTATACACAGCGTGCGCACGCGCCATCTATAGAGCCGTCGCTCCTTCAAAATTTTCAGAAACGAGCTAGTTCCGAGCGATAGCGAGGTTCCTCCTGCGTTACCACTGCCAAAATGTTGTAACAACGTATAATAACGTGCAACGGATTCACATAATCTCGCCAATATTTTCGTGCGTTTAGTTGGCTATTTACTGAATTAGGTACTATTAACAAATATTTCTGTTGGTAAAAAATATAAATGGAATTATTTCATAGTAGTCATAAAATATTTATTTGCAAGATTTTTAACTGTTACCAATGGTAACAGTTGTTTCATGGACGCTTCGCCAGTAGTCCAATGAGTTCGGTCTACTGCTTTCGGTCTAATGATTTCGGTCTAATTGTCGTGTACCCTTATCAAGTAATATTCTCAAAAGTTTTAAATAATTTGGACATTAAACGATTAATTAAAAATACAGCCAGTTTAATATAATATGTATTATCGAAACGAATGATACACAACAATATGACCTCCTGAAACAGACAGTAAAAAGGACCAAATGCAGCATATATTTATGAACCGCAAACATTATCACATTTAATGTAGTAGTGCCACATTAGCGTTGGCCCTGTTGCCAAATATGTAAATCGTATGTTAATTTTAGTGGAATACCGGTTGTTTACGTCATGTAATGCGTACATTGTCCGCGGCCAATACAGTTGATAGCCATTATCTTTGAGCTTAACCTCACATTAAACTGTTGAATAAAACATACGCGTTAAGAGGCCATCTCCGTTCCTAAAAAGTATTTAAAACCTGCACAGAGTGATGTATGAAATATCAGCATTAATATGTACAATTTTTAAGTACGTATTGCTTTCATCCATTTTGAAAAAAAAAATTGAAAACGTTGAATTATCCACGTCCGTCTGTACCAGTACCACTCATCAAAAGATGGCAGAGTGACAGGTTCTGATGAAATTCCAACTGAAATATACAAGCTAATAAATTATAGGAATGTATTAGAGGTAAATCTTCGTTTATCAATACCATTTATACCAGCGGACAACAACTACCAAGTGGTTGGTCCAATTCACTGTTTATAGCTCTACCTAAGAAGACAACAGCAAAAACCTGTGCTGATTATAAAACCATCAGTTTGTTGAACCATTAATTGAAAATTTTTCTGAACGTAATACATGGTCGTATCTACAATAAATGCGAGGAATACCTGGATGACACATAGTTTGGTTTCCGTAACCGTTTTCGAACGAGAGTTACGAGAGAGGCATTGTTTGGGATGAACGTACTTGCTCAAAGATGTCAAGATATATCTGTAGAATTATACTGTTGTTTTATTGACTTCCAAAAGGCATTTGATGATGTTAAGCACTCTATATTGATCGAAGCTCTAAAAGACATCGGCTTGGATGGCAGAGACGTTCGCATAATTGCAAATTTGTTTTGGAATCAAACAACATCAGTTTGGTAGATGGTGTGGAATCACAGGCTCTTAATATTAAAACAGGAGTACCTGCCTCAATCAAGAATGTCTCTTGTCACACCTGCTTTTCAACGTTTACTCAGAAAGGATTTTCAGAAATGCACTTACTGAAAAAAAAAAGAAGGAATAAGTGTGAACGGTGAAGTCATCATTAATTTGCGATATGCGGACGATACAGTACTCCTAGCTTCTAGTCAAGAAGATCTGCAAACACTACTTGATAGTGTCGTTGAGAGTTGTAGGGAGGCAGGTCTGGATCTGAACATACGGAAAACCAAAATACTCGTAATTAGTAAACAACAGCATATAAAACCGTCTATATATTATGTAAATAATATATAGAACAAACATGCTATTTAGGGTGGCAGCGAATAAAATTAAATAGCTATGATGGTAATCAACGTTCTGAAAGAACATGGTACATGAAGAAGAAGAAAAAGTCTGTACCAGGAACATTGTAAGCACAACTCCTCTGTCATTATGCCAGATATCATGACAAATGGGTTGTCAACTAAAAGCTTATAAACGAAGAATGATACTAAAGGTGAGAGATTTGACTTCGGATTTCTGGTTTTGGAGTTGCAACCAGAAGTACTGTTTTAAAGTCGCCGAAGTAGTATAAGCGACATATTATTCGAAGCGCGTTAGAAACATGGAACAAACTTATACTTTTGGATTTTTTATTATTTCCTGTTAAAACTTCTAACCGGAAGTACCTAATTATAGTCGCAGAAATAGTAGAGGAATATGATATATCAATAGTGGAAGATGAACTAACTGACCCAATTGAAGCCAGCAATGGGATAAGACAGGGGAATTCCTTGACTCTTTTATTGTTCAATCTGATCATGGACGAAATAATAAAAAAAAGTAAGAACTAAAAAAGGATACCAAATGGGAGAAAAACAACTTAAAATAATCTGCTATGCAGAGGACGCAATACCGATCTCCCAAAATGAAGATGATTGATAATATATGCTGCACCAATTTAACATAACCGCCAGAATATTTAACATGTTAATTTCCCCAAACAAGACAAAATGCTTGGTTATAACAGCAGATCCAATAAGATGTAAATTGGAGCTGAAAGGTCAGATAATAAAACAACTGATGGAGTTCAAATACCTAGGCATCACACTATCTAGCTACGGAAGGCTCGAAATAGAAGTGTAAGATTAAGTGAATAGAGCAAACAGAGCGCAGGTTGCCTGAATGACACAATATGGAGAAATAAAAATATCGGAAAAGTAATGAAAGGCAGAATTTACAAAACAGTCATCAGACCAATAATGACATACCGTAAAATGGGGTTACTTTGGCCGTTGGGGTGAATTTGACCGAAAACATAGAAAAATATCTATTGTGATATACTTCAGCCACCCTGTATAATTTTTAAAATTATTTTAACGATTCAAATTTATAAATATCTAAGAATTCATTTTTAATTAAAAAAAAAGAATTAATATTCCAAAGGTTGTTAAATCCACCGATATAACGAATTAAGAAAAAATGGTTTAAAAACGATCAAATTAACCCCACTTATAAGAAAAATAATTTTACAGGCAAAATGCATATACGGTCAACTTCCCCCCAGATGGGGTGAACTTGATCAAAGGAATTTTTTACTTTTTTTTCTAAGTCATGATTATTTTTTTGTAATTATAATCTAAGTTATTGAAAGTAGACGCCTAAACCCATAACATATTTGCATATAGAAAAATGTAGCAAAATTTAAAATATGATTTTTATAGGATTAAAGTAAAAATCGGTCAGTCACCCCATTTTACGGTACGCGGCAGAAACACGACCCGACATAGAGAGGACAAGAAGATTGCTCGAAACAGCGCAGATGAAAACCCTTCGAAAAATCGATGGTAAGACTCTATGGGACAGAGCTAGAAGTACAGATATACGACGGAAATGCAATGTGGACAACATTAATAATTGGATGAGAAACAGAAGAATAGAATGGAATGACCACATAAGCCGAATGACAAGAAATAGAGTAGTCAGGACAGCGAGAGACGGTTCCCCAATAGGAAGACGATCAGTAGGAAAACCACGAAAACGATGGAATGGCAACTTACTAGAGGCACGTTGAAAAAACAGACAGAGTAATATCTATGGAAAAAGAAGAGGAAGAAGAAGAAGATGTATCAATAGACGGGTATTAAAAAGTTGAGTTTGAATATTTAGTTTTGTTTTTGACGTCATTTTTGGTTAAAAAGTTTGGTAAATGTAACTCAAAAATAGTGCACTCGTATATTAATCGACAAAAAGTTAACATGAAAAGTTTAAAGATCGACTTGCGGTTCTACATCCGGTCACGTTCAGTGAAAACGTAGGACTTAAGAAGCAGTCCAATTACTTGTTTGTATTTGTCATGCCGCTTTGTGTTATGACACATCTTGTCTTTGTTTGATTCTAATCAAATTTTATTACTGCTATTCAGTTTCATAATGATTTGCTTGAAGACGATTGTTTTTACCCTAATTGATTTTCATAAAGTCTTCGTTTAATTAGGTGTAGGACTAAAAAACGCGGTAGTCTGAGTTTGAGGCATACAAAATGAAGGAGGCCGCGTTTCTCAGAATCGGAAAAGATGTGGGGGTGGTTTTTTGGATCATTCTTACTTGGATATAAACCAAAATAAAATTAGAGAAAAATAAAATACATTCTAAGTGGTAGCTACTAGAGCTAAGCCAGAAATATACACTAGAAATAAATACTAAAACAAGTTAGAAAAAATTTACCAAAATGACGCCACTTAGTTTTTTTTTTCGTAAAACAAAGAAAACTATTAAAATCTATTAAACTATTAAACTTAAAAAAAATTCACAGGCACAGTTGAGGTTTTTACAAAACATGCCTATTTTTTGTTACAAAACATGCCTATTTTTGTAGACCAGTAGATTGTGTTTTTTTTTAAATGGCTGCAGGTCTACTTTTTTTATTTTGTATATTTCAATGAAATACTATATATCTATTTTTTTAATTTTCCATAAGGTGCGCAACCTTAAATAATCCAAAAAACTGGTTGTTAGGCGATTTTTGGAAATATTTTTCATTTTATATACTTCAAAATCTAATCTTTTTTTTTTCTCTCTGATTCTGGCTTTGGTTTAGAACTAGAACCTTTAGCCACGTAATTGTATAACTTATCACTAAGTCAGGGGAGTAATGTGTAGTGTGTGTGTTGAGTAAGTGTCTTGTTACTTTGCAAAGTCGACGTCATTGTCTTTGCAAAGAGACGCTAATTGTTTCCGAACGTCTGCGGTCCCTCCGGTGAGTACCGATCCCACAAGGACAGAAACTATTTTCCATTTATTAATTTATAATAAATGAAAAATTTCTGCCCCTGGTAGGATTCGAACTCCCGACCTTTCGTTTCAAAGGTAGGCGCTCTTACCACTGCGCCACAGAGGGGTCAAAATCTAATCTTCAAAATAAAAAATTTACTTTTTACGTTCTACGGGATTTTCTTTATTTTACAGGCTGTAAATAAATCAAATAAAGGAATTTTTACAGGTTATTTACAACTTGAAGTAACTGAGTCTTTAAGAAAATTCAAAAATGGTAGAAACAAGTGCAAACCCTAAAAAAAATTGGCGGGTTTTTGGGGGTATTTTTTGTGTGTTTGAACATGTTTCTCCTATTTTTAAGTGTTCTGAAGGATTCAGTTACTTCAAATTAAATATAACCTGTAAAAAACCTTAATTTGATCTTTTTTGTAGTATACAAAATGGGGAAAATTAAAAAAAAAAACTAACTAGTTTTGAATTGTGAAAGGTGGCGTACCTTACAGAAAATCTGCAAAAAATTATAAATATATAATAATAATAGTCTCCCGTTTTATACCGCTCACGTGGCTTTGGGAGTATAGCAGGGTAGTCTGCTATATCTAGGGCCTACGGTATACAAGGAAGGTAACAGGACCAGTGCTACGCTTCAACCGCCTATTATTACCCCTGGTTTTACCCAAGGTACTCATTTTATTCAGGCTGAGTCGACCTGGGGCCTATAAACATTTTAAAAATGTCTAGTTGTTCTTGCCGACGGTAGGATTTGAACTCCGGACCACCGGCACGCTAGCCTAGCACACTACCACTCGGCTACGCCGGCCCAATTATAAATATGTTTTATAATATAAATTATAAATATAATAATATATAATATTTTATAATATAAATATAATGTAAATATATTTTTTCATAAAATAAACAAAATAAAAAAATTATACCTACAACCATCTCCAAAAAAAGTTATACGCTTTTTTGATGTTTTGGAGAAACAAATAAAAATGCATTATGAGGTTATGTAACCCACGGGTCTGTAAAAAAAATATACATTTCCTGTAAAAGCCTAAAAACAAGACCTTTTTGTAGTTAGGGAGTGGGGGTTAAGAGTCTTATTGTTTAATTACATAAAACGTAAAAAATTGAATTTTGGGAATGAGGGCATTTTGCCTATCTTAACGGAGGGTGACTTTTATATTTTGAAATGGGAAACAACCATTGTAACGTTGCAAACATCACATCTTTGCTATTTTATTTTTAATTAATCATTTTATTCTCTTTTCTTTAATATTTCATTAATAATTATCTTATGTATTTGTTTTAACTTCTTTTCCCGTTAAAAACCTTTTTCGCGCTCTCTTTTGTTATCCTCTATTTACTATATCTCTTATTTACTATATCTCTTTACATCTAATATCTAAAGCATCATTACAGAACGAACTTCATATATTCTTACTCTGTAAGTATCTATCTTTTAATACGGAACGTGTTTGTCCATCTCCTTATACTTTGCGCTGTCATATTTCAATGACAGTGACAATAATGGAGAGGGCAAAATTAATTTATTTAAAGAGATGAGCGAGCCCATAATACATTCATTTATTTCCAAATCACTTCTTCTCTTGGGGAAGCTTTTTAAATATGACTACAAATTTTCCTAATATAAGCCTGTATTAATTTTTTATAATCATTTTTTTCCTATGCCTAACCTTCCATGTCTACGAGCACATGGTCAGTTTTATATACCTATTTCTTTTTTTACTTACATATATGAACTTGTAAATCAGATAATTTAACTAGTAGTCATCACTATTAATTTTATTTTATTCCTTTGCCATTTGCTACTTTTTATGAATATTTGGAAAAGGTACATTTTGGTTTCAATACTTCTTGATGTGTGATATATATTTTATCTTCTAATTTATGGGAATAAAACCACTTTTCTCCCTCCGGGAGCTTCAAGCATCTTCAATCGCCGGCAATACAATAACGAGGACCAAATTTTCTAGACTGCAATGAATCTCATCTAGACTGCAACGACCAACATCTGTAGGTCTGGTGGAATACAGCCTCTAGAACCCCAGTGCCAGTTGTAGAAACACCAGTACCATTCGACATCAAGAAGTTACCATCGAACCAATACCAAAAGCCATAAGTATAATCTAAAAATTGTTTTTGGCAAGAATTTGAATCTATTTGTTAATGCATTTAATAAGTCATGTTTTTATTATATCTTTATTGAAAAATAAACATGATTAGTTAAAGTATTGTTGGTTCATATTTAAGATTAGGTCAAGACGAACACACACCTTGGTAGACTGAGCTATGTCAGGGTGAGCGATAACTATCTTGGATGATTGAAGTATTACATTATTCAGTATTATTTCGGTTATCTGGGGTAGTTTGTCGATATTAGGTCTATCGATATCCAACTATGACTGCTATATTCTCTGTTTTTACTTGTTTTTAATTGTATTTACGATAAACGGACCAAAAGAAAGAAATACACCTACTTAACATATACATATTAGAAGAAATTCGAAATGCTGAATATTATTCGTTATTTTCGTATCAGATAATATATCGATAATTTTTGTCGAATGAAGTCACTTAATACATTTCGAAAGCATCTTTGTTTTTATGATCGAATCCAGTTTTTACATGCCTGCAGAGATTATTAAAAAATAAAATCAAGAAAACGATCCTCTGTAATTCTTTACCACAGACATTTATTTTACCTTTTAACAATTACCCATAAAGACAATGAAAGACATTTTTGCTTCTTTGAAATTTTCAGATTATTTGATAAAGTCATTCAAGTAAGTAATAGAAATGTAGCAATCTTTTCCAATTTTCAAGCATGAGTTGGAGAAAGAAATACGACCAAAGGAAGTGTAGCCAACCATAGACAGAATGAAAATATTACATTTTTGCATTCGGTAAATAAAATTTAGAAATATGTTTCAAACTCAAGACTAAATTGTATAACTTTTCGTTCAAAATTTTTCACGGTGTAAAAGATCACCAATAAATCTATAAATATTTTTCGTTCTGGGGGCATCTGTTTTGAGATGGACGTTAAGAGGTGAGTCATATTTTTTTGAAGAAATTGCTTAGAATTACTTTCTATAGTAATAATTGAGTTATCCTTCTACTCAAAAAGGTCCGGAACATTGTTTAAAAAATCAAAATGTCAAAAAATTAAGGAAAAAGTTTTTTTTTCGTTTTTTGATTCTAACTTTAAAAGTATTCACTTCCGAAAAAAATTGCACTATCATAAAAGTTGTGTAATTAAATTTCCTATAATACAGGATTGGTTACAAATTTTAAAAATTGTCACCCTTGTTGCAAAATAGCAATAGTTGCGAAAAAAAACATAAAAAACAAGTATTTGTATTTTACGTTTTTCAACCATTTTTGCTACACTTAGAACCTTCATATTTTACCCAGAAAACATTATGATACAGTAAAATAATATTGTAAATTCGCCATTAAGATCGGTTCAAAAAATTTTCCCAAATAAATTTTGAAATCCAGCTTTCGCAAAAAAAGTTCATTTTTTCAAAATGTTGCAGGACTGAAAATAAAGCAGATAGCAAGTTGATTTTTGTTACATATAGAAGAATTTGCAATTTGCAAAATTAAAATCGGTTAACTACCGCGGCACCAGGAATTTTTTGAAATAAACCTTAATTATTGGTACAAGTTAAAATAAATCAAAATTTTTGAGTTAATATAGATCAAACATTTTAATTTTTCTTGAGAAAAATGAATGTTTTTAAGCGATTTTTCATCAGTAACTCAAAAACTATAAGTTTTTACAAAAAAGTTGTTATTACGAAAATTGAAGCTAATAAAAAATGAAATAAACTCTACTAGAGAAATCTTTTATTGTTAACTAAAAGTGAGTTATAGGTAACTGAATGTATATTTTTTTCGGCGAGTACCCAAATCTACGAATTCGAGCTTTAATAACGGGAAAATTATGCATTTTATAACATAGACTTATTAAACATTTGTCAAAGTACTTAGAAATATCTATCAAATGAGCTCCCGAACAATTTAATAGCATTAATATTTATGATACAAATTTTTTTCAAAATTTATCTTTTAAGAATTTTTTCAAAAAATATTATAGCTTTTTGTAAATAACTTCGTTAATTTTGATGATATTGGGTTATTCTAAAATCCGTTTGAAAATTAATTCTAAGTGATATTGAACCACATGTTGAATTTAGTCTTTTAAACCCCTCCTTTTTTTAATTAAAGGTTAAATGGCTCCGTCTACATGGTTCTCACAGCAAAATTTAAGCTTTAAACGTTTCTATCTTGGTTATTTTTTACCCTAGAGAAATAGCAAAAAAAGTAAAATATTTGATACAGAAAAAACTAAAATTTGGTTATATATCATTTTTTACGCATATTGAGTATTTCTGGAGTTATTATCAAAAGAATATGAAGATTACGATGATTTTAAAAATTCTGATTTTTTTAAAGTATCTTTTTTTTCAAAAATTTATGATGTCATTTTTAATAAAATAATTTTCACCCCCGAGGAGGGGTGGCATCCATAACAGCGCAAGTTGGCATAATGTCTGTCACCTTTGTTCCTTGAGGTATCCTCTAATTACTTTCATGAAAATCGATAAAGGTTCAACGAAATCGTGGCTGAAAACCTTCAGTGACTACACTAAATGATTCAAGATTCATATTAGCCCATTAAAATAAAATAAAATCAAAATGTAATTCCGAACAGGTTAGAATAATTTTTTTATCAAAGTTAAGGTCCAAACAAAAGATATTTTCAAGAAAGTATATAATTCATATGAGGGGATCATTGTTTAAATAATTAAAAATGGGTAATTTTTGCACAAAATTTACTTTTTTAACTGCTGCGGTAGTTTAATGTTTTTATTAAGGTTTTTACAATTTTTTTCTGCAAAGCTGAAGAAACAATCTTTTATATAAGACTTACTGAATTAAATTTGACCCTTAATTTATTTATGTAATTGTAAATCAAAATTGAAAAACAAATTTACAAAAAAATATTATTTGCATTATAAATAAGCACTATAAAACATTTCATTTTGCAGAAAAAGTTGCGCTATGGTACCAGTATAAACCGAAAAAAATTGGTTAATAAATATTAAGTAATTTAGGAATTATTTAATTTGTTTATAAAAAATGACCATTTTTTCAATTGCAAAAAACACGGTTGTTGTCGATAGAGTATACAACTTTTTAAGGTCTCATTTTTTTGCTTTTATGTATATTTTCGATAGATGTATTGACAAATCAAAATTTCAATTTTACACCCCTCCAAAATGGTGTTTGAAAATTGGTGTAATTTGTTTTTTTGTTTTGTAAACTTGTTTTTTTAATAAAATCGCCAGGATTAAAAATTTTGAAATTTTTTTCGATATTCGAGTTCTTGGTAGTTTTTGACATACTTATAAAAGAAAAAAATTCAAATCCATTTTTTGCCGAGAGAGCTTTTCCAAGTTTAAAAATTCATATTTTGTTTATTTATCAATATTAACATTTTAAAGTGCGTAAGTACCTCTATCAACCCTACTACTCAACAATCATTGTCATTTATACATATAATTAAAAGTCTGGAGTATTTTAAAAAATAATGATTTTCGTAGCGACCTTAAATGAAAGCTTTTTACATGAAGAGTGGTGCAGTAGTACTTTGTAATATTTTCATAAGGTTATATTATAATATTATAATATTATAATATTATAATATTATAAATAATTATAAGGTTATTGTAATTATTGTATTATTTGCATTATTGTAATATTATAATTTTAATAAGGTTTTTTTTGTTTAGGGTAGCATTTAAAAATAATAACATCTAAATGACACTTTTTACAATAAATATTCGTCAATTTGTTATAAACAATTTTTTTTTAATTTTTTTCTCTACGTGTGACAAATAAAAATTAATCCAAAAAATTTTTTATAAACAAATTAACAAAATAATACTGAATTAGCATTAAAAATTAATTTGTTAAAGAATTTTTTTCTTTGGCAATATTAAAATATATAATATTATATATTTTATATTTAATTTTACAATCTTTATACCAGTTAGTACCTACACTAAAAATTTTATTATATATATTTGTTAATTTTTATTCACTTATATACATAATACATTTATAGTAGAGGTTGTCCTCAATTTTTTTTATATATTTTATTTTGTATTCACATTAACTTTGCGAGAATTTGTCAATGATATGTACAAAGAAAAAAGTTTTTATGTTTCTTTAAGAGTAAACATTAGCGCGTCATCAATATTTTTATTTTTCGAAAGTTCTGCGAACTTTCAACAGTGAGGCAACAGTGCGCCGGTAACTCGACACTGACAGTGACATTTATACTATCAAAAACAATCCTTTTATACTCATAGGCGAGAAATGTTTCAGTCACGTTCGATTTCTTGTTATAGAAAATCGATGTTTAGTAGATCAAATACACAGTAGTAGTGTAAATACACATAAATCAAATTAGTAGTAGACACAAAATCTAGGCATGGGATAAAAAAGTTTATTTGAAGAAAGTTTATTTTTCTGTTTTTCTTAACGGCGGTACAGGATCTTTTTTGCAATATTTTATTTAGTTATAGGGTAATTTACACATACTAACATATTTTTCAAATTGGGTTCTGTACCGCCATTCTTTATTATATTACGAATATGTGTGCCAAATATCTCGACAAAATATTCAAAATTTCAGCCGCAATCTTGGATCGCGTTTGTTGCTATTGGTTGATCGCTACTGTATGCTCTTAACAAAATTTTACTATTTTGTTAGATTTTTAAAATAAAAATTTGTTTTAATATTGTTTTGTGGTTATCTTTGGTGCCTACTTTTATTTATCAAAATATGAAAGACAAAATTTTTTTTGAAAAAAATATTGTTTATAATAAACTAGTGAATATTTATTGCAAAAAGGGCTATGCACATGTTATTATTTTTATATGCTACCCCAAATTAAAAAAAAAACACATTGAAACTGGCCCATTGCTAACGGAGATATCGCAAACTACTCCTCCGACAATTTTCACGCAAAAAGTTTTCATTTAAGCTATCAAAATCTTTATTTTTCAAAATATTCTACAATTTTTATTATTCGTATAAATGGCATTGTTAAGTAGTAGGGTTAATAGAGATATACTCATGCACCTTTAAATGTTAATATTGATAAATAAACAAATTATGAATTTTTAAACTTGGATAAGCTATCTCGGCAAAAAATTATTCTAGAAAAATCTGTTTCTTTTGCTAATATGTCAAAAACTACCAGAAATACGAATATCGAAAAGTAATTAAAAAATTTTTAATCCCGGCGAAGTTATTAAAAAAAAAAAGTTTTAAACAAACTACACCAATTGTCAAACGCCATTTCTGAGGATTGTATAATTGAAATTCTGATTTGTCAATACATTTATCGAAAATGTACATAAAAACAAAAAAAATGGCGCCTTAAAAACTTGTATGCTGTATCGGCAACAACCGCGTTTTTGCAATTGAAAAAATGGTAGTTTTTTATAAACAAATTAAATATCTCATAAACTACTCCATATTTTTCAACCATTTTTTTTTTCAATTTACAATTGTTTACAATTTACAATTATTTAAATAAATTAACGGTCAAATTTAATTTAGTAATCTTGTATAAAATATTGTTTCTTCAGATTTGCAGAAACAAAAAATGTAAAAAGAGTAAACTTTGAGCCCATTTTTGTGCAAAATGGCCCATTTTTAATTATTTAAACAATGATCCCCTCATAGGAATCATATACTTTCTTGAAAATATCTTTTGTTTTAACCTAAACTTTGATAAAAAATTTATTCCAACCTGTACGGAATTAAATTTTGATTTACATGTATTGCAGTTTTATTTGATGTGACGTTCTATTGGGACCGTGCAAGTTCGGCAAAGGGACACCTATTTCTACTCTCTGCAACTTTATTCGCACTTTTGATTATATTGGCCAATTATATTAGTCCTGGTTACTGGATAATTGTCAAGGCCATAGCCCAAAAAAATAATAAGAAGAAAAAATAAGATTCAGGTTATGTTATTAAAACCTAAACAGTACTGCAAGCAAAATAAAATTAATTAAATTTACTTTTATATAATAATTGCATATCGTATTAATATTGTGGAGCAACATATAATTTTTCTTCTTCAATGACAATATGAATTATTTAAGAAAGTTGCAATATTTCTCCGCTATTCGCGCACGATCGTTTCACGTATCCCTTCCAAGTACTTGCACACCGCGAATATGGCTTTCGCTATGTCACACTGTTGTCAATAAAACTCAAAAAATTTTCCCGGCTATTCTTTTCAAAATATTTAAAACATTTAAAACCATTTAATATTGTAAGTTAGGAAACGCGACATATCTAGATTAAAAAATCCTATCTCAACCCGGCTTTCTTTATTCTTACATCGATAGGATGTAGTTTTTGGTCCATTCGCCGCTTATTTCCATCTTTTATTAAAATCTCGCTGATTCCTTAACATACTTTTAAGCAATTGGGCCAGTTGAACGGGCTCTCGGCCCTTGCTAAAAGGATTACGTGCTGAATAATTTACCAATAGTCGGAAGATACGACGCAGGACTTCGCCTTCCTTGGTTTCTTTTAACTTCTTGTTTTTTTATGTCTCTACGCAATTTCTACGATTATCTGCTTGTTATTGTCGCTAAAAAGTTCTGATTTGAAAGTTTCCTACTGGAGAAAAGTTTTAGCGTATATTTTGTTTGAAATGTATTGAATATAGCTCTTCTTATTAGAAAAAACAAAGCCGTTTTAAATTTTTTATCAAAAATATTATATCACAATTTTTGTCTGAATGTTTTATTTCAAATAAAAATCATTCCCATTTCAGAGGCCAACGAGTAAAGTACTCCTCGCTTATCGTCTCTGCTAATAGTGTATCATATAAAAACTAGTTAGTTAATGTGCTGTGTTTACCAACAAAAATACTGGTAAGACGATTTTTAATTAACAGCAAATATCGACAACCAAAAAATTAGGCCAGTTCTTACTGGCCATACATATTTAATATTTTGGCATCCAGAATATTAAAATCAAATTATGGCATCAACATCATCTCAAACATCATCACAAACATCATCACAAACAGTACAACCCAGCTTCGCTGCAGTAACAAAAATCACACCAAAAAAACCTACAACAGCAATATCATGTCCCAGTAGAAGTTTCGCCATCGTTATGAACGCTCTTCCTGACGTCGTGCTATTTGATTACATCAAGGCAATCGGCGAAATTGTTACCCCTAAAGAAATAACCTTTGCTTCACGAATTTCTAACCAGCGTATATGCATATATCTTTCTTCCTTATCCATAGTGGATAATCTTCTGCAAAATTATCAGACCATTACTCTTAGAAATCAAACAGTATCTATACCCAGACTTATTACACCTGCAAAGAGGCTACTACTATCCAACGTGAGCCCTTCGATCCCGAATTCACTCATAGAGCAAGCACTTAAAGACGAACTTCGATTACAACTTGCTTCTCCTATCTCTTTTATCCGATGCGGCTCACCTGAGGACGAATACGCCCACATTTTCAGTTTTCGACGCTCTATCTATATTATACCGGATAAAGAAAACTTTGAATTAAATACCTCAATTTTAATATCGCATGAAAATACCAATAATAGAATCTTTATCACTTCGGATAAACTTGAATGTTTTTTATGTAAACAAGCTGGACACACTGCAGACTCCTGTCCTAACCCTCAAGAAATATCTACCAATCTTTCTCTAAATACAACTTCTAGCCTAATCCCATTTGAACCTCCTTCTAATATGTCTCCTCCTTCCTCCTCCTCAAAAGAAGAAATCAATAAAACTAATAACGACTTAATAATTCCAAATGAACAGTCCCTAATGTCAGTGTCCATACCTTCAAATCCTTGCATCAAAAGAACTTATTCTACCAACACAAGTCTCGAATCACCCACTTTATCGGTTACTAATAACCCCCAGATTTAAACCCTATAAATGATCAATCTGCCACAGCCTTTGCAACTCCTAAAACAGCTCCTAAAAAGAAATTAAAAACTGATGACAAAGAACTTGGTAAAATTACTTCCTCTGCTCAATCAACTATTGAACAATTAATTAGTGCTAATCCAGAGAGATTTTCGTTGACAGCATTACAGCTTATTGCCTTCCTGGAAAATTCCTTTGGTAGCAGCGATCCTCTCAAAGAAGCTCATAACTTTACCACCAACATTAAGTCTGTTTTAGAAGACCTTACGCAAATATATTAAACTGTATCTGATAGATCGCTTAAAAATCGAATTACAAGATTATCAAAAAAGCTAAAGATCACATTAAATCTCGTGGACGCTGACGAAGTTGCAAGCCTTTCATCCAATAATTCATGTACCTCCATCACCAATGATACCGATCTTTTCTAAAAATAAAAATATCTTTTCACTATTTTACAATGGAATTGCGACGGATATTATCCGCGCCTTGAACACATACAATATCTTACATCAATTTACCATCCAGATTTTATTTGTCTACAAGAGACTAATTTTACTACAAATAATATCCCTCACCCTAAATCCCTTGAAGGATACCACTTCATTAGGACGAACTACATCAGAGCTAGTGGAGGTGCATCAATTTTTGCTTCCAGTGAAATCTACTCAACAATGCTTCCTTTAACAACGAATCTTGAGGCAATCGCCATAACTACATTTTGCCCTAATAAGCTTACTATCTGCTCCATATATATTCCCCCAAACCATCCTTTAAAAGAGGAAGAGCTCCTAGACCTTATATTCCAGCTACCACAGCCGTTTATACTCACAGGAGACTTTAACGCACATAACAGTATGTGGGGTTCTAAATCTACATTTGGTCGTGGAAAAATAGTTGAAAATATCCTTAACTGCACAAACTCATGTCTTCTTAACACAGGATCTAATACTCACTTTAACATTTCCTCTGGATCATTCTCTGCTATTGACCTTAGTATTAGTGACCCTAAATCAGCACCTTTTCTATCCTGGCAAACAGCCGATGATCTCTTTGACAGCAATCATTATCCTATAATAATTTTCAACAACTGTAGTAGAGCTGCATCTTCCAAAAGTTATTGGCGCTTAAACAAAGCTAACTGGTCAGAATATTCAAAATCTGTTGATACTCTCTTGCTCGCAAATGAACATCCGTTAACCAATGATGTTGACTACTTATTAACGTCAATATCAGAGACAATTCTCACGGCTGCTATGATTCACATCGGCAAAACAACATTCTCTTCAAATCATAAGGCAGTTCCTTGGTGGAACTCTTCTTGTGAAGAGGCAATTCGTCTATCCAAAAAAGCTCTAAACAAGTACCAACAGAAACAGAAGCCTTGAAAATTTAATAAATTACAAAAAATTTAAAGCCAAAGCCAAACACATAGTAAAAAAAAGCAAAAAATCATCCTGGCAGGATTATGTATCTTCCATTAATGAAAATTCCAATCCTAGCCAAATTTGGAAAAAAATACGACAAATTCAAGGTCACAAAACTAATAATAAAATTACTCGTTTAATTTCAAATGGTATAGAGATCACTTCACATGAACTTATTCCTAACATTTTTGCTAAACATTTCGAATATAAATTCAGAAACAAAACTAATCATATTAATATGTCTCTTCGTGAAATAAATCCACACAAAAATAACCTGATATCTTCTGAACATAGCAGACCCCTTAATTCTCCTTTCACTATCCATGAGCTTATATCTGCTTTAGCTAATAGCAGAAACACTGCAGCTGGGCCCGATGATATTCCTTATGCATTTCTAAAGCACTTGTCTAATTATGCTCTTAAAAAACTCCTAACTTTATATAACCTAATCTGGAGCTCACATAAATTTCCATCCCAATGGAGCAAGTTTATTGTAATACCTATACTGAAGCCAAATCAGCCAACTAGTTTTCCACAATCATACAGACCTATCTCGCTTACATGCACTATGTGCAAATTAATGGAAAAAATGATCAACAAACGACTGCTATGGTATTTTGAAAAATACAAGATCATTCCACAGGAACAATCTGGCTACCAAAGACAACGCTCCACAAGAGATAACCTTGCACTACTTCAAACCCATATATCTAACGCGATTAATAGTAAACAAGAGCTGATAGCTACAATCTTCGACATAGAAGGCGCATTTGACACCATCTCAAGAAAGGCAATTCTTGACAAACTTTTTCAATGTAACCTCACTGCTAATGAGCCTCCCCTATGGCTTAGACGGGAATACCTGCTTTCCTCCTATGCTGCTGCAATTTCTTCCAATCCCTCGAATCCAGTGTATCCTTTAAGTACATCATTACATCAACCTCATAACAATGCTCCTTGTAACTTAATTATACATTCTTTTCCTCATCTTCTACAGCCGTTATTAAAAGATATAAATTTGTCTGAGACCAGAACTCTACCATTCTCCAATAATCCCTATTGGACCAACCTACTACCTCAGCATGATTTGTCCCTCACCAAATTTAACAAGGAAGATGTCAGTGTTAACACATTAAGAAATCTCTTCCTAGAACTTATAAACAAAAGTAAATATAACATAGTTCTTTACACTGACGCGTCAAAATCTGAAAGTGTAGCTGGATATTCTCTAACTACTCTTCAACAGCCTATCGAACACTGTAAAATTTCTCCTTGGTGTAGTATTCACACTGGCGAACTGCTAGCTATCTTGGGTGCTTTCAAACATGCTCAAAAATACCCAAACACACACATAGCCGTATGTACTGATTCACTTTCATCTATACACTCCATCAATACTATAACCACCAACCATCCTCTTGTCCAAGACATTCATGACATTTATCAGCTTCTTATAAATCAAAATACAAAAGTCACTTTATTATGGGTACCATCCCATGTTGGCATTAGTGGTAACGAAAAAGCCGATTGCCTTGCCAAAAAAGCTGCATCATCGATGGATACCATACTTAATGTACAAATCTGCAATGATCTAAAGGCCAGACTGAAGAAGCACACTCTATCCACCTGGCAAACTCACTGGAATAAAATTACTTCAGTGCTGCATGAAATTAAGCCCTCAGTGAACTTATTTACCTGCCCTAGTTTATCTCGGAAAAACATGGCAATCGTACGAAGACTGCGTATAGGACATACCCGTCTAACACATGGCTATTTGATGACATCATCTCCACTACCAAAATGTCAACACTGCAATACTACTCTCCGGATCAGACATATACTTAGTGACTGTCCTTTATATGCCAAAGAACGCCAACAGCTTGGTATTAGTCCTAACTTCAAAGATGTCCTCAACAGCACAGACCAAATCAACAAGGTTATCAAATTCCTCGAGAAGAATCAACTGTTAAACAAAATATAATTATTGTTAACTGATCTTTCTTTACTTATGTTATAATGTTAACTATATATTTATAATTTGTAATTCATAATATTACCATGTAAACTGCAACTCGTGCTAATGACCATAGATGTCACATGCACGTTAATTTAAATAAAAAAAAATAAATAAAAATACAATGCAATGCAATTTCAGTTAGTTGCAAAACGAAACCAAAGCCTTTAAAAAACAACTAAATGAAAAGGTTTAGTCATTTTTATTTCAATAGTTTACTCCTATAGAGCCCAAGGGTCCATTTTTCGTTGGAAGTTTTGAGCGCTGGATAGAGGAGTTATGAATTGTAAATTGTAGAATGCCCTTATCTTTATGCTCCAGCATCCGTTTGGCTTGCATTTTTAAAAACCACGGAGAGTTACCAGAAAAATGGTCCCAATAAAGTTTTCAATTTAATAATTATTTTAAATTTTATTGGATTAAGGACTTTATAACTTTGACTTGTTTCTAGTAGATGCCACTTAGACACATCTGCCATTTCGTTAGTTGCAATGCGAGGCTAGTGGGACTGAATTATTTTAGTTGATTTGGAGATAGCTACATATGCATCCTCTGATGATAAACTAAAACGTTTTGAAACTGTTTAGGGTGCTTGTAGTGCTCTCTGAATTAACTGAAATAGAGGACTGCTTTGGTTTCGTTTTGCAACTAAATGAAAATGTTTATTCATTTTTATTTTTAAATGAGAAAAGTTAAGAAAGGCTATATAGCTTATTATGCTTTTAATTTAATTATTGTTGATAACTTTATACCGCCAAGTTAAAAGATATTAATTTTTAGAGGATATTATGCATCTGTTTATCATAAAAAAAAACATAAAATGGATGTATGTTTTCAAGGCAAAATAAATAATTACCAAAATAAAGTACTTACATAATTTTAAATAATTGCACACAGAATTTAGAAGCTTCCTTACCTAGAACAAAAAAATAACGATAACATATTTTGTTTTATTCAAACATCTTTAATGTTATAAATAAGTTAGAAGTCGAAAAATATCCTAACTAGAAATGTCTTTTTTCGGAAGATAAAAGTTTAAAAAAAGCTAAAATATCACAAATATTATCAGTGAATCTTCCATTAAATATCTATTAGGTCCGTCTATGCTTCTTAAGAGTACCTGCATACTTGTAGACATGCTTATAACCACTTATTGTGTGAACCGATAATCCAAGCTTAAAAATGTTCTATTAGTCATTAAACTAGCCACCGCTATTGGTGCCACCAAGTTGCTCCAATATGATCTAGACATTTAAGGAAGCTACGACAAATAATCCCCGGACAAATAATCCCAGACAAAAAATCCTCCTGGACAAAAAATCCGCGGACAAAAATAATCCCCGGACAAAAAATTCCCACAGAAAATCCCGGACAAAATATCCCCAAGAAATATATATCATCGATGCTGTCAGCAGCAAAAAGAACAAAAACAACAAAAAGAAGCAAGACGAATATCATCAGCGAATCTCAAATGACTAAGAATTTCTTCGTCAACATTAATTCCTTTTTCACTCAGATTTGCGTTCTTAAACATATGCCCTAATAATGTTGTAAACAATTTTGGCAAAATTGTGTCTCCCTGTCGCACTTCCCGTTTTTTTTTTTAATTCGTTGGTGATGCACACAGATAATAGGCCATGTTTTGAACATAGTTATTTAAATCAGAGTCAGTCAAAGATTTAAGAGAATAATTACAACATGATTCTTTCTTAGCCCTTCTTTTCTCCACAGCCTTAGCTCATTCCCCATATCTTCCACGATTTTTGAAAAAACTCACACACATTTGTCATGTAAACTTTGAAATTTTCGGCATGGAATTGGAATTCGAGATATTGTAAAATTTCGGGAACACTTTTAGAGAACTATTCGACTGCAAATATTTCTTGGGGATTTTTTATCCGGGATTTTATGTGGGGATATTTTGTCGAAAAAAATTTGTGGGGATTATTTGTCCGACATTTTTTGTGGGGATCTTTTGTCCAGGGATTATTTGTCCGGGGACTTTTTGTCTGGGGATTTTTTGTCCAGGGATAATTTGCAGGGATTTTTTGTTCGGGATTATTTGTCCGGACCCCCATTTAAGTACTTGTATATAAGCACGTTTAATTGGAAAAAGAAGTCTGAAAAAAAACGTGCACTGGGAACGCTTCTTAAAATAACTGAAGCATTATTTTTTGGTTTATAAAAAACATGACGCTATATAAGAGGTCAACTAGATAAAGGGAATAATAGACCCGAAACACAGAAGAAACAAGTACGAAATCTAAAACACTAGAAATTACCGAAGGAATTCATATTATAAGAACCAATGAGAATTATTGAATAAAAAGTATATAAGGGACGAAGGTTAAAGTTAGAGCTGTTAGAAGTAGAGGGAAAGAGACTAGGGAATAACCGAAGAGAAGATACAAGGACTGTCTGACGAAGGACTTAAGAGACAGGTTTAAATGAAGAATACGCGATAAACAAAAGTGAGTAGCGAAGAAGAATAAACAACGACCCCGGAAAAGGAAAAAGCAGAGGATGGAAAGATAAATATATTTTTGAAAGTGCTTGGCATAAGAATCTAAGCATGAAAGTAATTTGGAACAATAGAAATTTTTATTATTACAAATAAAATGGTATCTCTATTCATAAGATGGAAAAACTAGTTCAGTTTCAAAGTTAGTTATTTTTTGAAAAAAATTTAAAGAGCTTTTAAGAAGAACATTAAACAAAATCATTAAAAAACGCAAGGGACGTTATTAACAAAATAGAAAGTATATCTATAGTATCTATAGAATAATTAAACATTAAAATTTGGACCTAAACGTTAACAGGGAATGTCTAGAAAATTACCCAAAGACTGCTACCAAGTTTTCAGCAAAACAAACTTTATATTTCAACTAAACATTGGCTATAATCTAGTATAGAGCTCATTTACATACAACTTAAACTGTACTATATTGAGGTTAAAATGCTTTGGAAATATACAAATGCTTCCATTAATTAAGTATAATTACGTGAAACATAATATGCAAATTAGTGCAACAATTAGAAGGGGGCATTAGAGTGTATAGCGGTTAGATGTAGTATTCAAATTTGACAAAGACGCCGATTATAATCTCATAAAGACCATGATTATAAAGGGCTTATACTGAGTGTGATACATATGTGTATGTGAACGTAATAGTTTAATAGTGATGCAGGCATAAACTCTTGTTTTGTAGGAACAATTTCAAAGAAAACGGACGCCACGTAGTATTGGTGGAGGAAAATGCATTATTTTCAAGTGCTAATGTTTTTCAATTTAAAGTCATTAGGGGAGAATAACGTAACATCTTTACTTGAAGATGACTACCTTTATTTTTGCCGTTTGAATCAAAGGTTACCCATTTGTCATTTTAAAAGTTAAGAGCCCACTCTAGGTCGACCTTCACCCATCTGTTTATCTGATAAAACATTTATTTTTTTATTAAATTTCATAGATAGAAAAATAGGTCTTGCATGGCTTGCCTATCAAAATATGTTGATAATTGATAGGTATCTTTAGGGGAGCGCAGGGTTTTAAAGCAACATTTCAAGCACATTTTTTTAATTTTTTTTAAACTATGTGTTTTGGCCTCAATAAATTTATTTCATTCGAAGTACCTGGCCTATTTTCTTGCCCAGATATTGTACTAAATTTTTTGTTTTCTCTTTAATTACCTTTCGTTATTACTAACTAGTCGTGGTTGTCAGTAAGTAAGAACAAATTGAATTGTTAAGTCGTTTCCTGTAGTTATCAAGTGTCGCCAAAAAACGCCGGTTTCAGTTATAGTAAAAAATAAATTAACCCTTTCTCCCTCCTTCCTTCACCTTACTAATAACTGAAGACTTCTCGACCTACCAGTTAAAATAAGGTAAGAATTTTTTTGTTATTATTTCCATACAGTCCGCTTTAAATTCGATTGCGTAATAGACCAGCATAGCCCAATCGCCACCCCATAAGTTTTGGCCTTCTAGCCGGATCGTCTTGAATCAATTTCGTTGTTGCTTTGCCGGTTCAAGATCTGATCTATCGTATTTTTCGCATTGGATAAATTTATTTAAAATTATAATTGTAATCGGTATAGTATATTTGTCGTGTTAAAATCTAATTAAATCGTAGTGTACCCTTTTTTTGTCGTGTATCGAAAAACCTTGTTCTTCGGTCGACTATAGTTGGAACATTGAATTCGTGTTTTTGCTTCTGAACCCATCGCTTAGTGAAATCGATTTTGATTAAGTAAATATATTTGATTTGGATATTTTGCAAACCTAAAAATAATTTGTTTGGATTTAGTTTAATAAAATTTTAGTAATTGTTGAAAAAATATATAGGTACACCTAACTACTATTCTTGACATATTTTGGGTTTTGTTCCATTTTATTTCTTCATCATTGATAATTTTTTGAAAGAATTTCAATATTTATTATTAAACATGCCTAAAAGTCAAAACGAACTAAAATTGGAGCGATTATGCTCTAAACGTGAAACTATCTTTCGTAGGGCTCAATTATGTTACGATGCCGGGTCGGCCTTAGAAAAAGATCCAGAAAATGCCTCAAAAATGCGTAACTTTGCAGTTAGATATAGTACTTTCGAAAAAACTCTATCAGAATATGAGGAAATTGTTCAAGATATCGTTATATTAAAACAAGAGATGGAGCCAGATGCTGGCGTTGCATACCATACGCATTTAGATGCATTTTATGATCTCTACTCCAATATTGAATATTTAGCTTCATTATTAATAAATAAACCTGCTGTTTTGAGTAATAATCCCAATAGTACTAATAATTCTACTATTAAAATGCCCAAATTTGAATTAGTTAAGTTTGATGGTGAAGATATATCTCTGTGGCCTGTTTTCTATGAAAATTTCAAACAATTTGTTCATAACAAAATAGAATATCCCAAGTCCGATAAGCTACAGTATTTGTTGAGTTGTATTTCCGGGAAAGCCTTGAAAAGCTGTAGCTCAATAGAACCCATTCCTAATAATTATGACATTATTTGGAATATGCTTGTTGAAAGATATAATGATAAAAAATATTTGTTTAATCTCTATATGGATCGAATTGTTAATTTTCGCGGTTTGCAATCTAATAATCCATCATATTTGGAAATATTTTTGGAAAAGTTTGATACTAATGTTTCTGCACTAAAACGATTAAATCTCGATAATTTAGATGATCATATTTTAACTTATTTAGCTATGTTAAAATTACCACAAGATACCATAGATTCATTTGATTTAATAAGAAATAATAATGATTTACCCGCTTATGATGATTTATTGAAATTTTTACGCCAACGTAGTAAATCTCTTATTAAAAATGATAGATCAAGGAATTCCAAAAATAATTTTTCGTTTCAAAAACCGAACAAATCGTTTCATTTGCAAGAACAGAATACGTATTCCTCCATAGATTGTGTTGTTTGTAAAAAAGGCCCACATTTAATTAAAGACTGTAAGCACTTTTTAGGGCTACCATTTGAATCCAGATTTAAATTAGTGAAGGAAAATAATTTATGTTTAAATTGTTTTTCTTCAAAGCATCGAGTATCCAATTGTCCGTCAAAATTTTCTTGTGTTGTGTGCAAAGCTAGGCACCATTCCAAGTTGCATAAGCCAAATACTACTCGGCCTAATGAGAATGTTCCATTTCCCTCCACTAGTACTGAGCCTACCTCTGGTTCTTCTGATAATCCTTCTAGTTTACATGTCCGCCATTCTAAAAATATCCCAAATGAATCAGAATCGAGTTCTGTTAGTCTGTTTGGGACAATAATGGTTAAAGTTGTTGATAAATGGGGTAGTGCTCACAAGGTTAGATTTTTGTTAGATAGTGGTTCTTCTGCTAATTTTCTTACTTTTGATTGTTCCCGAAAATTAGGCCTAAGTTATTCGAAATTAAATTTGACAGTTTCTGGTATAGGAGGATCAACCACCCCGATAGTAGGTAAAACCAACATTGTTATCTTTTCCCATTTTGATAAAAAAATACAATATCCTATAGAAGTGTTGCTTATAGACACAATCTCTAATAAGTTGCCAGATCAACCAGTTGACAAAGACTGTATTAACAGTATAGAACACTTGAAATTAGCTGACCCGAATTTCTTTTTTCCTGGCAAGATAGATGGTATTTTAGGCTTATCTGTCTTTTCAAATATCATTGGTTGTAATAGAGTGTCATGCGAAGATTCTCTATCAGCTGTTGAGACTAGTTTAGGTTATGTAGTCATGGGCTCAGCTGCACCAAATTTTGAAAAAATCCACACATATTTGTCTTTCGTCTGTAACCCTTTGTTGAATTTAGATTCCTTGGTCGAAAGAATGTATGAATTAGAGGATTTGCCCACTGTTACTAATAGTTCATCAGAAGATGAAATTTGTGAAAATTTATTTTTAGAAAATGTATGTAGAGATGCAGATGGTAGATACACAGTTTCATTGCCGTTCCAAAATGATCCTAATGTACTGGGTGATTCTTTTGTTCTTGCTAAAAATAGATTGTTGTCCTTAGAAAATCGCCTAGCACCAAACCCAGAACTTAGAAAACTTTACTGTGATATCTTTCAAGACTATTTAGACCAAAAGCACATGAGTTTAGTTCCCATTCAAACCATTGATTCGTTGTCGTATTATATTCCCCATCATTGTGTTTTTAAATCAGATAGCCCTTCCACTCCTTGTAGAATAGTCTTTGATGCCTCTATGAAAACTAGTAAAGGACCGTCATTAAATGAAATTCTTTATAAAGGTCCAAAATTACAAAATAATCCTACCACAATATTGTTGAATTTTCGTCTTTTTCCAATCGCAATTGTCGCTGATTTGAAACAAATATATAGGCAGGTTAAAGTGGTTGAATCTCATTGTTCGTTTCAAAGAGTTTTGTGGAGATTTGATACCAATGATCCTATTTCTATTTTCCAATTAAATACTTTAACTTTTGGAGTAAAAGCCTCACCATATCTTAGTCTCAGGGTAATAAAACAATTATATAATGACGAATCTAAAAGTTTTCCTGATGCTATCATCCCAATTTTAAGAGATATGTATGTAGACGATTTTATTAGCAGTTTTCCAAATGTTTCTGAAGCTATAGTTACACACACTCAGTTAGTGAATTTGTTTCAAAAAGGTGGTTTTAAATTAACCAAATGGATGTCGAACTCGAACGATCTACTATCGACAATCCCCGAACCCCTTCAATTGGTCAAAACCAAACAATTTGATAAGTCAGTCTCCAAAGTGTTAGGATTGCAATGGGAAGAAAAATGTGACAATTTTAGTTTTGGGCTAGAAATACCCTCATCGACCCGTTGTACAAAAAGAAACATGCTCTCACTTGTTGCTCGTATGTTTGATCCCTTGGGATTCCTATCTCCTATAACCCTCTTGCTTAAAATTTGGATAAAGAAACTTTGGACTCTAAAGGTAGATTGGGATAGTACCGTACCAAAAGAAATCGAAATAGCATGGGAAAAGTTTCAAAATGAATTTCATGTCCTATACAAAATACAAATTCCACGCCATATAGCAGTTACACCTAATTCGTCGTTGTCTTTTGTAGGATTTTCAGACGCAAGTGCTGCTGGATACGCAGCCATTGTTTATTCCAGGGTTGTTAATTGTACAGGTCAAGTTAAAGTTACTTTACTGTACTCTCAATCTAAAGTATCTCCAATGTCTAAAATAACTCTTCCTCGATTAGAGCTTTGTGGAGCGCTTCTTCTCTCAAAGCTTCTTTCACATGCTATTGAAACTTATTCTCCTAGACATAATATTGATAAAATTTTTGCCTTAAGTGATTCCATGATTGTATTAAATTGGATAAAGTCCTCAGAGAAAAATCTCAAAATATTTGTTCAAAATAGAGTTGTTACAATTCATAAGATGGTTCCGTCAGAGTATTGGTTTTTTGTTCCTGGAAAGGAAAATGTTGTTGATTGCGCCTCTCGAGGTTTGTTTCCTTCTTCGTTAGTCAACCATTCCACATGGTTTACTGGTCCAAATTGGTTACTGTTGGAGCCAGAATATTGGCCTATTCAGTCTGTCAACGGACAGGAAATTATGATTTGTGATTCTGAATATAGATCACAAACCTTCTTTGGTAATGTCACTCGTGTAATTTCTCCGCTGTATACTCTTATTGAATATTTTTCCAGTTGGTCGAAACTTTTAAATTCCACAGTATACGTATTGAGATTTCTTAGAAAATTGTCTTTAAATAAACGGATATCTCTATTTGATTTAAAAATTGCAGAAATTGAATTAATTCGAGCTGTCCAGCAAAAGCATTTTTCTGAAGAATATAAAGCCCTTTCTCAAAATCTCGTTGTAAAATCTTCCATACGTCGTTTGAATCCATTTATTGAAAATGGAATAATTAGAGTAGGTGGACGTTTGTCCAACTTCCAATGTAGTTTTGAACAAAAACATCCGATTTTGTTGCCCAAAGCCGATCCTTTAACCATTTTGTTAATAGATTATTTCCATAAATTGCATTTACATGCTGGAGCGTATTTGTTGCAAAATCTTCTGAGAACAAATTATTGGATACTATCTAGTCGTCAGGCCATCAGAAATAGAATTTGGAGATGTAATCGTTGTTTTCGTCTTAATCCTAAACCTACCTATCCTATGATGGCTGACTTACCCGCCGTAAGAGTCAATCAGGCAAAAGCCTTTTTACATACTGGTGTAGATTATACTGGTGCGTTTTCCATTACTATAGGAAAATATCGTGGCGTAAAAACTCAAAAGGCTTACGTATGTTTGTTTGTTTGTCTAAGTACGAAAGCCATACATCTTGAATTAGCCTCCTCGCTCTCTACAGATTGTTTCTTAGCCACTTTCAAAAGATTTTTATCTCGTCGTGGAAATTGTAAGGTTTTATATTCAGATAATGGCACAAATTTTGTGGGTGCCAAGAGAGTCCTCGATGAAATATATCAATTAACTACTTCAAAAACTTATAAAGATGCATTCCAACAGGAACTTAATAATACCAAAATTTCTTGGAAAATGAACGTACCTTATGGCAGTCACTTCGGTGGTATTTGGGAAAGCAATATAAAAAGTGTAAAACTTCATTTAAATAGAGTTGTGGGGAATCAAATCCTTACTTACGAAGAATTTTTAACTGTTCTGACACAAATCGAGTGTCTTTTGAATTCGCGTCCTCTTTGTGTTCAAAGTAACGACCCTGAAAATCCAGTCGCGCTGACTCCATCGCATTTTTTATGTACAGAACCTTTAGTGTCATTACCCTCGATGGATATTGATCTTGATAAAAATATGAGTACTTTGAAAAGATATAAATTATTAGATTGCATTGTTCAACATTATTGGAAAAGATGGCATTCAGAATATTTGTCTTCTATGCAGTCTCGTTTAAAATGGAACACTAACTCGAACCCTCCCAAAGAGGGAATGGTAGTTATAATAAAAAATGAAACTATCCCACCTTTACAGTGGCCTCTGGCAGTCATAGAGACTTTGTATCCTGGAAAAGATGGGATTGTTCGAATCGTAAAAGTGCGAACCAAGCACGGTAGTTACATGCGCCCAGTCGTTAAACTGTGTCTTCTACCCAGTCAATAAACTGGAGAGGATTTTTTTATTTTATTTGATAGTTAAAATTTTAGTTTAGGGTGATGGGTTCATGTGCAGACTTAGCATATTAAAATTAAATTAGTTTTCGTTGATTTTTCGTTTATTTTAAAAATAAACTCGGGGGGGCAGGATGTTTTGGCCTCATTAAATTTATTTCATTCGAAGTACCTGGCCTATTTTCTTGCCCAGATATTGTACTAAATTTTTTGTTTTCTCTTTAATTACCTTTCGTTAGTACTAACTAGTCGTGGTTGTCAGTAAGTAAGAACAAATTGAATTGTTAAGTCGTTTCCTGTAGTTATCAAGTGTCGCCAAAAAACGCCGGTTTCAGTTATAGTAAAAAATAAATTAACCCTTTCTCCCTCCTTCCTTCACCTTACTAATAACTGAAGACTTCTCGACCTACCAGTTAAAATAAGGTAAGAATTTTTTTGTTATTATTTCCATACAGTCCGCTTTAAATTCGATTGCGTAATAGACCAGCATAGCCCAATCGCCACCCCACTATGGCATAACGATTTTATTTTTAAATTTAATAAGCATGTTCAGTACAATTCAAACAATATTCAAAAAATAAATAAAAAATAATTTTAAAAAATAGGCCTACTTTGACAAATTTTTACAGACACCTTTTTATAGGTGTATATATAACAAAATAATGGATTTTGCGATGGACATCAGACCTCGTCATTGGATCATGTGAAACAAAAAATTAAAAAAAATTTTTTAGCTTATGAATTACCTACTTGAGGTAACGCTTTGAAGTTTTTTTGACTTTTTGGTATCACTAAGAAGTAAAAACAACGAAATTTTCTGCAAAAAAGGGTGAACATTAACATATTATATAAAAAATATATGCGAAATTCCAGGTGGATTGGTGAAGTAGTTTTTGAGTTACAATGTCTACCGCCTTTGAAAAAAGAATTTTTGAGAAAAACGCGTTTAAAGTTTTATCAAAATTTATTTTCAATTTCTGTTTGTCTCTCAGATAATGGTAAAGAGATTCACACCGGAATATGGTTTTGAATCGCGGAGTAGTTTACAACACTAAGCTGCTTCAAAGTGAGTCGAAGATATGGATATTCAATGCTGTATTTCTGGTAATTTTGCTTCTATCAATACCGACCTCGTCTCCTACTTAGCGACGGTCTCCTGGTGCCCTGGAGACCATCTATTCATTTAGACATAATATTCGTATTCAGTCCTTTCTTTGATGACGGTTCTTAAGGCACTTTCGCATCTTTCATGTTTTTTCCCATGACATTTTATCTATTTTGTTTTCTTCTTTCTTCTAATGGATTTCTGTAATGCATATGTGATAGTTCTTTTTATGAAGCGCAATTGTTGATCTACATTCTACATCTTCACTTTCATTTTCATTAATTTCCAAAACATTAATATTATTTCCTATTTCTAGTTAATCTTGTCTTTTACTATCTTCTTCTTCCAACTTTGGAATACGTCACCTTTGTGATATTTGTCTATTTATCTCTTTCTGCCACTGGTATTACGTACATTTTTGTGAGTACTTTTGCGTTTGTATTCCCAAATATGATTCTTTTATAGAAGGACTTCCTCAAAAAATACGTAGTTCAGTCAACTTTTCTCCACCATATTTGTATTCCATTTGTTATTTCGTCCAACCCCGGCGCTTTTATGCCAATAAGCGTGATATTTCCTGTTGTAAGTGGTTATTTAGCATGAATATAATATTATATCCATCAGTATGTTATTCGACGTCAGTTACATTGATCAATATGGATTTAATATTTAGTTGATGATGGTACCCATTAAAATAATACCCAAGGTGGCACTATCAGGCAACCCCAAACCTAACTGATTCTCAAATCTATTTGTGTCCCCTTTATTTATTGGATAAATATGTATGTTTGTATACTTTTATTTTCGTGTCTGTGGCAAGTTTAGATATGATATAATAATATGTTACTGCTTATTTGGCAGAAATCACGGTTTCATAAAAACATCTCAATGTGTGTGCCCTATCTGTTTTAGTTATTCTAACATTCTATAAATAATATCGTAATTAAATATTTCGTATTTTTAAAGGATTTTAAAATTTTCGGAAATATATTCGTAAGATACTCCACACATTGTTTTAATTATTTCGGTTGTTACTTACCATTTATTAGTAGTTGCACATATTGGTACTCCGAACTTTTGAAGTAAAATCAATAAAATAAAATAAAATAAAATAAATAAGATAAAAAATAAAAGTCTCGATAAAACTGTCTTGTGGAAAAATTGTAAAATAAATTAGGAGTTTTATTAGAAATCTGATTTTTGAAATTCAAATTCAAATTTTTATTTATTACACGTACATAACCACAATTACTGAGGTAGATTTTTTCGGTGATTGGAATATCTATACGACTAATTTAAATTTCTCCGCATTGGTTTTTTCGAATTTAAATACATGTGATACAAAAACCATTTTAGCTGACTTTAATTACCTTCATCGATTTTACCACACGCCTCTGACTCTTCGACTGTACATCCACATCCAATCGTGGCTTAGCCGCGGTAGAAAATTTTCCAGCTATTTACTCTCCAATTTCTGTTCAAATTTACACTGAATTTGCAATACAAGGGACGGAATGTATATACATACAGGGAGAAGGTATACTCGCCAAGTTAATTGGAACTAAGTTTTGCACAAAAACGATAAAAGGGACTGAGATAGAATACGTATTGGACAAGATTTTTTGCTAAAGGATAAGCTAGGTAATTATAAAAGGGTAAAGTAATTTCCATCATCAGATATCTTCTTTATTCTCCCATTAAATACTCATTAAGGGGGAAAAATAATATAGAACTTGGAGTATTTTGTGGTGGACAGTCGATAAGAAAGAAGTTTCTGATGCATTTGTGAAAATTGGAAAAATATATATAATGAATTACCAGTTGGAAGAAGAACTGATAAATTTATGTTAGAGTTAGAAAAGTACGGAAGTATCTTGAAATAACGAAGAAAAGATATATCTATAATAATTACTAGATGTCTCTATAACAGCAACATCCCTAAAAACTGGAGCGAGAGTCTAGTAGGTACTCATACACCAAAAAGGAGTGACCTTAAGAAATATAGATCTATATCGTTGCTCAGTCAGTAGTGAAGATTATTATTTATGAGTTAACACTCGGTTGACTTACAGAATGGATAATATAATTACCAACCGGTAGAATAGGCTCCAATTATTTGAAAGCATGTTCCAGTACTGCAGTAAAGAGTTATCAAAAAATTGGACCCCAATGGAATAAATGTCGACGTCGAAAGGTTCTCCCACCTACGATTCGTAGACGACAGTTCCTATAAAGGCGGGTATACATATGCGCTCTGCTCGGTGTGCGAGCCGCTCGCGCGCAGCATATTTGTTAGATTAGTACAGGTTTTCAAGTGGCACACAAACGGCTCGCACACGGCGCACCACGATCTAACTTCTGTCGGCTTTTCAACAAATGCTTTGATGGTTCGCAATACGTATTTGGACGGGTTTTCGAGTGGTTTGTTGGTTTTGGGGCGCCTGAGTTGAATATTTATTAGTAATGGAGTGTTAGGAAGGAAATATCAAACTTATTGATGTTTACCGTGGAAAGTGAAAATGAGATGATGACATTGAATATATTTAAACATGTTAACTTGCAACCCCCAACTTGTAACCAACTTGCAACCATCTTGCAACCAATTTGCAACCAATTTGCAACCAACTTGCAACCAATTTGCAACCAACTTGCAACCAATTTGCAACCAACTTGCAACCAATTTGCAACCAACTTGCAACTAACTTGCAACCAATCGGAATGAAACCAAACACTTCTCGATGAGAATAGAAGAAGCTACTCCCGACGTCGGCCGATATCGGATCTGATCTGATCGGAGAAAAACGGATCCAATGTAGGCACCCACATTTAATACTAATTATCTACAATTACTAAAGGTTCGTAAGTTTCCTCTGGATCGCGGAAGGTTCGTCAAAATGAAAAATTTTAACGAAGATTAACCGCGCCACGAACGCGCGGCGCTCACACGGCGCGGAGTTCACGGCGCGGATATGTATTTCCGCCTTAACAGACAACTTAGAAGAGATTAGAACTATGCTTACTGAGTTAGATGCCGCCTGTAAGAAAGTTGGCTTTAACACAATGCATGGCAAACCTGTAACAAGCGAAAATCCAATAGTTGACTTAAACGAAATAGCATTGGTCCATAAATAAATATTTAGGGCATGAAATCCAAATTGACAGGGACAATCAAACTGCTGAACTGCAAAGAAGAGTAGCCTTATTATGGGCCTCATATGGAGCTCTATCAGATTTTAATTTATTTTACAATTTGCGAACCAACAAATTGACTTTTAACAGTCAAAAATCGGTATTTTGAAGCTTTTTCAATGTTTTAAAAAATAAAATTTTGTAATTTTATGTCAACTATTTTGCTTTTTAATGGGGTGTAAAAAATCAAAAACTCGCGTTTTTTGCACTAAATTGTTAATAGTTAAAAAACGGACACGAACTCTAGGCAGAAAACACGGAGGTTTTCTTCCTATAGGTTTACAATAACTAAAAAAGCAGTCAGCTACAGTTGAGTCCCTGAATCTTTACCCGTGTGTCATCATTTAAAGCATACGAAATAAGTCGATGATAAGTCGGAAACTGAAATTTACTAAACGCAACAACAAGAGACAGTAAGTGACTTGCTGTTGCGTTTAGTAAATTTTCATTTCCGACTTATCATCGACTTATTTCTTATGCTTTAAATGATGACGCACGGGTAAAGATTCAGCGACTCAACTGTACCTGGATATTTGAGTGTCCTGAGAAAATCCTTATCTCTCTGGACTAAAATGCTAATATGATGATAGAAATTGTAAACCAAATTATATCCCTATATTTTTAATTTTAACCAAATTTGCAAATTTGCCAAAAACGTTAAAAGTTTTCTTTCTGAATACAATCGCAGAAATCATTTTAAAAATCACGAGAATCATAAATTGACGAGGTCGACTTAATTTCCCATCTACAGTATGCATTATTCAATACTCACTCCTTGGATGTCTTTAACATACCGGAAAAGAGTTTAGAACAAAAATACACAACTTTCCACAAGTTTGCAACTTGTCCGTTCACAAGCTTTGTCGCTCTGTGTCTGTACGTGTTTAGAGCTCTAGAGCCAGATATCAATTTATTCATGGGCGTTCGTCGAACAAAGTCGAACACAATTTACATAAGGTTGTGATTAGATTTATAGAAATCTACATTCTGTAAGAATGCAAAAAACTGATAAAAACACGTGGCATGATACAAACAAAAGGGTATACTAATAATATACAGGGTAGCGAGAAAGTATGGAAACACGATAACTTCTCGGAAACCTCTAAAACGATTTTTATAGATTTTGGTGGGTAAAGATCTTCTAATGCGGCCGATATTATAGTGGTAATTACATTGGAGAAAAGGCAGGCGGCTTGAGATTGAATTGTGTAGTTCGTTCTTGAGAATCTTCAACCGTCTTGTCTTCTCTGGGGTTGTTGAATGGACCGTATTATTTGGAGTTGTTGAATGAACTGTATTATTGGGAGTTTCTTTTAGTACGTAAAGATAAGAGTAACAATACAAACTTTTATTTCTTTACGCACTATGGGTAACAGGAACAGGTATGGGTGGCAATATCGAATATGTTGATACACTAATTTTGAGCTATTTTCGCAATCGCTGTGACAAATTCTGGTTCTTCTAACTAAGTTAATATTTGAGATTCATAGGGAGAGGAAATTTTTCAGTGACTTTTCTAATGACAGACTTTTTTCTTATATTTTATTTTTTGTTAATAAATAAACTCATTAGCAACGCAGAACTCGATCTGTGACGTTAATAAATTCACGTCACACAATAAAATATATAAAACGCGAAGAAAGTTTTTATTAGACGAACACTTTGAAATTTACAGGGTTGGAAAAAAATTAGTTTTCAACCATACTGACCCCGAGAGAAATGTCTAGTATCTTGTAGTTTTAATTTTACTTCAATGAGGAAGAAGAGTCAAGAACATTTGTTGTTGGCGGCGAAGTTTCACCTAGCGGTAGGGGGTTTAGTTATAGGGCGAATGAAGGTTCCACTTTTCGTGCGAACTTGGACCTCGGACTACCTAAATCGGCTCCAAAACCGACCAAAATGGATCCTTTCATTTCCTAATATTAAAGTAGGCGATTTAGTATTGGTCAAAAACCTTGACTCTCCTCCTTTACACTGGCCACACAAATCAGTTTTCAACCATACATTGTTGTCAAATCTTCCATTTTTCTGTAAATATAATAAACTTTCTTATGAAATTCGTCCTTATGAAATATTGATTATTTTTCATGGTATATTCCCTATACAGCGGAGAGCCCAAGCGGGGATTTTTGCAGTTACTCGAGCGCGTCAAAAAATCACATGGGGAGAAATACCCATACCCATACCTTATACCCTGTAAATGTACCCCTACCATATATACAGCGTGTCTACTTAAGTTGGAAACATATGGGAAACTTCTTTATTATTAATTTTACGAAAAAAAGTTATTCTTCATAAAAAGTTCTGCATGCTCTAAAACCTAAGATTTAATCATTAAATATCAAATTTTATCAATATTGTTCGAGGTATGTCAAAAAATATGAATTTCGTTCAAGGGTAAAGTACCTTTATTTCTCTAAACATCGAAAATTCTTATTATGAAAAGTTGTTTGGAATTAAAAACTACGATCAAATATGCAATTATATGCTTTTAATTAAAAAAAAATATTTTTCAAAATTTTCTCAAATTTATGGATACTTACTTATTTTTATTTATTACACATCACATAACTCTTTTATTTTTACTTTTACGAAAAAAAGGTATACTTTATAAAAATCTCTGTATGTCCTAGGCCCTAAGATGCAACCATCAGATATCACATTTTATTAATTTTATACGAGGTATATAAAAAAATATGAATTTCACTCAGGAGTAAAGTACGTTTATTTTTCACAATATTGAAAATAGTTATTACAAAAAGTTGTTCAGAATTAAAAACAATGTTTCAATATGTAATAATTTCATCCTTTTAATTGAAATATTGTGAAATATAAAGGTACATACTATACTCATGAGCGAAATTCATATTTTTTGACACACCTCGTATAAAATTTAAAAAAGTTGATATATCATGGTTGTATCTTAGTTTTTAGACCATGCAGAGCTTTTTATGAGGAATAACTTTTTTTCGTAAAATGAATAATAAAAGAGTTATCATATTTGCCATAAATAAAAACGATGTTGGATATTCATAAAAAGAAAAATTGGTAAAATATTTTTTTTTTAATTAGAAGCATGTAATTGCATATTTGATCTTATTTTGTAATTCCAAATAACTTTCCATAATAAGAATTTTCGATATTCAGAGAAATAAAGGTACTTTACCCTTGAACGGAATTCATATTTTTTGACATACCTCGTATAATATTGATAAAATTTAATATCTAATGATTGAATCTTAGGTTCTAGAGCATGCAGAACTTTTTATGAAGAATAACTTTTTTTCGTAAAATTAATAATAAAAAAGTTTCCCATATGTTTCCAACTTAAGTAGACACGCTGTATATATGGACCGTTCACTCTTGTTAGAGTATAGGTCGCTCAAATACTATGAGCTCTTTTAATCCATTTCACGCGGTGGCTTAGTCCGCAGTGTCCTTTAGGTTATCGTTCATAGGTTGTGATGTTTTTTTGCCTTCTCTACTATCTTCTTCCACTCACTCCGGTACTGAATCTTTTCTCTCCAGTTTGCAATTTCCATCTTTGATATATCGTCTAGCAGTTGATCTTCCCATCTTATTTTTGGTCTTCCTCTTGGTCTATTTGTTACTGGTCTCCAGTTCACTATCTTCTTGATCAGTTCTTCTACCCCTCTTCTTTGTGTGTGTCCAAACCATCTGAGTTTTTGTGCTTTAATGAATTTTACTATATCTTCTCCACCCCTACCATATATTGGATCTTAATACAGGGGAATTCGTTGAGGGGGGTCCGAAAAAAAATCTATCCTTAGCAAAACTCGAAATCGTCCGATTAAGATAAGGTGAGTTAAGTAGGTAGGTACATGCAGAACAGGGTATATTTCAAAAATCTGACGGATTGAAAGGAAATGGGTGAGTCACAAAATGTCACAAGAAAAAAGCGAATATTTCGAGAAATATACGTCAGATAGAAAAACTAAAATATTCGTTTCAATATTTTTAAAAAATCTATCGAATGATACCAAATACGACTCACCATAGAGAGGGGTGGGGGGTAAATTTAAAAATTTAAATAGGAACTCCGCGATATTTCGTGAAATCAACATCAGATCGAAAAACTGCAAAATACACGTATTTAATAATTTTAAAAATCTATCGAATGACACCAAACACGACTTTCTACGGAGGTGGGGTGGGGGTTACTTTAAAATCTTAAATAAGAGCCCCTATTTTTTAATGCAGATTTGAATTCCCGACGTAAAAATAACTAACTTTTATTCGAGACATTTTTCGAATTATGGATAGATGGCGATATAATCGGAAAAAATGATTGTTGGAAATGGAAAACTAAATTAAGAAATGTAAAGTCCCCACTTAAATGAAAAACTTTACTTAACTATTTTTGGTTTTTGGGACTCAATCTTCACAACCCAATAGGTCCCATAATGCTCAAGTAATTGGAATTTTAGCATACTTTCCTCCTCTACTGATGCCTATTCATCTTTTTCGATTTTTTGCGCATTAAGCGCAGTAAGTAGTCAACGGCATAAGGATGTGGAAAGCCACGGGATGACTACCACATTATATATCCCTAGTAAAACCATCATGACGAGTAGGAGATTTAAAGATGAGATGCCATGCGACCCGATTAGCAACCGGCGTCGTCGAGTTTCCGGGCTGGACGATGTGAAATCAGAGACCGGCCACGCAACGGTGGGAACCAGGCCTTGCGTGGAAAATATGCGACTGGATAAAACAAATGAAAATGTCAGAAAATATACTATTAAGATAGCTACATGGAACGTAAGAACTCTTTATCAGACTGGAAAACTAAACAACGCAATTAATGAAATGAAGAGGCTCACAATTGATATTCTGGGGATGAGTGAAATAAGATGGCCAGGTAATGGTAAATGCGAGAAGGAGGATGCAACAATATTTTTTTCAGGCAGCAGAGAAGAAGATGTCAACCATAGGCATGGAGTAGCGGTTCTAGTAAATAATAAAATCAGAAAACATATAAAAAATTTTATTCCATATTCAGAACGCTGCATGTTGATCCAGATAAGTGCGCACCCTCTAGACATAAATATAATTCAGGTTTATGCTCCCACATCTGAGAGTACTGATGAAGAAATTGAAGAGTTTTACGAACAATTAGACGAAATCATAAAAAACCTAAAGAAACAAGACATAACCATGGTAATGGGAGATTTTAACTCCAAAATAGGAAAAGGCGAAGTCAGTGATGTAGTTGGCAAGTATGGGTTGGGAACAAGAAATGAACGAGGTGATCGACTAATACAGTTTTGCCAGGAGAAAAACTTAATTATCACTAATACTTGGTTTAAGTTACCATTAAGAAGATTGTACACTTGGAGGTCACCACAGGACAAGTCTGGGTACATCGTTAGAAATCAGATAGACTTTATAACAATCAACAAACGATTCACTTCATAATAATATTGAGTTTACAGTAGAAACAGAACAGAATAACTCTATAAACTTTCTAGATGTAACGATTTCCAGACTACACAACAAACATGAGTTCTCCATATATCATAAACCTACCCATACTGACACAACTATACACAATTCATCATCCCATCCTACACAACACAAATTAGCAGCCTACCATAGCATGATACATAGACTGACAGAAATTCCCATGACAAAAAATAACTTCGAAATAGAACTAAACATCATTAAACAAATAGCAGTAAACAACGGCTATAACGAACAAACAGTTAACAAAATTTTAAACCAAAAACTCCATAAGAAAGCCCTGAAATTAGTGTATCCACCACCACAGAAAGAACCCAGTACCTTCTGCTCTCTCACATATACTGGCAAGATAACAACAACAATAGCCAGATACATAAAAAAGAAAGGAATAACACCAGCTTTCAGAACTAACAACAACTTAAGCAAATATATTAAGAACAATAAAAGCCGAAAGAGAAAGCAACTACAGAGTGGTGTGTACAAACTAACTTGTGGTGACTGTCCGAAAACGTACATCGGTCAAACTGGCAGAACTTTTGACAAACGGATAGCAGAACACAAAAGGGCATTCAACAATAGAAAAACAGACACTTCTACATACGCACTTCACCTTCTAGATCATAATCATTCTTTCAATGAAGAGTTTAAAATTCTACATATTCAAAATAAAGGCCTTAAGCTATCTTTTTTAGAATCTATGGAAATTAATAAACTGAAAAATACAGATGTAATTTTAATGACCAACTCGAGACAAACAGCTCCCCACTCCTCAACCTCTTCAGTTGAAGATTAAAAAGGCAAACACATTGTAAACTTTATTACTTGAGAAAGGCACTCCGCCGAAACAGCTGTAGTCACTTAGATATAATAAATTTTGTGGAAGTATAGAAAACAAACGTTTTCAGTTTTTTATTGTTAGATTCCGTAACGCAATAATATCAGCCAAAACATATCCTGGAGCTGATATAAACTCTGACCATAATCCTCTTGTAGCCCAATTACGAGTCAGACTAAAAACCTTAATCCAGAAACAGAATAACAAAAGATTAGATATGGATCAACTTAGAAATCCCGAGATAAAAGTCAAGCTTACAAATAGCATTAATAGTAATGTTGCTTTAACAACAAATACGGATGATATTGAAAGAGACTGGATCAACTTAAGGGACGCTATATGCAACGGTGCGAAAGAAGTAATTGGTGACTACGAGCGGAAGAAGAAGAACGAATGGATGACAGATGAAATATTACACCTCATGGACAGAAGGAGGGAAAATAAGAATAATCCCGAACAATATAAAGAACTGGATAGAACTGTCAGCAGAAAGATAAAAGAATCCAAAGAGAAATGGTTACAAGAAAAATGTCAAGAGATAGAAGAGCTAGAACGAAGACACGATAGTTTTAACATGCATAAAAAAATTAAGGAGTTTTCTTATACTTACAAGAAAAAACAGTTTGGTAAGTTAATAGACGAGAACAACAAACTTATTGTAGATAAAGAAGAACAGTTACAGACTTGGGCAATTTACATAAAAGATTTGTTTACGGATTATCGTCATATTTCTACGAACTCTCTTGATCTGAATGGACCAAAAATATTGAAAAGTGAGGTGATAAAAGCTATAGATCAAACGAAAGATGGGAAAGCAACAGGATGCGATGAAATACCAGTCGAATTTTTAAAAGTTTTTAACGAGAACAACATGAATGTAGTATTGAAACTGTTCAATAAGATATACGATACTGGTCAAATTCCATCGGACTGGCTGAAATCTACATTTGTGCCCCTTCCCAAGAAATCCAATTCTAAGACGTGTAGCGAATATCGCCTTATAAGTTTAATGAGTCATACCCTTAAAGTATTCTTGCGTATTATCCATTCCAGAATACGAGCAAAATTAGAACACAGCATAAGTAAAACACAGTTCGGTTTTAGATGCGGTTTTGGAACTCGAGAGCCCCTATTTGCAATACAAGTCTTGATTCAAAAATGCCTGGATCAACAGAAAGATGTTTACGCCTGTTTTATCGACTATGAGAAAGCATTTGATACTATCAAACATGACAAACTCATAGAACTATTACATCTTTCAGGACTTGACACTAAGGACATCCAGATTATAAAAAATCTATATTGGAATCAAACAGCCCACATAAAGAATGGACATATGGTGAGTGAAAACATAACCATTTCTAGAGGGGTTAGACAGGGCTGTATTCTTTCGCCACTGCTTTTCAACGTGTACACGGAACAAATATTTCTAGAGGCACTAGAAGAGTACAATGAGGGCATCAAGATTAATGGCGTACCAATAAGTAATTTTCGATATGCAGATGATACTGTTATACTAGCCGATAACATCGAAGATTTACAGATGATGCTAAATAGAGTAAATACAACTGGCAACCAATTTGGACTGAAGATCAATAGAAAGAAAACTAAATTTATGGTGATCAGTAAAAAGAACATTCAACATATCGACCTGAATATTGAAGCCGAACGTATTGAAAGAGTACACCGATTTAAATATCTGGGATATACAGTAAATGATAAGTGGGACCCAGGCGTAGAGATTAGGATCCAAATTGAAATAGCAAGATCCAAATTCATAAAAATGAGAAAGCTCTTAAGCAACCGCAACCTAAGCGTTAACCTCCGATGGCGCGCCACAAAATGCTATGTACTCTCTACGCTACTTTACGGAGTAGAAGGGTGGACGTTAACAGCAGCAACTATAAAGAAGTTAGCGGCTCTAGAAATGTGGCTGTATCGACGCATACTGAGAATTCCTTGGACAGACAGAGTGACCAACACAGAGGTATTGAGACGAATGGGTAAAGAGTTGGAATTGTTAACAACTGTTAAAAGGAGGAAAGCGTCATACCTGGGCCATGTGTTCCGTAATGATAAGTACAGTCTGCTACAGCTTATCGTCGAAGGCAAGATTGAAGGTAGAAGAGGTTTGGGCAGGAAGAAGAAATCCTGGCTGAGAAACTTGAGAGAATGGTTTCAAATACCAGAAGCTGCAAACATAATACATGCGGCACAAAACAGAGAAACCTATCGTTTGATGGTCGCCAACCTTCGGTAGAAGACGGCACATAAAGAAGAAGAAGCGCATTACGCATATAGCATAATAATACGTTCCATGGATTATTTTGTTTACTGCGCAATTTCGTGATCGTTTCATGACGGTTTTCATTGTGTTGGAACAAACATATACAGATTTTATTGCGCAAAAAATCGAAAAAGATGAATAGGCATCAGTAGGGGAAGTATGCTAAATTTGCAGTTACTTGAGCATTACGGTTTTTCGTTGTGTTGGAACAAACCTTATGTTAACGAGCGATCTGGTGTGACTCGGAGCTTGGAGGTATGGGGGTTTATCAATTTTCTTTAGCATGGTGTTATTCCGCCTGATGTTTCCTTTTAGCCTTTAGGAGCTGAAGGAGGAAAGCGCAGATTTGGTTTTAGTTGCATTTGGTCTTAGCGAAATCGTCTGTGTATATAAAGTTTTTAGTTAAATATATAAAACAGCGCTAACAGGCCTTATATTTCTACGGCTTCTAAATTCTGGATAACATTTCTCCATTCTTGTCGGTCCTCTGCACTCTTTCTCCAGTCCTTTACTTCGATTTCTTCTAAATCCCTATCTGCAGCCTCTAACCATCTCTTCCTTGGGCGCCCTAGTCTCCTTTTTCCCAATGCTCTGTCATTTAATATTCGTTTACAGTTCTACGGCTTCTAAATTCTGGATAACATTTCTCCATTCTTTTCGGTCCTCTGCATTCTTTCTCCAGTCCTTCACCCCCATTTCTTCTAAATCCCTATCTGCAGCCTCTAACCATCTCTTCCTTGGGCGCCCTCTTCTTCTTTTTCCCAATGCTCTGTTATTTAATATTTGTTTGACGTTTCTACTTTCTGGCATTCGAGTAATATGTCCCAGCTATGTAGCTTTTTGGGCTCGTATTTTTGTCGTTATTTTTGGTCTCCCGTGCATCCTCATTACTTCTTCAATTGTTCTTCTCCTTCAGGTTTTCTTCGCTATCTGTGTACCTCTAAAAATCTTTCTCAGGACCTTCCTTTCCCATATCTGTATTTTTTCTCCTCTTGCTGATTCATTGTCCACGTTTCGCTTGCATACAACACTGTTGATCGTATTACCGTTTCATGCATTCTGATTTGCGCGTTTCTACTCGACTTCCCTTCAATAATTTTTATCTATTTATTTTTCTTCCCTTTCAGTATTAGTAAGGGTCACTCCCAGGTATTCGAATTCTGATACTTCCTTAAATTTATATTCATTTCCTTCTCCTTTCATTTTTATATAGTTATCCTCAATCTTTATATCTCCTTTCATTACCATGTATTGTGTTTTTCCTTGGCTGATTCTTAATCCATACCTTTTTGCATTCACTTCGAACTTTTGGAAGATTTTTTGGAGGTGTTCCTTTGTTCTTGTTAGGATGACTAGATCATCAGCGTAAGCTATAAACTGCTGTCTGCTGTTAAATATGATACCGCTTGTACTAATTTTTATCCTTCTTACTGTGTGTTCTAGTACCAAGTTAAATAAGTCCTTGGATAGAGGAAACAGTCACCCTGTTTCAGTCCTTTATTCACTGTGAATTGTTTTGAAAAATTTCCTTCCATTGTTATCCTGTTTTTTGTATTGTTGAACGTTATTCTCACTAATTTAACCAGCTTTCCCGAAATACCTAAGAATCTCATTGCTTCATATATCATATCTCGGTCTACTGAGTCGTAAGCCTGCTTAAAGTCAATGAACAACATGTGTAGTCCCAAATTTTTTTCGTAGCTGTTGTTCTGTATTAGTTTTAATAAACATATTTGATCTGTTGTTAACCTTCCTGGTCTAAAACCTCCTTGGTATTCTCCAATGATCTTATTTACCTCCTTTTGAAATCTATTTCAGATGATTTTTGCAGGTATTTTATAGGCCACTTCTAATAGCGATATTGGACAGATAAGTGCGCATTGTTGCACTGTTGCGGCATTTCCTCTTTTTGCCAGTTAAAATCAGTCGGACAATTTTTTCTTGCGGCTTTTCTCCTCCTGCTTTAAAAATCTCTGCCGGGATTCCGCTTTCTCGTGCGTTTTTGTTATTTTTTTGCTTCAATATTGCTTCTTTTACTTCGTGTAGTGTTGGTTCTTCTTCCCGTTTTTGTTCTGTGTTATCCTTTTGATGTTGTTTCATTTCCTGGGGTTGTTTTTAGTAAAAATTTTTTATTAATTCATCGTCTACCCTGAAGCAAGCCGTTTGTTTGGATTCGAGAGCGACTCCCTCCAGATTCACGTTTAGTCGTCTATTTTGCAATAATAATTCCGCTATTTTGGCGAGTCAAGTCAGACCTAGAATTTGGCTGGCGAAGGTTCACTTAGGTCTGAAACCAGGTTACTATGGTATGATGTTTGAGTTCACCGTTTTCTCTATGCGGTTCAGGATCGTTGTTCCTGTTGTCGATCGAGCCAGAGCGTCGTTCACTAGCATAAAGCAATTTTTCACCTCTAACAGCCTAACTCCACCTCTCAAAATCCGACTTCTCAAATTTTCTTCTTCTTCTTATGCAATCCACTAATGGATGTTCTCCTATGTTTCTTAGGCCTGTCCATTGTTTGACATTATGGAGCCATGACATTTTCTTCCTGCTTACTCCCCTTTCTTCCTTCGATCTTTCTTTCAATTAACGTTTGCAGAAACTAATATGTTTCGTTTCTAGTTAAGTGCCCCAGGTATGCCGTTTTTCTCTGTTTAATTGTGCAAAGCAGTTGCCGTTCTGTACCAATTCGTCTCAGGATTTCTTCATTTGTTATTCGTGCGGTCCGGGGAACTTTAAGGATTCGTCGATAAATCCACATCTCAAGTGTGAGATAGCTTATTAGCTATCTCAAATATGATGTATTTTTTTTTAAATGAATGGGTTGCATGTGTGAGTCCATAGTATTGTAGTAAAGAAAAGAGAGACGTTCTCACAAACAATTTATTTTACAACTGACGACCGGTTTCGCTGTCTACAATATTCACAGCATCTTCAGGTCACGGTAAAAGTAAAATTAAATACTACAAATAACAAAAAAACCAGAGTTAGTTAAGTGGTCTGGTTGAAATCAAAGGGTAATGATCAAGCCAATATTAAAGTATATATATTTATGCATACATATAAATACTAACATGTACGCAAATATGGTTTACAACCCTCAGACTCACATACATGCACGCATTCAAATGTAGTGGTAACAAAAGTATGTTAAGTATAAGTATAAAATATACACTTACTTTCCGGTATAAGGGAAGAATATAGTAGTATTCAATATCATACTTTTTCTCTATATTATGCTAAAGGGAGAGATGGTAGAGGGACAGATTTGAATGTAATGCATTAACAAAACAAAACAATTGGCAGGATCTTGAGGGGATTAGTAAGGAAACACGATATTAAACCGTGAAACCAAAAAATTGTTGGTTATATATAAAGTGATGTTATTTTTATATTTTTAATTAATATTGTATATTTTAATTTAGTTGGGATTATTAGATGTTGTTCTGGATGTTCAAGAACTAATAGATGTAAGATTGGTTGTGCAATTTTCTTAAACCAGAATTGGTCAGTTGTGTATTAGTTGTGGTGTGATTGTGAAAATGTTTTAATTTGATTTGTTGGAGATATTGAAATTAAATTGAACAATAGTAATTAGGTAAAAATTTGCTAAATTTTTTTAATATTAAAAGTGTTAAACAATAAAATCATTAATAAATAATTCAGCATTAAAGTCAAGTGTAAAGGTTAACTGTACATGAAATTAAATTTATAGTAATATAAAGTTATGATTATTTGTACAGCAATGAGATTTTATGAGATATTACTAAAAAAGTTAGAAAAAGGTAGAAAATGGCAAATATGAAAAAATTATAATAATAGATGAAAAAATCATTCATTTATGTTAATATCTGTTGAATGTAATAAATAGTTGAGTAGATTGAAAATTAATCTCAAAAGATCTTTGAAAAAGTTACCTGGTTGAGATGAATTATATGGTTTCATTGTAAAATTAAAAAAATATTTTTGAAATATTTTTTTGACTTAAAGTCGATAAATAACACATAACAGATTCTCAAACGCACACAAAGGAGATGGACATAACAGGAGTTTAGGAATTTTTTTGATGAGGAAAGCAATCTGTGTACTACTACATCTTATTTCTTTTTGATTTTTAAGAATTGTAAAAATTCCTCTAATTTGGGTTTATTTACAAAGAAAACTCAAATGTCACTGAGAGTGAGAGGTTAAGTCAAAGTCAAATTCTTCTTCTGTTATGATGTAGTAATAGTTGCAGGCCTTGTCAGTATTTTTTGACAATGTTGTTAATGAATAATATTGGCCAGATCTAATAAATTTTGTGCAATACTATGGTAGAAATCAATTTAAATTAACATATTTGGAAATTACTTGTGGTTACAAAAGATGAATTACAGATAATTAACAATACTGGGGGGGGGTTTGTATTCAAATGAGGAGCAAAACCAGGATGTAATGTTTTGATTTTAATACTCATTAACATCAGATGGATTTATTTGAAAAATCAAGTTAAATTGTGACCTGTATAACTGGAAATTTACTCTAAATAAATGTAAATGAATAATTTTTTTATATATTTTTTTAAAATTTCAAGCAAATTCTGTTGGTATCGTTTAACTGTTAAAAATATTTTATATTATAAAGTTGGTAGAGTGTTAAATCATCTGTTTTACGGCCGGATATGAAGGGTGGGAAGGTGGGGAAAAACTCATTTAAAAATCGGTTGTTAGATTTTGTTGCTCCTTTGAAAAATCCCCTAGCGAGTGAGTTCCTATTATAACGAAAACAAAACCGGTAAGTTGAAATTAAAATTTTTACGGTTTTTACGGTATGTGAAATAAACAAAATTATAGTAGATCTTAGAAAATATTTGAGTTCATAATAAAACACGTGTTCAGCAATTTAGTACAGTCTGAATGGGAATATTTTGTATTTAAATGGGATTCAAAAAACATGTGCAGCTTTGATTCATGCAGTTACCAATGACATCCAAGTCTGATCAAACTCTGTAATCACAAATTCTGTTAATTCAACCATTTGGCACGCAATTCGGTCGATACAGATTAAGCTTCCGTACCAAGGCTTCGAGTCTAATTTAATTTTATTTTGTAGATAATGATGGATAATTCAGTTATATGTCAAATAGCTCAGCACGTGTGTCCCATCCGATGGTCTACGAAGAAAATTTAATGTACAAAAATTTTAGAAAAATTTTCAGAAAAAACCCTTTGCATATCCAAATTGGTTAACCACGTGGTCATAGGCATAATGTAGCGGTTACAATTACATTTACATATGGGGTGGAGTTCATTTTTTAAAAAATCAATCTATTGTGTGGACGAAGATATGAAGTACCTAAGTGGTGAGTTAAGAAATTTTTTTGGAGCGTAAATTTATTAAATTGAATTAAAGTGTATAAATTATTTTAGGTTAACTGGTATAAGTTATTGAAATGTAATAACCAAGAAAAAATAAAAAATATTTCACAAGATTGAGTTGGTGTAAGCTATGGAGTTGTGGGATCGTTATAGTTTATATCAGAACTGAATATGCTGCGATATAATCCAGTTCTAACTGTGCATTTAAAGTTTGTACTTGAGGGTTATTATTTGATTTTAAAATTTCTAAATGTTCCAGGTTATTAAGTTTGAAACCTTTATTGCAAATATGGAGTATGGAGAAACCTGTCTGTGGATGGAAAATATGGTTTGAACGAAGGATATGCTGGGGAAAATATGATTGGCCTGCTGTTGAGCGATCTATATAACGAAGGTGTTCCTTTAGTCTGATGTTAAAGGACCTAAAAGTTCTTCCTATATAATTTGCGTTACAGGTACGGTAGCTTAATCTGTACACACGACTAAATTCGAGTCTATCACGATTGTCCTTGTTATTAAGGAATTATTTTTTTTTTTTATGTAGAATGGAGGCGTGGGCCATGACAGTAACATTAATGAAAAGAGTAGAGGCTTTCGAAATGTGGACTTACCGACGTATATTACGTATATCCTGGACCGAGCACGTGATCTACGAGGAGGTACTGCACCGGATAAGTAAGGATAGGGAGGTTGGAATAACTATAAAGAGAAGAAAGTTGGAATACTTGGGTCACGTAATGAGGCACAATAAATATAGAAATATAGAGTACAACAGCTAATCATCCAATGGGAAATAGACAGCAATAGAGATTCAGGGTAGGAGGAGACAGTCGTGGCTTCAAAACTTGCAGCAATGGTTCGGATTGTCATCTGCCGAACTGTTCAGATCTGCTGTAAACAAATAGCGAAGTTAATTGCCAACGTTCGCAACAAACAAGCCACATGAAGAAGAAGAAAAAGGTTCACGATACGAGTTTTTCATACAGTTTTGCTTTTGATCACAGTTTTATTACTTGGAATATTGTTCGAGAGATACAGAACAGGCGTTGAATCCAGCTAATTTCACAGCGCCAAAATATCTACTTCGGTTCAAGTACATACCATCGTCTTCTGTGGCTTTCCCATTTTCGAGTGAATTTAGTCCTTTGTTGAGTTCTTTCATGGTAAAAAGTATGCCAAAGTACTTTTCTTGATTTTTAGGGAGTGGTTGATGCCTGAATTTTTACATGTAATGTTAGCTTTAACGTTAAGAAGTAATTGGTTGATCCACCGCCGTTTCTATATTAGGTTCCAAGTATTTTTTTGCTACGAGACATGTCCATACGCAGTAGAGTTTCTATCCATTTGTTCTATCGACATAGCTTAGTGGTAGCATGTTACTAGAGTCTGTATTTTCTCTCTAGATGGGTCTTTGTTAAATAGTCTTGCATACTTGTTTAAAGTCCTTTTGGATACATGTGATAGGCTTAATATGATTTTTTCCTGCATCCTCTTGGTATGTGCTGCTTATAATATACTCTTTACAGGATTTTTACGAGGATTAAACAGTTTTCTGCTGTTAGATCTAGGGCTTCGAGTTCGGTATCTAGGTCGTCAGAGTACTCAGGTTGGCCTATATTAACTTTGTATAATATCACCATAGGCAGTTTCTTAAACAAGAATCTTGGATTTTCCCGCTTACAAAGCAACAATTGGGATTGTAGCCTCAGTGCCAGAACTTTCTCTTAAACGAATATAATAGGTCTGTCATGTATTGCGGAGAATCTGTTGACCGTTTGCATCGGTTTCATTAGAATCAATAAATCAATTGGTTTTATAGCCAATATAAATTTGCTGATCATCAATATATTTTAGCTTGAACTTATTCTTATTCATTTGCGTAAATATTGTTTTAGAACTAGGGGAATATTTTTAATAGAAACTTTTTGTATGGGAAGCATTATGCCAAATGTCAACATTGAAAATAAAACAATACTATTAACCTTTAAAACAAAAATTTTTTGTCAAGAAAGTTCAAATGTCACACGTATTAAAAGCTAAAAGTTGCATTAAGGTCACAATGGACAACACTCGAATGATTTAATACCTTAAGGCGCGTTCCCATAGAACCTTTGAAACTTTATAAATGTTGATATTTTCCAGAATAAACACAAATATTCGCTCGGGATATTTCCAGTTACGTCCATGGCGTTGGTTAGGGACGACAGCGAGCCTGGTAACCTTCGGTTTCTACGTGAATAGGGGCCCGCAGGGCTACAAAATAATAGGACGTGATGTTCCGTTGCTTTCACACAGAATAGCATAAAAATATAGCAAAAAAACCTACTGAAAAATGCCTACAGGATTCAAAACGAGAAAGTTGGACAATGCGGTTTCATTTTGATATGGTATACTTGTTTATTTTTGTCTAAGAAAACTCTTATATTATTAAAATGCTTCACAACGAAACTTAAAATTACTTTATTAAGAAATTGAATCAATTTGTACTTCTTGGCAATAATTAGCTCTAATATTTAATAGTTATTTATGATATAAGTGTTAAAAGTACAATTTTAAGGCACGCATGTGAAAGTTTGCAGAATGAGCGAAGCGAATTCTGCAATTTACATGTATGCCTTAAAAATATACTTTTTAACACATATATAATACAATATTTTTTCTACAAACGTCTTATATATCAACAATTATAATTTATTCATTTCCAATTACAGGAAAATATCTACAAAAACTTTTACTTGAACTTGACTGATATTCCATTTTTATATTTTTCTTGATATCACATCAAAAATGCCTATACTCTCAATACGTAAATCATAAGAACTATAGAATAATAACATCTACTTTTATTGTTGTATATTCTAATAGTTTTTTTCTACAAACGTGTTAAAAATGCAATAATGCAGTTTAAATTAAATTTTAAAAAACCTTTATACCACCTTTTTCAAATTGCGCAAGTTGTACTATTAATATTAATAGCTCTGGATCCCGCGTATGAAAAAAAAGTTGATTAATAGCAAGCTGAAAAGTTGTTAATAGCTTAAGGGTGTCTAGTCGAATAAACTTTAATATATGGGAGCACTGTAACAGGGGCAGTTTTAATTGTGGAACAGGTTAAAAATTTGGAACGGTCAGACCACGAAAACGGCACATTTATTTTGTCCGACAGAACAGACTTAAACTCTCCGAACAGAAATTAAACTCTCATGAAAAAATCAGACTACTATTTATGACCTGTCATAATTCCTGTCATTTGACATATTCTACATGTTCCACTCATTAAAACGCCCATTTTATGATAAATAGCAGTCTGATTTTTGCATGAGAGTTTAATCTCTGTTCGGAGAGTTTAAGTCTGTTCTGTCGGACAAAATACATGTGCCGTTTTCGTGGTCTGACTGTTCCAAATTTTTAACCTGTTCCACAATTAAAACTTCCCCTGTTCCAGTGTTCCCATATATCAAAGTTTATCCGACTAGATACCCTTAAGCTATTAACAAATTTTCAGCTTGCTATTAATCAACTTTTTTTTCATACGCGGGATCCAGACCTATAATGTTAATATATGAAATATAAATATTTTGACTTTTTACAATTTGACAATTCACTTTTAACAGCAGTGCCTTAAAAACTTTAAAGCACTAGTGCTTTAAAGTAGCATTTTTAACGCTCCTATGCATTTTTAACACGGTTGTAGAAAAATTAAATTATTGCAAGTTCGGCAAAAATATACAAAATACTTTGTTAAATTGTTTTATTTAGTCTAATTTAATATACAGTGTGGGCCAAAGAAAAGATATGCGCCAATGGTGAACATAAAATTCTTAATGGTATGTCAAAAAATGCACAATAACTATGTACCTCTTAAATCCTAACAACACCCCCTATTTCAGCATCCCCTACCTCGAAAACGAAGCATTTGCGGTCATACGTTTAAAAAGCAAACTGTCATTATTTTTTCAAACAGAAGTACCCTTAAAGTGTGTAATGCTTATTTAAAAACACCCTGAATTAATAAAAAAACAAGGCTAGTTGTAAAGTACATAGGTACGTTTTTATTATCCTACATAAGCGAATTAATCAAAAAACTGAATGTTAAGAAAACATGAGGATATAGTTGGGTTTTAATTTCAGTATTTTGTAAATGCTAGAGTATTCGCGGTAACGCGAAGTTTGAGAAAAAATCACAGTTTGATTGGTACACCCGGTATACAATGACAATTTACCTGTCTAGCGGTAATATTACTACAACGATATTGTTTAAGAATAAGCCTACAACATGTTAAAAAAATCACTTAAATCGGACAACAGCTTTAGAAAATTCGATACATTAAAAATGACCGATTTTTAAGGTGGTGCGTTAATTTCTTTAAGGTGTTGCGAAGTGTATGTAATAGTTCAAATATATAAAAAAGAATGTGTGTGTACTTTGTACGCACGTAAGAAGTTATACTTCTATTATAATATGATTTCAACGGAATTAATATATTTTAAACAGTTTTTTTATATTTTATTTAAATATTAAACTAATTTTAATACTTTCCAAAAAATTTTATTAAAATAATACCAAAAATAAAAAAATAAAAGAACAAAACATTCCATTGTAAATCCCAAATCATGATTTTTAAAGTTTATACATTGTAAATTATGATTCGGGAGTGCTCCTAGTAGCATTTAACGTGTCTTGGTTTGTTTATTTCTACTGCATCTTGATTGTAAATTTAGTATAGATAAGCGGACAGGTGATGAATGTATATTGTTGATTCTCCCATGTCCGCTATTATATCGCCTTGTATGCTTTATAAATTTAAAAAAGCTCAAGCAATATATTGTTACCAAGCATTCTGCATTCCGACCTGAAGAGTTTATGAAAAAGTTTCAAACAGACTATTTCCTGAAAATATGACGAGCAAATCCGTTTTACCATAGTACACCTATAGTCTGGGCTGATTATCGGAGAATAGGCCATTTTTGGGAAAAGTTATTTACCAGCAATTTTATTGCTGGAATCGAATTATAAGATCCTATTATGAATAATATAGGTATGCAAAGTCCTCAGACAGTGTGCTACTTTTTTTATAAACAAAATGGCGCACGAAAATCGTGTTTTTTCAATTATTGCTCTATAACTCCGAAGATTTTAACTTTACAACAAAAACACTCAAATAAAAATTCACCGTGATTAAATTATGCATAGAGACGTGTTTTTCCCGATCTGCTCCGACGAAAATTTTCCTCGGAAAATGTGGGTTTTCCCAACAAAATCTTTAATTTTCAAATAAAGTTTTAGATAAGTATAAAATAATAATAATTAATTTTATTTAATTATCTGCCAATAATTAAATAATTTGGTGACTTAAAAGCCTTAATTTATGGTCGCAATAATAACCAAAATAATTATGAAACACTGATTAAACTTTGAAATCTTATAAAGATGAGATGCCCATTTAACATTTTGTCGACAAAATATAAATTTTTTATTTTTTTGCATAATCTTTAAATGTTAAAAAAAAATAGTTATAAACAAATTAACGTTTCTCAGAAAGTTTTTATTATATTATAATTTAAAAAATAGCTAAAATGCGCATTTGAAATATCTTGGAAATGAATGCTTTAAAACTTTTTTGCAACTACAGTAAACCCGCTTATTAGAATACCTCTTAAAGGAATATCCCGGTTTAAGGAATAGAAATTTGAGGTCCTGAAACGTTTTTACTAGCGACCAATGATCGTATATTAGAATATCCCGGTTATATGAATACTTTTGATTGACACGAAGGCTATTCTAATAAGCGGGTTCAACTGTATTTGCAAAAAAGTTATGAAACAGCAAAATAAACATACGATGACTACGGTGTTTATAATTTTTTAAATTCTTTCAAAGCGTAGAAGTGAGTTTAAAGTACAAGCTAATTATTTACAATAAAATATCGATTATAAGTTTAATGGTTATATTTTAATTAAAGATTATAAATATATTTTTTTATAATTTACACGCGCGAAAGTAGAATAATAAAAATTGTAGCTGTAGCTAAAATTTTCACTCGGAGCGACGACCCGCGGCCGCGCGACGTACACTTTTAATAAATAATGTATGCTGCGTGTCAGTCGCTTCGAGTGAACATTTTAGCTCCGTCTCTGTATCAGGCCTACTTTTGCGCTAAAAATTACAAAAAAAAGTATTTTTAACCTTTGATTAAAATATAACCATTGCACTAATTTTTGACATTCTTTGTGAGTAATTATATTGTACCATAGACTCACTTTTAAGCGTTGAAACAATTAAAACAAATTATAAACAACGGAGAAATCGTATATTTATTTTGCTGTTTCATAACTTTTTTGCAAATGTTTGGAAAATTTTTTTAAAGCATTAATTTTCAAGACCTATGAAATACGCATTTTAAGTATTTTTAAAATTAGAATATAATAAACAATTTCTGAGAAATGTTAATTTGTTTATAACAATTTTTTTTAAACATTTAAAATTCTGCAAAAAAATGAAAAATTTATATTTTGTCGACAAAATATTAAACAGGCATCACACCTTTATAATCTTTCTAAGTTTGATCAATGTCTCATGATTATTTTGATTGTTATTGCGACTGTAAATTGTTAATTAACAATTTAATTGTTGCTAAAGTATTCGTTTTATTTTCACCGGCTTCTGAATTTATAATATATACCAAGAAAGCTTTTATTTCACCAAGCTATATAATTATCGGAATGGGACGTTTCGATGCCGCAGGTTCATCGCCAATCCATTTCATCGCCGTCATATCTCGCATTTCCTAGAATTCCTAATTAATACTAAAAATAACTAATAATTGTAACTGTCGAAAATTCGGAAATATATCAGATAGCGATTAATTAACTGGCGATGAATCGGCCGGCATCGGCATCGAACTGACGGCATCGAAACGGCAGCGATGAAACGTCCTAGACCCATAATTATTGATAAATAATTACTGGCCCAAAAAAATTATTTGAAAATTCGAGATTTTGTTGGGAAAACCCACATTTTCCGAGGAAAATTTTCATCGGAGCAAATCGGGAAAAACATGCCTCTATGTAGAATTAAATTGGGGTGAATTTTTATTTAAGTGTTTTTGGTGAAAAGTTAAAATCTTCGGAGTTATAGAGCAATAATTGAAAAAAATACGATTTTTCGGCGTCATTTTGTTAATAAAAATAGTAGCACACTATTTGCGGACTTTGCATACCTATATTATTCATATACTATAGGATCTTATAATTCGATTCCAGCAATAAAATTGCTGGTAAATAACTTTTCCATGAATTTTGCTAATTAGCCCAGAGTACTATTAAACTTAAAACAGGTTTTCATGAAAAAAAGTGTGTTTATGTCAACAGACAATGAATTTTTTCTGGAAACTCAAGTAGAACATACGGTATTACTTAATAGTTTACTTATAGTTTATCTGAAATATTATTCATAACAAAAGACGTCGCTTCCGTCTCTTAGGGCCATATCCACATATCCTTAAGTGACGGCTCATTGATTTTCTTTCAGCATTCAGCCTTTTTTAATTTCTGCTCGTTTGTAAAGGGCATCATTTACGGACTACTACGATCGGCGAACGAAGCACGGGCACAGCAAAGAGAAGAAAAAATAGAAAAGGAAAAAGACAGACATTAGAGCTTTTCTAATTGCTTGGAACTTTTAATGAAACTGAAATACATGCTTTGAGTGTTAGAATCTACGTCCGCAATGAATACGCCACTTTTGCTTTTGGAGCTTTTTCCTATTAGGGAAACGGTTGCGGAAAAATGTTTGTTAATTTATACATAGGGGCAGAAAAATAGGGACCGAGAATACTGCCAGAGATACAGCATCCAGAAGCTTGAAACGTTGGATAATTTCCGTCATTAGCTTTTCAAGGACTATTGTGCGTTTCTTTATGTGTTAAGGAATGTTCAAATGTGCCATACTTAACCATATCTACTAAAAATTAAACATAAAACATGCAAAAATACGTTTATGTGCGACAACAAAAAATATATAAAATAATTGATGAATTCGACTGTTACTTGATGGAAGTTCATTTTTTATCTAACAATAAAACACTGAAAACGTCTGTTTTCTATACTTCCACAAAATTTATTACAACTATGTGACTACAGTGTTTCGGCAGAGTGCCTTTCTCAAGTGATATAGTTTACAATGGGTTTGCCTTTTTAAGTCTTCAACTGAAGAGGTTGAGGAGTGGGGAACTGTTTGTCTCGAGTTGGTCATTCAGAATTATCTCTGTATTTTTCAGTTTATTATTCTCCATAGATTCTAAAAAAGATAGCTTAAGGCCTTTATTTTGAATATGCAGAATTTGAAACTCTTCATTGAAAGAATGATTATGATCTAGCAGGTGAAGTGCGTATGTAGAAGTGTCTGTTTTTCTATTGTTAAAAGCCCTTTTGTGTTCTGCTATCCGTTTTTCAAAAGTTCTGCCAGTTTGACCGATGTATGTTTTCGGACAGTCACCACAAGTTAGTTTGTACACACCACTCTGTAGTTGCTTTCTCTTTCGGCTTTTATTGTTATTAATATATTTGCTTAAGTTGTTGTTAGTTCTGAAAGAACAAACAGTTAACAAAATTTTAAACCAAAAACTCCATAAAAAAGCCCTGAAATTAGTGTATCCACCACCACAGAAAAACCCAGTACCTTCTGCTCTCTCACATATACTGGCAAGATAACAACAAAAATAGCCAGATACATAAAAAAGAACGGAATAACACCAGCTTTCAGAACAACTTAAGCAAATATATTAAGAACAATAAAAGCCGAAAGAGAAAGCAACTACAGAGTGGTGTGTACAAACTAACTTGTGGTAACTGTCCGAAAACGTACATGGGTCAAACTGGCAGAACTTTTGACAAACGGATAGCAGAACACAAAAGGGCTTTCAACAATAGAAAAACAGACACTTCTACATACGCACTTCACCTTCTAGATCATAATCATTCTTTCAATGAAGAGTTTCAAATTCTGCATATTCAAAATAAAGGCCTTAAGCTATCTTTTTTAGAATCTATGGAAATTAATAAACTGAAAAATACAGATATAATTCTGAATGACCAACTCAAGACAAACAGCTCCCCATTCCTCAATCTCTTCAGTTGAAGACTTAAAAAGGCAAACACATTGTAAACTATATCACTTGAGAAAGGCACTCTACCGAAACAGCTGTAGTCACATAGTTGTAATAAATTTTGTGGAAGTATAGAAAACAAACGTTTTCAGTGTTTTATTGTTAAATATATAAAAGATATGGTAGGGCGTACAAAAAGAAGCAATGTTAATATCATATTTAGCAGATATTTTTAAAGTGAAATAATAAATAATATTAGTGGAAACGTTATACCAACTCAACTAAAACTAAAAAAAAAATCAGACACATTAAGAGAAGTCAGAAAATCTAAAGTAAACATTAATTTTTCAAAGGATTTTAGAAAAAGTTTAAACTTATCGTTACTGTTTAATGAAAAACCGAACTAGACCATCACTAAGCAATCTCAAAAATTATCACCCGCCACTTACAGCTCCCTGTTGACTCTTTTAAATTCACTGTTTGTTAAGGGCTCCCTATATATTTCTTAACACTTTGATTTTTCTTTTTAAAAATGAAGTGAGCCTTCTGGATAACCTGAAATTTCAACTTCGGAAACGCATGATCAAATACATATGGTCAGTTGTCTTATATGGTGTCGAAGCATGGACCTTAAAAATATGTACTATTAATCACCTAGAACCTTTTGAAATGCGATGATATCGACGAAGGCTAAAAATATCGTGGACGAGGAAGCAAACACACAAAGCAGTTCTCAACAGAGTAAAAACTACTCATCAGTTGATTGATGGCGTAAAATCCAGAAAAATATTACATATGGGACTTTGAACTCATAACGCAGGGATAATAGTATAATATTTTTCTGCTAATTATGAGAAGTAAGATGCACTGAAAAAAATATTGTACATAGTACCAATGAACGCCAATCATTGACGTTTACATTGATTCAATGAAAATTTTTGTTAATACAATAAACACGTAGTCAGTAAATAATGGCCATATTCATTATTACAATGTAATTCTATTCGTTAAAAATAATGAATAGAATCATTAATTCAATGAATCGTTTTATCGATCCAATGACTTTTTTCATAATACTAATAATTTGTTCATTGTATATATTATGAAACTATACATCAGGATTATACGGTTAACGTTGCACTAATGTATAGTATTCTTCAAAATATGACCTCGTTTATTGAATCAGTGAACGCATTTCTTGATTTAATGTTTAAGATAAAATATAATTCGGTTAAAGTAAACCGAACTGATGTAAAAGTACATCAATTTAATGAAGCGAGATCATTGTTTTAATGTAATATACCTGAATCAGTGCTCAATACATTGTAGCAATAATCTTGTACATAAACCTGTACGTTTCTTAAAATGTTATAACTGTTTATATTGGTGCAAAAAGTCACGTGACAACAGTGAATCAACCCTGCAGACACCTAAGACTGGTTTGGCACTATAATAATAGCACTTATAGTAATTTGTCTGTTCAACGTGCACAGACCACATTAATAGAGAATAAACGTTCTGCGATTTGGTTGATTTTCTGAGTCTATGTATTTACATTTATATATTGTTAGCGATTGATAAATTATTAAGTTAATTTCTGTAAAAAGAAGTTGTATTTCTATTTTTACTTTTGCAGATTGATATGGACTTTGGAGTGGCATTTGGAAATGGAAATTGACTTATTGATCGATGGGACAACAATTTCGAAAGAATTATTGCCTTTCTTTACTGTGAAAGTCATATCAAGAAAAAACAAATAAATTTTTTTTGAAAAGGCTACCCATATAGACATTAGGGAAGGTAAATGGGTTTCATTATTATAATGGGAAGGTTTCATTATTCAATCCTAGTTATCTAGTATTAATTAATTTTTCTTCTCTGTACATTTTTTGAAAAGCTGATTCGACATATATTATGCAAAAGAAAATAAGAACCATTTGAAAATATTTCTAAATGGTATAATCCTATAAAAGATAAGTAAATTAAATCTTTATGTGATTAAACCCTAAATAATTAAAAAATATTATTAACTGCTGCAGTCGCAGTCGGTAGTACCAAAATAAATTTTTTTCAGGATAAATTAAAATATTTCTGTAATAAAAATGCCACCCAAAAATACAACCATGTTCCTACATTATTTAGATTTATTTTTTTTTTTATAATAGCTATTAATATTAATAATTGTAGATGGCAAACATGCAGTTCTTCTTTGGGTTCTACATGGATATTTTGTGCCAACTAATAAAATGGTTAAAAATAGATCTTAATGCAAAAACAAATATAATAAAATATACTATCAAAGATTCCCAGGAATCATTCTTATACGCCGGGAAGACCCAGCAAGAAATGTAAGACCATATTACATTTTCGAAATCAAATAAAAATGACATTCAACCATTAATTACTGCCAGAGGCATATGTGTATATTTTGACGATATCTAGTATATATTTCATTTTTTATTTATTTAATCTGGAATTTTCTTCCGAGTCAGAAATCACAAAGAAGTCTTAACTTGCTGGATAGCCTTGCCAGGTAAATTTTCCTTAAGGTCAACGAAGATAAGACCAAGTATACGGTAGTTACTAAAAATCCAAGACAAAGAATTGGATACAACATGTCGATAAATGAATGAAATTGTGAACGAATTCAAATACTTCAAGCAATGTTGACAACCAAAACAGTTATGAAAAACTCATAATTCAACATTATACCGTAAGACGATAGAAGTGTCACTATTGTATAATGTGATTATTCCAAATATTGGCTGCATTACTGACACCACTTTGCTTCCAACACACGATTATATAAGGGGACATTTTTGTCATCAACAGTGGCACATTTTGTGTTGGGTCAGTATTTCAGACACATTTGGCTTTATCTAGTGACACTTTTTGAGTGTCACTGGGGCATCATGAAGATAATCATCATTAAACAAACTGAAGCATTTTTCATGAATTTTCCTTAGAAATAAAAAAAAGTTTAAACCCATTTATCTCAAAACACGATTTTTTTACGTTATGTCGCTATTGCAGATTACATGAGCGATATATTTAAACGTTTTCCTATCGATGTCCGCTCTAATCATATTTGCCTGTTTAAAATTTTTTACTATACAAATGTTTTTTTTTTTCGCTCGCTCGCTGTTTGCACATCACACTCGATGATTAAAAATCTGACACATTAACAAAATCCCTTTGTAAATCGCTCTAATTAGTTCTGTACTGTACATAAATTCAAAAATTAGGAATATCTGACTTACATAGTCATCATTTGAGGTTTTAAGAATGACGACAGACAAAACATAAAAACAGTTGAAAGAAAAGCCAAAACTTTGTCAAGAATTAAAAATATGTGCCCTATTTTTAGTGTGTGGGTATATATTTAACATATCGCCTATAAGCTGCAATTAATAGCGGCACAACTCAAAAAACACGTATTTTTACTAGGAATTGTTTTAAATGTTATACACATTTTAACGTTTAGGATTAGGATCAGGGCACATTTTTGTTATTAACAGTAGCACATGTTGAGTTAAGTCAGTGTTGTAGAAATATTTGGCTTTCCCTAGTGGCACTTTTCCAGTGCCACTAGAGTTTCCTATTTTATAATCGTATTTTTTAATAAGGTTTATTTTGGATTTTGTAATTTGTGGTATTACTAGTTTTTAAAGTCCCTGGTTACTCTATTTAATGGAAAAAAGTCTTACTGTAATATCCATGAACATCGGCGTTTAGCCTTTACAATATTATTTTACCACTACGTAGATTGATTTATAATCACAACCATTGTTTGGTTCTGGGGCTATTTTGCAAGTATTCAAGTAAGTAATCATAACCACACTTTTTTAACTTTCAAAATTTCAACCATCTTTTCAATTTTAATAGTGGGATTACTTATTGGATTTTAGATTCACTGATGATGGACCGATAGGTTCGAAAACGTTCTAATGAACACAGTTTATTCAATCCATTGGGATTTTTAAAAAAAATTTAGTAAATATACCTTTCACATAGAAGTGGTTTTACTTCATATTCCAGTTTGTTTAACTATAAGGTATACAGCCAACCCAGGGAACTACCCCTTTTAGCTTACTGTAATAGTGACATAACTCAAAAACGTTTCCATACCGATGTCCGCTCTAATCATATTTGTCTGTTTAAAAATTATTTTAACTATGCAAATAACCTTTTCGCTCGCTCGCTGTTTGCACATCACACTCGATGATTCAAAATCTGGCACATTAACAAAATCCCTTTGGAAATCGCCCTAATTAGTTCTGTACCTACTGTACATAAGTTCAAAGATTATTAATATTTGACTTAGATAGTCACCTTTTGAATATCTGAATACCTGAATTAGTGATCATCGCTCATGGGCTGCAATAGTGTCACAACTCAAAAACACGTGTTTTTGGACTACGAATAGTTGTAAAAGTTAAAATACACAATCTTTTGAGCATCAATACCGGCACAACTCATAATTCAATATTAGACCGTAAGATGGTAGATCTGTCATTATTATATTATGTGATTATCCCAAATACTGGCTGCATTAGTGACACTACTTAGTTTGAGTCCAACGCCCGATAGGATCCAGGACACTTTCTTGTCACTAATAGTGGCACATTTTGTGTTGTAATAGTAGCACATTTTGTGTTGGGTCAGTGTTGCAGAAACATTTGGCTTTATCTAGTGGCACTTTTTGAATGCCACTAGCACCTTTGGAGTGTCACTAGAGTTTCCAATTGTATAATCTTATTTTTTAATAAGCTTTAATTTGGATATTGTAATTTTTGTTATAACTCAGTTTTTATAAACCCTAGTTAGTCTATTTAATGAAAAAAGGTTTTGCTGGAGTAGTGGCATAACTCATAATATTATTTTTGCACGATTGATCATTTTTGACTGTTTACCGTGACAGATTTTACGTCAGTAGGTGACATTTACTAGCAACTCGACGGTAAGTAATCCAACTCGACGGTAAGTACTCCAACTCGACGGTAAGTAATTCACTTACCGTCGAGTTAAAAAATCTCTTAATATTAATTTATTTTTTGAAAGAATAAAGAAAACTAACGAAATATTTATTAATATTGAAACTTCTTAGGCCTATAGCCAACATTTTTTCTCTTCAAATACGCGATCAAAGTTGAAAACTTGGAAATATCAATGCCATCATAAAGAAAAACGGTGGATTTAATCATTGAATATTCTGCCCAGAGGCTTCCAGGAGCTTTCAACTGCATATGTCTTTGAACGAAATATGCCAATAGAGTCTTTTCTTCGATTCTTAAATTCTTGCCTTCGCATCATTTTTTAAAACTTTGGTAGGTATTTTGATAACGGATTTTGGATTTTTCTGGAATAATTGCGGAACACCCTTCTTCCCAAGCCCGTTCAATTTCTTCAAATTCACTTTCGCTCACATTTTAATTTATAATAATCAAAATTGTACTTAAAATTATTGATAACTAAATAAAAACTCAATTCTCCATTGTTGTTATGCACCCTAGTTACTACCTAACAACCAAAGTATCTATCTTGATAAAATGAATGAAACTAGTCAATATGACGAAAATGTTTAATTTTATAATTTATGATTAATTATTTATATGGGAAATAAGCCACAATTAAAATGAAAAAAATAATTTTATTAACGTTTCGACGCCCAAATCGGGTGCCGTTGTCAAAATACAAAATATTACTAAAATAAACTAAAGTGTTGTTGCTAAGCAAAAAAATTCTTCTAATAATTTATTTAATCTCACTCATTTATATTGGCAATTCAGACATATATTATACATTTTAAAGTAGAAGACTTTAAAATGATATTGCCAATATTTATGAGTTGCGTTCCTGGGACGACTTACTGAAAGATAGTTCATTCGATTACATGAAATTAACCCCAACTCAAGAATATCCGTCATAAAAAATTATAGCATGTGATATGTCTTTAAAAAGACAACCAAATGCAACGACAGTAAAATTCTCGCGTTAGAGACTTCATAGTAAATCACAAGGGAAAACCAGGAAAAACCCTGTGATACTATCCCGACATCGTAAGTATTTGGCCTTACATTAATTTACTCTCAAAAAATAATACCAAATTCTGACTTGTAACATGTTTAAATTATAAATAATATTAATAATACTAGATATATAAGTAATACTAAAATATAAAATATGTACTAGCTCGATATTATTGACTTACTAATCTTGGTATTTTCTTTCTATTGACTTCCTCTTTCAGTATGGGTAACCACATCCTACTGCATTCTACCGAGGAATTTGCGACACAATTGGTTTCATTTAGCATAATTAGAGCCGCTTCTTTGATTTTTCTCTTTTTACTATCTGATTCTTTCAGGACTATACTTGAATCTCTCCACTGAACTCTATGTTCATTATCCCATGCGTGTTGACATATTTGAGATCTCTCAAATTCTCTATTTTTAATATAAGATTGATGTTCACTTATTCTAACGTCTAATGGTCTTGATGTCTCACCTAAATAAAATTGTTCGCAGTCACAAGGTATTTTATAAATGCAATTCTTTGTTCTTTCTTGATCATTGTTAGGTTTAGTTTTAGATAGAATAGATCTCAATGTGTTTGTTGTTTTGAATGTTGTTGAAATGTTGAATTTATTTCCTATTGTTTTAAGTTTCTCGGATAGTCCTTTTATATATGGTATTGATATTTTCCTCGTATTATTTCTGGTGAATGTTGTAGGATCCCGTTCTAAGTTGTTCTGTTCCATTCGATCCAATCTTGACAATTCCTTATTTATAAACGATAAAGGATAATCATTTTTTAATAAAACAGATGTTAACAATTGTTTTTCTGCTAAAAAGGAATTTTCGTTAGAACAAGTAATTTTGGCTCTATCATATAAGGATTTAATGATTCCCTTTTTAATGTTGATGTTGTGATTTGACTTGTAATTGAGATATCTGTTGGTGTGTGTTGGTTTTCTATACACTTGAGTCTCATATCCAATATCCTTCTTTGAGATCAAAACATCGAGGAAAGGTAGGCTGTTATTGTATTCCTTTTCCATTGTAAATTTTATTGTCTCTTCTTGATCGTTTATAATATTCAGGAACGTATCCAACAATTCTGATCTATGAGGCCATATTGAAAACACATCATCTACATATCTCCACCATACTGTGGGTTTTAAATTTTGTTTAGAAATAATATTAGTTTCGAAATCCTCCATAAATATATTAGCCAATAATGGAGATAAAGAAGAGCCCATTGCTAGACCAAAATTTTGTTTATAGAATTCATTGTTTAGTTGAAAATAGGTATTATGGGTACATAATGTCAATAACTCCATTATAGCTGATACATTTAGTCTTGTCCTATACCATTATTGGCTAATATATTTATGGAGGATTTCGAAACTAATATTATTTCTAAACAAAATTTAAAACCCACAGTATGGTGGAGATATGTAGATGATGTGTTTTCAATATGGCCTCATAGATCAGAATTGTTGGATACGTTCCTGAATATTATAAACGATCAAGAAGAGACAATAAAATTTACAATGGAAAAGGAATACAATAACAGCCTACCTTTCCTCGATGTTTTGATCTCAAAGAAGGATATTGGATATGAGACTCAAGTGTATAGAAAACCAACACACACCAACAGATATCTCAATTACAAGTCAAATCACAACATCAACATTAAAAAGGGAATCATTAAATCCTTATATGATAGAGCCAAAATTACTTGTTCTAACGAAAATTCCTTTTTAGCAGAAAAACAATTGTTAACATCTGTTTTATTAAAAAATGATTATCCTTTATCGTTTATAAATAAGGAATTGTCAAGATTGGATCGAATGGAACAGAACAACTTAGAACGGGATCCTACAACATTCACCAGAAATAATACGAGGAAAATATCAATACCATATATAAAAGGACTATCCGAGAAACTTAAAACAATAGGAAATAAATTCAACATTTCAACAACATTCAAAACAACAAACACATTGAGATCTATTCTATCTAAAACTAAACCTAACAATGATCAAGAAAGAACAAAGAATTGCATTTATAAAATACCTTGTGAATGCGAACAATTTTATTTAGGTGAGACATCAAGACCATTAGACGTTAGAATAAGTGAACATCAATCTTATATTAAAAATAGAGAATTTGAGAGATCTCAAATATGTCAACACGCATGGGATAATGAACATAGAGTTCAGTGGAGAGATTCAAGTATAGTCCTGAAAGAATCAGATAGTAAAAAGAGAAAAATCAAAGAAGCGGCTCTAATTATGCTAAATGAAACCAATTGTGTCGCAAATTCCTCGGTAGAATGCAGTAGGATGTGGTTACCCATACTGAAAGAGGAAGTCAATAGAAAGAAAATACCAAGATTAGTAAGTCAATAATATCGAGCTAGTACATATTTTATATTTTAGTATTACTTATATATCTAGTATTATTAATATTATTTATAATTTAAACATGTTACAAGTCAGAATTTGGTATTATTTTTTGAGAGTAAATTAATGTAAGGCCAAATACTTACGATGTCGGGATAGTATCACAGGGTTTTTCCTGGTTTTCCCTTGTGATTTACTATGAAGTCTCTAACGCGAGAATTTTACTGTCGTTGCATTTGGTTGTCTTTTTAAAGACATATCACATGCTATAATTTTTTATGACGGATATTCTTGAGTTGGGGTTAATTTCATGTAATCGAATGAACTATCTTTCAGTAAGTCGTCCCAGGAACGCAACTCATAAATATTGGCAATATCATTTTAAAGTCTTCTACTTTAAAATGTATAATATATGTCTGAATTGCCAATATAAATGAGTGAGATTAAATAAATTATTAGAAGAATTTTTTTGCTTAGCAACAACACTTTAGTTTATTTTAGTAATATTTTGTATTTTGACAACGGCACCCGATTTGGGCGTCGAAACGTTAATAAAATTATTTTTTTCATTTTAATTGTGGCTTATTTCCCATATAAATAATTAATCATAAAAATGCCACAAGGAAATAGCTTCAGAACAACATTTATAATTTATAATGGTATCAATCGTGCAAAAAACGTTATAAGCATGTCGAACGTTAAGGGTAACCGATCTCAGACAATAATTGGAGTCGTCGCTCCGCTCCTCCTCCAAACAATTGTCTTCGATCGGTATAAAACCCTTACCGTTCTCCATACTTAATATACTATTTCAAAACTGGGATTTCAAAGATGAACCTAAAAAATTTAAATTATACACACATTATTAAAAGGCCACCCAAAAAACACATTTACCAAAAGGCCAACGCCGTAGTATAAAACTCAATAGAGTCTACGGCTTGGTCTGGAATAAACTGGCGTCTGATCGGCCTATGGAGGAGCGGTACGGGAAGGGATAAGGGCTTCCGGCTTGGTGATACTCCTCCATAGATCCCTACCGAAGGGCGTTGACGCCTAAGAACGGTGTATACATTATTAAAAGATCCTTTAAAAAAGAACTAAACTAAAGCCTTTTTTATGAAGCTTAGTAATGAAAATTTTAAACCCATTTATCTCAAAACACGATTTTTTGCGTTGTGTCGCTATTGCAGCCTATGAGCGATATATTTAAACGTTTCCATATCGATTGTCCGCTCTAATCATATTTGTCTGTTTAAAATTTTTAACTATGCAAATAACCTTTTCGCTTGCTCGCTGTTTGCACATCACACTCGATGATTCAAAATCTGGCACATTAACAAAATCCCTTTGGAAATCGCCCTAATTAGTTCTGTACCGTCGCCGAACGTGGCGTTCCGCTGAAAAGGGTGTTACAGCAGAAAATGCCGCCCGTTTAAATTATTCTGGACCTGGACCCATTCAACCGGAGATTACGCTAGGAATTTAAATTATTCATTAAAAAGTGAAACACTAGCCACTAACACTCGGCTATTAACAGGGCTACTCCTTTTCGGAACAAAAATATAACGCACGGTGGTATCACTGCATCGAGAGCTAAGCCCTTCAAATCCCAAAAGTAGAGAGGTTGCGCAGAATTCTAGTAAATACACAAAAAACTATTTCTATGTGCTACATACAATAACGATTTTTTTGGCGTCTAAACAAACACATCTAATGTGTATAAACAAATCTCCAATATTGGACTCCCTAATTAGAAATCGAACGAGTCGGTACGCTTAAAACAAGCTCCACAATAAAACTAGTTTTTAAGTGTTAATAAGCAATAAAGTAATTCTAGTTTTACGTATAGACTGAATCTAAGTGATTGTTCTTACGGCAAGTACAAAAACTGCGAGTACAAATTGTAATTTAATCCAAATAATTAACATTTACGCTAAATCCACGTAGATAGTAATCAATTTTGGATATAAAGCAACAACTTTTTATAGTCCAGGGCGGATCTGTTTTGAGATGGACGTTGAGAGGTGACTCAAATTTATTTGCAGAAATTGCTTGAAAATAAATCAAATAATAATATTTGAATTATCCTCCCTCTCAAAAAGGTCCGGAACATTGTTTAAAAAATCAAAATGTCAGGAATTGAAGGAGAAATTCGATTTTTTTCTTGGTTTTTTGATTAAAACCTTAAAAGTATTCATTTCCGAGAAAAGTTGTACTGACATAAAAGTTGCGTAATTTAATTTACTACAATATAGAATTGGTTAATAATTTAAAAAATAGTCACCCTAGTTGCAAAATAGCAATAATTGCGAAAAAACCATACAAAAACAAGTATTCGCATTTTACGTTTTTCAACCATTTGTGCTACACTTAGAACCTTCATATTTCATCCAGAAAAACTTTATGATACAGTAAAACAGTACTGTAAATTTCATTAAGACCGGTTCAATAGATTTTGCAAAATAAATTTTGCAATACAGCTTTCGCAAAAAAAATTCATTTCTTCAAAATGTTACAGGACTGAAAATAAAGCAGATAGGAAGTTGAATTTTTTTTTGCTTATAGAAGTGTACTGTACCTTTCATTTTCAATTTTCAAAATTAAAATCGATTAATTACCACGGCGTCAGAAAATTTTTGAAGTAAACAATAATTTTTGGTGCTACGTGCAGGACAGCGGTGTTCGATTCACACAGGTTGATTTCCACCAAAATTTCTTCCAATCTTTATCTAATATATTATTTTCTTACTCTATATTTTGTTGTATTTTAATTTTTTAATTCCACAAAAATCAAACTAATTTTATTATTGTTTGTGAAATACTGTTTAAACAATTGCATATGTTTAAAAATAATAAACTTTTATTAATTAAGTTAAAATATATGAACAAAGAAAGTTTTTGCTAATAAAAGTGTTATTTCAAAGGATAGAGTATGTGTTTTTATTTTGCAATAAACAAATTTATTTATTTATATCGAAATGTCATAAAAATTAAAATGTATCAATCATTATCAAAGGTCATTGGAAGGCCCAATCAGAGCAACCTATCCGCTGTCGTGCGCGTAGCACCAATAATTAATGTCTATTTAAAAAAATTCCTGACGCCGTGGTGTTAAGCGATTTTAATTTTGCAAAATTGCAAATAAAAGGTACAGTAGACTTCTATATGAAAAAAAAAATTCAACTTGCTATCTGCTTTATTTTCAGTCCTGTAACATTTTGAAAAAATTAATTTTTTTTAAGAAAGCTGGATTTCAAAATTTATTTTGCAAAATCTATTGAACCGATCTTAATGAAATTTACAATGTTGTTTTACTATATCATAAAATTTTTCAGGGTGAAATATGAAGGTCCTAAGTGTAGCATAAATGGTTGAAAAACGTAAAATGCGAATACTTGTTTTTGTATGTTTTTTTCACAATTATTGCTATTTTGCAACAAGGGTGACTATTTCTTAAATTTTTAACCAATTCTATATTGTAGGAAATTTAATTACGCAACTTTTATGTTAGTACAACTTTCCCCTAAAATGAATACTTTTAAAGTTATAATCAAAAAACCAAGAAAAAAATCGAATTTTTCCTTAATTTTTTGACATTTTGATTATTTAAACAATGTTCCGGACCTTTTTGAGAGGGAGGATAACTCAAATATTATTATTTGATTTATTTTAAAGCAATTTCTGCAAAAAAATTTGAGTCACCTCTCAACGTCCAAATGTACTAATATTTTTACAGATGCGCCCTGGTCTATTATACCTACCTACTATTAGTTCTGGTATCAAAGGGACAGGACCGTACTTTTAAAATTTATCGATGACAATAATAATTAAAAATGGATAGTTTTCCGCCTCTTGGGGCTCCTGATCAAGAACTGGGGCATAATTTACCAAATACAACGATGAAACAATCTTTTGCCATTGTCACAAATCAAAATTTACCTAAATTCCCGTTAAAATCACAAGCAGTAGTTTTTCCTGCTTTGGAAAATACAAAGTTGGAAAAAGATTTGTTTGCAGTTGGTGATTTAATGTATCCCAAAAATATTCTTTTCTCCTCTAGAATGTCAAATGGTCGAATTTGTATTTACCTAGCAAGCGAAATTTTAGTTAACAATTTTTTCAAATTAAGAAGGGAATAATAACTATAAACCACCAAAAAATTCAGGGTTGTAGATTAATATCACCAAATGAAAGATTATTGATATCAGGTGTTTGTCCTTCAATCCCTCATTCAATTATTGAAAATGAACTTTCCAATTTGTGATTAACCCTTAAGTACTAACATCTTAAATCAATGACGTAAACATAACTAACCGCCTGACAGACGGGTTTAATATATTAGTGATAATTGTTGTTTTTGTTAAATATTTTAATGCAAAAAAATATCTCGATGACTTACTGACAGTATTGATTATCTAAAAAAGACAGTAATAAATATAGTTTTTCTGTGTTTATTAAAATAAAAAACATTATAACAAGAATGGAAGGATTGTTTTTGTACCTTTTTACTCCTGAGAAAAAGTGTGATAAAAATTAAACAAATTAAAGAATCTTAATAAAAATTTATAATCGAGTTAAACAAAAAATAAGAAAAATGAAAATAAAAACGTTTTTAAAAAATGTTAAAACAAAAAAAAACTGACAGGTACTATAGTTAGTACAGTGTAGCAATGGTAGTCAGTGGCAACATTTTCATTACAAATTGATTCCACTTCGCTTATGTCGTCTTTTACCTCATCAAACCATTTCAAAAGAGTTTCCTCAGGGTCATTATTCCCTTATCTGATGTTTTTTTACGAACTGGGGCACATTATGTGCAGAAGAAATAATGAGCAGATGGAAAGAGTACTTCCAAGAACTTCTGGAAACAACGCATACAGATAGAGTGGAAGAGGAAGTAAGAAACATACTACAACAGAGAGAAACAGATGAAATAAAATTAGAAGAGTTAGAGGATGCTATTAAATGGCTAAAAAAAGGAAAAGCGCCTGGGTTTGATAGAATAACGAACGAAATGCTGAAGCACATGGGTGATAAAGGTAATGAAGTACTCTTGAAGATTTTTAATGAAATATGGAAGACAGAGATAATTCCAAAAGATTGGGAAATGGCGCTGATTTTACCCATATATAAGAAAGGAGACAAGAAATGTTGCAGTAATTATAGAGGAATTTCTTTACTATGCACGTCCATGAAAACCTTCGAAAACATAATCGAGAGGCGACTGTACAAGAAAATTGAAAGTTCACTACATGAAGTGCAAAGTGGATTCCGTAAAGGAAGAAGCACCCAGGACCATGTATTCACACTGAAGCAAATAATAGAAAAAGTTAACCGACAAAACCAGACAGCGTCACTGGCATTTATAGATTTGGAGAAAGCTTTTGATAAGGTGAAGAGGGATAAATTGTGGGAAATACTGAAGAAAAAAGGTGTAGAGGACAAAACATTGAATGTGATTAAGAGCTTATATTATAAGAACAACAAGAATAGTGTCATTTGGAGAAACAACATCTCGGATATCTTTGTAACCTGTGAAGGACTGAAGCAAGGAGGAGGGCTGAGCCCACTATTATTCAATCTATTTATGGACAAAATCATCAGAGCCTGTTCAAACAAAGCGAAGAAATTAAAAGTAGGGTACAAAAATTTACAAATGGTGAGGATTTCCGAAGGAGCATTCGCGGATGATGTGATGGTAGTTGCAGAAAGTGAAGAAGACCTCCAAAGTAATATGGAAATCTGGAATGAAGCACTAAAAAGATATGGAATGATTTTAAATAAAGAGAAAACCAAAGTAATGAGGATAGGGGACAATCAAAAAATGAGCATTTCAATTGAGGGAAGAAAATTAGAACAAGTCGACATGTTTGAGTATTTGGGCACTAAGAGGATTCAGGAGATGACGAAATGGAAGTCAACTCAAGAATAGAAAAAGCTACGAAAACATACTATCTAATGAACAGGGGCTTAATAGGAAAAAGAGAAATTTCACGGAGAACCAAGATGAATCTATACAAAACGATATTCAGACCAATCCTCACTTTCGGTTGCGAATCGTGGGTATTAACAAATAGACAGAAAAGTAAATTACAGACTACCGAAATGAAATACTTGAGAAGGGTGAGAGGAGTCAAGAGAAGAGACAAAATTAGAAATAATGTAATACGGGAAGAGCTAAACATCCAACTCTTGATCTCATTTATCGAACAGAAACAGCTAAGTTGGTGGGGACATCTGCAACGTATGGAAGAACAACGACAGGTTAGAAGAGTATGGGAAGCCAAAACATGGAAGAAGGCAAAGAGAGGAAGACCTAAAAAGACCTGGGACAAAACAGTTGGGGAACTGCTGGTAAGAAGAGGAACCACTTGGAATGAAGCAAGAAGAATGGCAAGAAACAAAAAAGAATGGCGAAAATTTGTATACCAGTAATGGTATACTGACTGCCACACACCATTAGATGGTATAAGTGGCTCCTGATTATATACAGCGTGTCTACTTGAGTTGGAAACATATGGGAAACTTTTTTATTATTAATTTTACGAAAAAAAGTTATTCTTTATAAAAAGTTCTGAATGCCCCAAAACCAAAAAATATGAATTTCGGCTAAGGGTAAAGTACCTTTATTTCTCTCAATATCGAAAATTCTTATGATAAAAAGTTGTTCGGAATTAAAAACTAAGATGAAATATGCAATTACATGCTTCTTATTGAAAAAAAAAATATTTTTCTCAAATTTATGGATACCCAATATCGTTTTTAATTATTACAAATATCATAACTCGTTTATTATTCATTTTACGAAAAAAAGTTATTCTTCATAAAAAACTTTGCATGGTCTAAAATCTAAGACACAACCATGATATATCAACTTTTATTAATTTTATACGAGGTGTGTCAAAAAATATGAAATTCGCTCAATATTATAGCACCTTTATATTTCACAGTATTTCAATTAGAAGGATGTAATTGCATATTGACACATAGTTTTTAATTCTAAACAACTTTTTTAATAACCGTTTTCAATATTGTGAAAAATAATAAAGGTACTTTACTCCTGAGTGAAATTCATATTTTTTGACATAACTCGTATAAAATTAATAAAATGTCATATCTGTTGGTTGAATCTTCGGTCTTAGGACATACAGAGATTTTTATAAGGAATACCTTTTTTTCGTAAAAGTAATAATAAAAGAGTTATCGTATGTGTAATGAATAAAAACGAAGTTAGTATCAATAAATTTGAGAAAAATTTGGAAAATATTTTTTTCCAATTAGAAACATGTAATTACATATTTGAGCTTGGCTTTTATTTCCAAACAACTTTTCATAATAAGAATTTTCGATATTGAGAGAAATAAAGGTACTTTACCCTTAGCCGAAATTCATATTTTTTGACATACCTCGTATAATATTGAGAAAATTTGATATCTGATAATTGAATCTTAGGTTTTGGGGCATGCAGAACTTTTTATAAAGAATAACTTTTTTTCGTAAAATTAATAATAAAAAAGTTTCCCATATGTTTCCAACTCAAGTAGACACGCTGTATATATATTGTTATATTTCTATTTGATATGAAAATTAAAATTTGATAATTATAGACAAAATTCAATTTAATATAAAATATTTTCAATTTTCTCAACCACGGGCATATAAATTTAGAACAACCTGTATACAACAAATTGTTATATTTAATTTTAAGAAGTGATTAAATAAGACTCAAGTGAAATCGATAATAGGTAATTATCGTTGTTCGCGGAAGGATCGATCATTAGCCGATGCTAAATAAGACTAAGTGGAAATAGAGAATAGGTCATTAAAATTTGTATATAGTAGAAAGTAATTTTAGAATGGGAATTAACTATTTTCTTTGAAATCCATTAAGCATATTTAGAAAGTTTAAAAATTGGTTTTGAGGAATACTGCGAATGAGAGTTGGTGGTGGAATTTTGATTTGTGAATCTGGAAGGGATATTTAGAAAGTAGGGGAATGAATGACAAATAGAGATCAGAATGTTTTGAGCTGTCGAGAAGTGAAGTCGAGTAGTAGACGGTAGTGTACGGAGAGTGAGAAAGCCTGTGTAGTTCCGTGAGTGTGGAGTATCTATCGTAGAACGAGAGGTAGGCCAGGTTGAGAGTAAAAGAACCTCCTTGAGCCAAGAGTTCCCGGTAGCTGATTGCAGTTTCGAAAAAGGTAGAAGACAGCATCACGACAGAAGCAGGAAACGAGAGCTATACGAGCTAGTTTCAGAGGAGAACATTACTGGAAGCCAGGACGAGGTTTTGATTGCAGCCAAGGATAGCAGGAAACGGGTCTTGTGTGAAGACATTCTCAGTGCACCAGAAAAAGGTCAGTCTCATTTTTTTGGACATGAATGTATGGGTTTTTCGTAGTAAATACCACATTTAAAATTGAAGAAACATAATCAATAATATCAGAAAAGCTTCATCAAACTTAAATAGAATTGTTGCTAATAAATCATAATAGTTAAATGTTAATAAAAACTTTCAATTGGAAATCAAAAGAAAATAAGATTCCCATGTGTAAATGTTATGTTTAAGAATAATAAGATATAGCAAATATTAAGCAGTGATTGCCATTTGAATAAAATAAACAATATTTTGATTACAATTGTAACCCATATGTGTTATTATTTTACTCTTTTCTTTCCTATCCCGATTAGGAACCATTAAGAAATACTTAGAAGCCACGTATGTAAGTAATTAATTTTATAAAAAGCCCTGAGATTGAAAACATATTGATATGTGATCTGGTAAATTAATTAGATTATTAGTAATGCATTGATTAAATTAAATGACATATAAAATTATCATCTCATATCAATAATCAAGATCACAACAATATATATATATATATATATATATATATATATATATATATATATATATATATATATAAAACAAAAAAAAACTGACAGGTACTATAGTTAGTACAGTGTAGCAATGGTAGTCAGTGGCAACATTTTCATTACAAATTGATTCCACTTCGCTTATGTCGTCTTTTACCTCATCAAACCATTTCAAAAGAGTTTCCTCAGGGTCATTATTCCCTTATCTGATGTTTTTTTACGAACTGGGGCACATTATGTGTAATGACGAACTGGGCACAAACACTAACACCCAGTCTATTAGACGGAAATCACACTTCGAGCCTAAATATCTTTTGAATAACAACCTGCTAGTCGGAGAGATAGAAGCGGATTTTGTGCGTGATAAGTAATATGGAAAAACTATACGGGGATATGTTGAATTAGTTGTGTACATGACTTTCACCAACGGCCGGAAACCAGAGTTGGGGCCGAGGGTAGTTATAAGGAGTCAAAGTCGCGGATTTTATTATTTTCTTTATGACGCTCATGATCGAGATAGTGCACCAAAATTTGGGAATAAGTAGGTCATGACGTAACTAAGTAAAACCTCTAGGGGCGGAACGCTGCGTGGCCGACAAAGGGGTGGGGGTAGGGGTGAATATAAAAAATATAAAGGGTTTTTTGCGACGTTCGTGATTGAGATAGTGGACCAAAATTTGGGAATAAGCAGATCATGACATTACTAAGTAAAATCCCCAGAGCCGGAAACCAGAGTTGGGGATGAGGGTAGTTGTAAGGGGTCAAAGTCGCCGTTTTTATTATTTTTTTTTTGTGACGCTCATGATCGAGAGAGTGCACCAAAATTTGGGAATAAGTAGGTCATGACGTAATTAAGTAAAATCTTCAGGGGTGGCACGCTGCGTGGCCGACAAAGGGGTGAGACAGGGGTGAATAGAAAAAATATAAGGGGTTTTTTTGCGACATTCGTGATTGAGGGAGTACACCAAAATTTGGGAATAAGTAGACCATGACATACCTAAGTAAAATGCTCAGAGCTGGAAACCAGAGTTGGGCATGAGGGTAGTTATAAGGGGTCAAAATCGCCGTTTTTATTATTTTTTTTGTGACGCTCATGATCGAGATAGTGCACCAAAATTTGGGAATAAGTAGGTCATGAGGTAACTACGTACAATCTCCAGGGGTGGAACGCTGCGTGGCCGATAAAGGGGTAGGGGTAGGTGTGAATATAAAAAATATAAGGGGTTTTTTGCGACGTGCTAGATGGAGATAGTGCACCAAAATTTGGGAATAAGTAGACCATGACTTAGCTAAGTAAAAGCCCCAGAGCCGGAAACCAGAGTTGGGGATGAGGGTAGTTTTAAGGGGTCAAAATCGCAGTGTGTATTATTTTTTTTGTGACCCGGCACAACATTTGTCCCCCACGCAGTGTTCCGCCCCTGGAGATTTTACTTAGTAATGTCATGATCTACTTATTCCCAAATTTTGGTGCACTATCTCGATCACGAACGGCAAAAAAAACCCCATATATTTTTATACTCACCCATGCCTACCACCCCTTTGTATCCCAAGCAGCGTTCCGCCCCTGAAGATTTTACTTAGTTACGTCATAACCTACTTACTCCCAAATTTTGGTACACTATCTCCACCATGAGCGCCACAAAAAAAATAATAAATACCGCGAATTTTACCCCTTATAACTACCCTCGTCCGCCACTCTGGTTTCCGCCTCTGGGGATATTACTTAGTTATGTCATGGTCTACTAATTCCCAAATTTTGATGCACTATCTCAATCACGAACGTCGCAAAAAACCCCTTACATTTTTTTATATTCACCCCTGCCCCACCCGTTTGTCGGCCACGCGGCGTTCCACTCCTGGAGATTTTACTTAGTTACGTCATGACCTACTTATTCCCAAATTTTGGCGCGCTATCTCGATCATGAGCGTCACAAAAAAAAATAATAAAAAACGGAACTTTGACCCCTTATAACTACCTTCCTTCCCGACTCTGGTTTCCGGCTCTGGGGATTTTAATTATTTATGTCATGGTCTACTTACACCCAAATTTTGGTGCACTATCTCAATCACGAACGTCGCAAAAGACCCCTTATATTTTTTATATTCACCCCTACCCCCACCCCTTTGTCGGCCACGCAGCGTTGAGCCCCTAGGGATTTTACTTAGGTACGTCATGACCTACTTATTCCCAAATTTTGGTGCACTATCTCGATCATGAGCGTCATAAAAAAAATAATAAAATCCGCGACTTTGACCCCTTATAACTACCCTCGGCCCCAACTCTGGTTTCCGGCCGTTGGTGAAAGTCATGTACACAACTAATTCAACATATCCCCGTATAGTTTTTCCATATTACTTATCACGCACAAAACTCGCTCCCAGCTCTTAGACTATGCCACATATTGCCGAATTCAATACTACTAAAGAACAACCCAACTTGAAAAGTCATAAACGGGTGACCTTCAAAATTTTCTAGGAAGGGAAATATCCCACTTTTGACAAGCCATGCCGTCTGAGCGTACTTAAGGGTTAAATTTGGTATCTCCAATAATTTTTTTAAAAATTGGTACATTAAATCCTAATTACAAACACATTTACAGTTTCAGAAGGTATATTTTTATTTCTCCCCCTGTCTCACTAATACCTGACTCAATAATTGTAAATTACGAAATGATATCATACCGTATATTTCTTATAATGGAGAAAGATTTATGTACTATTTGCAGACATGCGGGACATTCGGCTGAAAATTGTCCAACTGTTTCGGAAACCCAAACATCTCAAATACAAAATGCTGCTCCAACTACTTCAACTGATCCAATAAACAATGAAAACATTCCAACTGCTTCAACCGCTCCAACCACCTCAAGTGATCAAATAAACAATGAAAACATTATAACTGCTTCAACCGCTCCAAGTACCTCAACTAATCAAATAAACAATGAATACATTCCCCGAACGCAAACTACATCTTCATTTACTCCTACACTATCGACTAAACCTAATATTCATATTTTACCGGCTACTCATGCTACACAAAGTACCGATACCCAACAAATATCACACGATCTTCCTTCAAACAACCGAACTATTTCTGAAATTATAAGCCCTCCACCAAATGATACTCCAGAAAATAGCTCCTTTCCAGCTCCAAAATTAAAAAAGGCAAAGTCTTGAATCACAGATAAAAGATCAATTCAAGTACTGGAAGATATAAAAAATTCAGCTAAACTAATATGTGACGATACTTCAGTAACACATTCAATATCTTATGAAACATTTTTAGATATATTGGAAAATGTTCATGGTGCCCCTGACCCAATAAGCTTAATAAAAACTAATACAAATGATCTCGAAAGCCTATTGAATCTTTTAAGTCAACTACACGAAAATTTACCAAATAAGAAATCAAAAGCTAGATGCACTAGACTTCGAAACAAAATACTTAAATTCATACAACCAAACACAAACACCGAATTTGGTGGATTATTTTAAAACCATAGATGGAGGGGGAGCAGCAGTTATGTTCAATAAAACTAAAATAGTAATTAAACTCCCGAAATTAACTTACATTTACACAGCTTAGTTAACCGCTATCCTCAACGCAATAAATTTTGTGGTAGAAAATAATATGAAAAATCCTGTCATTATTACGGACTACCTAAGTTCAGTAACTGCCTTAAATGACCTATATTTACGTCATCCAAGTTTACTACTTATTAAATCAGCATTACACCAACTGCAAACTATAAATATAAATGTCAACTTTGTATGGATTCCATCACATATCGGGATTTCTGGTCATGAAGAAGCAGTTACAAGCATGGAATCTGTACAAATCAGAAGCATTCCACATCTAGATGTAAAACCTGTAGTCAAGAACTTGGTAATGGATATTTGGCAGACGAAATGTCTACCTCATCTCAATTCTTGTATTGTACCCTCAAAATTTTCTGCCCATCTCTCTAGTATGCACTCTTTCTAGGTTTGAATTCCTTTCTGTACTGGTTAACCTTCTTGTAGAATTTTCGTGTTTCCATTTTCTCTAGTTCTAGTTCTTTCTATTTCTTCTTCTTTCTTTTAATTATTCGTCTTTCGTGTTGTCTCAGCTGTCTATATTCTTCCTCTACTTCTCTCGTTCTTCGTCTTTGCGGTCTTGTATGTGTTTGATTTTTTCTTTGCGTTGCTTGTGCAAATTCTTCATTATAGTAGTCCGTCCTTACTTTTTCACGCTTTTGCCTTCCAATCATTTCAGTGGCTAACTCTTCCAATATGGTTCTGCACTGCCCCCAATAGTTGGGTCGTGATATATTTCACCTACACAATACTCTAGCTTACCTTTCAGACTTTCCTCAAATCAAGAGGAATAAAGACAATATTTACCGCCAACCAAAACTTTCACCTTTTCTCCGGTCAATCTAACACAAAGGTTCAAATGAACAACACAGAGTTTATGAAATTTCTTACTTAGATTGCCTCGACCTTATATAGACCAAACCAATCATAGAATCGAAAATAAGATTTATGAACATTCCATTTCTGTTCGCAATTCTGATTCAATTTCAGCTCTAGGTTAACATCATCTTCATACAGAAAACAAAATTGTTTTTAAAAAACTTTCTAGAACCACAGAAGACGCATTTCGTGACTTCAAAATTTACGAAAATGGTGTAACACAACTACCACTGAACTGTACCGCCCTGCGATAAACAAAGTCAAGATAGCCATGATGACCTTCAACATCCAGAACGGATAAGCAAAGAAAAATCATCGCGCCAACACCCAACTAAAAGCTATGTCAGTGAACCACGTCATCATCAACGGAGTGTGCAGCTTGTCAAATATACGGTGATACTTGGCTGTATTCATAACAGAAACACAATTCGCTGAATGCGTTTCCATTTAATTAATTTTCTGCGCAAGTGGACAAAATCACTCGCGTCTAGAAATTATAAAATAATTTTGCTCCTTGGCTTTCTCAAGGTCATTCGATTGAAATGTCAAATAAAAAATATTATAAGGTTATGTTTTATTTTTATTGTGAATTTGAAATTATTATATTATGTATTAATAAATATTATTGGTGCTGATGAAATTACGAATTAATGTGTGTGTGTGTGTTTATGTTTTATTGGCACTGGTTTAAGCAACCAACTGGCCAGTCAATGTGTTTTGAATTCTCTCTTTTACAAAATATATGCTTAGTATCTAAATTTAAAACTATTAGTACTACTGTTTTTTTTTACTCTGTTTTTTTTATTATTTTTTTTTATTATATTTTTTAACATTTTTTTTATTACATTTTTTATTTTTTTTTTTTTAGTTTTTATTTTTTTTTTTTTTTTTTTTGTATATTTTTTTATCGCGCTAAGACCTAAACCCGATTCAACCTCGCGGAGGTTTAGATCTTAGTATCTTTTTATTTTATTTAATTATTTTTTTTTTTTATTTTTTTTTCTTTTTTTCTCAGAGCTTTAATTTTAAACAATTAACATGGTTGTACAAAATTTTATAAACATCTAGATTGTTTGATTGTAAAAGGTATATAAGATTAAAAGGAAATTGTACATTAACTTGAACTAGATTGGCAAAAAAGTTTGATATTTCAATAAAATGTAAAGGACATTCTAATAGCATATGTTGTAGATCAGCTAGCTCTCCACATAAACATTCATCATTATCTACAAGTCCTATTTCTCTTTTGTAGACTGGAGTCAGACAGTGATTACTTCTTATTCGACAAATAGTTTTGATAAAGCCTTTGTTGGAAACTTGATTAAACCATGTCTTGATGGGAAGTGTAGGCTGGATTTTTTTGTAATAATTTCCTTTGTCTGAATTATTGTATTGTTCCTGCCATTTCGTCCGTTTGATAGATCTCATAATAGAAATTATGTCTCCCATAGGAAGTTGATAAGTATGCAGAGTGGATTCCTTCGTTGTTGCTTTTTTAGCCAGATCATCTACTATTTCGTTGTTTTTTATACCAATGTGTGCTTCTATCCAACACAATATTATATTTTTGCCCGATTTCAAAGCTTCACTGTTCATTGCTATGATGTCACTGATGATATAATTTTCTGCAAAATTATGTACATTATATTTCAATGTCTTTACAATGCTTTGGCAGTCTGTAAATATAACATAATTGAGTTCTTTTTGATTAATACATATTTTGTATGCTTCTTTGATTGCAATGAGTTCAGCTGTGAAAATTGTCATTTTATCAGGTAATCTGTTGTTTATTTTTATACTTTTTTGTGGGTAATATATAGCATATCCAACTTTTCCTTCCATTTTTGAACCATCCGTATATAATTTCTGATAACTCCCCCAGTTTTTTTGTACACACTGAAGGTGGTCTATTTTAGTAAGGAAGTCTGTCGCACGAATATTACTTAAATGACAGTTAACTGGAGATAAATAATCTTCATAATTTAGCTTTCGAGACGAGCTTTGTTCAATTTGGTGTATGTCGCCAATGGAATTAGAAACGTTGAGGAAGCTTTCCACAACTAAAAGCAGTTTCTTTTTTTCCCAGTAATAATGAGTTAGGTATGAGGTGGTTAAATGAACAATTTTATTTAATAGCAGTTTATCGTTAACCGCTGTTTTAACTATAAATTTCTCACTTAGGTATTCCCTGCGTAATGAAAGTGGAGGTTCATTAAGCTCACATTCCATGACCAATATAGGTGTGCTACGAAGATAACCAGTGCATAACCTAAGTGCCTTATTTTTGATCCTCTCGATTTTTTGGAGTACAGAGTTTGATGCTGAGCCATAAAAAATAGATCCATAGTCTAAGATTGATCTTATCAAATTTCTGTATAGTAATATTGATATGTTTGGATCAGCTCCCCAGTTACTGACACTTACAGTCTTCATGATATTCATTGCATTTTCCATTCTTCGTAATATGTAATTTGTGTGTTCTTTCCAATTTAATTTGGAGTCTAAAAATACGCCAAGAAATTTTATTGAAGTTTTATAAGGAATACTAGTATTATCAAATTGTAGATGGCTTTGAGGAACATATCGTTTTTTAGTAAAGGTAACAATGGTTGATTTACTCTCTGATATTGTTAAGTTATTATCGGTAGCCCATTTTTTTATAATATTCAATGTCGATTTAAGGTAGTTATTACATCTATCTATTGACTTATTTTCTGCATATATCGCAACATCATCAGCGTACTGTAGGATTTTTATGTGTTGAGGAAGTTTAGTATCTAAGTCAGCAGTATACAGTATATATAATATAGGACTTAGGATGCTACCCTGAGGTAGTCCCAAAGATGTCTATCGGGAGTTAGATTGATCTCCATTTAATCTAACGTGAACTGCTCGATTAATGTATAAGTTAATGATGTTCCATGTTACTATCTCGGGTATTCCTATTTCCAACATTTTCGCGTATAGTATGTGAAGATTAACGTTGTCGTAAGCCCCTTTTATATCTAAGAACAAAGCACTAACTGCTTTCTTATAAGTAAAGGAACTATAAATGTCTATTAAAAAGTGGCAGAGGCTATCTTGTGTGGATTTACCTTTTCTAAAACCAAACTGACTTCTTGGTAATAGGTCGTTCTTTTCTAGCCAAAATTCCAGACGGTTTTTAATAAGTCTCTCATATGTTTTTAGTATACAGGAAGCCAGACCGATTGGACGGTAAGAATCCCAATTCTTTGATGATTTTCCTGGTTTTAAAACCGGGATAATAGTGTAAACGTGCCAATCGTCAGGAATCTTTATGCGGCGCATCCAAATTTCATTATATATATTTAGTAGTGCAGCCTTACCAATTCTTGAAAGATTTGATAGCATCGAGTAATGGATATTATCGGCACCTGGTGCTGAATTTGAGTTTTTCTTCAACGCAAAGTTTAGTTCAGTGGCAGAAAATGGTTTGACTAGGAAACGGATTGGTTCTGGATAGTCGTACAGAGCATTTAGTTGTATATCAGGAATTACTAATTCTGCAGACGGCGGTGTGATATTTTGATGGAACTCTTCTATCCACGAAGCTTCCGACAGAATAACAGGGACTTTGTTCTTTGTTTTTCTATTTTTTATTCGGTTAACTTTTGACCATACATCTTTAATAGGGACTGACCTATTTAGGGATCCGACATAATCTCTCCAGCTATTTCTTTTAGTTTGTTTAGTGATCTTCTTGACATGTGCATCATCTTTTTTATACTTAAGTAGGTTTTCATGGTTTGGATTTTCTTTGAATATACAAAAACTTTCCTGTCTTCTTCTGACTGCTTCTTCACATTCTAAATCCCACCAGTATTTTCCTCTGGAAGTCGGTTTTTTTATTTTAAATTTGGGGATGCAGTAGGATGCAGTTGTATTTATATTGTGCAAAATTTGTTCATAAGAATTTATATCTTTAAATTGAGAGAATACATCTTCCGAATACTGTTCATATAATTTCCAGTCGGCATTCTTTAAATTCCACTTTTGTGAATATGGATTATATGTATGAGTTGGTTGATCCTCTAACTCTACTCTTATAGGTGTATGGTCTGAACCAAATAGGTCTTGAAGTGTTTTCCAAGTGATCAGGTGGTTTAAGTCAGGAGTACAAATGGTCAGGTCTATTGCCGATTTCGAGAAGTTCCTAAAGAAAGTAGGAGAGCCATCATTTTTGAATATTAAATTATTATCGTCTATACAGTCCATCAAGATTTTACCTTTCATATCTGTTTGGTTGTCTAGGCCCCAGGCAATGTGGTGAGCATTAAGGTCACCTCCTATTATAAATGGTCTTTCTATAGATGTTATGAAATTGTTCCATTGTTGTAACAATAACTTGGTTCCTGGGGGAACATACATAGATATAAATGTGACAGTATATGACTTAAACTTTATTTTTATTGCTACTTTATTGACGTTTATTAAATCTACTTTCATGGTGACTTCCTCGTAATATAGGTTTGAATTTATTAAAATTGCTGAGCCACCGCCAACAGTTACTGAAAAGCGGTCGTCTCTGACAATATTGTACCCGTGAAAGTTATAATACTTTTCTGGTTTAAATCTAGTTTCTGATAATAATGCGATATCAACTTTCTGGTCTTCTAATAGGTGGATAAGGTTTTCTCTATTAGAGTTAGCCGATCTACAATTCCATTGACAAATTACCAATCTATTCATTATTATATAAGAGAGAACTTAAAACTGATTGAATTGAATTTACTAGAACTGATTTTTCTGGAATTTCAAAATTTTTGTGATTTATATTAGAGATAATACTTGTAACTATATTTGATATTAATTCTGTTAATTCTTTTGATGGTTCATGTATTTTAGATCCTTGTTCTGGATTAAATGTAGATTGATACGAAGAAGAGGTGATAATACCACCAGGTCTGTTGGACATGGGGTTTAACTTTATTATTTTTTGATGTTCCATTGTTACTTGGTCTGGTGAGGAAGAGATAGGTCGTTTGTATTTTGGTGGTTTTATTATTGTATATCTATTTGAAACTGAAGGTAGAGCGAACTGATTGGAAGATGTTTGAGACGTGGACAATTGAGTAAAGGAATATGAAGAGGATGGTGCATTCATATTTGGAGTTTGATGAGAATTTATTGAGGAATTATTGGCTGCTATAGATGCATAAGTTATCTTAGGAAAGAGTTTAATTGTTTCCTTAAAAGATAAGCTGTTTTCAGACATATAATGTTTTATTTTCTTTTGGCGATCAAATTCTGGGCATATCTCCCATTCATTAGTGAAGTGTTCACCTTCACAAGATAGACATTTTTTGTTAAACGATGATAAAGGACAAGAATCGGAAAGGTGAGATTCATGACACTTAAAACAGCGAGGATTACTTTTACACTGCTTACTCATGTGCCCATACCTATAGCAGTGGTAACAGATAATTACCTTTTGCTGGTATTTTTCAACAGTGTGTAAGACATGATTAATTACTACATACTTTGGTATATTCTGGCATTTAAAAGACACAATAACTGATTTTGTTGGATTAAATATTACTTTGTCATCTGCTACTATTTTTCTTGTTATTCGTTTCACATACTCAACCGAGAATTTGCAATGGTGATCAAATTCCTTTATTCTATTTTTAAGATATTCTTCCGATATATCTGAATCTATATCCCTTACTACACCTAGTTTAAACAATTGAAATTTTGGAATGTATGCGGTCAGATTTTTTTGAATAAGGAATTTGGAAGTAACTAAAGCATTTGCGCTACTATAATTTTTAAATGAGACCCTAACTCGGTTGCGTCCGATTGAGTCAATTTTTTTTATATAATTGTCAATTTCTGGATGTAACGTAAATAGGATCTCGCCTATTTTAACAGCGTTTAATTTTCCTGTAAAATTTAAACTGGAGTTTTCAATAAAAATGTAAAAAGGTCCTAAATCAATTTTTTCGTATAAATAAACAGGCCTGGTTTTTTCTGGTTGATCTGAGTTTACTAAAGTATTTTGTTTTTCATTAATATTGTTAAGATTAATACTACTACTTATCTTATTTTGAGGCTGGTTGGGTAGAAATCCATTTAAATCTTGTAAATCACAGCTACTATCCATCGAATTCTCAATATCAGGCGGTTCGCCTCCACTAGATGACTCCATAGAGGAGTTTTCAAGTAACGTTTAACTTATGAACACTTTCAAAATGTAAACTAAATATGGAAAAGTTTAACAAAACTAAACAAACTAAATTAGAACGGTATAAATCAAATAATCCGCCAAAAATTAATATTTTTCGGAGAGATTTCCAAATTTAAATTAACTTTGACAATTATTTTGACGTATGTGACGAATTAATGTTACAAGACAGACATAATATCATAAATTGTTTTCAGAGTAGGTACGTTAGTAAATGTTTTTAAAGTATTAATGCCTACAATATTTTCAATATGAATTAAAAAAAAATGAATTAGAATAGGTGAGAAAATCAAACAAATTAATAATGTATACAAATAAAGATTTTATCCTAATTAAAGAGCACATTATTTACTTGTAGCATTAATTGATTTGCTATCAAATTTGTTTCTTCAGCATCAGGTTTTGATAACAGCTTTTTTTTTGACTTTGTAGTTTTTTTCTTGGTGGAAAATAAACGTTTTTGAGCAACTACTTTTTTATTGTGTGGAATGTTTTGTGTTCCATGAGATAGTGCCACAATATTAAGTTCATTTCCAGAATGTTCTGCTAATGTCCTTAATGTAGGCACCAAGGGTGCTGTAATACTTTTAAATGCCTCAAGTTGTTCAAAAGTTGTTATATTTTGAATTATTTGGGTTTGTATTTCTATCAATTTCTGTTTTTCAACTTCCAGTTGTTTGGACGTTTTTTCTTGATTGATATTACAAGACTTACTCACAAATTCCATAAATTTAGCTTGCTCTGTAGCTTGTTTAATTTTTACCTCATCTGTATTTATTATATGTTCTTCATCTGCATTAGTATCTTGAATTTGATGGCCTTTCATAAATTGACACACAAGATGTATGTGTTTGCACATATTCCATCTTATACTGTTATCCAAGCATGTACAGGAATATGAATGTAGACAGGATTGGCACAAATCACAGACTAATCGGCGGTCACAACTGGGTTTGTTTTTCTGAACTAAATAGATATCATTGGTTGAACTTGATGGTATCTCCCAGCCCATTTCAGATATGACAATGGTGTCCATATCTAAATTAAGACTTGTTTTGTGCCTTTTCCGTAACTCTCGTAATTTGCTGGATATTTTACCTTTATTCAACGTAATAAGCCGTTCAAACAATTTGTCTTTAATTAATTTAATCAAGATATTGATAGTTTTATCCAGCCTTCGTACTTGTCTTCCATTTAAATACAAATATTTAATCGTTTGATGCATTCGTTCTATGCTCATATTTGTATTTATTCCTGCATGCAAGCGATAACAGTATGCCCAGGATTCCATATTGTGCAGATAACATTTTTGAAAATATTGACCAAATTCTTGGGTGTTACCAGAAGATAGAAGAGAAATTTGAAAATTTTGTATCATATCCCTAAATGAAGTAACATCGGTCTCTTGTAATAAGGTACGTAGCTGTTTGTATACGATAACCTAAAAGACGAATGATATGGTGAGTTGGCAAAAAAATTAAATATTTAAGTTACCTTTTGCTCTTGACCATCAATTTTATTTAGATTTTTCCGCCACGCTTTATCTACGTGCCAGGAACAGAATAGCCTAAAATTTAATATCCATAATATAGATTTAATAAAAAAATTTTTTAAAAAACGCTTTTCTTTAATAACGAGTGACTAAAATTAAAAATATTATAAAAAATTAACATAAAAAAAATTGAAAAAATCTAACACATTCGTCAAAAAAAAAGCGTGACACGTCTTCATCGAATAAATGGTTTTCGCCCCACGCTTTTATTTAACGAATGTGTTAGATTTTTTCATTTTTATTTTTTGCTTTTTAGTTGATTTTTTATATATTTAATTTTAGTCACTCATAACTAAAGAAAAGCGTTTCTTAAAAATTTTTTTTTTCATATTTTTTTTTTGTACTTTTTGTCTTACACTTTTCAAACATTAAAATACAGTCGAACCCGCTTATTGGAATGGCCTTCGTGCCAAGCAAAAGTATTCTTATAACAGGGATATTCTAATAACCGATCATTGGTGGCTAGTAGAAACGTTCCGGGACCGCAAATTTCTATTCCTTAAAGCGGGATATTCCTTTAACAGGTATTCTAATAAGCGGGTTCGACTGTATATCGTCATGTTTATTAAAATATGTACAAAACATATGATGTATCTACTAACATGAAAAGTAGTTGGAATGGGCAAAAAATTTGAAACTTTGTTGTTTATTTATGAAGCATAACGTAAACAATTAACGCAAAAAGTGAAATTATGTATGGTTCATATCATTAGCTACAATCCGTAAAAGTTTCAAGTTTTTACATCGTAAAAAACAAGAGAATTTAAGTATTTTCCATTAAAATCGTTTTTTTTTATCTAAACAATAAACAAAAAAATTTTTTATTGACTATTCGTGTATTGTTCCCGCAAATGCATATGTCTGCAAATTTTCATTCATTTGCATTGGAGAAAAGGCAGTCAAATTAACGTCTAAAGATTTGACGAAAACTGTTGAACTAAATAAAAGCGTTTAAAAATAAGAATATATTGCATAGTTTTCTACCTGAATTTAGCTGGAGTCATAATTTGGAGCCATGCATTATAGTAATATTGGGCCATGTCTGACATGAAAACCATGGGTTTGATTACTCTTCCTAAATTTTCTTTTATCTTCATGAAAAAAATAGTCATTATTTCCTCATCAGACCGATTTCCAATCATAAACCAACAAGGAAATCCCTCCCTCATATCATCCAATATTAACAATGTAGTAAGTTCAAAATCATGAGCATTAAGTCCATGTGTTCCGTCGATACAAATTACATCTTCTGAGTATTTGTCTAACACTTCCAGTTGACCAGGATGCATAACAATTAACAGAAAATCTTCATTTTTTAAACAAGGAAAATCATTACATAAAGCCCCTTGTGGCTTGTAATATAAAATTATTCCACTATTCTTGGTTTCTTCAATCCAGGATTCAATACTTATAACTTCATTTTTATGGCGAATTCCATCAGAATTTAAATTAAAAGTTTGTGATATATTATGAAGATCTTTTCTTGTTAAGATATGCATCCTTTCCAACTTATTATTAGTTACAGAATCTCTAATCTCATCTAATATGGAAACAAGAGGAATTTTCGAAGCAATTTTACTAGCTATTTCTATTTTCTCGTTTTTAGCAATATTCAAATGACCCAAGTCATTGTCATGACCAATGTGAGTTTGTATAAAATTAATTTTAACATTGCCATTTTCTGGTAAAATACAAACTTTCAATCGAGAAGGACATATTCCATTAATTTTTCTGCTTCCTTTGGTTTTTAAACATCGCATATCCTTACCCTTTTTCACATAAAAACCTGAACGATGGCAAATATAACTCTGTTTCTTAATGCCCTCTGCAGTCGTATATGGATGACTGTATGTGACATATGAAGAAAATTCTTTTTTTTCCATGTCAGTTTTCCATTTTTGAAATTCTAGTTCACTAGAAAAGTGAAGATCTTGTTGCTCTATTTTAATGGCATGATATTCTTCGAAATGAAGAATTAAATTGGACTTTATAGAATTTTCGTAGTTACACAAACTGCACTTGAAGTTTTGTTGCTTTTTTCCAATATCACTGTCTTTTGCATGAATTTTTTTATGTTTTCTAAGATTTTGTAAATGTGAAAACTTTTTCTGGCATTCACTGCATTGATATGGGCAAATGACGTCAAAATAATTGTCAAAGTTAATTTAAATTTGGAAATCTCTCCGAAAAATATTAATTTTTGGCGGATTATTTGATTTATACCGTTCTAATTTAGTTTTGTTTAGTTTTGTTAAACTTTTCCTTATTTAGTTTACATTTTGAAAGTGTTCATAAGTTAAACGTTACTTGAAAACTCCTCTATGGAGTCATCTAGTGGAGGCGAACCGCCTGATATTGAGAATTCGATGGATAGTAGCTGTGATTTACAAGATTTAAATGGATTTCTACCCAACCAGCCTCAAAATAAGATAAGTAGTAGTATTAATCTTAACAATATTAATGAAAAACAAAATACTTTAGTAAACTCAGATCAACCAGAAAAAACCAGGCCTATTTATTTATACGAAAAAATTGATTTAGGACCTTTTTACATTTTCATTGAAAACTCCAGTTTAAATTTTACAGGAAAATTAAACGCTGTTAAAATAGGCGAGATCCTATTTACGTTACATCCAGAAATTGACAATTATATAAAAAAAATTGACTCAATCGGACGCAACCGAGTTAGGGTCTCATTTAAAAATTATAGTAGCGCAAATGCTTTAGTTACTTCCAAATTCCTTATTCAAAAAAATCTGACCGCATACATTCCAAAATTTCAATTGTTTAAACTAGGTGTAGTAAGGGATATAGATTCAGATATATCGGAAGAATATCTTAAAAATAGAATAAAGGAATTTGATCACCATTGCAAATTCTCGGTTGAGTATGTGAAACGAATAACAAGAAAAATAGTAGCAGATGACAAAGTAATATTTAATCCAACAAAATCAGTTATTGTGTCTTTTAAATGCCAGAATATACCAAAGTATGTAGTAATTAATCATGTCTTACACACTGTTGAAAAATACCAGCAAAAGGTAATTATCTGTTACCACTGCTATAGGTATGGGCACATGAGTAAGCAGTGTAAAAGTAATCCTCGCTGTTTTAAGTGTCATGAATCTCACCTTTCCGATTCTTGTCCTTTATCATCGTTTAACAAAAAATGTCTATCCTGTGAAGGTGAACACTTCACTAATGAATGGGAGATATGCCCAGAATTTGATCGCCAAAAGAAAATAAAACATTATATGTCTGAAAACAGCTTATCTTTTAAGGAAACAATTAAACTCTTTCCTAAGATAACTTATGCATCTATAGCAGCCAATAATTCCTCAATAAATTCTCATCAAACTCCAAATATGAATGCACCATCCTCTTCATATTCCTTTACTCAATTGTCCACGTCTCAAACATCTTCCAATCAGTTCGCTCTACCTTCAGTTTCAAATAGATATACAATAATAAAACCACCAAAATACAAACGACCTATCTCTTCCTCACCAGACCAAGTAACAATGGAACATCAAAAAATAATAAAGTTAAACCCCATGTCCAACAGACCTGGTGGTATTATCACCTCTTCTTCGTATCAATCTACATTTAATCCAGAACAAGGATCTAAAATACATGAACCATCAAAAGAATTAACAGAATTAATATCAAATATAGTTACAAGTATTATCTCGAATATAAATCACAAAAATTTTGAAATTCCAGAAAAATCAGTTCTAGTAAATTCAATTCAATCAGTTTTAAGTTCTCTCTTATATAATAATGAATAGATTGGTAATTTGTCAATGGAATTGTAGATCGGCTAACTCTAATAGAGAAAACCTTATCCACCTATTAGAAGACCAGAAAGTTGATATCGCATTATTATCAGAAACTAGATTTAAACCAGAAAAGTATTATAACTTTCACGGGTACAATATTGTCAGAGACGACCGCTTTTCAGTAACTGTTGGCGGTGGCTCAGCAATTTTAATAAATTCAAACCTATATTACGAGGAAGTCACCATGAAAGTAGATTTAATAAACGTCAATAAAGTAGCAATAAAAATAAAGTTTAAGTCATATACTGTCACATTTATATCTATGTATGTTCCCCCAGGAACCAAGTTATTGTTACAACAATGGAACAATTTCATAACATCTATAGAAAGACCATTTATAATAGGAGGTGACCTTAATGCTCACCACATTGCCTGGGGCCTAGACAACCAAACAGATATGAAAGGTAAAATCTTGATGGACTGTATAGACGATAATAATTTAATATTCAAAAATGATGGCTCTCCTACTTTCTTTAGGAACTTCTCGAAATCGGCAATAGACCTGACCATTTGTACTCCTGACTTAAACCACCTGATCACTTGGAAAACACTTCAAGACCTATTTGGTTCAGACCATACACCTATAAGAGTAGAGTTAGAGGATCAACCAACTCATACATATAATCCATATTCACAAAAGTGGAATTTAAAGAATGCCGACTGGAAATTATATGAACAGTATTCGGAAGATGTATTCTGTCAATTTAAAGATATAAATTCTTATGAACAAATTTTGCACAATATAAATACAACTGCATCCTACTGCATCCCCAAATTTAAAATAAAAAAACCGACTTCCAGAGGAAAATACTGGTGGGATTTAGAATGTGAAGAAGCAGTCAGAAGAAGACAGGAAAGTTTTTGTATATTCAAAGAAAATCCAAACCATGAAAACCTACTTAAGTATAAAAAAGATGATGCACATGTCAAGAAGATCACTAAACAAACTAAAAGAAATAGCTGGAGAGATTATGTCGGATCCCTAAATAGGTCAGTCCCTATTAAAGATGTATGGTCAAAAGTTAACCGAATAAAAAATAGAAAAACAAAGAACAAAGTCCCTGTTATTCTGTCGGAAGCTTCGTGGATAGAAGAGTTCCATCAAAATATCACACCGCCGTCTGCAGAATTAGTAATTCCTGATTTACAACTAAATGCTCTGTACGACTATCCAGAACCAATCCGTTTCCTAGTCAAACCATTTTCTGCCACTGAACTAAACTTTGCGTTGAAGAAAAACTCAAATTCAGCACCAGGTGCCGATAATATCCATTACTCGATGCTATCAAATCTTTCAAGAATTGGTAAGTCTGCACTACTAAATATATATAATGAAATTTGGATGCGCCGCATAAAGATTCCTGACGATTGGCACGTTTACACTATTATCCCGGTTTTAAAACCAGGAAAATCATCAAAGAATTGGGATTCTTACCGTCCAATCGGTCTGGCTTCCTGTATACTAAAAACATATGAGAGACTTATTAAAAACCGTCTGGAATTTTGGCTAGAAAAGAACGACCTATTACCAAGAAGTCAGTTTGGTTTTAGAAAAGGTAAATCCACACAAGATAGCCTCTGCCACTTTTTAATAGACATTTATAGTTCCTTTACTTATAAGAAAGCAGTTAGTGCTTTGTTCTTAGATATAAAAGGGGCTTACGACAACGTTAATCTTCACATACTATACGCGAAAATGTTGGAAATAGGAATACCCGAGATAGTAACATGGAACATCATTAACTTATACATTAATCGAGCAGTTCACGTTAGATTAAATGGAGATCAATCTAACTCCCGATACACATCTTTGGGACTACCTCAGGGTAGCATCCTAAGTCCTATATTATATATACTGTATACTGCTGACTTAGATACTAAACTTCCTCAACACATAAAAATCCTACAGTACGCTGATGATGTTGCGATATATGCAGAAAATAAGTCAATAGATAGATGTAATAACTACCTTAAATCGACATTGAATATTATAAAAAAATGGGCTACCGATAATAACTTAACAATATCAGAGAGTAAATCAACCATTGTTACCTTTACTAAAAAACGATATGTTCCTCAAAGCCATCTACAATTTGATAATACTAGTATTCCTTATAAAACTTCAATAAAATTTCTTGGCGTATTTTTAGACTCCAAATTAAATTGGAAAGAACACACAAATTACATATTACGAAGAATGGAAAATGCAATGAATATCATGAAGACTGTAAGTGTCAGTAACTGGGGAGCTGATCCAAACATATCAATATTACTATACAGAAATTTGATAAGATCAATCTTAGACTATGGATCTATTTTTTATGGCTCAGCATCAAACTCTGTACTCCAAAAAATCGAGAGGATCAAAAATAAGGCACTTAGGTTATGCACTGGTTATCTTCGTAGCACACCTATATTGGTCATGGAATGTGAGCTTAATGAACCTCCACTTTCATTACGCAGGGAATACCTAAGTGAGAAATTTATAGTTAAAACAGCGGTTAACGATAAACTGCTATTAAATAAAATTGTTCATTTAACCACCTCATACCTAACTCATTATTACTGGGAAAAAAAGAAACTGCTTTTAGTTGTGGAAAGCTTCCTCAACGTTTCTAATTCCATTGGCGACATACACCAAATTGAACAAAGCTCGTCTCGAAAGCTAAATTATGAAGATTATTTATCTCCAGTTAACTGTCATTTAAGTAATATTCGTGCGACAGACTTCCTTACTAAAATAGACCACCTTCAGTGTGTACAAAAAAAACTGGGGGAGTTATCAGAAATTATATACGGATGGTTCAAAAATGGAAGGAAAAGTTGGATATGCTATATATTACCCACAAAAAAGTATAAAAATAAACAACAGATTACCTGATAAAATGACAATTTTCACAGCTGAACTCATTGCAATCAAAGAAGCATACAAAATATGTATTAATCAAAAAGAACTCAATTATGTTATATTTACAGACTGCCAAAGCATTGTAAAGAAATTGAAATATAATGTACATAATTTTGCAGAAAATTATATCATCAGTGACATCATAGCAATGAACAGTGAAGCTTTGAAATCGGGCAAAAATATAATATTGTGTTGGATAAAAGCACACATTGGTATAAAAAACAACGAAATAGTAGATGATCTGGCTAAAAAAGCAACAACGAAGGAATCCACTCTGCATACTTATCAACTTCCTATGGGAGACATAATTTCTATTATGAGATCTATCAAACGGACGAAATGGCAGGAACAATACAATAATTCAGACAAAGGAAATTATTACAAAAAAATCCAGCCTACACTTCCCATCAAGACATGGTTTAATCAAGTTTCCAACAAAGGCTTTATCAAAACTATTTGTCGAATAAGAAGTAATCACTGTCTGACTCCAGTCTACAAAAGAGAAATAGGACTTGTAGATAATGATGAATGTTTATGTGGAGAGCTAGCTGATCTACAACATATGCTATTAGAATGTCCTTTACATTTTATTGAAATATCAAACTTTTTTGCCAATCTAGTTCAAGTTAATGTACAATTTCCTTTTAATCTTATATACCTTTTACAATCAAACAATCTAGATGTTTATAAAATTTTGTACAACCATGTTAATTGTTTAAAATTAAAGCTCTGAGAAAAAAAGAAAAAAAAAATAAAAAAAAAATAATTAAATAAAATAAAAAGTTACTAAGATCTAAACCTCCGCGAGGTTGAATCATAATAAAAAAAACAGAGTAAAAAAAAACAGTAGTACTAATAGTTTTAAATTTAGATACTAAGCATATATTTTGTAAAAGAGAGAATTCAAAACACATTGACTGGCCAGTTGGTTGCTTAAACCAGTGCCAATAAAACATAAACACACACACGATATGGGCAAATCTTAGATGAAGTCAGCTCGTTGATATTTTCTGAAATAAAATAAAATATGTTCGCTATTGATTCCTGTATACAATAATAGCCAAAAAGCACTAAATAGAAGTTTTGTCCTCACCTGGATGAAACTTAGTGACATGCCTTTTTAAATTGGAATATTTAGAGAACCTTTTGGGACATTTGTTACAAAGTACAATAGACTTAAATGTTTTGTTGGGTGCAATTATGTCCAGTTTATCTAAAATTACAAGAATTAGGAATCATCAAATTGTAGATATAACAACGAGAAGTCATCAAGTTTGTAGATTGCATAGATATCCAGTGGATTGTTATTAATCAAAAACAACTTACCAGGATGAAACGTTTTCAGGTGACTTCTTAAATTAGAATGTTTTGAGAATGTGAGCGTACACTCCGTGCATATATGTTCCATTATATATTCCTATTTTAGCCGAAATAGTTTTAAAATAATATGTAGATTTATAGTAAATAATAATCTCAAAATATTGTAGGCCTTATATAGTTTAAGAACATCTACTAGATTACTCTGACAGCAATTTATATTATGAATGTCTTGTAACATTAATTCAGCACAAATATTATTTACTAATAATACATACAAATTTAATCAGCACAAATATTACATCAATATTTCAAATAATGTCAACAGTTGAAACATAACCTTATTAAACATATTTGAATTTCGCGGCATTTTATTTTCGCTGTGTCTAGGTACACGCTAACGTGTACGCAAATAAAAAAGTTAGGTACACGCGAATTAAAATTCATCAAGCCAGTGACGTCATTATTTAGCGTGCCCAATGACTTGGGCACTTAGATATATATACAAAATACTGCTAAAATAATTTTTATACGTAAGTTAATTATACCAGTTTATATTAGTGTTTATTTTTATTTATACAGGGAATGAACTTGTTACGATTTTAATAGAAAATTGGTTATAACTTTGTAAGTACCCTGTATAACATAATAAACCTTTATATTTTTCTGATATGGATATGGAAGTTAAGAAGATTTCGAACATAAAATAAAATGTAGGGTGCTCCATTTAAAAAACATAAGTTTAGTCTGTCACTATATATTATCGAACGCCCTGTAACATTTTAACTAATTTTGTAATATGAAGCTTAAAGTTTGCTAAAATTTTTGTTACTAACTTTTATTGCTATCTATTACTCTAGCGGATCTACTGAGTTTTATCACACTAATTAATTGCCCCGTATATTTTATCTTATTACTTCTGCTACCCTTAATCACGAATTTTTGTCTCTTATCTTTTTCATACTGTTTTAGAATGTTGTTAAACTCATTAAAAGAACTAAATAATTGTCCACACTCCATAGTTAATTAAAAAAAAACACTAAACAAGTAAAAAATAAGGAAACTCTTTATAAATCAATATTAAAGTGTAAACATAAAAGCGATGACAAATTCTAACCACACTACTCGCGATACTTACAGATACTTAATACCACAGCATACACGCGGCTCAAATTAGCGTGTACCAAAAAGCCCAGTCCTAGTACACGCTAAATAATGACGTCACTGACTTAATGACGTTTAAGCGTGTACCTAACTTTTTTATTTGCGTACACGTTAGCGTGTACCTAGACACAGCGTTTTATTTTACATTCTCATAGAACTGTCACAACTTTGACCTTGTGGAAGCCAAGGAGCCAAAATATTTTATAATTTCTAGACGCGAGTGGACAAAATCGCCAAGTACCACCGTATATTTGAAAGCTGTACCAATATTTAGTGACTTATTAGGTACCATTTAGTTATATTTGACCCAAATTTTTGTAATAATAAGCATTTTTAATAGATGAATTATAGATAGTTTTTAAAGTTATTTTAGACTGTCTTATCCTGCCCAAAGCGCATATCACCCATAATTCTGTTATATGTACTGTAATAACTTTTAGGTCTGGACCCCGCGTACCAAAAAAAGTTGATTAATAGCAAGCTGGAAATTTGTTAATAGCTTAACGGTGTCTAGTCGGACAAACTTTGATGTACGGAAACACTGGAACAGGAGAAGTTTTAACTGTGGAACAGGACAAAAATTTGGAACATCAGATTATGAATACGTCCCATGTATTTTGTAGGACAACTTCCAATTGATTTGTTACCGTTTCATTAAACTCTCATGCAAAAATCTGACTGCTATTTATCACCTGTCATAATTCCTGTCATTTGACATGTTTTACATGTCGGACTTCTTAAAATGCCCAGTTGGTGATAAATACAAGTCTAATTTTTGCATGAGAGTTTAATGAAAGGGTATCAAATCAATTGGAAGTTCTGTCCGACAAAATATATGGGACGTTTTTGTAGTTTGACGTTACAAACTTTTAAACTGTTCCACAATTAAAACTTCCCCTCTTTCAGTATTCCCATACATCAAAGTTTGTCCGACAAGACACCGTTAAGCTATTAACAAATTTTCAGCTTGCTATGAATCAACTTTTTTTGGTACACGAAATCCAAGCCAATTTTTGATCTTTTTTATAATTTTGGTTTTATTTTAGAATTAGTCACATTTTTTTTTAATTCTTTTCGGTCTTTGCGTAACCTTTGTGGTCATTTTGTTCTCGAAAATCCGGGGCCCCACTACTGTGCCACGTAAGCATTACGCCCGGAAAACGACGATTATTATGTTTATGAGTTACTGCCAACATTTTTCTGGGGTTATGTACGTGAGAGCACTTTTTCGTGAAAATTGTGGGCATCCCTTGAGTTCTGGATTGCGGCAGTAAATGATTTACTGCCTTATAAAGAACTTAATTAAGCTTAAGAAAATGTTAAAATCAGATTGCACTTCTATAAGATACTTTGAGTGTAAACGCAAATAGTTTAAAGTTGAGATCGCCACCTTCAGAGAACAATAATTATTTAAGTCTACATTTACGCAAAGATGACATTTTCATAAAGAAGTGACCCGATAAATAATTGCAGATTTTGGTTCTGCTATACTGGTTGAGAATAAGCTACAATTATAATTTAACAAAAATATACGTCATTCCATAATGATCCTACCATCAAATAAGTCCATCACGACTGTTGACAATAATCTGGCAAAATATAAGATCCAATTTCAAAATTGTGAAAATCAGAAACAAGACCTGATATAGCCACAACACCAAGTCTACTGGAAACAGCAGAGATAAGAGTACTGAGAAGAATTACAAGAAATACGCTGAGAGATCGAAAGAGGAGTGAAGACATTAGACCTATCATATAGGACGATAGAACGCCCTCTAACGGAGAATAAGTGAAATTAATTTTGACTCGATTCAAGTTCTCTCTTTAACACAGGTATGACAATACCAAAAGGCACCGTTAGGAAAATATTCCAATTTACCGTATCCCTCCATCCTCCGATAGTACTATTTCTAGGTATACCTGTTGTCATGTTGTCAAGGAGGCTCTAAGGAAGACAAATTTACACCAACACGACCGCAGTTTCTCGATATAAATTAAAACTATTTATACCGCATTTAATATTTAATATATTTAATTCCTAACTGAACGCTTTCGGCTTACAAAGCCATCTTCAGAGCTATGTTACAACATAATAACTTAATGTAAGAAACTATTTAATAGTAACAATGTTTCACTTACTTCAAATTAAAATAATAAATAGTACTACAAAAGAAGGATCCCATTTTTCAAAAGGTATAAGAACATTTTTTTCTTCAAAACGTGAAAACTTTTAAAAATTTCTAAAAAATACATCAAAAGGCACAAACACGCATTAAAAGTTTTGGTTATGGTACGGGTGAAAGCACCTATCTACCTGGATAGAGATATGAAGGCAGGCACAATGATTAGAATCCTGTTGGCATTTAAATTCTTTTGATGAAAAGTCAAATGAAAAAAATGAAAAGTCAAATTTCGGTAGTCATATTAGAAAATTCCTGTACAGTAATTACCAGTCTTGATGCCAACTTATCATCTTTCCGTTTCTATGTGTGTTTTCACCCAACGCAATTGTTGTTGTTTTTTGTTTTTTCTACGGTAGTAAAAAGAAACAATGAATTTTACGAACCGAATTTAAAATAATCAGTCATAAACATGTTTGATGTCGAGAATGTCTTTAAGGGTAACTTTAATTCATTTAATTTACAACCATGACATAATGTGACTCTCTTCGTTTTTTACGATGTACAAATCTACTAGAAGGAAAAAGGAAGTTAGATATTTCTTCGTAGTTATAATAGTTGTAGGTTTTTTTTTCTTTTTTATGTATTGAATATGTACTGTAAAATTAGAAACAAGAATAAAAAACCGCTAAACGCCGTAAAAATGAGTGGCGCATAGAATATATATTCCAGCAACAAAAGAGCTAATATGAATATTACGTGGCGCGAAAATGTATTTTCATTTTGATGGAAAATAAAATTCTAGTTTTATTTTGAAAGATTTTTCTGGGTCTATTGAATTCAAATAAGTGTTACCTGAGAAGTTGTAACTTTTAAACAAAAGCTAATACTTATAAGGATAAGATATCACTTATTAATATTTGAATAAAAGTAAGTTTTTTCTGATAAGGTAATGCTGGAAAATCAGTCTGAAATTTAAGTATATACTTGTAAGTTTTAACTTGTGCCTCTAAGCTTTTACTTTCAAAATTGTCTTGTGATGCTATTTATATCTGCTTTAAATATCTAATTTCAATATTATTTTATTGTTACATATTGTTCCCACTATTGATTGGCGTTTTGCTTGACGTTGACGGATGTTATTTACTTCCGCTTCATTGTGGTGTACATCATAGAGGTCCTGAGGGTTTTCCAGTTTTTTTGCGGGAAACTCAAAATCATCCCGTAGATGTTGAGTCGATTTGTCCATTTTATCATTGCTTCATTCATAACTTCCAGGTCAGATGGAAACTTTATCCACTGCCATTCCTTAAAAATTCTGTCAACAACATTATTTATGGCTTTACATACCGTTGTATAGTAAACGTTGAAATATTCAGCAATACCTGGTTGAAATCCAGTATCTCCATCCTTTGTCGAGAGCAAGTGCACTTCCTCTAGTTTCATCTAGCTGTGGCAAAAAATAATCTGATAGAAAGTCTATATTTTCACTTTCAAAACGCAATAGAACCTTAGATTTACTGGGATTTATGCTTTTTCTTTTATAGCATATTTAAGGTAAACCATAATAATTATAATAAACGAAAAATGTTTAGAACCACCACTCTACTGGTGTAAGTATGTATACCTCTGGCATAAGTATTCATTTGAGATCCCTTAACAAATATTAAGGCATTACTTACTAATTGTAAAATATTTTTCTTTTTATCCAACTAAAAAGAAGTAAGAACTGGAAAAATTTATGTATAACCTTATATTTTCAGTAACTACTTGAAAATAACATAGATTAATTTTTGCTCTAAGTAAACTCATTTATATAAAGTAGTTACTGTTCTTTTATTCAATAATTAATATAAGTAAATACTAAATACGAGAAAGTAAAAGCAAATACTTCTTTTTATTTAATAGACCCAATGAACAACTGAGGTCTCGCTGGGGTTTTCATGATAATCCTCTGCTTAGTTTTCGTCCGGCAGCCCTGTATAGATTAGTGTGACAGACTCCAATTCAGTCGAATCCGGGAGAAGGCTGAAAAAAATACCTGAAATCCGGGACTTTTCAATGAAAATCGGGCCATTTTTTTTCAGAAGACGATAATTAAAATTCAGAAACGAAAAAAAGTCCACCGTTTTAGTTTTCTTAGAACTGTACCACGATATAAAATGCATGCGTTTTGGATGTGGCAATAGTATTACACTCTAGAAATTGTCCAATTTTTTCGTCCCACCAATTCAATTTGATGTGAATTCTTAGAAGAATAACGTATTCAAAATTTCAAAATAGCATTTTACCAAAACGTTGAAAATTCGGATGGCCCGGAAGCCTTCTCCGGGACGCCGGGACACGACTTCGTAATTCGGGCCATGTCTTGGATTTTTCGGGCTAGTTGGTCACACTATTTATAGATACAACATACATACAACTAACGCATAAAAAAACTATCCTATTCCAACCTGACAACTTGTAAAATCGAAATGATTTTATGACGGGCATACTGTATTGATAAGAATAAGAGATAAAAGACAAAGGACACAAAGGCAAAAAAGCTCTTTACTTTGCTAAGGAGATAATAAAATGAATATTTAAAAAGCCACATCCGAAGCTTCTATCGCCGTTCCTAAAGGTTGCAAATCCCGATGGGATCAACATAACATTTTTATAATCTTAGAAGGATCGTTAAGACATTCTTTTACTATGGCCGTTCCGAATTTTTTATTTCAAGTTTGAATTATATTTTAATTATTCATGAAATTATCTCTTTTTTTGGTGCGAGACCAAAATATTATGAGATTTTTTTAATATTTTTAAGGCATTACCATCAGCACGTCTTGGAAAGAAAGGAGATTATACTAGATTCGATGAGAGTTGATTACTAGGGTACTTTAAATATTTTCGTTAAAAATGTAAATATCCATTATTTTTCCTTAGTTCCTTGTTAACTATTTAAGTCTTAAAGTCTTAACGCAATGCAGTTTTGCTGTCATTTGCTAAAAGCTACAATATTTCTAATATCGCGTTAAGAGGCAGCTTAAATTGGGTAGCTTATCATATATTAAATTGGACAGCTGAAAAGAATTGTCACGTGAACGGCATGTGCTGATTGCGTTTTGAAACCCCTGTCACAAGTTCAATTTACTCCACTCAAGAAAAGATCCTCATAGTCTAAGTAAGGCGTCGTCCTGTAAGGCTAGAAATTTGTCTAGTGATAATTCGTAGCACATTAAGGCTAAAAACCATGACCTGGCAGGCATCAGCGGTGCACGTGTATCTACCAGGTGAATCGAAAAGTGCAAATTTAGGAGGTAAAATAAACTTTCTCTTGTAATGTTTAAATTTAAGTACGTGTTTGATTAAGTCATTTAGAGGGAATGTGTACAATGACAGGCGATTCTGAAGAGTATAAGACCTTGCCAGGCGAGGGGAAGGATTAGGGGATTTTCCTAAAATTATTTTTTTTGCATCGAACAATTTTTTTTAGGTTTTGTGAATCATTCCTAACAGAAAAGTGTTTTAGTGATTTTTCTCTTAAGTTAATAGTTTCTGTTATATAAGCGATTGAAAATTTTGAAAATTGCAAAACTCGGCCATTTTTAACCCTAAATCGGACATTTATCTAAAAATTTCAAAGTTACCAAGGTAGGTAGATATTCTTTAAACATTGATTGATGAAATCTCAGAGTTTTTTGCAATACAATATCGGAAACCCCTTTGTTTTTTAATTGCTGATGAAGCGGGCGCGACACTGTAGTATAAGTGAGGACGTTTGAGTTGGCATAAATTCATTATCTCGAGAATGGGCAAATTTTAAGAGAAATCCTCAGACACGTCGATTTTATTTTTAAATTAGGACTTTTTGGCATATATATAATACTAGTTACGTCACCCATCTGAGCGTGATGACGTAATCGATGATTTTTTTAAATGAGAGTAGGGGTTGTGTGATAGCTCATTGAAAGGTTATTTAATTCTCTATTCAGTAATATAAACATTAACATAATTATTTATACAGGGTGTACATTTTTTTTTATTAAATTAACTTTGATTAAATTTGACAAATAGAATAAAAAAATTTTTTGTACACCCTGTATAAATAATTATGTTAATGTTTATATTACTGAATCATCATCTTGGTGCTACAGCCCTTAGAGGGCCTCGACCTTCTCGAGCTTTCTACGCCATTCTGTTCTGTCCCTTGCTTGCATTTTCCAGTTGCCGACTCCGATCTTCTCGGCATCCTGTGTTACCCCGTCCATCCATATATTACTGAATAGAGAATTAAATAACCTTTCAAATGAGCTATCACACAACCCCTACTCTCATTTAAAAAAATCATCGATTACGTCATCGCGCTCAGATGGATGACGTCACTAGTATTATATATATGCCAAAAAGTCCTAATTTAAAAATAAAAATCGACCTGTCTGAGGATTTCTCTTCAAATTTGTCCATTCTCGAGATAATGAATTTATGCCAACTCAAACGTCCTCATTTACACTACAGTGTCGCGCCCGCTTGATCAGCAAATAAAAAACAAAGGGGTTTCCGATACTGTATTGCAAAAAACTCTTTAAGATTTCATCAACCAATGTTTAACGAATATCTACCTACCTTGGCAACTTTAAAATTTTTAGATAAATGTCCGATTTAGGGTTAAAAATGTCCGATTTCGCAATTTTCAAAATTTTCAATCGCTTATATAACAAAAACTATTAACTTAAGAGAAAAATCACTAAAGACCTTTTCTGTTTGGAATGATTAAAAAAATCTAAAAAAAAATTGTTCGATGCAAAAAAATAATTTTAGGAAAAACCCCTAATCTTTCCCCTCGCCTGGCAAGGTCTTATGCTCTTCAGAATCGCCTGTAATTTTACACATTCCCTCTAAATGACTTACTCAACCACGTACTTAAATTTAAACATTACAGAAGAAAGTTTATTTTACCCCCTAAATTTGCACTTTTCGATTCACCTGGTAGATACACGTGCACCGCTGATGCCTGCCAGGTCATGGTTTTTAACCTTGGTGTGCTATGAATTATCACTAGACAATTTTCTAGCCTTACAGGACGACCGTTAGTCGGAGGGTTCACTAGCTCTTAGACTATCACTAAGATGGTTGTGGCTGGTAAGACTGGAACTGATATTTACAATGTATTATTGATAGTTGTATAATTTTAGTGTTTGAATGTTCTTCTTCTTCTTGCAGTACCGTCTGCTATCGGAGGCTGGCTACCATCACAGCAATTTTAACTTGGGCAGTTCACATGTTGGCTGCAGCTCTGAACAATTGTATTGAACTGCACCCTACCATTCCCTTAAATTTCGCAACCAGGAAATCCTTCTACGTCCCACATTCCTTTTTCCCGAGAGTTTTCCTTGGATTGTGAGCCTTAGAAGGGAGTACTTTTCGCCTCTCATTATGTGGCCTAGATATTCCAGTTTTCTCGTTTGTATTGATTTTACGACTTCACATTCCTTTCCTATCTTCAGCAAAACATCTTGATTTGTCAGTCTATCCGTCTATGGTATTTTCCACATTCTCCTGCAGCACCACATTTCGAATGCCTCAATGTTTTTGATGTTTCTCTTTTTCAGTGTTCAAGTTTCCATTCCGTACAATAGTAATTAATTTCAAATTTATGTCCCGGCTCGGCAGCATAGGAACTTTTTCATTTTGATAAATGATAGCCTCGCTATTTCTATTCGCCTGATAATTTCTCTTGTCTGGTCATTAGTATCAGTGAACCAAACCCCTAAATATTTGTAGGACGTAATTCTTTCCACTTGCTTATTATTTATGGTTAAATTCACATTGGTGTATATCTTCTTCGATACAATCATAAATTTAGTTTTTTATGTTCAATTCTAGACCATACTTGTTGGTATGAGTGTTTATGTTTTCAAGCAAATACTGTAAATTTGCTAGGTTATCTGTTGCTATTAGCGTGTTATCAGAGTATCGCATCAGCCATCAGCGTATAATGTTTTGCTCTAGGAGCGCTTCTTGACATATTGTTTCGCTATATTTATATTGTTATGATCTGCTTTCTATTACTTTGATATTAATTATTATTTATTTGATTAATTATTTAATTGTCGCAAATCATACATAAAAATATTAAGAAATCTCAGGGTGCCTTTTTGTCATAAAAAAATAATTTAATTTTCTTAGGTTATACTTATCCTTTCTCGTGGCTTCAGTATCTCTTAGTTGATCCTTATCGGGATAAAAATAGGAAAAGGAAATAAATAGAAATACCATAAATAAGCACATACAAATACCTTTATTATTAAAGCAATGCTGTGTAAATTTATCAATTAAATTCTGTGGGCGTAATTGTCCAAATGAAACCTTTATCCTATAAATCAATCTAATTAAAAAAAATATTTATCGCTTTGTTCTTGATGCCATTAATAAAACAAGCTAAGCAAACAAATTTGGTATTCGCAAAATTACTTATACTTCCTATTAAATTTTTGAAATGTTGGAATCTTAAATGCATATGCTTTTACGTAAAAAAATTTAACTTCTGATTATAAAGAAAATCTATCACATAGGTTATTGACTGACCTTTTTTATTCACACACAATGATGTCTCCTCTTGACGCAAACAGCTCTTCCTTGTTGATTATGTTAGGCTACCAATCAAAGCCCTCTCCGTTCTCAACAAACAATCCAGCAGGATACCAGCAACTATTTCTCCAAAACACAAGCCAGGCCTCTTTTTGCCAGTACTCGTTCAATAAACTCCAAAACTCTCTCCTCTCTTTCCCTCAACAATAATCTCCTGAGACCCAATTATCTTTTTTACTTGGTGTCACAAATAATTTTAATAACGATAATTCTTATAACTTACTCTCTTGGACTTTACAGAATCAAAGAGGTATTTCTTCTCGATTTGATTTGTCTCTCGTTCCACTTTTCAGCTACTTTCACTATCAAAACAACTACTAGTACTTACTTCTGAACTACTCACGAAATCTTTTGACTACTCCTCTCGGATGCCGGTAACACAATGATCTTTCTTTTCCAAAATTGTCTCAACATTCAAACCTCTCTTTCTCCATTCCAAATTGCCAAGCCAATCATAAACATTTCTCTCTCCACCTTACTCTTTTTCATTCGAAAAAACCCACTCATTCTTTCAAACAATATTTCTACTCAACTTGGTCACTTTTCGGAAATTATCTAAATATTCTTGTCCTTAAAGAAACAGATTTAAAATTCCAAATCTGTCTACTATTAATTTTTCTAAAAACTAATAATTACAGTTACCTGTGGTTTTACATTTCCCGTAATAACAAAACAATCTTTTTAAAATTATAATCCTAAATAAATGTTCCTTTCACTTATTTACAAATGTCTTTAATTCTTCATGGAAAAACTCATTAAGGAAAGACCCCTTGCGTGAAAGCTAACTTCTAATAAATATTTACAAATCAATATACAGGGTGTATCAAATTTATGTGCCCGCGTTATATTAAAAAATTAAATATTTATTCTATCTTTGATTGCCAAATTTATACACAATAATATATTGGATGTTCTGTAAGTCCTGTGCAAATGACTATGTCGCCTCTTCAGGACGTGCTATATTCTGATATTGATCTTGGTAGTGGTTTGGGGATAATTTTTTGGTGTCCTGTTGAAGGAAAGCTCTTAAGAGTATGTCCAGAGGAGAAAGGGCTTGGAACAGTTCCCTGTAGGACCTCTCTCTGTCCGTGTGCAATGCTCGAAGTAAGGTATTTATCTGGTTGTACGGTAAAAGAGAGGTATTACCTTCAGAGAGTAGATGTATTCGTCAGGCAGTTCATTGCTGACAGAGGTAAGCAGGTATATCGGTAGGAATGGGAGTTTTCTTTTAGGATGTCTGACGAATACATTGCCCTAATATGAGTAAGCAGTTTTACGGTTGTTTTGGGCTCGGAAATTTTGGCCCTTAATATTTTGTAATTCTGTTCGATAGTTGATGTAATAAGATGGAGGGGTAGTCGAACTGTTTGAAATTTTATTTACGCAGAATTCTTCTTTCCAATGATAGCAGCTATTTAGTCCAGAGAAAATAAGTCAAAAAACGCAAAGTTTAGAGAAAACGACTTTTAGTCCAGAGAAATAAGATTTTTCTTGTAACACATCCCCCTCCAGGCCGAAAAGAAATTTTTTGGGTAGTATGGACATCTATATTAATAAGCTATATATTTCCTGCAGCCGATTTTGATGATATACATAGTTATAAACAAAAAATGAAGATCAAAACACGGTAAATTTTTGCTTTTTTCGTCTATTACCAAAAAGTTAAGCATTTTAAAGAAATTTGAGAATAAGAAGGTCATAAACCGTATAAAAAACTTCAATAGGGCGTCAGCTGAATATGTTTATCCATATTGGTTGCTTATAAATTGCAAAATAAATGATAAATTTTAAATATGAGTTTTCATAAATATTCATAACTTTTATAAAAATTAACTTAGAACCGTCTTATTACACAGAATGCTGAGACTTCTTGTGCTTAAATTATATTGTAAATTTCAAAGCAATTGGTAAAATAGTTTAAAAGTTATTTAATTTGTTTATCCCAAATTCATTTTTTTTTGCAACACCAGAAGTCAGAAAATTATGAGGTTACAGTAATACTTCGGACAGTTTATGAAAGAAAAACATTTATACTTAATTAAAAACTTAACTAAAACTTAACTTAACTTAATTAAAAAAATGACAAAAAGTAATTTTAAAGATAGTAAAATTTTTTTGCAAAAACATGTCGATTTTTTGCTTACTTATAAATAATTAGAATACATTTTTAACCATTATCCGTAGAAAAATTCTTTTTTTCATTTTTAGAAAGACTGAAATTTTATACACTTTTAGAAAGGAAAAGAATTATTGTCCTAGGACAATTAGGGACAAAGTTAGCCCCCCCTTTTTTAATTCGCTTGTTCTTCCAAAATAATTTTGCAATATTTAGAATTATTTTTTGTCATTTTTGTTTAATTTAGTTAATAGTGTAAATCTTCTTCTTTCATAAACTATCCAAAGTATTACTGTAACTTCATCATATTCTGACTTAAGCGTTGCAAAAAAATGAATTTGGGATAAACAAAACTATTTTTGTGTTTTAAACTATTTTACCAATTGCTTTGAAATTTAGGGTATGATTTAAGCACCAGAAGTCTCAGCATTCCGTGTAATACGAAGGTTCCAAGTAAATTTTTACATAAGATGTACATTTATAAAAACTAAACATTTATTATTTATTTTGCATTTTTCTAAGCAACCAATAAGGATAGACATATTCAGCGAACGCCATATTAAAGTTTTTTATACGATTTGTGAGTTTCTTATTCTCAAATTTGTTTAAAATGCTTAACTTTTTGGTAATAGACAAAAAAGCGAAAATTTACCGTTTTTTATCTTTATTTGTTTATAACTATGTATATCATCAAAATTGGCTGCAGAAAACATATACATAGGTTATTCTTATAGATGTCCATACTACTCAAAAAATTTGGTTTCGGTCTGGAGGGGGTTGTGTCACTAACAGGATATTTTTTTCCTTATTTCTCTGAACTAATTGTGCCAGGTTCCGATTGAAAATATGACTACCCCTAGACACTTAGTCTGATCCCTGAATTGAAGTCGGGTGGCCCATAGCCTTCAGTTAATTTTTCTTCAGCAAGCCGCCTGCGTTAGCCGCTAAGTTGGAATGTTTGTGCTCTATTGGAAGGAAAAGTTTCATTTTCTGCGGTTAAGTCTTTCTTTGCTATTTAGGTGGCAAAATTTTATTGGCTACTTTCCAAAGGAATGGAAAACAGCAGAGATGAAATAATAAGGCGTTAACTATTGTCATCAACGACGGAAGTCTGTTCACGAAGTTTCTGGAAATTTGGTCAGATCCTGGTGAACTGGTGTTACTTTTTGCCAGTATTACTCCAATGTTTGTTTCTCCACAGACCGTCGTCGTTGTCTATATTTCTCAGTGGCTACACGGAAAGCCTGGTTAAATCTGAAACCGTTTGGGGTGGTGAATATGCCCCGAAGATGTGTTTTAAAGCCTCGGTCTTCTGATGGTTGAAGTAAATTAATTGATTATTTACCACTAGGTGAGAAAGGTTGGATTTTATTTATGTAAGTTTTCTTCAAATAGTACGATATTCTGTATACATTTTACTTACGTAGACAAATAACACAGATTCCCCGGCCATTCAATCTTCTATTGCAAAATTGTTACAGGATGGAACTGATTGTAAAAGAAGATAATTATCATTCTGGAAAACAGAAAAACGTATAAGTACTTATTCTCGAAAATTCATAATTAATTTTAATTCCAAAGATAGAAATGTGGATTTCTAGGATTACCTCATTTTCTAGGTTCTAGACAATCCTTTATAGACCAGTAAGGATCTGGTATTAGGTGGATGTGAGAGGTGACATTCAGATTTTTGCGGATAAAGTTAGGTGATAACTTCGTTAATAATAATCGATTTATGCTCCTTCTAAAATATGCCCGGAACATTAATAAAAAAAAATAAAATATTTCAAAAAAATTTTTTCGTTTTTTTTCTACTTTTTTGCTTATAACTTAAAAACTTCATTTTAGAACAAAGACCCATAGAAATAAAACAAAGATAATTAAATTTTTTATCAGATGCGATTAGTTAAAAATGTCTTAATTTATCACCCTTGCTTCAAAATAGCAATAAATATAAAATAAGGGGGCAAAACAAGCCTGTCTTTATTCAATGATTTTCCATCACTTAGGTTACACTTGGAACCTTCCTAATTCGCTTAGAAAATTTTTGTAATGTGCTAAAACCGTACATCAAATTTCATTAAAATTGACTTACTAGATTTTGCATAATAAATTTGCAATCTAAACTTTTTTTTAAAAATAAAAATTTTTTAAAATCTGGCACAACAAAAACTAGAGGATACAAAGATTTGTCAATTTTTTACATATAAAGAAGAACTCCACCTATCTAATGCACTTTACAGAATTGAAATCGGTTTATTTAAGCAGCCTCAGCAATGTTTTAAAGTTATAAACAATTTTTTGGCTTATAAACAAATTGGTGCTGTGGCCAGGAGGGGGTGCTACGGGCTCCTTTATTTAGATGGACTTACCCAAGTTTTTTTATGTATTTTGATCCGTAGAACACGAATTTTTGTGTAACAGTTGATCCGGATGTCGATAAGATTGTTATAAACAAAGAACTTGAGGAATTACATAAAATCGACTTTTCACGAAATAAAACATTTTTTTATATTTCTTGGGTAATTCTAAGCAAAAAATGTTCTTACAAGTTTTTTTGTAGGATGCATAGTTTTCGAGATAAACGCGGTGGAACTTTCAAAAAAATCGAGAAATTGCAATTTTTGAATGCGAATAACGTTTGATTAAAAAATAAAATAGCAATTCTGCTGACAGCATTTGAAAGTTTAAGTCAAATTAAACCGGTTTTAATTATTTGCATTGCTAAAAATTAATTTTATTATTAAACAAAGCTATTTGCTTATAAGCCAAAAAATTGTTTATAAATTTAAAACATTGCTGGGGCCCCTTAAATTATCCAATTTTAATTCTGTAAAGTGTATTAGATAGGTAAAGCACCTCTTTATATATATGTAAAAAAATTATCCAACTTCTAAATGGTCTACTTTTTGTTCAGAAAGATTTTAAAAAATTTTAACTTTTTTAAAAACATTTAGATTGCAAATTTAGGTCAAAAATAGGTCGATTTTAATGAAATTTGGTACACGATTTAAGTATGTTACAAATAATTTCCTAAGCGAATTACTAAGGTTCTAAGTGCCATCAAAGTTGTTAAAAAATATTGAATAACAACAGACTTATTTGTCCCCTTATTTTGTATTTATTGCTATATTGTAGAAAAGGTAATATCTTAAGACATTTTTTAGCAGTCGTATATCATACAAAATTCAATTATCTTTATTTTATTTCTCTACGACTTTGTTCCAAAACGAATCGTTTTAAAGTTATAAGCAAAGAAAGCAAAAAAAATCGATGTTTTTCGAAATTTTTAGATATTTTAATTTTTTTATTAATGTTCCGGGCATATTTGAGAAGGAGCATAAGTCAATTATTATTACTGAAGGTGTCACCTAACTTCACCTGCAAAAATCCGAATGCCACCTCTCACATCCAAAAATAGACATTTTTTCGCAGATCCTTACTGGTCTATTACTCTGATCATGTATGCCATTTATTTAGATATATCATATTATATCCAAATATGGATTTCTCATTACCTCATTTTCTAGATTCTAGAGAATCCTTTACTCCGGTCATTACCATTTACTATAGCTGGCATCCTCAGACGACCTGTTATAAAATCTTTAAATCCATAAATTTTCTTTTTAAAAAGAAGACTAAAATCCTGGAAGTTGTATGTGCGAGAAGGTAATCCAGCCAATAAAGGAAGATTACTTAAAAGTAAATCGTGCCATACGTCATACTTATTGCGTCTCGAGCACCTTGCAGGGAAATTGGTTTTACAAGGGTTGATCAAAAAGTTTTTACTAATGGACAATAAAAAAATTCCATATATTGACAGCCAGTGTATGGTAAATAAATATGTTAGTGGTTAGGTGAAGTGCCTTTTAGTCCTTAATTAATTAGATGTATAATAAATATGACTTCATCGGTTAACATTATACTTTTCTTTAACCCGGTAGTAGTCGCGCTCACTTCTGTAACGTGAATAGTCGCGTGTTAGATTTCATCTCACAATACGAATTTAAATACGAATTTACAAAAAAAATTTTTATTTTATAGTATTTTTATTTACTTGCTATGTTAGAAATATTATTTCTAACAATTATTAAAGCTAATTGGCTCTCCCCAAAGCCATAACTTACACAAAATTGCAAAAATGTTCATCAAGTTATCGCGAAAAAGGATAAAATGTGAGATTCTATCTAACGGCGCGACTACTCGCGGGTTAAAAGTGTAACGGACAACAAATGTAAACAATAACAATGATCAACCTGCCCCAAGGCATGTTGCAATACTAAATAGAATAAGTATTTTTGTTCAATATTAAGGGTGAAGGAACCATGTTACAAGTGGTAATAACCTTATTAGGCTGTAACAAGTGTTATTAGAGTTTCGATATATAGGTATTTTTTGGTCTTTAGTTTTGTCTGGTTACAAACAACTTACAAACATTTTGACGTCCTTTGTAGTGATTATTATCCTGTCTTTAATGGTTCCTTACATTGAAAGTTAAAAGAAGGACAGAATAAGACGTTAACGGATTTCGAAGACATGCACGTTGCAATAATAAATGCATAGGAACCATAGATATAATAACTAGTAGATTAGGCAAGGTATGGGCCGCTCTGTGCATCGAGGTGTAACCAGCGCCGGATAAAGGAGCGGGCGAGCCGGGCGATCGCCCGGGGCGCCTAATTTTGAGGGGTGCCAAATTTTGAGGGATGCCGATATAAAAATAAAATATTTTTTATAACTTTGAGCATTATTCAAAAGAATAGAATCAAATGACCACATAAGCCAAATGACAAGAAATAGAGCAGTAAGGACAGAAAGATACGGTTCCCCAATAGGAAGACGATCAGCGGGAAGACCACGAAAACGATGGAACGACAGCTTACTAGACGCATATTGAAAAAACAGATAGAAAAAGAGTCATGTCTATACAAAAAGAAGAAGAAGAATATTTTTATAAAAAAATTTCGTGTTTTTGTTATTATTTGTTGGTTCCAGTTTTACCATCCCTCTACCCACTTTCTTTGATTTAGTCGTATAATTTTCTTATTGTTATTTCTTAATTGTTTATAGTTCTATTGTATTCCTCGTTATGTTCCTCGTATCCTCGTAGTTCCTCGTTTTTTTCGATTGTTTCTTTCCATTCCTGGTTAAATCATGTTTTTTTTTGTTTTATCGTAGTATTTTCCTATCTAGGATATATTTTTAGGTTGACATACATTCTATAAAAATCACCACGTTTAGAAGACGAAAGTCCTCGTTCTATAGTTTTAATACATAATACATACATGACTTAAATTTGACAATGCACTGAAGGAAAGACCGCATGTTTCAAAGAGCATAAATAATTTTGTTGAAACTTGTGAAACACTCCTCGTATTATTCACTTCCTGAAGTGGCGACAAATTGCAAGGAGGATGCGGTAGAACTGGTACACTTACTTTGATAAACGAACTCATAGTAAAGATAATATTGTCGCTGACACAAAGTAGCAACGTCTTGTCAGGTATAATGTAAAGGATTTGTTGTAGACACTCTCGCTCTAGTGTACCTAAAGAATAAATTAAGGGGACAAATGTATGACAAATTTGCGAATCTCTGTCCTAAATTTAAGAAACATTAGTAACAGCCATTAACTATTCGTTTTTGATTTTGTTTTGGTGATTTTCTAAAAATTATTTTTGTTAAAAAAATCTCTATAATTTGAAAAGTGAGAAGTCCCATATCTACACAATAAATCTGAAACTTCTCGTTGAACCACTTTCTGGTAACATCCTTAATCTCTGCCTTTTACCATTTATAAGGGAAGGAGGCGACTAATAACGAAGACGAAAGGGACTCTACAATATACAGTCACATTTAGTCTATTCGCCTAGGAAAAATTACAACTATTCATCTAGGAAAAATTCCGCATATACACCAAATTAGAAGAACAGCCGAGTGAAGTTCAATTTGGATTCAGAGCAGGACTCGGAACAAGGGAAGCAATTTTCAGCTTGCAAGTTCTAATACAGAGAGCCAGGGATGTCAACTGCGATTTGTATGCATGTTTCATAGATTTCGAGAAGGCATTTGATAAAGTCCCACATGGAAAACTAATCGATATTCGGAAAACATCAGGACTCGATGGTAAGGATATAAGACTTATCTCAAACTTATATCTCCAACAAAAAGCAACACGAGGGAAGCACTTTTCAGCTTGCAAGTTCTAATACAGAGAGCCAGGGATGTCAACTGCGATGTGTATGCATGTTTCATAGATTTCTAGAAGGCATTTGATAAAGTCCCACATGGAAAACTAATCGATATCCTGAAAATATCAGGACTCGATGGTAAGGATATATAAGACTTATCTCAAACTTATATCTCCAACAAAAAGCAACAGTTCGACTCGAAAATGTACTTTCCGAAATCTTCACAGTCGAAAAAGAAGTTAGACAGGGTTGCATACTGTCACCAGCATTATTTAACATATACTCTGAAAACATCTTTAGAGAGGCCTTGGACGAATCAGATGGTATTGCAGTAGGACAACTTATAAATAATATTAGATATGCAGAAGATACAGTATTGCTGGCAGATAGTGCGCAGGGGCTCCAAAAAATCATGGATCATAAGAAGACAAAAATAATGATCATTAGTAAAAATAACAACATAAACGCCCAAATTACCGTAAACAATACACCCCTAGAGAGAGTACAGAAAATATGCTATCTGGGCTGCAACATTAAGGATACTTGGGATCATAGTTACGAAATAAAAACTCGCATTGAATAAGCCAGAAGCTCTTTTAACAGTCTTAGTAAAATTCTGTGCAACTTGTCTTTAAGTATCAACATACGCAAAATAATTCTTAGATGTTACGTCTTTAGTGTCCTTCTCTACGGAGTTGAAACCTGCACCGAGAGAAAAAAATTCTTGACATTAAGAAACTTTATTAATATTTAAGAAAGATCGACTTGGCATATTGCCTAAGAAATATATCTTTGTATGTAAGATATAATTTTCTAAAATATTTCAAATAAATTCTACTATAGCCAAAGAAATATATCTTAAACATGATTAAACTATCACTTTCTGGCAAACTTCAAACCCATTTATCAGAAAGAAATTACACTTGATGTTAATTAATTTTATTAGTCATCAAAATATATTTTCTACACATTACAAAACTATTCTTTCTGACCAATAATATTTCTTAGTAAGGAATATTATTATTTTACTATTAATAATTAATGTATTTAATGTTAAGAAATATATTTAGCAGAGATAAACGTATATTTAGAGTTAAGTTAATATTTCTTGAAAATAAAGTGATATTACATACGGCGAAATAAATCATTGTGTTAAGGTAAAATCATTATTTATTAATAAAACAAGATATAAAACGTTATTATTACATACAAATATTTTCTCCACTCTTAAACCACTGGCTTCTACACAACAATAAAAGGATGGAGAGGCAAATCCAACTTCCTCAAATTTTCCTTCTTTTGTTAATAGCACTTTGTACTCGTATATCAGCAATTCACTAAAACACAATCGTTATGTAGAAAGAGTAAACTTACTTTAATAAAATTTTTTTATAAAGATATAGATATTTATTTTGGCAAATTTAGGAAATACAAAAAAAAAACAAATACACGGCCCCACATAAGAACTATTAATACCTACTAATAATAATCAATCATATTTAGTTCAAACATGGCATTATTTAACCTACACATCTTTGTTTATTTTTTTCTTTTTGTTAATGAAATATTAATTATAATTTATCTGTATAGTATTAAGTCACACAATAAACATTGTTTAGCTAAAACAAGAGGGAAAGTACAACCAATGTAAAACATTGAAGCGGACATAATAATATGTAATTTTCTTAATTTTTATAATCTAAAACAGATAGCATACCTAATCATTAAGAAATTTTATTAGGGGAAAGTATTATTGTTTACATCTAAGTCATTTAATACATATTAACTAATTCACGGTTTTCGGCAATAACATTTCTTAACCATAAACATATATTTCTTTTAGACTAACTGATTTCTTTATCTCAAATAAATTAACAGAAAACATCCTCAGCGTTGCATCCGCCATGTTTGATATAGCGTTGTATTGTATATTTTTATAGAAGACGATACATTCAAGAAACCTATTATAGTTGATACATAAGTATATACACTTTTAAAAAGGTACTTACATGTATGAAGTTCTACCATTTCTGGAAGGCCCCGCAGTTGGTTAATAACTCCTTTCTTAATATTGTTCTGAAGCTATATATTATATCATTTTGTCCCAGCTTTAAATTGTGGCATATTTTCCAGTTAGAATAATAAGCTCCTTTATTTCAGAGTCGTCCAACATTATACCTAAAAAGTATATAAAGATACTATTATGTTTCTTTTTTAACCATTCGGATACGCAACAATATTATTATTACATCTTAAATTACTCAATTTACTTTTATTTAATACCTATATATGTACGTACCTTCAAAATATCCGTTAATTTTTACAGAACATCAATAAATCCAAAATCCATCTATATGAACATGAACATATCACGCCATCTTGACAAACACTGACGACTAAATCATAAATAGTTAATCTGCGCAATTCTTTTGTGGAAGAAAATCTCTTTGCAAGTAAAATTTCGGCATTAATGCCAAATTTTTTATTTTATAACCACAGTTACTACAGACGGTATTTCTGAAGAAATATTTCTTGTGGTTTAAAATATTTATTTGATTGAAAGAAAATTTCTTGTTCACTATATTTAATATAAATATGGATTAACTTAATGTTATATTTCTTATACTGCAAAATATTTGTAGTTTTCAATTTAAGAAATAAAAACTTTAGGATAAGAAAATTAAATGTAACCATTAATGCATTTCTCAGTATTGAAGAAATTATCTGTAAGAAATTATTGAGTTGTGTTTAAAAAACTTGTTTCTTTATATGTGAAGCGGTATGTTTAAGTTAATAGGATATGTTAACTTTTAAGAAATATTGCTCAAAGAAATCGGTGTTTTAGGAGAAAAGAAATTGTTCTCTCGGTGCGGAGCCTGAGAGAAGATGCTATAAAACGGTTAGAGGCGTTTGAAATGTGGTGCTACCGACGTATGTTGAGGGTCTCATACATACATCACACAACTTATATAACTATTAAAAAAAACTAAGTTTCCAATCTAACAGCACATAAAACAACATCCAAAAATGTTACTCTACACCCTACCAGATTAAAAACAATGGGAACCTTCTCTGGTAACACCTCCGAGGCTTCTATAATTTGCAAGCCATAACGGATGCTGAAACTAAGGAAGATGAGGAAATTTTACAATTTATAATTCACATCCCATCTGTTCAGCGTGGTAAAGTTCCAACGAGAATGGTTCCCTTCGTACTCCAATCAGAGTAAACATGTAAATCAAAAATGAATAACCATTTTCAATTTCGTTGCAACACGAAACTAGAGCTGCATCACTATTCCAGTTCAATCAGAGAGTGCAGCAAGCACCTCTACCGGTTTCGAAACTTATTAGTCTCTCATCAAGAGGCACATATGCTGCTCTCTCTGACTCCACTAGGAGAAAACCCGGCGTGCAGTTTTTGTGAAAACTGTCATTATAGATAGCAGTGCGTAAAGGATTTAAAGTGTGCGTGAAGTAACAATGTATTTTAAATGGGATTTACTTTTTCGCACTGTTTTTTGGCACACTTTCATATTAAATATCCTTAACCTTCGCGTTGCCATGGTGATAATGTCATTGAGCAATAAATTACAACAGAAGTTTTGACAGTTTTGTGGTTTGAAAGAAGTTAGAATTTTTAAATGTCAAAGTTCTAAAAATTGTAGTATAGAAATGAATTCTTAGTGACGAAGCGAAGAGTTACCGTTTTTTTTATTTGTTTATCGTAGATAAAATATTGTATGAAACTGTGCGTGAAGTACTCTTTGCGAACTTACTCGATGTATAGCACTCGCCCCGCTGTCACTCGTGCTCTAAACATCGCGTGCGCTCGCAAAAAAGCATACTTCACGAACTGTTTCATAAATAACTATTTTCAAACATTTGTACTAAACATACAATTTTAGCCTTCCAATACAAAATTGCCAAATATGTCCACAGTTACATAATCATAAAACCCTCTTAACCTTCAACCTAACAATAATACGGCAAAAGTTCAAAATGGAAATTTCCGATTATTTAAACTGTTTTGAAGAAAACGAGACTGTACTGCAATACATTTCCATTTTCCTTTTATAATAGCAGGTCGGCGCTGAAAACATAGAGGAAAATCATGGAAAACGCTTGGGTAAATTCAGCCAAATGCATGTTTACAGGAAAACAAAAATGCTTACTACAAATGTAAATATGTAAATATTTTGTGTTGTTTCTAATACACAAAAGAACACATTGTCATGTTCTCTGATTATATAAACCGTTACTACAAAATTGTTGAATTAATATAGCGGGAAAACATAGTCCAAAGTCACATTGTAAATAAAATAACAAAAAATTACTGAAAATAGTTATTCATTTTTGAAAAAAAATTACTATTTAAAAAATATTTACAAAATGTTTATCTTAAATCAATAATAGTAATAGTCCATTGAAATGTTACATTTAGGGTCGCATTTCTTAGAGGAGTCAATTTTATTTTTTTTAATGTGTAGGGGGGTTCAGTAGAAGCTCAATTTCAAGCTTTTCGGGTCGCCTCCCTTGTTCCTGGCCGCCATCTTGGAAAAAGGTGTGTAAAGGGATTTCGCACTGTATCTCCTAAACTAGCAACCATACAGAAAATTTAATTACACATAACATGTAGCAAATTAAATTTTCTACAATTTTATATCTATTACTTTTTATCTTCAAGTAACCAACCAAAAAGTTATAAACAAAAATAAGAGAAAATTCTGTAAGAAGTTTCCTTTTGGAGGTTATATCTTTTTTTTTTCGTTAATTTTAGAATAAAATAACATCATAGTGATTTTATAGAGGATTTTTTAACGAACGATTTCCACCACAAAGTTGTTTAATTTTATTTACTTATCTAGGTTTTATAGCGCTCCAAACTTGACTAGATTCTCAAATTCCCGTAGGAATAGAATAAAAACAAAACCTTGGGCTTACTTTTCTATCTATATAATATTTATGTATGATGATTTTAACATTCCCGTGCTATTATTAAGCTATTTTTGACCCTTTTCCCGGCCACCTACGAGGTAGAGTCTGGAGGCGGGTTTTTTGTGTGGTATCCCCAATAGGCCTAATCCACGGACAATTTCTAGACAAAATAATATGATTTATTATTATATGTTGAAAAAGATCTATCATATTTATTACTTTTTTCATTTTTTTCGATGGTCCAGGCTGCGATTCAACATCTGTATCAGTATCCGAGGTGAATTTTTGTGGTATAATGAGAGTTAGAGTTGGCGTCATTGTCGGTAATTCATCTACCAATTCATTTTCTTCAATAACAATTAATGTTGATATATCCACGATGTTGCTGCAACTCTCACCACCACAATAGAGGGACACTGCTGAACATTTGAGGTCTGCTTTTCGGCAACCACATGCACTTCCAGTTTCCATTGCATCTGCTAAAGATGAATTTCATAAGCTCGGTGGTACTGGAGGCTTGGAAGTTTGAATTGGTATCCAAAATTTTCCATGCTTTTTCCAGCTCCATTTTTCTGGATCACAATGTTTACCGAGCCATGACTGAATCTGGTGATACACTCGGAGTCTGTGGAAACGGGCTGCATCTTGTGTTGGAGGAAGTGAGAAGAGATTAAATGCATTTTTTGTCACTGTTCCAGCGAATCGTTTTTATCTCAGGGCTTCCAGAGAATCGTCTTTATTTCCGCCATATAAAGGGACGAAAAACGTTAGCCGACAACAGTGAGTAAAGATGGCTCGACTTTCCCACTGACAAATAATCTTCCCTAGAGGTTTCTTGCAAATAAAATAACCACCACTTATGATGCGCTCTTACAAATAACACAAAATGCTTATCTAATCACAAAAATATAAATTTTACCCAAAAGACTCTTAATACAGTAAAACCCGTCACTAACGTTCACTAAAAATGACAGAACTATTGGCCGATATAAAAAGGTGGCCGCTAATACCAGGTTTTGTAGTCCACAAATTTTGGTTTGGAGAACTTTGAAACTGGCCGGCTAGTTCAGGTGGCCGGTTTTGACAGGTGGCCGTTAACACAGGTTTTACTGTAGTATTATCTATAAAACTCAAAATACATTTCACAATTTTTAAAACGACTGCACGTGGCCAAATAGGTAGCACAACTGTAAGAATAAGTTAAGTAGAGGGGGACCGACTGCTGTACCACCTAAGATAAATTATAATAATAAAAGTAATAGAAGGCAGATATTCAGTCCGGTACGGAAGAAAATTGACGTAACTACAAATTTTGTCAATTCCTGTTTATTGCGCAATTAACTTCTAAAATACTATGTAAAGATGATACAAAAAGACCAAACTGTAAAAATGTGCTGAGCCACTAGAGGGTAGCTGCGTCGTTACTGAAATACGCGCTATGTTAGACCTTGTTTCAGATGCATAATGACGCAACTGTAGGTAGGGTTGAAAATGGGGCGATTAAATTAAGCTAATGAAATTCGAACCAATATCGATGAAAAAAAAAAGCCATCGTTGTTAAAAAACAAACGCCATGCCGAAGAACTCTTCTGAAGAATTTTGAATTTTGCGGTTGCGTCATTCTTCTTCTGGACCGGCGAATTTGTCCTCAAACAACTTCTTGGGCCTTTTCTATATAAGCTTAGGGTTCTAAGTTTTATAGTGGACAGAAAGTTAAAAAATATATTAATAATAGCACAGGAATGTTAAAATCATAATAAATTGTATGAATAAAAAAATATTAAGATAGAAAAACAAGCTTAACGTTTTGTTTTTATTGTATCCCTATGAGCATTTGAGAATCTGGTCAAGTTTGGAGTGCTGTAAAACCTAGATAAATAAATAAAATACACCTTTATAGTGGAAATTGTTCGCTAAAAAACCCTCTACAAAATTGCTATAATGTTATTTTCCGCAAATCGCCAGGAAATTTTGACATTCCTGTCAAAATTTCTTGAAGAAAAAGTCAGGACTTCCTTACTGTAAGGAAATGTCATTTCCTTACTGTAAGGAAATGATATTTCCGTACAGTTGTTAGTGTTCTACATAAATGATAGAAAACACATTGCTTATAAGGAATTAATTTATATTTTGAAAACATCAAGTCATTGCTGAATACATTTTTAAGATCAATTTGTTATATTTACAGTAATTTGACAGTTAGTACAATTATTGAACATTGTAGGAACACTCTTAGAACTATGAGAAACATTTTGGACAACATGCAGGGTGGAAGGGTCATTTTGTTGAATATTTTGTACTGTGAAAATTTTATTTGCCACCTCAACCTTATTGTTAAGCGATTCTTCGATATATCCTTCTAATAATTCTAATGAAGCAGTATTCACTGCCTCAACCAGCTCTGGAGGAGTCCCAGGAATGGAAATTTCATCATCACTTATCATTTTACTTTCGAGAACACCAGCAATTAAATTTATAAGCGCCAAGTTTGACAATTCAACCTCAATACGTTTCCATAGTAACCCAAGTAATTTTATTAGGAATTTCAAAGCATCATTTATTTGGGAATAAAATTATCGCGTTTTTTTTTAAATCAATCAATATCTGTCGAATTTTAAACGATTTGCGGAAAAATAGTATGTTTACCTCGTAGGAAAAGCCACATTCCTGGACTCTGTGTTGCTAAGTCTCGGCTTGCGCCTCGACTTAGCAATCTTCACAGTCGTCCAGGAATGTTAAGCTTTTCCTACCCGGTAAACAATGTACTATTTATTGTAAAATAAACTGCAAAAAAGTTATAACCTCCAAAATAACCTTGTTAAAAAAATTTTTCTTATTTTTGTTTATATCTTTTTTGTTGGTCACCTGACGATAAAAAGTAATAGGAACAAAATTGTAGAAAATTTAATGTTCTACATTTTATGTTTTATTAGATTTTCCGTAGGGTTGGTATTTTACGAGATATAGCGCGAAACCCCTTTTGCACCCTTCTTCCAAGATGGCGGCCGGGGGACAAGGGTGGCGACCCCAAAAACACAAAAAACTTAAGCTTCTACTGATACCCCCTACACATTAAAAAAATAAAATTGATTCCTCTAACAAATGCACTGTATGGCCTAAAAAATGTAGCATTTCAATGGACTATAATTACAGTTAGCAATAACCGTAGGCAATAGGTGCACCGGGGGACAAATGGCGTATTCATGATCAGTGGCCCCAAAAACCGCCGAGTAACAAAATCTAGCTTTTAAAATACTGATTTTGACATGTTTTATGCACTTTTGCAATTATGTATTTTCACCCATTTTCTATTCTTCTTCTTTAAGTGCCGTCTTCTTAGCGAAGGTTGGCGATGACTTCTGTAAATTCTTCTCTATTTTGGACTTTTATTATTTAACTTTTACAGCTAATCCTGTCCATTCTTTGATGTTGCAGTCAGGTCATTTGTCGTCTACCGGGGCCGCATCTGCCCTCTATTACCCCTTCTATAATAAGCTGAAGGAAGTTTTACCTGTTGTGTCAAATATGTACCTATCCAAGTAAGATGTTTTACATTTCTTGACAATTTCTGTAAATTCCCGTTCTCTATTCATACGCCTTAAAATTTTTTCATTTCTAACGAGGTCGGTCCATGAAATTGTCAACATACGACGAAATACCCACATCTCAAAGCTCTCTAAACGTCGTAACAACCTGACTGTTAACGTCCAAGCTTTCATGCCGTGTAAATAGTACACTATATACATAACACTTTATCATGCGGTATCTCGTAGGGGCAGATCAATATTACATCTTTAAGAAGTTTCTTGCCTGTTCTATCATATATTTAACCTCTTGTTCTTGGTCTAAGATTTCATGTATCCAACATCCTAGACACCTATAGACATAACTACAATATACATAAAACATACTAGAACTTTTTTACTGGTTTAACGAGATTGTTGTTGACTAGTAGGTATGTTTATAACTGGTGTGTGCTTGTTTGAAATTACCATTGTTTAAGTACTTTTACATTCACCTTAAGGTCATGTAGTTCTATTCCTTGCACTACTTTGCTTCAGAATTAGTTGTTCTTCACTGTCAGCAATCTGAACTGTATCATCGTACTGTATCAGAATTATTCTATTGTAGATATTTTTCCTGATGTCATCACGAATGCAATGCAAAAAGTGGCAAATCTATAGGGGCTGTATTTAAAAATCGATTTATTGTTCGTAAATGCCCTGGTCTACCAGAAAATTTCACATATTCTTTAACAAAAACACTTCAAATATTCTCCTGTTATCTGTGTAGTATGTACAAAAACACTAGCCACACAAGTAATTAAATGTACCAAACCTACAAATTACTCACATCACGATTATTGGTGCTTAATCATTGTTACCGGTTTTGTTGTTAACAACAACGAATCAAAAGAATTATAGTTAGTGCTAGAAAAGATATTACTCAAATAAAACCTCCTTCTTTGCAGGTAGCCAATTAAAACTTTAGAGCACTACAGAACAGTGGGTGGATCAACTAAACGAATTTATGATGTCTTAAATTATCGAATTTGTAGGTGTGTAAATTTTATTATAAAATTTTAGGATGTTGCTAAGACGTTTTATGACGTTCTAACGTATAATTAGAAAATTCAAAATAAAAAACTTTCAAAGTAGATACTCTATAATTTTATAAGATACTCTCTCCCATACATATAAATACATACATATAAATTAATATGTACAAGAAATCTAACCAAGGCCTTGATTATTGAGTGGTCTTTACTTACGTTTTTCAATCATAGTCAGTCAATACATAAATATCAATTATCATCATCATCAACAACAGCTATTCCATCCATCGTTGAATGTAAGCTTCCCTTTGGTGTGTATGTGTACATTCATTTCTGTTTGTTGTTTTTGCATCTAATCGTGACCAGCTGTTCGCTTGATGTCATCAGTTTATCTGGTTTGAGGTCTCCCTCTATTTCTCTTACTTTCCCTTGATCGCCGTTTAAGACTTCGTTTCGTCCAACAGTTACATCCGAAAATCCAGGGGGAGGGGGAAGTCCTGCCCATTTCCATTTTAGCAGGCAATCTTCTGGATCACATCCGTTACTTTTGGTCGTCTTCTTATCTACTCATTGAATTTGTGAGTACTGAGTTTAATGTTGAGCATTCTGTACAATAATGGAATTATCGTCTAATGTCGTATGAAGCGTTTGATCGTGTCCACCATCACAAGTTAATGCAGATCCTCAAGAAGCTTGATATAGACCAAAAAGACAGAAGATGCATTAAAAACTTGTACTAGTATCAGAAAGCAAAATTAAAAATGGACAATTCTATATCCAAACCCATACATATAAGAAGGGGTGTGCGGCACCTCTTTTTTTTAACATTTATTCGGAACCCATATTTCAAGAGTCTTTGGAAGATGCAAAGATGGGAATCAAAGTGAATGGGGTATTGATCAACAACATACGATATGCTGATGATGCTGTCTTAATTTGTGACAAGATAGCAGATCTTCAACAACTTGTCACTATAATCGGAGGAGACAGTAAGCTACTGGGATTAGAGATTAATACCAAAAAGACCAAATTCATGATCATCTTCAGAAACGTGGATGCATTTGAAAACTTCATCATAACACTGATTACAAAGTCCATTGAAATAGTGAGCAAATTTAAATACCTGGGAACGTGGCTTTTTTAAGACTGGGCATCTAGTCCTGTCGCCAGGGGGGGTACAACGGCCTCGTTAATTCAGATGGACTTACTCAAGGTTTTTTTATGTATTTTGACCCGTAGAACACGAATTTTTTGGGTAACAGTTGATCCGGATGTCGATAAGATTGTTATAGACCAAGAACTTGAGGAATCAAATAACAGCGATTTTTGGCAAAACAAAACAATATTTTGTATTTTTTGGGCCATTTTAAGTAAAAAATATTTCTACAAGTTTTTTCGTAGGATGCACAGTTTTCGAGATAAACGCGGTTGAACTTTAAAAAAATCGAAAAACTGCAATTTTTGAACCCGAATAACTTTTGATTAAAAAATAAAATAGCAAGTCTGCTTACCGCATTTGAAAGTTGAAGTCAAATTATATCGGTTTTGATTATTTGCATTGGTAAAAATTTATTTTTTTATTGTTTAACAAAGCTATAAACACGTAGGGTTTCCCGTGCTTTTACATGCGTTTTAACGCATGTAACGTAGAAATAGTCTTGATTGCACTAGTACCTATTCTACCTACTCGTTCGATTTTAAATGAGAAATCATAGAAACATCACTCACGCACTAGTTGTTTGTAGCTTTGTTTAACAATAACACAATAAATTTTTAGCAATGCAAATAATCAAAACCGACATAATTTGACTTGAACTTTCAAAGGCGCTTAGCAGAATTGCTATTTTATTTTTTAATCAAAAGTTATTCGGGTTTAAAAATTGCAGTTTTTCGATTTTTTGAAAGTTCAACCGCGTTTATCTCGAAAACTCTGCATCCTACTAAAAAACTTGTAGAAATATTTTTTGCTTAAAATGACCCAAAAAATACAAAATATTGTTTTGTTTTGCCAAAAATCGCTGTTATTTGATTCCTCAAGTTCTTGGTCTATAACAATCTTATCGACATCCGGATCAACTGTTACCCAAAAAATTCGTTTTCTACGGGTCAAAATACATAAAAAAAACTTGGGTAAGTCCATCTGAATTAACGAGGCCGTTGTACCCCCCCTGGCGACAGGACTAATCGGGCAGGGAAGTAAAATGTCGCATTAAGAAAGCTCGACAAGCTTTCGTAAAATTCAGGAAGGTACTGACCTGTTCAGAGTTCGATCTTACCCTGAGACTAATGTTTACTAAATGCTACGTGTAGCCGGTGCTGTTATATGGCATAGAGGGCTGGACACTCAAAATGAGGGATATAAACAGATTAGACGCCTTCGAAATGTGGCTTTATTGCCGTAAGCTAAAGATACCATGGACAGCGAAAGTCACAAATGTAGATGTCCTTAAAAGAATCAACCAAGAACGCCAGCTTTTCGAAAACATCAAGAAAAGAAAGAAGGAGTATTTGGGTCACATCATGCGAAATGAAAAATACCAGCTCCTTCATCTTATAATCCAGGGTAAAATTGAAGGCTAGAGAGGAATAGGACGCAAGAAAATGTCCTGAATCCGAAATATAAGGCGATGGACAGGGATTAACGACATACAATCTCTGATACACCCCATACAGCACAGGTCATCTTTAAGATATCTTATTTACAACCAAATATGGTCTTAATGTCTTGAGACTTTTAAAAGATATCCTTAAAACGCCAAATTTAAGATATCTTTAAAACGCCAAATTTAAGATATCTTTTAAACATCATCTTTAAGACATGTGTTCTTAAAAATAGGTTATAATTACGAATTTAAAAGTTAGGTTAGGTTAGTAAAACAATTAAGACAAGAGCTGCTAGCTAAAAGACAAACTCCAAACACATGCTTTTTCACTTCAGTGTGGTATTTCCCATATCTTGTGATGAAGATATGGTTTTATTTGAGGAATATTTCAAAAAATAGTAAAATCCTTTATAAAAGGTATATTTAAAATCCCTAAAAAGGGTTACATCACAATCACATAACTAGTTTTCGACTGGTTTACCAGTCATCATAAGTGCTTACGTGAAGTTTACATGCTAACCACCAAGATATAATTTACAAAAATATTAGGGTCAAAGCCCTCTAAAAGTAATCCGCCAAGGAAACATCGATTGAAAATACTGACATAAGCGTGGATGTTTGAAATATTTGCTAATATGCCTCAGGTAACATCTGAGCTGTAATTTGACTTGTTCATATGGTGGAAGTGTAGCAGCAAGCTTTGACCCTAATATTTTTGTAAATTATATCTTGATGGTTAGCATGTAAACTTCACGTAAGCACTGATGATGACTGGTAAACCAGTCGAAAAATAGTTGTGTGATTGTGATGTAGCCCTTTTTAGGGATTTTAAATATACCTTTTATAAACGATTTTACTATTTTTTGTATTACATGGTATACAACCAACTACTGGAAAACTTTTCCTTGTGGATTTTTGGATATTTAAAAGACTCCACAGATTTTAATAATGCAGTAGGTTTAGATTTTGATTGTTATATTATAGTAAAAAATTAACTTTGTTATCAAGAGTAAATGCATGTCTCCTAATTCAACAGCGTATAGCTCGCAACAATATGCTCTTTAAAATATATATTTTTAGGTATCGGAGCTTGTTAAAGTAGGAGGATCAAAAGCCTATGATTTTGTATCAAGTGTTGGAAAATTAATTATTAGCAATGAGCAAGCTTTAAAGTACAGTTGGCTGGGACAAAAAGGCAAACAAAAGTTTTGTGATACCAGAATTGCAAATCTGATAATTGGTAAAGCTTATTCTACATTTTATAAATTTTATAATGTTCGTACCTATTTTAGAGGCATTAAAAGCAACAAATTTAGTAAGAACAGCAAAAGAAGCACAATCAGCTATTCAGTTATGGCTAAGAAGAGCATTTGACAGAAACAGCTCTAAAATCAATAAATAAAATTTAAATAAAAATTAGTTTTTAATATTTTAAATACCTATGTACAGTTACGGTCATTGAATAGTTTACACTTTAATTTTTATATTGTAATACTGCAAAATTGCAGTGTCGTACGGATTTGATAAATGTCAAAGTCAAAAAATCTCAAAAAGTCAATGCTTGTCAAAAATTTCGTGAATGTTGAAAAATAAAATAAGAAACTAAACCATATTAAGACCATAATCCATTTTATTCAAAAAAACTTTTTTCTATATTTTCCATTTTGATAAATTTTGTAAAATTTATTTTTATAATTTTGATTTTTTAAATTTAATCAACCTATTCTAGGTACACCACTGGCAACGTCACTTTGACCCAAGTGGTGCGTTTAAACGAGGTAAAAATTTTAAAAATCGGCTCCTAGATAAGCCAGCCTGTAAACTATTCACTGGCCGTAACTGTACATACATACATGTAACATATGAATAGCAGTAATAGTATATTAAGTATGGAGAACGGTAAGGGTTTTATACCGATTGAAGAGAATTGGAAACGACTCCAATTATTGTCTGAGATCGGTTACCCTTAACGTTCGACATGCTTATAACGTTTTTTGCACGATTGATACCATTATAAATTATAAAATTAAACATTTTCGTCATATTGACTAGTTTCATTCATTTTATCAAGATAGATACTTTGGTTGTTAGGTAGTAACTAGGGTGCATAACAACAATGGAGAATTGAGTTTTTATTTAGTTGTCAATAATTTTAAGTACAATTTTGATTATTATAAATTAAAATATGAGCGAAAGTGAATTTGAAGAAATTGAACGGGCTTGGGAAGAAGGGTGTTACAAAATTATTCCCGAAAAATCCAAAATCCGTTATCAAAATACCTACCAAAGTTTTAAAAAATGGTGCGAAGGCAAGAATTTAAGAATCGAAGAAATTACTCTATTGGCATATTTCGTTCAAAGACATATGCAGTTGAAAGCTCCTGGAAGCCTCTGGGCAGAATATTCAATGATTAAATCCACCGTTTTTCTTTATGATGGCATTGATATTTCCAAGTTTTCAACTTTGATCGCGTATTTGAAGAGAAAAATTAACAAATTGTACCATAAGTTTCAATATTAATAAATAATTCGTTAGTTTTCTTTTTTCTTTCAAAAAATAAATTAAAATTAAGAGATTTTTTAACTCGACGGTAAGTGAATTACTTACCGTCGAGTTGGATTACTTACCGTCGAGTTGGATTACTTACCGTCGAGTTGCTAGTAAATGTCACCTACTGACGTAAAATCTGTCACGGTAAACAGTCAAAAATGATCAATCGTGCAAAAACGTATTTTTAGAACCTAATTATTTTTACTAAAAGTTCATTTAAAATATTTCATAAAAAATTAAAAAGAAAGCTATTCTAAACACCTTAATAATAGACAAAAAAACATCTTTAAGATGTAAGGATTTGTAACATCCGTACATTTTTAAAACGCCGTAAAGATATCTTTCCGGAAATACCAGACATCTTTAAGACGTCTAAAACATCTTTAGTAAGTTATCTTTTAGATTTCTTTAAGATGTCTTTGTGTTATCTGGGACATTGCAAGAAACCGAGAGTTAATGGAAAATGTGACCGCTAACATCCAATAGTGGATTTGCATCTAAAGGAGAAGAAGGAGTATGAATACCTCACCCTCTATTATTCAAAGAACAAAATATTGTTTGCTATCAATTATTTTGCTTTCTATTATTCAGAATCCGTTATTCGAGAACCAATGCATTTTGAAACAAACTGACTAAATGAATATTGCTTGTAAAAACTTTGAAATAACTGAAAGTTCCATTTACAAAACCTACTTTTACAATAAAAAAATATTATTCCAGCCAGAAAACCTCGTCGAGTCTGTTAATTGTTAATGAAATTTTAATAGCCTCGTCGAACACAATATGTAAATGGCAAAGTAATCGAAATTGAGTTACACGTCGTGTTGATACTTGGGAACAGGAAAATACTGGAGGGTATGTATATCCCTAATGCATATTCATAAGTTATTCTTTGTATTTGCCATCGTTCTGACCCTCGCCTCTGCCTCGGAAAATATCTGCACTGACTTCGAAAATAACCAGCCACGAATGGAAGTTAGAGTTGGTAGGTCAAGCAGCACTGGCTAGCACTTTGGAGTATTATATAAAATTAACTCCGTAGTTAAAGGCTCTGTTTTATTATCTTATTTGCATAATTTTATTTATCGCCAACCGTCACTAAACTCATTCATTATGGTACTCATTTGCCCTTATTTACGGCAGTAAAGTAACACTCTATTGTACTGAAAGAAGAATTTTACTTTACCTGCCGCGATTCACCGCAATTGAACGTAAGTGGTCGATGGCAGTAATCGATTATTTATTTGAGTTAACTTACAATTTATTTACTTTAATTATTAAAAATATTGTACAAAATTTACGACATTGTTGATTAAATTGATGTCGAAAAGTGAAATTCTGTAGTATTTTGTAATTATATTCATATAAAATAGATCAACACTTTACAGATTTAGAATTATTCAATATTGATAACTATCGATTAAAAATCGAAAGCGGTCATCATGTAGAAGTCACCTGTCATCACTGTCATGAAATTTTTATTACGTCTAAAATTTAAAAAATTCCTAAATTGTAAATTGTAAGTAAGTATTAACACCAATATCAAATTGCTGGCGATAAAATTTTGTATGCACCACGTCAGTAAAGACTCTTTATCGAACTCGTCTTTTATTCGCCTCGCTCGCTGGGCTCGCTCTGCAAATAATATCAGACTCGTTCGATAAAGAGTAACTTTACTGACTTGGTACATAAATAACTATTGACAACCTTAAAACATAGTTTTTGTTAAGTCTTTATTTAAAGCATCTAGTTTTAAACAGAATATCGACTGTGAAATAAGGGCGGTGGTAAGTATACTTCTTTTAAATGTTAAGCAGCTAAGAGATAATAAAACATCATGGAGTATCATATTCATAAGTTCTTGTATAGAGTATTTTCTTTGTTCTTGTTCGATACACCGTGTAAGAATAAGTTGAAGGATTAATAAGTTACCACACTTTTCACGGACAGGTGCAGGGGAATAACAGAGGCCCCGCAGCGTGAGGCTTGCGGGGGGCCCCAATCGAGCAAGGGCCCCATCTTGTCTTCTGATATTATGTAAAAATATGTTATAGGTAATATGATTTTACTTTGTGTGTTTAAATTTAAAAATATAAATTTGTAAATCGGCTTATTCGGCAAGTGAATCATCTCATATCGAGAAACTTAATCCTTTCCGGTCTCACGAACTTGGATGAATGACGACAATAAACTATAATGCTTTGTACGTGGCTATTAAAAGATTTGATAATTGTAATTTGCCGAATTTCAGAAAAATATTTCTAAATCTAGAAATGAGTTTTCTCTTTAATCTTTACCTAAGTTTAGTATTTCGATACAATTAACCAGAGGCGTAACAGAGGCCCCCGCAGCATGAAACTTACGGGGCAATATGTCAAGGGCCCCATCAAGTTGTCTAAATATGTAAAAATGTGTTGCATACATACGTTTTTTAAGCAGTGCAGTATTGAAAATAAAGTTGTCCTCCCGAATTAATAAAATTGTAATATCCGCTGATAGTAGATAGTGCACGAAGAAAGTTATTCATCTCATAGAATAATACTAATGTAATCATTTAGTAATTTTTGTTCTATTTGATTCTATACCAATAAAGATGAAAAATGTAAGTCGTCATAAACAATGCATGAATACACCAATAGCTCAGTAAATGACAGTTTTGGAGTGAAATTATCAGCTTTACGAGAGACGTATTTGCTTGACAATTTGGATTTAGGTTCTAGTTACACTCCACTTCAAAGTTCGATCTATGCCGTTGATTGCTTTTACTTTGGGGGGTGACACCCCTCCTTGGGGTGAAAAACATACGTTTAAAATAAGTCCAGAAATGTATAAATTGACTAATTATAAGCAACTTTTGTTCTATAGAGTTTCTTTATAGTATATGTTAATATGTACTTTTCAAGTCATTTGCGAGTTATGTTTATTTTTCAACAAAAAACAACGTTTTCAGACGTGGTTTTCGCAAATAACTCAAAAATAAGTATTTATCGAATTAAATATTAGACACCGAAAAAATATTTGTAGCAAAAATGTAGCTTATAAGATACAAAGAAAAAGGTGTACTTATTCATGAAGTCGATCGACACAGTAAAAGTACAGTTGAAGCTCATGAAAAATTATTCTTATTCGTCCAATTCCAAATCGAAAACTTCAACCTGAAATAACCAAAAAATGAAGCAATTTTCGGGAAAAACTCATTAAAACTTTTTTTTAAATGTTTCAAAAAAAGATTTATTTTTATTTTTTATAAAAGTCTCTAGCACCAAAACTATATGAGTTACGCTCAAAAAAAAGTTGGCCCCTTTTTTGGTAAAAAAAAGATTGTGAAAATCTGCCCCTATTTCGCACCCCAAATAAAATTTATCATTAGCGCTTTACCATTTACAGTGGAACCCCGATAAGTCGGCCCCCGATAACCCGGAAGTCCGGCTAACCCGGACCGATTTTCCTCAGACAAACATTTCAACAATAAAAATGTATGTAATGTATTATTTGAGAGATAATTATGTATTTGTGTAATTTGAACTATACGATAGTAAAAATGACTCATGGCACACGGCTGCAGAGCGACGTTCATTGACTCGGATTATCGAAAACAACAAGCACCTCTATTCCTTTATTTATTTCAAATTGTCTTAGCACTTTTCAAAAAAGACTAAAAGACTATTTAAAAAATTATTTTTTAAACAATGGTCTTAGTCTCCACTGTTCTTAAATAACATAACATTGTTCCGATTGTGATCGTATTGTGTGTAGTACAGTCGTATTTTTAGCTTCCGTCCTGTAATCGTGCTTCAGATAGGTTTGTGTTTGCGTGTCTTTTTGTCTACGCATGAGTTTTTTACCAAGAAATGAACAATACTCTATGTCTATACTCTTTACAACTATACATAATTTAGATGTGTACTGTGCATATATATTTCATGTTATTTCAATTATAACGGAGTTTATCTGTAAGTATACCGTATTTTATTAATTTTTACCATATTTTCTGGCTAAGCCGGATTTTCGATAACCCGGATCGGCCGCGGTCCCGATTAATCCGAGTTATCGAGGTTCCACTGTACTTTAAAGATCTACTGTTTATAAGATCTGTAAGGTTGACCGGATCGAAGTTCTTATTTTTAAAAAAAATTTGGTTTCACAGTAAAAAAAGTGATTTTTTAAACATGTTATAGCCTGATTCTTTAGCAATACCACTGTATTAATATTGTTGCTAAATAGGTAAATTTTCATTGTATATGTATACCGGGTGTACCAATCTTACTGTGTTTTTTTTTCAAACTTCGCATCACCCTGTGGAATATTCTAGCATGGATAAAATACTGAAATTAAAACCCAACTATATCCTCAGGCTTTTTTAACATTCTGTTTTATGATTCACTCGTTTATGTCGGATAATAAGAAAGTTAGGTACTTTAACAACTAGACATGTTCTTCATCAATACACGGTGTTTCTAAATAAGTGCAACAAACTTTAAGGGGTAATTCTGCATGAAAAAATAATGACAGTTGGCTTTATAAACGTATGTCCGCAATGTTTCGTTTCCGAGATACGGGATGTTGAATTTTTTCTTACAAACTCACGATTCATTTTATTGCTTTAAATCCTATTGAGATATGCCAATGAAATTTGGTGGGTTTTAAGACGTAGTTATTGCCAGTTTTTTGACATACAATTAAGAATTTAATATTCACCATTAGCGCGCATACGGGTAATGTGATCGATCATATTAACCGTATGCACGCTAATGGTGAATATAAAACTCTTAGTTTTATGTCAAAAAATCCGCAATAACTATCTCTTAAAACCTACCAAATTCCATTTGCATATCTCAACTGGTTTTAAAGCAATAAATAAATCGTCAGTTTGTTTGAAAATATTTAACATCCCGTATCTCGGAAACGAAACATACGTTTATAAAGTCAAATGTCATTATTTTTTCATGTAGAATTACACCTTAAAGTGTGTGGCACTTATTTAGAAACACCGTGTATTGATGAAGAACATGTCTAGTTGTTAAAGTACCTAACTTTTTAATTATCCAACGTAAACGAATAAATCAAAAAACAGAATGTTAAGAAAACCTGAGACTATAGTTGGGTTTTACTTTTAGTATTTTATAAATGCTAGAATATTCCACAGGGTGATGCGAACTTTGAGAAAAAAACACAGTTTGATTGGCACACCCAGTATACAATGAAAATTTACCTGTTTAGCAACAATATTATTACAGTGGTATTGTTAAAGAATAGGCTATAACATGTTTAAAAAAATCACTTAAATCGGCCAACAGGTTTAGAAAATATGAGACATCAAAAATGACCAAATTTTTAAGTGGGCCGATTTCTATGCACTTAAATTTAGGTAATGATAATTTTCTATAAAAATTTTATTACTATATGGAAAAGCATCACGTCCCCGTAAACGTCCTAGTTAAATAAAATACCCGAAACGTTGAAAGGTAATCCCGAAAGTAAATTTTTCCCGTTCTTTTCGTTCTCTGTTTGTTAAACTGGAAATAGAACTGTCAACACTTCTACTTCTCCACGCACGGTTGGAATTTTAGGACGGGTCCTCGGAATCCAACTTGCGATGCAATAATTGCTGAAACGCGTTAAACCGTGCGTGTTTGCGACCAAACGCTTGTTTATGTCGGCACCTTTGAGTGGTTTTGACATATTATAGTGTTAGATATAATATATATGTATATATATATATATATATATATATATATATATATATATATATATCTTCTTCTTTTTGCGTACAGATGACTCTTTGTTTTTTCAATGCGCCTCCAGTAAGTTATCATTGTATCGTTTTCGTAGTTTTTACACTGATCGTCTTCCTATTAGAGAACCGTCTCTCGCCGTCCTTTAATCTCATCATCATTCTCTTTGCCTTATCCCTATGCGGAGTCGGCTTCCCAATTGCATTTCTCCAAACAATTCTATTTTGGGTCATATCAATGTTAATCCCCTTTACCAACATATCCTGCCTTATCGTCTATCCCCAGGTCTTCTTTGGTCTTCCTCTCCTACTCCTTTTAGGAATCTGCACTTCAGCTATTCTTCGTATTGGGTGATTAACGTCTCGACGTTGAACATGACCAAACCATCTTAACCTTATGCTCTCTCATTTGGGCATCAATTGGTGCCGCACCTAGACTTCCCCTAAAATACTCGTTTCTAATTTTATCCTTTTTTTGTTACTCCACTCATCCATCTAAGCATTCTCATTTCCGCCACATGCATTCGTTGTTCCTCTTTCCTTTTCACTACCCAACATTCAGTTCCGTACATCATAACCGGTCTTATGGCTCTTTTATAGAATTTTCCCTTCAGCTTCATTCAAATTTTTCTGTTACACAACACACCACTCGCATCTTTCCACTTCATCCATCCAGTCCTAATTCTACTGCATGCTTCTCCATCTATTTCTCCATTACTCTGTAATACCGATCCTAGATACTTAGAGCTATTCCTTTTCACAATCATTTCACCATCCAAAAATACCATTTAATTTGTAGTAACTCTAATGGCTGTAATTCGGCTTATATGCTCGTTCAGTTCTACTTCCCTGTATTTTACCTAGTTATTAATGTTGTCCACCTTGCACCTTCGTCGTATATCTGAACTTTTAGCTCCGTCCCATAGTGTCTTAGTACTGATTTTTGGAAGTGTTTTCATCTCTGCTGTCTTTGGGATTCTTTTTCTCCTCTCTGTATCAGGTCGTGTTTTTGCTGCGCATGTCATTATTGGTTTGATATTTGTAATATGCCTGTAATCTGTAAATTCTGCCTTTAATTCCTTTCTGTAAATTCTGCCATTATTGTTTCATTCAGGCAACCTGCGGCTCTGTTTGCTTTATGCACTTGATATTCCACTTATGTTTCCAGCTTTCCATAGCTAGATAGTGTAATCCCTAGATATTTAAATTGTATGACTTATTATACCGGGTGTCCACTTATATTTTCCACCATTTTAAATATGCGGTTTTCGCTGAAATGTTTTATTTTAGTAAAACTTTTGTTTGAATGGATTAAATTTTTATATCGCTTTTAAATAAAAAATGGTGGATTTTTGAAAAAAAAAAACGTTGTTGACTTTTTTTACTAAAACACCCAGTATATTTTTTTGTAAATTGAAAGAACGGTCATTTACCTATCCAGCGATATAAAATTCTTTAAAATGAGCTGTCAAATGACTGAGTAAATAATTTTTAAAATGAGAGATGCAATGTGGAAATCACATAACATAATCAATTTGCTTAGTTATGTTATTTAGGTATGTGATATTCACATTGCACCTCTCATTTTAAAAATTAATTACTTAGTCATTTGAGAACCGATTTTGAAAAAGTTTATATTGCTGAATAGGTGAATGACCTTTATTTCAATTTACAAAAAAATATACTGGATGTTCCATTAAAAAGAGTCAACAACGTTTTTTTTCAAAAATCCGCCATTTTTATTTTAGTATTTGAAAGTGATATAAAAAATTCAATCCATTCAGACAAAACTTTTACTAAAATAAAACATTTCAGCGAAAACCGCATTTTTCTACCTTGAGCTGTTTAGAAGTTATATGCAGTTCAAATGGGGGAAAATATAAGTGGACACCCGGTATTATCTGAGGCTCCAGATATAATTTACACTTTAGTAGATATGCTGTTATAACCATGAATTTGGTCTTTTTTGGGAAAATTAACATGTTAAATTTTCTGGAGGTTATGTTAAATTGGTGCAGCATACGTTGTAAATCATCTTCACTTTGAGAGATTAGTATTGCATCGTCTGCATAGCAGATTATTTTAAGTTGTTTTTCTCCCATTTGGTATCCTTTTTTAGTTTTTACATTATTTCATCCATTATCAAGTTGAATAATAGGGACCTCTGTCTTATCACATTGGCAGCTTCAATTGGGTTAGTTAGATTTTAGTTTTTCTTCTACTTTTACCTTCATTGTGTTGTTTTGATATATATTTTCGATCGCTTTAATTATTCCTAGAGGTACCTCTTTTGCGTATATGATAAAGTTATATCTTCTATCCCTAAGTGGGTGCTAATTTAAGTGTGTGATCGTTGAAAGTGCTTGATAGGCTTGTTTAAAAGGCTTGACTGCCGAAAAAGTTTCGACTGGCTTTATTGGAACAATTTTTTCGACGGGAGGTTTTGTATGGTGTACTACTAATATTTTTCTCATGAGCATCTTTCAGTGCGTCACAGTTTTTCGATTTCTTTCTAACGCATTAAATTGTATGTGACAGAAAAAAGGGCACGTCGGTGATTACAGACATTTATAACATTTATTCTAATTGTCGATAGATGGAGCTATAATGGAAATAAAAATTATTTACGAATTATTTAATATATTTACGAATATAATCTGTACAATTTATAAATCTATACAAATCAAAGAAAATACCATTTTATAAATGCAATAAACACAATTGATTTGTTTTTATGCCAAATTGCAAATAAAATGTGACAAATGTCAGATTTAACTAAAATTTCATGTTAGAATAAATGTTATAAATGTGTATTATCACGGACTTACCTTTTTTCCTATCATTTGTGACGCACTGAAAAATGCTCATGAAAAGGACCATATTGGATTATTAATTTTATTAACTCTGAATATGGGGTATGGTATGATTCTTGTTTATTTTGTATGATGAGGGTGTGATAAATTTGGCTCAAATTATCAATGTCCGTTCTCTTATTTCGGACAGATGTATGTTTAAGGTCATGGCACATTTTAAGAAGTAATATCTATGATAATTTTGTCGTTTGGCACGTATTGTGAGGTTTTTGAAGTGGATGTGATGTTTATTAGAAACGACGTATTGTACAAAACCACAAGAAAGTTTGTAAATTCTAATGTCGCTGTTATGAGAAGTTAGACGACCTTGAAGAGAGTGGCTTGTCCAGCCAACGGAGCATAAGTTGTAGTCTGCACATTAATATTTTGAGTTCTGCACATTAATATGTTCTAAAAAGAGGACAATGAAGTTTTGAACTTCAAAACAACTTTCCTACAATATTTTACCTACAATATTTTTTATAATGTAATTTTAGGCCAATCAAATGCCAGTAAAAGTACCGTAGAATTAACTAAAAATATTACCTACATTTTAAAAATAGAGAAAAACTAATATGAAGCTTCGCACTAGTCTACAGTACCGCCTACCGTAACACTTTTTTTCTGTGTTGTTTATGATCTTTAATATCGTCTAAAATTCAGTATTCTTGTTCTCATGATCATTTTTCAGTGCGTCATTAATTATGACGTCATATACTGTATTGGGTGTGTCGAGACTTATTTCATGTAATTATTGACGAATCTGACAGATGCTAGAATCGTACTTAGCCATAGGTGAAAAGCTGGTGGAATTAAACTAATTAGTAATTTAGTATATTTGATTTTTACACAATATGTTAACATGTAGGTATTTTTTATAAAGGGGAATAAAATTAAAAAGTAAACAATATTGTTAATTAAATTTATAAATATGGAAACATTAAAAAATGACACAAAACTATCCATTAATTGTGTTTTTATCTCCTTCTCTAGGTGCTGTCTCCGCTTCAAAAGTTGGCAGTCATCAGAGCGATCTTTATTTCTGAAACCGCGGCTCTAAATAATTCATTGTTATTACATCCAAACCAGTTCCTAAGGTACTTCAACCATGAGTTACGTCTCCTTACTATAGATCTTTTTCTTGCATAATGACCTGGAGTATTAGATATACATCTCTCATCACATGTCCCATATATCTCAGTTTTCTTCTTATTTGTTAGTTCTTCTCGTTCCTTATGCGTAAGTCTCATTACCTCCACGTTGGCTATTCTATCTACTCATGAGATATTTAGCACTCTTCGGTACATCTCAAATGTCTCTAGTCTCCTCACGCCAATGACTAACTTTTAACGAACTAAATTCTAAACCAAAACACAAAAAAATGCACAAAGACGTTGTGAAACACAAGGGAAGTCGAATTCGAAATTTCAAAATGACAGGTACACAAAATACTGACCTGAATAATAACCGTCACTTGACTCTTTGACACTTCTAAAAAATGGCCAAAATGAACGAAGTTTTCGTCAAATGTTCGTAATACGTGTATTTGATTGGCTAGAAAAAACGCGCATTCTAAATATCAACGAATCAAACGTAGGTTAGGAATAGACATCTTATGTATATAACCATTGTAATGCTGCATTATTTTTGTGTTTAATCACGGAGCTACCGCTTTTTCCGTCTCATCTAACTTAATGCATTAGAGAGAAATCTAAAAACTGTGACGCACTGAAAAATGATCATGAGAACAAGAATATTTTGTTTACTCTTTATGTATATCAATAAAAGGTATGGACCCCTAAGTATCTTCTTCTTCAAGTGCCATCTCCGCGACGTATGTCGGCAATCATCATAGCTGTTCGGACTTTGGAGACGGCTGCTTTGAATGAAAAGTTAGTTTGATGTACATCGGTACCATTCTCTCAGGTTGCGCAGCCACGATATTCTGCGTCTCCCTATGCTTCTTTTTCCTTGAATCTTTCCCTGCATAATAAGTTGGAGCAAGTTGTATCTCTCTCCACGTGTAATATGTCCGAGATATTCCAATTTTTTGGTTTTGATTGTATTTAAGTCTTCCATTTCTTTATTCATCTTTCTAAGAAACTCTTTGTTTGTGACGTGTTCTGTCCATGATATTTATAGAATTCTTCTATATACACACTCAAGTGAATCCATTTTTTTTTTCATTCATGTCGCATTCAAGGTCCAAGCTTCCATTCCGTAAAACAGAGCCGAGAAAAGGTAGCACCTAGCCAACCTTACTCTTAGCTCTAACCTTAGATCTCTTGTGCAGAGCACTTCTCTCATTTTGTTAAAATTTGCTCTAGTCTTTTCTATTCTAAACTGAATAACCATTGTCAATTTCTTTGCAAAACGAAAATACAGCCGAATCATATTCCAGTCCAATCAGAGAGTGCAGCAAGCACCTCTACCGGTTTCGAAACTTATTAGTCTCTCATCAGGAGGCACATATGCTGCTCTCCCTGATCCAACCAAAACAAACCCCAGCGTGCAGTCCCGGATTGCAACGAACGAAATGGCATAGATGCCCTAGCGGCAACTGCTAGCAAAAAGACTAAGTTTTCACTCTAATGGCATATAAAACAACATAATGCTATTCTACATCCCACCAGAATGAAAACAATGGGAACCTTCTCTGGTTACACCTCCGAGGCTTCTACAATTTGCAAGCCATACGGATGCAAACCAGAGGTGTAACCAGAGAAGGTTCCCATTGTTTTCATTCTGGTGGGATGTAGAATAGCACTATGTTATTTTATATGCCATTAGAGTGAAAACTTAGTCTTTTTGCCAGCAGTTGCCGCTAGGGCATCTATGCCATTTCGTTCGTTGCAATCCGGGAATGCACGCTGGGGTTTGTTTTGGTTGGATCAAGGAGAGCAGCATATGTGCCTCCTGATAAGAGACTAATAAGTTTCGAAACCGGTAGAGGTGCTTGCTGCACTCTCTGATTGGACTGGAATATGATTCGGCTGTATTTTCGTTTTGCAACGAAATTGAAAATGGTTATTCAGTTTTGATTTACATTTACTCTGATTGGAGTATGAAGGGAACCATTCTCGTTGGAATTTTACCGCACTGAGCAGATGGGACGTGAATTGTAAATTGTAGAATTCCCTCATCTTCCTTAGTCTTAGCATCCATATGGCTTGCAAATTGTAGAAGCCTCGGAGGTGTAACCAGAGAAGGTTCCCAGTGCTTTCATTCTGGTGGGATGTAGAATAGCATTATGTTGTTTTATATGCCATTAGAGTGAAAACTTAGTCTTTTTTCTATTCTAATTTTAATCTCCTGAAGTAATCATTTGTGGAGTTGATCATTGTTCCACGATATGCATATTGGTCTACTCGTTCGACGTTGGTTCCGTTTATGAGGAGATTCTCGTGATTTGTTTGAGTTTTAGATATTCTCATTTATGGGAACTCCGTTCACCTTTTTTCCAGCTGTTTCACCCTCAAGGGCTTGTTTCAAGGAATCTCTTCTGAGTAGGCATTAAAGAGAACTGGCGACAATAGGCATCACTGTCTCACCCAACGTCTAATTTCAACTTCTTCTGACAACTGTTCGTTAACACGTACTTTTGCTCGCTGCTTATAGTATAAATTAGATATGATCCTGAGGTCATTGTAGTCTCTCTTCTTTAATTTCAGGACATTCATTAATTGTTCATGTCGTACTTTATCAAAAGCTTTAGTATAGTCAATAAAACAGACATATATATCTTGATTGAGGTCTAGGCACCTTTGTATTAGGATAGTAAGTGAGAAAAGAGCTTCACGCGTTCCTAGGCCTTTGTACCCCTAAGTGTATTAAATTAATTAATAACAAATGATAAACCTAATGATGCATTGTGAGATTAAAAAAAACCTTGCAAAAGGTCTCTGTGTTCTCTCTGGTATCCTCTGTGTTCTCTCTGGTAACCTCTGTGTTCTCTATATTTTTTAATATTCTCAAAAATGTAGTATTTGGATTACCTCTTTTGAATCTGTATAGTAGGTATGTGCGCTCTTGGGTATACTTTAAAGTAAAGTAATACACAGCAGATATTATTACTAATGAGTTGTGGGATTTAAAGATATTGTCAAAGCATTTAATAAATGACCAGTGCATAATAATAAACTAATATTATCATGTTGCCCACTGTTTTCATCAATTGAAAATATTTGAATAGATCGGAATGTATATTGATTAAATTCTCCAATTCTCCCAATTTCAATCAAATTGAAAACTAGATCTGAATATATAACAGGTTAACTGAGCTTACCAAATGATAAACCTCATTAAAATTTAATGGCTCCGTTTAATTGTTAATTCTAATTCCTACTATTGATCTAAATAATTTATCGTCATGCATATACTTTGTATCTATATCAATATTTATTTACCAGAGTACAGTACGGCTTATTTAATTTACCTTTAATCGATTTATTGCCTAAATGTTAATAATAGTACATTATATACCGCGGGACTGAAGTAGTACATTTAATCCTGAAGGTAAAGTTTATGGCCCGACCGCAGGGAGGGCCATAATTTACCTGAAGGATTAAATGTACTTCAGTCGCAAGGTATATACGATACTTTTCGTACTTCCGGTATGATTTTATTAATTATTTCAATAATTTCAATCAGTTTTTTCTCTCTTCAACTCATTTAATAAACTGTCTTTAAAATAAGTTACCATAGTAACATTGCGTTGTGACAGTTATAATTTAGAAACATTGTCATTACTAGTGTCATTGTAAAGAAACATTGTTTGTGATTTAATCGTTCCGGGAGTTTCGTCAATATTTAATCCCGGAGGGATTAAATGTGACACTTTAGTACCTGTCACAAGGGAGTGAAGTTGTCACTTTAGGCCCGGAAGTACGAAAAAGTACTTTGTGGGCACAAACCAGTAAATGTGCTCTAAAAAATCATTAAAATTTATATAGAATATGCATTTCGAAATAGGCCAAATATATAATAATATTGTGCAAATATGCCTTTGTTATTTTGAAAAATATAAATTTATTAACCTTTCCGGAACCGTGCTATAAAAACTTACGCTGCAGGCCGTGCGGGACAACTATGTTACCCCACTAAAATACTTTAATAATTAATTTAAATTTTACATTATTGTTTGGAAAGTTATACAATAAGGCACTAGTAACTCAAATAATTTGTTTTTATTATTAAAAAGATTTACATTTTTTTTATTTTTACCTGTAATTACAATTCGATTTTATTCCTGATTTCTACAGTCAGGGCATAAAAATGTTTTACTTTCTTCTCGGTGTATGGTACAAATTGGTTTTCTGCATGTACTACATGATATGTGAGTCTTTCTATCACGTGCCCTGGCACAAAAGCTGCATCTTTGACTTGTATATTGTTGAATGTCTCTGGCAGGGGTTTCTGGCACTGTGTGCCCCGAGGAGTTAATTTCAATTTTAGTATAAAATTTACATTATATTTGATAATTTTTATAAAAAAACGATTTAGTAATATATTTTCTAAGATACCTGGAGGGATAAAAAAAAATAAAAATATTTTGAAAAGTTTTAAAAGACAAAACCGCATCTGGGGTAACCAAGTGGCCCCGCACCGCCACGGAAAGGTTAAGTGCACACAGTAGCGATCAACAGGTAGCAACAAACGCGGTCCAAGATTGCGAAAGTTCTGCGAACTTTCAAAAGTGAGGCAACAGTGCGTCGGTAATTCGACACTGACAGTGACTATACTATCAAATACAGTGAATACTATCAAAAAAAATAATTTTTATACACATAGGCCCTAAATGTTGCCAAGTCAGTGACGTTCGATTTCTTGTTATAAAAAAATCGATTTTTAGTAGTTCCAATATGACACAAAATCTAGGCACGGGATAAAAAAGTTTATTTGAAGAAAGTGTATTTTTGTCTTTCTTAATGGCGGTACAGGCTCCTTTTTTCAATACTTTATTTAGTTATAGAGTAATTTCCACATACTAACATATTTCTGAAATTGGCTCTGTACCGCTATTCTTTATTATATTGTGAATATGTGTGCCAAATATCTCGACAAAATATTCCAAATTAGAGCCGCAATCTTGGAACGCGTTTGTTGCTACCTGTTGATCGCTATTGTTTGCTCTTAAAATAATTTCCGTTTTACGGAAAAAAATGGAACAAAACTTATTGACGCATGAAATGTGTATTAAAAGGGGAGCGGCGAATCGCCAAAAATATATTTTATCTCCAACCGTCACTAAAGTCATTCATTATTGTACTCATTTGACGCCATTTCCGGCAGTAAAGTAACACTTTACTGTACTGAACGAAGAATTTTACTTTACCTGCCGCGATTATTTATCAAATTAAATGAGATTGAATGTAAACGGTCGATGGCAGTAATCGATTATTTATTTGAGTGAACTTAAAATTTATTTACTTTAATTATTAAAAATATTGTACAAAATTTACGTTATTATTAATTAAATTTATGTCAAAAAGGGAAATTCTGTACTATTTTGCAATTATATTCATAAAACATAAATCGAAACTTTACAGATTATTTATTCAATATTGATTACTTGAACAACTATCGATTAAACATCGAAATCGGACATTATGCAAAAGCATTCTGTGATCGTCATTACTGTCATACGAAATTTTTATTTCGTCTAAAATTAATAAAATTCTTAAATCTTTTAGGTTTTGTATTAATACAAATATATTATAAAATGGTGTTTTTGTTAATTCGATTATATACAGTGCTAGTCAAAAGTCCGTACCCCCCCTCGTATCTTTTGAACGGTTATACCTGTAATAGTGAACATTGAAGCGAGGAAATAAACTGACGTAAGCTTCTTAACTAGTAATGACACGTGACGTTATTATGACAGATGACTTTACAGCGCCAATGTGACAGATAATTTTAAATAGGACCTTATGACAAGTGATACCTCGTTTGAAAGTTATGTAATATCATTAGGACAATCTATATAGAATAATATGTTTTAAGTTAATTTTAAATAACCTTATAAGATATGTATTAGTGAAGTGACATTGAACTCAGGTGAACCCATAAGACGTGTTGTTTTGAGTTAAGAATAAAATATAAAATAGACGACAAAACACGAGAGAATGAATTATATTATTGTACGTAGAATTGCGACATGGTTTGGCTGATATAATGTTATTGTTTATAATACACTTCAAAGACTTGTAAATAAAGTATGTTGTAGCAGATGAAGCAGTAATTATTTAAATAAGGACTATAAGGGTTAATTGTATACCAACCCTTCAACATTCCTTACATGGCGCTCCTGTAAATTAATTGGGAGAATCTTCTGACAATGGGCGACAAAAATTGGAAACGGAGACGGCGAAGATGGACAGGAAACCCAGTGAGCGACAGTGTAAAGACAAAGTGGAAATAAAATGTAAGTAAGAATGTCTATCTTTATTAAAAATGCTTCCCTCGTTTTATATTATTATTGAAAATTGAATATTTATCTTTGCTGATTTTTGAATAATTTATGAAGTATCGATTTTTTTTTAAGAATATCTATGAATTTTGAAATATGAAGTGATTTTTGAATTGAATATTTTTATCGAAGTTTATTATATATGCTATTATTGAATTTTTATTGAATTTATTTGAAAAATCTATCCGATTTCGATTTTTAGTACGGTTATTTTTGAATATTTTATGGAATATCGAATTTTTTCCAAAAATTTCTATCGAATTTTGAGATATGAACTGATTTTGAATATTTTTATCTAACTTTTGCATATGCTATTTTTGAATTTTTATTGAATTTTTTTTTCGAATATGTATACTACTATTTAATTTTTATTAGCCAGTTGTTTTTATTATTGATATTTATTGATTCTATAGATACATTTTAATCGATTTTGTGTTAAATTTTGTATGATATGAACCTGAATTAATAATTTTTGTGTGACTAATGATATATAAATGATTTTTTTTAATGAATAATGATTAGGGATGACATACAACAAACATTGCTATAAGCAAGATATATATTTTTAACGAACCGACCTGATGCGTCGAGATAAGGAATTTGGAGAAGAACTATATAGATAAGAAGAAGAACTAACAATATTATAAGCTAAATATTATGAGGCAACTAGAGACAATAAGAAACCCACTGCTCTTGTCAAATTAGGAAGGTACTAAGTGATTTATAGAAGCTTGAACGCTTATTAGAGACCCACTCTGTGTTTTGAGAGTACCTATTTTATTCATGATTATTCGTGAATAAACAACGGCCTCAAAGCAAGGGATTGAGGTTGTGATATTTTTAGAAGAATTTGAACCGCATAAAATACCTATTTCGTGTTTTGAGTTAACTATACCACCTTAATGGTGCGTACAGATCAGGGCGAAAATTCGGGTTAATATTGGCGGAGAACTAAGACATCCGAGTGAAACCTCTTTTATTAAGGTAAAACGAAGGTATCGGAGCTAGTATATGAAGTGATGATTATGATGTTATATGAAATGATATATGAGATAAATGATATATGATTGTTATATGAAATATGTATATGAAGATGAATTATGTACACTGTAGAAGTGCTATTATATGAAGAAAAATGAATTATATGAGTTGTAGTACCAGACAAGTAGAAAAGAAAGGAAAAAAGAGAATTTTATTAAAATATGTGGGAAAAATGAAAGAAGAGACATAAAATTTGTAAGAAATGTCAAAATAAACAAGCAGAATTAAGAATAATATACTAATCAAATAAGTAGCTAATCATTGAATTGTGGTTAAGAATTAAAGTTGTAAATTTTTTTTCTCTAAAGTAATAAATAACTTATTTTTAAATGTATATAATTAATTCAGGTTAAATTTTCGCGGAAAATGGAAGTGTTTGAATTAAGGATAGACAATATCTTACAATAAGTGTTAGTAGATAGTAAGCAAAGGGACACAGAAAGTGAAATTTTTAGACATTCAGCAACATAGATTAAATCTTTATTATAGGTACAAGAGAGTTATTGAACGTTTTATAGAGACATATTAGAAGTTTTTAGAGAGATTACATTTTTATTATAGGTACATTATTCTAAAGTTAGTAAGGTGTATATAAATAAATCAAAATAAGACTGAAATAATAAGATGAAATAGCAAAGTAACGTTAAATTATTTTTTTATACCATAATATATATACTATTTAATAGAGTTTTAGGTAATATTAGCTTAGCTTAGGAATATTAGTTAGATACGAGATTTTTATAATTATTTAGGTAGATTAGATTATTCCCCTGCTCATATGAGATGCTTATAGGCACTAAAAGACTATGTTAACAATCCGGATAGGTTTAGTCACTGTTTTTATGTGGACACTGTTTTTTTGTGAATGGAGAAAAGACTAAAAAGCAAGACGGAACAGAAAGTGAATTAGTGATAATAATAAACAATTTTTTTAGTATTAGGAAAAACCGGTTTAAAATAGGAAAAATAATATACATGTTTAGGGTATTAGGATAGTTAGGAAATTTAATTTTTGAAAATAGGTATTGGATAATAGGGTTGAAGTATTAGGTAACCATAAACATTTTGTAAAAGGGAAAGAGGAATATATCTCATTTTAAAACAGGGAGATGTAATATCATTAGGACAATCTATATAGAATAATATGTTTTAAGTTAATTTTAAATAACCTTATAAGATATGTATTAGTGAAGTGACATTGAACTCAGGTGAACCCATAAGACGTGTTGTTTTGAGTTAAGAATAAAATATAAAATAGACGACAAAACACGAGAGAATGAATTATATTATTGTACGTAGAATTGCGACATGGTTTGGCTGATATAATGTTATTGTTTATAATACACTTCAAAGACTTGTAAATAAAGTATGTTGTAGCAGATGAAGCAGTAATTATTTAAATAAGGACTATAAGGGTTAATTGTATACCAACCCTTCAACATTCCTTACAGTTATTGAAAATACCTATTCAGTCATAATAATTTTGTTTGAGTTTAAGCTAATTTTGATGAATAAATGAAATAAATATAAAGTTGTAGTTTCGCATTTAATTAATAAAAATTCAAAATTCGGCATAACGTTGACCTAAAAACTACTAGAGAATTAAAAAACGTCAACTTTTTTGACAAAAAAACCATAGGCGGACATTTTAATTTTTATTAATTAAATGCGAAACTACTTATATTTATTTAATTTATTCACCAAAATTAAAATCAACTAAAACCCAAAAAAATTAGTATGACTGAATAGGTATTTTGAATACCTTTCAAACGAGGTATCACTTGTAATAAGGTCCCATTTAAAATTATCGGTCACAGTGGCTTTGTAACGTCATCTGTCACTATTACGTCACCTGTTATGACCAGTTAAGAAGCTTACGTCCGTTTATTTTCTTTCTACACATTTCACTATTATAGGTATAACCGTTCAAAAGACACGAGGGGGGTACGGACTTTTGACTAGCACTGTATATATAGGACGGTGACATATATTAATGATAATTTGGTAGCAAATATATTTATTTAGATTTTCGACTATTCTTCAAGGGAAAAGCAACTGCGCTGCGGAAGGCTACACTTTATAAACAATAACGTAACTATTAACGGTATTTTCAATTTTTGATATTTTATTTTAAGTGTTAAAATTGAATTAATATTTAAATAAAAGTAGATTAAACTGTTTAAAATATATTTATTTCGCTGAAATTATAATAATAGAACTATAACGTCTTACGTGCGTGACAAGTACACACACTCTTTTTTCATTAGGATGTAATTAAGTAAGTGTTAATGTTTTTTATGATTGGCGATAAAATTTTGTATGCACCACGTCAGTAAAGACTCTTTACTGACTTGCTACATAAATAACTATTTTCGCCAACCGTCTCTAAAGTCGATACTTTATTGTACTGAAAGAAGAAGAACTTTACCTGTTGCGATTACTAATCAAATTAATCGAGACTGAATGTAACTGGGCGATGGCAGTAATCGATTATTTATTTGAGTGAACTTAAAATTTATTTACTACAATTTATTAAAAATATTGTTCAAAATTTACGTTATTATTTATTATTAATTGAATTTATGTAAAAAAGTGGAATTCTGAAGTATTTTGCAATTAAACTCAAATAAAATAAATCAAAACTTTACATATTTCGTAATTAGGTATTCAATATTGATAAATATCGATTAAACATCACAACCAGCCATCATGCAAAGTCATCTGTCATTACTTTCGTCGAAACTTTTATTTCGTCTAAACTTTAAAAAATTCTTAAATTGTAAATAAATGTTAATATTTTTTATAATTGGCGATAAAATTTTGTATGCACCACGTCAATAAAGACTCTTTATCGAACTCGTCTGTTACTTGCCTCGCTCGCTTCGTTCCCTCTGCTCGTAATATCAGACTCGTTCGATAAAGAGTCACCTTACTGACTTGGTACATAAATAACTATTCTGAGTATTTTTTCTGAATATTATTTACACAAACGGGACTGTTTGTTGTTCTTGTTTGTATAATCAATGTGCACTTAAAGGGCAGTCAATGAGGGTATGTAACTCCGAATTCCATCCCACTATATCGATTTACGTGATATTTTCACAGTAAGTAGGGAATAGCCCAAGAAACAAAGTCTACCCTATGCCGATGTGTGCTTTTGTCTTGGGGGCGGTTCCCACCCCTCCTCGGAGGTGGAAAATTGTTTGCTTAAATAACGGAAGTTGCTAGAGAACCTAATACTAAGTAAAAACTGTTCTATAATTTTTTTTCAAAAACTCAATACTTTTTCAGTTATTTCTGGTTAAAAATTGGCCATTTTCATTGAAACATAACACCTTTTCAAAAGGTTTTTTGCGAATACCTTAAAAACTATGCATATAACTAAAAAAATATATAAAACATTTTTGTAGCTTATAGAATAGCAAAGAGAATATTTCCTTTAATAATTTTCTAGTTATAACACAAAAAGAGATATGGTAAGTGAAAATAACTTGTTTTCTTGGTGCATGCTCAAATCAGTATATTTAACTTGAAATAACAGAGAAACGGTCGATTTTACGTGTATAATGCTACCAATAACTTTTATTGTGCTTGAAAAGACCTTTAAACTAAGCAATATTAAATGTCGATTACATTCAAACTATGCGAGATAAACTGTAAAAAATTTGATGACTAACGTATTTTAAGAAAAAAATGAGAAGTATATTTTACCCCTCATCCACAAGAATCCACGCAGAATAAATGCATCGGTTTTCTTCTACAATATATTTTACTATAGTATTCGTTTTATGTTCAAAAAGTTGGGCAGGTTTAAAATGAATGGTTTTTGAAAAAAATAAGATCAAATTATTGAGCGCATTTTTTAATTTTCTTAAAAATCTTTCTATTTCTCCCTGTAACTCGAAAATGATGAGAGACGCCAAAAAAAAAAAGATGCCGTACAAAAATGTAGGTTTTTTCTAGATAAACATTTTGATTTTATTTTTTATAACAGTATCTCTTATCATTTTCAAGTTACATGGAGAAAAAGGAAGATTTTAGAGAAAATTTAAATATGCGCTCTAAAATTTGATCTTATTTTTTTTTCAAAAACCACTCATTTTAAACCCGCTCAACTTTTTGAACATAAAAACAACACTGTAGTAAAATATATTGTAGAAGGAAAACGATGCATTTAAATTCTTGTGGATGAGGGGTTAAATATACTTCTCAATTTTTTTTTCTTAAAATTCGTTAGTCATCAATATTTTGCAGCATATCTCGCTTAGTTTGAATGTAATCGACATTTTTAGTATTGCATATTTGAAAGGACTTTTCAAGCACAATAAAAGCTATGGTAGCATTATACACCTAAAATCGACCGTTTCTCTGTTATTTTAAGTTGAATACACTGATTTGAGCACGCACCAAAAAAACAAACTCTTTTACCTACCATATCTCTTTTTGTGTTATAACAAGATGATTGAAGCAAGAACAAATCTCTTTGATTTTTTATAAGCTACAAAAATGTTTTATATAATATTTTTAGTTAGATGCATTGTTTTCGAAGGTATTCGCAAAAAATCGTTTGAAAATTTTATAAAAAATTATATTTCAATGAAAATGGCCAATTTTCAACCACGAATAACTCAAAAAGTATTGAGTTTTCGAAAAAAAATTATAAGCGCCCCCAAGACAAAAGCACACATCGGCATAGGGTAGACTTTGAATAAGGAGATATTTTCAGGCTATTCCTAAAATTTCATTGAAATCCATGTAGTAGGATATAATTCGGAGGTAATAACTTGTTCTTGCTCTCATTGACTGCCCTATTACTTCATTTCGTTTAATTTAATTCGCCATACTAAATATTCTAGCTTTGAAGTCTATTGTGTGTAGTTTTCTTGTTGTAGCTTCTTCATGATCTTCACCTACAGCTAACACAGCAGCATCACCTGAAAAGATAGCTATTGTATCTAATTCAGGAATATCACCAATATGTAATAGGTACAGGACTGGTCCTATCACACTACCTTGTGGTATATCTGCATTGATATCATTTAATTCCGAGTAGGCTTCTTCTTGCTTAAACCTAAAAATTATATTTGAAATGTATGATTCCAATTATTGTGTGTATTTACATGGTAGTATCCTGCTTAATTCATATTTAAGTTCTTGGTGGCATCAGTAATACAGCAGAGCAAACTTACTTTACTTCTACTAACGTCTCTATTATTATATCCGTTTTCCTATGAACTTGGTCGATCGTTGAATGCCGTTCTCGAAAATCCAAATTGGTATAATGGAATTAGAGCCTTAGGGTCTATGTGATGTTTCTGCATTTTCGGCAATAGCTTCTCATATAGCTTCGAAATTACAAGTTAGTGAGAAAGTCGGCTTGTACGATGATACTGTATTTAGCTGCTTCCCGGTTTTAAGGATCATTATGACTTCTGCTACTTTCCATATCTTTAAAATATATATATCTCTTGACCCAATAAGCTTAATAAAAACTTATACAAATGACCTCGAAAGCCTATTGAATCTTTTAAGTCAACTACACGAAAATTTACCAAATAAGAGTCAAAAGCTAGATGCACCAGATTTCGAAACAAAATACTTAAATTCATACAACCAGCCACAAAACAGAATTCTAAAATGAATTTGAAAAAGATAAATAATGGCTGTCTCGATTTTCCAGTGGAACCTACGCAATATGCCCTCCAAGAACTCAAGACATACAGTAATCATAATCTTATATATACGGATGCCTCTAAAACCATGGAGGGAGTGGAAGTAGCATTTATGTTCAAGAAAACTAAAATATTAATTAAACCCCCGAAATTAACTTCCATTTTTTCAGCCAAGTTAACCGCTATCCTCAACGCAATAAATTTTGTGATAGAAAGTAACATGAAAAATCCTGTAATTATTACGGATCCCTAAGTTTTGTAACTGCCTTAACTGACCTATATCCTCTTCATCCAAGTCTACTACTTATTAAATCAGCATTACATCAATTGCAAACTATGAATATCAATGTCAACTTTGTATGGATTCCATCACATATCGGAATTGCTGGTAATGAAGAAGTAGATGCAATGGCAAAACTAGCAGTATTAAGCACGGAAGCTGTAGAAATTAGAAGAATTCCACATCTAGATGCAAAACCTGTAATCAAGAATTTGGTAATCAATGCTTGGCAAACGAAGTGGAATCAATCAACATCCAAACTGTGAAAAGTAAAACATTCAATACTACCTTGGAAATCGACCCCAAATATGCGATTACATACATCAAATCATTCTCTCTCGTCTGAGAATAGGCCACACCGCCATCACGCATAAACATCTGCTGGAGAGTGAAGTAAAACCACAGTGCTACGTATGTGATATTGTGCTCAATGTTCGCCACATTTTACTGGAGTGTCCTCTTTATTGCATGGAGAGACTTCAATATAAACTACAAGACACCTTACAAGCAATATTAAGTGATGGAACTGATATGATCAATTTGACGTCATACTTGTATTCTATAAATGTACTAAATAAATTGTAAACCTTTTAATTGTATTGCGCCAATGACCCTTTGAGGTTGAGGCATAAATAAATAAAAAAAAATACATATATCTTAATCTGAGTGAGGTATGTATAAGATATTTCAACTTTATTATGGCTTCTCTAGGGAGTTGTTTTAAGATTTCCCCACTAATTAAATCAAACTCAAGTCCTTTCCTGGGCTTAATGTTTGCATTTATTTCATTGGACACTACTTGTGGTGTATGAAAATGTTTCTAATTTATCTTTTTGAATCTAGCATTGTTCAATATAGTTTAATCTTTATGGAATCTAGTTTGCTACCATCTCTTAACTTCCTTTTTCTGTAATTAATTCTCCAATATTCTTGTGATAATTATTACTAGCATCTCCCTTTGTTTTATGTGTAATAAAATACATAGAGAATATAAAGAAGTTAAACAGTTTCTTTATACTTACTATAATGTTTTATTTAAAAAATAATTGATATAAATTAAGAAAACGATTAACAATAATTCAAATCATAATTGTTGAAGGATTACCTTTGTCTCCAAATATTTTTCCAGTGTACTCCTTGATTTCTTAGTATATTAAGAAATTTTCAAGCCACCGCTTCTCGCTATTTTGTATAAAGAGGCGGTATCCTCCATTTTCACTAGAAATGGAAATTATCCATTAATTATTTGAACGGATGTGCCTGCCAGATATTCTTGCCATTTTGTTCCATTTCCGTTGAACTCCACGGTTTGATGTTTGTGTGTTTATTTGTGATGTTTCCCTAATTTTACAACCATTTATTAGAGGCAATTTCTAGGGAAAATTAGAAACTTACATTGTGGTGAAAATGGAGCCATGACAACAGATCGATTAAGGTTAACTTGTATATAGGAAACACATCTGGGGAAGGAAAGAGCACATAACTTCAAACATAAATATTTTTAATTTCCATCCACAAAGAAGAATTTCCTCTAGCTGGCTGTATACCGTTAACACGTTGACGGACAGTGCGTCAGATGTATAAGCAAGTGTTGTGACACTATATGTATTTTGCAAAGTAGAATAGGGAAAAATGCAACGTCTATAGACGTTGTGTCACGTTACATAAATGAAAATTAGACGTCTATAGACGTTTTGTCTGCCAACGTGTTAAATACAAAAATTTGAAGAAAATTTTTCTGCGTAGAAGGTATATTTATTTTTAAAAAACTCCAAAAAAGGGCTACAAATACAATACAGAACGTTTTCGCTCTAAAGAGAGCATGATCAGTATTCTTTACAAGCTCTACATGCTAAGTCACCAAAAATACATCGGTTAAAACTGTTTAAATGTTAAATCCAGATGATGGATGAAATTACTAAGGATCTACTCTAAGGCATTATATGACCTTCCGGGTCTACCCCAAAATCCCGACAGCCAAAATCCCGACAGCCAAAATTCCAACAACCAAAATCCCGACAGCCAAAATCCCGACGGCCAAAAAACCGACAAGCCAAAATCCCGACAGCCAAAATCCCGACACGCCAGAATGCCGACAGGTTTGATAAGTTCCTCTTTAACATATAATTACATTTATTTCTGGTTTTTTGTTTATGGCCATCTCTTTTTTATTTTTTGTTACTAAACAAAAGTATTTACCATTTAATATGAACTAATTTTCTAAATAAAATTTCTAACATGGGTATATGAATTAGAATAGGATAGAAATATGCTTTATTGTCATGAAAAGTTTAACAATTTTATAGACAAAGCTTAGAAGAACCATAAATAAGAACAATAACAAATAACAAATACAATTTACTAAAATGATATAAATCGTCAATATAAATAAAAGATAATGAAGTGAAACAAAAAACAGTAACAATCTATTGCAAAATTTAAAAAAAATTAAGTTAAGTTAAGCTGCTGCATATGACACTCAAATATAGATTAAGATTCTACTTATAAATAAGAATACTGTACTTTCTTAGTTATTGGTTAAGAAAATCTGCTATTGAATAATATTATGGTCTTTCAGATAAATAGGCTTTAGTCATTTTAAGGAACTTGGGGAAAGATGTTGCAGATTTAAGTTGTAGAGGGAGATGGTTGTAACGTTTTTTTGCAGAATATAGTTTAGATTTCTAACTCACTGGACAGGATCGGTAAATAGATGTCAAAGGTAGAATTTCTGGTGGAATAGTCATGTCTAGGTCTTGCTGGAAAGACATGTAGATGTTTATGAATTAAGCAAACAGTTTCTAAAATATATAAAGAAGGTAGTGTTAGAATCCTATGATCTTTGAACTAGCTTCTGCAATGTGTTGTTCTTCTGAGGCCAAACAGATATCTTATTGCTCTTTTTTGTAATTTAAAATTAATATCGGATTGGGCAGCCGTACCAGAATCCCAAAAAGGGAGACCATATCGAAGATGCGACTTGAACAAAGAAAAATATGTTATTTTGGAAGAGGCTAAATTCATTTCCTTCGAATCAGACGTTATTTCAAAGCAAGCTGAGGATAGTTTTTTGCTTAACACATCAATATGAAGGGACCATTTAAGGTTGCCATCTAAAAAAATACCAAGAAATTTTACAGAAACAACGATACTGATTTGGCTGTTATGAAGAGGTAAGGGTTGAAGAGCTCCTTTATAGGATAATGCTACTACGTTAAAAGAGAGTAAATTTGAATCGGGCCAGGATTTTATTGTGAGTAAATCAGAAGTTATAGTAGCATGAAGAGTTGCGATATTTGAGTTGCTCCAAGTGATACTGGTATCATCAGCAAAAAAGAAAAATTTTCCCTCGATTTTTAAGCTAATGATGTCATTAATGAAGATAAGGAAAAGTAGAGGACCCAATACTGAACCTTGTGTTACCCCACATACAACATTTTTGAGGCTAGAGCCTTTATCATTTGCTCTAACCAGTTGTTTCCTATTATCCAAGTAAGATTGAAACCAGTTCGAAAAAATACCTCCAAGTCCATAGAAATCTAGTTTTTTTTATCAAAATGTCGTGACTTACACAATCAAAAGCTTTGGCATAATCACAGGAAACAGTGGCAGTGTGCAGATTATTGTTTAATGCTTGATAAACCTCATGTAGTACATAAAAGATGGCATCTGTGGTACACTTATTATTTAAAAAGTCGAACTGATTTTGGGATAAAATATTGTTTTCAACGAGAAAGGACATAAGTCGGGCTTTTATGAGTCTCACCATAATTTTGGAGAGTACCGGTAGTAATGCAATAGGTCTATAATTGTAGGCATTTGATTTTTTACCACCCGTATGAAGAGAAATAATGATGGCCGTCTTTAGGCACTCTGGAAATTAACCTTTCTCAAAACAATCATTAATTAGAGAGATGAGAACTCCCCACACACTGTCTGAGAGATTTGAGAAAATTTTTATGGATAGTCCATCGGTACTACAAGATCGGTACATACATCGGTACTACAGGCTTTTGATACTATTGATTGTTTGGATCAGTTCAGATTTATCAACCGGTCTTTTAAATAATGAATTCGAGACCTTTTCTGAATTAGGGAGATAGGAAATGGGATCTTGTTGTGACACAATAGTTGATGTTATATTTTTACTCACATTAACAAAGTATTCATTTAGATTTTCTGGGTCTGGAAGGAAAAATGTTTGAGCTGTGTGAGTTTTATTTCGAAGATCGTTTAAAATGGACCAAGTTTCTTTTACAACACTTTTAGGGCTTCTCAGACGATTTTGATAGTACAATTTTTTAGCTGATTTTATAAGTTTTAAATAGATTGCCCTGTACTTGGTGATATATTCAGTAACAGAGACGTTGGTAGTAAATTTCTTGATGTACAGTAGTGAACGCATATTTTTGGCTGATATGTGGACACCTTTGGTAGTCCAGGGTTTGTGATGTTTTGGCTTAATTGTGATTAAAGGAAATGCTTTATTGAAGATATAGACAAGCTTATTCAAAAGAAATTAAATTATTTTTTTTGCCAATATAGTCCAATAATATATTATATTCAAATCCTGAATTCAAGTTTACTTTCATTTAATAGATATTATCATGTCACTTACAACCTTCCACTTCAATAAGTATAGCTTTTATATTATAAAATGAATTGTTTAATGATTTTTTCTTTTAAAATACATAATAATTTTTAGTACCCGTACTTATTAGTAAGTAATTACTTTTTCAATTCCAGTACTCTATAATATGAAAAGGAAACAATAAATATTCAAAATGTAGTGGTAGGGAATATCTCGAAAACTAATGGCTTTATCGTTACGACTGAAGAGTATGCTATTTACATAGAAACTATTGGAGAATCGAAAAATTGGACTAAAATAGAAATTCCGCCAGTGGCGTAGAATTTGGAAAGGGTCAACCATTCACGTTCCCCCGTCGTACGCCTCTGGTAGTAGCCACAAACGTTTGTTTAACACAATTTAGTAGGGTATACAGTACTAGCACCACTTACCAAATTTCGTGTTGCTGTCCCATGCTTGTCAGGAAATATTAAAAAATAAATAAAATAAAAGTTTAACATGTATTTCGGCTATTATCAACTTTTGTACCAAGGTAAGTTAGCTTATATCGACCTATTTTAACTTCGGGAATCTAAGGTTAAGCTATGGCCCATTCTTTACCAAACACCCTGTATAGGATACTTTATATGGGAAATCTATTAATCTCTATGTTGTTCTTCAGAAAATAGAAAGTTCTTTGGAAATACCTCGAAATCTCTCTCTTCAATCTTGAGCCCCCCGGAGGGAGTGTAGTGGTCGAGTGATGTCGTGTTTTGTCCGTCTCCAAATATCTCTGTCTCTGGTCATTTCTTTTAACTCATGCATAGGTCTTTTGCATATTCCTGTAATTTGATCGATCCATCTTGTTGGGGATCTTCCTCGTGATCTTCGGCCTTCCACCTTACCTTGTATAATGAGTCTTTCCATATTTTATGTGTTTGCTCTCATAACATCTCCAAAGTATTTCAATTGTTGGAGATGAACTTTATTGGAGAGTCGTTGGCTAACTTTTGGCTCTCTTAAAATTGAATTATTTGTCCTATGGTCGGTCCAAGGAATTCGTAGCATTCGTCTCTAACAGAACATTTCAGTGGCGTCTATCTTTTTTTTCCGAATTTCTCAGGGTCCAAGATTCACATCCGTAGGTCAGTATTGGGAATATTAGGCAGCTGATCAACCTCATCTTTACCGCTCTTGAAATTAGACAATCCTTCCATACTGTGGTCATTTTTGCTGTGGCGACTTTTGCTAGATCACATCTACGTTTTATTTCTTCCTGTACTCACCCTGTGTTTGTGATTAATGATCCCAGATATAAGTATGAGCTCACAAACTCAAAACGATCAATTGTGGTTATGTGTGGCTGACTGTTATGTAGTCTATCTATTATCATGATCTTTGTCTTTGATATGTTTAATTGCAGAACAAATATTTAACTTTCGTTTTCAACCAGTCGTATAAGATCCATCAGCTCTGCTTGACTATTTGCAAGAAGGGCTGTGTCATCTGCTAAACGTAGGTTGTTTATGTTATGACCATTTTTTGAGATGCTTTTTTCCCATCCTTCAAGTGCTCTTCTCATAATATGTTCCCCATATATATTGAATAATTGTGGAGACAGTATACATCCCTGCCTGACACCCCGTTCTGGATGAAATTCGTTTAAAAGTGTGCCAAGCACTTTAACTGATCCAGTAGTGTGTTCGTATAGTTCAGTTATAAGCGAAATAAGGTGTTGTGGTACGCCTACTTCTTTTAGCATTCGCCACAAGTGTCTCCACTTAACCCTGTCGAACGCCATACGATAATCTATAAAGAATATGTACAGTGGAATATTGAATTCTCTAGATTTTTAGATTATCTATCTTATATTCAACAAGTGTTCTCGAGTACCTTTACCTTTGGTAAATTCAGTTTGCTCTTGTGGAATTTCTCTTTGAAGGAATATTTTTATTCTCCCATTGATTATATGTAGCATTATTTTACTGGCATGTGATATAAGAGAAGCAGTTCTATAATTGTCGCATTTATGGAAGCTGCCTTTTTATGAATTGTCGTTATTGTAGATTTTGTCGAGTCTTCAGGCCATTGTTTAGAATGCCATAATATGTTAAATAGTTAAATAAACTCTAGAAATAAGAGAGGTAGGAAACAAACCTTATTATTAAAGAGAATATATTTTTATTATCATTTGTATCTTTTGTATTGCTATTGTAGGATAATTTTCATAAATCACTGTTTAAAGTCCTATTATCAGCCATAATTAATATGTTGTGCGAAACAAATTACCTCAATACATTATAAAATTCCGTTTTCAATTTACCTAAATTTCCAAATAGATTAATGCCCCGGCAAGTAAAACCCAAGTGCCTCCCTTGTACCGCGTCACAGCCAGTTCATTTTTCAGTAGAGAATAATTTAATATCGTTAAGATTTATAATTGCAAAGTTGGGTTGATTCAGTCCGAGATGTAGCTCGAAAAAAACAAAATTTATCTAATTTTAAAGTGGAAATTTATTTCACGTATTTCCTGGAATGATTTATAGATTGGAAATTGGCTGAAATTCAATTCTTTCCGGCAAAAGCGTTGCTCTGTTTAAAATTAATAATTTATTTTGTGCACGGGAAAGTTCAAATAGAAGGTTGAGTTGAGATAAATTTGATTTGTCACAATATTAGTTCATTATTATTTATTAATTTGCATTTTAAAAGTATATAATTAACACCTAATTGAAAGAAATTTTTTAAAAAGTTTAAAATGCTTACTCAATCGCTAGACGAGGCAACGAAGCATTGAACCTAGAGATTTTGTGCACTAAGATGAATCGTCATGCAACTTGTTGCATTCGATTCGTGAGAGTCTCAGGCAATTTTATGAACTAAATTGATCTCCGACAAACATTTTTGTGCGTAAGAAAATGCATTTTCAAAGCGGATCTCGAAGAGATGGAAAATGAAAAATTTAGAACTCAGGAAATATTGACGGAAATGAGTTCAATTTTTATACTTGGGGGTTTTGGAGGTCACTGAACACGAATTTTATGACGGCGATGGTCTTCGAGATACCTGGTGCCCAGAGGGGAACTCGTCGCCTGGGACGACCGAATAATTCGCGGGACGATCGAATAATTCTCGAAATGAAGATTGGATTGAAAAATTGAAAAATAAGTGTTCAATATTTTTCAAAAATTTATCGAATGACACTAAACACGACCACCCACTCCACCCCCTGGTGGTAGGGTGGGGGTAAATTTAAAATCTTAAATAGAAATCACATTTGTTATTGCAGATTTGGATTGCCTACGTAAAAGTAAGCAACTCTTATTCGAGACATTTTTTAGAATTGTGTATAGATGGCGCTGTAATCGGAAAAAACCATTTTTTCGTGATACCATAGGTAAATTATAGAAACGGTCTAATATCCCGAGAAATACACTTCAAAATAAAAACCAAAAAATACGTCCTTTATATTTTTTAAGAACCTATCGAATAACATAAAACACGACCCTCCACTCCACCCCCTGGAGGTGGAGTCAGGTGTACCTTTAAAATCTTAAATAGGAGCCCCCATTTTTTATTGCATATTTGAATTCGTTACGTAAAAATAAGTAACTTTTGTTCGAGACATTTTTTCGAATTATGGATAGATGGCGCTATAATCGGAAAAACACTATTTATTAGCGCCATTTATTAACAATTCTAAAAAATATTTTGAATAAATATTACTTATTTTTTTCATGAGGAATCCAAATCTGCAATAAAACATAGGGATTCCCATTTAAGATTTTAAAGTTAACCCCCACCCCACCTCCAAGGGGTGGAGTGTAGAGTCGTGTTTGATGTTATTCGATAGGTTCTTGAAAAATATTAAATACGTATTTTTTGGTCTTTTATTTGGAAGTGTATTTCTCGAGATATTAGACAGTTTCTATCATTTACCAATGGTATCACGATAAATCGTTTTTTTTTTCGATTATAACGTCATCTATCCACAATTCGAAAAAAATTGTCGAATAAAAGTGGCTTATTTTTAACTAAGCAATCCAAATCTGTAATAACAAATGGGCGTTTCCGTTTAAGATTTTAAAGTTACCCCCACCCCACCTCCAGGGGGTGGATTGGGTGGTTCGTCTTTAGTGTCATTCGATAAATTTTTGTAAAATATTAAACGCGTATTTTTCAGTATTTCGATCCAATCTTCATTTCGCGAATTATTCGATCGTCCCGCGAATTATTCGATCGACCCAGGCGACGAGCTCATAAAATTTGTGTTCACTGACCTCCAAAACCCCTAAGTATAAAAATTGAACTGATTTCCGTCAATATTTACTGAGTTCTAAATTTTCATTTTCCATCTCTTCGAGATTTACTTTGAAAATGCATTTTCTCATCCACAAAATTTTTTGCCAGAGATCAATTTATATAATAGCGCTGCAGGCCTCAGGGGCCCATGGCTTAAAATTTTTCAACTGTCTTTCTCCACTTTACTCTGTCCAGGGCAGCTGTCTTCCAGTTTACAACGCCTGCTCTTTGTAGATCCTCTTTGGCTGCTTCCAGCCACTTTTTCCGCGGTCGACCCCTCCTTCTTCTTCCCTCACCTCTTAACAATATACTCTTCGCCCTCGGTCCCCTTACATCCTTTCCACATGTCCTAGCCAGCGAAGTCTTCTAGTTTTTACCATATGGCTGATTACTGGCTTCCCAAACAGTTCTTGAACTTCCACATTCGTCCGTCTTCTCCATTCGTTCTTTCCCACTTTCACACCACCGAAAATCTTTCTCAGCACACTCTGTTCTTATCTTTCCAATGCATTTTCTTCTCTCTTATTCAGAACCCAACATTCACTACTATACAGTACTGTAGGTTGTATCACCGTACTATATAACCGCAATTTTGCTGCTCTTGAGATAAGACTACTTTTTAAAAGTATGCTCAATGCTCCAACTGCTCGTCTTCCCTTCGCAATTCTTTTTTCAATTTCTGGAACTTCGTCTCCTTTCTCTGTTACAGTGACCCCTAGGTATTCAAATTCTTTTACTTTCTCGAAACAATATTCTTTTCCATCGTTATCTATTCTAATTTTCAAAACCTGTTCTTCATTTAGTGTATCTCCCATTTCCATAAATTTTGTTTTGTGTTCGTTAATTTTCAGACCGTACTGCTTAGCTTTTCTTTCAAAAAGGTTAAATACTCTTAGCAGTTCTCTTTTTATTCTTGTTATCAATACTATGTCGTCTGCATATGCAAGTACCTGAGTTCTTCTATCATGGATCGTACCTTGCGTTCTGATCCCGCTCTCCCTGAATATTGCCTCTAATACACAATTGAAAAGGACCGTTGATAGAGGGTCTCCCTGCTTCAAACCTCTTCGTAATTTAAACTTTTCTGAGAGGCTACCCTCCAGTGCTACTCGATTTTCTGTTCTCTCGAGTGTCATTTTCACCAGTTTGACCAACTTCTCCGGTATCCCAATTAACCGAAGTGCATGATAAAGGCGTTTCCTTACGACTGTATCATATGCCTGCTTGAAGTCTATAAACAGGAGCTTCATATTTAGCTGTTGTTCGTAGGTACCGCACTGTAACATCTTTAGTACGAAAATCTGATCGATGGTAGATCTTCCTTTCTTAAAACCACCTTGATATTCTCCTACCTGCACACTAATATATCTGTCTAATTTTTCACTTATAACCTTGTCAAGGACTTTATAAATTACATCAAGCAAAGCGATACCTCTGTAACTTTCACATTGAGATTTATCTCCCTTTTTGAATATCGGGCATATTACAGCCTGACTCCATTATCTCGGCATTTTTTCCTGATCCCATATCATCTTTAGTAGGCTGCATATTCTCTTTTCTAATATTTTACCTCCATGTTTAATCATTTCTCCTGGAATGTCGTTGATACCCGCACTCTTGTTGTTCTTTATGCTTCTTAAAACTTCCATTATTTCCTCGTCTGTTGGCGGCCCCACTACATCCTCTTGGTTGTAGTTTTCTTGTATCACTTCCATCTGAACCTCGTCATTACCTTCCTGCCTCTCATTTAGCAGTTCCTCAAAATGCTCTCTCCATCTATCCAGTTTTCCTTCCTTGTCGCCTATTAGGTGCCCCTCTTTGCTCCTGTAAAAGTTTTGTCCTCTTGAATACTGTTCTTTACTTCTTTTTGCTTCTTGGTAGAAATTTCTAATGTTCTTATTGATATAGTGTTGTTCAATATCTTCAAGCTTTTTACTCATGTGTTCCCGCTTTTTATATCTACACATTCTTTTTGTGTTTCTCCTCTCTTCTTCATATTTCTTTCTATTTTTTTCACTAGGCTCATCTATCATTCTTTGTCGTGCCTGATTCCTTTTCTCTAACCTTTTCCTACAGTCATCATCAAACCATTCTTTTTCCTGTTTTCTACTTACTTGTCCCAGGTGCTTACTTGCTGATTCCTTCAAAGATTCCTCAATTTCTGTCCACTCCGTTTCTATATTGTCATGGTACTGCCTACCTCTAAGCTTGTCCGTAATTTCCGCTTCAAAGCTCTTTGCAATGTCCTCGTTGTTCAATTTGGCAACATCGTATTTTTTTCGACTTTCCAATTGACCTCTCGGTTTCGGCATTCTTTCTCTTATTTTTGCTATCAACAATATATGATCGGAATCCATATCAGCTCCTCGATAACTTCGTACATCTGTTATTTGTTTAGCATGTTTAGCTTCAATCAAAATATGGTCAATTTGATTCCTTGTTTGGCCATCTGGCGAAATCCATGTCTCTTTATGTATTGCCTTATGATCAAAGTATGTACTCATTATTCTCATATTATAGTCCTGTGCAAAGCCTATCAACATATTGCCGTTGTCGTTACTTTTCTGGTGCTTACTCCTTCCACCTGTGGTCTTCCTGTACCTGTTCTCATTACCCACTTTAGCATTAAGGTCCCCTATAATTATTTTAACATCATACTTTGGAATTTTATTGTAAACCCGTTCTATAATATCATAGAATTCATCTTTTGTTTCTTGATCTTTGGTTTCTGAAGGGGCATGCAAATTAAATAAACTTAGCTTTTTAGTCTTACCTCTGATTCTCAGCATACAGCTCCTTTCTGATAAAGCTTCAAAGGCTACCACTGCCTTCTGCAGCCTCTCACTTACCACAAAACCTGTACCCAGCATTCTATCGGCGCCTCCACTATTGAAAAAACTCTAACCGTCCACTGATATCACACTGTCACCCTTCTGCTTCGTTTCTTGCATTGCTAACACATCCAACTTATACTGCTTCATTACTCTCACTATCTGCTTCAAAGCACCAGCTTCATATGTACTCCTCATGTTACAAGTTCCTATTCTAAGAATGGGCTCGTTGTTTCTCTGTTTTTTCCCTCTTTCTTTGTCATTCGTGTGTTCTCTCAGATCCTTGTTCATAGCCATTTTTTTGTCATCTTGTCCCCTCCACGCGGCCTCGTCTAGTTTCTTGGTTGGTCCAACTTTCCGTCTTTTCTGTTCCATCTCCAAGTTTTTCCTTCTATTATGAGCTTCCTGAACCCCAGCTTCACTGCCTTGCCCTCGCTCCTAGCTTCTTGAGGTTTTTTCCGTAATTCGCTCTTCATTTCCATCTCTGCTACTGTTAGATCATCATTTATATAAATCCGTTCTTCCTTAAAATCTCTTAATTTTTTTTTATTTTGCATTACCTTCCTCTTGTCCGCGGTTTCCAAGTGCAGTAAACATTTTTCCTCTCCTAATTTTACAGCTGTTTTAATATCCACTTTTATATTCATGGTCTTCTCAATCAGGTTTTCCATCACCTCTTTTAAAATGTCTGAGTCCTGTGTATCTATCTTAGCACCGGTTATAAGCACGTTGTCTTTTTTGCTTTCTTTCTCTAAATATTCAACTCTACTGGTTAAATTTCGTACATCTCTTTTTGCTTGCTCATTTTTTTTTAATTTCTTCGTTTTCTTTCATAATTTTTTTATTTTCTTCCCTCAATGCTCTAATTTCTTTTGCATAAATCCCTTGTTCCCTTTTAATATCCTTCACATCGGATGCTAAATCTTCCAACAATTTCATCACCCTGTCTATTTTTCTATCAGCTCCCGTCTTTTCTGGTGACCGCTCTACTCTGCGGCTTCTTTTAAATGGGTTACTTTCATCGTCCTCTCCTTCCTCTCTCCTTCTTTTGCCTTCATCCGTTAGTTCATCCGACGACATTTCAGTAACTTTTCACACGCCCCCGGTACACAAAACTTTTAACACGATAGCGTAAAAAGAGCTCGTCGCTTCCTCCGCGTGGAACTCGTTCTCCTATCCACCGTATTAAAAGCAGTTCCTACCGTATTAGTTTTTGCACGTTCTTATCACCTTTTAATGGGTTTTCGAATATTGTTAATGATTGTATACACTAAAACTAAACAATATGAACTTCGCAATTTCTTTTTGTTCTAAAACAATTAGGCGATTGCCACAATTCCGTAATCACTTTACGCCAACTATTCCGCTCTTCGGTAAAAAGTACCCGTATTAAATACTCGAAACAGCCCGTATATCCTGGGTAAATATCTGGGAGTACCAAATACGTCCGTTCTTTAAGAATTCTGACATTGAACTAGATACCTCTGGGACTATCGCCGTCATGAAATTTGTGTTCACTGACCTCCAAATCCGCTAAGTATAAAAATTGAACTGATTTCCGTCAATATTTCCTGAGTTCTAAATTTTCATTTTCCATCTCTTCGAGATGTACTTTGAAAATGCATTTTCTCATCCACAAAATTTTTTGCCAGAGATCAATTTAGTTCACAAAATTGCCTAACACTCTCTCGAATTAAATGCAAAAAGTTGCATGACGATTCATCTTACTGCACAAAATTCCTAGGTTTTGGGCTTTTTAGTGCTTCGTTGCTTCGTCTACGCATTGAAATGAACGTAACAAAGTATTGAATAAATCAAGTGATTTTTATGTTTAAAATGAATTTATTCTTCTTCTTTTTTACTGTCTTTACAGTGAGTCTTTGCCACATCTAGTATATCTTCTACGATCTTGCGCTTCCATTTCCCTTTGTTATTTCCCGCTCCATTTCTAGGTAAATCAGCTTCAACATCATCCTTTCACCTTTTTCTAGGACGGCCTACTGACCTATCATCTGGTCTCTCAAGAAACACTGTCTTCAACACTATATCTTCCTCTCATCTTACCACATGACCTGCCCATCTTATCCGGTTAACTGTTATATGTTTGACATTATTTTCAGTACCATACAGTCACTAATCCAGCATTGCGGCGCCTTCTCCACTCTTCTGTCAATTCATCGTTTTGAGGGCCAAATATCATTTTGAGAGCCTTCCTTTAAAATACCAGCAGCTTATTTATTTCCCGCTGATGAAGAGTACATGTTTCACTTCCATATATGTAACAACTGGTGGCGAATAATTGACATGTACAATATTAATTTAGATTGTCTTTTTAGCAGCTTAGATCTTAATAATGATGATAGGGAGTATAATGCTCTATTCTCCGCAGCTATCATTGCTGAAACCTCTCTGTCTCGTAACAAGTTTAACTACCTGTATAAATAAAAGTAAGCACAAGGTCAATGGTTTATTAACGTTATATTTTTTTATTTATTGTCAAAATTTTGGTAAATGGTTGTGTTGCTAATTTGCTTTATATTGAATAGAGGGTGAGTCAAAACGCAAGTACATTATTTTCTCAGTAATTTTAAATAGAACACCTTGTATTTTATATCATTATCGAAAAGTACCATTACCATACTATAATTTTTGTATAACATTCCCTATGTGTAAATTTATTAGTTTTCGAGATATTTTCAATTTTCAAAATTATTAATAATTACGGGTCTAAATCTTTCCAAATTTTAAGTAAGCCATGACTGAATAATTGTCTAAAACTTACAATTTACGATTACTGATTATCAATCTGTAATCAAAGTTGGCTACAATTTTTGTTACTAACTTTTATTACTATCTAATACTTATAACGGATATACAAAGCTTTACCCCACTGACCAATCACACTGTATGGATAAATCGATTTTTTTAAATGTCAAACTGTTTTAAAAATGTGACTAATGCAATGATATTTTAAGTACGTTAGTAAATCGATATGCCTCAGTGGCATTAGACTGCAGATGGTCCCCGGTTGGAACCCCGCTGTTGCGTATCTTTTTTTAATTGTTTTAATAAATAATTAATAGTTATTTATGATATAAGTGTTAAAAGTACACGTTTACGGCACGCATGTGAAAGTTTGCATAATGAGCGATAGCGAGTTCTGCAATTCACATGAGTGCCCTAAAAATGTACTTTTTAACACGCATATCATACAATATTTTTTCTACAAACGTAATTACAGGACAATATCTACAAAAACTTTTACTTGAACTTGATGACATTCCATTTTTATATTTTTTTGACATTACATCAAAATTGCCTATACGGTCAATACGAACTGCAGTGCCTTAAAAATATTTTAAAGCACTAGTGCCTTAAAGTAGCATTTTTAACGCTCGTATGGAGTGCTAAAAATTGCATTTTTAACACGGTTGTAGAAAAAAGTTTATATACTTAAAATTATATTTACCATTTTGAACAACCGTGGTGTTATAAAAAATACTATTTTATACTAGTGTAATTTTTGGAATCATAATTATAAATAGCAGTTAATACACCTACTAAAAATTCATATTTTATAAGTTATTTATTCTTTCCAAAAATGTTGTGTCCTATATATACAATAACAAAACCGTGATATTATAAAAAGTACTTTTTTATTAGAGTGTAATTTTTGGAATTTTAAGAATTTTATCGTTAAATCGTTTATATCGTTAAATTGTTTTATATTCTTTCCTATAAATAATAAAAAGGTTTTATTATAAAAAAGTTATTTTTTATAAAAGTGTAATTATTTTAACTCTCACCGCAGGTCCGATTGGAACTCACGACTTCTAAGTTTTAACGCGGAGTAAATTAAGGCCCTTACCATTGTGTGGCCTAGGCATTAGTTTCTTATTTATTATTACAATATGCTGTATTACAACAAGGCCCTGTACAAGCAGGCGTATGTAGGGTAAGAACGTGTACCTCTGGACATTTCACAAAATATTGCTTTTGGATTTTTTTATTAGACAAATTATACTGCTAAGAAAAAAATCTTTTAGTGCAACCTATTTATCAGACTGTTTTGAATTATTGTGAATTTTGTATAATCTATAAGTTGCACCATTTTAAAATCAACATGCATTTGTTAAAATACTGTCATATTGTCCAAAGGGACAGCACCTACGTCTACCTTTGGACTGGTTTGTATGTACCTTTGGACAGAGGTTGTACCTTTGGACGTATAAAAAATAATTACGAATAAGTGTTATATATTTTTTAATGATCATAAAAATGGATAGTCAACTAAAATATTGTTTATTACTAATAATAACAATACTATTACAATATTTTTCAATGAGTATATTAAAACATATTATAATTGTCAAAAGTTACATTGAATTTAATATGAGAAATAAACCTTTTTGATTCTCCCACGCTTTGAGGCAGTGGTAATTTAAGCACTATGTCTTGAAAATCGACTGCATATGGTTCTTCTTTTCCTTCTATGAAGTGAAAGTTTTGTTAAGTCTTCTCATAAAATTTTACAATATAACTAGTATTATTATCAATCGTTTCTAGCACTTTAGCTACGTAATGTTTAACTAACTTTTTAGAACAGAGCTTAACCAAAATAAAGTCTTCTACTACTATGTCAAGATCTATTTCTGATTGAAACTAAGGAAAATCATGTTCTTCAACCATATTATCACAATCCATTTCATCAAACGTGTCACAGAAAGGTATTTGATCGTCATCTTCACTATCAGATGAAGAACTAGAAGGAAGTTTATACAGCTTCTTTTTTACCTTTTCCTTAGGTTCTTTTTCTCTTGGCGTTGACTTTTTCTTTCTGTTTAGCAGCTCTGACATAATAGCAAGTTTCTCTGGTGTACTGGTTAAAATTCTAGTTTTTCCTTTCTTACGCATTCCTCTGCCTTGCAAATCTTTTCTAGCTGGCGCTTTTGGAAACGGAGCTATAGACTCTATAGAGATATTGAGAGGCAGATCGGTTACAGGTGATGTATATTCACTCTGTGGTGCAGCTAAAGACCCTGAAGTTGGATAATCAACTTGAAAAGAAGTGGACGGAACAGGATTAGAAACGGAAGTAGACGGGGTAGATAAATGTTCAGCTGGGATTAAAGTCAAACAATTGGAAGTTGATGATGTAGATTTATCAGCCATTGTTGTCTCCGGTCGATCTGTGATGTACGATTGCAGATATTCCTCTTCTGTAAAAATATTGGTGCTAACTGGCCACAAACCTGTAACCTCAAAACTTTTTACAATATTTTTTGGTGTGAATGCTTGTAGATAAGCTTTTCTTGCAATGCCTGCAACGTCATAAATACTTATTGGTTTACCAGGATTACTTAACATCCAGTCTTCTGCAGTTTTTTGGTAAAAAGTTTTGTATGGACCAAAAACTGCTCGGTCCAAGGGCTGCATTTTGTGCGATGTATGTGGATAAATTGTTAATAAAACTACACCGGAATTTTTGGCTTTATCAATTACGTCTATTGAAATATGCGTATCATGATTGTCCATGACAATCAGTATCGGCTTTTCCTGGGTAGGTTTAGTGTAAGATATTACGTGTTCCAAAAATTGCAGAAAAATCTTTGCTGTTGACCATCCTGAAGGACTTGCTGCCCCAATGCATCCAGGTGGACCTCCATTTGTCATGTGATGCGATCTTTATAGTGCACACGAGGAAATATAAATAATGGCGGGATAGTTTGACCTGCTGCATTTACGCAAGCTATCATTGAAATATTAATTCCTCTTTCTGCGGAGGTTAAACTCCCAAGTTGTTTAATGGTCTTAGGCGCTAATATTTTATCTGCGCGAAACTATGATATCATTAATACTGGTTACCAAATTATGTTGCTTTTTCATATAATTGTGTAACGTAGATTTACTTATATGCCATTTCTTCGCCACGCTACGTATAGGTGCATTATTCGTCAAAACTTCATGCAATGCCTCCTTCAATGACTCTCGTGGTACATGTTCCCGCTTTCTACCAATTTTACTGCGTGGCACTGTAACAAATTATTCTCGTTACAAGAATTACTCACGATAAAAACGTTCTTGTACCTTTGGACACGTCCAGAGGTACAAGCAACGGTGTGTCCACAGGTACAAGCAGCGCATATTTAAAGTTTTAAACACGATAATCTATTTTAGGTTAAGATGCAACTAAAAATATTATGCATAAGTGTTATCTAGATTATCACTCTTTATTATGATATCAAAAGTTTTGCAATAACTACAGCGATTGCCAAAATAAATGTTGGTGAATATTCCTAATAAACTTACTTTTATCAATAAAAATTTTCAACACCAACTGGGAGCTCTAAACACACAGTAACAAACACGTTTTTCATACACTGTTGCCAACTCTACATAAAATATTATAACTGACGCTTTGTAGATTCATACTGTTTGTAGTTTTCGAAATACTTAAGTTGTCCAAAGGTACAAACGTCCAGAGGTACACGTCCTTCCCCTATTTGAGGTATAAAATAGGTAATATCGATGGCCCCCAGAGGTTGAGTAAAAGCTATATTATAAGTTTGTCCCCAAAGTTTGATCATAAACGTAACAATGCTCTCTATCGGATCCCTTTTCTTTAAAAGTTCTACCCTATTGACCTTCAGTTTCTAGAAATATTACGTCCAGAACCGGGTTTCACGACAATAGTCGATAGACAATAGAAATTTTGTTTTCAAAAAAAAGTACAAATAAAATAATTATTACTTGAGAAAAGTACTATACAGGTTGATTGATTAGTGTGAGGAAGCTCAGTAGATCTGTTACAGTAAAAATTACAAAAATAAGTTATTGACAAAAATTGTAGGCAGCTTTAAACTCCACATTTTAAAATTAATTACAATCTTAAAGGGTGTTCCATAAGATGGTGGCAGACCAAACTTATGTTTTTTTAAATGGAACACCCTCTATTTTATTTTAAATTTGAATTCTACTTCACTTCCACATCACAACAATGTAAAGTTTTATTATGGTATAGCGGGTATTTAAAAAGTTATAACCAATATTACCTGAAAATCGTATGGAGTTTAACTCCCTATATAATTAAAAAAGAGTATAGGAACATTGATCTATTGCAACCATAGTTTTTTAATAATTGTTAAAAATTATAAAACATAGTCGTTTGCATAATATTCGTTAAATCAAATACAGAGTAAGTCAAAATTCAACTACATTATTTTCTTGGTAATTTTAAATAGAACACCCTGTATTTTATATCACTATCGAAAAGAACTAATATCGTACTTCAAATTTTATGAAGTACTCCCTATACCTAAAGTTATCAGTTTTCTAGATATTTTTATTTTTCCATCAACGTATTAATTTGGTAGATATTTTAACGTTATTGTGAGTTGGCCATGAACCAATGCGGTTAAATCGATCTTTCAATTTTTTAAATGTATCTATCTTGTCTAGGTTACCGCCTATCTGGAAACCGTTCTTGATAAATTCTAGCTGATAGTAATGAATTTTTATTGCATTCCCCCAAAATCCAGATCATATCTACCATTCCATCAGTAGTAAAATTCATTATTGCTTATTTAAATTGAATTAATTACTGAATTACTAAATAATAATTGTTGCTAATTTACGGTGTACCCCAATACTGAATTAATAAACAATAATGTCAAACTGTCAGTTTCTGACAAATCAATCATGGCCAACTCACAATAATTATTGGTAAACGTTAAAATATCTACCAAATTAATACTTTGATGGAAAAATAAAAATATCTAGAAAACTGATAACTTTAGGTATAGGGAGTACTTCATAAAATTTGAAGTACGATATTGGTACTTTTCGATAGTGATATAAAATACAGGGTGTTCTATTTAAAATTACCAAGAAAATAATGTACTTGCATTTTTACTTACCCTGTATTTGATTTAACGAATATTATTAAAAAGAATATGTTTTACAATTTCTAACAATTATTAAAAACTATGGTTGCAATAGATCAATGTTCCTATACTCCTTTTTAATTATACAGGGAGTTAAACTTAATACGCTTTTCGGGTAATATTGGTTATAACTTTTTAAATACCCTGTATAACATAACAAAAGTTTATATTTTTGTGATGTGGAAGTTAAGAGGATTTCGAATATAAAATAAAATACAGGGTATTCCTTTTAAAAAAACATAAGTTTGGTCTGCCACCATCTTATGAAACACCCTGTAAGATTGTAACTAATTTTAAAATGTGGAGTTTAAAGCTGCCTACAATTTTTGTCAATAACTTTTTTTTTGTAATTTTTACTATAACAGATCTACTGAGCTTCTTCACACTAATCAATCACCCTGTATATAATATTATTACGATATAAATAATTTTTTTATTATAGGTTATTTACTACATGCAATCAATAAATAAAAATTATAAGCATGTTTGTTGTTTGTTCAGTGATAACAAAGACTCCACTAGTCTCTTAAATTATTGAAATGTGCCCTGTAAGGGTAAGTACTTCACTGCACTGCACTCCACTTCACTTCACTGCTTATTCTAGAACCTGTATGGTAGCTCCAATGGTTTGTGCCTCTTCAGTCTCCGAGTCTGCTCACTATTATCTAGCAGGTTTAGTGCAAGATTGTTTGGGTGGTTTTCTAATTTTACCAAATAGCGGCTGCTGTATTCGCTTACTCTCTCCTTAACTGTCGCTACTTGGAGATCGTCTCGGATTTCTCTGTTTGGTATAAACCAAGGTGCATTTGTTATGGTCCGTAGTACCTTCGACTGGAAGCGTTCCAATATCTCTATGTTTGAGTTTGTAGCCGTACCCCATAGTTGTACACCATATATCGGTTTTAAGGCTACTTTATAAACCAATAATTTGTTTTTTAATCTAAGTTTTGACTGTCTTCCCAATAGCCAGTAGTATTTGCTGAGTTTCAAGCCAAGTTGTTTTCTTTTGTTAAAAATGTGCTTTCTCCAGGTTAGTCCTTTGTCCAAGTGCATCCCTAGATACTTGACGCTGTCAGATTGAGACAGATCTTGTGCATTTAGTTAGTGTAACAGGTGGCACTGTACCTCTGCATTTAGTAAATGTAACCTGCACTGATTTTACTTAATTGATTTTGATTCTCCAGTTTCTTGTCCAGTCCTGAATTTTCACTAGATGTTGTTGGAGAATTTATAAATTTATAAAAAAGATAATAACGAATTATTAAGAGCGTAGGCGTCAAACTTCGGGTCAATGCTTTTTAAATGCATTCATTTATTTCGAATCCTGAGAAAACTAATAAGTATTTAAATGTTGCATTGGTTGCATATGCGAGTTTATTTTGAATGAAGTAAAGATACACGTAGTACTCGCAATCATTTACTGTACTCCTCGAAATCATATTTTATACTGCGACGATCGGTTTAGCATTCTAAAATTTGCAGAACATTATCACAACAGTTACAAGTAAACTAAATAATGCAAACAAAAAACCAGAGGTAGAACATTGTCTGGTTGTTATCAAAGACTATAAGATCAAGCCAATATTTAAAAATGTATAAAATTACAACCACAGAAATACAAATATGCACGCACACATAGAAGCAAACACTCATATATGTCCGCATACACACGAATATGTATGTGGTCTAAAAAATTGTGCAACGTAACAGAGTTGTACTTACATGCCGATACAAGGAGTGATTCTCAAGTCTTGACTAACATGATTTCTTGCTCAATTTATGCTAATAGGGAATTGATTGGATAGAAGGACAATGCTGCATAGGTTAACGAGTATATGGGCAAATTATTGACGCTAGAGAGAAAAGTGGCGAAAGACAACAAATCCGTGTTTGACATTTATTGTTTCATAAAAACATGTTTCATTCCATCATACAAACAATCTCATCTGATGAGATGGTCGGATGACCTAATAAGATACGCAAGGACCAGATGAACAGGATTGGCACTAAACCGAGAAGAGTGGAAAAAAAGGGAGGCCTACGTTTAACTTTAGACAAATGAAGGGCAATAGATCAATAGATAGATAGCTCTGGAGGAAGAAGCTTTCTTTTGTATTTACATAGGAAGTTGTTGTTCTCGGATGCATACATTGCTCATATTTAAGGCCTTGTCTCCTGGTTTAATTCTTGATGCGAACTATTCTGCGGTCTGAGACATATCTACAGTCCTCTACTTGGTTTTTAAGTTTCTGCTTTACTAATATGGCGACTCCGTGTGAAAGTGTAAAGGTGTTACTGTCAATAAGTTTTTCTGAATTTACAATATACCTACTGAGGATGAATATGGTAGTATATAAAGTGCATTCGCCTATAGTGAACGGGTGGCTCACCATGTTAAGCGTTTATGTCCTCAACACCTGTACTTATAATATAAATATATTATATTTTCGTAGTATGATTTTTAGGCCATTATTTTAAATTGTTTCCGATTTTGACCTAAACTTAGGGAAGAGGAAATATTAAAAATTGATCTTTACAGTTAAACATATCAAAAGTACCGGATATTGTGTGTAATAAAAACGGTGTAAGATAAACTAAAAGAAAGAAGAGAGCTAGATGTACGGCAAATATCTTTTCTGAAAAATCTATTAAAGATTATGATACAGGAAAAAGAAGAATATGCTACATGAAAAAATGTTTATTAAGCTACTACCAAACTAGATATTTCTGGGTTTAATTCAATAAGACAGGGTGGGCCAAAGAAAACAATCCACCGATATTTGGCGGTATTTATTAGATTTTAAGGAAATGCTGAAACAGGTCGATTTTTGATCTAAGGGGGACACATTTTAACGGTACATACATCTCTCATTTATCAACCCCCTCCCTTCCACTTCCCACACCCTTTATTTTTAAATAGAGAATAGGCGTCGTGTGCTAGCTCATTTGAAAGGTTATTCAATTCTCTATTCAGTAATATAAACATTAACATAATTATTTTTACAGGGTGCCCAAGAAAAAAATATTTTCATTAAATTATTTGACACAAATAGAAGAATGTATGTAATTTATTTAATTCAAAATACATTCTACTGATGTCACTAAACAGAAAAAAAAATGTGTGCGTACATTGTACGCACGTAAGAAGTTATACTTCTATTTATGATTTCATCGAAATTAATATACCTTAAACAGTTTATTTATATTTTATTTAAATATTAAACTAATTTTAATACTTACTACTTTCCAAAAATTTTTATTAAAACCATACCAAAAATAAAAAAAATAAAAGAATAAACCATACACAAACACATTGAAAAATGCCACAAATGATTTCTGAACAATAATTGTTGGCAAAAATTTTAACTAAATACGTATTTTCTGAAAAAAAAATATTATATAATAAATATACTTACAATCATAAAATAAAATGTATAAAAAAAATAAAAAAATAAAAATTTGCATTGGGGATCGATCCCGCATATTTTAGGCAGGGACACGGACCGTACCGCTAAAAACAGAAAACCGAACCAAAACCGATATTTTTTAGTGGACCATAAACGAAACTGAACCCTTATTTGATTAAATAAAATTTTTGGAACCGAACCGTAAGACTTAATTTTTCAAACGGTTTTATCGGTTTTTTTCGATTGTGTTGTTTATAATATTGTTTATTTTTGTTTTTGTTATAAGTTAATGCAAACAATTTTGCAGTGTTTTCTACTTTTGGTAATAAATAAAAAATACATTTCAAGATGTTTTATTACTTTTTAAAGTCAACTCAAGAACAAAAACTCTATTATAATAATTTCTTCTTTTAATTCTGGTCAACAAATGTTTCTGAAGTTGTTGAGGAAAATAAAAATTTTTGTATTTCAGAATATTATCAAATACTTTATTTAACAAAATTGATGCCGTTTTAGCAAATTCTAAAATAATAAAATTAATCTATCCATTGTTAACTCTTGCACCTGATCATCAGTGGTCACTAATTGATAATCAGTGATAAATATTTTTGGAGTTGGTGATGGGAAAATATAATTTTAATAGTGTCAACAATAAAATCAGATTATGTAATGAGATACAGAGATATACATGAATTAAGCCATATTAGTAGGGGAGCCCAAGCGGGGATTTTTACAGTTACTCGAGCGCGTCACATGGGGAGAAACCTTGTACTCTGTAAATGTACCCCTACCATATAGTGGATCTTAATACAGAAGAGTTCTTTAAGGGGGGAAAAATCTACTCTTAGAAAAACTCGAAATTATCAGATTAAGATAAGGTAAGTTAAGTAAATGCAGGACAGTGTATATTAAAAAAATCTGACGGTTTGAGCGGGCGTAAGAAAATGGGTGTCACAAAGCTTCACAAGAAAAAAGCAAATATTTCGAGAAATGAATGACAGATCTAAAAACTTAAAAAAAACTTGCTTAATATTTTTCAAAAATCTGTCGAATGATACCAATCACGACCCCCCCCCCACGGAGAGAAATGGGCGGTAAATTTAAAATTTTAAATAGAAGCCCCCATTTTTAATTGCAGATTTGGATTCCTTACGTAAAAATAAGTAATTTTTATCAGACATATTTTTTCGAATTATGGATAGATGGCGCTATAATCGGAAAAAACGATTGTTGGAAATGGAAAATTAAATAAAAAAAATGGAAAGTTCCCACTTAAATGAAAATAAACTTTTTTTGGTTTTAGGACCTAATCTTCACAACCAAATGGGACCCCATAACGCTCGAGTAACTAAAAATTTAGCATACTTTCCTCCCCTACTATATATCTTACATAAAAAATTTTATATAGAGAAATTACATTAAAATTTTTATAACTTTTTTATCAGACTGTGAAATTTAAAAATTTGTAGGAACCGAAAAAAACCGTTTGGACCGAAAAAATTGGTCAGAACCGAATCGAAATATTTTAACAAAACCGGAACCGGACCGGACCTAAAATTTTGAATTTTACTAGAACCGGAATCGGACCGGAACCTTTTATTTCATTTCGCTCCGGGTCCCTGATGTTAGGGCGGTTGGATTTAAAACCCAAGCATCTTAGATTTTATCCACTTTGACACACTCGTTATGTGGGAAGATAGTCGAAGGAACGTTTTAGACTTTTGACAGTTCTGAATATAATGAAATTATAATTTGATTTTTGTCGTATAGTTTGATTTTTGTGGAATTAAAATATTAAAATACAACGAAACACACAGTAAGAAAACAATATATTAGATGAATATTGGTAGAAATTTTGTTGGTAATCACATTATGTAAATCAAAGCATTACCTACTAGGTAGGCACATTTTAAATTTTTCAAATAGGTAGGTACCTATGGTAGGTACATTTAAAATTATGTACCTGTTGCTTTTAAAATCTATTTAAGTCACTGAAATTATAAACTTGATTTTCTCTCTGTCACACACAATATTTATTTATCAAATAAACATTTTTTTCTGTTTTTCGTCAGCAGTAAAATGTATTTTGAGGTAAATAAATTACATACATTCTTCTTTCTGCGTCAATTAAATTAATTCAAAATAATTTTTTAGGACACCCTGTATAAATAATTATGTTAATGTTAATACTACTGAATAGAGAATTGAATAACCTTTCAAATGAGCTAGCACACGACTCCTATTCCCTATTTAAAAATAAGGGTTGTGGGAAGAGGAAGGTAGGGTGTTGATAAATGACAGATGTATGTACCGTAAAATGTGCCCCCGTTAGATCAAAAATCGACTTGTTTCGTTATTTCCTTAAAATCTAATAAATACTGCCAAATATTGGGGTGGACTGTTTTCTATATATATTATATTATATTGAACAGCGTCTCGTGTCTGAAAAATCTATTGAAGATATTATACAGAGAAAAAAACAATATAATCTATATGACGAATATTATTGCTAAGCCATTACAGAAGTAGAGGTTTGTGGATTTTAAATGGCATGTGGAACAGCTTCAACATTAGCTGTAAATTTAAACAAACTCCTCCTTCCAATTATTTAACCATTTCTGTGCATAACTGTGCAGCATAGTTGATATTGTCTAAGTAGTCAACAACTGATTTGCAAATAAATCGCAAATGCTATTCTAATTATGATTTTTAAGCTCTATTGCACTTTTTTATAAAAATTTATTTAGTAAGAACTCGCTATTCCTAATGCCACTCTGGCAAGGGCATTGAGATGGCCCATTTAGTTCTCTAAACTCCCCAACCTATAATTTGCTAACATCTTGCCTTTAATAATAACCAGAGTTGCGGGCCCATCTGGGTGAAATTGTCGTTTCCGCCATCATCGCGATATGGAGAACCCACTAGGTACCTTAAATGTCTCCGTTGACGGTCCCGGGGGGCGGCTTCTACTTCCAGTTAACATTTCAACAGGCTGGTAATTGAATGGCCGGCTTACGGTTTCTCACGACGACGGGCTCACTTTCGGTTCTTTCATAGGAACTTTTCTAATAAATACGATTGACAAGCTACAACTTGGCAATAAAATGTCTTGAAATATCTTTTTTTTTTTTTTTTTTTTATTATTTAAATTAACGTGCATGTGACATCTATGGCCATTAGCACGAGTTACAGTTTACATGGTAATATTATAAATTACAAATTATAAATATATAGTTAACATTAGTAGTAGTTAACATAAGTAAAAAAAGATCAGTTAACAATAATTATATTTTGTTTAACAGTTGATTCTTCTCGAGGAATTTGATAACCTTGTTGATTTGGTCTGTACTGTTGAGGACATCTTTGAAGTTAGGACTAATACCAAGCTGTTGGCGTTACGGGTATGTCCTATACGCAGTCTTCGTAAGATTGCCATGTTTTTCCGAGATAAACTAGGGCAGGTAAATAGGTTCACTGAGGGCTTAATTTTATGCAGCACTGAAGTAATTTTATTCCAGTGAATTTGCCAGGTGGATAGAGTGTGCTTCTTCAGTCTGGCTTTTAGATCATTACAGATTTGTACATTAAGTATGGTATCCATCGATGATGCAGCTTTTTTGGCAAGGCAATCGGCTTTTTCGTTACCACCAATGCCAACATGGGATGGTACCCATAATAAAGTGACTTTTGTATTATTTTTAGAAAAGATCGGTATCATTGGTGTTGGAGGTACATGAATTATTGGATGAAAGGCTTGCAACTTCGTCAGCGTCTACGGGATTTAATGTGATCTTAAGCTTTTTAGATAATCTTGTAATTCGATTTTTAAGCGATCTATCAGATACAGCTTGATATATTTGCGTAAGGTCTTCTAAAAGAGACTTAATGTTGGTGGTAAAGTTATGAGCTTCTTTGAGAGGATCACTGCTACCAAAGGAATTTTCCAGGAAGGCAATAAGCTGTAATGCTGTCAAAGAAAATCTCTCTGGGTTAGCACTAATTAATTGTTCAATAGTTGATTGAGCAGAGGGAGTAATTTTACCAAGTTCTTTGTCATCAGTTTTTAATTTCTTTTTAGGAGCTGTTTTAGGAGTTGCAAAGGCTGTGGGAGATTTATCATTTATAGGGTTTAAGTCTGGGGGGTTATCAGTAACCGATAAAGTGGGTGATTCGAGACTTGTGTCGGTAGAATAAGTTCTTTTGATGCAAGGATTTGAAGGTAAGGACACTGACATTAGAGACTGTTCATTTGGAATTATTAAGTCGTTATTAGTTGGATTGATTTCTTCTTTTGAGGAGGAGGAAGGACGAGACCTAGTAGAAGGAGTTTCAAATGGGATTAGGCTAGAAGTTGTATTTTGAGAAAGATTGGTAGATATTTCTTGAGGGTTAGAACAGGAGTCTGCAGTGTGTCCAGATTGTTTACATAAGAAACATTCAAGTTTATCCGAAGTGATAAAGATTCTATTATTGTTATTTTCATGCGATATTAAAATTGAGGTATTTAATTCAAAGTTTTCTTTATCCGGTATAATATAGATAGAGCGTCGAAAACTGAAAATGTGAGCGTATTCGTCCTCAGGTGAGCCGCATCGGATAAAAGAGATAGGAGAAGCAAGTTGTAATCGAAGTTCTTCTTTAAGTGCTTGCTCTATGAGTGAATTCGGGATCGAAGGGCTCACATTGGACAGTAGTAGCCTCTTTGCAGGTGTAATAAGTCTGCGAATAGATACTGTTTGATTTCTAACAGTAATGGTCGGATAATTTTGCAGAAGATTATCCACTACGGATAAGGAAGAAAGATATATGCATATACGCTGGTTAGAAATTTGTGAAGCAAAGGTTATTTCTTTAGGGGTAACAATTTCGCCGATTGCCTTGATGTATTCAAATAGCACGACGTCAGGAAGAGCGTTCATAACGATGGCGAAACTTCTACTGGGACATGATATTGCTGTTGTAGGTTTTTTTGGTGTGATTTTTGTTACTGCGGCGAAGCTGGGTTGTACTGCTTGTGATGATGTTTGAGATGATGTTGATGCCATAATTTGATTTTAATATTCTGGATGCCAAAATATTAAATATGTATGGCCAGTAAGAACTGGCCTAATTTTTTGGTTGTCGATATTTGCTGTTAATTAAAAATCGCCTTACCAGTATTTTTGTTGGTAAACACAGCACATTAACTAACTAGTTTTTATATGATACACTATTAGCAGAGACGATAAGCGAGGAGTACTTTACTCGTTGGCTTCTGAAATGGGAATGAAATATCTTTTTTGAAATCGTACTCTTTGTCTTAATGATATATATTTAAATATACCAAAGAAGAAAACAATCAATAGAGCATTAAAAACTAAAAAAAAAATTCAATTTTTACAAAATTCCACGACAATCTTTCGCTGGACACACAACTTTCACAAGAAAAGCATGTCAATAAGTATCTTAAGATAAGGATACACAGGGCTATAAGATTTGTTGCCCATTCCAACATCAAACTTTATTTCATATTCTCATGAAACTTCCTTTACTTCATTCATCTGTAAATCAATTATTCGACTACTTTATATCTTCTAAAAATCTTATTTCGCTAGCTTGGGCTCTAGAGTTATATCTTTACGTCATCCTCCAACTTTCATTTTCTTATAACACAATAGGTTATTTTATTCGAAGATAGAGGCCGTCCTAATGACGGATCGATTTACTCTTAATACCTACATCATTTCTGTATTAATGTTGGCATATTCTAGATTTTCTCTCTGGTGCCCAGTCTATTTTTGAAACCAAACTGACTCAAGCCACTGACCCCTCACATTTCTTCAACAATCTAGTGTGTATTATTGTCTAGAAAACTTATTCTCCATCCATTGAAATAAACTAAAAGTTCTACAATAAAATTTACATAACACATATTATAACCAAGAAGCAGATTTAGACCGCTATTTTTTTAATGTCCGAATAATAAAAAAATACGTAAATAATCTCACCAATAAACTTCTTACACTCAACTTAAAAGCTCCGTGTAATCTTCAGTATTTAGTATCTCTAAATTACCGCGTGGTTTACGACGCCGACGCCGTAATGTTTTTATGCTAAATTATTCTTATGACACAAGCAGATAGATTTTAGTAGAGTTTTCTAGGTTACGTATAAATTTTGTTACCCATTTGTATTTAAATATTATTTGAATACGTACTATAATTCAATTGTTGCCCTTTTTTATTCGAAGAATCCCTAAGCCTGAAGTTATTGTCTAATTTCAAAAACCTTTTTACCACATGGTGACCTAGGGCGACAATACAGCATATTACAAATACAACTCAATCTTAATATGAGGCGTATAAATGCAAAACTTGCTTTTTGCAAAAAATTCCAAATATGACTTGACTGGAGTTTAAAATTAATTCACCAACATACCTTTAGAAAAACTTAGCAAATACTTGCAAAACTGTCTCTATACCGGCTATTTTGTGCAGAGAAATATGCAAAACTCTCTTTTGATTATCTCAGAAGAGTATAGCTCCCATAAGGCGAGTTTTGCATTTACACACTTCATATAAAACTTATTCTACTTTGTAACCTAAACAAAATATTCTACTATATGCTTACATTATACTTATACAAATTTGACCAATTCTTTCTTATTTCTGGCCAGTGTTCTTGCCTTTTTCCAAGTTGATCCCATTTTATCGATGACGTTTCCTAGAGTTCTATCCCAAATTTATCCTGGTCCACCTTTCTTTTTTTTTCTTTGCGTGTTTGCCTACAAAATTTCATTCACCGGTTTTGAATTGTCCAATCTCTGAAAATGACTGACTCCACCAACTGAGTTGCCTTCTATCTATATATACTAATGTTGACTCTATTTGCAAATCTTCTCTAATTTGAGTGTTCCGTAGTCTATCTGTTTTGGTAACTCCGTGAACTAGTCTCAGATATTTCATTTCTACAGCCAGTATCTTACTCTTTTGTCATTCTGTTAGAACCTATGACTCGCAACCAAAGGTTAATAGGGGCTTATAATATATTGACCTGCACATTCTTATTTATGAATTGATTGTTCGTGTTCATTGCATGGTATAGGTTCATCATTTTTTTAATTCTATTATTAATAACTGCTTCCTGTCTTCCGTTGTCTTCTAATTTTAGTTGTTGCTTAGTAAAAAATTCTTCTAATAATTTATTTAATCTGACTCATTTATATCGGAAATTGAGACATGTATTATACATTTTAAAGTAGAAGAATTTAAAATGATATTGCCAATATTGATAAGTTGCGTTCTTGGGACGGCTTTACTAAAAGCCACTTTACTAAAGAGTTTAGACTTTACTAAAGCCTTTGACTTAATTAATCATGATATATTATTAGCAATATTACAGTTTTACAAATTTAGTGTCAGTTCCAGGAATCTGCTTGCCTCTTACTTACATAAGCGTAAACAAATTGTTCAGATTGATGAAATGACTTCCTCGTCTAGTGAAATAAAGTCAGGTGTACCTCAGGGAAGTACTTTGGGTCCATTATTATTTAGTTTGTATACATCAACATTTCCTAAATGTCTTAAATACTGCAACTATCACTTATACGCGGATGATACGCAAATTTATTTGTCATTTGAACATTCTAATGTATTAGAAGCTGTTGAACGCCTAAAAATTGATTTGTTCAATATTTACAAAACGGCTACTGACCATGCACTTAAAATTAACCCATCAAAATCTGTAGCATTATTGTTTTGCAATGAAAATATACGTGAATCCATTTTGGCTAACGTTTCACTTGAAATCAATGGTACAAATATTCCTATAAAATTAAATTCTAAAAACTTAGGCCTTTTATTGGATTCGAGACTAAGGTTTAAAGAACATATATCTCTTAAATTGAAGGCAGCTTATGCAACTTTAAAAATGATTTATGCACAAAGACATTGTTTATCACAGGACGTCAAAAAGCTTTTATGCGATTTATTAGTTTTATCACACTTTAATCACTGCGACGTTGTATATGGACCGTGTTTAGACAGTACTGATTCACGAAGGGTTCAAAAACTGCAAAACTCGTGTGTGCGTCTGATTTGCGGTATTAGAAAATTTGGCAGGATCTCGATTAAATTCAAACAATTAAACTGGTTAAATATGTACAACAGACGGCAATTACATTTTAGTTGTTTATGTCATAAGGTATATTTAAAAAAAATCCCACCCTATTTACACAACAGGTTAACCTTCAGAACGGATATACACAATTTAAATATCAGACGCAATACTATTCTTCGTGTTCCTAGACATAACAAGGTATTATTTCAGAGAGGTTTTTCCTACAATGTCGCAGTTTGCATTAACAACTTATTTAAATTAGATTCAGGTTTATTAACTACCTCAGCATCATCATTTAAAAATCGATATAAGAAGCATCTGTTAAATTTACAAAATATATGAACAACTTTTGCGTAAAGTTTTAAACGAAATACTCTCCTTTCCTTTGTCCCTTCGTTCTTTGTTTCTTTCTTCCTTCTACCTTTCCACAATTCCTAATATCTTTTTAAATATCGTTTTAATAATTATTATATTTATTGGTAGCTATGCTCTCGTTTCACTAAATACGTGTTTTAATATGGTAGGCACTGGTGGAAGAACAGAAGTGGACTGGGTAACTGGTCCACGACTGAACCAGTTGTAGCCTTTTATCCACTAACTCAATGTATGTAATTTATTGTAAGCATGTACTATGTTATTGTGGATAATAAATGTATTATTATCCAGATTTAGCCATACGGCTCACACTCCCTCTGAGGGGAAAATTGACTCATCCCAGATACCTACGGTATCAAAAGGATTGAGCTCTGGTGGGACTCTTTCCGTGTTATCGAGCCCTAGGTGACTTGGAATGCAGGTGTATCTCCCAAAAATTTTCTTACAATTCTGGCCGTCGCAAGTAGTACAGCTTTCTGCATGGTCTTATAAATATGTTCATTGAGACCCAGCTTTTCTATGCTTTCGAGGAGGGTCTTCGGAATGACTCCAGTAGTAGACATAACAATAGGTATCGTCTGCGTACTTTGCATTCTCCATTGTCTCCGTATTTGAATTTCCAGATCTCTATACTTGGCGATCTTTTCAGTAAATTTACTACGTAAATTATTGTTGTTAGGTATCGCCACATCAATTAGTGTTGTTTGTCTTGTTAATTTATTAACTAGTACGAGATCTGGTCTATTATGTGCCACTGTTTGGTCTGTGAGCACACTGCGGTCCCAGTATAGCTTGTAGTTGCCATCCTCAAGCATACTCTCAGGAACGTATTGATAATATGGGAGATGGTCCGTTTGGAGAAGTCCCAGCTTGTTAGCTATCTCTTGATGAAGGATTTTTCCCCCTGCGTCATGCCGTTCCTTGTATTCAGTTGCAGCAAATGCCTGGCAGCCCCCTGTAATATGTTGGATGGTTTCTTGGGCTTGACATCCATATCGGCATCTGTCGTTTTGAACCTGAGGGTCTTTGACGATATATTTCAGGTAATTTCTGGTTGGTATAACCTGATCCTGAATGGCCAGTAATGAACCCTCCGTTTCAGGGAACATCTTTCCTGATGTCAACCAATAGTTCGACGCTATATTGTCGACATAGTCTTGGCTAACTTCATTGGGATGTCGCCCGTGCAGAGGTTTACCCATCCAGGTGCGCAGTTTTTCGTCCTTAGTAAGGTGGTTTATGCGCATTTCTGGTTCCCTCAATTTGACCGGTGTTGTGTCATCTACTGCGCAAATTGCGCGGTGTAGAGTAGATGTCTCAGCCTGCATCTGAAAATAAGTTCTTAAATTAGCAATCTGTTTATCTAATTGCTCACCTATATCCATAAGTCCTCTTCCTCCTAAATACCGGGGTAATGTCGTTCGTTCTACTGCACTTTTAGGGTGGTGTTTTTGTGCCTTTGTGAGGTGTGTTCGCACTTTTCGCTGAAGATTTTCTATATCCGTTTTTGTCCACTTAACAATACCAAATGAATAGCTAAGCGCGGAACAAGCGTAGGTGTTCAGTGCCTTAAACAAATTTTTACTGTTAAGCTGTGAACGAAGTAGCTGTTTTACCCTTCTTATAAACTCAGTAGTTATCTCAGTTTTCATTTGCTTATGGTCAATTTTCCGCGCCTGCTTTACTCCAAGATATTTGTACATATCGTTATCGCCCATGGCCTGGATGTTCTGGCCATTTTGCATATCGAATCCACCGGGCTGTACCTTTCCTCTGACTATATTCAAAACACGGCACTTGTCTAGACCGAACTGCATACTAATATCATTAGAGAATGTTTCTACAGTTTTTAGCATCTCTTCTAGGTGTTCTCGAGTGGAAGCCATTACTTTCAAATCATCCATATACAACAGATGATTGAGCTTCGCTACTACAGTATTATTGCTTTTAATGCTAAAACCTGAGTCAGTGGAGTTTAATAGCTGGGAAAGGGGGTTCAAAGCTAAACAGAACCACAGTGGACTCAACGAGTCTCCTTGAAACAGGCCCCGGTTGATTGCGATATTTTCGGTTTCAATATTTTTTTCACCAGGTATTTGGAGGTGAATTTTAGTCTTCCAATCTCTCATTATATGCCTTAAAAAGGCATATAACATATCACTATGTTATCATCGACTTTGTATATTTTCAAAATATCTATTAGCCATTCATGCGGTACTGAATCAAAGGCCTTTTTATAGTCAATAAAAGCAGTAAAAAGGTTCCTTTTTTTAGTGAATGCCTGGTTAGAAATGACTGAATCGATGATAAGCTGTTCTTTGCAGCCCATGGAACCCTTAGCGCATCCTTTCTGTTGAGGCTCTATGATATCGTTTAGAGCACAGTGTTGGTAGATACGCCGGGTTACACAGGATGTGACCAATTTATACAAAGTTGGAAGACAAGTAATTGGGCGGTACTTGGATGGATCTTGTGTGTTATTTTGATCCTTGGGTATTAAATAAGTAGTTCCCTGAGTTAGAAATGATGGTAATTCCTGCGGATTAGAAATAACATGATTAATTAACGTTGATAAGCACTCATGAATACTCCAAAACTTTTTAAGCCAGAAGTTCTGAACTCCGTCTGGTCCAGGAGATTTCCAGTTATGAAGCTCTTTGATGACATTTGAGACTTCTTCAGTCGTGAATGGTTCGTAGTTAGCAGTGACGTAGTGGTGACAGTTGTGCGTCGTATCTTCTATCCAGCCAGCATTGTTGTTAAAAGCAGCTGGCGTGGAAAGTTGATTTCCCCAAAACTCATGAATTTCTTCTTGGCTTGGGTAAGACTTGTCGACACTTTCTACGGTGGAATTGAGTTTTCGGTAAAACGCCTTCTCAGAGTTCTCAAAAAGTGCATTGTCACATTTTCGGTTGTTACTAACTTTATACCTTCTTAATCGTCCTGAATAGATTATTATTATATTATATAGATTATATTATTCGTATTATTATTATTATTATTATTATTATTATTATAAAAGATAGTTCATTTGATTACATGAAATCAACCCAACTCAAAAATATATGAAATCAACCCAACTCAAGAATATCCGCCACAAAAAATCATAGCATGTGATCTGTCTTTAAAAAGACAACCAAATGCAACGATGGCAGTAAAATTCTCGCGCTAGAGATTCCATAGTAAATCACGAGGAAAAACCAGGAAAAACCTTGTGATACTATCCCGACATCATAAGTATTTGGGCTTACATTTAGTTTACTCTCAAATCTAATACGTATTGGAAGGTTTGTGCGTGTTCTATATTTACTTCTTCTTATTCATATTTATTTTTCCTTTTTTTTCATTTTCTCCATAACTTTTGTTTTATTTTTGTTAATGACCATTCCATATTCTTTAGCACTTCATTTTATATTTCCATATTTTTTTGTAGTTGTTTCTCATTTTCGGTCAATATGACGACGTAGTCGGCAAATGCTCCTTCTGAAATGTCTCTCACACCGTCGTTTATAGCAATTGATTTTGATGTTCTTTTTTGACTTATGACATTATTCGTATTTCTGTTATAAATGTTCTTAATAATTATCCTTATCATTTTGTTATTAATACCTCTTTTCTCTATAGTTTTTCATAATTTGTGCCATCGGTCCGTGTCAAAGGCCTTTTTAAAATCTATATAATATATATCAGTTTACCTTAATATCGTCAACAGGAAAAAAGGTGTATCTGACATATTATGTTGACGATATTAAGGTAAAGTAGAAGGCTTTAAATGTGTAGAAAGTAAATAAGTTTCTTGGTTAAAAACATTAGTGAATGTACACAGATATCAAATTCAGGACAATTATTGCATATTGCAGAAGACCGAAAAGCCTTCGCACTTGTGATAATAATAATAATAATAATAATAGCGTTTATTGTCCAACAGAATCCATTTACAGGACAAAATATTACACAAATAAAAAATTAAATAAAATATTAGTAATTCATAGGTATCGATAATAACAAAAATTTTACAAAACTAAATTTGAACCTAAAGAAATAAATTATTAATCACCTAGGTAGATCTTGGCCATAGAAATCAGTTGCTTTAAACTGCAGTTAAATATATCGCAGTAAATACTTAAGGCATTATAATAGCTGCACATGACGAATAGAGGAGAATTTAACATAAGGTTAGTTCTAGCTTGTGTATTTCTGAACGTAATCGAATTTCTTACTGGATAAGACGGAACGTTAAAATTTATTTGTCGAAGGATATCAGGGCTGTCAATGAGATTATGTAGTAGCTTGTACAGGAATACCAGGGAGGCATTAATTCGTCTAGATTCTAATGACACTACGTCCAAACCGCTACATAACTCATTATTGCTGATACCCCTCGTAGGATATATACCATTAATTTTATAAAACAAAAATTTTAAAAATTTACGCTGAACCCGTTCTATAATTTGGATGTGTACATCATAAAAAGGTGACCAAATGATAGAGGCATATTCCAGTTTACAGCGTACAAAAGTGTAAAACAGTAATTTAATGGCCTTAGTATTAGTGAGATTTCGACTATTTCTAATTATAAATCCATAAGATTTAAGTGCTTCTCTAACCTTTACATTAACATGTTCAACAAAAGTGAGTTTGTGATCAAATATAACTCCAAGGTCTTTAATTTTAGTCAAACGTTCCAGTTCATTGCCATCAATAATATAAGGATGGTATATAGTAGACTGTTTCCTGGAATAACTAACCACCTTGCACTTATTGGCATTAAGATTCAGATGATTTTCCTTACACCATTCATGTACGAGATTCAGTTCACTCTGCAGAAAATGACAATCGTTAAGGTCGCTTATCAATGAATAAATCTTTAAGTCATCAGCATAACATAAACATGGTGCAGAAATAGATTCACACAGATCGTTAATAAATAACAAGAACAATAATGGACCTAGATTAGAACCTTGTGGAACCCCTGAAGAAGCAAGGTACTTTGCCGATTTGTAACCATTGTAAGAAACAAACTGCGTTCTATTTGATAAGTAAGACCTCATAAAAGTAACAGCATCCTCAGAAAGACCAAAGTGGTATAATTTAGAAAGCAATACTCCGTGGTGAATTCTATCGAACGCCTTCGAAAAATCGGTATAGACGACGTCAACTTGATTTCTATTATCTAGGGCCTCTGAAATATATTGTGTGACCACTAATAAGTTTGTTACAGTGGACCGACTGGAGACAAAACCATGTTGGTATTGAGACAGCTGATTACGAGTTCTTGAATAAATACGATTATACAAAATTATTTCAAAAACCTTCGACAGATTGCAAATTATGGAAATTGGTCTATAGTTTTCTACCTGATCCCTTTCACCAGTTTTGAATACTGGGCCCACTTTTGACTCCTTCCAGAGACTTGGATATTCTTTATTGAGAAGACATAAATTAAAAATTTTTAATAGTGGCACAGTTAAGGCACCTATGCAATCCTTAACCAGAAAAGATGGTATATTGTCAGGTCCACACGTCATTTTTTCTTTCAATTTCTTACTAGCAGAAATTATCTCAGATTCTACAATAGGATAAAAATTTAAGTAATCTGCGTTAACTGATGAAGAGTTAGCTTTAAAATTAATATCAGATGACAGAAAAACACTATTGAAAAATTCTGCAAAAACATTCACAATATTTTGTGGTTCGGAGGTAGTAATGCCATTATATTTCATTACACCAGGAATTCTTGAACTATTATTTTTCGCATTAACATACGACCAAAACTTCTTGGGATTGATGGATAGAGATATTTGAATGTTATCGACATACACATTGTATGCAAAACTGATTTTTGATTTGACAAGGTGTCTTAACCGTTGAAACTCAAGCAAATCACAATGATTTTTGAATCTTTTAAATTTTTTTCGAAACTTTGCTTTTAATTTGATGTTCTGAATGATGTCAGCATCAAACCAGGGTGGATATTTATGACTAAAATTTTTATAAACTGGAATATACGTATTAAACAAAGAAAACATTTTATCATAAAAATTACTTAAAATTACGTTAACGTCACTAGTAGTTTCAAGAAAATTCCAATCCGTTTCGTACAGTTCTCGATATAAAGCAGGAAAATTTGCTTTTTTAAAGTTATAAGTTATTTGCTCAGAACCATACCTAAATATAGGCTCTTTCACAAATATATCCGTAAATGTAATTTGAAGAGCTGGGTGATGAGAGTCTTCATAGAGCAAAGGTGAGTCATCATGCTTCACTTCACAACTGAAATGCGATAAGACTAAATCTAGCAGTCTACCCAAATGATTAACAACATTGTTAAATTGTCTAAGTCCAGTAGAGCCCGTAAAACTTAAAACTACAGAAGTTTGGAAATCAGATATATCATTATCAATGAACTTTGGAACATTAAAATCGCCTAGTAATATGGAGTTATTATATAAATAATCAAGTTGCCCTAAGCAATCGAAAAAATATTCAAAGTCAACTAAACTTAACCTATCCGGTAAATAAACAACAACTGTATAAAAATGTTTGTAACCAATCTGGCACTTGACAATGATTAGATCAATTATTGGAAATTGAGCATCGAAAGCCGCAATATCCAATATTTCGGATTTTATGAAGTCTTTTACCGCAAGCACTACACCACCACCCTTCACCTTATCCACCACATGGAATTTTCGGTCCTTTCTATATACTACATAATTATTCGGAAAGAGTTCCATGCTCGAAACATCACCGTGCAACCACGTTTCACTTAATGCTATGATGTCGAATTCACAATCACTAATGTTAGCATTAAATAATGCAACTTTGCTATTTAGACCACGTACATTTTGGTAGTAACATGTAAGTTCAACGTGTTGGGATTTACTTGATTTGGAACTGCTGGACACGTTTAGTTTAAAGAGCCATCAGTTTTACTGACTAGAGTAGGTCTGCCCCTTACATACTTAATCGTCAAATTCTGTTCTCCATGATCTGTTCGCCGTTTCAGTTCTGTCCGAAGTTTATTCATGTATTCTCTCTGCCGAGGTGTTTTATCATCAGAGATTGAAATGGTAGAGAAAGTAGATGTGGCTAATTTATTCTTGGCACGCAAAAAGGACTTAGCCTGTGCGGGTGTGGAAAAGGTCACTTTGATTGGACGAGCCTTATTTGAACGTTTACCAATTCTGTGCACATGTCTTGAAGAAATCGGATTTACATTATCACCCTGTACTGTAATTAGAATCTCGTTTACTTTATTATTGTCTTCCACAGCAGAATTAGTTTCTGGGACGTTATACAAAATGATATTATGTGATCGATTAATACGGTCCATGGCTTCTTCAATTATATCTTCCTGATGTTCGGAAGGTATAGTAGTGTTAATATTAGCGATCTTTCTTTCCAACTCTTGCAATTTCGTTTCCACAAGATTGGTTAAAAATTGCTTCAATTGATCGAGCTTGTCCTCTCCATTACTACAAGTATTACATAGTACTTTTACATTTTTACTACGCATTCGTGTGATCCGACTAGCATCATCGCCCTGTAAGCCAATGCAAGAAGTATGCAAAGAATTCATACATCCCGAACATTTTATAAATTGTGTGTTATTGGTAGATTGTTTACAATTTATACACACAGGCATAATTAATTCTTCGTCTAATTTACAATTTACACCAAAATTAAAAATCAATTAAATGGCAATTATACTTTGTAGGTAGATATTCGATATTCGACAAATGATAAATTAGACCAGTTTTTTTGCTTGTTTTGCTGATACAAACGGTAATATAATTAATTATTGCATATATCGGGATTCACATAGGATAACCAATAAAAATAGGTACTCACGGTTGTGTATCTTGTAATAATGAACACTTTGTGAAAATTTCACTAAAAACTGACTTGTATAACTCAAGTAACTGAATGATGAATGTGAGCCACAAATAATACGTGTTTACTGTTTGATTAACTATGAATTACTATGAATTACTATAACTATGAATTACGTGATCATCAACGTAGGATAATTCAGATATGATACGTGAAGAAGAAGCGTGGAAAGTAAAAAAAACGATGCTTCTGTTTTTGATTATTGTATTTTTTTTATTAATATTCCCGATCTATTTGAGAGAAAGGATAAATCAATTATTATTACTGAAGTTATCACACAAATTTTTCTGCAAAAATCAGAATATTAATATAAATCATTTTTCAAATATGCACTTTGATCTATACCTCTATAATATGTGTGTCTTGATACAATAAAAAGTTCTTGCAATTGATTCATGCGTTCTTCTTTTGTAACAGCTTTTATCTCGGTACTTAATATACGCACCTCTTTATTTGTTTCTAATACAGTCAGTCGTTTATTACCCATCTAATAGTCTAACGTACAATATAAGGTCGATTTGCACCGATGTTTTTAATGGATAACAATTATTGGATATGTAATTTAGCATGTTAACAATTACAAAAAACAAGGGTTGCCCAAACTAATCTTGTTCTAACTATAATTAATTAATAATTAAAAAATTACCTTTTTTTATAAATAAAAAAAATTTCTCAACCCGGGCAGATTATTTCAGATTTTTTAGGTTATTCTAAACAAAAAAGGTCTTTTGTAATTTTTCTCTAAAGTTGATCGTTTTCTAGTTATAAATAATATAAAACTGTTGTTGTTTGTTTGGGTTTATATGACTGCGGACACTAAATCCATTCGCCAATAAAATAATATAAAACTGAAAAAATAACGAAAGATGATGATTTTCAAGGCTCAAAAACATAAGTATAAAATATCATTTTTGACATTACTAAGTACCTAAATTCAAGTTCAAACATTATTCTATCAGTCCTTGATAAGTCTTTGGGACTTATTTCATTCTAAACATTGTTTTTTAGTTGTTAATGCTCGTCTCCCCATAAGAAACCTTCCTCATTAGCAATTAAAAAAATATGTTTTAGAATAAAACACGGCTAAAACTCATATCGAGACCTGATAGAAAATGGTTTGAAGTTGAACTTATGTAGGTACTTGATGACTACAAAAATGATATTTTTTTACTTGTGTTTTTGAGCCTTGAAAATTGTCATCTTTCGTTCTTTTTTCAGTTTTAAATTGTTTATAACTCGAAAACGATCAACTTAAAAAAAATTACAAAAGTCCTTTTTTGTTTAGAATGATCTAAAAGATCTGAAATAATATCTGCCCGGGTCGAAATTTTTTTAATTAATAAAAAATGTAATTTTTTAATTAATAATTAATTATAGTTCGAAAAAGATTAGATCGGGCAGCCCTTGTTTTTTGTAATTTTTAACTTGCTTAATTACATATTGAATAATTTTTATCCATTAAACAGATCGGTGCAAATCGACCTTATGTCGGATCCTCTACTATAAATTTTTTATTTCTACAAATAGACAAATCCTCATATTATTTCTGTCCAATTAACGTCCTTCTACTTAATTTGTACGTTTATCCAAGGAAAACAGAAACTGGTAATAATATTTTCTTAACGATCTTGTTGTATAATTGACTGAATACACTAATCCTAAATACACAGTCCATTACAGAGACTAGAGAATCCTTCTAATTCTGACAGCAGATTGGCAGTATGCTGCAGTTGAGATGTGCTGCATGCATAAAGTGGGCCAGTTCGATTAAATCATTGTCCTGTTATAAGGTAATATATTTATAGAGAGAATATGGCTTTGGGTCACACAATATTTTCTAATTTACACAAAATTTGTTATATTAAAAGTAACAAAGTTTTTTGAAAAATATAAAGTAAAAATATCCCTATAACTCTATTAACATTAAAAAGAAATATTGAGAAAAAATTGTGTAAGTTAGACAAATTCCAGATCTTCTTCTTGTAGTGCCTATCCGTTTCGGATGTTGACCATCATGGCAATCTGCACTTTGCACACTGCTGCTCTGAAAAGATTTGTATTGGTTGTGTTGAACCACGTCCGTAGATTTTTCAACCAGGAAATCCTTCGCCTTCCTGGTCCTCGCTTTCCCTCTACTTTTCCCTGCAAGACCAGTTGCAGCAGTCCATATCTCTCACTGTTCCTCATGATGTGACCGAGGTATTCGATTTTGACTGTTTTTATTTTGATTAACAGCTCTTTTTCTTTTTTCATTCTCAGCAAAACACCCTCATTAGTAATGTGGTCGGTATAAGATATCTTCAGGATTCGACGATAAAGCCATATCTCAAAAGCCTCAATTTTCTTGCAGGTGGCGTCTGTGAGAGTCCACGACTCAAATCCGTACAACAGTATAGGAAATATATAACATCGTATTAATCTGACTTTTATGGGTATCGACAAATCATGGCATTTGAACAACTTTGCCATTTTTAGAAATGCAGATCTTGCTTTCTCTATCCTACATTTGATTTCTATAGAATGGTCCCAATTTTCATTGACGTTCGTACCAAGGTAGGTGTATGTTTTTACTCTTTCTATTTGTTGGCCATTCACACTGATTCGTCCAAATTTCTGTTCATTCTTAGAGATCATCATACATTTGGTTTTCTTAGTGTTTAGTGAAAGTCCGTATCTCTGACTGACCTCTGCGATTCTTCTCATTAACTCCTGTAGGGCTTCAGAACTGTCAGCGAATACCACACTGTCGTCTGCGTATCTTATGTTATTGATACATTCTCCGTTAATTCTAATTCCGGCTTCAACATCATCCACTGCTTCTTGAAAGATTTCCTCAGAGTAGATGTTAAACAGCAGTGGGGATAGTATACATTCCTGACGGACCCCACGTTTGATTTTGATATCGTCGGATTCTCCTGCCTCTGTCCGGATAGATGATGTTTGTTTCCACTACAGATTGCTGATAATCCTTAAATCACAGGTGTTTATTCCAATATTGGTTAATATCTCCATCAGCTTGTCGTGCTTTACTGTATCGAACGCTTTATGGTAATCAATGAAACATACATAAATATCGCAATTCACGTCTCTACATCGTTGAAATAGCACTTGTATACTAAATAGAGCCTCTCTTGTACCCACTGCATTTCGAAAACCAAACTGTGTTCGGCTGATTTTTTCTTCGCACAGTCTATATATCCTTTGATGTATAATTTTTAGAAATAGTTTTAAAATATGGCTCATTAAGCTGATGGTTCGGAAATCACTGCAGGATACGGACTTTGTTTTCTTTGGTAAAGCAACAAACGTCGACTTCAACCATGCTTTTGGTATTACTCCGCTTAAATATATGTCGCTAAATATTTTGGTTAGGCGTTGAGTACCGTCGCCTAAATTCCAGATAGATAAATTAATTAAAGTTTTTAATAGTTGTGTATAAAAACTAATAAAAACTAAGGAACTAAGAACTAGAAACATCAGAAATTCAGTATAAAAGACCCCGCCGAAATCTTATGGGAAATAGCTCTCTGTCAAATGCTCTGAAGCTTTGAGCTCTGTTAGTCCTTGATGTGCAGAATAAAGACTCAATGGGCGCGTAGCTCCAAAAAATCATGGTTTTAAGATATAGGCCTCTGAAGTTATAGGTACAATGAGGACGTTTGCGTTGGAATAAATTCATTTTCTCTAGAATGAACGACTCTGGAGATAAATTACGAATCAGGTCGATTTTTATATTTAAATTATAATTTTTTGGCATATATATCGTACTAGTGACGTCATCCATCTGGGCGTGATGACGCAATCGATGATTTTTTAAATAAAAATAGAAGTCGTGTGATAGCTCATTTGAAAGGTGATTCAATTCTCTATTCACTAATATAAACATTAACATAATTATTAATACAACGTGCCAAAAAAATTGTTTTGAATTAAATTAATTGAGACAAAAAAAGAATGTATATAATTTATTTAATTCGAAATACATTTTACTGTTGTCCGAAAACAGGAAAAAATGTTTATTCAATAAATAAATATTGTTTTTCGTTTAAATTCAATATTAAAGCTGCCACCCACCTGCCCCTTAGCAGTTTGAACTAAGGTTTATTTTTGTTTATTTTTGTTTACTGTTTATTTTTCAAATTAACATTTTTTTCTGATTTCTGATAGCAGTAAAATGTATTTCTAATTAAATAATTTTATACATTCTCCTTTTTGTCTCGATTAATTTAATTCAAAAAAATTTCTGGGCACCCTGTATAAATATTTATGTTAATGTTTATATTAGTGAATAGAGAATTGAATAACCTTTCAAATGAGCTATCACACGACCCCTATGCTTATTTAAAAAATCATCGATTGCGTCATCACGCCCAGATGGATGAGGTCACTAGTATGATATATATGCCAAAAAATTATAATTTAAAAATAAAATTGACCTGATTGACAGTTTATCTCCAGAGTCCTCCATTCTCGAGAAAATGAATTTATTCCAACTCAAACGTCCTCACTGTACCTATAACTTCAGAGGCCTATATCTTAAAACCATGATTTTTTGAAGCTACGCGCCCATTGAGTCTTCTGTTCTACACATCAAGGACTACCAGAATCCAAAGTTTCGGAGTATTTGACAGAGAGCCGTTTCCCATAAGGTTTCTGCGGGGTCCGCAATGCAGTGTAACGTTATAAAGGTCGTAAATTTGTTATTTTTCTTTAAATAATTATTTTATTCCAATTTCTTTTGATTTTATTCATTTCTGTTTTTTCTGTTTTGTTTCTTATAAAAATAGTTAGCACTCAACTTTTTTAAACGAAATCTTTTCGTTTATAAACTCGCAAAGTCTGTTTGTTCTTGCGTTGCCACTCCTGCAATACTTAAAGCCGATTTTCCGATGGACTCCTATGTAGTTTTGTCTTATGAATCCAAATCTAAAAAAGGGCATTTCGATATCTATAACTACCTTCGAGATAACTGACCTCAAAGTCTAAAATATGACGTCACAATCCTTTATTTTCTGCCGACATACTAAACGTCAACTGAAATCGTTGCTGTAGGCTAGTTTTTATCTGAATTGGTTAAGCCAAGCATATAGCTTATTTATATTTTAGATTGACACTTTGTGAATGTCAAACTATTTTTTTTATTTAGCTAATGCCTCGACGACTAATGGCCATTGGTATGATAGGTACGGTGTCATGTGTAGTGTGTGTGTTGAGTCAGTGTCTTGTTACTTTGCAAAGAGACGCTAATTGTATCCAAACGCCTGCGGTCCCTTCGGTGAGTACCGATCCCACAAGGGCCAAACTAAATTTTAAATTAGGTATTAATAAAATATAAATGTAAATTATTATATAAAATAAATAAAATGTTTAAAAATACAATTTGAGTATATTTTGAAAGCAATTATTTATTAACAACTTTAAAAAGGTTTGTACGAGTATACAGCCTCCTCTTAAATGGGAGTACCGAATGATAAACGGACTGTTCCATTTCCAACTATTGTTGACGACTCAAAACACTTTACTTCACTTCATCAGTAAAAAGTATCTTTATTTATTTCAGAATATTGAAAATTGTTATTATGAAATATTGTTTGGAATAAAAAATTATGTTCTGATATCTGAAATTACATCCTTCTAATGAAAAAAAAATATTTGTAGATTTTTCTCAAATTATGGATACCAACATCATTTTCATTTTTAACTCTTTTATTTTTAATTTGACGAAGAAAAGTTATTCTTCATAAAAAGCTCTTCATGATCTAAGATTTATGAGGCAACCATCATATATATCAAATTTTATTAATTTTATACGAGGTATATAAAAAATATGAATGTCGATCAAGAGTAAAGTACCTTTATAGTTTACATCATTTAAATTAGAATGATATAATTGCACATTAGAACATAAGTTTTCGTTATGATAATGCTCGCATTTTTAGCTTGTTTTGACTTAATATTATATCTAATCTTTATTTTTCAATCAAGATTTTCACCTATTTCGATTCTATTCCCATTTATTCTTGGCATATTCCCGTATCCATACCCCGTATCTAATCCAAGACGTGAAATTTCACCTCTTAAATATGGAAGTCGCAATCATTTCTTTATTTATTGTCTATTTAAAGTGTTGGTTGAGTTGACAAACCCATATAATATTTATATTCTTCAATCGAATCTTAGGATGAGTAGAAACTTATTGAAATTTATTCTTTTATATTCGTAGTTGATATTCTTTTAAAAGTTTCTGACAATAGTTTTTTGATATATAATTTAGTCTCTCTAAACCACGTTTCATTTTAACTTTTATGTAGTTATTATACAGTATGGTGCAAATGAAAGGAATAAATTCGATATTTCGTAAACCGGCGACATTAAGGAAAAATCCCGAAATAGTTCGATTCTTATTTTTAAATTTTGATATTTTGGCATATAGAGACATATATCACGCACGTGACGTCATCTATCTAGGCGTGATGACGTAATCGATGATTTTTTAAATAAGAATAAGGGCCGTGTGCTAGCTCATTTGAAAGGCTATTTAATCTCTATTCAGTAGTGTAAACATTAACATACTTATTTAAACAGGGTGTAAAACATTTTTTCTTAATTAAATTAATTGACAAAAAAAGGAGAATGTATGTATTTTATTTAACTCAAAATACTTTTTAGTCTTATCATAAAAGAGAAAAAAAAATGTTTGTTTGATAAATAAACGTTGATTTTCGCTTAAATTCAATATTCAAGCCAGCTCCCGCTAGGCAATTGCTTTTTGGAAGTTTCAACATTTAATTTAAGAGAAAAGCAATGTTTATTTTTCAAATAAACATTTTTTTCCTATTTTTTGACAGTAGTAAATGTATTTTGAATTAAAAAAAAATACATACATTCTTCTTTTTCTGTCAATTTAATTTAAAAAAATTGTTTTTGGACACCCCGTATAAAAAATGATGTTAATGTTTATATTACTAAATAGAGAATTAAATACCCTTTCAAATGAGCTAGCACACGACCCCTATTCTCATTTAAAAAAAATCATTGATTACGTCATCACGCTCAGATGGATGACGTAACTCGTGTGGTATATATGTAAAAATATCATAATTTAAAAATAAAAATCGACCTGTTTCGGTATTTTTCCGTAAAGTCGCCGGTTTACGAAATAACGAATTTATTCCTTTCATTTGCACCATACTGTATATAATTCTAATTATATTCATGTTCAACCCTTGCCATTTGGTATTTTCTTTTTAAATATATAAAATTTAAAATTCAAAAAGTATATTTAAAATTTGTTTTCCATAATCTCACGGCAAGGCAATATTGTAAAATTTATGTCGTTAACACAAGGTATCTTGTTGTTTGTTGTCTTGTTGTTTTGTTTTAACTGATCTTTTTCTTGTCCCCCTTTTTGGTGAAACGATCCAAACAGGTGGTGCACCGCACATGCTACATAACATAGGCAGGCTACCATAAAGAAACCACCATAAAAAAGGAAAAGACCTACACGTGAGACTTATAGCTGATTGAAGCCTAAACAAATAGCGCCCAAAATGTTATAGATAGTTTATCCACCCATATACATATGTACATATTGTTATCTACAGCAGATCAACAACTGATAAAATTTTATTAGAAGACAGTTAATCAAAAAATATAGGATTAAAGTCAACATTACATAACTGTATTAACAGAAGTCAAGATTCGAAAACCACCTCAAAAAGAAACATAGAGCTACATACAGGAAAACCACATAAAACCATATAAGTCAAAGGCTATAATAATTGTGTAAGCTTTCAGAAAAAAAAAATAAAATTTGCTGCAAAAGCACTTTCGGGGGAATAGAAAAATTATCAAAAGGTACAAATGGAATGAAACAGAAAACTGGAAGTACTGTAGAAAAAATATTATAATTAAGACATCCACTGAAATATGTATTACATAGGTTGAAATATGAACAATATTTAAAATATACAGGGTTGCCATAAAGTATACAGCAAACTAAATATCTTTGAAACAAAAAGACGCCATTTATGAAACTTTGCATACAAGTACGATGGCACATAACGAATCTAAGGCCATATTATTTGTCACCACACTATTTCCGGTTTCACCAATAAGTTTCATCAGTAATTCTTTGTTTTAAATCCTGCACATGTATTGATCGCCTAATGTAGCACACCAATTTAGGTTTAGAAAAAAAAAAACTAACGGATTAAGATCCGGACAATGAGCAGGCCACTTTATGAATTATATACGTCCAATTCATCGATGTGGAAATATCGCATTCAAAACACTTTTCTAACTTTTTCATCACGTTCAACACTTTTTTCATCGATAATAGTGAAGAAGCGCTTCATTTTGTTGAAACAAAAAATTGTGTGATAACAGGCATTCTGTGGAAGTGCAGGAATAATTTGGTTGTTTATTTGGCCCTGCCAAATGTCTCATTGCACAAGGTGTTTTTAAGGTAAGATGTATCAACAACTGAGAGAGATAGTTGAAGCCCCAACAATAAAATTGGCATCTTTAATGTCGTTTTATATTTAAACGACAAAGGTATCATTTTATTTTCAAACAATTAGCAAAGAGCGATCTAGGCTAGGTGATAGCTTCACTGTTATACATTGGTTGCTATATTATTACAAGGTATTGTATTTTTTGCTGTACGTTTCGGACAATGACTCTGTCAAAATATTTCCAAGCTGAGCGAACTTATTGTCAGAAAGATTCAATTATTTAGCTTCAATTATTGCATTTACATATTAATATTATAAAACTTTCTTAAACTTTTGCAATTATGTTTGTTATACACTTAATTAAAACATTTTTCAAAACCTAGTGGTAGATAAAAATATTTGTTTTCCCGGTTGCTCCTTATCTTTACCTTCATGTTCACAATGCCTACATAGACTTCTTTGTATCTCCCAACTTTTGCCAACAAAAATAAAGTTTTAAAAAATACTTTTCAGAAAGTAATTAGTACAGAACTTATAGAAGCTTTCTTTGTCAGGCACAAAGGAAAGAATAAAAGTTTGTTCTCAAACAGGAGGAGCAACTTTAACGGTAAATCGTGATATAGCAGTGGCGTGCTCTATTAAGAAGCAATTTTTTAATTTGCAGGATGAAATGTTACGTTTTTCTAGCGTAATTTTTCGAAATAATGTCCTTTATTAAAGGCACCTTAGATACCGAGTGCATTTGTGATGAACACGGACTAAAATAGAAAGACATGAAACTAGGAATTCTTCGTACGGTAGTTCTAATCAAATATATACTCAATGACATTAGAAGTGTTACACACAGAAGGAATCATTTCTTGAACTTAATTTTTTGGCAGCACAATGACAATATTTAAGGCATGCAATGATATCAATGTCAATGTTTTATCTTTTATAGTTTTTGTAAAAATAAAATTTTATCTTTAAATTTTTTTGTGAAAAGACCAATTTATGAAGACTGGTTTGTACAGAAATTTTTAGTTATTTTTCCTCAGTCTAATTTATTGTATTCAGTGCAAGAATATGCCTCGAGTTCGAAGACACCAAAATTACCACCATTTTAGCGATTTTGACAGGGATGAAATTACGGGATATAGAGATATGGGTTTGTCGTATTAGTCCATGTGGTGCGACCGCTCCCGTCTGAAAAAATTTCTGATTCGGTTTCTTTGTAGATTACTATTATCCACTTTAAACAAATCTGAAGGGTGCCGGGCGGAATTTTTGGGCAGAAATTGTTTAAACAATTTTTTTAAACAAATACAAAAGATCATGTTTTTTTGCTCTGAAACATATATTTTAGATTTTTTGGCTCAATCTAAACAAGAAAGGTATCTTTTAATTTTTCTCAGATATTGACAGTTTTGGAGTTATAGGCGATTCAAAATCTGAAAAATGCGTAAATACGCATTTTCGAGGCTTAAAAACTCATATTTAAATTAGTATTTTTGAGGTTCCCAGATACTTAGATTGAAGACTGAACATTCAGCTTCAAGATTCTGAAGAGTGATCGCGTCTAACTTTACTTTATACCGTTGTTTTTTATTTGTAAATATACGTGTTTATCCGATTTTTTTGCCGGTGCGGCGCGCTCAATTTCAAAAATCTCCTATTTTCCTCCGAAAAATATTTTTCCTAGATTCTTTGGGACATTCTAAATAAAATAAGTTTTTTGACATTTTTCTCAAAAGTTAATAGTTTTTAAGTTATAAGCGATTTAAAATTCGAAAAATGACAAAAAACGTATTTTCGGATTTTAAATCGCTTATAACTTTAAAACTATTAACTTTTGAGAAAAATGTCAAGAAACTTATTTTATTTAGAATGTCCCAACAAATCTAGAAAAAATCTTTTTCGGAGGAAAATAGGAGATTTCTGAAACGGAGAGCGCCGCACCGGCATAAAAATCGGATAAACACGCATATTTAACAATTAAAAAACAACGGTATACATTAAAGTTAGACGCGATCACTCTTCAGAATCTGGAAGCTGAATACTTAGTCTTCAATTTAAGTATCTGGCAACCTCAAAAATACTTATTTGAATATGAGTTTTTAAGCCTCGAAAATGCGTATTTTAGCATTTTTCAGATTTTAAATCGCCTATAACTCGAAAACTATCAATTTTTGAGAAAATTTACAAGATACTTTTCTTGTTCAGAATGACCAACAAAACTTAAAAATATATCTTTATGTCTTTTTGATAGTAGTTGCCGCTAGGGCATCTATGCCATTTCGTTCGTTGCAATCCGGGACTGCACGCTGTGGTTTGTTTTGGTTGGATCGGGGAGAGCAGCATATGTGCCTCCTGATGAGAGACTAATAAGTTTCGAAACCGGTAGGGGTGCTTGCAGCACTCTATGATTGGACTAGAATATGGTTCGGCTGTATTTTCGTTTTGCAACGAAATTGAAAATGGTTATTCATTTTTGATTTACATTTACTCTGTGTGGAGTATGAAGGGAACCATTCTCGTTGGAACTTTACCACGCTGAGCAGATGGGACGTGAATTGTAAATTGTAGAATTTCCTCATCTTTCTTAGTCTCAGTATCCGTATGGCTTGCAAATTGTAGAAGCCTCGGAGGTGTAACCAGAGAAGGTTCCCATTGTTTTCATTCTGGTGGGATGTAGAATAGCATTATGTTGTTTTATATGCCATTAGAGTGAAAACTTAGTGTTTTTGATAGCAGTTGCCGCTAGGGCATCTATGCCATTTTGTTCGTTGCAATCCGGGACTGCACGCTGGTGTTTGTTTTGGTTGGATCGGGGAGAGCAGCATATGATGTGCTTCCTGATGAGAGACTAATAAGTTTCGAAACCGGTAGGGGTGCTTGCAGCACTCTCTGATTGGACTAGAATATGGGTCGGCTGTATTTTCGTTTTGCAACGAAATTGAAAATGGTTATTCATTTTTAAAAATATATGTTCCGGAGCAAAAAAACGTGATCTTTTGTATTTGTTAAAAAAATTGTTTAAATAATTTCTGCCCAAAAATTCCGCCCGGCACCCTTCAGATTTGTTTAAAGGGGACATTTGTGAATAATAATCCACAAAGAAACCGAATCAGAAATTTTTCCAGACGGGAGCGGTCTCACCATATGGACTATATCACGAAGTTGGCAGTCGTGTTTCTCTACCTTCGTTTGCCCACACACGACACAATCGCATAACTGTCATTGCCGTACAATTAACACATTTAACACATCCAACTGGTCAACCGAATTATTTCGATATAAAACTAATACTTTCGATAGCGAATAAATCGAAACTAGTAACTTTATCAAAAAAATGTATAGAACATTTTTTGCTTAGAATGAATGTTTTTATCAACTTTTGTGGTCAAAATATAATAAAAAAGTTCCACCCCCGAGAAGGGGTGGCAACCACCCTCATGGTAAAAGCGCCTTTCGGCATTATATAGACTTTGATCCTTGGACTATCCACTACTTATTCTCAAATTTTCAAGCAAATCGATCCATTCTGTAACAATTGCGAGGTGAAAAGCTTCCGTTCCTGGACTAATAAAAAGTCTGGCCAATGTTATCGTTTCATTATTGACGAAAATTTACCATTTTGCCAAAAAATTAAGTTCCAGAAATGATTCCTTCTGGGTGTAACACTTTTAATGTCACTGAGTATATTATTCGCATTAGTATTAATTAAAAAAAAAAACAGATATATCCATTCATAATACACAAAGATATTGGCAACGTTATACGTATTTTTTCTCCTTCATTACATGTGCCTTGTCCATTCCGAACGTTGAAAAGTAACATGGCTATTCTGACTTTTTTTACGGCAGATCTAAATAATAGTAATAATAGGATTTATTTAGCTTTTTAGCCATTACATTACAAATAAACATTTACATATATTTAAATAACTATAACTTAAAAACGAAAAATCAACTAATAGGCTATTGATTATGTACTATAGAAAGGAACTACAACGTTAACGGGGTTTTATTATTTCATATGGTCAATGAATCTCTATGTATTAAAAAACCGCGGAGTGCTACCATTTAAAGGGGTGCGTTTTTGAGAAATAGGTGAATTAGTCCCTGGGCACAGGTTACATTAGTGCGCATTAGTACATTAGGGTGAGTTCTATGCACTTTTGGTACAAATACGTCTACATAAAAATTGTTCCTGGTTAAATTTACTTTCTAAATATAACTTTTTAAAGTCAAAGATACTTTTTTTTACAAAAATATATTCAAAAGAAAAAGCACAAAGAAACCCAAAAAGAAATTTTGTTTTTTGTCCCTTAACTTTTGTCCACGAGGATATAGGTATAGACATTGCTTCACAGCAAAAAAACTTACATATTTTGTCTTTAAAATGATGTTTGGTAGAGGTCATTAGGATGTACAGTTTTCGAAATATGATTTTTCAAAATTCGCCACTCACAGCAATTTTGGGCAATTTTCCTTGTTATTTCGCAAATATTGTTCTGTAACTTTTTTCTAGTCGACCACAAACCTCCGAGTAAGGCGGTCGCATTCAGTCCAGAATATTTTAAAACATTTTATATTGTAAACGTTAATTTCGATTTGTGTACAAAATGTGATTATTTAAATGTGATTTTAATTACCTACATGTTTTAATATCAGTAATTTGAACGTCTCCGTAAACTTGTTTAAATAAATAAATTCAGTTTTTATTTTTAATTACATTTTTACATTTTAAAAGTAAATAAGTGTTTTGGAATCGAGCTAGTTATCATAAGGCAATTAGTGATAATAACTGAAGAAAATATCCAACAATTTCATACCAGTGGAGTGGAGTTAAAAAGGGATATCAAATGAAATGGTGTGCCAACTCATCAATCCGGATATCAGGTGAATAACAATAATATGTCTTATCAACAATATTTTTTTCCTACGTCAATGTCACAGCCCCAAACGGGTTACCATGATCAAAATCAACAGGCCATATATCAGCAAATGCCAGGCTCATCTACTCAAATGCAACCAATTTTCCCACAATATCTTTCACAACCAAATCCTTTACCTCTCCCCCAACACTTAGTATATCAAAATCCACAAAATCCACAGGTAGTCCAACACATGAATGAACAAGCAGCTCCTAACTCTGAATCTGAAGATAAATGGGAGAAAGTAACAAATAAAAAAAGAATAAGAAGTCCCGAAGTGGAAATATCCAGGAAACAAACAAAATTAAGTGATTATTGGCTGCAAAAGCCACTAGAAACAAAAAACTCGTATAGTATGCTTACAGAAGAAAACGAAGAAAGCCAAGACGAAGCAAAAGATCAAGAAAACAATACAAAACATGTACCCAAGCCCCCACCGATAACCATATATAATGTAGGTGTTGTCCAACACATTCATGATCTACTGAAACAAACCACAGGAGATAAATACACTATTAAAGCCATTAGTTATGAAACAGTAAAAGTTCAAGTCGTTGAGGCCGAACATTTTAAAAAATTGATCACTGAACTTGATAAACGGAATACTCAATACCATACTTTTAGGCCAAAAAGCGAGAAAACATTCAGGTTTGTCATAAAAGGACTGCATCATGGTACAGATACTAATGACATAAAGACAAATCTAGCAGCACAAGGCCACGAAGCAGTGAACATTCACAATATAAAACATTATGTATCAAAAACCCCATTGCCAATGTTTTTCATTGATATCGTATCGAAGGAAAACAACAAAGAGGTTTATAAAATAGAAAAATTAGGAAACAATATCATCAAATGCGAACCTCCTCGTACGAAAAGAACAATCCCCCAGTGTACAAGATGCCAAGACTACGGACACACCAAAACATACTGCCGCAAAGTACGCAGATGCGTAAAATGTACAGGCAATCACGAAACAAAAGATTGTCCTCGGAAATCACGTGATGACAAAGTAAAATGTGTCAATTGTAACGGTGACCACCCGGCTAACTATAGAGGATGCCAAGTTCACATTCAACTACAGCAGAAGCTATATCCTACACTAAGAGAGAAAAGAATCATGCAACCGCATATCCAAACAAATAATACTCAACAAATACAACCTGATTTAACCTATGCTCAAATAGTCAACAAAAATCAACCACAGTGTAGCTATAACAACCAAACAATACCAGGACCTAACCAACCTAATAACAACTTAGCCAAGCTGGAAGAAATGATGCAAAAACTCATGGAGCAAATGGGCACAATGCTCAATTTACTTACTACTGTCATCAATAAGATTGCTTAATGGCTTCACAACTTAAATATAAAATAGTAGTCTGGAACGCAAATGGCCTTTATCAACGGGCTAAAGAACTCAAAACATTCATACTTAATCAAAATATTGATATATTATTAATTTCTGAGACACACTTTACAGAAAAACACTACATGCGGATTCCCAACTACAAGTTGTATTATACAAATCACCCAGACGGTAGAGCTCACGGTGGAAGCGCCATGATTATACGTGATTCTATTAAACACTCCGAAATGGAAAAATATAACAAAGACTACCTGCAAGCAACCAGCTTAACAATTGAGGAAGCACACGGCCCAATAACAATATCTGCCTTATACTGCCCACCTAAACATGTCGTTAAAAAAGAACATTTCCTAAAATATTTTAACACTCTAGGGAACAAATTCATTGCAGGTGGAGATTATAATTCAAAACATCCGATGTGGGGTTCTAGACTAACAACTCCAAGAGGCAGAGAATTAGCTAAAGCAATGGTAGAAAATAACCTGCAACAAATTTCTACTGGCGAACCAACTTATTGGCCGTCTGATTTAAACAAAATACCTGATGTCGTTGACTTCTGCATCACAAAAGGCATCGATACCAAAAAATGTAAAGCTGAATCATGCTTTGATTTATCATCAGACCACTCACCCTTTATAATAACAATCTCCGAAAAAATCTTAAACAAAGAACATCAACCAACTTTGCATAACACCAAGACTAACTGGTCCCAATTTAGAGAAAAACTAGACAGCCTGATCTCACTAAATCTGTCCTTGAAAAATGAACTCGAACTTGAATCAGCTGTAGATAAACTAACAGAAAGCATACAAATTGCTGCATGGTACGCGACTCCCAGCTACGAACCATCTCAAAACAGAAATAATGTGTCTCCCACAATTAAACAAAAAATTTTAGAAAAACGACAATTACGTAAAAATTGGCAACAGTCAAGAACGGCAGAAAATAAGAAAAAACTTAACAAAGCAACAAAGGAATTAAAGGAATTAATCCATGAAGAAGAAAACCATGGAATACAAGAATATTTAGAAAATTTAACACCAACTGAAGCTACAGATTATTCACTCTGGAAAGCCACGAAAAAGCTCAAACGGCCCCAACAGCATAACCCACCAATCAAAGATGAGGCAAACACCTGGGCTAGGAACGACAAAGAAAAAGCTGATCTTTTTGGCAAGCACCTTCAAAAAGTATTTACGCCATACCCTTCTACAGTATCTACAGAGGAAGAAACAGAACTAACCAGATTCCTAACAGCACCGTTTCAAATGGATCTGCCCCACACGAAATTTACAGTCAACCAAGTAAAACAAACAATAATAGATGAAATCAACATCAAAAAAGCCCCTGGATTTGACCTAATCTCTGGCAAGATTCTAAAAGAAGTCTCGGATAAGTGCATAAAACTAATCACCTTTATATTTAATGCAATTCTGCGTCTAAAGTACTTCCCTAGTTCATGGAAAGTGGCACAAATCCTAATGATCCTTAAACCAGGAAAAAGACCGGAAAATGCATCTTCATACCGGCCTATAAGCCTTTTGCCTATGATTAGCAAAGTCTTTGAAAAAATGTACGTAAAAAGGTTGAAAACGATAATAGACGAAAATAAAATAATTCCAGAACACCAATTCGGTTTCCGAGACAAACACGGAACCATAGAACAAGTGCATAGGCTAGTCAACCAAATAAACGAGGATTTTAACTCCAAAAGATACTGTTCTGCTGCTTTCCTTGACATATCTCAGGCTTTTGACAAGGTATGGCACATAGGGCTACAAATAAAATTAAAGAAGCTCCTACCCTATCCTCACTTCCAGCTCTTAAAATCCTACATAGAAAATAGACACTTCCTTGTGAAGCACGGTACCGAGCACACCAAGATATATCCCATTCACTCAGGCATCCCACAAGGCAGCGTTCTCGGCCCAATTCTGTATCTTTTATACACAGCGGACATTCCAACATCTAGTACAACTACAGTTGCAACGTATGCAGACGACACTGCTATCCTGGCATCCCACACAGATCCAACAACAGCATCAAGGAATCTTCAATCAAACCTAAATAGAATTCAGCAATGGATGAAAGTATGGCGCATCAAATCTAATGGAACTAAATCATTACATGTAACATTCACGCTACGCAGAGAAACATGCCCCCCTGTATATATTGATAATTGTCTAATTCCTCAATCCGAGGACGCCAAATATCTTGGCATGCACTTGGACCGCCGCCTTACTTGGAAAAAACATATTTTTACAAAACGAAAACAGCTTGGACTTAAATTGAGAAATATGTATTGGCTCATTGGACGCAATTCCAAACTATCTCTGGATAACAAAATTTTTACTCTACAAGTCCATCCTCAAGCCCATATGGACTTATGGGATTCAGCTATGGGGCACTGCTAGCGTCTCCAATACAAACATCTTACAGAGATTTCAAAACAAGGTGCTGCGTTCCATAGTCAATGCGCCATACTATGTATCCAACGAGGTGATTCAACACGACATCCCCCTAGAATCCGTGAAAGAAGCCATACAACGTTTTAGTGTTAAATACTTTGAACGAGTGTTAGTGCATCCTAATGCGTTTGCCAGACAATTAAATGTGCGGGACGTCTTTGAAGTGCGTAGACTAAAACGGCAACTGCCGTCCGACTTAACCAACTGAACGTAATCAAAAGTGTATTCAGACTGATAAAATTTTAGTTTTAGAATTGTAAAGAGGTTACTCACTGGAGTAACTCTCTACATGTCTATATTTTTTACCATAACAAATGCTTAATGCCCAATGGGCAGATTGTTGTACTCAATGGAGTTAATAATAAAAAAAAAAAAAAAAAACTTTTTTCTACGTAACTTTAGGTATATGCAATGGTACACGTAAGAGGAATAGAAATCAATTACCTTTAAAATGGTCTACTGTATAATTACTGTACAAACTTCTTTTAAAGAGGTTATCTTTTTCAAGACTTTATACTTTTAACCAGTTTTTATATTTTTTTACGATTATTTTTTAAATTTCCCATTATAACTTTTTTTCTATATGGTATATATTATATAATAAAAAAGAAAGCTTATTCTGTTTACTTTAAAATGGTATATTATAAAAAATTCTAGGGTTATTTTCGAATAACATATGCTTTTTCAAATTGTAATAAGTACTTGCAACGATTTTTCGTTATTATATTCCTCATTATAACTTTTTTATGTGATTGTGTGTTATATTATGATTGAATCTTATTTTTTATAGGTAATACTTTGGATCCACTTGACTCGGCCGGGCAAACTTCAAAATATGGATTAATTCCAATATTTACTGTCAAAGCTCCTGCACCACAAGCTTTGCTTGAAAAAATAGCATGTAAATGTAATAAAGGATGTACAAAAAACTGCGGTTGTAGGAAGATAGGAATTAGTTGTTCAATATTGTGCAAAGGGTGCATGTGCATGGGTACTAATTGTGGGAACTCTAAGATAACTGAGGTGTCAGAGGAAGATATTAAAGCTAATGCTAAGGAAGAGATGGACTTTGATTTTGAAAACTCTCTCTCTCTCTCTCTCCTCTTCTCTCTCTCTCTCTCTCTCTCTCTCTCTCTCTCTCTCTCTCTCTCTCTCTCTCTCTCTCTCTCTCTCTCTCTCTCTCTCTCTCTCTCTCTCTCTCTCTCTCTCTCTCTCTCTCTCTCTCTGTCTCTCTCTCTCTTGTCGTTTCCCCATTACTGAGGATCGTGATTTCTTCCAATATTCTTAATGTTTCTCCATTGGCCTCTATCTTCAGCTGCTCTAAGAGCTTCGCAGAATGAGTTTCCAGCTGAGTTATTTATTTGTTCGGACCATCTAGTTGGTGATCGTCCTCTTGATCTTCTCCCCGGAACGTTTCCAGCCAACCACGTGACCAAAGAATTGCAGTATTGGTTGCAGACATATTGTGGACAGCCTTTTTTAATCTTGAGTTGGTTTAGAATGGAAACGTTTGTCCTATGCGCTCTCCAAGGTATGCGCAGTATTCTTCTCCAGCACCACATTTCAAAGGCATCATTTTTTTGGCGCTCGCATGCGCGAGGAGTCCAAGTCTCTGCTCCGTATAGAAATATTGAGAATACAAGGGCATTCACCAGTCTCATCTTGATATTTTGAGAGATAGATCTGTCTTTCCAAACTTTATTTAGGCGACTCATCGCATTTTTTGCCATACCGATACGTCTCCGAACTTGCATCCCTAAAATGCAACGAAAAATAGAAGGAAAACGGAATCCAGGCCTTAGAAGAATGCCATGGTTGCGGAATTTGAGAGAGTGGTTTGGCTGCACCACTAATGAACTTTTTAGGTCAGCTGTAAACAAGGTCGTGTAGCCTTGATGATTCCCAATCTCCATTAGGAGTGGCACAAGAAGAAGAAGACCCTCTCTCTCTCTCCCTCTCTCCTGATAGACAAATATAGTGGATCTTCTTACAATGAGGAACCAACTAATAATGTGCATTTCGGTTGACAACACACTCTTGTATGTACCTGATCTCGCTTCTGATTGTGGTCAATATCTTCTTGGAGTAACTCGTTCTATGTGTTAATGAAATTCTCCTGGAGTGCTCCAAAAAACTTAGGACGATGCTATAAATTAAGAAGTATCCAACCCATCACGTACATTCCAGTTTTCAATTGAGGATAAGTCGGGGGAATCTTGTAGGCCAGAGTAAATGATTGCCTCCAATTTGTGCAAACAAGTGCATGGTTGCTCTTGCAATATGTGGCCTTGCATTATCCTGCTGAAAAATTTCTGCGGCTGTTGGAGCGTCTTAAGGTAGGGTATGAGATGAGGTTCTAGAATATCCTCTAAATATTGTTGAGCTGTCATGTTTCCTCTGATGAAAATTTAGATGGAGTTGACGCGACAGACAAAATGAATAGAATATAGTGCTGGCTTTTTGACTGCTTTTCAAAAATTACAACTGACATAATGTGTTATATATAGGAAATTATTTCAATTTTTAAAAAATTGTTGAACAATTCAAATTCAAAATTGGAAAACCAAGACTCTAAAATTAAGTTTCATAAATCTTGGTTATGATAAATACATCGCAAACGCTGTGTATAATAGTAGTATAGAGATCTGAGGTGTGCACCAAATGCAGAACAAAATATGCTAGAAGCTGTTCAAACTATTGAAGAACACAACATTTATTTTCCAGAATAGAAAATATAAGGACGCCAAAAAAAGTAATTAAACAGAAATCAGGGGAAAGAAGAAAACATAGATGATATAAAAAAATTTGCATATGTACGATAGATAACGAAATATTGAGCTAAGATTTGAAAGATAGCATTTGGAATATTTCCATTTTATAGATATTTTTACGATTTACATTATTTTTCAATATTTCTATAAAAAAGTATATTTACCAGATACAGAGCATTTAGACATCCATTAAAATATAGTATTCAATACTGGCTTCATTATTTGCTTTTTAATTTATAAATACAATATATTTGTTGGTAGTTCAAATAGGTTATGTAATTGCCTTTTTTATTAAATACTGACATCGTTGTTGTATATGATTTTGGTGAATAATTTGATTTTATTGTAAAAATATTATTTAAAGCTTGGCAATGTAGCTTTTGTTTTAGTATTCTATTTATCGTTGATTTTTATTAACTTTGTATACCATGGTATATTTATTTTAGTTTGTACATACACCTTTTGTGTTATTAGTTATTATGCCCATTCAACCAAGCAAGGGATAGCGCTAAAAATATAATCGGCAAATTTTCACAAAACAAAATTCATTAAAACTCTAATAAATGTTGAAGAGCCGATAACCGTTTTCTATCGGATGGGAAGAGTAATAATATTTGCAATAACTAACAATTATATTCGGTATCGGTAATTTGAGAAAAATTTGGAAATTTGTTTTTTGCAATTAGAAGAATGTAAATTAAAACATAATTTTTAATTCCAAACAACTTTCCTGAATAACAATTCTTTTCGATATTTTGAAATAAAAAGGTACTATATTCTTGAGTGAAATTCATATTTTTTGACAAACTTCGTAAAATATTACTAAAATTTGATATATTTTAGCTATATCTTAGGTCCTACAACCTGCAGAGATTTTTATAAAAATTTACTTTTTTTTAATTAATATTAAAAAAGTTTTCCATATGTGTCCAACACTACAGAGTAGTGTTCAAATGTCGGGGCACCGGTTGGCGACTTGCAATTATACTACATTTAAATGTTGAATGGGTTGCGTATGAGAGTTCATTTTGAATGGAATAAAAGACAGACGTACTCTCAATCATTTATTGTAACTTCCGATGACCCGTTTCGCTCTTTACAGTATGCAGAGCGTCTTCAGGTCAGCGGGTCAACGGCTGTTGACTTGATTTATCAGATATTAAGATATTGGAGATAGAAGCTAATGATATAAAAAATTCTTTCTCGAAATGTACCACATCAATAAAAACATAAATTCAATCAATTATAAGACTAATCGTTGGGTGAATTCTACTTTTATTTGAATTAAAAAATGTTTTGTCATAAACTAGCAAACACAGAAACAACTATTTGTTAGAAAAATAGAAAATCCTCGTGCCATTACTGTCACCGAAACTTTTCTTGTCCATAATGATTCTCCTTCATAGCCTCGTAGCTCTATTGTGCCCACTAGTCCTGAAACGTATCCTGAAACTGAAACAACAAAGCTCCCGTAACAAAGGAGTCGAAATTGAACTGCAAGGTTAATCCCGTCGACTTGGATAAGGTAGGAAATTTGTCAGAGACTTTTGTTTTCGGCATTAATATTTTTCCAACGAAAGATTTATATAGAAAATAGCTAGCTGTGAAAATCTATCAATTTTGAAGTAAGGATTCCGGATTGCTTGGAACTCGTTTTCCTGTTTTTCTGCGAAAAAAATTTAAGTGCAATAGTATAATGAAAATTAAACAAAAGAGTTCATAAAACGTATAAACGATCTAACAGATAATAATTTATATTAAAACTATAGCACAATACATTATAAAAAAATGAATAGTAACATTTCCGAAGACCTCCAAATATCAAATCACAGAGTTTATGTTTTCTACGCAGATTCTTAGTAGTCACCAATAACATCAGGATTGCTAAAATAATATTAATGATAATAATAATAAATGTGTAAAAAAATAAGTATGTAAATAGATGTTACAGAGATCAACTGAAATTCCCATTTCAAAAAATAACTGCGAGATATCATTGAATGTCATCATTATTAAGCAAATAGCAGTGAACAATGAGTACAACGAACAAACAATTAAGGAAATTTTAAAACAGAAACTGCATAAGAAAGCTCTGAAATTAGTCTTCACACCACTATACAAAAAACCCAGTACCTTCTGCTCTATACAGAAAAGATATCAACAAAAATAGCAAAACAGATAAAAAAGAAAGGAATAACACCAGCTTTCATAAACAAACAACTTACGCAAATACAATAACATCAAGAACAATAAGAGGAAAAACGGATAGCAATTACAGAGTGGTGTACACAAACTCACATGTGGTTACGAAAAACTTACATCGGTCAAACTGGCAGAACCTTCAACAAACTCATAGCAAAACACAAAAGAGCTTTCAATGATATAAGAAGAGATATCAAATTAATAAATTTAAAAATACAGATAAAATTCTGAATGACTTAAGACAAAAAACCACTGGAAGAATAATTTCATACCAACCCGTTAGAATAGGCTGAAAATAACTGGCTTAAAAGCAAGAAGACGTTCATCTCATCCGGTACTAACCAGGGAACATCACGGATTGAGAAGACTGTGGTCTGAAGAACATCGCAACAGGACAATCAACGAATGGAGAAAATGTTTACTTACCTATGAACTTAGGTTTCGTATAAACAATTCCGATAGTTGTATTTTAGTTTGGAGGGACCAAGGAGAGAGGTAGAATCAACATTAGAGTGCTCCTACAACTGCTTTTGGAGTGGTATTTGTTTTGATGGCCGCACCGACTTAGTGGTTCTGATAAATGCTTCGATGACGGCTCAAATATATAGAGATGTGGTTGTAGATTCAATTATTGTATCATTTGCGGACGCAATAGGAGACAATTTTGTCCTTATTGACGACAATGCCTAATCCCACCATGAAAGAATTATGAACGAAAGATTACAGCATCACAGTATTGACAGAATATAGTGGCCAGCCCGGTCACCAGATATGAACTGCATAGAACATCTCTGGGCCGCGGTAACACTACAACTAAATGTGTTAGATAGTCCTGTGAATATGCTTCAAAAGTTAATTAAAGCTGTAAAGCACATTCGGGCAATTTTAGATAAAAAATTTTCGAATGCAGTAATTGAGAATATGCCAAATAGACTAGGAAGTTAATTCACAAGGAGGTTTAACAAACTATTACAATTTTTTATTTAAGTTTTGTAGGTCAAATATCTCACTATTTTCGATTTTGTAGAACACAATTTTGTTTTACTTTATTTGAACAAATGGTTTTTCTTGCGAGAATATTTTATTTTTGCTTTTCCAAAAAATATATATTTTTTCTAACTATCACCAACGAAAAAATACTACGACCTCAACAAACTTCTAAAATATTTGAAATAATAATAATTATTATGATCGTTATCAATTGTTGAGCACTGTGTTTTTAAGTCATTTTTCTTTGATGATTTGGTCTTTTCTCTTACTTTATTTTTGGAACGAGCTTTTTATCTTTTGTTCTGCTCTTAGTCGAGGAAATCAATCTAAAAAACTTGCAAAACCTCGCAATTTTTTCGTCCAGCATCGATTTGTACAAAAATTTGGGATTGGGCTCAATTCACTCTCTAGTTCATTTTATATATTGAGCCGTCTTACACTTTTGGTTTTTTAAGGGTGAAAACTACCCCTAATTGTAAAAAATCATAAAATAATATTTTAATCTTTAATATTGTCAACATTTGGTTCTATCTAGTTACAAAAGGATTGTAACATACAAAGGATTGTAATTATAATACATAATATTTCAACCCTTACAACCACCCTTGGAGCTATATATAAAAAATTGACTTATCCTAAAAGAATAATTTCGGCTTGCATCGATTTACATAAAAATTTGGGATTAATATGATCTCAATCGGTACTTCATATTCTACTTTAATATGGATAAAATTTGGTTTTGATTGCTTAAATAATGATTATTTTATGCTAAAGGATATAATATCATAATATTTCAACCCTTAAGAACCACCCTTAATAACATTGCAATTTTTATAAATAGATCATTTAATAGATCCATTCAGAAAAAAAAAGTAGAATTAAAGAATTACAAAACATTTATTTATACAAAAATACGAATTTACAAATATGTACAACTACAAATAGAAATAGTTTTTTAGTCATCTTCCAGTATACGAACTGGTTCTGTGGTATTATATATATTGAAAATGTTATATAAGCAGACTATTCAAATTTATCGAAAACAAAAATTGGTTTTATCAATACAGCTCCTTCATTTTTGGCGATAAATAGTTTTTTCAAAAATAATTTTGTTGGATGAGCTGTAAGAATATGTAAGTTAAATTCCATAAGATCTCTTAGTTTTTAATTGGGTGGGTTTAAAGAGTTCGAATAAAGGGGTGTTCGCTCGTACATAGAGGTTTTAAACAGCTATATCTTGCTAACTATTCACTGTAATAAAAATCTATGACAAGAAAAATTTTGATATTAAAAAAGCAACAATTTAGTAGTCTATTATTTTTTTCTTATCTCCTGTATTTTCGAAGATATTTTGAAGAAAAACGTGCAAAATACGAAATTGCAAAAAATCTATTTTCCTTTGTTTCTAAAATTAGGTCTTTTAAATAGGTCAATCTTCTTGGGTGTATTTAAAATGCAAATATAAATGGAATTACAGAAAGATGAATAGGGTTGTTTTTACTGATTTTTTCGTAGATAAAAGCAGGTACCAATTTTTTTTATCATAAGTCGCTCAATTTTTATGCAAGAAACTTATTATTATTATTTTTAGAAAGGTCTAATTTGTATGTTTGAAAAATGATTATTTAAGTTTTCCTCGAAAAATGCAAAGTTTTCCCGTTATTTGGCTTTGAATATTTCAAATTATGCACTTGTCGAAAAAATCTAACCTTTAACATGCCGTACCTCGGTTCGTATTGGTCGTAAAAATATTATAGAAAAAAAGAATTTGGTCTGTGTTACTAAAAGGTACAATTTTGATATCCACAGTTTTTTTGATTAAATGCATCTTTTTCGAGTTGTTTTCAAAAAACCCTCAAAAGGGATGGATTTTTTCGTAAAAAAACTGTTAGTTTTAAACTCGAAACATATTAGTTTTACGAAGAAAATGTAAAAACATTTTTTTCTTAGAATTACTTTTTACATCGATGTACATGGTTAAAATGTAATAAAAAAATTCCCACCACGAGATGGGTTGGCAACCTCCCCCAAGGTTTTAGCGTACAGCGGCATGATATAGAAAATTATGTTTGGACTATTCCCTACCTTCTGTGAAAATTTCAAGTAAATACATGCTGGACGAAAAAATTACGAGCCAAAATGCTTCATTTGCTGGCCTATATTTTCATAATTTGTAAGATATATTTTTCTTATGCCTGACAGCCATAATATTTATTTACAAACTAAAAGCTGCTTAAAAATAAGGTATTATCAAGGACACCCTCTGATATGTGTGTCTCCTCTCTATCTTCTATTTTCTCTCGATTTATATCGGATTGATATACGGAGGATACCAAAGCTTTTGTGATGGGGTGACAACTTCCCTGATGCATTGTTTATGAGTGGATTTTCGTTTTAGGTGTATCAATTACCTGTTGAGTAAGACGATGAAAATACCCTCGAAATAGGGTTATAATCCTAAGGATATCCGCCCGTTTGGAGATTGAGTTTCGATTTTGGAATTCTGTTTATCCATGGCAGTGCAGAACAGGCGGATGAAAGGATATTTGTAGGTAAGGATAAAGTTGATTTATTATTTTTTTTTTTATTAAGTTTATATCAAACGCGCACTTTGAATCAAGAACTAGTATTAGCACTAAGATTTTTGATATTTCAGCATGAATTTATAAGTAAATGTAAACAGAGATGAGAGGAAGGGCTGAAAAGTGTTAATTATAATTACATTTTAACTGAAACAAAGATCTTAAGTGATTGAATGAAATATATTTTGTATTTAATCGTGAAACAAACAGAAAATAACCTCCTCTATGGCTCAGTGGCACGAAAGCATACCTTTGGATCCAATGGTTAGGAGTTCTAATCGCAGCTGGGTAAGAGATTTTTCATTTATTAAAAATTTATAAATGAAAATAATTTCTGTCCTTGTGGGATCGGTACTTACAGGAGGGACCGCAGATTTTCGGATACAATAAACAGCGTCTCTTTGTAAAGACAATGAAGTTGACCTTACTAGATAACAAAACATTTACTTAACACATACACTACATATTACACTTTAATCTTATTGCGAAGTCAACTGTACCATGCCAATGGCCATTAGTTGTCGAGGCATTTAAGTAAGATATAAAAAAAATCGAAAATACACCTAGAGCTTTAGTAAAAGAATTTGAAATATCCAAATACTTTTGAACAAAGAAACTTTGTTAATCTTAGACCTGTTTTAGTAAGGCGAAAATTTAAAACTTTGCAGGTACTTCTGTTAAGTGGATGGAGTGGTAAGACCCGATAGAAGAGGAGGTGAAGCCAGCAAATGCTCTATACAGGACAAAAAAAATTAAAGGCAATCTTCAGGAGGAAATAGACTACTAGAAAGGATACTCAATTTCGATTAGAATGCTGGAATATTAACCCTTTATAGTTCTCGGAATGGTATAGATAGATGACACCATTACTACTCGTATAAAACTAACACTTTGTCCCACGGGTCGATTAGAATGTCAGACATGAATTTAGTCGTTGGCATCTGTAGCATGCCGTAAATTTAAAGTCTTACAACTTATTAACCATTCAATAGATAAAAATTTTAAGGGGATATTTGAATTATTTCACTGTTCAATCAAACAGTAACACGTAGTTCAGTGGGAATTTAGTATGCCAATGACTTGTGCGGCACTTTATTTTTCATTTCGTTCGACCGCAAAGGGTTAAAATAAGTGTACAACAAGCAAGTGCAGAATACAGTAGACAAACAAAGGTTATGTGATACTGAGAGAGATGACGAAATACAAAATTGATATATATGCTCACTCGAAAACTATAAAGAAAAAGAAACGAATAACAAACTACCAAAATTTTCTACTTATTTGGATCGGAAATAACATAGAACATTAGGCAAGCTCTTACCCCCTAGATATATAATTGTAGATTGAGATGTAATCATGCTCTTACCCCCCTTCATATGTGCAGTTTGGGTCTCACAGAGTCACCTAACTGTGAGTGTGGAAAAGAAGGTGATCTACTACATATTCTCCTCGAATGTTCACATCAATCAGTAAATATAAACAAATTTTATGAAAATCTTAATATATTAAAAATTCCACTTCCCGTCTACCTGAACAATTTGATATTTTCTGAAGATATTAATATATTAAAAACAAATGACGAACATATCAAAAACTGTAAATATAGATTGTAGCAATAAAATTTACCCTGTATTTAAGAAACTGTATTTAAGAAAATCAAAGCAGGCATGTTTGTTAAAACAAAACAAACATGTTTGTTTTGTTGTTATTTTTTTTTAAACTCTGTAGATTTAAGTAATTATTGTATATTATAGTTGAAAAAAGAAGAGAACAAAAAAAAGAGAAAAAGAAAAGCAAAAAAAAAAAACAGAAAAAGCAAAAAAAGCAAAAAAAAGAAAAAAACTAAGAAGATGTAAACCTCCGCGAGGTTGAATCGGGTTTACGTCTTAGCGTAGTAAAAAAAACAATTTATAAAAAATAACAATAAAAAAAAATAAAAAAATAATAAAAAAAACAAATTAACAATACAAAAAAATACAACAAAAAATACAAAAAAAATAAAAATTTACAAAAAAAAATGAACAACGAAAACAGAGTATTATTTAGATAATAATTGTAGATAATAATGTTATGTTGTTATGTATTTAGAGTTAGAAATACAGAAAAAATTCCTCTGAATGAAAAATCAAATTTGTTTGTTTTTAAAATAACAACATGTCCGGCTAATTGGCTCGGCCAAGGTCATCAAATTCACAAAAAAAATAGGCAAGCTCAGGAGTCTTTTGGTTTTAGAGAAATTTGAAAATAATCGAAGATCGAATATATCATTGAAATTATATAATGACATTATTTCAAAACAACATAGAACATAAAAAATAGTAAACTCTACAGATTATGCTTCAAACATGAGTAAACTGGAGGGTGAAACGGCAGATTTTTATGAAGATTAAATCTTTTTAGATTAAAAATTAAAAGATTAAAAACTAATTAAATATTTTTTTCTAAAACCGTGTTAAAAATGCAATTTTTAGCACTCCATACGAGCGTTAAAAATGCTACTTTAAGACTAGTGCTTTAAAATTTTTATGGCACTGCAATTCGTATTGACCGTATATGCAATTTTGATGTAATGTCAAAAGAATATAAAAATGGAATGTCTGTCAAGTTCAAGTAAAAGTTTTTGTAGATATTGTCCTGTAATTACGTTTGTAGAAAAAATATTGTATGATATGCGTGTTAATAAGTACATTTTTAAGGCACTCATGTGAATTGCAGAACTCGCTGTCGCTCATTCTGCAAACTTTCACATGCGTGCCTTAAACGTGTACTTTTAACACTTATATTATAAATAACTATTATGAAGATTAAATCTTCATAAAAATCTGCCGTTTCACCCTCCAGTTTACTCATGTTTGAAGCATAATCGGTAGAGTTTACTATTTTTTAATGACAGGTTGTTAATACTATTTTTTACTATTTTTTACTATTTTTTAATAGACAGAATCAAGAAATATGGTGGAGAACCAACCCCTAAAATATGGTGGAGGACCAGAATTACCCTGCCAATACACTAGTGATGGGAAAAACCTACCGGTTATAACCTAAAACCGGTTTTTTTTACTCCGCAGTAATCGATTATTCCGGTTGTTTTTTGTTTCGGTCATCACTAGTTTTGTTCTTTTTAAATTATTTACTCGCAAAAACCGGACTTTGACTGTAACAAAAACAATTGATTCTTTTTTTGTTTTTGAGAACGATTTTTGAATTGGAAATCTAAACGTCAAATAAACTTAAAGAAAAGAAAGAAAAAGTGTAGCTTATTCCATATAAAAATAGTAAATTTCAAGTTTGACAAAATAAAGCTGGAATTTAGCTAGAAGCTACTATTGTAATGTCCTCTGCGTAAATAGCAGTTGTGTTGAATTTTTTTGGAGAAATATCGGACAAATAGAGTAGGTGTAAAGTTAGTAAAACATTCAAGAGTCAATACTATTTTTTATGAAATCTGTGGCAAAACTAGCGATACTAGTATCATAATTTTTATCTTTGAAAATATTCAATTCTTATACATACAAACAACCAAACTTATATGAAATTAAACCGGGAGATATTAACAGAAGTTCAACCACGATTTTCTAAGTCCTGCCCTTTGCAATACTGGAAGGTTAGAAAAGGTTCTTACAATGTATGGAAAAATCCGCGGGTTTCCTGTGACATTTTCCTGTGAAAATTAGATTTCCCATGAGGTAAAAAATGGGGAGCTGCGATGAATTTCTGAGCCCTGTCATATCCATAGAATGACAGGATACTATCAATTTTATGAAGAAAATTTTTTGGGCAGGAGGTTGCAAAAGGACTATAGTCTAGTAAAATAAAATTACACTACATGTAAATCAAAATGTAAGTTCGTACAGGTTGAAACAAATTTTATATCAAAGTTTAGGTGGGTACCAAAGATATTTTCAAGAAAGTATCCAAATCATACAAGGGGATCATTGTTTAAATAATTAAAAAGGGGTCATTTTTGCAAAAAAAAATACTTTTTTAACTGCTGAGGTCATTCAATTACTAATGAAGGTCTATAGGATTGTTTTTTGCAAAGCTGAAGGGAAAATGTTTCGCATAAGACTTACTAAATTAAATTTGACCCCCTATTTATTTAAATAATTATACATAACAATTTAAAAACAAATTTGCAAAAAATTATTTTTAGCGTTTTAAATAAGCACTATAAATATCTTAATTTACAGAAGAAGTTGAGCTATGTTATCAGTATTAATTAAAAAAAAATTGGTCCAAAAATATTTAATATCTTTTGAGATATTGAATTTGTTTATTAAATGTGACTCTATTTTCAATTGCAAAAACGCGGTTGTTGCCAAAGAAATATTTACCTGTACTAAATCTTATTATTTTTATTTTTATGTATGTTTTCCATAAATGTATTGATAAATTCAAATTTAAATTATACTTCCCCCTAAAATGGCATTTGAAAATTATTCAAATTTGTTTATAATTTGTTTTTTTAATAATGTCGTGGGAATTAAATATTTTGAAATGCCGTTTCGATAATTGGGTTCCTGGTAATTTTTCACTAATTAAAAATTTTTTTGTCTTTTTTTTCCTCTTCTTTTTTTTTTTTTTTTTCTTGGAGTTATATTTCTACGGGCCCTTTTAGGGTTAAGTTTCATTAAGAATGTCGAATCTCTAAGTTGTAGATTCTAGACGTAAAAATATTAAGATTAGTCTAAAATCACTTAAATAAAATATGACTACTTACTGAGTTACAGGGTGTTTTATTTAAAAATTTAAAAAATATTTTTACCAAGTTCTTTCAAACTATTCGACGTATCCTTATCATAATTGACAGAAAGTGTGGGTACTATACAGTCTACTAAACTGTGATAAATAAAAGTTTCTAGCTAGCACCAGAGGCGTACGATAGGGGATAGTTAATGGTTGACCCTTCCCAAATTATACGCCACTGAGGGAATTACTATTTTAGCGAAATTTTTCGATTTTTGAATACGCTCTATGTAAATAATATACTCTTTACTGGTAACGATTAAGTCATTAGTTTTCGAGATAATGGACGTTAAAAAGTAAACGGCATAGTTATTTTGATTCATTCATTCATTTACTTTAAACTTCCAATATCTCTCAAACTGATGACTTTATTGATACCAATAAAGTTATTTACATACAACGTATTGGAGAATCGAAAAATTTCGCTAAAATAGTAATTCACTCAGTGGCGTAGAATTTGGGAAGGGTCAATCATTCACTGTCCCCTGCCGTACGCCTCTGGCACTAGCTAGAAACGTTTATTAATCACAATTGAGTAGGGTGTATAATAGACACACTTTCTGCCAAGTATGATAAGGATACGTCAAATAGTTTTAAAGTACTTGGTAACAATAATTTTTAAATTTTTAAATAAAACACCCTGTAACTCAGTAAGTAGCCACATTTTATTTAAGAGATTTTAGTTAAATCTTAATATTTTTAGGTCTAGAATCTACAACTCAGTGATTCGACATTCTTAATAAAATTTAACCCTAAAAGAGCCCGTAGTTAACTCCAAGAAAAAAAAAGAAGAAGAAAAAACGACAAAAAAATTTTGTTAATTAGTAAAAAATTCCCAGGAATCCAATTATCGAAACGGCATTTCAAAATACTTAATCCCCGCGATGTTATTAAAAAAATAAATTATAAACAAATTTGAATAATTTTCAAATGCCATTTTAGGGGGGAGTTTAATTGAAATTTGAATTTATCAATATATTTATCGAAAATATACATAAAAATAAAAATAATGAGATCTTAAGCAGGTGAATATTTCTTTGGCAACAACCACATTTTTGCAATTGAAAATATAGTAACATTTAATAAACAAATTCAATACCTCAAAAAATGTTATACTTTTCGACCAATTTTTTTTGCTTAATACTGGTAACATAGTGCAACTTAGTCTGTAAAATAAGATATTTTATAGTGCTTATTTAAAACGCTAAAAATAATTTTTTGCAAATTTGTTTTTAAAGTTTTATATACAATTATTTAAATAAATAGGGGGTCAAATTTAATTTAGTAAGTCTTTTGTGAAAGCTTTACCCTTCAACTTTGCAGAAAAAAATCCCACAGACCTTCATTAATAGGTTAATTATCTCAGCAGTTAAAAAAGTATTTTTTTTTGCAAAAATGACCCCTTTTTAATTATTTAAACAATGATCCCCTTGTATTATTTGGATACTTTCTTGAAAATATCTTTTCTACTCATCTAAACTTTGATATAAAATTTGTTTTAACCTGTACGAATTTACATTTTGACTTTTTTTTTATTTTATTAGGCTACTAAGGGAGTATACAGATATAGAAACATGTAATGAAAATAAGGAAATTTTCAAAATTTTCTAAGTCTTGCCAACTTAATAAATTAATCATATTTATTTCAAAATGACCAAAAAAAATGTTGGCATGACGTCACCTAATGTTTAACTGCACTTGTTTCTTGGAAAATTCTGTATAAAATTTTCACTCTGGTTCCGTGATTTTCTAAGTCATAAAATAAATTTTGTTATAAAATAAATAATTTCAGTAGACATTATTCAAAATGGCAGGATGTTTAGTTACACCTTTTTCACTATATATTTAAAAAAATTGTAAGAAAATTCATGGAAAATTACACGATTTTCTAAGGCATGCCATTTCGCACATATCTCAAGAAGGTTAATATAAATATATTTTCAAATAAGCAGGATGGTTGTATAGTTATTTCGTATAAGAAAATTAAATTGTGTGTCTGTAAAATTATTTCAGGGTGTTATACAAACACATTTATATCACCACAATTTTCTGAGTCATACCATGTCGAGTATGCTTAAAAAACACTAATCTAAAACCGTTTACAACTTGGCAGGATAACCGCAAAGATGAATAATACAAAAAATTAATTTGTATATCATTCAAACAATCGTATCCTATTAAATATTATTTTCCTGAAAAATGTCTCGGAATTTTTACACACTTTTCAAATCTAATAGCAAACTGTAACATCTTTATTTTAAGTGATTAGATCATATTTTTATCTAAGTAAACGCAATAAAAGTAAATAAACAATTTTTACAATTTATTGGTTATAGTAGGGAATTTACCTAACCATTAAATTATACAGGGTGTCCAGAAGCTCTCAAAACAAACGAAAACCGGAGATTCCTCAGATAATTTTAAGAAAATTTAACTTAATTCACCTAGTTCAAAAATGCTTCCGTGGAAAGCTAAAGCTATTTAAATATGGCGTCTTGTAATTCATCATCGTCATAATTCAACCGGGATCTATCCAATGCTGGATATAGGTCTCCCTCAGTCTTCTCCATGCATTTCTGTCCTGTGCTGTCTGCATCAAGTTTCTGTCGATCTGTTTGATGTCATCAGACCATCTGGTTGGCGGACGACCTCTACTTCGATATGCTTTGTCTAGAAGAAGCATATCGAAGTCTTGTAACTAGTTTCTTTAAAATAGCTGCAGAAAGCTTTTATTTGGAAAAACGAAAACTGGTACACTTATTTATCTTCCAGAGGTCAATTGTCAAATGTCAATTATCAATTGTCAATTTTTAGTACCGGTCATAGGGGTCCGTTTTGGGTACGGAAACGGATATTTTATTGAATAACTTTTTTGTCTAACTTTTAAGCATTTCTGACACTGGATTATTAAATTCTGGGATAGTTTTGTACTAAAAGATACTTTTGCTTTAACTCAGAAGAATACGCAGTGTTCTAGAAAAATCGATTTGAAAAATTTTTCGTTTTTTGTTTTTTTGAGTTTAAAAAAATTTAGAAAAATTCTATTTAGGAAAACGAAAACTGCTACGTTTATTTCTCTTCCAGAGATGAATCGATTTTATCAATTGTGAATTTCTAGTACTGGTCATAGGCATCCGTCTTGGGTAGATCAACGGATATTTTATCTCATAACTTATTGGTCTTTAAATTTTTAGACATTTTTGAGAGTAGAGTATTAAATTATGAGGTATTCTAGTACTAAAAGTTACTCCTGTTTTAAGTCGGCAAATACACCGTTTTTTTTTATTTTTTTTTAATTTTTTTCAAATTCAAATAAAAGGTGTACAATATAAAAATGGGTGGAAATTGCATTTTAGTGTATAACATGCATCCAAAAGTGCATAAACCTGTCAAAATCAGTGTATTAAGGGCAAAATTTTGTTATTTGGGAGGTTTATGGAGTTTCGAATACGCAAGCAGAATCGACCTCCGAATCACCTAGTGCCCACAGTTGCTGCTAAGGCACGTCATCTGGAGTTTCGTGGAATATCGGCAATCAATTAAAGAAAACAGATTATTCGAGGGTTTTTGGGATGGCCGAACACGAATATGATATTACAACCGACCCTCGGAGCACCTGGTGCCCAGGGTGACTGATTTCGAATTTAGAGAGTTTTTGGAGGTCGATTCTGATGGCGTATTCATGTTCAGCAACCACAAAACTCCTCGAGTAATCTACTTGCATCAATTTAGTGTCTGAATGCCTCGAAATTTAAGAATATGGCCTGTATATTAGTCACCCCGAGCACTAGGTAAAGATCTGTTCTAATGTGACATTCTTGTTCACAAACCCCAAAAACCACCTGAGTAATCTGTCTGTATCAATTTACTGCCGAAATTAATATATAAATATGGTACAGAAAATGCTTAATAAATAAAAAGGCACCATAAAATATCATTTTATTATAATACTAAAATACAGGGTGTCCCATTTACGAAAACTCAGAAAATACTCATTCCGAGTTTCAACCAACCCCGTATACTAAAATTAAACATTTTGGTATACTATTAATAACTGACAATAGCAGAATATATTAAAAATCGTTTAAACATAAATTAATAGAAGTTTGGATATCAAATCACTAACAATATGTATAGGGTGTAATTGTTCCTACAAAATTAACAAAAAAAGTAATTATATTTTAAACTACCTCGTATAATGTTTCAAAACACTATATTTTATTAAAGAGAACATCGAGTAGAATCTAAAAATATAAAAATATACAGGGTATTCCATTAAAAAAAAACATAAATTTGTGTCACCCTGTGAAAACGGGTAGCCCTGTATATTAGAAAATACTGTTAAATCTTAGTCCTATCTGTAGCCCATGTTTTACCCAAATAACTTTTTTCGTATATCTTACGACAAACGAGTAATTGGACTTTGTCACACTAATGCCCCACCCTGTATACAAAATAAGCATAAAACCATCCAGCCTCTTTGTAAATAGACTTATATTAAGATTCTTGAAACATGTGCAAAATGGCATGACTCAGAAAATCGTTGACTTTTTCAGAATTTTCTTACAAATCTAGGACTCCTGCCGTCTTACAAGAACCGTTTAACGTTCCTGCCGAGTACCGAAAAGGTATTGATTGTATTTGAGTATTATAACTTTTTAAAGGCAGGACTAAGAAAATCACGGAATCAGGGTGAAAATTTTCCGCAGAATTTTCCAAGGGACAAGTATAATTAAATATTAGGAGACGTCATGCCAATATCTTTTTTGATCATTTTGAAATAAATATGTTTAGTTTATTTAGTTGGCAGGACCTAGAAAATCATGAAAATTTCATTATTTTCCTTAGATGTTTGTATACATATATACTCCGTTACCCCGTTTGCAACCCTCCTGCCCAAAAAATTTTCTTCGTAAAATCGATAGTATCCTGTCTATCTACGGATATGGCAGGACTTAGAAATTCATCGCAAAACTCTATTTTTATTTTTTGGGAAAATCTAATTTTTACAGGAAAATATCATAGGAAATTTGTGGATGTTTCCACAGATTGTAAGTACATCGTCTACACTTCCAGTATTGCAAAAGGCAGGACTTAGAAAATCGTGGCTGAACTTCTGTATAATATCTCCCAGTCTAAATCGCCATGTATTTCAAAGCAATATTTATTTCTTTTGAAAAAACTTGTTATTGTTGCGAAGAATAAAGGTTTTTATTGAAAATAAACAAATCGATAAGACAATGAGAAAAACGAAAATATTCCTCATGTGGGGTTATACAACTTACAACGAGGAAAGATATTAGTCTTGTGAAGAAAGTACTGTTCTGAGAGGGACATAGCTGTAGACCTATGCGTAACACAGGGCGTTTTGTCCAAAACCTATGCTAGGTAAGAGGAACTAGGAAAGCTTAAAAATAAAGCAAGGGAAAGTCACCAAAAAGTAATAACGGCTCGCCACGATCGTTTAATTGTCCAATCAGCTGGAAAATATCCAACCATTTGTTACCTGCAGCTCCAAAGGCAGCTTTTGGAAGCTACGGATGTAACTATTTCAGTTGAAACGATAAGAAGAAGAGTTCGTGCCAAGAAGTATACAGCAGGAGACAGTTATGAGTTCCTGAGTTATCCAGGCAGCGCAAGATTGATCGCCTAAATTGGTGTCTTCACCACCAAAACTGTAACATTGGTAATTGACAAAATGTGCTATTTTCAGAAAAAGTCAGGATTGGTGTAAAATCAGATGTCCCACGAAATCGTGTACTTAGAGGTCGAAGAAGACAAGCAAGAAAGAAAACTGTCAAATCTGTTCACAAATATACAAGGGGAAGTATAGAATAGAATAGAATAGAATAGAATAGAATAGAAATATGCTTTATTGTCACTGAAAATTATACAATTTTAACATAGAGTCACGAAAAAGATATACATAACAATAACAAATACAATTTTATAAAATTAGATAAATCGCCAATAAATCGCCAAAGTTAAAAAAGTGAAGTAAAAAAACAAAAACCAATATATTGCAAAATTACTATAAATTGCAAAATTGGACATAAAACATAATATAATAAAACACGAACAAAGGAACTAATAAGTTTAAGCTGCTGTATGTGACACCCAAATATAGATAAATACAATTTAGTTATTTGTACATTACTGTGATTTCTTAGTTAGTCATTAAGAAACTCTTCTACTGAATAATATGGTCTTTTAGATAAATGAGCTTTTGTCATTTTACGGAACTTGAGACAGGATGTTGCAGATTTGAGTTGTAAAGGGAGATGGTTGTATAGTTTTTTTGCGGAATATAGTATAGATTCCTTTACTAACTCAGAAGACGGGATCGGTAAATAGACATCAAAAGTTGAATTTCTGGTGGAGTAGTCATGATGAGGCCTTGTTGGAAAGATATGCATGTGTTTACGAATTAAGCAAACAGTTTCTAAAATATACAAAGATGGAAAAGTTAAAATTTCGTTATCATTAAAATAACTTCTGCAATTGGTTGTTCTTCTGAGGCCAAACAGATATCTTATTGCTCTTTTTTGTAATTTGAAAATAACATCAAATTGGGCAGCTGTACTAGACCCCCAAAAAAGAAGACCATATCGAAGATGAGACTCGAATAAAGAAAAATATGTTATTTTAGGAGATGCTAAATTGAGTTCCTTCGAAACAGATCTTATGGCATAGCAGGCTGAGGCGAGTTTCTTACTTAACAAATCGATATGAAGGGACCATTTGAGGTTGCTGTCTAAAAGAATACTAAGAAATTTTACAGAATCAACGGTAGAGATCTGGCTGCTATTCACAAGCAGGGGTTGAAGAGCACCTTTATATGATAATGCTACCGTTTTATCCACGTTAAAGGAGAGTGAATTAGAGTCAGACCAGGTTTTTATCGTAAGAAGATCAGAAGTTATAGTTGCATGAAGAGTTGCAATAGTTGAGTTGCTCCAAGTGAAACTGGTATCATCAGCAAAAAGAAAAATTTTTCCGTCGATTTTTAAATTAGTGATGTCATTTATAAAGATAAGGAAAAGTAAAGGACTCAATACTGAACCTTGTGGTACTCCACATACAATGTTTTTGAGACTAGAGTCAGTATCATTTGCTCTAACCAGTTGTTTCCTATTATCTAAGTAAGATTTGAACCAATTCAAAGAAATACCTCGAATTCCATAGAAATTAAGTTTTTTAATCAAAATGTTGTGATTTACACAAACAAAAGCTTTGGAATAGTCACAGAAAACAGTGGCAGTATAAAGATTATTGTTTAGTGCTTGGTAAACCTCGTGAAGTACAGAAAACATGGCATCAGTTGTACATTTATTAGTTACGAAACCGAACTGATTTTGTGATAAAATATTGTTATTAAAGAGAAATGACCTAAGTCGGGTTTTTATGAACCTCTCAATAATTTTGGAGAGTACCGGTAGTAGGGCAATAGGTCTATAGTTGCAGGCATTAGATTTTTCGCCACCTTTATGAAGAGGAATAATAATGGCTGTCTTTAGGCACTCTTGAAATTTACCGTTTTCAAAGGAATTATTAATTAGTGACACGAGGAGTTCCAACACATTGTCTGTGAGATTTGAGAAGATTTTTATGGATAGTCCATCAGTACTACAAGATGATTTGCTTTTGATACTATTGATCGTTTGGATCAATTCAGATTTATAGATTGGTCTTATAAAGAATGAATTCGAGACAATTTCTGAATTAGGGAGATAGTAAATGGGATCTTGTTGAGACTGAATAGTTGATGTTATATTTTTACTCACGTTAATGAAGTATTCGTTTATATTTTCAGGGTTTGGAAGGGCAAATGTTTGAGCTGCGTGGGTTTTATTTCGAAGATCGTTTATTATGGACCAAGTTTCTTTTGCAACACTTTTGGAGCTTCCCAGACGACTTTGATGGTAGGCTTTTTTAGCTGATTTGATGAGTTTTAGGTATGTGACTCTATAATTGGTGATATATTGAGTGACAGAGACGTTGGTAGTAAATTTCTTGATATAAAGTAGTGAACCCATATTTTTTGCTGATATGCGGATACCATTGGTAGTCCAGGGTTTGCGACGTTTTGGCTTAATCGTAATTAAAGGAAATGCCTTATTGAAGATACAGACAAGCTTCCCCAAAAAATCACTGAAATTATAGTTCACGTCCGTAGAAGGAAAATGCCAGTCAGAAGTTAAACTTAAATTTTGGAATTTATGAAAATTCCGAGCGGAAAAAATCCTACCTAAACGTCGGGTTTTCGAGGAGGGTTTGCTGAAGATGTTAAATTTCGTATATACTGCTTCATGATCCGATAGTTCCGCATTAATAACTATAGAGCAGACATTAAGGGGTGAGAAATCGGAGACAATATAATCAATTATAGTAGATGTAGTTTTTGTAATCCTTGTAGGAGAATTAACGTGCATTGAGAGACCATATGATTCAAATATGTCGACCAGGAACATTTGGGTAGCACAAGCAGCAGCATAATTTATGTTGAAGTCTCCGCATAGATTTTTTCTGCTTTTGTGAGGCAAGTCATCTAACAAATTTAGCAGGTTCTGAAAAAATAGTTCCACGGAAGAGTCAGGTGATCTAGAGATGCAAATAATGTAAAGATTAAGATTTTTATTAAAAACTAAGGAAAATTCAAAGAAGGTTCATTCAACAAAAAGTCATATTTTGTTATCAGAGAAAAATCATTGTTTGCAGAAAGAATTAGGGTGCCTCCATGAGCTGAGTTTGGACGATCATACCTAGCAATTGTGGTATATTTCTCTACAAAAAAAGGCTCGTTGACTTCAAGCCAGTGTTCTGTAACAGCAACGATCTGGGGAAATCCTAGTTCCTCTAGAAACAAAAATAATTCGTCAGTTTTATTTCTTATAGAACGAATATTAATCAGAACCATACTAAAGTTGTCATCACTAAAATTATTCGAGGTTTCTAGTTCCTCAGAACACGTCGTATTATTTAAAAATTTCGTCTTGGAGAGCTAGTGGAATAATAATTTCGGTGACATTCCCTTGATGAAGTGAAGTATAATGTTCTGAAGAGGAATTGTGATCCGTAAAAAAACTCCTTTAATTTTCATCCAATCAAATTTAACTGCTCACAGGTAAGTTGATAACCTGTAGTTAGGCTCTGGAGATATGCAACAGGAAAAAAATTAATTTTCATGCATGATAATGGACCTCCACACACCATTAGAGTGACTAGAGACATCATTGAAGCAGAAATCCCTTGTTTGGACTGCTGGCTCACCCGAGCTTAACCCTATAAAGTAATTGTGGGATATACTTAAAAGAAAAATTAGAGCTCACCGGGATAATTAACAAAACAGCGCACGGCTAGTATAAGTTGCTATTGAAGAATGGAGCAGCCTACCACAACAAAATGTTAAAATTTGATTAGGAGCATGTTTACGCAAACTAAAGGATAGGACTAGAGGTGATAACACTGACTACTAAAAAAATAAAAAAAAATAAAAACAATTTAAACATTATTAGTTTCACACTGAAATTTTTTATTCTATTGACTTTAAAACAACTAGTTTCAATTTGTTTGTTAAATATTTTATTGTTTTATTTAATTGTTACGTATTTGTTACTAAAATTGTTTTAAAATAAATTATATTGGTCTTCGTGTGTTCGTTTTTTTAAATTCGCACGAAATAATAAGAGATATCAGATGATTCCATAATACAAGTTTGGTTATGTGTATTCACTAATCATGTATTTCAATTGTTCCAAAAGGAAATGTCCTGGGATCAGTGCTGTATCTGCTCTATACCGGTATAACACAATTGCGATATTTACATACCACACATGCATTTTAGCAGTGGGAAAAAACCACGAGAACAGCAATCATGCTACAAAATTTTGTTAAACAAATTAACATCTGCATAAATAGAAACCAAATACCTTATGCAAATATGAAAAAATATTTGGTTCTGACATTGGATTCAAAGATATGCTGGAAAGCGAATATTACAAAAAAAGAATTATAAATTAAGTTCAGATATATGTACTGTTTGTACGTTAACTCTATGTTACTGATATATGTATGTTTTTGTATAAGCAAGTCCTTAAACCGATATGAACATATGGGATACAGCTATGGGGCTGTAAAAAAGAATGTAATATCCAAATTATACAACGATATCGGAGGAATGTGTTAAGAGACATCGTCAACGCTTCCTGTTACTTCAGAAATTGTGATGTTTATCGAGACCCCCAGGTGGATAAGGTTACTCAGACAATAAGTAAGTTTGCCGAGTCATGAGCAAAGGCTCTCCAACCATGTGAATGTCGAGGCCATCAAACTCCTAGACAACGCTAATTAGATGAGAATACTTAAGAAAATAAAGCCGTTTGAGTTAGTGCGATAAGTGAAAAAGCAGAGTGAACTGCTGCTAAAGTGTACATGTTATTTAGTAGTGTTATAATGTATTAGAACCTAAGGAGGAGGAATAGCAACAACAGGCTGGCAAACAGAGAATTGCGAGTATATTTTAACTGCTGAAACACAATAAATACCCGAAATACTTGGGGTTACTCTAGACAGAACGCTCACATTCAGAAAACACCTGACAAAAACAGCAGCAAAACTGAAAACACGCAATAATATAATACAAAAATTTTGCGGTACTACATGGGGGTTCACAGCATCAACCTTATGATCCTCTGCTCTTGGCCTAATATGTCCGGTGGCAGAATACTGTGCACCAGTGTAGCTAAATAGCAGGTATACCCACCTGGTTGACAATCAACTAAACCGTGCTATGCGTATGATAACAGTCACAATTAAGCCCACCCCTGCAGTGTGGCTACCTACCCTTAGTAATATAGCACCACCCAATCTACGCCGCGAACATGCTTTGGTTAAAGAATATAACAAAATAATGGACAGTCGCCAGCTTCGAGTCCACAACGACATCCCCGATATTCTTGGAAACCGTCTCCGATCCAGGTTACTCCCTCTAAAACCTGCCTAAACGCTGCAGCAATCAAATTTTGACTTAAATACCCGATGGAGAGTAGATCGGGAAAGTAAGACAGATCGGCATTACCATAGTCTACCGGATATCATAGAAAAACCAGGCGAATTTGAACGTCCCCCGTAAGATTTTAACCGAATTAGAACAAACTGTGGAAGATGCGGGAGTCAGCCTCTACAGATGGGGTAGACTTCCCTCGCCTTCTTGTGACTGCGGCGCTGCAAGTCAAACGATTAGACACATAGTTCAGGACTGCCCACGCAGAGCATACACAGGCGACCCTATAGACTTTGTTATGGCAACCGAAGGATCAATCGAATATATAAAAAAACTGGACATATGTTTGTGATGCATTGTATAATGCATAAATCCAAATAGTTACCTACTCCGTGATGTAGGCCATACGCTAAATAAACAAAATAGAGCCTAAGGATTACTGGTAAATATTACCTTAGATAAGTTTACTGTAGTATTAAATTAAGATATAACTTGCTTATTGATTCTACTCGTAGTAATGATCAAATAGCAATAATCATAAGATTCCTGCTGAAATCTTATGAATTTAACAGTAAAACACTGAAAACGTTTGTTTTCTATACTTCCACAAAATTATTATAACTAAGTGACTACAGCTATTTCGGCAGAGTGCCTTTCTCAAGTGATATAGTTGACAATGCGTTTGCCTTTTTAAGTCTTCAACTGAAGAGGTTGAGGAGTGGGGAGCTGTTTGTCTCGAGTTGGTCATTCAGAATTATATCTGTATTTTTCAGTTTATTAATTTCCATAGATTCTAAAAAAGATAGCTTGAGGCCTTTATTTTGAATATGCAGAATTTGAAACTCTTCATTGAAAGAATGATTATGATCTAGAAGGTGAAGTGCGTATGTAGAAGTGTCTGTTTTTCTATTGTTGAATGCCCTTTTGTGTTCTGCTATCCGTTTGTCAAAAGTTCTGCCAGTTTGACCGATGTACGTTTTCGAACAGTCACCACAAGTTAGTTTGTACACACCACTCTGTAGTTGCTTTCTCTTTCGGCTTTTATTGTTCTTAATATATTTGCTTAAGTTGTTGTTAGTTGTAAAAGCTGGTGTTATTCCTTTCTTTTTTATGTATCTGGCTATTTTTGTTGTTATCTTGCCAGTATATGTGAAAGAGCAGAAGGTACTGGGTTCTTTCTGTGGTGGTGGATACACTAATTTCAGGGCTTTCTTATGGAGTTTTTGGTTTAAAATTTTGTTAGCTGTTTGTTCGTTATAGCCGTTGTTTACTGCTATTTGTTTAATGATGTTTAGTTCTATCTCGAAGTTATTTTTTGTCATGGGAATTTCTGTCCGTCTATGTATCATGCTGTGGTAGGTTGCTAATTTGTGTTGTGTAGGATGGGATGATGAATTGTGTATAGTTGTGTCAGTATGGGTAGGTTTATGATATACGGGGAACTCATGTTTGTTGTGTAGTCTGGAAATCGTTACATCTAGAAAGTTTATAGAGTTATTCTATTCTGTTTCTATTGTAAACTCAATATTATTATGAAGTGAATTAATATATGATAGAAATTGGTCAAGTTGTCTGTTAGTTCCTGTAAAGCATACTAGTATATCATCCACGTATCTCCACCAATATAAGAACTGTTTAAATACGGGATGTTTAGAAATTCTTGTTTCAAGTTTGTTCATAAATATATCTGATAGCAATGGGCTTAGAGGATTACCCATAATAAGTCCTGCACTGTTGTTTGTGTATATTTGATTATTGAATTCAAAATAGTCTTGATTTATGCAAATTTCAAGAAGGTGTAAAATTTCAGATGCAATGATCGGATTTGTACTATTATGGTCTAAAAGATTCTTAACTAAAACAAAAGTTTCTGTAGGAGGAACACTAGGAAAATGATTTTTTACGTCAAATGAAATTAGTCTGGAGTTGTTGGGCAATTGAAAATGTTGTATTTTATTAACTAGTTCTAGTGTATTTTTTACGGTGAATTTAGGTGAAAATTTAGTGTATTCTGTAATAATATCTGACAGTTTTTTTGAAAGTTTATATGATGGAGCTGTATAAAAAGAAACTACAGGTCTTATTGGGTGGTCAGGTTTGTGTAGTTTAATAAAAGAGTATAATTTAGAAGGTTGTGGGTTCATAATATTAAGGTATTTCTGTTCTGTTGGATTTAGTATTGATTTTGAATTTTCAATGGCTAGTTTAATTTGTTTCCGGTATTTTTCTGTGGGATCTTTGTTTAGTTTTATACTGTTTTGGTTAGTTACATTAATAATATGAACCCGCAACTTCCTAAATTATACTCTTTTATTAAACTACACAAACCTGACCACCCAATAAGACATGTAGTTTCTTTTTATACAGCTCCGTCATATAAACTTTCAAAAAAACTGTCAGATATTATTACAGAATACACTAAATTTTCACCTAAATTCACCGTAAAAAATACACTAGAACTAGTTAATAAAATACAACATTTTCAATTGGCCAACAACTCCAGACTAATTTCATTTGACGTAAAAAATCTTTTTCCTAGTGTTCCTCCCACAGAAACTTTTGTTTTAGTTAAGAATCTTTTAGACCATAATAGTACAAATCCGATCATTGCATCTGAAATTTTACACCTTCTTGAAATTTGCATAAATCAAGACTATTTTGAATTCTATAGTCAAATATACACAAACAACAGTGCAGGACTTATTATGGGTAATCTTCTAAGCACATTGCTATCAGATATATTTATGAACCAACTTGAAACAACAATTTCTAAACATCCCGTATTTAAACAGTTCTTATATTGGTGGAGATACGTAGATGATATACTAGTATGCTTTACAGGAACTAACAGACAACTTGACCAATTTCTATCATATATTAATTCACTTCATAATAATATTGAGTTTACAATAGAAACAGAACAGAATAACTCCATAAACTTTCTAGATGTAACGATTTCCAGACTACACAACAAACATGAGTTCTCCGTATATCATAAACCTACCCATACTGACACAACTATACACAATTCATCATCCCATCCTACACAACACAAATTAGCAGCCTACCATAGCATGATACATAGACTGACAGAAACTCCCATGACAAAAAATAACTTCGAGATAGAACTAAACCTCATTAAACAAATAGCAGTAAACAACTGCTATAACGAACAAACAGCTAACAAAATTTTAAACCAAATACTCCATAAGAAAGCCCTGAAATTAGTGTATCCACCACCACAGAAATAACCCAGCACCTTCTGCTCTCTCACATGTACTGGCAAGATAACAACAAAAATAGCCAGATACATAAAAAAGAAAGGAATAACACCAGCTTTCAGAACTAACAACAACTTAAGCAAATATATTAAGAACAATAAAATCCGAAAGAGAAAGCAACTACAGAGTGGTGTGTACAAACTAACTTGTGGTGACTGTCCGAAAACGTACATCGGTCAAACTGGCAGAACTTTTGACAAACGGATAGCAGAACACAAAAGGGCATTCAACAATAGAAAAACAGACACTTCTACATACGCACTTCACCTTCTAGATCATAATCATTCTTTTAATGAAGAGTTCCAAATTCTACATATTCAAAATAAAGGCCTTAAGCTATCTTTTTTAGAATCTATGGAAATTAATAAACTGAAAAATACAGATATAATTCTGAATGACTAACTCGAGACAAACAGCTCCCCACTCCTCAAACTCTTCAGTTGAAGACTTAAAAAGGCAAACACATTGTCAACTATATCACTTGAGAAAGGCACTCTGCCGAAACAGCTTAGTCACTTAGTTATAATAATTTTGTGGAAGTATAGAAAACAAACGTTTTCAGTGTTTTATTGTTAGATAAAATGAACTTCCATCAAGTAACGGTCGAATCCATCAATTATCTTATGAATTTAGTACATAAAAATGTACTTCAATTGACGGACGCCACAATGTTCTAACATTTTATCTGTGTGCATGTAAAAAACCTCCATGATTAATTGTTTGTATGCAAATAAAATTCTGCTCAATTTAAAAAATTACTAAACACCATAAAAAGTTACTTGGTTAAAACTCAAACCGCTTTTGTCAGTTTATTCCTTTATATTTTAAATGTATACGATTTTTGTTGCCAGTTATGATTTTTCTTTTGGCGCTTTTTCCATCCCAGCAGGAATCAGAGCAGGGAAAAGCAGAGGGTGACTTATTTTGCTTTATTTTGTTATGAGATTTGCTGTAAGCTGCTAAAAACGAAATGTACTTCTATATATTTTCCCTTCTTGGTGACTCCCACCATTCTTTAAAAGGTTTTACTGTGCAAAATATCTTAGGTGGCAAGGAAATATGTACTGACGCGTACATGTAATAAGAAAAAGTAGAAATGTAAAAGTTATGTTTCTTGTCATTTTAAAACTTATAATTTACAATATTTATATATACAGTGTGTTTCATTAATAATTGTCCATATCGTAACTGAAGAAACCTTAGCACAAAATATGAAGATTTAACACAAAACACTTAAATAAAATATTCCTCCTTACCGAGATACAGTATTAGTTTTAAATTTTATTATTACAAATATTCTAAAATAATTTTAGATAATAAATTTTAATAGTTAAACTTTAATAGTTTAATTTAATAAATTTTAATAGTTTATCACTATGAGCTCTTGGGATTAATGTGTAATGTGTGTGTGTTGAGTAAATGTCTAGTTACTTTAGAAAAGTCGACTTTACTGTTCTTACTAAGAGACGCTTATTGAATTCGAACGTCTGCAGTCCCTCACACACAACCTTTTGGTCTAAAGGAAGGCTATCTTACTACTGAACCCCGGAGGGGGTATTATTGTTCTGTAGGTAGCATGTAAAGAAATATTTGTCTAAACTAATCAATCTGCTTACATATTAGACACCATATTTGATCACGACTTAACGATAAAAATGAATTAATATTGCAAAATTGTTAAGTTTGCAGCCTTGTTAAAATTTAAATCGCATTTTTAGAGGAATTTTTTGTGCTAGTAGCTAATTATTTTTAGTTTGTAATTTTATAAGAAATATTTGTAGTTCATAGAAACTTTGATTTATCTGGAAAGTGCAACAGACGTATATTTAAGAATATAAAAATCAACTATCCTCGTGGTTTAGGAAATGAGTTTGCAGTTAGGTTATTCAATACTAAACACAAATGGGTCGATCATTCATAGTTTCTGGAATATTTTAGGATGTATGGGAAAATAGAAAAATTTGAGGAAGCGTTGGAAGTTTGTGCTATGAATATGGAACAATTTTGTGCTCAGTCTTCGACCTCAGGCGAGTTCAGCATTATACAAATACTCCAGGCTGTGGGTGAAAAATAGGTCGATCTCAGGATATAATTCAGGAATTTTTGAAACCTATCAGGTATTATAAAGGACGATGCCAAGAATAACTTCTACTAAAATGTGACCAAAAATATTGTGAGCATTTTTTGTTATTGCGATTTTCATTTGTTAAATTTGCAATTTTTAAATATTTTTAATTTTGCAGCTTAGGATATTGATTCTAGGGAAAAACTTTTTAATAGAAAGTTGTAGTAAATTAAAAAACCTACAATTTGAGCCATGGTAAGTTTAATTTCGTTTATTGGTTATTGCAAAACAGCCTGCGAAAGTCCAAAATGACCGTTTTTTACAATTGCGTTATTTATTGTACAAATAATTTATTTTTTATTTTTAAAGCTTTAAAATAAAGATCTTTCAATTACAAACATAAAAAAAAATTGTAAGGCCGGATTAGCGAATTTGTTGCTTAGATATTATAAATTGTTTATCCCAAGAGGTCAAATGTCGAAGGCTATAACTTTTTGAAAAAAAAATCGTAGAGAGTTGGTGAAACATCCAATATCCTTCTAAAGAGTTATGTTTTCATATTCTGATGTAAATAAATGCGTAAAATATTTTTAAACCCCTAATTTTTGGGTTTGAAAATAAGGGGGCAAATTTCGTTATAAACATTTAGAGCTGAAGCGGCCCTGTACATCTTATGAGTTTTTAACTTACAGATTATTGTTCCTGAAGACAATATGAAGATTTATAAAAAAACAAAAGTTTTCTACAACCAACTGAAACCGAGATAATTGCTTCTTTTTTCTTAAATCGTAGTGCCTTTATTTATAACAATTAAGAAATTATTTTACAGTCATTGACCAAAGAAAGACTTATATTATCTTAAAATAAAAATTATTATAAAATATAGTTACATTTATTTATTAAAAATCTTTTTAAAATCGGTGCTTTTGCGAGCGTCCGAATTTTGCAAATCGCCCGGCTCGCTTCAAATCCGCGCGCTCGGAAAATTTTTACGTATAGTCTGGGCTGATTATCGGAGAATAGGCCATTTTTGGAAAAGTTATTTACCAGCAATTTTATTGCTGGACTCGAATTATAGGATCCTATATATTAATAATATAGGTATGCAAAGTCCTCAGATAGTGTGCTACTTTTTTTATAAACAAAATGGCGCACGAAAATCGTGTTTTTTTCAATTATTACTCTATAACTCCGAAGATTTTAACTTTACAGCAAAAATACCAAAATAAAAATTCACCGTGATTCACTTCTGCATAGAGACGCTTTCTCCCGATCTGCTCCGATGAAAATTTTCCTCGGAAAATGCGGGTTTTCCCAACAAAATCTTTAATTTTCAAATAAAGTTTTAGATAAGTAATTATCTACAAATAATTAAATAATTTGGTGACTTAAAAGCCTTTTTGGTTTAGATTATAGTTACAGAAGCTGATGAAAATTAAACGAATATTTTAGCAACAATTCAATTGTTAATTAATAATTTACGGTCGCAATAATAACCAAAATAATTATGATACACTGATCAAGCTTTGAAATCTTATAAAGATGAGATGCCTATTTAATATTTTGTCGACAAAATATGAATTTTTTATTTTTTTGCATGATCTTTAAATGTTTAAAAAAGATAGTTATAAACAAATTAACGTTTCTCAGAAATTTTTATTATATTATAATTTTAAAAAATAGCTAAAATGCGCATTTTAAATATCTTTAAAATAAATGCTTTAAAACTTTTTGCAACCATTTGTAAAAAAGTTATGAAACAGCAAAGTAAACATAAGATTACTACTGTGTTTATAATATTTTTTAATTCTTTCAAAGCGTAGAAGTGAGTTTAAAGTACAAGCTAATTATTTACAAAAAAAATATCGATTATCAGTTTAATAGTTATATTTTACTTAAAGATTATAAATATATTTTTTTGTAATTTACACGCGCGAAAGTAGAGTAACACAGTACTGTAGCTAAAATTTTCACTCGGAGCGACGACCGGCCACGTGATGTACACTTTTAATAAATAATGCATGCTGCGTGTCAGTCGCTTCGAGTGAACATTTTAGCTCCGACTCTGTATCAGGCCTATGTTTGCGCTAAAAATTACAAAAAAAAAGTATTTTTAATCTTTGATTAAAATATAACCTTTGCACTAATTTTCGACATTCTTTGTGAGTAATTAGGTTGTACCATAGACTAACTTTTAAGCTTTGAAACAATTAAAACAAATTATAAACAACGGAGATTTGGTATATTTACTTTGCTGTTTCATAACTTTTTTGCAAATGGTTGGAAAATTTTTTTAAAGCATTCATTTTCAAGACCTATGAAATACGCATTTTAAGTATTCTTTTTAAATTAGAATATAATAAACAATTTCTGAGAAATCTTAATTTGTTTATAACAATTTTTTTAAACATTTAAAGATTATGCAAAAAAATGAAAAATTTATATTTTGTCGACAAAATATTAAATAGGCATCACACTTTTATAACCTTTCAAAGTTTGATCAATGTCTCGTGATTATTTGGGTTGTTATTGTGACTGTAAATTGTTAATTAACAATTGAATTGTTGCTAAAATATTCGTTTTATTTTCACCGGCTTCTGAGTTTATAATCTATAAAAAGAAAGCTTTTATTTCACCAAGCTATATAATTATTGATAAATAATTACTGGCCCAAAAAATTTATTTGAAAATTCGAGATTTTGATGGAAAAACCCACGTTTTCCGAGGAAAATTTTCGTCGGAGCAAATCGGGAAAAACATGACTCTATGCAGAATTAAATTGGGGTGAATTTTTATTTGAGTGTTTTTGGTGTAAAGTTAAAATTTTCGGAGTTATATGGCAATAATTGAAAAAAATACAATTTTTCAAAAAAAAAATACCATTTTGTTTATAAAAAAAGTAGCACACTATATGCGGACTTTGCATACCTATATTAATAATATGTAGGATCTTATAATTCGATTCCAGCAATAAAATTGCTGGTAAATAACCTTTCTTTGTACTTTACTAATTAGACCAGCGTATTATAACTATTTTTTTTTTCAAAATTGAAAGATTATGCAAAAAAAAGAAAAATTTATATTTTGTCAATAAAATATTAAATAAGCATCTCATCTTTATAATCTTTATAAGTTTGATCAATGTATCATGATTATTTTGGTTATTATTGTGATCGTAATTTGTTAATTAACAATTGAATTGTTGCTAAAATATTCGTTTAATTTTCACCGGCCTCTGGAATTACAATATATACCAAGAAATCTTTAATGCTACTAAGTTATTTAATTATTGATTAATAATTACTTACCTAAAATTTTATTTGAAAATTAGAGTTTTTGTTAGGAAAACCCGAATTTTCCGAGGAAAGTTTTCGTCGGAGCAAATCGTGAAAAACATATGTCTATGCAGAATTTAATTGCGGTGTATTTTTATTAAGGTTTTTTGGTTGTAAAGTTATAATCTTCGGAGTTATAGAGCTATAATTGAAAAAAATACGATTTGTCGGCGCTATTTTGTTTATAAAAAAAGTAGCACACTATCTGCGGACTTTGCATACCTATATTATTAATATATAGGATCTTATAATTCGATTCCAGCAATAAAATTGCTGGTAAATAACTTTTCCATGAATTTTGCTAATTAGCCCAGAGTAGTAACTTGTATTAAATTTTGACCGAAAACAATTTAATAATATTACCATTATAATATACAGTCTATTTACCACTGTATTTGTTTTTCTTGATAAAATTTTATATGTGAAATCTCATTTCTGAAGAAATAATATTACAAAAGTGATACATATATATGAAATATATACATAACTATATTTTTAATTTTTTCATTGATATATAAATATAATAATAATAATGTTACTTCTTATTATACAATATAAAACTATTTCTTCTTGTAGTGACTATCCGTTTTGGATGTTGGCGACCATCATGGCAATCTGTACTTGCACACTAAATTGGTACTTCTGCTCTAAAAAGATTTGTAGTTGTTGAGTTGAACGACGTACGTAAATTTCCTAGCAAGGTAATCCTTCGCCTTCCTGGTTCTCAGTTTCAAAATGGGGTTTGCCAAATTGCCATGATGGTCGCCAACATCCGTAAATACACTATATATTATAATGGTAATATTATTAAATTGTTTTCGGTCAAAATTTAATACAAGTTACGTAAAAATTTTCCGAGCGCGCGGATTTGAAGCGAGCCGGGCGATTTGCAAAATTCGGCCGCTCGCAAAAGCACCGATTTTAAAAGTATTTTTTAATAATTAAATGTAATTCTAGTTTATAATAATTTTTATTTTAAGATAATATAAGTTTTTCTTTAGTCAATGACTGTAAAATAATTTCTTAATTGTTATAAATAAAGGCACTACGATTTAAGAAAAAAGAAAGAATTATCTCGGCTTCAGTTGGTTGTAAATTTTTTTTATTTTTCTTATAAATCTTCGCTTCGTATTCAGCAACAATAATCTGTAAGTTAGAAACTCATAGGATGTACAGGGCCGCTTAAGCTCTAAATGTTTATAACGAAATTTGCCTCCTTATTTTCAAACCCAACATTTAGCTCGGCTTCAGTTGGTCGTAGAAATTTTTTATTTTTTTTTATAAATCTTGGTTTTGTCTTCAGAAACAATAATCTGTAAGTTAAAAACTCATAGGATGTACTGGGCCGCTTCAGCTCTAAATGTTTATAACGAAATCTGCCCCCTTATTTTCAAACCCAAAAACTAGAGGTTTAAAAATGTTTTACGCATTTATTTACATCAGAATATGAAAATATAACTCTTTAGAAGGAGATTGGATGTTTCACCATCTCTCTACGATTTTGTTTCAAAAAGTTATAGCCTTCGACATTTGACCTCTTGGGATAAACAATTTATAATATCTAAGCAAAAAATTCGTTAATCCGGCCTTACAATTTTTTTTATGTTTGGAATAGAAAGATCTTCATTTTAAAGCTTTAAAAAATAAAAAAAAATGATTTGTACAATAAATAATGCAATTGTAAAAAAACGGCCATTTTGGACCTTTCGCAGGCTGTTTTACAATAACCAATAAACGAAATTAAACTTACCATAGCTCAAATTGTAGGTTTTTTAATTTACTACAACTTTCTATGAAAAAGTTTTTCTCTAAAATCAATATCCTAAACTGCAAAATTAAAATTTTTTAAAAATTGCAAATTTAACAAATGAAAATCGCAATTAAAAAAAAGCTCACAATATTTTTGATCACATTTTAGTAGAAGTTATTCCTGGCATCGTCCTTTACAACACCTGATAGGTTTCAAAAATTCCTGAATTATATCACGTTTTTTCACCCACAGCCTGGGGTAAAACTCCCGTTATAAAATATACTAGCGCGTGGTTCGCCCCGATACAATTTTACTCCCGCTTTGGCCAATTTGACCGAACCAACTTTGGCTGCAAGAATTCAGCCAATTTAGCTGAAACCAATTTTATATATGAAAACTGCCTAATGCTTATTTCTTACATAAATCATTTACAATTTTCAGTTACTCACAGCTTCCCTTTAACATGCTTAGTTCGTTATCATGTAACGCTATAAACGTTTACTGACGTAGTATCAATGAGAGTTATGCGGCAAAATAAACAGTACTGAAATGAATATTGAAATGTTTATGATTCTTTATAAATCTAGTATACATGATATAACCTTAAAAATATTATTCACGACGACGCACGTTCCCGATAAAACAGATTTTAAAGATGCCCTCTGGCCAGTGGCAGATCTACGGGGAGGGAAAATGAGAAAATTTCCCCCATAACAAGGTCCAAAATTAAAGAAAAAAAAATTGTTCAAACATGATAATATAATTAGCTGACATGAAACCGAAACCACAAAAAGACAAATTCAACCCAATAAACACGCTGGTTAGGAAAATTAAGGGAACTTATTGCCTATATGTTATTATTTTTATATCTTTTATATAATCTGAGTTTACCTTTTTTGTGTAATTTGGTTGGTTTTTCATTCCAAGTTCCCTCTAAGGCAAATTTCCCCTCCCAAGGCAAATTTCTAGATCCACCAATGCCTCCGGCACGAAAAAATCTTTAATTCTGGTCCGGCATTCCGAAATGGCAGACCTTGGATATGTCTGACTCCTTCAGCATTCCCCATATGTTCGTATCTGGTGGGCATTTGTTCTGGTGAGTGGCAACTCCCAAAATGGTCGTGCAGTATTCGAAGAGACTCCCTGGCAGTGTGACAGGTTGTCCTGTCCTGCTGAAACCATTGTTGATTTTAAGCTTGAATTGTTTTCGTGGCCTTTTCCGTATGACCGAAAATAGTACTCCACGATAAAAAATGTTTCTGCAAAACTGAGAACCATTCCGAAGCATCTAACCTTATCACGACATTCACATACGTTATAACGACGTTCGGAAGCCATTCAGTACGTTTCGACGCCTGACACATACAAATTTGAGGCATACGAATTTCAGTACTGTTCGGGTATTGCCGCATACCGTAGTTCAGGTAACTGCTGCACGAAAGACTTCTGCAGATGAGCGGTTAAACCATTTCCTCGGAAATTTCAGCCAGGATTCCTGGCATTTTCCTACTGAACTTTTGACCTGTACTTTACCTTCCAATATAATTTGACGTAATTCATATCTTTCTCATCTCAACATACGACTTAGGTATTGTATTTTCCTTTCTTTGGTTATTCTATCATTCTCGCAATTATTTTTGTTTACTCAGGCGTCTAAGTACCTCATGATTAGTAACGTTTTATACCCATGCAATTCTCAACATCCGTCTGTATATATGTTATAGTCGAAGCCCGAATTTCAGGCACTCCTAGGTTTGACTAGACAATCCTCAGGTCTGACTGACGATCTTAGTCAAAGCCCGAAATAAATTACAGTTTCGGCCTTTGACTAGTCAAACTTAGGAGAGACTAAGTTGGTCAGGCAAAGGTCGAAATTTAATTTTATGAAATCGGGGTTTGACTAGTTAAACCCCGATCAGCTATTAAAATGTCGTAACTTGTTAAGATTAGCTTTAATAAAACGTCTATTTTTAATTTTAATGTTAATTATTTTTATATTATCGTAATTGAATTTAAAAAAATAGTGTTTATTCTCACATGTTAAGGCATTGTGGCATTTAGAGTTGCTCAATACGTTAGACTTTTTGTACTTTTGAAGAGCATTTCTCATTGCAGTAGCATTTTATAAAGCCTTGTCCTCAAAATTTAGAATCTTTTTTACTAATTTCTCTAAGAGACAGCTTAACGTCTGGAACATATTCGAAATTAAGAAAATTCTCTTTGCATTTTCTTATTTGACTTGAACAAGTTTGTTTATTGTTCCGTATTTCGTACCAACTCTATATAAACCGTCAATTGTTTTATCTTGTGCGATACTCATAATATTTCGAGCATCTCCTTTGGCTGTATCAAAGCTGAGGATAGGTATTGTTACAGTCTTTCCGATCGAAATTGGAGGAAATTTCTTTCACTTAATTGTTTCTTAGCATTAGCCTGGGCATGAAGAACTTCAATCGCCTTTCCTATATATATATATATATATATATATATATATATATATATTTATTTTAATCTTTTCTGTCTGTGTAATCATTTCTATCTTCAGCTTTGATATAGTCAAAAGAGATGCTCAAAATATTTTGGGTATCATAAAAGCTAAAACAATTGACGGTTTATATAGAGTTGGTACGAAATAAGGAACAATAGACATTCTTTTTTCAAGAAATAAAATAAGAGAATGCAAAGAGAATTTTCTTAATCTCGAAGATGTTCCAGACGTTAAGCTGTCTCTATGAGAAATTAGTACAAAAGATTCTAAATTTGGAGGACAAGTCTTTATAAAATGCTACCGCAATAAGAAATGCTCTTCAAAATTATGTAAGTGTAAAAAAGATCTAAGGTACTGTGCAAAAATAAATGCTATAATGCCTCAACATGTGAGAATAAACACTATTTATTTATTTTAATTACGACAATATAATAAAAATAATAATAAACATTAAAATTAAAAATGATATTTTATTAAACCTAATCTAACAAATTGCGACATTTTAATAGCTGATCCCGATTTTATAAAATTGAATTTCGACCTTTGCCTGACCAACATAGTCTCTCCTAGGTTTGACTAGTCAAAGGCCGAAACTGTAATTTATTTCGGGCTTTGACTAATAGTCAAGGGCGCATCTGTTTTGGGATGGACGTTGAGAGGTGACTCAAATTTTTTTGCAGAAATTGCTTGAAAATAAATGAAATAATAATATTTGAGTTATCCTCCCTCTCAAAAAGGTACGGAACATTGTTTAAATAATCAAAATATCAAAAATTGAAGGAAAAATTCGATTTTTTCTTCGTTTTTTGATTATAACTTTATAAGTGTTCATTTCCGAGAAAAGTTGTACTAACATAAAAGTTGCGTAATTAAATTTCCTACAATATAGAATTGGTTAAAAATTTAAAAAATGGTCACCCTAGTTTCAAAATAGCAATAATTGCGAAAACCATACAAAAACAAGTATTCGCATTTTACGTTTTTCAAACATTTATGCTAAACTTAGGACCTTCATATTTCACCCAGAAAAACTTTATGATACAATAAAACAAGACTGTAAATTTCAGTAAGATCGGTTTAATAAATTTTGCAAAATAAATTTTGCAATCCAGCTTTCTCAAAAAAAATCATTTTTTCAAAATGTTACAGGACTGAAAATAAAGCAGATTGCAAGTTGAATTTTTTTTTGCTTATAGAAGTGTACTGTAGCTTTCATTTGCAATTTTCAAAATTAAAATCTATTAATTACCACGGCGTCAGAAAATTTTTGAAATAAACAATAATTTTTGGTGCTACGCGCAGGACAGCGGTGTTCGATTCACACAAGTTGATTTCCACCAAAATGTCTTCCAATCTTTATCTAATATATTATTTTCTTACTCTATATTTAGTTGTACTTTAATATTTTAATTCCACAAAAATCAAACTAATTTTATTATTGTTTGTGAAATATTGTATATACAATTGCATATGTTTAAAAATAATAAACTTTTATTATTTAAGTTAAAATATATGAACAAAGAAAATTTTTGCTAATAAAAGTGTTATATCAAACGATAGAGTATGTGTTTCTATTTTGCAATAAGCAAATTTATTTATTTATATCGAAATTTAATAAAAATTAAAATGTATCAATCATTATCAAAGGTCATTGGAATGTCCAATCAGAGCAAACTATCCGCTGTCCTGCGCGTAGCACCAATAATTAATGTTTATTTAAAAAAATTCCTGACGCCGTGTTGTTAATCGACTTTAATTTTGCAAAATTGCAAATGAAAGGTACAGTACACGTCTATACGAAAAAAAATGTTCAACTTGCTATCTGCTTTATTTTCAGTCCTGTAACATTTTGAAAAAATGAATTTTTTTTACGAAACCTGGATTGCAAAATTTATTTTGCAGAATCTATTAACCCGATCTTAATGAATTTTATAGTATTGTTTTAATGTATCATAAAGTTTTTCAGGGTGAAATATGAAAGTCCTAAGTGTAGCATTAATGCTTGAAAAACGTAAAATGAGAATACTTGTTTTTGTATGTTTTTTTCACAATTATTGCTATTTTGCAACAAGGGTGACTATTTTTTAAATTTTTAATCAATTCTGTTTTGTAGGAAATTTAATTACGCAACTTTTTTATGAGTACAACTTTTCTTGAAAATGAATACTTTTAAAGTTATAATCAAAAAACCAAGAAAAAAATCGAATTTTTCCTTAATTTTTTGACATTTTGATTATTTAAACAATGTTCCGGACCTTTTTGAGAGGGAGGATAACTCAAATATTATTATTTGATTTATTTTGAAGCAATTTCTGCAAAAAAATTTGAGTCACCTCTCAACGTCCAAATGTACTAATATTTTTACAGATGCGCCCTGGTCTATAAGATCGTCAGTCAGACCTGAGGATGGCCTAGTCGAACTTAGGAGTGCCTGAAATTCGGGCTTTGACTATACATCTTATATGCATCTTTTCTTTTTTCTGTTTTAGAGTCCATTATCTATCTGTGGCAGCCCTAAAGTAAGACAGAAAAATCGTAACATCTGATCATTCAAGTTCTGAACTCCAGACTACGATCTGATAATGTTAAAAAAAATGTTTTAATGTTCATTAGGGTTTTCCTCGCTTATTCAATTCTAAATAGGGTTTTGTTTGGGTACACTGTACACTGGATGTTGATACAGTACGTAAATCGTTCAGCTGGACATAGGGAATATAAATTGAGAGAATTGTGGCAACTGCGCTAACCTGTGTTAGTTGAAGCCATGCCCCGCACACTCTAATAAAAAAACATGTAATCGTATTTATTTTCCTTCCATTTTGTCAGAGGCGCTGATGTCGGCATTGTGATTGGTGGAACATAACTTTTGACAAATCCTGCGCTATCTGTGAATCTGTGTTCAGTGTTCGTGTTCGTTCGTTCGTTGTCGTTCAGTTATTTTATATGGTCGGTTGTGTGATGTGTTTGTGTCACCATAAAACGCTGATATTCAGTCGTGTTTTTTGATATTTTGTAATCGAGAACCTTTTTAAAGGTAAGTTTTTCTGATTGTAAGGTAGAGATTTTCTGATTGTAGGTACTGTTTATCCAACAGTTTTAAAATACACACTCTATTTCGCATTTTGTTGTTAGGTCTAATGGCTCCGTTCAGCTGTTGTGTGCAGACGGTGGAAAAGTTCAACAAGTAAACATTTATTTAATCCAAATTAAATACTCATATTTCTATGTAAAATGTCACATTATTTTATAAATAAATAAGTAAGAAACAAAAGTTGTTTGTGTTTTACCTTTATTGTCCACTTGAATAAAATATTAAATATTGGAAGTACCGTATGGAGGCTAGATTATGGCACCCTTCCTATCCAATCAACAACAAGAACGTTTAAAATTTCACACCTATCATGTCGAAGCTACAGACCACTTATGTGGAGGCCAGATTTGTAGTATCCTTCCATTTAACCAGGTGCTGAGATGGCGCTGAAATACGTGACATGTTTTTTAAAGAGTAAGATCGCCTTCTACCAAATCACACAACACTTTTTTCTATGGTTGAAGCTTCTGTCCGAGTACGAGTTTTTGGTGCAATAGAGCTATTAGAACAAATACAATGAGTTTTGAAGCAAGGCTGTCCATAAATAAATAAAAACAAAGTTTATGATTAATGAGTTTACTTTGATTTTTAAAATATTTTTTATTTAAAATCTAATTTCAAAACTAAACAGTTTTCCCATTCCCTTATATTAGGCCAAAAATATTTAGCTAATACATTGTCATATTTTGACGTTTATTTGTGTCAGTCGAAATGATTTGTCAATTTTGAGGTTAATGCCCCTTAATGCTAACAACCATATTGTCATCGAGAGAGCTCAGTTGCCACAATTATCAAAATATAATACAATGTATGTATTTATGTATCTAAATATATACATTTTATGTTCCCTATGTCCAGCTGAACGATTTACGTACTGTATTTGCTCCCAAATATTTTATGGAAGTTACCTGCTCTATTATTTGTCCCTTGACATACAAATGTTAGTTTATTGATGTCTTTGAAAATGCTAAAATTTTAGTTTTAGTTTTAGTTCAGTAGTTGGTGTAATACCATGGAAATCATATTTTATTCACTCCCTTCTTAATTAAATCTAACATATATTTCGTATAAATTTGTATTACGACATTTTGTAATATCAAAGTTACTGGACCCAAATATTATATCAGAATATTTAATGTTTTGTGTAGTAGAGGTAAATTTAAACTGTTTCCGTCTAATTTTGAATATTATCTCCAGGGGCTAAAAGCACATTCCCTGCTGGGTTCAATTTCTAACTTTATTCCCTGAGAGGGTATAAGTTATTTATTTCCCAAAGATCTTATTTAGGACTAACCAAACGTTTCAATCAGCTACTGCTAATAGAATCAGTTTAAGTACAAAATATAGAACCAGCGTAAATTTTAAATCAACATCAGTTTTTTGTTGGGAAAGTAAAACTCTTAAATAGTGTTAAAAAGAAAATGAAAATACAGCACATATTTCAAAAATTTTTAAATGAATGCAAAGGATTATGCGGCAGGCGGTTTGTTGTATTCTAACTATTTCTCTTGAACCTGCCTGATCTTCCCGACCTAAAACCTTTTTGTTCTTCTGCTAATGTTACAACTTAATTCAATTTGTTTGTTATCACTTTGGTTGTTATTTTAATGTTGTGTTTAATAAGTTAATTCCTCTGTAATTCTCCTGGTCCAACTTGTCTCCTTTTTTGAAGAGAGGTATTAGGATGCCTGATCTCCATTCTTGTGGTATTCTGTTTTGTTATATTATTTTTTGGATTTGTTTTAATAGTCGTTTAGTCAGATCTTCTCCTCCGTGCTTTAGGAGTTCGTTCGATATTCTGTCCTTTCCTGGAGATTTTCTATTTTTTAATTTTCTTAATACTTCCATTATCTGTCCATTGACGATGTTTATTACTTCTTTGGTCGTAACTTCAGGTGTTGGTGGTTCATTTTCGCCGGCTTTAGCAAATAGAAATCGGAAGTAGTCTGCCCATGTTTCCTTTTGAATATTATATCAGATCCATGTTTCGTTTTTACTAATTCGCTCATCTCCTTTCTTTGTCCTCTGGTCATTCTCCATACTTCTTTTTGTGTTCCGTGGAAGTCATGTTCCATCTGTTTCGAGAAACTCTGCCAGTGTTCCCTTTTTATTTGTCTCACTATATTCATTTCGTTTCTGATTCATTTGTAGTGGTTGTATGCCTGTTGTATTTGTTATGTTCTGTATTGTAAAAAGGCTTTCTTCTTTTTTTCACATTTTATCTTCAATTCTTCTCTGAACCAAGGGGTTTATTTTTAATATGTTAGTATTCGTTAATTTCCTCTCAGTATATTATTTATACTGTGATAATATTGCGCAAATAAAGCATTACAAAAGATACAAAATGAACACCCTGTGAAAAACAGTTGTCAAATAAATTTTCAATAAAAGACGACAGATAATATTTGACGAAAACTAAGTGGTGCATTTTCTTCCTTCACTATGCAGACAGATCGATTTTTCACGGTATTGCACTTGCGCCTTTTATTTTTACCTGTTGAATAACCTCTCATATTCAACTTCTCTCAGAGGCAATCAATCATACCACTATTCGCTTTTTTGGTTAGTTGTGATTCAGCAATTTGATAAAACTTTTTGCAAAAATCTCGATAAGTTTGTAATAGGGCAGCCGAACCGGAGCGTGGCTTACGTAAAGTGCTTCAATGCGGATGATATATGAAAAATATCAAATTTAAAATAGATGTAGAGAAGTTACGTATGCTATGTCGTGTACTATAATTGGCCAGGTGGCCCATGTTGATGGTTGAGAGATAAATGATATAACTCCTAAATTTTTTATCAAAGAATATGAGAATATGTATAGCAGAGTGTATATGTGTACCAGAGTAATATTTTACTTAAATAAACTTTAAAGTTGAATAAAGTAAATAAGAAATGTACATTTTTTATTTCCTTTATCCTAAATAATTATGTACACACTTTGACATACTACATTTTTTATTTCCGTTATTCATTCAAGTGTGTATAGACCGGGCAGTATTGTCGCCCCCGCTAGCGAAATTATTCCGATTCGATTTTTTTGCACAAACTTACTCAAAAAGAGGTCCTTATAACATATCCACAGAGTGCCGGGTGGTGTCGTGGTCGAAAAATTGTTTAAACAATATTTTTTAACAAATTCACAAAAATAATTTTTTCATTTCGAACAAAATTTTTTGAAGATATTCTTCTTTAGCGGCGAATCGATTGAGGGTAAAATTTGATTGATCCGCGCGCATGCGCACACCGACAGTATGGTATTAGTTGTTATACAGGCTCTGATTGGGTGTTGAAATTTTGAAATGATCTGTCAATAATTGTTCAATATGGAGGTTATCGGTAAACAAAAACACTGTATAATATTAGTTTTTATTGATGTGTGGGCAGAAATAAAATCAAATTTATAATTATAGTGACTTTTTAAATAGTTTTGAAAAGCCGCAGGTACGTAATTCTAAATGTTCAGTTGGAAATACCTAATAGTTTCAATACCTATCTATTTGGAAAATGTAAACAAAATAATGTAGTTACCTATTAGTAGGCAATGCTTTAATTTACATAATCTGATTACGAACAAACCTTCTACAAATCTTTATCTCATATATCGTTTTCTTACTCTATATTTTGTTGTATTTTATTTCGACAAAAATCAAACTAATAATTTTATTAAATTTATATAAATTTATGGTGTAAACGTTTAGTTTGTGTATATTCCCACATGACGTATACGAGAGTTTGGTGCAGTTTGAAATGGCGTCAACTTTCGTATGGCGTGGTAGACGTGAAGTGGGTTCAAGCCCCAAGCAAGTTATTATTTTTTTATTTTTTTTATAGATTTTATGATTGTAAGTATATTATTATATAATTTTTGAAGATATTCTTCTTTTTTCAAATTGGTAGATAAGAGTTTGATTTTTAAATTAAATAAGTACAAATAACCTTTTAAGTATATTTACTTCGTTTAAATTACCTATTATATAATAGAAGAATATCTTCTTACGTGCGTACAAAGTACACACACATTCTTTTTTAGATAAATTGGCTTATTCCGAGCAAAAAACGTTTCTTGTCATTTTTTTCTAAAATTGATTGTTGTCGAGTTATATGCGATTAAAAATTTGAAAAATTCGAAAATAGCCATTTTCAAGGCTTAGTAACTTGAGTAAACATTATTATTATGAAATTCAAAAAGTGACCAAATCAAGTTTCAAACCCCTTCTTCAAGGTCCTAAAGAGATCTTTGTCATTATTTTATCACAAAGCTGTTATTTTTAATTATTAACAATTAGCGCTATAGTCCAGGATGTATCCGTTGCTCCGTTAGTGAAATTATTCCGATTCCATTTTTTTGCAGAAACTTACTTAAAACGAGGTCGTTATAACATATCCACAGGGTGCCGGGCGGTGCTGTGGTTAAAAAATTCTTTAAACTATCTTTTTAAACAAATTCACAAAATAGTTGTTTATGAAACAGTTCGTGAAGTATGCTTTTTTACGAACGCACGCGATTTTTAGAGCACGAGCAACAACGGAGCGAGTTCGACAATCGTGTAAGTTCGCAAAAAGTACTTCACGCACAGTTTCATACAATATTTTATCTACGATAAACAAATAAATAAAGCTGTAACTCTTCGTCACTGGAATTCATTTCTCTTCTGCAATTTTTAGAACTTTCACATTTAAAAATTCTAACTACTTTCAAACCACAAAACTGTCAAAACTTTTGTTGTAATTCATTGCTCATATTGTCATCACCATGACAACGCGAAAGTTAAGTATTGTCACCATGACAACGCGAAAGTTAAAAACAGTGAGAAAAAGTAAATCCCAGTTAAAATACATTGTTACTTCACGCACACTTTAAATCCTTCACGCACTGCTATCTATAATGACAGTCTTCACAAACTAAAAACTTATACATAATATGACATAGAGTAGATAAATATTTTTTCCACCTACCTCTACCGAAAGTATACTTTTCCGGAGCTGATTGTTGGGAGCAAAGTTGTACTTTTCCTCCCTAGGGAGGAAAATATTTTTCCTCCCTAGGGAGGAAAAGTAAAAGTGACGTCATGGTATTTCATTCATTAAATATAACTTATTGACGCCCTGTACAATTTCTATTTTCTATTACGTAAGTATCTATACATTTTAAGATTTATTTAAAAACACTCTGTATTTTGCAGAATGGTAAAAAACAGTAAATTGTTATTCTGATTTAACAATGTTTACATTAATAATTTGACTTATATTTGACAGTTGACAGTTATATTGTACCTACTTGCTAGTTTTAGTTCTAATAAATTTTGTTGGTTAGTTACATAAATAAATTAAGTAAAAATGAAAAAATGACTTGGTATTTGAGGAAGGTGGAAAAACCATATGTATAACATGGGAGTAAAGTACCTTTTCCTCCCTTGAATGATTACTGCCCTCCGCTACGCGTCGGGCAGTAAACTTCATTCTCGGGAGGAAAAGTAGCACTTTCCTCCCTTGTTATACAAATAGCTATTTCCACCTACCTCTACCGACAGTACACCTTTCCGGACCTGATTGTAGGGAGCAAAGTTGTACTTTTCCTCCCTAGGGAGGAAAATATTTTTCCTCCCTAGGGAGGAAAAGTAAAAGTGACGTCATGGTATTTCATTCATGAAATATAACTTATTGAAGCCCTGTACAATATCTATTTTCTATTACGTAAGTATCTATACATTTTAACGTTTATTTAAAAACACTCTGTATTTTGCAGAATGGTAAAAAACAGTAAATTGTTATTCTGATTTAACAATGTTTACATTAATAATTTGACTTATATTTGACAATTGACAGTTATATTGTACCTACTTGTTAGTTTTAGTTCTAATAAATTTTGTTGGTTAGTTACATAAATAAATTAAGTAAAAATGAAAAAATGACTTGTTATTTGAGGAAGGTGGAAAAACCATATGTATAACATGGGAGTAAAGTGCCTTTTCCTCCCTTGAATGATTACTGCCCTCCGCTACGCGTCGGGCAGTAAACTTCATTCTCGGGAGGAAAATTAGCACTTTCCTCATTTGTTATACAAATAGCTATTTTTTATTGCGAACGATTTCTTTTAGATAATTTGGATTATTCTGAGCAAAAAAGGTCTCTTGTGATTTTCTCTAAAATTGATTGTTGTCGAGTTATATGGCCATTTTCGCCTTTTTCAAATTATAAATCGCGTATAATTCGACAACAATCAATTTTAGAAAAAAATCACAAGAGACATTTTTTGCTCAGGATGTCCCAAATTATTTAAAAAAATTTGTTCGAAGTAAAAAAATTATTTTTATGAATTTGTTTAAAAAAAATGTTTAAATAATAATTTTTCGACCACGTTACCGCCCGGCACCCTGTGGATATGTTATAAGGACCTCGTTTTGAGTAAGTTTCTGCAAAAAAAATGGAATCGGAATAATTTCACTAACGGGGGCGACGATACATCCTGGACTATAGCGCTAATTGTTAATAATTAAAAATAACAGCTTTCTAATAAAATAATGACAAAAATCTCTTCAGCACCTTGAAGAAGGGATTTGAAACTTGATTTGGTAACTTTTTGAAATTCATAATAATAATGTTTAATCTAGTTATTAAGCCTTGAAAATGGCCATTTTCGCATTTTTCAAATTTTTAATCACATATAACTCGACAACAATCAATTTTAGAAAAAAATTAAAGGAGGCCTTTTTTGCTCAGAATAAGCCAATTTATTTTAAAAAATTTAGTTCGAAATGAAAAAATTATTTTTGTAAATTTGTTTAAAAAAAATCGTTTAAACAATTTTTCGAACACGGCACCGCCCGGTACCCTGTGGATATGTTATAAGGACCTCTTTTTGAGTAAGTTTGTGCAAAAAAATAGAATTGGAATAATTTCGCTAGCGGGGGCGACGATACTGCCCGGTCTGGTACAAACTTATCAGTCTTTCAACTATTTTTAAAGTTGAAGCTCCACAGTGTACTAAAAAAACTTAAATATCCAGAGATATTGACAATTCATAAACAAACTAGTATTACACAATTACTATTTCTAATATTAGGCTACTATTCATAAAATTATGAATTTTATCAAACACTTAATGTATGTTTGATTAGTAATCAATTATTCTAATTGGCAAATAAGCCACAATTCACCTAAAAAATTATTTTAATAACGTTTCGACATCCACATCGCATGTCGTTGTCAAAATACAAAATATTAATGTACAACGACATCCGATGTGGATGTCGAACGTTAATAAAATCATTTTTTTAGTTAAACTGTGGCTTATTTCCCATTTAGAATAATTAATTACAAAAATGCCACAAGCAAATAGCTTCAAAACAACAGGTTTGATTAGTGTTTGATAAATATCATGGACAGTTACAAATAACACGTTACAAACAAAGAGGTTCTGAGAAAGATAAATAAAGACATGGAAGTCTTAAATACAATCAAAACCACAAAATGGGAACATCTCGGACATATTACACGAGGAGAGAGATACAACTTGCTCCAACTCATTATGCAGGGAAAGATTCAAGCAAAAAGAAGCATAGGGAGACGCAAAATATCATGGCTGCCTAACCTGAGAGAATGGTATGGATGTACATCAAATGAACTTTTCAGAGCAGCCATCTCCAATGTACGAATAGCTATGATGATTGCCGACCTCCGTCGCGGAGATGGCACTTGAAGAAGAAGCATATATGAATATTACTCTATTATGATGAGTAAAAAGTTTATTGTTAGTATCTAAGATCTTCTTGTTTTTAAGGTTCCTTGCATTTCTGCGTAAGTCCGTAGGCGTCAACCTATACATGACAATGTATCATGTCAGGTAAGAATTAAAAATTACTAAATTATTAAAAAACTCATACAGAAGTAAAAACTTCGAGATGTATTCTGGTATTCGAGCAGGGAAGCATGGCACCCTTTTAGCATGTGTTCCATTATATCTATTAACATCGATTTGTAGTCATAAAATTTTAGTAAATTATATTATGTAAACCATATATGATGGGGTTACCACTATATACATTGTGCTAGCTTCAAACTACTCGGCAGGATGCACTGAAGATGTTCTGTATTAGAACGAAAACGTTTTGCAATCCATGACATTTTAGATAGTTTTTAAATAAACGATTTTATACCAGACTTACTTCCTAGAGAGGTCCTAGAGAGAGAGAGAGAGAGAGAGAGAGAGAGAGAGAGAGAGAGAGAGAGAGAGAGAGAATGGGCAGGAAAATTTGACAGGCCGTGTAATTTGAGTTGCATAATATATAAACATAAATCGGGGAAATGGACCTCATGCTTTTTAACTTGGTATATATTATTTAACTAGGGCTGATACGCAGTATTTAAAAATTAAAGTCAAGTTAATAAAGTTAAAAAAATATGAGGTCCATTTCCCCGATTTAATTTGATATAGGCAACTCAAATTACACGGCCTGTCAAATTTTCCTGTCCATTATCTGTCTCTCTCTAGGACCTCTCTCTTGTATCGTGGCCGCATTAATTTTCTTCCTGCCTATTCCATCCGTGTTGACAGTTCATTGATACTAAAAAACCTTCTAAAAAAATAACGAATTGACAGTTTGAAATGAACTTCACATACGTTCATATGAAGAGTGTACCAACATAACAAATAAAATTAGGCTAGTAGCAACGCCCTCTCTTATCGAACCGCAAGTCTTATTGAACAACCTAGTAGCAATAAACCTTTTCCGCATTTCCGTTTTTGTTTTTCATATTTCTTTTCGCTACTTACTTTACTTTTTCGTGTCTAGATCCGACTACAGTTTTTCTGCCCAATATCGGGCTACGTCTACACCCTTTGTATTTGCGAGACATAAATCATCGAGGGTGCACTGTGATGGGCAAAGTCTGCATACGCTCAGATGCTCCACGCTCTGTATTTCCCCACATTCACAAAGTGCGTCGTTATCTGTCTTGATGCCCCATTTAATAAGGTTCTTTTTTACAGGGGCAACACCTGTGCGTATTCGGTTCAGTGTCCGCCAGGTTCTCCAGTCCAGGTTCATTCCATTAGGTCGTTCTGGATGTAGGGGGAACAGTTCGGGTGGTTCGACGCTGACATTTCTCATAAACCTTTTCCTTGATTTAAGTCGGCTGATTCCTGGCGGTTCCTCAAACCCGTATAATTGGTGCCTTTCGTCGAAAGTTTGCCTGAACTTCTCCACATATTGTGATGCGCATTTACGGTCGTCTGGTGATGCGAATCAAGCTGACCGGTACAGTAATGGTAGAGGGGTAGGCTTCATACAACCGGTAATTATTCTACATGTTTCATTTAACGCCGTGGTGACTTGTTGGGCGTGTCTAGATCTACACCAGACGGGACAAGCATATTTCCCTGTTGAGAAACATAAGGCCTCAGCTGTTGACTTTAAGACCTGGGGGTTTGCACCCGACTTGCTCCCTACAAATTTCCGGAGAAAGTTGTTTCTCATAGAAACCTTTTGTCTTGTGCTCTGACAGTGGAATTTATAAGTTAGTGACCGGTCTAGTATCACTCCAAGATATTTGGGCCTATCAGTATGTTCCAAGCGTTGTCCCTCCCAAGAAACATTCAGTTTTACATGCGCCAGATGGTTGTTGAGGTGGAATGCACATACTTGGGTTTTAGTATGGTTTGGCTTTAATGAGTTTTGTTTGTAGTAAGCTGACATCATGTTTAAAGCCTCTTCGGCGATATCAAGGTCGTCAGCGTGCACAAAACTCTCAGTCCGGGGGTGCATTGGTTGGTCATTGGTGTAGATGTTAAATAGGGACGGCACCAGAACGCTTCCTTGAGGTAGGCCATTTTTTTGGGTTCTCCATCTGCTCTTCTTTCCATTTAGCACAACGTAGAAGCGTCTATTACACAACAGTGATCTAATGATATTTACCAGGTCATAGTCAAGCACAGTGTTATAGATCTTAGTTAGCAAGGTTCTGTAGTTTATCGTATCGTAGGACGCTGTAAGGTCTATCAGGCTACTCCCACTATCTCCCTCTGCTCAAATCCCTCCTCTATGTGCTCTGTTAGGTTCAGCACTTAGCCTGTGCATGATTTACCTGGTCTGAAGCCTGCTTGTTGTGGGATTAGTTTTGCATCTAATGTTTCCTGGATGCGGTTCAAAATGAGGCGTTCATACAATTTATATAAATGGCATAGAAGAGATATCGGACGGTAGCTACTCGGTAGTTCAGAGTCTTTACTTTACCAGGTTTCAGAAGGGCTACTACTTTTGATTTACGCCACATTTGTGGAATCTGGTAGGTAGAGCGACAGATGTTAAATAGATCGAGCACCCATTGTCTCGCTTTTTGCCCGAAGTGTTTTATCTGCTCTGTTAGGATTTCGTCCACCCCAGGGGATTTTCCATTTTTCATACAGTCAATACCATTTTTAAGCTCTTCGATGGTAAATGCGTTTCGCAAGAGAGTTGTTTCCTGGTCTTGATTTCTTATAATCTTTGACGTTTTGCAACGATTGTTTGTTTTGCCATTCAGAAGCAGTTGGTGGGCTATCTGATTTGGCGTTATTGCGCATGGCTCTTTCACCTCTGTGGGATCACCATTAAGTTTTTTGATCATATTCCAAGCCTGCTTACTACTGTGCGTCATATTCATTTTACTTAAAGTCTCGCTCCACCGTTCTTGTCTGGAGGCGCTTAGTATTTGCTGCAGTCTCTCCCCTATCTCTGCCGTAACTTCGCTAAATGGGTCTTTACTATATTCTTCGGTGTACTTTATCATAATGTCTTTTGCTTCATCGTTTAGACCTGATATGTAATGTTCTTGACATCCTCTGGGTATGTGTTTACATGAGGTTCGTAGGTGAAGTTACCAGAATACATCTCGAAGTTTTTACTTGTGTATGAGTTTTTAAACTATGGTATACAGCCAACTATTGGGATTTTCCCATTAATTTTTTGACTAAATTATTCTATTTTAGACATATTTAGAGAGGTTATACCGATTTAGAGGGGATTTAGAGAGGTTATACCTCTATAACCATCTGCTAGTACCTACTTGTTTATGAAAAATATATCAATCTTCTCGTAGTATATGCCCTAAATATGCATTTGTCTAGGTCCCACATTTTAAGAACTTTAAGTTTGTTAACATATCTTGTCTTTAAGGTCCATGCTTCCATTTCGTACAAGAGAACAGACAAAACTTAACACTTTAGCATCCTTTAGCTCAGGTTGAATTCCAACTTGCGGTTAGTCAGAAATTTACGAAAATTTCAAAAGAGCGTTCCTGGATTATTTTACTCTTAATTTGCTTCAATCTCAAAATTACAACTGTCGTTTAAAAGTCAATACAAACCTTTTTAAAAGAGATTCAAAATCTTCGATATTTTCTGGCACAATTGATACAGCTTTTTTAGTGTCTTCGATGTTGATTGTTGATGGCTTCCCTTTAATTAGCACTTCATGTTGTTCTATGTTTTTGTATTCCGATCTTTCTTCTACTAACAGTGTTTTATAGTGTTTTTCCCATTTTTCAGGTTCTATGGAGTGTATGGCTATTTGTTCTATTTTGTTAGATCTGATGTTTTTATAAACCTTCAGGATTCCCTTGATTTGCGGCCGCCGATGTACATATCTAATTCCTGACATTTTCTTTTCCAGCTTTGATTTTTTGACTCTATTATCGTTGATTTAAATTTATTTACCATTTCTCTATATTCTCTTTTATGTTCTTGATCTTTTGTTCCCAGCCATCTGTGATATAATTTTTGCTTTTGTTCTTTCATTTCCTGTAGTTCATCATTCTACCAATTATTTGTCTTTCTGGGTGTATTTTCTCTTATACCTAAGGCTTTTTTGGAGGCTTGATGTATTCCTTTTTTTTATTATTCTATGTAGCTCTTCTGTTGTTTTATGTTTGAATTCCTGTGGTAGTTGTTGCTCTAATCTTTTTTTATACAATTCTCTGGTACTATCGTTGTCTAAACTTGTTAGATTATACTGTAGTTGTTCAACTTCTACTGAGTGATTTTCGTTAAGTTTTTGATTTTGTTGGTGTTTACAATTTCCGCTTAGAGGTAGTATCATTTTGGCTTTTACTAAGTAGTGGTCACTTCCACATTCGGCTCCTCGAAACACTCTTACGTCATGCACCTTTATTTTAGATTTTTGTTTCATTATTAGGTAATCAATTACTGATCTCAAGTTTCTTGTAGGCTGAGTCCATGTATATGTATGTATTGCCTTATGTTTGAAACACCCATTCATGATCCTTAGTGAATTGTGCCTACACATTTTTAAGTTGAATATACCTTATATTATTTAAGACAGAAACTTCTTTTTTCAGAGCAACAAGTACAAAACACAAAAGCCGGAGAGTAGTGTTTTTTGTAGGTTAAAATGCTTTGACTTTTAACTTATTTGTCTTTTTAAATCCACGTCTTTTATTTGGATAAAACTCCAAAACGGAACGACAATATCGAATGTACAACAAACCCCCCAGGAGAGACTTCAGGGGGTCAGAGAGACCTTAATTAAGAGCTCTGGTAGCTCCGAACTAAGTTAATGAGAACAAAAGCGGACACTTTGAACTTTTTTACTTGCGTTTCTCTTTTTATTTCTATTTAAATAAATCAGATTGAAAGAGATTCACTGCCTCCCTGCTTTCTTTCGCAGTCTTAAAGGTATTTTCTTTCTGTTCAATCGTTTTGTAGTCCGGTTATTAGACGGTAAAATTAAAAATACGAGCAAGAGAAGCATTTTTGAAAGAAAGTATTGCGTTAATACGAGAAAAGACGCTGGACGGAAAGACTGCCCGAGAACTTTATCGTACCGATATATTTTCGTTATAGTACTAGATTATTAGATAATGGAATTCTATAAAAAATAACAAAGTTGCTCGTTATTTTGATATTGTAGTAACACTCTGTATACTTGAAAATATTTTATGGTTCTACGCATCATTAATTCCTGCAACTCTTATATAAACATTTTTGTAAAATTTTCAATATATTTTGAGAATATGTTCGATGCCATATCTCGGGGAATACCCTATAGATTATTACATAGATCAATAGAATATTAATCATACTTTCATTTCAAATTAGTTAATTTTTTCTCAGAAATTAATATTTTACATGATATTTGTATTTTATTATGTTTCTATGGCTGCTATGATCGCGCCCATATATATGTGAGACGACACACGAGATTATAAACTTCTATTTACTGTAAATTTTTGGGGTTTTAAGTTACAGCAACGAGTTTTATAACATTGGAAAAGTAATTTCGCACTTAAAAATATGTAAAAATTTATAGGATATGTCTAAAAAATTAAGATTTTTTTCATTTCCGGTTAAAACGAAAGCCATGTTTTGAGCAAAATTTAATGTGATAATAGATAATAAAGTACCATTATATTGTGTCTGCCAAATTTTAAATTTTAGTTTATATTACAGAGAGAGTTGCGGCACTCGAATATTTCTTTATAAAAAATTCATAACTCCCCTCCTATAGAGAGTTAAGAAATATGACTGATGGGAACCCTCCGAAAAGGTGTCATTTTTCAATGAAAATTGAAAATTTTCAACCACGAATAACTCAAAAAGAATTTAGTTTTCAAAAAATATTATAGAATAGTTTTTGCTTCAAATTACGTTCTCTAGCCACCTCCGTGGTTATTTTGACCATAGAATTTGCCACCTCGAAAGGAGGTGGGAACCACCCCCAAGATAAAAGTGCCATAAAATATACGGTAGACTTTGTTTCTTGTGATATTCCTTACTTACACTGAAAACATCAAGTAAATTAAATCAGTAGGAGGGAATTGAGAGACAAATGCCCTCACTGACTGCACTAAAACTACAATAGAATAGTTCTTTTCAGTAATATGGTTACAAGTATAATTATAAAATAATAGTAAAAGTAAAAGAGACATAATATTTACATTTTTATGTTAATAATTTATGTTTTTATTTTTAAAATGCATGAATTTCTTTATGTTAAATATACACGCAACCAAATAAATGGAATCACCAATGTATTTCAAACCAATATTTATTTTCTTTTGAAAAAAATTGTTACTCTTGCGAAGAATAAAATAAAGGTTTATATTGAAAATAAACAAACCGATAAAATAATCAGAAAACAAAGCTTGGTACGTTATAGAATATTTGCTTTAGTTGTAAATTGAATGAAAATAAAAAAACTAATTTTTCTTTCATAAACGAAAATATATTATGCTTTTTGGGGCTACATGTATTTAGTTAGCATACGTACAAAGAGGAAAAATTATTGACCTTGTAGAGCAAGGAATGTAGGTAAAACACAGGGCGTTGTGTCAAATACCTGCAATAGTAGTCCAGGGTAATAAGGTTTTTTCCATGACACTTAACAGCCAGGGTACTGAAGGGTTTTTTCGACAGGTAATACCTATAAGAGCAAATTGTAACTATTTCCTGCATAGGATATGGCGGCCTTTTTTATTTATAAACAATTAAGTGTCAAAAAATGGCATTTTTCACTTTTATTACATTTGGCATTTCACGTATTACAAAGTTTGATATGCTCATTTATTGTTAATATAATTGCGAAAAAAGTCAGAATTGCAAAAAATAGCTATTTGTATAACAAGGGAGGAAAGTGCTACTTTTCCTCCCGAGAATGAAGTTTACTGCCCGATGCGTAGCGGAGGGCAGTAATCATTCAAGGGAGGAAAAGGCACTTTACTCCCATGTTATACATATGGTTTTTCCACCTTCCTCAAATAACAAGTCATTTTTTCATTTTTACTTAATTTATTTATGTAACTAACCAACAAAATTTATTAGAACTAAAACTAACAAGTAGGTACAATATAACTGTCAACTGTCAAATATAAGTCAAATTATTAATGTAAACATTGTTAAATTAGAATAACAATTTACTGTTTTTTACCATTCTGCAAAATACAGAGTGTTTTTAAATAAACATTAAAATGTATAGATACTTACGTAATAGAAAATAGATATTGTACAGGGCGTCAACAAGTTATATTTCATGAATGAAATACCATGATGTCACTTTTACTTTTCCTCCCTAGGGTTCTTTGGTTCTTAATATGTGAAAAAAATTTCAAAGCGATTCATTCAATTGTTTAAATTTTATTCAAATTGTTTATCCCAGAGAGCATTTTTTTTTGCAATAACATAAGTCAAAAGAAAATGACGTTAGAACCATTCTACATGTGTCAAATGAAAGAGCATGAGCTATATTTTTAACTTGGTTTTAAAAAAAATGAATAAAAAGTGCATTTATTAGTAATAAATAATTATGCAAAAGTATCGTAAATCTTTCCTTATAAAGTTTTTATTTTGTTATATAAGAAATTATACATATTTATTACAATTTTTTATCAAGTATGATATAGATAACATTCCTTGGTAGTTGTGCACTTAAAACAGGGTAAAAAAGTTCATTTTTTTGGAAAAAGTTTTTTAAAAAGTTTATAAAGAAAAATTGACGATACTTTTGCATAATTATTTATTACTGATAAATGCATTTTTTATTCACTTTTTTAAACCATGTTAAAAATGTAGCTCATGCTCTTCGATTTGACACCTGTCGAATGGTTCTAAGGTCATTGTTTTCTGACTTATGTTATTGCAAAAAAATGTTCTCTGGGATAAACAATTTGAATAAAATTTAAACAATTGAATGAATCGCTTTGAAATTTTTATCACATATTAAGCTACAAAGAACCCTCATTTGACAAAAATTTCAAAGCTGTACACTAATTTTTGCAACAGTTATTGAGAAAATATTTTTCTTGCAATTCCGACCTTTTTTCGCAATTATATTAACAATAATACGTCATTTTAAAGCTTTCTCCATAATCTCGAAGATATTTGTACTAAAAAAATCATAGGTTTCACTGTTTTCCGTCGATTTGAAAAAAAAAGGGAAAATGCCATTTTTTGACAGTTAATTGTTTATAAATAAAAATGGCCGCCAGATCCTACATACGAAATAGTTATAATTTGATCCCATAGGTATTACCTGTCGAAAAAGCGTTCAGTACCCTGGCTGCTGAAGTGTCACGAACAGGGTATATTTTTGTCTTGTTACCCTGTATTAGGAATTAGGAAACCTTCAAAAAAGACTAAGACAAAGTCACTAAAAAGTTACAACAGCTCGCCACGATCGTTTCATTATACAAGTAGTTAGAAGAGACCCAAAAAATTATCACCTGTTTAATTTCCACTACTGCAAATTGCAATATTGGAAATGAAAATTGCAATATTGGAAATGAAACCCGCTGACGGGTTAAAGACGAGGCTACAAGAACTCTTAAAAAAGAGGTGTCGCAGATGACTATAATGCGATTGCGCTCAGCAGGTACAAACCATGATGCAGGAATAGGACAATTGAGATGTCGTTTCTGGCGGGGAGAGCTGGACGCGCTACCCCTCCTGTATAGAGGCTGTGACTCAATTAAACCCACGCTTCTCTTATACAAATTATACAAAATCAAAACAAGGCAACATAGGTACAGTCATACATGGCAAATTGTGCGTATTGCATATATACAATGATGTCTTCAAAATGGAAGAAGGATCAGGATGCGATATATAGTTCAGATTACTTTACTTAGTGTAAAATTAGGTATTGGTAAAATAGCAAATAATTCGAAAAGATATAGCCGGTAGAACTATAATAATCTGCACGACCAGCAGACAAGCGCTACTAACCACTTGCCACAGCAGAGTTAGTATAAGGGAATTTCATGCGTCACCAGTGAAGCTTCGGATGGTAGCAGCATTATCCTGAGGTGGGTTAAAGGACACAATGGAAATAAAGGTAACCTCATTGCTGACCAGCTAGCTAGGAAGATAGCATGCCTAAAAATCTTAACAATCACTGAAGTTGCCAAATGTCGCTCCCATACGAAAATGGTGAAAATATGGGAAGAAAAACCAGGACGTAAACTTGCCAAGGTAACATTAAGAAAACTTGGAATGTCAACATCTGAAAAGTACTTGAGAATGACCAGGAAAAACATGCGCTTGACAGTTGGTTTTTTAACTGGCCATTGTCAACTAAGAAAACACCTCCACACACTGGGGCTAGTAAACACACCTATATGAAAGAAGTGTGAACAAGACGACGAAACTGTCGAGCAGGCTCCATGTAGTCTAGGCCCCAGAGGGATCACCGTGTCCTTTTCAATTCTGATGGACAAACTGAAAGGTTTCTTATAAATTTTTGGCTGCCAATTACGAATTTTGAAGGTGGATTTTGATCCGGGTGGTCAAAAAATTGTTATAAACAATTTTATTGTTTATAAATTGTTTATAGGGCTCTGGCTCATAAACTAAAAAAAAAACAAAAAATGTTTCAAATAAAATTTGTTTCCTAACAAAAAACGAAAAAAAAAACGTTTCTTCTTCTTCAGGTGCCATCTCCTCTACGGAGGTTGGCAATCATCATAGCTATTTTAATAATAAAAAACGTTTACTAAACTTAAATCCAACAAGTAGAACTTAAGATATTGTAAAATTAGTGCAAAATGCAAATTTTAAATGGCAAAATAAGTATTTTTCGAAGCTTTCTCGATCGTAACTTGGCTTCTTCGCAAGGAGCCTTTGAAGATCTAATTTTAAATCTTAATTAATAGGCTTCCAAATGAAGTTTGCTGAATTACTTTATCTTCATTTGTTTTAAAGTTATACCAGTTTGAAGTTACAATTTTCTTAAAAAAATTGTACATTCATTTGTTTATAAGGGTTTCAAGTAAATTTGAGCTATAAACATTTACACTTTAATTAACAATAATGATAGAATAACTCAAAAGGAACAATTTGAGCTTATGAAAATGTTCGTAAGTTTGGTTTTGACCAAGATATAGATATTTTAATGGCGCGCTATGAGGCGCAAGGTCGGCTCACAGTCAAGTATTTTTCGACGTTTTATCGATCGTAACTCGGCTTCTACGCATGCAAATGAGCCAATATGTGATATCCATATAAAAATGGATCGAGTTATTTGCAGCATCATCATTGCATATAAAACGTGCATTTATGATGTGGCGGCATACACACAATTGAAGTGCCTTGATGATGCTGCAAAAGAACTAAATCCACTTTATATGGATATCATATAGAGTATAGATAATTTGACTCTGAAGCCCCAAAAAGTTTTAGTTTTACTGCATACAAGAACAAACTTAGTATCACCATGTAACTGTAAAAATTGCTCTAAGATCTTATGCAGGTGTAAAAAAGCTGAGATTCCCTGTATATCTCGATGCAGATGCATAAAAGAAAATGTTTGTAAAAATAGTATTAATAAATAATATCAACTTACTTTTTAGTTATATTTCTGAAATATTAGTTTTTAATGTGTTTTTTCTCATTTACTACAAAAAATAGAAGACAAAGTAAATAGTATAAAAGGTGATACGAGGTACAGTATGATAATATAGTTATAAGAATTACATATATGATAAAATTTTATTAGGAACTTCAAAAATGAAAAATGAAGATAACGTATATATACATAGAAATTATAATTTGCAACAAAAAGCTAGCCCGTGAACCTTTCCGCGCTGAGCCGATCTTGCGCCTCAGAGCGCGCTATTAAAATATCGATATCTTGCGCAAAAATAAACGTACGAACATTCTCGTAAGCTCAAAATGTTCCTTTTTAGTTCTTCTACCATTATTGCTAATTAAAGTATAAATATAAAAATAAAATAAAAATTCCATTTTTGCTTTGCCTTAAATTATAAATGTTTATAGCGCAAATTTGCTTGAAACTCTTATAAACAAATTATTATACAATTTTTTAAAGAAATTTATAACTTCAAACGGGTATAACTTTAAAACAAATTAAGACAAAGTAATTTTAATTATTAAACTTTTTTTGGAAGCCTATTAATTAAACTTTAAAATGAGACTCTTTAAGACCCATTCCATGCGTAGAAGCCGAGTTACGATCGATAAAGCTCCCAAAAATACTTATTTTGCAATTTTCGCTTTGCATTGTGCACTAATTTTACAATATCTTGAGTTCTACTTGTTGGATTTAATTTTAGTAAACGGTTTTTCTTCGTTTTTTATTAAGGAACAAATTTCATTTAAAACATTTTTTTGTCTCTTTTAGTTTATGAGCCAGAGCCTTATAAACAATTTATAAACTATTAAATGGTTTATAACAATTTTTTGACCATTCGGATCGAAATCTACCCTCAAAATTCGTAATCAGCAGCCAAAAATTCATAAGAAACCGTTGAGTTTGTCCATCAGAATTGAAAAGGACACGGTGACCTCTATTTGGCGCCTAGACTAATGTGAATGTCCTGAGTTATCAATACGAGCGTATGCGTTTGGCGAGTCCTAGCCTACACCTGTCGACGTAAGAAAGATGTGTAATGGAGATTTGTCCATCTTTCTGAAACTAGATGCCGTAATTTTTATATTTTTAAGGGCTTTTTTAACTTCATTTTCCTGGGGTAAATAAGCATTATTATATCCATCAATTATGGCTGATATTTACTAACATACTATTATTTAGGAGAACCAATCAAAATCATAATTTCCTCAAACTAAATTTGAATTAACCTTGAACTAAATTTCATTTCGTATTACTTTAAAGGCCATTTTATAGGAAACTTTATTTTACTTTCCATCACTAGAACGATATAACCGATAAAGCAATGTTTACCTAGAAAATGAATTCAATAAAGCGACCGTCCTCCGGGAAAATCTCGCCAGGAGAAGGAAGGAAAAGCGATAGCCCTAAAGAACAAGATAGCTGAATTTAAGACGAGGTTGCAGGCTGTTACTGGTGCGTAGCGAAAACCGTCCCTTTCCACTTTTATACAACTAGGAGTTGTAAAAAGGGGCTAGTTGCCGATACCAGCATCCAGTTTAAGTCCCGACAAGGTCCCAGGAGAAACCACCTCTTAAGGCGGGAGCAATGTTGCAATTCTCAACATCACGTAGGCCGGTCCTGGTATCTCTAGATATTTTCTGAGACAGACAGAACTAGCCGAGAAATTAGTTTTGGCCCTTTTTAGACGCAATGCGTCCCGGTTTTAGCGTCATGCAATGCGCCATTTAGGTTAAAGCCTTATTCTACTCTGTAGAAATATTCTCAATTTCTTTGCAACACGAAAATGCAGTAGCTGCATAATACTATGGTCAAATCTGAGAGTGCAGGAAGAGTCTATACCGGTTTCGGGGGTTGTTTCCCCCTCACCAGTAGTGCCATATCCTCCTCTCTCAGATTCTTCCACGTACCACACTCTGGGCCTTTCCGAATTGCAAAGAAAGAAATGTCATGGATGAACTAGGGCCATCTACCGAAAAACAAAGTAAGTTATCAATCGAAGTAGCACAGAAAACGACAATAAATATCGTCTCCATACCACCAGATTGACAACAGGTGGAATACTTTCTTTGGATACACCTCCTGAGATTTTCAAAATTTATAGATCATACAGGATGCCAAGGAAATTAAGATGAGAGAATTTTAAATAATTCACAACTCATCTGCTCAGCTTGGTAAAAGCTCCAACAAGAAAGATTCCTTAATACTCAATCAAAAGAGTAAATGAATTAAAAATGTATAAACATTCTCAATTTCTTTGCATCACGAAAATGCAGCAGCTGCATAATACTATGGTCAAATCTGAGAGTGAGGAAGAGTCTATATTGGTTTCGGGGGTTGTTTCCCCCTCATCAGTAGTCCCATATCCTCCTCTCTCAGATTCTTCCACGTACCACACTTTGGGCCTTTCCGAATTGCAAAGAAAGAAATGTCACGGATAAACTAGGGCCATCTACCGAAAAACAAAGTAAGTTATCAATAGAAGTAGCACAGAAAAGCCCAAAGTGTGGTACGTGGAAGAATCTGAGAGAGGAGGATATGGGACTACTGATGAGGGGGAAACAACCCCCGAAACCGGTATAGACTCTTCCTGCACTCTCAGATTTGACCATAGTATTATGCAGCTGCTACATTTTCGTGTTGCAAAGAAATTGAGAATGTTTATACATTTTTTATTCATTTACTCTTTTGTTTGAGTATTAAGGAATCTTTCTTGTTGGAGCTTTTACCACGCTGACCAGATGAGTTGTGAATTATTTAAAATTCTCTCATCTTAATTTCCTCGGCATCCTGTATGATTTATAAATTTTGAAAATCTCAGGAGGTGTAACCAAAGAAAGTATTCCACCTATTGTAAATCTGGTGGTATCAAGACGACATTTATTGTCGTTTTCTGTGCTACTTCGATTGATAACTTACTTTCCTTATTCTACTCATCAATAATGGCTGAAATTGACTAATGTAATATTATTTAGGAGAACCAATCAAAATCGTAATTTCTTTGAATTAATTTTGAATTAACCTTGAACTAAATTTCTCCTTATTACTTTAAAAGCCATTTTATAGGAAACTTTATTTTACTTACTATCACTATAACGATATCACCAAGAAAACAATGTTTACCTAGAAAATGAATTCAATAAAGCGACCGTCCTCCGGGAAAATCTCGCCGGGTAGAAGGAAGGAAAAGAGACAGCCCTAAGGAACAATCTAGCTGAATTTAAGACGAGGCTACAAGATGTCTATCAAATTTATCTAATATTGATAAAATCGATACGTCCGTAATAATTTTCTGTTAAAATATTTAAGATGCGTTGAAGGGGATAATAGACTTAATTTTGTTTTAAAAAGAAAATATCATATTTTTCATTAAAAAAAAAGAAAAAGATGCTATGTTATAAATAGAGACTGGAAAATATGCACTAAAAAATGTCTAAAATATGCATGCAATATGCATTTTAAAACAAGCTGAATATGCACAATTAACATGCAAATATGCATTTATATATGCACTTATTTTTATATGAATAATTTTATGGTTTACGTTAAATACATAAATAAATAAAAAATAATAAAAATAAATAAATAGGTTTGAATTTAAACCAAATTGTATTATTATTTCTTAATATATTTTTTTAACTTCAGGTTTTGTGACAAATAAAACGGCAAAATATTTTATTTTGACCACAAGATAAATAAGAGTACAATAAAATAAATGTACATATTTTTATTGTTACAATATTGATTCATATTTTCTAAACTAATATTATAAAAAGAGTCCAATAAAACAAATTTACATATTTTTATTGTTACAATAAATAATCATATATTGATTCATATTTTCTAAACTAATATTATGTCTTCTATCTGTTAATATTTGTTTATAGGCAGAAAAAGATCTCTCAACGTCACAAGATGTAATTGGGGCATATTTAAACTTTGCTATTAGAGACGGATCCATATTAATATTTTCATCGAAGTTTCCAAAATTGATTATATTATTTATTGAACGCAATAAAGTGAAACCCTCATTTTTGTTTAAAACGTCATCAAGTTTATCTTTAATTTTTACTCCAATTTCCCCATTCAGATTTGTTATTTTCTGTTTAACCGAATCAACAATAGACATACTATTGTGAAGACATAAATTTTGAGCCTCTAGTTTTGTAATTGAACTTTCAATGATATCGAAATTCGATTTTATATACAACAATTGATTTTTAATAGACTTTTCTTTAAAAATATTTTGACAGTTATCAATAGCGGTACAAGTCGGATCAAAACTTGAAATAACGCTTTTGATGTCGTCGTAGTGTTCAGATAAAAATATAGCACTTTTAAGCCAAGTTCCCCATCTGGTTAATACTGGTTCTGGTGGTAAAGGAATATCGGGAAGCATCTCCCTATATACCTGTACACGTAGTGGTGCTTTCAGAAATACTTTTTTTACATTATTTATTAAGGTGTTTACATTGGGAAATTCAATTCTAACTTTCTCTGCAACTCTGTTTAGGCCGTGCGCCAAACATGTACAGTGAATTAAATTAGGGAAAAAGATTTTAAGATTGGATGCAGCTTTCATCATATATGAGGCGGCATCACTAAGCATTAATAATATTTTTTCAAATGGTACTTGATCAGGTAAAAAAAAATTTGTTAGGGATTCGTTAACAAATCTAGCTATTGTAGCATAGTTTGTTTTTTCCAAACATTTTACACTAATTAAGTATGAGTTTTTAAAATCGCCAGAGTCGTTAAGAACTCCAACAATTAGATTCGCAATTTGTCGACCCTTTGTATCCGTTGTTTCGTCGACGGAAATCCAAAGATAATCGGCTTTTAACTGATTTTTAATACTCGTCATCACATCTTTGTAACATGCACTGACATATTTTTTCCGAAGAGTTGAAGAACTTGGTATTTGAGCTGGTTTATCTTTAATCTTGCAATAAGTTTTTAAAAAGTTTTGACACGATTTATGTTCTAACTTGTGCAGAGGGATATTGCAGTTCAAAAAAAAATGGCATAAATCCTTTGCAAAGGTTTCTTGCCCAACTGACGTATTCTGAATCTGCAAACTGTTCTGTAGAATCTGCTGGCGAGGTTTATTATCATTTTTTGATAGCTTAGTTTGGTGAAGTGAAGTTTTTATGTGTTGAACTACTTGGAATTTCTTTTGACATGGAATCTGGAATATAATGATAATGATGTTTTAGATGTTTTCGTAAATAGATACCTACATTAAAATGATCAAACTTTTTAAACCTCCCCCAATTTTTTTTTATTTCTCAAAGTGAAATTGAAATCGTCAAACAATAAAGTACAGTCAGTGTACCGTAGTATACAGGGTGGGCCACTCTCAACACCTCGCTCTGTATAAGCCAAACCGTTGCGAACTTTAAAAAACAGTTTTTGAAGAAATGGGACGGTTTGTCATTTTAGAATAGACAGACACATAGATGTGCAAAGAAGTTTGATAAGTTTAAAAATCTATTGAAGTGGAGAACTTACCTTTTTATCACAAATGGTGCAAAACATACTTTCACTGTCGATAACTTTTAGATGATTGTTACTTCCAATCCAACTTCTGAGAAGACTTGATTTTTCCCTTGCTACTTTAGGCATTTTCACAATAATAATAAAATGATTTTTTTACACAGTATAGTCAATAACTTGCAATCACAAAAGTTGAATAATCGGCGATTGATTTAAGACTAACCATTCATAAAATAAAATAATCTATCCTACCCTTAAAACAGTGTTGCCAACTCGACCAATATAGTATTTGCCAAACCTCACAAGAATGATGGAATGATCAGTTCAACAGTAGGTATTCCATTATCAACTAATAAAAAATCCCTATAGCAAGCATAACCCAGTACAGATAAATTATTTGTTTTAAAAAATGCTGAAACATGATCCTGTAGTTAATAGTAATCTCATGGTCCACAGACATAAGTACTAATATAAACATTATTGAAGGCGAAGGGATTTGCTGATGTAGGTGTGTATGTGTGAATGGTTAAACATTTTTTGTTAGGAATCAGATTTGACTCACTGATATCAGTTTCAAGTTCCTGTGAGAGAGTTCCTAAGTTGTTTTAGTAATTGTAAGGCCAACATAAAAATTTGTTCTGAATTAGAAGATTTTCGATTTTTACTAAATAATTTTTATATTATTTAATATGCTAGAAAATATGCTATATGCTAAACAAGAAATAAATAAGCTAAACAACACAAAAATATGCCAAATCTAGCATAAAATAAGCTAAATTGGCAACGCTGCCTTAAAATTTCGTTTTGGTTGGTTTTCCCAGAATAATTCATAGTTGGCCGACACCAGCAGAAAGTACAGGTAATATTTGTAATGTTATTCAAAATATAATCGGTATTTACTTAGGTAATTTGTAAATTCTGAGAAGTCTATAAATCTTAAATATCCGGATAATGATACCTGCAGCTATAAATAACGCCCATTATGTTTATGGGTACAACAACAAAGGAGCTTAACAGCAAAATATTTACTTTCACATTTTATTTTAATGGATGTTGATGTTACTAATATATACCTTATTTTTAAATGGGGTAGAGTAAATTCCCATCAAAATATGCATTTATATGCTCTTAAATCTCCAAATATGCAAGGCATATGCATTTATGAAAAACATGAGAAATATGCAGCATATATATGCATATGCATTTTGCATATAATCCAGTCTTTAGTTATAAAATATGTTATATTCTTTGAAAAGTATTTTCTTCTAATTTTTGGCATTCTATAATAAAATAATTTCTTCCAGTTTTTTCGATCTTGGGCTTTCTGCAACCAATTCCCAGCAATCCTTTTGACGTCGTCTGTCCATCGTGTCGGTGGTCTACCTCTACTTCTTCTGTCTTCTCTTGGTCTCCACACTGTAATTTTTTGGGTCCACCTCCCGTCCTTCATTCTGGCTACATGGCACGCCCAATTCCACTTCAGCCATGCTACTCGCTCTATGACATCTGTGGCGCCTGTCCTTCTTCTGATTTCTTCGTTTCTGACCCTATCTCTGAGAGTCAGTCCAAGTAGTGACCGTTCCATTCTTCTTTGGGCCACTCTAAGTTTCGTTGCTGTGGCCTGGGTTAACGATAATGTTTCGGCGCCGTAAGTCATAACTGGAAGCATTGGTTGAACGTCTTCCTTTTCAAATAATTTGGCAAGTTGCTCTTGAAGATGTCTGATAGAGCTCCATATGCGGCCCATGCTAAGGTATTCCTTCTCTGTAATTCAGCAGTTTGATTGTCCCTGGCAATTTGGATTTCATGCCCTAAGTATTTATATCTATGGACCAATGCTATTTCGTTGACGTCGACTTTAGGATTTTCGCTTGGTACCGGGTACCTTGTCTGTCATAAGAACTATGTCGTCTGCGAATCGTAGGTGGGAGAGCCTTTCACCGTCGATATTTATTCCTTTGGCGTCCCAATCCAATTGTTTCAAGGCATGTTCAAGTATTTCCGTAAAGAGCTTGGGAGATAACTTGTCTCCCTGTCTAATTCCTCTTTTGATTTTTATAGATTTGGTATCTTTGTGTAGTCGGACGGTCATGGTTGCATTATTGTATATGTTCGCTATCAGTTTGGAGTACCAATTATCTATACGACTTTCCTCCAATGCTCTCATTATGCTGTTAATTTCTATCGTATCAAATGCTTTGCGAAAGTCTACGAAAGCCAAAACAAAACTGAAAGACAAAACTGGAAGAAATTAGGGGAGGCCTATGTTCAACTTTGGATGCAGAAGGCTGGATGATGATGATAATAAAATAATAGTTATTCACTTACATCTAATCTAATCACTGTAACATCTGACGAATCTCATTGTCAGTGTTAAAGAGAGTTTGTTTCCAGATACGTTTGGCGTATCTGTTTGGCGCAGAATAGGGTTAGAGTTCGATATTGATTGCTGTTCCAAAAAACAACAGAACCAGTAGATGTAATGATTTCCGTTCGATTGATTTGATGAGCCCCAATTTAAAAATTCCTTTTAGGTTGTAAAAAACTACCGTGCTTACAAAACATACGACATTGGACCGGACAAGAATTAGAGCAGTGCATCAATTATCGGGGATTAACGAAATTATCGTGGAAATAACCCACCCCTGAAAGCCATCATGACACTGGAAGAAGAAGAATAATGTCTACAGATTGCTTACGTTCTCTACAGTTCCACAAAATCTATTAAACTTTCTGGATTTCTCTTGTAATTTCGATAAGCATCCTACGATAACCAGGGTATTTTATTAAGAATACACAAAGAAAAAGTGCTGTTAGCCACAATAAAATCAGCCAAAATCGAATATCTAGGTCACATCATGAGGAATAGCGAGAGATATGGACTGCTACAACTAATCTTAAGGTACGGAAATACCAAAGGGGGAATTACAAATGATTCAACACTTTTCACTTGAAGACACGCAATCACTGTCGTCACTGCTGTTTCTGATGTACATATATAATCAGGAGCCACTTATACCATATAATGGTGTGTGGCAGTCAGTATACCATTACTGGTATACCAATTTTCACCAGTCTTTTTTGTTTCTTTTCATTCTACTTGCTTCATTCCAAGTGGTTCCTCTTCTTACAAGCAGTTCCCCAACTGTTTTGTTCCAGGTCTTTTTAGGCCTTCCTCTCTTTGCCTTCTTCCATGTTTTGGCTTCCCATACTTTTCTAACCTGTCGTTGGTCTTCCATACGTTGCAGATGTCCCCACCAACTTAGCTGTTTCTGTTCGATAAATGAGATCAAGGGTTGGATGTTTAGCTCTTCCCGTATTACATTATTTCTAATTTTGTCTTTTCTCGTGACTCCTATTACTCTTCTCAAGTATTTCATCTCGGTAGCCCGTAATTTACTTTTCTGTCTATTTGTTAATACCCACGATTCGCAACCGAAAGTGAGGATTGGTCTGAATATCGTCTTGTATACATTCATCTTGGTGTTCCGTGAAATTTATCTTTTTCCTATTAAACCCCTGTTCATTAGATAGTATGTTTTCATAGCTTTTTCTATTCTTGAATTGATTTCCATTTCGTTATCTCCCGAATCCTCTATGTTAGTGCCCAAATACTCAAACATGTCGACTTGTTCTCATTTTCTTCCCTCAATTGAAATGCTAATTTTTTTGTTGTCCCCTATCCTCATTACTTTGGTTTTCTCTTTATTCAAAATCATTCTATACCATTTCAGTGTTTCATTCCAGATTTCCATATTATTTTGGAGGTCTTGTTCACTTTCTGCAACTACCATCACATCATCCGCGAGTGCTCCTTCCGAAATCTTCACCATTTGTAAATTTTTGTACCCTACTTTTAATTTCTTCGCTTTGTTTGAACAGGCTCTGATAATTTCGTCCATAAATATATTGAATAATAGTGGGCTCAGCCCTCCTCCTTGCTTCAGTCCTTCACTGGTTACAAAGATATCCGAGATGTTGTTTCTCCAAATGACACTATTCTTGTTGTTCTTTTATAAGCTCTTAATAACATTTAATGTTTTGTCCTCTACACCTTTTTTCTTCAGTATTTCCCACAATTTATCCCTCTTCACCTCATCAAAAGCCTTCTCCAAATCTATAAATGCCAGTGACGCTGTCTGGTTTTGTTGGTTAACTTTTTCTATTATTTGCTTCAGTGTGAATACATGGTCCTGGGTGCTTCTTCCTTTACGGAATCCACTTTGCACTTCATGCAGTGAACTTTCAATTTTCTTGTACAGTCGCCTCTCGATTATTTTTTCGAAGGTTTTCATGGATGTGCATAGTAAAGAAATTCCTCTATAATTACTGCAACATTTCTTGTCTCCTTTCTTGTAAGTGGGTAAAAACAGCGTCATTTCCCAATCTTTTGGAATTATCTCTGCCTTCCATATTTCATTAAAAATCTCCAAGAGTAGTTCATTACCTTTATCACCCATGTGCTTCAGCATTTCGTTCGATATTCTATCAAACCCAGCTGCTTTTCCTTTTTTTAGCCATTTAGTAGCATCCTCTAACTTTTCTAATTTTATTTCATCTGTTTCCCCTGTTGTAGTATGTTTCCTACTTCCTCCTCCACTGTATCTGTATGCGTTGCTTCCAGAAGTTCTTGAAAATACTCTTTCCATCTGCTCATTATTTCTTTGTTTTCGGTTACCACTTTTCTTTCTAAATCTCTAATATATGTATCTGTTTCTTTTGTATACTGCCTGAATGATTTAAGGATTTTATAAAACAGCTTTTGGTTTTCTTTGCTATTTTGTTCCATTTTCTCTCCAAATTCTGCCCAATTCACTTTTTTTGCCTGTACACCTAGTTCCTTTGCTTTTTTCCTTTGTTTCTTGTATACTTTTTAACTAGTTTCGTTCCTATAGTCCAAGTATTTTTTCCAAGCGGTTTTCTTATTTTTAATACCATTTTTCATATTCTCTGTCCACCAAGATGTTTGTTTCTTGTTTTTGACGGTTCTACAGGTTCCACAAGCTTCCTTTGCCGCTTCTAAGATTGCTTCCTTGTATATAACCCAGGAATGCTCTACATTTTTATGTCTTCTTCCTATTGAAGTAGTCCCTAATTTTTGTTCGACTAATTCTTTGAATGTGTTAGCTACTCGTTTGTCATTTAGTTTGTAACTTCTTATTGTTTCGCATTCTTCTCTGCTTTTTTTTTCATTTACATCTCTTATTTTAGATATAACCATAATATTATCACTACCAATCTCTGGTCCTCTTCTAACTTTTGTGTCTAAAACATTTTTCATATTTTCTCTATCTATCTTTTTGGTACCTCTCTTGTATAAGTATATATCTCTTTATATTTGAACTAGGAATTTGTTACCATCATATTATTTATTGTGCAGAAGTCTAAAAGCTTTACTCCATTGCTGTTGCACGCTTTTTCTCCGTGTGGTCCTAATATCTCCTTATACCTTGGGTTCGCACAGCCTACTCTAGCATTAAAATCGCCTAGGAGATATACCATCCCTCTCGCTCCTTCTCTGGTTTGTGTTAGCTGTTCCCAATAGTTTTCTTTGTTCACAATTCTCTCGTCTTTGTTTGGTCCATAAGTAACAATAAATGTATTAAACCTGTTGTCTCCGTTCCTTATTTCAACTGACATGATTCTCTCCGATATTGCTTCTGTTTCTGATGTACCTAATTTTATAATGAAAAAAAGCTAACTTTCCCGGAATACCTGTCAGTCACCTCAGAAACTACAAAGAACACTGAACAGAATGTATCTTCGGTATGTTCTGCCCGTCATCGATCTAAACCTCGAGCGCGACCGCGACCTACACCGCGCACAATCATGTGTCTTCAGTATGTCCGTGTCCTTACATGGAAAAGTAGAACGAAAACGAGGACAAAGAAGGTGAAGGATCCCTGGCTGAAAAATTTACGTACGTGTTTCAACACAACAATTACAAATCTTTTCAGAGTAGAAGAGTGAAAAGTATCTATAGATTGCCATGATGGTCGCCCAAATCCCAAATGGATAGGCATTACTTAAAAATAGGGATGGGAAAAACCTACCGGTTTTAACCTAAAACCGGTTTTCTTACTTCGCAAAAACCAGTTTTACCGGTTGATATTTTGTCCCGGTTATAACCTGTTTTTTCTTTTTAAAGTAAAAACCGGTTATTAGGTTTTTACGGTGATTAGGATTAGGTTAGGTATTATTTTGGATCCCAATCATAATTATTTTTCTCAAGTAATTATTCCAAACAAAACCATAATTCAAATTTTATTTTGTAAATACGGAAGTAAACTGAAAGTGCAAACTCACATCAGCCAGAAACAATTAAGTTTTATTATAATATTTCGTTGAAAAGGTATTTGTAATCATAATATTTACATGGGAAGTGATCTGGTTGAAGTAGACGCAAACATCATCTATTTTTCACACTTGACTCTTGACATTGAAATTGGGTGAATGACTTTTTCTGATTACCAAAAATAATGTTCTGACTATGAATATCGAATTACCGATTAAGAATACAAATCTCCAAGGATTTCCCTACGTTTTCAAAACGATACACCCATACAGGAAGTATTAAATGAGTTAAAATATACCTATTATACAAATATACAAACGTGTAAAACGGGCTCCACACTTTTGGCGAAGTTACTTCGCCCAAGTTGACCGAAGTCCGAAGTAACCTCTCTACACACTCGTTCGAAGTGCGATACCGACAAAGAGCGGTGCGATACCGACAAAGATCCCTTTGACCAGACCGACAGAGAATGAAAGTAGAACGAATTCAAGCAAAGTTACACAAGGTGGCCGTCTACACTCTCGTACTTGTTGAACCTCGATCGACTTTGGCGAGAGTGAAGTGCGGGCTTAAAAGAAATACATGATAAATTTTTTTGATGGTAGTAAAAATAAAAGATAAATTGCATTATCCAATTTATTTTTAAGTAAAATATTTATGTTGATATTATTTTTTTTAAATCCCTTTTGAAAGAGTCTGGGAAGTTTTTTATAAGTTAAAATGGTTGGGTTAAATTGTATATTATTGCAATATGTATATATTAATCTTACGCTATATTATATTTAATAATTATCAATAAATATATAATAATAATAAAATAATAAATATAATAATTAATAGAATAAAATGGTTTTATTAAAAATTGTGTTTTATTTATATTGATATTAATGTTCTTTCGATAGTACTAATTTTGATCATATTGATATCGAGTATCGAGTCGAGTGGAGTATCGCAAACTAAAGTGCATTGTAAATGTAACATTGTAACCTATTGGATTAAAAAAAAACGAAAACCGGTTTTTGGAAAAAAAACCTTCTTAGTTTTTGGCAGGTTATAACCGCCAGATTAAACCGTAAGCAAAAAAACCGAAAACCGGTGTTTTGTCAAAAACCGCCATCCCTACTTAAAAAAGATCATACAATATCTAATATCTAAGAAGAATTTTTTAGTTACTTTAAAGTTTCAGAAATGCGTTAAAAGTTCAATTTTTTAATAAAATATTTAATTTTTTAAAAGCTAACGGTTTTCTACAGATTTGGAGGTTCTTAACATTTCTTATCATGCCCTAAATAGGTAGCTGAGACAGTATATAACTTATGAGAGTTTTGTTATTGCTGTTTTGAGTATATTGGCATTTACAGTTTTTCTTTAGATGTTTAGAAGTTAGTAGATATTTTTACTAGTTTATACAAATAGGGTTCTCCAAAAAATGTAAACTTTCCCTAAAGGCATATAGGTTTACTAGAATTCTTATGGTTAATATTTTTCGAAAGTTTTCTTAAGCGGTTTAGGATTTTCTATACCTTACCTGGTACAAGTCTGGGCCCATTGATTGTAGATAAAGTAGTCCCACTGCCATATTTGATGTGGCCCTGTTCAGCATTTGACACAACAGCTATTTCATCCAGTTCATGGCAATCGTTGATTGGACCGACACGATGTCCCACCAATCGCCCTGACGAGCTATCGTGAGACTGTTTTCTACCTAGAAACAAATTATAAATAAGAGTACAACTAATATTAGATAATACAAAAGTTTAGATATGTATTAAATATCAAAAATTAAGAGTTTAATCTATTCTTGATGTTTCCTTAAGCATAAGGCCAGACACGCGATAATTTACGGCACCGTGAGAGCAGTAAGCGAAAGGCCACACGAGCGATAATGTATGGCGCGGTAAGAGCAGTAAACCCATTGATTGACTAACTCCTCCACCAATTGTAGATGAAATAGGAGATAGTCAACAAATGCCTCGTCAGGTTTACTGCTCTTACGGCGCCGTAAATTATCGCCCGTGTGGCCTTAGCCCGTGTGTGTCGCGAGTTGTAATAATAAAAATAAAATAAAAGGTTTTGGTTGTTGTTGTGGCGAGATGAGCTACAAATTTGGACCAGGTCTCGTTTTCGACACGACGCCAAAGATGGGCCCGTTCGATGTTGCTGCGCAATATTTTAAAGCTCAGTATGGCCATCCACTACTCTCGCAGTGGGAACAATTTTCGCGCTTCATTTTAAGGCTTTTGCGACGCCGTAAATTATTGCTTGTCTGGCCTTAGCCTTAGAAATAAAATTATTAGCATTTTTATTATTTCTGTCATTTAATAATGTATTTTTTCTACAACCACTATTCAAAATGCACTTTTCTGCACAGTTTTATGTTAGCAAACTTGATATTTTCTCACAGTATAAGATATTTGACATTAGTGTGCAGAAAAGTGACGTTACTGTGCCGGAAAGTTCTTTTCTGCACAGTTGACTACCTCATTCTGAGTAACGTTATATTCTGTTTACATCCGTGGTTAAAATTTAGACAAATATACAGGGTGTTTCATTAATAATTGTCCATACAGTAACTGGAGAAACCTTAGCACAAAATACGAAGATTTAACCTAAAACGCTTAAATAAAATGTGGTTCCTTACTGAGTTACAGGGTGTTTTATCTAAAAATTTAAAAACTATTTTTGCTCAGCATTTTAAAACTATTCGACGTATACTTTTCATACTTGGCAGAAAGTGCGACCACTAGACACCCTACTAAATTATGATAAACAAACGTTTCTAGCTACTACCAGAGGCGTACAACAGGGGATGGTGAATGGTTGACCCTTCTCAAATTCTACGCCACTGGAGAAATTACTATTTTAGTGCTATTTTTAGATTCTCCAATACTTTCTACGTAAATAATATTTTCTTCATTGGTAACGATAAAGTCATTAGTTTTCGAGATATTTGAAGTTAAATATGAAACGGCACAGTTATTTTGATTAATTTATGATATGATTAATATGATTAAAATTTAAAAATTATTTGTACCCAGTACTTTAAAACTATTTGGCGTATCCTTATCATACTTGGCAGAAAGTGTAGGTACTGTGCACTCTACTACTTTACTTTACTTTAGAGTGCACTCTACTAAATTAAGATAAATAAACCTTTCTAGCTACTACCAGAGGCGTACGACAGGGGGTAGTGTCTGGTTGACCCTTCCCAAATTCTACGCCACTAATGAAGCTGCTATTTTAGCATAATTTCTAGATTCCCCAATACTTTCTCTGCAAATAATACACTCTTCATTCGTAACGATAAAGTTAATAGTTTTCGAGATATTTGAAGTTAAAAATGAAGCGACACAATACATTAATCAAAATAACCGTGTCGTTTCATTTTTAACTTCAAAGATCTCGAAAAATAATGCCTTTATCGTTACGAATGAAGAGTATATTATTTTTATAGATAGTTTTGGAGAATCCAAAAATTGAACTAAAATAGCAATTTCGCCAGTGGCGTAGAATTTGGAAAGGATCAAGCATTCACTTTCCCCCGTCGTACGCCTCTGGTAATAGCTAGAAACGTTTGTTTAACATAATTTAGTAGTTTGTACAGTACCTATACTACCTGCCAAGTATGAAAAGGATACGTCGAATAGTTTGAAAATGCTGAGCAAAAATAATTTTTAAATTTTTAGATAAAACACCCTGTAACTCGGTAAGGAACCACATTTTATTTAGGTGTTTTAGGTTAAATCTTCGTATTTTGTGCTAAGGTTTCTCCAATTGCTATATGGACAATTATTAATGAAACACCCTGTATAACCTATAAGACTATTATATTTAACTATAGAATAGAAATTAAATTATGGATGTTACAACTGTTTTATTTTACAATTTTATTCTTATTAAACATTTTATAATTATCAAATAACCAATAAGGATTTAGCAACCTCTGCAAGATAAGTCGAATGAAGTAGGTTTTGTGTAAATCCGTGACTGCATAAATATAACGTCAAATATGACTCTATTGTTTATAATTTTTTAAAATAGTTTAAATTTAAACAAATTAAGGCTGTTAGTCCTGTCGCCAGGGGGGGTACAACGGCCTCCTTAATTCAGATGGACTTACCCAAGTTTTTTTATGTATTTTGACTCGTAGAATACAAATTTTTTGGGTAACAGTTGATCCGGATGTCGATAAGATTGTTATAGACAAAGAACTTGAGGAATTACATAACAGCGATTTCTCGAAAAACAAAACATATTTTTGTATTTTTTGGGTCATTTTAAGCAAAAAATATTCCTACAAGTGTTTTCGTAGAATGCATAGTTTTCGAGATAACCGCGGTTGAACTTTCAAAAAATCGAAAAATTGCAATTTTTGAACCCGAATAACTTTTGACTAAAAAATAAAGTAGCAATTCTGCTTACCGCATTTGAAAGTTTAAGTCAAATTATATCGGGTTTTATTATTTGCATTGCTAAAAATTAATTTTTTTATTGTTAAACAAATCTATAAACACATAGTGTTTCCCGTGCCTAATACATGCTTTTTAACGCATGCTACGTAGAAATTGCCTCGCTTGCACTTGTAGCTACTCTACCCACTCGTTCGATTTTAAATGAGAAATCATTGAAAACATCACTCACATACTAGATGTTTATAGCTTTGTTTAACAATAAAATAATAAATTTTTAGCAATGCAAATAATCAAAACCGATATAATTTGACTTTCAAATATTGACTTTCAAAATAACTTTCAAATGCGGTAAGCAGAATTGCTACTTTATTTTTTAATCACAAGATATTCGGGTTCAAAAATTACAATTTTTCGATTTTTTGAAAGTTCATTCGCGGTTATCTCGAAAGCTATGCATTCTACGAAAAAACTTGTAGGAATATTTTTTGCTTAAAATGACCCAAAAAATACAAAAATATGTTTTGTTTTGCGAGAAATTGCTGTTATGTAATTCCTCAAATTCTTTGTCTATAACAATCTTATCGACATCCGGATCAACTGTTACCCAAAAAATTCGTATTCTGCGGGTCAAAATATATAAAAAAAACTTGGGTAAGTCCATCTGAATTAAGGAGGCCGTTGTACCCCCCTGGCGACAGGACTATGTGCATTAATGTTTTAACTGATTTCTGTGCAATTTTTTTAGGTATAAGGAATTTAAATTGATTAGTATTAATTACATACAATTTAAAATTTATCACATATTATTATAAAATTAATCTTCGTTTGGAAATTGTGATTTCTATTTTTTGGAAAAACTGTGGTTGTAGAAAAAGTATAGTGTGTAACACGTGCAGAAAAGTAATTTATCATTCGTTTGAATTGCGGTACTCGCTTGCGCTCGTACCGCAACTTTTCAAACTCGTGAGAAATTAGAACCTTTCTGCACTTGTTGCGAAATATACTATTTCAATAATTCTAAGAAGTATTATTCCTCTATATCTCAATTTTAGTTGAAATCTCTCTGTATTCCTTGTTGTAATGTATTTCTTCTTTCAACATCTTATTCTCGGCCTGCCTTGGTTCTTTTTTGGATTAGGATTTCTTTCATAAATTTTTGGATCATCGTGCCGGTTTTTTGCTGGTGTGTCCCATCTATTCCAATCGTTGTGATTTAATAACTAACCATATTTCTTTTTCCAACTCTTTTTTTATGTACCCGTTATTTTCTAATTTTCTTTCTTCATATGGTGTTACGTAAGGGTGTAGGATTAGATTATATTACTTTTAAGTCTTCTTAAAATTTTTTGTTTATTTCTTGTTATTGGCGTTCCAAGTGATCTGCATATCTTTGTTTTTGTATTTTTGCTTAGTTTTTTTTTCGTTTTTGAGCATATTTCTTTTCAAAAAAATTTCTATTTGCTTTTGTCATCACTCCCCGTTAGTTAAATGCTGTAACTCTTTTAATTTTGAAGTTAAGGTATCTCTTTGTTCTTATTTTTTGTCTTCCATATCTTTTTTTTTTGTTTATCCATATTTCTTGTATTTCTATGTTAATCTTAACTAGGTACGGTATAAATAGTTTATTTTATACCGAGACTATCAAAAGTTTTGATTTGGATTTGTCTTCTTGCATAGCTTTCTTGGCAACATGTAGACCTAGAAATAGCTATCGAAGGATGGCAGGAGGCAGATTTAAACCAAAACGAAACTGTCTATTTTCATTTATACCATACTCCGTATTCGAGTACAAAAGACTCGTTTCATATTGGTTCTCTGAGATCGCATGTTGAAATATTTCCCTAGCGGCGTCTTTTGATATTTTCATCTGGTTTAGCAGAAAACTTGATTCGTGTCGACATTTATTTCATTATTTATGTTAATCTTGTTCTTGTTCATATCATGGTTTATAAAGGTACTATTTTCATATTGTTTAGCTTAAACGGACACGTTATTTCTTCTAATTTTTACTTTTTAACTTCGGTTTCAACTCTTTGTACTTTCAAATATTATATAATTTCTTTTTTTAATACCTATAATTTATCTGAGTCTACTTTCAGCAGATGTTGTTTTTTTGTTTTATTAGTTGCATATTTTCAATTATTGCCAAACATAAATATCTAAACACAAATATATACATACCCCCCCGCCAGCTCAAGACGAGCCGTTTCGCAGTGGACATCACGCCATGTCCTACAGCAATGAAGACCACAGGCACGAAGAGAAAGCAGAGGAATATTTGGAAATCCACAGTTGCCAGTTCGAGCTAACGTCGTCAAAGACGTTTCGATTCAGTGGTATTGAGGATGTGGAGGTAGAGGGGATAGGCATGGTGAAAAGCTGGTAAAGAAAACTGGCATGAGAGGTGGCAGCTGGCAGGAGGATGACAAACGGACGAGTTTCGCTCGTACCTGAAATCAGAAAAAATTAATTACAAACTGCATAATATATTGTATAAAATAATGAATTGTAATTATTTTAAGTTTTAGGTAAAATATTTATTTATGGTAGCCTTATACCCTTCCAAAATAGTTATTTATGAAACAGTTCGTAAAGTATTTTTTTTGCGAACGCACGCGATATTTAGAGCACGAGCGACAGCGGGGCGAGTGCTATACATCGAGTAAGATCGCAAAAAGTACTTCACGCACAGTTTCATACAATATTTTTTCATCTTCAAATAAACAAATAAAAAAACTCTCCGTCACTGGAATTAATTTCTATTCTACAATGTTTAGAACCTTGACATTTAAAAATTCTAACTTCTTTCAAACCACAAAACTGTCAAAACTTTTGTTGTAATTTATTGTTCACATGTCATCACCATGGCAACGCGAAAGTTGGATATTTGATTATATGAAAGTGTGTCATAAAAGAGTGCGAAAAAGTAAATCCCATTTAAAATACATTGTTACTTCACGCATGCTTTAAATCCTTCACGCACTGCTATCTATAATGACAGTTTTCACAAACTAAAAACTTATACATAATATGAGATAGAGTAGATAATAGTATATTGTTTGGGTTATATTTGTTGTCTCATATAATATTATTCAATAAAAAAAAATAAAAAAAATGGCGCAGTTACTATATATTCCAAAATTGAGCATGCTGCCAAAACAAGAAGTTTTAGCAAGGTTATGAAACTGCTTTCTGGGGGCACATTTGTGCAAAAATTCAAATACTTAGGATTCATACTCTCAAAGAATGGAATCACTGAGCAAAAGATAACCAGCAGATTAGCACAGAAAAGAACATGATAAATGAAAGGGGTACATCCCATAGTACCCCTTTCATTTGTTTACAGATTACCAGAAATACAAAGAAGAGAATAATATAACACCTTGATACGTAGTGTAGTGACCTATGGAGCAGAGAATTGGGTAATAAACAAAACAGGTCCAAAATTACAGCAAATCAAATGGAGTTTATAAAAAGAAGATGCAGAGTGACAAGAATAGATGGCATTAGAAATGAGGAGATAGAACCAAGAATGGCAGTAGGATAATACATCCTCATCGAAGAAAAACGTTTAATTTTGTATGGTCAGGTGAGAACAGCAGATCGTACAAGGTAGATATCAAAGATTTCGGACTGGAGCCCAATAGGAAAGAGAAGAAAAGGAATGAACTGGACGAGGCCATGGAAAGGCGAGACCTTACAGATGGCAGAACTTAAGGGACTGGAGACGTTGCGTTGGCTGAAAGAAAGAAGGCGGCAACAGTTGTAAAAATCCTTGTAACGTTACAAACGTCACATATTGGCTATTTTATTTTTAAATAATTATTTTATTCTATTTTCTGTAATATTTCATTAATAATTTTCTTTTATTTGTTTTACTTGTTTTCTTCGTTAAAATCTCGGTAGCGCCCTCCTTTATTATCCTCAATTTACTACGTCTCTTTTCATTTAAATCATCAACTGAACATACTGAACGTACCCCGTATACCTTTACTCTCTAGATATCTGTCCTTTAATACGAAACATGCCTGCCACCTCCTACTGTCATGACAGTGACACTTCGTCTCTCAATTCTCAAAATGGTGGTGGAAAATTAATTTTGGTATAAAAGCCAATTACACGGTTGATAATAGCTATCTATTTCCAGACTTTGATATTCTCTTGGGGTGAGTTCTTATTTTTATCATATTAATTACAATCATTATATTCCTACATGCATACCTAGCTTTTTATAATAATTTTTTATATACCTAACCTCGACTCTCCACGTGTCTTGATATCTTAATTTTGAATATGTCATTTCATTTATTGATATGATTTTAGTAATCAGATAATTTAACTGTTCTCCCCATCTAAATTCCATTTAATTTACCCCTTGCCTTACTTTTTAAATACATTTTGGCAAGGGTACCTTTTCTTCTTGATGTCAAAACTTATACACGTTTTGTATTCTAGTTTTTGGGAATAAATCACTTTTCTCCCTTCGGGAGCCACCTGCCTTCATCACCGGTGATGCTACTCATCAGGCAAGACAACAAGATGCATCAAACAGACAGCAGCACACGACATCTCTAGTTGCAGCGACCTAGGGCCACAACATCTGCCCAGGTCTACAAGTCTACAGCTGTACCATCCGACATCAAGAAGATCTACCATCAAATACCACAAGCCACGCATAAGTATAATCTACAAATTGTTAGTTTTTGGCAAGAATTTGAATATATTTGTTAATGCATTTAATAAGTCATATTTTTATTATATCTTTATTGAATAATAAACATGATTAGTTAAAAATATATTGTTTGCTTCCATTCTAAATTTTCAGAGTTCATATCTATGATTAGGACAAGACGAACACACACCCTGAGAGACTGAGCTAAGCTAGGGTGAGCGATATAGTCGGAGAGATAGAAGCGGATATTGTGCGTGATAAGTAATATGGAAAAACTAAACGGGGATATATTGAATTAGTGTACATGACTTTCCCCAACGGCCGGAAACCAGAGTGGGGGACGAGGGTAGTTATAAGGGGTCAAAGTCGCGGTTTTTATTATTTTTTTTTGTGACGCTCATGATCGAGACGGTGCACCAAAAATTGGTAACAAGTAGGTCATGACGTAACTAAGTAAAATTTGCAGGGACGGAACGCTGCGTGACCGACAAAGGTGTGGGGGCAGGGGTGATTATAAAAATTATCAGGAATATTTTGTGACGTTCGTGATCGAGATAGTGAACAAAAATTTGGGAGTAAGTAGATCATGACGTAACTAAGCAAAATCTCCAGGTGCGGAAAGCAGAGTTGGGGATGAGAGTAGTTTTAAGTGGTCAAAGTCGCAGTTTGTATTATGTTTTTTGTGATGCAGCACAATATTTGTGCCCCACGCAGCGTTCCGCCCCTGGAGATTTTACTTAGTTATGTCATGATCTACTTATTCTCAACTTTTGGTGCACTATCTCAATCACGAACGTCGAAAAAAAACACCTTATATTTTTTATATTTACCCATGCCCCACCCCTTTGTCGCCCACGCAGCGTTCCACCCCTGGAGATTTTACTTAGTTACGTCATGACCTACTTATTCTTAAATTTTGGTGCACTATCTCGATCATGAGCGTCACAAAAAAAAAATAATGAAAACCGCGATTTTGACCCCTGATAACTACTCTCGTCCCCCATTCTGGTTTCCAACCGTTGGGGAAAGTCATGTACAAAATAAATTCAACATATCCCCGTATAGTTTTTCCATATTACTTATCACGCACAAAATCCGCTCCCAGCTCTTAGACTAATAGCTATCTTAGTTGGTTGAAATATTATTTTCGAATGTTATTTCAATTAGCTGGGGTAGTTTATCGTCTTTCCTTTATTAGTTTCATCCTTATATAGGTAAACAGATATTCATGTAATGAAAATTACATTTTTTAATAATTACTCTTTATTGCTTCGATTTCCACTCCGGAAATCGTTGTCTAAAAAGATTATTTTTTTAAATTCTGATGTTATGTCTTATCAAAATTTCCATACTTGGTGTCGATATTGTAGGCTATAGCATGTATATGGTTGAAAAATCAATGGGTGGTGTTGTTTACCATAGAGATATCCAATTGTGTCTGTTTTGTGTGTCATTCGTGTTATATCTTTGTGTAATCCGTATCATAGTTGTGGTTTTGTAACTTACTTTTTGTAAGTTGTGTAACGTAGATTGTTGTTTGTGTATTGTATGTTGCATATGTCTTGTGTATAAGATCGTAGATGATTTTTCTCCACTTCCTATTACTTCGCATCTTCTTTTAAAGGGTGATTCATTTAGAGGTACTTTTTTTGGTGAGAATTTGTTGGGAGATCGTGCACGAATCGTATCACCTGACGTTGTGTTTTTATTCAGTATTGTTTGACATTTTATTCTAGAAAGACTTAACTGGGCACAACGTCCAGAAATTATTTAGCTGTATTACGAAAATAGGCGTTCAATGAGGAATGTGTTTCGTGCGCTTAGAGCAAAAGAATGTTTTCAGATGAGGCCCGTTTTTGGCTTAATGAGGATGTTAATAAACAAAATGCCCGTATTTGGGTTGATAAGCAACTCAAAGGGGTTCAAGAGTTGCCAATACATTTAGAAAAAAAACACTGTTTGGTGTGGTTTATGGGCCGGTGTCATCGTCGGTCCATGTCTTGGATCGGTCAGAATGTTACTGTGAATGGACACTATTATCGCGCCATGATAACTGACTATTTCTTACCAGAAACTGAAGTTCGTAGTTTAAGTGACATACACTTGGTTCCAAAAATATGGCGTCAACTGCCATACATCCCGTGAAAGCATGGCTTCACTGAGAAAACGGTTCGGCGAGCAATTTACTTTACGCTTCGGACCAGTGACTTAGCTTAGCCGCCTACATGAATAAACCGGCTACGATTGAGGCGTTGGAGGCCAGTATTACTCAAGTCACTGGTCAAATACCAATCGAAAAGCTCGAACGCATCAGAGCCGTGCGGTACATCTTTTCAATATGATGCAAGTCTTCGAAATGCCGCCCCCTAAATATTATTGAAACTTAATACATACAAGGATTTATTTTTATTAAATGAAATTACACAAAATGAACGAAAACTATTTTTTAAATACAAAACATACTTTAAATTAAATACAATATGTATTAACATTAAATAACATTTATGAAAATTACAATTTTATCCTTTTGATTTTATTTTAACTCGTCAATCAGATTGGTGTAGTCTAAAGCAGTGGCTCCCAACCTTTTTTCCATGATCGCCCCCTTAGACAGGTTTTACCAGTTGTGAATACTCCAATCGCCCCCCCCCCCCCCATTAAATTTTATTTATTTTTACATTTCGTAAAATAATAAATGGTCATATTTAACAGAATTGTTAATGGCTTCCTTGGGTCTGGTGTCCCTCACATAATTTGTTTATGTCAGGCTCAACGTTGGTTAATAGCATCAGCCTCAAATCCGCTCTTTCTATTATGTCGGGCCTATTTCTTTGTTTGTTTTCCAATATAAACACCGAACTAAAACCTTTCTCCACTAGATATGTTGTGGGGAATGCTAATTGTAATAGTAATTTGATTTCATTCCACAAGATTGAATAAGCTTCTTTTATCCACGGCAAAATATTTCACACCCACACTGCCCCCACACTACCGAAACAGATTTTTAATTTCAACATCATGTTTCAAATCAATCACGCTTTCTTGAAGAGAAAAACATGCCGTTAAAGCTTCTGCGCTGAAAGGATTGATAAACCAAGTTGGCACTTTTAGACTAGTTAAATCTTGAAATCGAGACTGCAGATCTTCTTTCAATGTTTGACGGTAAAGGCAATATGTTTTAAGATCCTCAGAATCAGCACAAGAAGATTTTAAGTTGGGAAATGATCCGACTATTCCTTTCGCTTTGGCCATATTTTTTTCCGCTGTAGTGTTCCCGTGTTTCCTTCACACAATGTTGCCAAACTAAATTTTGTTATAATAGGTTTAAATTTTCTAGCCGATTTGCGAGGCGGCTATACCTATATAATTAAATTGTATTATGATTTATAGCCTTCTGTTTCTAGACGAGATGTTTTGTTTTTATTACCTGCATTGGTATACATATTTACTTCTTATTATCCGATGGATATCCGATCGAAAGTATCGATTGTATTTTTTTTCTTAATTACCCTTTTTTCGTCTCCCGGATGTTAACGCTCCCCTTATCGCCACCTTTTCTCTGTCGCCCCCCATATAGCCCCCTTCGCTCTATCGCCTCCTGAAAATCTCAAATCGCCCCGGTTGGGAATCACTGGTCTAAAGTAGCAGTAGTGAGGACTCTATCTAAATACGTGCTATTTTTTTTAGTTTTGTTTGTCTTATGGAGCTTCGTAAATAGTTTTTAATCATTTTTAATTTTGAAAAACTCTTTTCCCCAAGCTACCGAGACACAGAGTATCAATAAAATTCTTAGGGCCGGTACTTTCCTCTAACCTGGGTTTAATCGGGACAGATAATACCGGCCCTTAATGATACAACTATATTTAGATATAAAGAAATTCTTTAGGTTATTTTGGCACAAATAGTTCAAAACCTCTAAAGGTTTCATGGAGTATGGTATCATTTGGGATAAATCATGCAATAATTCTTCTAGAAAATCATTTGCCTCTATATCCGATTCTTTTTCTATGAAAAGTATTGAATGAAGGTTTTCTAGTATTTTTCTAGTATTTTATCATCATTCCCTTTTCCCTTTTCTTATATTTCCCTCAATTTAAAAATACCATATAAAAATTAAAAATCCTTATTATGAGTTTCTAAAAGCGAAAATCGATCAATCAAAGAATTAAAGGCAATGTCTAAAAATATAGATGAAAAAATTTACTATAAATTTATCTTCCTCTGTTGAGAGCTGATCCACAGATCAAATTGACGCATTTTTCTCTTGTCTCAATATTCATTTTCAGTATGAAATTCGGAACTTATTAACAAGATTTTCTGCAATTTCTTTATCAGTAATTTTCATTTGTTCGTAGCCAAATTGCCAGTAAATTTTCATTTTTTCCATTGTTTCTGACATTTTTACACAATCTGACAAATTTATAGTTACATTTTCCAACTTCTTCGAGACTGAAATATTAATATGAAATAAAATATCATGCCAAAGAACTACACGGCATATAAATTTATATTTTTTAATATTTTTTACTAATCTTCGTGCTTTGACTTTAGTTCCTGAGTCATTGTTGACGTCTTCCATTATTTAGAATTCGAATAAGGCATTATATATTTCACAAAATTGAAATCTTGGAGGTTTCAATGCATTTATTCGACTTAACCATCTAGTAGTACTCATATCAACGGTTTTAGTGTTAATTGTGAAACATGTTTTTTTCAGAACTTCCCAACGCTTTGTAAAACCAGAAAAAAAGTGTACAGTTCTTGTATAATACAAAAAGAAAGGTTGTTGTTTTTGTAGAAGAAGCAAGAGCGTCATTTGAAATTTTGCTTGGGGGGGGGCAAGCATAATATATACAATACATTATATATGATGTAATGATGAAAATTGATGTATTTTTTGTAAGTTTCAGTCATTTTCAGGGCCAGGGGGGGCAAATTCCCCCCTGCCCCTATCAAATGACGCCCTTGAGAAGAAGACATTGAGTCATTTATGACTAAGGTGGCATGCGCAGGGCACGTAAAAGGCCCTCGGATATTTTTCAAATATTCTGTTTTGCACACCCTTTCTTATTCCTTTCATATTAACCCCGTTATCATAGCCTTGTCCTCTGAGCCGTTTTAAATCAAGAACTAATTTTCCAAATTTGTCAAAATAAGTACTGTTAAACCTTCACCAGTTAAATATTTTCGGCTGACACTTGGTCCTATATATATTTTTAATTATTTTTAATGGCTCAATTTGTATTTTGATTTTACTGATTATGGCGCCCCTCTTGTGATGCCGCCTGATGCGGCTGCCTCACCGCATCATAGCACCGCACGGCCCTGGAACGCATCATCGAGAATTAGACCTTTAGAATGGACCGTCTTAACCGCAGTCATGGTCCACATCTGAAAGAAATTATCTTTAAGAAGTAATTGTAAAGAATGGTTCTTTTTTACGACAATAAAGATTTTCAAATATAATTCATTTTTTTCATAGTTTTTTTAAATACCTCTAAATGAATTACCCTTTAGTATCGGCAACTAAAGCCTGCTAAATTCGGCAGATGGATATGACTAGACTTAGGCAAATATGCAAATAAAATGTATGAAATATGCGCATAAATACGCAGTATTTATGCAAAAATATGCAGTATTTTATGCAAAATATGCATATTTATCTAGAAAATATGCATGTAATAAAAATATTTATAATATTTTTTTATTTACAAAAATACTTTTATAAAAACATATACAATTATTTTAACTTATAAATATTATTTTGAATTGTGGTAACACTAGATTATTTATCAAATGATGTTCAAAATTTTCTAATAAAAACTTATGGCTTCTATCTGAATACATATATTTGTAAATAGAAAAAACTTCTTTGGACATCAACTGATGTAACTGTATTTTTCAAATTTACTATAATAGATGGTTCTAAATTAAGTGGTTCGGAAAATGTCCCAGCTAGTACTTGAACCACTTCAGAAAGAACCTGGTAACCACTATTTTTCCATGGTTACTTTAAATTTTTGAAAAATTTCCTTTCCAATAGTACCTTTAACGTTTTGACACAATGACTCAAATTCTTTTATTAAAACTGTACTCTCTAACAATGATAAATTCTAATTGAGGATTCTAATTGAGTATAGTTTTCTGGACAAAACTATAATTTGATTTTATGAATGACAGTTGCTGTTGGAGGATGTTATTTTTGAAGGCTTGCTTAGCTTCCAATAAAAATTGGCAACTATCATCCGTTAAAAGATTAATTATTTTTTTTAATCAACAAAATTATCAGCATAGAAATTAGCTGCTTCCAACCATGTTCCCCAACGTGTTAAAATGGGTTGCGGTGGCAGTGGAACAGCAGGAAGCATATCTTTGTAACATTGTATTCTTACAGGTGATTTCAGGAATACCTTTTTGACGCTCGCTATTAAACTGTTAATCAGTTCAAATTTTTTTCTTACTTCCTCCGCAACTCTGTTTTTTCCATGCGCTAAACAAGTGACATGTAGGACACTTGGACACTGAAGGACACAATTAAAATATTTAAATTAAATCAAATAAAAATCGGTGTAGTAATTTTGAAAATGTCAAGAAATGACTGTGCAAGAAAGAAGAACCTCCAAATATTTACAAAAGTCTCTTGGTCTTTTCTGTTTACATTTAAAGAAAAAATACTGTGAGCATAAATTAAAAGCGCTTAATTAATTAATTAGGTCCAATATATGATATGTTTTTGTTTTTAGCAAAATTAAAACAAACAATGCTATTGTTAGAAAAAAATGTTAGCGACCTTTCAGTATACTATTGAATGATTTGAATTTTAAATAGGTATCCTATTTTTTATCGCAATGAGTTTAAAAATGCTTGAAAAAAGAAACAATACATCGATCTATTGCGAACACTAGCCTTGTGTCGGTACTTTTCTTAAACAGAATCTCCAATTTTAAAATCTTTGTTTGTACCAAAATGTAAATTTTTAGAATAAAATAAAAGTAATACGTATTTACTTACGGTTTTGCCAAAACATGAGCAATAAACTTTATCCAAATACATAGATAGCTCTTTGTAAGGTTTTATCCAAGTTGAAACATTGCTTATTTTCGGCATTTTCAAAGCACCATAATTATTCACAATTAGAAATACACGTTGTTTACGCCTCCAATTTTACAACAAAAGTGAAAAAAGTGAAATTGACCGTCAAAATAAAAATTTTTACCTAGAGACCTAAACTGGCAAACACAAACCCTTAATTCCAGGAGAAAACGTGACAAAAACTATAAGTCACTGACTTTTATTAGTTACTATAGCAAGAATTTGAATACAAAGTTATTATAAAACAATATTAAATATTGGTATTTTCATGCTATCTGTAAGTTTGAATATAAAAATATACAGTTCACATCAAATTTTCAAATTATATGCACTTTATGCTCACTTTTATAAAAATATGCAAAATTTGACATTTCTGCATTTTTTATGCATTATATGCAAAATATGCAATTTACATATTTGCCTAAGTCTTGATATGACACACATTTTTCTACATTAAGTATGATGAGAGCTGCTTATTTGCATTTTTTTTCTTGTCTGTTTCTTTTACTTTTATGACAAATGCAAAAATACATTACACTAGATGAACAATAAAACTGTATTAATTTGCGGCCGTAATCATCATTGTTCCCTAGCTTCATTTAATAGAAGCTTCACTAGCTACATTTTTAAAGTAGTAGAGAAACTTGCTGATGTAATATTTTACTGGTTATTGATGATACTTTTTCTGTTGGTTCAACTAGTTTTTTGTCAAATTCTTTATTTACTAATTAGTAAATAGTTATAAATAAATCGTGAATAAATAATCAAATCGTTAAATTTATAAATTGTTAAATTATCAAAATTCTGAAACTGTTTTCATGTGGCATGTTAAACTTAGTATTACGTTTATGGGATTGAGTCTAAAATTTTAATTTTGGATAGCAATAGCTTTAATTTTGAATATGATTTTTTTTTTTCAAAAAATCGCATTTAAGAAAAGAGAATACATAAACAAACCAACAAAATACAATACACAAAACAGTCAAAATTTGCTATCCAGGAGTGGCAGTAACATTATTTCAAACAATGTTTTTCAACCACAGATTACAAGATGCCTTAAGGCCATGGGTACATAATTCGCAAATATTTTACGGCTATCCCTACCTTTTCTGTTTTTACATGGCAAATTACGTGTAGTAAAATTCACACTGGTGTGGATAATTAAATATTACTAGAATGTCATTTTTCATTATACTTGACAATGTCATAATTTACTTAAAGAGATGGCTTTTGAATGTTCTTGGATAACTGTATAATTGCAAATTATTAATTCAGTTAATAAATGTGATTATTTTATTCATAGGAGATTCTGACCAATAGAAAGCTACAGAAATCTAAATTAAATCGATAATTTTTGATAATTTCCCGTCGTCAAGTATATTACGTCAGATGCCCTTCGTTGCTACGAAAAAATACATGCAGTGACATTAATGACAATTAATGTTTTAAAAATTATAAAAGTAATGTCTTTTAACCGTCAAATTAATATTTATAACAACTGTTTGTTTAATTGTACTAACTTGTACTTACATAAATAAATTACAATAAAATTTTGGTTTTGAACATTTTATTCATGAAATAACCGCCAAAAGTTGCACTCGATTTTTAAAATTAATATAGAATTTTAGAGCTCTTGTGCAGTTACTATACTGATGATTTTTTCACTAACTATGTATTCAGTGATTGTAATAATTTATATGTACAACAAAAACTAATACTCAATCGAGAAAAGAGGAAAAGTGTTCAAGTGATTTTTTAATAATATATTGTTACTATAGAACGATTAAAATTTTGAACATCTTTAACAACAAAATACTTGGATCACACAGAATATATTATCTTGATGTATTCTCTGCTTGGATCTTCCATAAATAATACACAATAAATAACTTTTTATAAAGTTCACGTCTTAAATCAATTATTTATCAAATACACTATATTATCAATATTTTTTAATCAACAACTCACAATATTCCCGATTCATGTCAAATATTTAAAATTGTCACTGACTGCCACTGTCTGACTGACAATATGCTGACAATATTCTATTCGACTGAGTGCGTTGTATGACAAAGATAGATTTGGAAAATATTACCACGGACACTGTGTTCATTTTTTTCGAATCCTGAAAAAACTAATAAATATTTTTGAAAAATTTAAACGCAGAATGAAAGACTAAATTATTACCGAGGGCCGAAAGTCCATTACAAAAAATAAAACGTTTATTTTGAATGAGATATTTGAAATTAAAAATCACACTAAATTTTCTCTTAGATTTTCACCCCTGTAACTTATTAAAATAAACATTATAAAAGTTCTCAGGGGCTTTTGGCCCTCGCTTATCACGTAATATTTCATTCTGCGTTTAAATTTTTCAAAAATACTTATCAGTTTTCTTAGGATCCGAAAAAAATGAATCCCCATTTTATTAGCATTGCAGCCGAAAATACGTACCCATCCCCTAAAGATCGAGGCCAAATTTTCATTTGTAAGGAAGGTACACATAATTTAAAAAGATCGGGTTGTAAGAAATTTCCCACAATTTTCAGACTTAATTTTCTTTTTATTTATGAGAACAACTTCCGCAGTGGAAATCGAAATGTCAAACAATAGTATATTTAAGAAATGTAAATAGCCAGTTGTGGCTCATTCTTCTTCTTCATGTACCATGTCCTTTCAGAACGTTGGTTACCATCATAGCTATCTTAATTTTATTCACTGCCACCCTAAATAGCATGCTTGTATTTACCCCACACCAATCTCGCAAGTTTTTCAACCATAAGGTTCTCCTTATTCCTGGATTGCGTTTGACTGCTATTTTTCCTTAATAATATATTGTTGCAACCTTTATTTGGGACCTCTCAATATTCTTCTTTATGTGCCGTCTTCTACCGAAGGTTGGCGACCATCAAACAATAGGTTTCTCTGTTTTGTCCCGCATGTATTATGTTCGCAGCTTCTGGTATTTGAAACCATTCTCCCAAGTTTCTCAGCCAGGATTTCTTCTTTCTGCCCAAACTTATTCTACCTTCAATCTTGCCTTCCACGATAAGCTGTAGCAGACTGTACTTATCATTACGGAACACATGGCCCAGGTATGACGCTTTCCTCCTTTTAACAGTTGTTAACAATTCCACCTCTTTACCCATTCGTCTCAACACATCTGTGTTGGTCACTCTGTCTGTCCAGGGTATTCTCAGTATGCGTCGATACAGCCACATTTCTAGAACCGCTAACTTCTTTATAGTTGCTGCTGTTAACGTCCAACCTTCTACTCCGTAAAGTAGCGTAGAGAGTACGTAGCATTTCGTGGCGCGCCATCGGAGGTTAACGCTTATGTTGCGGTTGCTTAAGAGCTTTCTCATTTTTATGAATTTGGATCTTGCTCTTTCCATTCGGATCCTAATCTCTACGTCTGAGTCTCACTTATCATTTACTGTATATCCCAGATATTTAAATCGGTGTACTCTTTCAATATGTTCGGCTTCAATATTCAGGTCGATATGTTGAATATTTTTTTACTGATCACCATAAATGTAGTTTTCTTTCTATTGATCTTCAGTCCAAATCGGTTGCCAGTTGTATTTACTCTATTTAGCATCATCTGTAAATCTTCGATGGTATCGGCCAGTATAACAGTATCATCTGCATATCGAAAATTACTTATTGGTACGCCATTAATCTTGATGCCCTCATTGTACTGTTCCAGTGCCTCTAGAAATATTTGTTCGGTGTACAGGTTGAAAAGCAGTGGTGAAAGAATACAGCCCTGTCTAACCCCTCTAGAAATGGTTATGTTTTCACTCACCATATGTCCATTCTTTATGTGGGCTGTTTGATTCCAATATAGATTTTTTATCATCTGGTTGTCCTTAGTGTCAAGTCCTCAAAGATGTAATAGTTCTATGAGTTTGTCATGTTTGATAGTATCGAATGCTTTCTCATAGTCGATAAAACAGGCGTAAACATCTTTCTGTTGATCCAGGCATTTTTGAATCAAGACTTGTATTGCAAATAGGGGCTCTCGAGTTCTAAAACGGCATCGAAAACCGAACTGTGTTTTACTTATGCTGTGTTCTAATTTTGCTCGTATTCTGGAATGGATAATACGCAAGAATACTTTAAGGGTGTGACTCACTAAACTTATAAAGCGATATTCGCTACACGTCTTAGAATTGGATTTCTTGGGAAGGGGCACAAATGTAGATTTCAACCAGTCCGATGGAATTTGACCTCTCATTACATGTCCGATATACTCCAGCTTTCTTGATACTTTTTATAATCTCAGTAGTCCTGCTGAGATGTTCTAGTAATGTGGAATTTTAAATTTTTTCCACCCAAGAAACTTTTAAAATTCTTCTGCAGCACCACATTTCGAAATGAATTATTATTTTTGTTAGATTCTTACATTCTTCAATTTTTAGCATATTCGTCTTATTTTCAAAAAACTATTGCAGATATGTTTGTAACAAACTCTAAAATACTTTTTATTACTTCCAACATTTTTTTCTTAATTGTGTCTTCCTCTACTTTTGTTTAATAACAAAATACAATATTTAATATCCGCAAGTACTATGAAATCAGCGCGTCTTTGTTGCCGTTTTCACACTGATTTATAACATAAAATTCATTCTGTCATTTGGTTAAAAGCTTCGCTATATACATTTTAGTAAATTGAAAAAGGCTACAAAACATAATCCCTGTTATGTTTCCTTTAATATTTATCCAAAATGTATTCTGCTCTGTAGTGGAGAAACAGTGCGATGCATTGTGGAAGTGCATTGTTACCGGAGCATTGTTTCGTCATGAAAATACCCTATTAATTACCAAGCGTATTACAATTAGCAGTTTCAACATGGATTAATGTGATATGGGGTTAGAAACTGTAAAAAGTCTTTTTCAAATCGACGGCTTACACAACTGAAAATATACCAGGAATTATGACGGAGCTTTTTATGAGCTTTGTGCAGTTTTACAATACGAGATCCTGATGTGAATACTGAAAATATGATATCCGTACTATTGATGGTTAGAAGAATTCATTATTTTGGTATTTTATTTTCTACTAATATGGACAACTCCATATAATGGTCTATTGGTTATCCACAGAGAACGACAGTTCTCACCAGTGGCGCACAACACCCCTACAAGCGACACTATATATACACGAAATTTTAGATTTTCTAAACCTGACTGAATTGAAAATTGGGCCAAATCCCATCTTAAAGTTTAGGAAAAGACTCGTCCATCCATATGTTACCTCTCCATTTTGGTCCAAGGGTGTGGATTTTATGGCCCTTCCCATTTAAAGCCTGTTTTCCGTTCTCGTCCCCAAAACTCCCAAAAATTTCAAAAATTTAAGCCCGACATTTGCGGCTTCTGATAGCACAGATCATTATCTTTCCAACGTATGTTTAATTTTGAAAATCGGTTATACCATTTAAAAGTTATCGAGCTCAGAAATATAACTCAATTTTTATTTAAAAAATGGAAAATGTTTGTGGATATGTATGTATGTATGTATGTATGTGTGTGGAAAAGTTACACCGATCTGAATTTTTTTTCTGTGTTTCAAGAAGGTGTGAGGGCCGATTCAGAACCGGTCTAATTTTTGACTTCTGAATACCCGTAAGTAGCTAGAGGACTAGGTAGATACAAAATAGCATATTTTTTAGCATAAGGACATAAGGACTCAAGACGAATTTAACGGTGTATACCTCATATCCCGGAAAATTTGAATTTTTTAGGTTATAGGCTTCATAAGTATGACAAAATCTATTTCCTGTGGGAAAAACGGTTTCTCAAGCTCAATAATTCCTGTAATAGCTTCAGTTATCATACTTGACCTTAGATCTATCAGATACTACTGGTCAATACGTTTCAAACTCATGTTTACTAATCAAAATCGGTTAAGCCGTTTAGAAGTTATTAAGCTACAAAAGTATAATCCAATTAACGATTATTCCCGAAATGGTTTATGTAGTTGTAGTGGTTACGACGCTAAATTTGATCTGGCAACGGGCAATCTGACTTCATTTACCGGCCATCTCAATATTTTTTTTTCAATCTATTTCGAATAAAAAAAAAATCTAGTGTACATTCGATGGACACTAGATCATTTGGGAGATAATGCAACAAAGGTGACCATTTATAAAGCTTGACGTGTAATAGAGGAACATTGTATTCAACTTCATACATTTAATTTATAAATAACTTTGAAAAACTCCTGATACAAGAATAAAAAACCGCTAAACGCCGTAAAAATGAGTGGCGCATAAAATATTCCAGCTACAAAAGATCTAATATGAATATTACGTGGCGCGAAAATGGATTTTCATTTGATGCAAAACAAAATTCTAGTTTTATTTTAAAAGATTTTTCCATAATATTTGCTAAATTTGAAGTAAACGCGCCACAAAAGTGTTTCAAAATTCAAACTGTATCAAAGTTACCCTTTTGTGGCGCGTTTACTTCAAATTTAGCAAATATTACGGAAAAATCTTTTAAAATAAAACTAGAATTTTGTTTTGCATCAAATTAAAATCCATTTTCGCGCCACGTAATATTCATATCAGATCTTTTGTAGCTGGAATATTTTATGCGCCACTCATTTTTACGGCGTTTAGCGGTTTTTTATTCTTGTATACTTTACAAAGAAATTACAACTGTGAAAGGTTTTTAGTATTTCATATGGTTAATGTATCCCAATATTTGAAAAGGCCGCGTAGTAATTTAAGGCCACGACAACGGCAGAAATTTGGCCCATTTCCAATTAATACCGGTTATAGGAATATCCCGGTTTAAGGAATAGAAATTTGAGGTCCCGAAACGGTTTTCCTAGCCGCTAATGATCAGTTATAGGAATACTTTTGCTTGGCACGAATGCTATTTCAATAAGCAGGTTCGACTATAGTAGATTAGGCAAGGTGTGGGCCGCTCTGTGCATCGAGGTGTAACGTCAATATTAAGGATTGAGTGGTCTAGCCATATTTGTCTGTCACATGCGGTTACACATCGCTTGGTTAAAAGAGATAGATAGACCACCGACCAACTGCTTCCACGTTACGCTCATTTGCTCAGTACGCCCTGTCTATTTTTAATATTCCTACGCTCATTTCACACCAACACGACATTCACCTTGACAGTCGTGTCCAGTCCATAACGCGTCATTTGACAAGATAGTGTTGTCATAGTAAGAAGTAATATGGATCGCAGTGACTTTCTACTTTGGGTAGTGCTGTACAGAAGATTAAAAAGAAGACAGAGAAGAAATAGGTTGCATTGGGTGCATCCAATCAACATGGGAAGGAAAGATTCCGGAGCATTTTTAATTCAATCAAATTGTGTTTTGACTAGGAAAGTTTTAGGGTAGTTCTGATTTCTCTCATTATATATGGATTTTGGGCTGTTGAATCCGAATATAAGGTTTGCGGACAAAATTTCGTGACGGAACATTTAGTAACTCGCGAAAAAAAGCGAAAAATATCTGCTTCTTCCCGATTTTTTGCTTAAATCTCGAAAACTGTTAACTTTTAGTAAATGGTGTGTCAATAGAAATTAAAGAACTTAAAATTCTCTACAAATATCACTATTTATTTTTTTTTCCAGACGAACCTTACGGTCTAAAGTACAAGTTGAATATTGCCAGTTTTTAACGGTCTCTGCAAAACCCACTTTTTACATTTCAAAACTTTTTTTTATTAGAATGCTGTAATTTGATAAATTTACATCCCTCATCCTGTGAGGATGCTGATATCCTAATTACCACAACAGCTCTTGAGATGGCACCATCAAATGAACATGTGACTATGGTGGGGGAAGATATCGATCAGTTATATTGGCCTGTGTAGTCCTAACACGAAAAATGTATTTTTTCTGAGAACCAGGAAAAAGAAAGGTTCCGCAAAGTTTATACAAACCTCATCTGGCTGCTAAAAAAATCCTAATGGACCATATCTTATTCCTACATGCTATGAGTGGTTGTGATACCATACTTTTGCATTGTTTAATCAGGGGAAACTGAAATTTCTTAAAGTCCTGCAGAATAACACAGACTTGCAACTTACCATTGAGGCTTTTAAAGACCCTAATGCATATTAGGATGAGGTTGCCACATCAGGAAACATTTTTCTCATGGCTCTATATGGAAGAAAATAAGAGACCAGTCTGAACGATTCGAGCTACCGACAATACGTATCCTAACCATACAAAAATAAGACCAACATTGCCTCATTACTTCCTACTGAATCTGCTGCACGAGAGCATTCACTTAGAGTTTACTATCAGGTGCAGCAATGGTTATCTTTTTATCAAGCCACACCTGACGAGCAGCAAAAATGTCCAAGTGAGTGGGGTTGGAAAAAATTACTAGTGGTCTCGTGCCAGTGCCAACCACTTTGGACCCTGCACCAAACTCACTACTACGGTATATCTCTTGTAAATGTAAAATATCTCTTGTCAACGTAATTGTGGATGCAGGAAAGCGAGCCTCCATTGTTCCTTAATTTGCACATCACGTGAAAGACTGAAAATGTCATGTGCACAATGCGGAAGATATGTTTAATCTCACAATGTATTTTGCAATCGTTATCTCTTCTTTAGAACTGACACCATCTCTTTTATTTCCCAGAACAAGCAGAATATTATTATTTATTTATTTATTTTTTTTATTCTAATTTGTTTTGTAAATATTTTATTTTGTAATATTGTTAATCACGATATTTTAAGTTTTATTTTGTTAGAGTCCTACCTTTTTAGCACTGGATCCCTCGTACCAAAAAAGTTTATTAATAGCAAGCTGAAAATTCGGTAATAGCTTAACGGTGTCTAGTCAGACAAAATTTGATGTACGGGAACACTGGAACGGGAGAAGTTTTAACTGTGAAACAGGTTAAAAATTTGGAACGTCAGACTACGAAAACGTCCCATGTATTTTGCCGGAGAGAACTTTCAATTGATTTATTACCCTTTCATTAAATTCTCATGCAAAAATCAGACTGCTATTTATCACCTGTCATAATTCCTGTTATTTGACATGTTCTACGTGTCGGACTTAATAAAATGCCCAGTTGGTGATAAATACCAGTCCGATTTTTGCATGAGAGTTTAATGAAATCGTAGCAAATCAATTGGAAGTTCTGTCCAGTGTTCGCTGTTCCAGTGTTCCCATGCATCAAAGTTTGTCTCACAAGACACCGTTAAGCTATTAACAAATTTTCAGCTTGCTTTCATCAACTTTTTGTTTGGTATGTGGGCTCCAGGCCTATTTGTGTTACTGAATTTCTACAATTTCGACTTTTTTTTTCTTTTTAATTATTTGTGCAGAAAACTAGGAGAAATTTATCAAATTTATCATTTTAATAAAAATAAAGTTTTGAAATGTAAAAAGTGGGTTTTGCAGAGACCGTTAAAAATTGGCAATTTTCAACTTGCACTTTAGAGCGAAAGATTCGTCTGAAAAAAAAATAAATATTTGCAGATAATTTTAATTTCTTTAATTTCTATGAACAGACCATTTACTAAAAGGTAATAGTTTTCGAGATTTAAGCAATAAAGTGGGAAAAAGCAGAAATTTTTCGCTTTTTTCGCGATTTACTCAATGTTCCGTCACGAAATTTTGTCCGCAAACCTTATATTCGGATTTAGCAGCCCAAAATCCATATATAATGAGAGAAATCAGAACTACCCCAAAACTTTCCCACTAGGGGATTCGTAGACTACAAATTGACTGAATTATTTTATGTACTTCTTGATGATTTAAATCAAGATCAAGAACAGTTTTTTAACTACTTTAAAAAAAAATTATGCTGACATATCTTGACTAGAAAGGTTATTAGCATTTTAATACCGATATCACCCATCACTCAAATTCAATTCACTTGTGTACGCTGAACTAATAAAATAGTCTTCACAACCTGCCGGATTGATGTGCACAGCACACTACCTCGCCTTGCCTATCATCTATCCAATGTCGTCTTCCGTATACGGTCTCACGATTGCCGAGTGTTGTTTAGTTCGCCCCTTTAATTTCGGCTCTGGAGTTGACAGTGATGACAGCCGTACTGAAAGCCGGTGAAGGGGAGAACACAATAAAAGAGAAGGGTAAATGTAGATCAACGAGTATATCACCGAAGATCGAAGATCCAGGTACAACAAGGAACTTTACCAACTGTTCGAAGAGATACCGATCTCAGAATTCGAAAAAATTTCAGAGAACTCGATGAGCTGGTCAGGTAGTGAGAATGGAGACCAAAATATTGCCAAAAAGATCGTATGCCTTTGCTCCAGAAACTGGAGAAGATTGGCGTGGCATTGGCAAGGTTGGAGGTACAGTTTGCAGGATGCTTAGGTTCTATTTGTGCGATAGCGCCATTGGAGAAAGAGAAAAAATAGGATTAAAATAACTTACAAGAATTACTATAAAGGTTCCAAAATATGGCAGAAAAATTTAATACGGTTTTGTCCAGTGAGAAGACATAGTTACCTATGATTAACAAAGAAATTAAGCAATGCAAAACTAGCTGCAAACAACCAAAGTGTTAAGCAAGTTGTAAAGTTCAAATATCTAGGAGTCATTGTCCAAATATCATTGCCAGTAGAAGAAACATCAATAAGTGAATCAAATCACAGAGTAACAGAGCAATAATGAGATCGGGATGCCTACGTGAAGGTATCTGGAGAAGCAAGCACAAATATGTAATAAGTAAAATGAGAATATATTATGAAACTTGCGTTAGACCAATAATGACCTATATGATCAAGATCAGAGCGGAAACAGTTACAACCAAGTACTCCATTATTACAAATATATTGCTGGTGACACTCTAAGGGAGCGAAAAAGGTAGTGTATAATAAAACAGTGAAATATCCGGCATATGGTAAGAAGGGCTAGACAGAGACGCTGGAAGTGGGGACACCACATCAATAGAATGGATGATTGTAAGATCGACACCACCTGGAAGACCTCTAAAACGATAGTAAGAAAGCTAGATATCGGAGTTCCAAGACTTAGCTGTAAGAGTGAACAAGACAGGTTATTCCCAGAATCCCAAATTAAGAGGAAGAAGAAAAATAAAAAAAGAGACATCCTCCACCATTTTTAGTTACCAAGAACAAACACAAAAGCCATCTTTTTAAAATAGTAATTGTACAGAATTTTTGATATTAAAAACAAATTTATGTTATCACATTACACATTTAGTATAATCTAATATAAAAACCATTCTCTTCTCCTATATTAATTCTCCCCTTTAAGTTCGGCTCTGGAATTGACAGTGATGACAGCCGTACTGAAAGCCGGTGAAGGGGGGAACACGATAAAACAGAAGGGTAAATGTAGATCAGCGAGTGGATCACCGCTGATCGAAGATTTGTTTTATATACTTCTCGATTATCGTTTATTACAGATTCCCTTCTCCCCAACTGACAGCAGTTTGAACTCTATTTAAGGGAGTAATTAAAATTTTTTGTGAAACAGAATGAAGGTGATCTGAATTTAGGGGCAAATCTGGACATAAAAATGCCGGAATGTTTCTTAGGCTTTTGGGTATCAGCGAGGGGTGAAATTAAAAAAGTGCGATGAATACGAAACATTTTGATTGAAAAATAATTTTTTTTTGGTATTTAAATACTATTCTCATGTAAAAAATCATTTTAATTCATGGAAATGGGAAAAGAACAAGCGGCATTTAGATCAGTAAGACAGACAAATGACAACATACAGGTATAGCATTAGGAACCTAATGGAAAGAAGTATATACACAAGGGGGGGGGGGGGGAACTGGTATTAAGATTCATAGACCTAAGAGCAACATTTGATACGAAAGAAAGACAAATTATAGGGGAATGCTTGAGGAAATGTACCAAATATATTGATAAAAATTATAGAAAGTAGTTACAAAGAGGTAAAAGGAAGAGTACAAATAATAGAGGAAAGATTGGAAGAATTTAATTGGAAGAGAGATGTTAAACATGGAGATAGTATCAGTCCTTTGTTATTTAAAATAGTAATGGATAAATTGATAAGAAATACTAGAGTAAGAACCAATAAACTACAGACAATAATAGGATACCAGATTCACAATAATAGCAGATTCCAAATGCAGAAACTAATGAGTATATTGGTATACCAACGAAGAAAAAGTAAGGTAATGATAATCAACGGCAAAAAAGATAAGGAAGATATCTAATGAAATAAAGATAAAATGTAAAAACTCAGAACTAGAAATAGTTACAACTAACGAATAACGAATACCTGGGAAGTATAATTACTAACGACGGAAAAATAGGCTGGTAAATAACAAATAGATCAAAGAAATCAAACAAGTATACTATGAGTTAGTAGTTTTTATTTTTAGGGTAAAATTGCGATTTCGATAATGCTCCGCCATGTAAAATTCAAAATAAACCTAATTTTCGTTTTCAGCACCATCAAAAACGTCAAGTATAATCAAAATTAGCCATTCACCACACCGTGGTCAGTATCTCGAGAAATAAGCGTTTTTTGGGGTGTGCCGCTCGTCTATAAAGTCACATAACTTTTTTCTTTTTGCATATATTGACTTAAAATTTTCCAAAAAACTTCTTTATGAATTATATTTTATTGCTGTGTCGGTTAAAATTACAAATAAACTAAAAAGTTTGTCACTCAACTTTTTTAAGGAAACGAAACTAAGGAAATCTGACGACAAAATGTTTGAAAATTAACAATTTCTCTTGGAATATGTTTAAACACTTTGGAAAAATAGCATTTTTATCTAAATACATCAAAGATGACACAGTAACATTTTCAAAAGAAAAAATATTTGCAGCGACCAAATATACAGCGAGGTAAAGTTGAAAAATCATCAAAATTGATTTTTCGCATTTTTGCATAAAATTTGATTTTTTAACCTGTTCCACCAAATCTAGATAAAAATAAACTTCCTATTCGGCTTTAGGGACCTCGAAAACATAAATAATGACCAAAATTGGTCATTCACTTTAAAGTTGATTTTCGTGGTCGGTGTAACGTAATTTTAGGGGTTGCTGCCACTCGCCTAATAATTCAAAAAATTTAAAGCCGGCATGAATTATGAATTCCTACAAACTATGTTTCACGTTGTACCGTACATTCAAAGGTCAGACTCGTTAAAGAAATATTGAAATATCTTGTCATCGCTTTGGCCGGAACCCCTGCAAACCTAAAAAGGGTTTTAATTCCATTATAAGGGAATATTATGTAAATATACGAAATTCCAAATTTAAATTAGGGACACAGTTCGAAACATTATTTAAGTATAAATGCGAAACAGAACACAGAATATGTAAAATAGCAATGAAAAGGCGTCCATTGTTCACATTTATTATTCTAAAAATATACAATATTACAGCCCTCGGCTACACTCAAACAGGGTACTATTCGTGTCTTCACTTATTTTGCTGCTCACATTGGATTAAGGTAATACACAAAATAAAAGCAGACAAATAGGTCATAATATGATAATTAATTATTGCTTTATTAAACCAAAAATCTGCCGAGGATATACTAAAAAAACTGAAAATGGTGTTTTTTTAGTAAAATACTAATAATATTATCCTAAAGATTGCACTTGTCAAGATTTGTCAATTGATTTAAGATATCAAACCGAAGAAACCAAAATGTAACTTAAGTTTGCACAATGGACGAGCATATTTTGGAACAGATTAACAAGTTCACCCTCCTGGCCAAGCAGACCATAAAATCTTTCAAAAAAAAAATAAAATAGACTGCTATGTGATTCTCGAATAAAACTCAAAATTCGACTACGTTTATCAAAATGGTCTGGTCGATTCTGCTCTATGCAGTTAAAACATGGACCCTTAAAACATCAAGTGTAAATAAATTGGTGGTCCTCATTCTTGGACATCTACCGGAAAATCCTCAAGAATTCATGGACATCGCATACCTCAAACGAAGAAGTACTGCATAGAATACGCAAGGAATGAGAATATTTTTATCACTACAGTTAAATAAACATCGAACCTAGGCCACATACTCAGAAATAGTGTTTCCCAAATGCAAAACCAAGACGAGACTTCTTGGTCTTGGTCTTACGCCAGTACACCTGATCTTGGTCTTGGTCTTGGTATTGCGCTCCCGGTCTTGGTCTTGGTCTTGATCTTGTAGAAAGTATCTTGCAAGTCTCGCAGCTGCCCATTAGCCTATTGCATATCTTAGAACAACGTAACAGGGAGGTACATTTTAAGCTTGAGTATCATAGCCATAGTAAAGACTAGCCAAATTAATAAATACCTAAACAACTGACACCGGGTGGGGTTTGAACCCACGATCTAAGTGATACCTGCATATTTTCTAACTTACTAAAGTTAAAACTACCTCTCAAAACCCACAAAATTTCATTTGCATATCTCAACCGGTTTTAGAGCAATAAATAAATCGTCAGTTTGTAAGAAAAATTTCAACACCCCCTATTTGGGAAACGAAGCATTTAAAAGCAAACGTTTATGAAACAAACTGTCATTACTATTGCGTGCAGAATTACCCATTAAAGTTTGTCATACTTATTAATAATATCCTGTATTGATGCAAAACATGGCTGGTTAAAAAAGTACTTAACTTTTTTATTATCCAATATAAGTAAATGAATAAAAAAACATAATGCTAAGAAAATATGAGGCTACAGTTGGGTTTTAATTTCAGTATGCTATTACATGCTTGAATAATAAGTTAGCATAATGCTAGAGTATTCCACAGAGTGAGAGAAAACACAGTTTGATTGGTACACCCGGTATAAAATGACAATAATTGACCTGTCTAGCAGCAATATTATTACAGCAATATTTATAAAGAATAAGACAACATATTAAAAAATATCACTTAAATCGGACAACAGGTTTAGAAAATTTGAGACATTAAAAATGACCCGTTTTTAAGGTAATGCGTTAATTTCTTGGAGAAATGTATATCGTTAAAATAATATTTCGGTATTTTGTTTAAACGATATCTGGTATTATCTGTACTTTTGTCTCGTATCATTATTTTATTTTACTTTTAAATAATAGCCGCGCTGTTTCGGCAAATTTTGTTTAGCCGAGTGACCTCATAACACAGTCAGCATAGACAATACACAATAGTCTTACTATAATATTATGTATACCGATAAGATTTCTAGTGTTTGGATTCCTAGAAAACTAATAATGAAAAAAATTAATTACTTATATACTTATTAAATCTATTTTCTATTAGCTAAGGTGACACATTTTTAAAAAGTTTGTATACGATATTCGATATTACTGTAGGCGTCGCAACGCAGAAATGTTATGTTATGATTTTAGAAGACGACTATTCTCAAAATCTGGACAATTATTTCAGAGCGAAGAATTCGGCTGCTGGGAAAGCATGTACAAAATATTTTATTTTTACATTTTAATAATGACCTCTGAGTACATGTCAAATGTGTCGTGTTTTTTTTAATGGATGTTTTGATTCGCTATGTATGTTTATGGTATTGTTTCTAGTGCGCATAAATCCAATTTTCAAAATGTTTTTTACAATTTTTTTTATTTCTCATAGAGTATCTAAAAATATAGCCGAACTTATATACTCCCTAAAATGACCCTCTAGTTCTAACTGCAAGACGCAAGAGTCTTGTAGGTTTAGTCTTGTTCTTGCTCAAGTCTTGCACGGTAAGTCTTGATCTTGGTATTGCTAAAATTAGGCGGTCTTGGTCTTGTTCTTGCGAAAACGCAGGAACAAGACCAAGTCTGCAAGACCAAGATCGATTTTGGGCAACACTACTAAGAAATAATAAGTACAAATATGCTTTACTAATATTGAAAGGACAGATCGAGGGAAAGAGGACTAGTAACAAAAAGACTATCGTGGCTTCCGAAAATAAAAAAATACATACTAATAAACATCCGACAATAGACAGGGCTAGTTTGAACAGCTAATAAGAACAGCTGAAGACAGAGGATAGTTTGCGATTATTGTAATAGCGGACATTCACTGCACTTTAAGAAAAATAAGAAACATCTAACCCCTAGTGTTCGTACATTGGTACGTTAAATGTTAGACTATGATTGCTGATAGTTACGACTAATATTCACTTTGTACATAATATTAAATTAATTACAACCCATTGCGTAATCAGTTGTTCATAAATAAGTTTTTGTTAATTTATGTGAATATTCAAATCAAATACACATTTTCGTTCTCGTCCCCAAAACTCCCAAAAATTTCAATAATTTAAGTCCGACCTGTACAACTTCTGATAGTACTGATCATTACCTTTCCAACGCATGTCTAATTTTTAAAATCGGTTATACCATTCAAAAGTTACCGAGCTCAGAACTATGATTTAATTTTTATTTAAAAAGAGGAAAATGTTTGTGGATATGTATTGTTATGATCTGCTTTCTATTACTTTTATATTATTATTATTTATTTGATCAATTATTTAATTAACGCAAATCATACATAAAAATATTAAGAAAAAATCTCAGGGTGGCCTTTTGTCAAAAAAAATTTAATTAAATTCTCTTAGGTTATACTTATCCTTTCTCATGGCTTCAGTATCTCTTAATTGATCCTTATCGGGATAAAATAGGAAAAGGAAATAAATAGAAAAATCATAAATAAACACATACAAATACCTTTATTATCAAAAGCAATGCTCTATAAATTTATCAATTAAATCCTGTGGGCATAGCTGTCCAAAAGAAACTTTTACCATATAAATTAATCTAATTCAAACAAATATTTATCGCTTTGTTCTTGATACCCTTAATAAAAAACAAGCTAAACAAACAAATTTGGTATTCGCAAATTACTTATACTTCCTATTAAATTTTTAAAATATTGGAATCTTAAATGCATATGCTTTTTCGGAAAAAAATTCAACTTCTGATTATAAAGAAAATCTATTACATAGGTTATTGACTGACCTTTTTTATTCACACAAAATGATGTCTCCTTTTGACCTAAACAGCTCCTCCTTGTTGATTATGCTAGGCTACCAATCAAAGCCCTCTCCGTTCTCAGCAAACAATCTAGCAGGACACCAGCAACTATTTCTCCAAAACACAAGCCAGGCCTCTTTTTGCCAGTACTCGTTCAATAAACTCCAAAACTCTCTCCTCTCTTTCTCTCAACAATAATCTCCTGAGACCCAAGTATCTTTTTTACTTGGTGTCACAAATAATTGTAATAACGATAATTCTTTTAACTTACTCTCTTGAACTTTACAGAATCAAAGAGGTATTTCTTCTCGATTTGATTTGTCTCTCGTTCCACTTTTCAGCTACTCTCACTATCAACACGACCACTAGTACTTGCTTCTGAACTACTCACGAAAACTTTTGACTGCTCCTCTCTGCTGCCGGTAACACAATAATCCCTCTTTCCAAAACTATCTGAAAATTCAACCTTCTCTCCTTCCCATTCCAAATTGCTAAACCAGTCAGAGACATTTCTTCTTCCGCACTCTTTTTTTCATTCAAAAAAACCACTCATACTTTCAAAAATATTCCTAGCATCATAATAATTACTTTAGGGAAATTCTACAAAATTTACTCGGGGTTAAACAAAAAGTGTTTAAAATTCCAAACTTTCTTTACCTTAATTTTCTAAGAACTAATTACCTATGGCTTCTACCTTTCCCGTAATAAACAATAGGTTTAAAATAATAATCCTAAATAACTTTCACTTCACTTTTATTTACAAATGTTTTTAATATTCTTCATGGAAAAATTCATTAAGGAGAAACCATCTTGCGTGAAAGCTAACTTCTAATAAATATTTACAAATCAATATACAGGGTGTATCAAATTTATGTGGCCGCGTTATATTAAAAAAAAATAAAAAATTTTATTCTATCTTTGATTGATAAATTGAAACACAATAGTATGTATGTGGAAAAGTTACACCGATCTGAATTTTTTTTATGTATTTTAACATGTCTTTCAAGGGGGGTCAGGGCCGACTCAGAACCGGTGTAGTTTGTGACTTTTGACCACCCATAAGCCAGCTATAGGGCTTGGTATATACAAAATTGCGTATTTTTGGGCGTATATATCTTAGATTCAGCGAGAGACAGGAAAACCGCAAATATACCAAATCAATAACGTTGAGTTAAGCTTTCAAATGGTGTTTAAGCGGTTAGGATCAGACATACATACGGCTTAGTATAGCCGAAAAACTGAAAGAGTACACTTTGATAATTTTGGTTTTTTGACAATTAAAATTTCAACCTACGAATTACGCCAATAACTAAGCGTTTGTAGGAGGACTCCAGACGTCTCTAACGGTATATACCTCTTATCTGGAAAAATTCAAATTTTTAAGTTATAGGCTTCATAATTATGATCAAATTTATTTCTTATGGGGAACACGGTTTTTCAAGTTGAATTATTCCTGTAATACCTTCAGTTATCATACTTGACCTTGAATGCGTAAGATACTACTTGTCAATACGTTTCAAACTCATGTTTAATGATCAAAATCGGTTAAGCCGTTCAGAAGTAATCGAGCTCCAAAAGTATAATCCATTTAATGGTTTATGTAGCTGTAGTGGTTACGACGCTAAGATTGATCGTGCAATTCGAGTTATTTTGCCTGCCATATTATTGGTATGGCTGGGATATGAACCCGGATTGTCTCATCACAAGTCTGGTGTCGTAACTACTAGATCATTTTGGAGAGAATGCGACAAAGGCGACCATTTATAACGCTTAGCGTGTAATCGAGAAAATTAAATTTAACTTCATACATCTAATTTATAAAAAACTTGGAAAAACTCCTGATACAAGAATAAAACCGCTAAACGCCGTAAAAATGAGTGGCGTATACAATATTCCAGCTACAAACGAGCTCATTTGAGTATTACGTGGCTCGAAAATGCATTTTCATTTTCATGGAAAATAAAATTGTAGTTTTATTTTGAAAGATTTTTTCCATAATATTTGCTAAATTTGAAGTAAAATGCACCACAAAAGAGCCTCAAAATCCAAACTGTATCAAAGTTATTCTTTTGTGGCACGTTTTACTTCAAATTAAGCACATATTATGGAAAAAATCTTTAAAAATAAAACTAGAATCTTATTTTCCATCAAAATGAAAATACATTTTCGCGCCACTTAATACTCATATCAGCTCTTTTGTAGCTGGAATATTGTATGCGCCACTCATTTTTACGGCGTTTAGCGCTTTTTTATTCTTGTATATCATGCAGTGTATCTGCGTAACTTAGAACCGTATGGGAAACCTTTCTATTATTAATTTTACGAAAAAATGTTATTCTTAATAAAAACCTCTGCATGGTCTAAAACCTAAGATGCAACCATCAGTTATAAAATTCTATCAATCTTATACGAGGTTGTCCATTAGGAGTACCTAAAGTACCTACTTTTATATTTCAAAATATTGAAAATTGTTATTATGAAAAGTTGTTTGGAATGCAACTACATTTTTCTAATTTAAAAGAAAAATTTGAAATTTTTTATTACCGATACCCAACATCATTTTCATTTATATTAAATAATATTACATATAATAATTGTTATTTTGGCAACAGGTTAACATTTTTAAAATTTCCCACATCAAACAAATATAATGTATGCTTTATTTTTAGCTTATTAGACCAGTAAGGATTTGTGAAAAAACTTCTATTTTTGGATGTGAAAGGTGGCATTCGGATTTTTGCAGATAAAGTTAGGTGACACCTTCAGTAATAATAATTGACTTCTCCTTCTCAAATATGTCCGGAACATTAATAAAAAAATTAAAATATTTAAAAATTTCTAAAAACGTCGATTTTTTTCTGCTTTCTTTGCTTATAACTTTAAAACGATTCGTTTTGGAACAAAGTCGTAGAGAAATAAAATAAAGATAATTGAATTTTGTATGCTATACGACTGGTCAAAAATGACTTAACATATTACCTTTTCTGCAATATAGCAATAAATACAAAATAAGGAGTCAAAATACGCCTGTTTTATTCAATGTTTTTAACCACTTTGGTGGCACTTAGAACCTTAGTCATTCACTTAGGAAATTCTTTGTAACATGCTTAAACCGTGTACCAAATTTTTTGCATAATAAATTTGCAATATAAACGTTTTTAAAAAGTTCAAATTTTTTAAAATCTTTCTGAACAAAAAGTGGACCGTTTAGAAGTTGTCTAATTTTTTTTTGCATATAAAGAGGTACTCTACCTATCTAATACACTTTACAGAATTAAAATCGGATTATTTAAGGGGCCTCAGCAATGTTTTAAACTTATAAACAATTTTTGGCGTATAAAAAATAGCTTTGTTTAATAATAAACAAATTAACTTTTAGCAATGCAAATAATTAAAACTGGTATAATTTGACTTAAACTTTCAAATGCTGTCAGCAGAATTGCTATTTTATTTTTTAATCAAAATTTATTCGCGTTCAAAAATTGCAATTTTTCGAATTTTTGAAAAGTTCCACTGCGTTTATCTTGAGAACTATGCATCCTACGAAAAAAACTTTTAAGAACATTTTTTGCTTAGAATTATCCAACAAATACAAAAAAATGTTTTATTTTGCGAAAAATCGATGTTATGTAATTCCTCAAGTTCTTTGTTTATAACAATCTTATCGACATCCGAATCAACTGTTACCCAAAAAAATCGTTTTCCACGGGTCAAAAAATACATAAAAATCTTAAGTAAGTCCATCTAAATAAAGGAGCCCGTAGCACCCCCTCCTGGCCACAGGACTAATTTGTTTATCAGCCAAACAATTGTTTATAACTTTAAAACATTGCTGAGACTGCTTAAATTATCCGATTTTAATTCTGTAAAGTGCATTAGATAGGTGGAGTGCTTATTTATATGTAAAAAAATTGACAAGTTCTAGTTTCTGTTGTGCAAGATTTTAAAAAATTTTAATTTTTTAATAAAAGTTTAGATAGCAAAATTATTATTCAAAATCTAGTAAGTCAATTTTAATGAAATTTGGTGTACGGTTTTAGCACATTACAAAAATTTTCTATGCGAATTAGGAAGGTTCAAAGTATAACCTAAGTGATGGAAAATCATTGAATAAGGAGAGGCTTGTTTTGCCCCCATATTTTATATTTATTGCTATTTTTCAGCAAGGGTGATAAATTCAGACATTTTTAACCAATCGCATCTGATGGAAAATTTAATTATCTTTGTTTTATTCCTATATGACTTTGTTCCAAAATGAATCGTTTTAAAGTTATAAGCAAAAAAATTAGAAAAAAAAACAAATTTTTTGAAATTTTTAAGTATTTGATTTTTTTTATTAATGTTCCGGTCATATTTGAGAAGGAGCATAAATCAATTATTATTAATCACCTAACTTCATCCGCAAAAACCTGAATGACACCTCTCACATCCACCTAAAAACAGATCCTTACTGCTCTATATAGGTACTTACTTTTTTATTTAAATTTTTATAATTTCCAGAATTCTCCAGAAATCTACTTTTAAAAATCTCACAATAAAACACTGAAAACTTTTGTTTTCTATACTTCCACAAAATTTATTATTTACAACTATGTGACTACAGCTGTTTCGGCAGAGTGCCTTTCTCAAGTGATATAATTTACAATGTGTTTGCCTTTTTAAGTCTCTAACTGAAGAGGTTGAGGAATGGGGAGCTGTTTGTCTCGAGTTGGTCATTCAGAATTATATCTGTATTTTTCAGTTTATTAATTTCCATAGATTCTAAAAAAGATAGCTTAAGGCCTTTATTTTGGATATGCAGAATTTGAAACTCTTCCATCAAGTAACGGTCGAATCCATCAATCACTTTTAAAAATGTTTATATTTAGTATTTTCCGAAAAAAGCAGGATAATAGACAGTGTGAGAGTGGATTCAGTAGGGGCCCAGTCAAAATAAAAGTGGTGTTGATGTTGTTGATGTGAAATACAGATTTTTTCTCATTATTATGGAGTTATGATTTTTTGTAAAACTAGTAAACAATGAATATTTCACATTTTCCCAAACTTTTGATGTAGTGTTCAACAATATTATACCGTTCTGTTTATTTTTCCAGGTTGTTCGTACATTGCAATTAAAGCTCATAGTTATCTCAAACTTTTTAGAATGGGTTCATATATGTTTCATACGATAATATTGTTCTGGCCTTTACTGAAATAAATGAATTTGTTTTTTTTTTGTTAAATGAATAAGCTAAATAACTTTATTATTTTTACGTGTACTTTTGGAGGATCCGCTACTATATAATATTCAACAGAAGTTGAAATGTTAAAAACCATTGGAGACAAATATTTATCCTTCTTGAAAATCTGCCAACTGAGAGAGGAAAGTAACGAATACCAATATATCAAAAAAGAGAACCCCATGGTTTCGAGAGGAAGTGAAGATAAAATGTGAAGAAAAGAAGAAAGCAGTTTTACAATACAGAACACAACAAACACAACAGGCATACAACCACTATAAAAGAATTAGAAACGAAACAAACACTCTAGTCAGACAAATAAAAAGAGAACACTGGGAGAGTTTCTCAAAACAGATGGAACACGACTTCTACGGAACACAAAAGGAAATATGGAGAGTGATCAGAGGACAAAAAAAGAGATGAACGAACTAATAAAAACGAAACACATTCAGAAGGAAACTTGGGCAGACTATTTTCGATCTCTGTTTGCTAAAGATAACGATAACGAACCACCAACACCTGAAGTGACAACAAACGAAGAAACAAATATTGAAGAAGCAGAGGTAACGGAAGCATTAAGTGAATTAAAAAATAGAAAATCACCAGGAGAGGACAGAATATCGAATGAACCCCTAAAGTATGGAGGACAAGACCTGACCAAACAATTATTAAAACTATTCCAAAAAATAATAGAACAAAACAGAATACCACAAGAATGGAGATCAAGCATCCTAATACCTCTCTTCAAAAAGGGAGAAAAATCGGACCCGGAGAATTACAGAGGAATTAATTTATTAAACACAACACTAAAATTAACGACCAAAGTGATAACAAACAAACTGAATAAAATTATGACATTAGCAGAAGAACAACAAGGTTTTAGGTCGGGAAGATCATGCACCGACGCTATATTTATAATGAGGCAGATTCAAGAAAAATCGTTAGAATACAACCGACATACTTATGTTTCGTGGACCTTAAGAAGGCATTCGACAGGGTCAAATTAAAGGACGTTATCCATTTATTGTACGCAAGAGAGGTACCTCCAAGAATAATTAAAACGATCGAAAATATCTACCAGAACAACGCAATAAAAGTAAAAGTAGATGATGAACTAACTGACCCAATTGAAGCTGGCAATGGGATAAGACAGGGAGATTCCCTGAGTCCTCTGTTGTTCAACCTGATCATGGACGAAATAGTAAAAAAGTAAGAACAAAAAAAGGATACCAAATGGGAGAAAAACAACTTAAAATAATCTGCTATGCAGACGAAGCAATACTAATCTCTCAAAGTGAAGATGATTTACAACGTATGGTGCACGAATTTAATATAACCGCTAGAAAATTTAACATGTTAATTTCCCCAAAAAAGACTAAATGCCTGGATATAACAGCAGATCTAATAAGGTGTAAATTAGAGCTGGAGGGTCAAATAATAGAACAAGTCATGGAGTTTACATATCTAGGCATCACACTATGCAGCTACGGAAAGCTCGAAACAGAGAAGTGGAAGATCAGGTGAATAAAGCAAACAGAGCCGCAGGTTGCCTGAATGAAACAATATGGAGAACTAAAAACATCGGAAAAGAAGTGAAAGCCAGAATTTACAAAACAGTCATCAGACCAATAATGACATACGCGGCAGAAACACGACCTGATACAGAAAGGACAAAAAGAATGCTAGAAATAGCAGAGATGAAAACATTGCGAAAACTCGATGGTAAGACGATGTGGGATAGAGCTAGAAGTGCAGATATACGAAGGAGATGCAAAGTGGACAACATTAATAACTGGGTGAAAAGCAGAAGAGTAGAATGGAACGACCACATAAGCCGAATGACAACAAATAGGGTAGTAAGGACGGCGAGAGACGGTTCCCAATAGGAAGACGATCAGTGGGAAGACCACGAAAAAGATGGAATGACAACTTACTGGAGGCACATTGAAAAACAGACAGAGTAATGTCTATATAAAAAGAAGAAGAAGAAGAAGAAAATCTGCAACTAATTGACTAGAAGAATATAAAAATATGTTATATCACATCACGTAATAAATGTATGTAGATTATTATACGGTATTTAGCCGTTTGGCCCATCAAGATTCACGGTTATATGTTGATGGTCATATAATTCAAAGAGTACCCAGATTTAAATATCTTGGTTGCCATATTACTGAACAACTAGATCCAGATAAAGAGATAAAATGTAGAATCGAGATAGCTGGCACGACATTTGTAAAAATGAGGTCATTCTTCTGTAATGATAATTTGCAACTTCAACTTCGAAAGCGCATGATTAAATGTTACATTTGGTCAGTCCTCTTGTATGGTGTCGAAGCATGGACATTAAAAATATCCACCATTAATCGTTTGGAGGCCTTTGAAATGTGGCTGTCCAGACGTACACTGAAAATATCATGGACGGCTATGATGACAAATGTGGCAGTCCTTAAGAGAGCAAATGCTGCCCGCGAGCTGCTTGATAACATCAAATATAGAAAGATGGACTAATTTGGACACGGAGTAAGGGGAGACCGGTATAATATTCTTCAACTTATTATGATGGGTAAAATCGAAGGACGCAGAGGAATTGGTAGAAAGCAGGCCTCTTGGTTGAAGAATATACGAGAGTGGACAGGAATAAAGAAAGCAGAACAACTATTTAGAATAGCTCGAGACAGAGACAGTTTCGCCATGTTAATCGCCAACGTCAAGGTGACTTGATAGGGCACGTTAAGAAGAAGAAGAATATTGTACAACCTTCCCAGATAATTTTTTTCCCGGAGCGAAAATCGAAAAGTCAAACATTATTAGTTAATTAAAAATGTTACTTTCGTTACACCAATAGTTGTTGCTCAATCCCATATAAACATAACACTTAACTTTTTAAGAAATGTACAATATTTTGCGAAAGTTGTAGGATCTTATTAATTTAAACTATAGGTATGCCTGATTGGTCTACGGAATATTTTAAGTCATCAAAAGGTTTCTTAGAGACGTTTTTTAGTGAAGTGGAGAAGGATTAAGAGGGGGTGTGCTTTACTACTTGTAGATTATTTTGTAGCAGCTGCAAAATCCGTTAACCAGTATTTGAGGTACAAAGCACTAAACAACTTTGCTAAAAAAATACACAAAAAAACACTTTAAATGATTTCGATAAAAACATTTTAGCTCGTTTGAGAAATGTACCTGATTTAATCGCAGTAAAAGCGCATTGTCATACTGCTTCTTTTATTCCAACTTTTTATAACTAACAAAAGACATATCTGAAACAATTATTTCCGATTCACTCTCTGTTTTTCTTGCTATTCAAACTATAGATCTCCCAATAACAATTCAAATATTTATATCCTACTAGTTAAGAAAATCCATTTTGAAATTCATAAAAATAAAAGGATAGTGAACTTTTTATGGGTTAAGGCTCATATAGGACTTACGCATAATGAATATGTTGATAGTTTGGCTAAAAAAGCTATTGAGTATGGTACTTCAAATAATCGTAAGTTTTGTATATCTGATTTAGCTAACATATTATGCATTGAGTTAAAAATCAGTGGAGTCAATCATGGCGAGATCTTTGTAAACAATCCAAATCTCAGTATTCACTGATTCAACCTTGTGTTCCAAATATATATTGGCTTAAAAATTATGAAGTACCTCGAAGATAATATATAACAACATTAATCAGAATGAAGTTTGGACAGGCATGTTTCCCTCTAAATCTAGCAAGAATTAAAGTTTTTCATTCAAATCTTTGTACTGAATGTCAGAAAGTGGGTGATTTGAATCACATTTTCTTTGAGTGCAAAAAACACATTTCATACACTTATAATTTAATCGAAGATTTAATAAAATGTAATGTTTTCCACGTTTCAATATATCCTATATATTGTCTCTGAACAGCAAAAATATAAATAAATAAATAATAATAAATAAATATAAAAAAATGATTGTTTAATGAAAGTTATCTGTGAAACTAAACCTCTAAACTTATTAATCCTGATAATTTGATACATGTACATATAAAAAGAGAAGAAGAAGAAGATGTATAATGGAAAAATGTGGTGAGCAACTTGGATAGTCCATAGCGGCCAGCTGCAACTGTTGAACTCAGTAGAGAGCTGTGGAAGAATTTGCTATGGAACGGAACTCTAAGAATCTAATTGCCTTCTTTATGTATGAATAGGAAAAAAGTTGTGACTGGCTAATTGACACGCAAGTTATAGCTTAAAACAAAAAAAAACAAAAAAAAAACTTTTTATACGGAAAAACCTGAGAGAAAAAGGGGTCGTCGAGTTACTGGACGAGCAGTCCAGTGACTGGACGAAAAACTGAAAGAAAAAAATGTCAACAGTCACACTTTTTAGGTAGAATCCCCTTTAAATCCCATTTTTAATATTTAGGTAATCAACTACTTTCGCATATTTTTTAAATCTCTGTTTCATGAACCTACATGTTTTCATTTATTAATATAACATGAAATATTATGTCTTGCGACTAATTAAATTGGAAATTTTAATAAACAGCTCATAATTTTTACATAATATTATATGTTTAAAAACGAAATTTCAAAGTCAAATGGTATTCGTTTTTTTTATATTTTCTGAAAAAGCTTCGTATAGTAATGTCATTGATTATAAATATTCCTCCTGTAGTTATTAAACAATGGTAATGTATAACATTTTTCCACTACAAGAAAGTAGAGATTTCAACGAATAATTAGGCCTTCCTTCCTGTTACCTTCCTTGTATACCGTAGGACCTAGATATAGCAGACTACCCTGATATAATCCCAAACCCACGAAAGCGGTATAAAACGGGAAACTATTTTTATTAAGAATTCTATCACCAGTCATTTACTTTGACATAATATGTAAGGCACTACCTAACATTGACATAAGTTTTTTCTTAGATCTTTGTAAAAGACCATTTTTGACAGCCAATTCCATTAAATACCAGTTGTACAAATTTTAATTCAAACTTTTTCCAATAATATAATTGATGTATTTAAATATTGAAGTACAAAACCTTAATAACTCTTGCACTCAATTATGCAAAATACCTTCTCGAAGACATTTTCTAGTGTGCCCCAAATCTGTAAGGCGTACGTTTGCGTTCCTGGTAAACAAAACAGTGCAAACATGTTCCCCAACGAAGGGGTTGTTCGGGCGAATGATTATGCTACTACCATATTTGTACGCTACATATTAATGGGTGCAAATTTTGCAGCCTCAGCGCTATATGTACGTACAATGTCGGTGTTGTTGTTGTGGTTTATAGGGTGAGGCTAATAAACAATAAAACATGACAAATATTAGAATTTTTTCATCAAAATTTTACACTAAAATCAGCTAAATTTATGAAATATAAAGCTCCAAACGAGTCTTGTTCTAGCTTTCATACGAGTAAGACCTGTGCCAAGTATAAATAAAATCTAGTTTACCTTATCAGTAGTAATTAGTGTATTTGATTTCGATTTAAAAGTGTATTTTAAAAAGTGATTTCTGGACAAAATTTGTACGTATTGCTTTCTTTATATTATTAAACCATTATAAATTGTATTTAATTTAAAAAAGTGCATACCAGCGGCTGGTTTCACCAGTTTGCTGGTTCTTGCTGACCATCCAGCATAATGGCTTTGAATGCAATTCTGATACCAGAACCATTTAAAGAAAAAATATAACACGAAGCTATTGTCTGTATCTGCATGACAAGTACAAACATACACAGTAATCCTACAGTTTCTACCTCAACCATGGCCCTTCAAAGTGCTACAAACACTCAAGCTACTAGATCAATTTCGTACGTAAACGCTGCAAAATCTTCGCCGAAACCACCATCCCTACCAAAAAAAGAGCAAGCCATAGTCCTTCACGCAGAAGAAAACCTTAAACTTCTAGATTACGTTAAAGCTATTGGTGATGTCATCGGACCAAAAAATATTTCCTTTGCTTCCAGAATCTCCAATAATAGAATCTGCATATATCTAGCCAACCCAAATCTCGTTGATCAACTTCTGAACTCCCACCCAACTATCCAAATCGGATCCCTAATTTTAAGTATTAGAAAACTTGTCTCCCCGACAAAAAGAATATTAATCTCGAATATCTCTCCTTATATTCCCCACCAACTTGCAGAAAATGCAATCAATAGTCTTGGTCTTCAAATAGCCTCCCCAGTGTCTTTCCTTAGAGCAGGAATTCCAGGTGATGAATATTCCCACATCCTCAGTTTCCGCCGCCAAGTGTATGTCTTTTCACCCTCAGATAATTTCGAGCTTCACACCTCCTTGTTAATTTTTTTTGAAGGCACTGATAATAGAATTTTTCTTTCAACGGACAAGATGGAATGTTTCGTATGCAAACAGGCTGGACACGTTGCGTCAAATTGCCCCAATACTTCATCTGACAATTTGTTATCACAAAATTCTACTCTTTCTCATGACCCAACTCCCACTACCGAATCAACGCCACAGCAACAGCATACACAACTTGTGACAGACAATGTGTTATCCCAAAACTCTACTATGTCTTATGACCTAACCACCACCACCGAATCTACGCCACAGCAACAGAATACACAATATTTCTCCCATACTGAAATGTGTTCCCCTCAAACCAATTTACCATATCTCTCTTCATCCACAGAAAATTACGAAAATGAACCAATATCTGAACAGTCAGATAAACCATGTTTAAAATCTCCACTTTCACAGAAGAGGCCACGCTCTTCTGTATCATCCGTAAAAGATCAAAACATCCAATCTGGGGAAAACCCTGCAACAGAAGAAGCCATGCTTCCTCCCAATCAAACAGTTCCTAGTTCCTCTAACTCTTCCAATACAAAAAAGAAATTAAAACGTAGTTTTTCTGTCGACCCCAGTCTATCCATTGTCTCTAAGCAAGCAATAAAGGAGGCCTATAGAAAAAATCCGGAGGCGTTTGTAGTCTCTCCTGATAATATAATTGCCTTTATCGAGAACGCTTATGGTAGCTGTGACCCTGTCTCAGAAGCATTAAGATTCACAACAGATATTAAATCCCTCATTTTAACTTTGCAATCAATAAACCCAACTTTAAAAGAAAGATCCCCAAAAGTCAGAATTACACGCTTAATAAAAAAAATTTAATCTAAAATAAATCCCGCAACAGATGATTCTGAAAGTATAGACAGTCAAGATAATCTCCAGGATGTGTCTGATAAAGATTACTTGTCCGATAGTTCACAAAGTTCGCAAAAATCCAAACACTCTACCTATTAATTTCTGTCTTCACATTGATACAATGGAACTGTGATGGATTTAATCCTCGTCGTCCACGCCTTGAACAGCTTATTTCTGAGTTTTCTCCCGACTTCCTTTGCCTACAAGAAACAAATTTTAGCGATAAATATTCCGGAAAACTTAAAAGTTTCACTGGTTACCACTACATTCGAACTACTCAAATCCGAGCCAGTGGAGGAGCATCAATTTTTGTTTCTGATGACATTTTCCATAAAGAATTTCCACTAAACACAAACCTCGAAGCTACAGCCGTTACAGCTTGGTGTCCTTACAAAATTACCATTTGTTGTATATACATTCCCCCAAGCCGTAATATAACAAGTTTCGATCTTGAAAATTTAACTTCTCAGCTCCCTACACCCTATATTTTAGTGGGTGACTTTAATGCACACAATACTATGTGGGGCTCCGAAAACACATTTGGTAGAGGTAAAATCATCGAAAAATTTTTAAATAATACAAATATAAACCTACTAAATTCAGGAAGTAGTACATACTTTCACTTACAAACTGGTAATTTCTCTTCCATAGATTTATCTTTCTGTAATCCCGGAATATTTCCTTTACTTTCGTGGTACACATTAAACAGTCTCTATGATAGTAATCATTTTCCTATTCATATCTCCGACAAGTCAAAAATACCTTCTAGAACTATAACAAAATGGAAAATCGCTCAAGCAAACTGGGAACTTTTCAGAACCACAGTTAAGGAAAAAACTGATGAACTGCACTTAAACGATGATATAGATACAGATGTAAGACTATTAAATAACTGTTTAACTGAAGCTGCTGAGGAATGTATCGGTAAATGCGTGATTGATCCTTTCAGGAAACATGTTCCATGGTGGAGTGGATCATGCAAAATAGCAGTCAAACAATGCAAAAAAGCATTAAATAAATACCGGAAGACTCGTATGATTACAGACCTAATAAATTTCAAAAAATTTAGGGCCAATTCCAGGCGCATTTTAAAAGAAAGTAAGAAAGCCTCATGGAACCAGTACGTTAGTTCAATCACAACAGACACCTCACCCTCGCAAATGTGGTCAAAGATAAGACGTATGAAAGGTAATAATACGTACAGCAAAATTTCTGCCATCTCTCTGCAAAATCAAACAATTACCGATGATCAACATATTGCAGACATCTTTGCCTCACACTTTTCAGAAAAATCAAATATTTCCAATCTTTCCAATAACTCAGATATCAATATTTCCGTTCCGAAAATGTTGCTTAGCAGTAGTCCTATTAATCTTTCTTTTAATCTCCTAGAGTTAAACGAAGCCATCTCCTCACTAAAAAACTCAGCTGCTGGTCCAGATGATATACCATCAATATTCTTAAAAAATCTTCATCCAGATACACATTTCAAACTACTAAAGTTATATAATAAGATTTGGTCTCAAAAACAATTCCCAACGTTATGGCGACAAGCCACTACAATCCCTATCAGAAAGAATGACTCATCTCCAAATCTTCTACAGTCATATAGACCAATCTCTCTCACTTGTTCATTATGCAAACTGTTGGAAAAGATGGTCAATAAACGCCTGCTATGGCATCTAGAAAGAAATAATTTTCTTGACCCTTTCCAAACAGGCTTCAGGTCAAACAGAAGTACAATGGACAACTTGGTCACACTACACACCGAAATTGTTGACGCATTTTCGAAGAGAAACGAAGTCATAGCAGTAACTCTAGATATCCAAAGTGCCTTCGACGCTGTACAAAGACCTCTAATCCTCAAAAAATTAGAAGAATACAATCTAACTGGTAACATTTATCTATTTGTAAAAAACTTCTTAACAAATCGATCTTTTAGAGTATTAACAAATGGAAAAATATCAAAACCACACGCACTAGACAACGGTTTACCCCAGGGTTCTGTCTTAAGTACTACCTTATTTATACTTAGTATGAATGACTTTCACTCATATATTGAACCACCAATCAGATACTCGATATATGCCGATGACATTATATTATACTGCCAAGGCAGAGTCTCAGCTACCACCAGCACTTTTCCAAAACGTATAGACCAAATTCACCCTCTATAAGTCTAAACGGACTTCGTTTAGAAACAGTTAACTATTTGACACTTCTGGGCGTCACCTTTGACAAAAAGCTCACTTGGAGACAGCATATTTAGAAAATTAAAGGAAACTGTGCCCAAAGAATCAATTTACTTAAATCTCTTTCGAGCTTCTCTTGGGGAGCTGATGAAGAATCCCTTCTTAAAATATATAGAGCGTTAATTCGCTCTAAGCTAGACTACGGTAGTATTCTTTATATGACATCCAGTAGCTCCTCACTAAAGTCTCTAAACCCAATTCAAAATAAATCACTACGACTATGTCTTGGTGCTTTTAAGTCCAGCCCCGCTGAAAGTGTCTGTGTAGAAGCTTCAGAGCCACCACTCCACCTAAGAAGGCAATAACTTCTACTTACATACTTTGCATGAATATCAGAAAATACAAGTAACCCGGTAATAAATCTAATCAAATCCATAGAGCCTCCCACAGAAAATGCATCCAATCACACTCTCACGTTACCACAAATATTATCTCCTTTATTGAATTCTATCAACCTTTCGCATACTACTGCTATTTGTACTCCTAATACAGCCCCTTGGCTACACAATCTTCCAGTACTCAATACCGATTTATGCAGATTCGATAAAACAGAAACCCCAAACTCACTCCTCAGAAAATCCTTTCAAAACATCCTCAACTCAACACAATTTGATGAAATATTATACACCGATGCGTCCAAGAATGAAGACTGTTGTGGCTGTGCTGTGTCCACAACGACGATGACAATAAGCTCTGTGCGACTACCTAGAAGCTGTAGTGTTTACACCGCAGAATTGTATGGACTACTTCAGGCACTAAAGACTTCACTTTACCCTACTTCAAATGAAAGCAAGAAAATCGCCATATGTACAGATCCTCTCTCCTCGATTCATTCGATAAGATGCATCTTCACAAAAAATCCATTAGTCCAGGAAATTCACAACATCTGCAACCAACTATACTCCAATAACATAACAATCACAATGATTTGGACTCCAACCCATGTTGGTATATTGGGAAACGAAAAAGCAGACCAGGCCGCTAAGGCATCATGTTCTTCTGACACAGCCTTCAAACAGGTCCAAACCTACGCGGACCTTAAAATATTGTTTAAACAAAATATTCTCAGCTCATGGGCATACCAATGGAATAGAACAAAAACTAAACTGCACGAAATTCAACCTAACTTATCTCGGCCCAATATGTCTTCCATGAACAGGAAGGAAAAATCAGTTATTCGCCGACTACGAATAGGGCATACACGTCTCACACACGGATACCTTATGGCGTCAGAAAACCGTCCAGTATGCCATCTCTGCAATACTCTCCTTTCTATTAAACATGTAGTAATAGACTGCTGTCAGTATGATTTCCCTAGAAACAAGTTCAAGTTAAAAGGGAATTTAAAAGACATCCTCAGTGTTCCAAATGGTTTTGACTGTCTTCTAAAATTCCTAAAAGAAACAGGTTTATTCCATCTAATCTAACACGTGTACAGTGTTTAATCTGTAAGTTTTATTGTTTGCCTTCACTAATAAGAACTGGTCATACCAAATGTATATTTTTGTATTTATAATGTATGTATAATGAATGTATATGTATAATCTGTATCTATAATATTGTAAACTATGTAAACTGTTCCCGTGTCAATGACCAGTAGCTGTCGAGACACGTTAATTAAAAATAAAAAAAAAAAGCTCCAAACCTATTGAACATATTGGTTAACCCTAGAAGGACCAAGGAGGGTTAAAAACTATCCACAACATTGCATTACATCCGATTTTCTAAATACCTTTGTTCCTAAAAATCTCAAATAATTAGTAGTTGTCGACGTACTAGTGCCCTATTAGATGTACTCTGGCCTAATTAGCAAAATTCATGGAAAAGTTATTTACCAGCAATTTTATTGCTGGAATCGAATTATAAGATCCTATATATTAATAATATAGGTATGCAAAGTCCGCAGATAGTGTGCTACTTTTTTTATAAACAAAATGGCGCCGACAAATCGTATTTTTTTCAATTATTGCTCTATAACTCCGAAGATTTTAACTTTACAACAAAAACACCCAAATAAAAACTCACCAGAATTAAATTCTGCATAGATATATGTTTTTCACGATTTTCTCCGACGAAAATTTTCTTCGGAGAATGCGGGTTTTCCTAACAAAAACTCTAATTTTCAAATAAAGTTTTAGGTAAGTAATTATTAATCAATATTTAAATAACTTAGTGACATCAAAGCTTTCTTGGTATAGATTGTAATTCCAGAAGCCGGTGAAAATTAAACGAATATTTTAGTAACAATTCAATTGTTAATTAACAATTTACGATCGCAATAATAACCAAAATAATCATGATACATTGATCAAACTTATAGTCCTGTCGCCAGGGGGGTTACAACGGCCTTTTAATTCAGATGGACTTACCCAAGTTTTTTTTATGTATTTTGGCCCGTAGAACACGAATTTTTTGGGTAACAGTTGATCCGGATGTCGATAAGATTGTTATAAACAAAGAAGTTGAGGAATTACATAACAGCGATTTCTCGCAAAACAAAACATTTTTTTGTATTTTTTGGGTCATTCTAACCAAAAAATGTTAATACAAGTTTTTTCGTAGGATGCATAGTTTTCGAGATAAACGCGGTTGAACTTTCAAAAAGTCGAAAAATTGCAATTTTTGAACCCGAATAACCTTTGAATAAAAAATAAAATAGCAATTCTGCTTACCGCCTTTAAAAGTTTGAGTCAAATAATATCTGTTTTGAATATTTGCATTGCTAAAAATTTATTTTTTGATTGTTAAAAAAAGCTATAAACACATAGTGTTTCCCGTGCCTAATACATGCGTTTTAATGCATGCTACGTAGAAATAGCCCCGCTCGCACTTTTACCTCTTCTACCTACTCGGTCGATTTTAAATGAGAAATCATTGAAAACATCACTCAAGCACTAGGTGTTTATAGCTTTTTTTAACAATAAAATAATAAGTTTTTAGCGATACAAATAATTAAAACCGATATAATTTGACTTGAACTTTCAAATGCGGTAAGCAGAATTGCTATTTTATTTTTTAATCAGAAGCTATTCGGGTTCAAAAATTGCAATTTTTCGATTTTTTGAAAGTTCAACCGCGTTTATCTCGAAAACTATGCATCGTACGAAAAAATTTGTAGGAACATTTTTTGGTTAGAATGGCCCAAAAAATACAAAAAAATGTTTTGTTTTGCAAGACATCGCTCTTATGTGATTCCTCAACTTCGTGGTTTATAACAATCTTATCGACATGCGGATCAACTGTTACCCAAAAAATTCGTGTTCTACAGGTCAAAATACATAAAAAAACTTGGTTAAGTCCATCTGAATACAGGAGGCCGTTGTACCCCCCTGGCGACAGGACTATTATAAAGATTATAAAGATGAGATGCTTATTTAATATTTTATCGACAAAATATAAATTTTTCTTTTTTTGCATAATCTTTAAATTTTGAAAAAAAAAATTTTAATACGCTGGTCTAATTAGTAAAGTACAAAGAAGGGTTATTTACCAGCAATTTTATTGCTGGAAACGAATTATAAGATCCTATATATTATTAATATAGGTATGCAAAGTCCGCAAATAGTGTGCTACTTTTTTTATAAACAAAATGGCGCCGACAAATCGTATTTTTTTCAATTATTGCGCTATAACTCCGAAGATTTTAACTTTACACCAAAAGCACTCCAATAAAAATTCACTCCAATTTAATTCTACATACCGATTTGCTCCGACGAAAATTTTCCTCGGAAACTGTGGGTTTTCCCAACAAAATCTCGAATTTTCAAATAAATTTTTTGGGCCAGTAATTATTGATCAATAATTATATAGCTTGGTGAAATAAAAGCTTTCTTGGTATAGATTATAAATTCAGAAGCCGTGTAAATGAAACGAATATTTTAGCAACAATTCAATTGTTAATTAACCATTTACAGTCGCAATAACAACCAAAATAATCATGAGACATTGATCAAACTTGAAATATTATAAAGGTGTGATGCCTATTTAATATTTTGTCGACAAAATATAATTTTTTCATTTTTTTGCATAATCTTTAAATGTTTAAAAAAATTGTTATGAACAAATTAACATTTCTCAGAAATTGTTTATTATATTCTAATTTTTAAAAATACTTAAAATGCGTATTTCATATGTCTTGAAAATGAATGCTTTAAAAAAAATTTCCAACCATTTGCAAAAAAGTTATGAAAGAGCAAAGTAAATATACGATTTCTCCGTTGTTTATAATTTGTTTTAATTGTTTCAAAGCTTAAAAGTGAGTCTACGGTACAATCTAATTACTCACAAAGAATTTCAAAAATTAGTGCAATGGTTATATTTTAATCAAAGATTAAAAATACTTTTTTTTGTAATTTTTAGCGCAAAAGTAGGCCTGATACAGAGTCGGAGCTAAAATGTTCACTCGAAGCGACTGACACGCAGCATACATTATTTATTAAAAGTGTACGTCGCGCGGCCGATCGTCGCTCCGAGTGAAAATTTTAGCTACAGTACTGTATTAGTCTACTTTCGCGCGTGTAAATTACAGAAAAATATATATATATATATATATATATATATATATATATATATATATATATATATATATATATATATATATATATATATATATATATATATATATATATAATCTTTAATTAAAATATAACCATTAAACTGATAATCGATATTTTTTTGTAAATAATTAGCTTGTACTTTAAACTCACTTCTACGCTTTGAAAGAATTTAAAAAAATTATAAATACCGTAGTAATCGTATGTTTACTCTGCTGTTTCATAACTTTCTTGCAAATGGTTGCAAAAAAGTTTTAAAGCATTCATTTTCAAGATATTTGAAATGCGCATTTTAGCTATTTTTTTAAATTATAATGTAATAAAAACTTTCTGAGAAACGTTAATTTGTTTATAACTATTTTTTTAAACATTTAAAGATTATGCAAAAAAATAAAAAGTTTATTTTTTGTCGACAAAATGTTAAATAGGCATCTCATCTTTATAAGATTTCAAAGTTTGATCAGTGTATCATAATTATTTTGGTTATTACTGCGACCGTAAATTATTAATTAACAATTGAATTGTTGCTAATATATTGGTTTAATTTTCACCAGCTTCTGGAACTATAATCTAAACCAAAAAGGATTTTAAGTCACCAAATTATTTAATTATTGGTAGATAATTAATTATATAAAACTTTATTTGAAAATTAAAGATTTTGTTGGGAAACCCGCATTTTCCGAGGAAAGTTTTCGTCGGAGCAGATCGGGAAAAACACACCTCTATGCACTTTTTTTAGTCACGGTGAATTTTGATTTTGGTGTTTTTGTTGTAAAGTTAAAATCTTCGGAGTTATAGAGCAATAATTGAAATAAACACGATTTTCGGGCGCCATTTTGTTTATAAAAAAAGTAGCACACTATCTGAGGACTTTGCATACCTATATTATTAATATATAGGATCTTATAATTCTATTCCAGCAATAAAATTGCTGGTAAAGAACTTTTCCCAAAAATGGCCTATTCTCCGATAATCAGCCCAGACTAATGGCATAATTAGCATTTCTATAATTTAATTTATTTCCTAATACTTTTATAAAAACTTGACAGTGAACTATAAATAATCCCCTTGAATACCTTCATCATCATCCCAAAATGGAAAGGGACGATATCATTCATGTGTTAAATTAGCAAAATCTAAAAGAAAAAAGGCCAATAATTGGTCAAAAACTACCGTAGCTTGTAGGAATGGGAAAAATCTACCGATTATAACCTAAAACCGGTTTTTTCCTCGGCAATAATTGGTTTTTCCAGTTGTTTTTTTGTCCCGGTTATAACCGGTTTGTTCTTTTTAAAGTAATAACTGGTGAAAAACCGGATAAGTGGTAGATAGTATAACCGAAAATCGGTGTTTTGTCAAAAACCGCCATCCCTAGTAGCTTGTTCAAAATGCAAGTATGTGTGCGGTAGGCACAGCAAGAAGTAAAAAATATTTCTGTATCCTACGATGATGCCAATTCCACTGAAGCCGAAGACTCAGAGTAAATTATAAATCAGTATCTTTTAACTGTTCCATTAACGTATAGGAATAATATAAAAGTGTTATTTTTAAATTAGTTTAAATAAAGAAGCACCTTTTTGATTAATTTATGTGTGGACATTTATTGACCCTTCTTGGTCCTCACTGTTTCTACTAAAAAAGGTTAGCGAGGGTTAAATGACGATAAATTAAACTGGAAAAAAATTGGACTTCGTAAGTCCTAGATTTTCAGACAATGTGACCGGAACTAGAATCAGAAATCGATATTTGAACTCTTCGTATAAATTTGCGACGATTGATATACAGACAGTATACAGTTTTACTAATAATTTTTAGTCATTTTTGACAAACTTCCGGTCATAACTTTTCAAACGGAAAGGACATCACAAATGGAAATAAATATTCGATCTCGACTTTTCAATATGTTGTGTTGATTGATAATATATGTCACGTATAATATTTCCTTAATGTGGCACTTACGGTTATAACTTTCACCGAAGTGATATAAAAACCAGAAATATATATATATTTGTTCTTGTGTTGATAAGGCGTGTCGAATAATATATTGCTTGTACTATGTCGGCGACTTTAAAGCAGTATCTCCGTTTGCAGGTCTGTAACAGAAAGTTTGAAGTCAATTTTCTCTGATGCTTTCATGCGATACGTCATTTGTCCTTCTATTTGTTCTAATGACGGAAGGGTTGCGTTCATGGGACAGACAGACTGATGGACAGACAGGCATGAAACAGGAGGTATAATAATATATTTGTTCTTGTGTAGCTGAGGCTCGTCGAATAATGTATCGCTGTAATATTTCAGGGACTATAAAACATTACTTCTGATTGCAACTCTGGAGCCAGAAGTCCAAGATAAAATTTCTCACTTTTCCATCATCTTTACGTTACAAACTTTGATTCGTTGTTTCCAATTAACAGAGAAATTGTAAACGGACAGGCAGACATGGATATTTTAAGGATTTCGCATTTTGGGCACACATGGACAGGGACCAAAGGTACTGTTAGCTTTTCCTAGTGATGTCGACACAATTTCATAATCCACCAGAAATGCGAAAGAAGTTTTTACCCTTTTTAAAGGGGGCTAGGGAATTGACGAATATATGACTAAGTAGGTATATTGTAGTTACTAAAAAATTAAACGAAATAGTTGTCAAGCAATTCAAATAATTGGGAGTAGCGATAAGAGCCGATAACCAGTATGAAAAATGTTTAGAAGCTACATTCACTTCAGAAAACATAGCATATCCCTCTCCAGCTAAGTAAGTAAAATAAGAATTGCCATATTGAGATCCAACCTTCAATAGAAGATGGAACCTTAAGAAGAAGACGCCCTAGCGACGTTATTTAAACTAAATTATTTACAAAGGTATATAAAGCTATAATTTGACCCATAATAACGCATGGAAGTGAGACTTAATTAAGTATTTTCTATGGGAAATAAGCCACAATTTTTCTAAAAAATCAATTTATTAACGTTTCGAAGCCCAAATCGGGTTTCGTTGTCAAAATACAAAATACTATTAAAATAAACAAAAATGTTGTTGCTAAGTAAACAAAATTCTTCTAATAATTTATTTAATCTGACTCGTTTATATTGGCAATTCAGACGTAAATTATACATTTTAAAGTAGAAGACTTTAAAATGATATCTCCAATATTTATGAGTTGCGTTCCTGGGACAATTTTACTAAAATATAGCTCATTCGATTACATGAAATCAATCCCAACTCAAGAATATCCGTCGCAAAAAATCATAGCATGTGATCTGTCTTTAAAAAGACAACCAAATGCAACGATGACAGTAAAATTCTAGCGTTAGACATTCCATAGTAAATCACGAGGAAAAACCAGGAAAAAACCTCGTGATACTATCCCGACATCGTAAGTATTTGGTCTTACATTTAATTTATTTTCAAAAAACTAATACCAAATTCTGATTTTAATATGTTTAAATTATAAATAATATTAATAATGCATAGATATACAATAAGTAATACTAAAATATAAAATTTGTACTAACTCGATATGTTATTGACTTACTAATCGTGGTATTTTCTTTCTATTGACTTCCTCTTTCAATATGGGTAACCACATCCGACTGCATTCTACCGAGGAATTTGCGACACAATTGGTTTCATTTAGCATAATTAGAGCCGCTTCTTTGATTTTTCTCTTTTTACTATCTGATTATTTCAGGACTATACTTGAATCTCTCCACTGAACTCTATGTTCATTATCCCATGCGTGTTGACATATTTGAGATCTATCAAATTCTCTATTTTTAATATAAGACTGATGTTCACTTATTCTAACGTTTAATGGTCTTGATGTTTCACATAAATAAAATTGTTCGCATTGAAAAGGTATTTTATAAATGCAATTCTTTGTTCTTTCTTGTTCATTGTTAGGTTTAGTTTTAGATAGAATAGATCTCAATGTGTTTGTTGTTTTGAATGTTGTTTAAATGTTGAATTTATTTCCTATTGTTTTAAGTTTCTAGGATAGTCCTTTTATATATGGTATTGTTATTTTTCTCGTAGTATTTCTTGTGAATGTTGTAGGATCCCGTTCTAAGTTGTTCTGTTCCATTCGATCCAATCTTGTCAATTCCTTATTTATAAACGATAAAGGATAATCATTTTTTAATAAAACAGATGTTAACAATTGTTTTTCTTCTAAAAATGAATTTTCGTTACAAGTAATTTTGGCTCTATCATATAAGGATTTAATGATTCCCTTTTTAACGTTGATGTTGTGATTTGATTTGTAATTGAGATATCTGTTGGTGTGTGTTGGTTTTATATATCACGAGGTTTTTTCCTGGTTTTCCCTCGTGATTTACTATGGAATCTCTAACGCGAGAATTTTACTGTCATCGTTGCATTTGGTTGTCTTTTTAAAGACAGATCACATGCTATGATTTTTTTGTATGATTTTATGTAATCGAATGAACTATCTTTTATTAAAGTCGTCACTGGAACGCAACTCATAAATATTGGCGATATCATTTTAAAGTCTTCTACTTTAAAATGTATAATATACGTCTGAATTGCCAATATAAATGAGTCAGATTAAATAAATTATTAGAAGAATTTTTTTACTTAGCAACAACATTTTTGTTTATTTTAATAGTATTTTGTATTTTGACAACGAAACCCGATTTGGGCTTCGAAACGTTAATACATTCATTTTTTAGTAAAATTGTGGCTTATTTCCCATAGAAAATACTAAATTATAAAAATACCACAAGGAAATAGCTTCAGAACAACATTAAGAAGTGAGACTTGGAGAGACGAGCTAACAGGAGACTGGAGACGAAGGCACAACCAGTAACTCCAAGTACTTTGTGGAGACGAAAACAGAGTACGACATATCAAGGCAAATTGATGACCAAAACATGTACTGAGAGCGAATAATGAAATACTACCAAATACAATCTTCTGGGAAAGGCCTAACGTCAGAAGGCCAGTTGGTGGTCAAAGAAAGAGATGGAAGGATGCAGTAACGAATTATCTACGTAGAATTGGAGTACAATAATGGAAGATTATTTCAGAAGATCGGCAAGAGTGGAGGATAATAATAAAGGAGCTTGTAGAGTTGTACAGCCTATACAGAAGACGAACAAGAAGAAATTATGTCTTGTATATCCATTGTCACTAATGACATCAAAGGTAGATGCCACTATATTGGTAAGAAAAAAAACAGCCTGTCGTTTATTCAGTAAAACTTTAAGTGTTCTTAACTTATACAGGGTGTCCCGGAACTCTACCGACAAAGAAGACAGCAGATTCCTCAGATAATTTTAAGACAATTTAACCCAATTCATCTAGTCCGAAATGATTCCTAAAGGAGCTAGAGCTATTTGAAGATGGCGTCTGGTAAATAGTTTTTCTTAAATATCTCCGAAACCTTCGTCAATGGACTGGCTTATCAGCAGATCAATTGTTACATGCCGCACAAGATCGAGAACGATATCGGCAAATTGTTATGGAAGCTACCCACGCCTAAAAATTTGGGCACGGTACTTAAAGAAGAAGATCTCCAGAACGTTTCCATTTAGAAAAACGAAAATTGACTAACGTCAGAAGGCCAGTTGGTGGTCAAAGAAAGAGGTGGAAGGATGCAGTACCGAATTATCTACGTAAGATTGGAGTACAATAATGGAAGATTATTTCAGAAGATCGGCAAGAGTGGAGGATAATAGTAAAGGAGCTTGTAGAGTTGTACAGCCAATACAGAAGACGAACAAGAAGAAATTATGTCTTGTATATCCATTGTCAATAATGATATCAAAGGTAGATGCCACTATATTGGTAAGAAAAAAAACAGCCTGTCGTTTATTCAGTAAAACTTTAAGTGTTCTTAACTTATACAGGGTGTCCAGAAACTCTACCGACAAAGAAGACAGCAGATTCCTCAGATAATTTTAAGACAATTTAACCCAATTCATCTAGTCCGAAAATGCTTCCTAAAGGAGCTAGAGCTATTTTAAGATGGCGTCTGGTAATTAGTTTTTCTTAAATATCTCCAGAATGCTTCCATTTAGAAAAACGAAAATTGGTACACATATTTATCTTCCAGGGATAAATCGATTACATCAATTTCAAATTTCTAGTACCGGTCATAGGCGTCCGTTTTGGGTAGGGCAACGGTTATATTATCGCATAACTTTTTTGTTTATTTTTAAGCATTTTTGAGTCTGGAATAGTCTGGATTATTAAAATATAAGGTATTATAGTACTAAAAGGTACTGTTACTTTAAGTCAATAGGATACACCGTTTTCTAGAAAAATCAATATGAAAATTTTTCGTTTTTTGAATATCAAAAACAATTCAAAAAAAATATTTAGAAAAAGTAAATCTGGTACGTTTATCTATATTCCAGAGATGAATCGATTTCATTAATTGCAAATTTCTAGTACCGGTCATATGCGTCCGTTTTGGGTAGGTCAACGGTTATTTTATCGCATAAATTTTGTCTTTATTTTTTAAGAATTTTTGATACAAGATTAATAAATTATGAGGTATTCTAGTACTAAAAGTTACTCTTGCTTTAAGTTGGTAAAAAACACCCTTTTTTCTTGAAATTCTTTTTTTTAAATACGGGAAACGAAAAATTTTCAAATCGATTTTTTAGAAAACGGTGTGTCCTATCGACTTAATGCAAGAGTACCTTTTAATACTAGAATGCCTCACAATTTAATAATCCAGTATCAAAAATGCTTAATAGTTAGAAAAAGTTATGCGATAAAATAACCGTTGCCCCACCCAAAACGGACGCCAACGACTGGTACTAGAAATTCAAAATGGATGGAATTGATTTAACTCTGGAAGATAAAATATGTACCAATTTTCGTTTTTCTAACCAGAAGAGTTCTGGAGGTATTTAAGAAAAACTAATTACAAGACGCCATCTTCAAAGAGCTCTAGCTCCCTTAGATTTTCGGACTAGGTGAATTTAGTTGAATTTTCTTAAAATTATTTGAGGAATCTCCTGTCTTCGCTTGTCGGTAGAGATTCTGGACACCCTGTAATTTTGCATTGCAACTTAAGCTGATCTTTTTAGATATTTCGGTTGATCCTTGATTGAAAGTTAACGAGGTATGGATTTTGTAGATTCTCTCGTATTGGCAATGTCCACTCTGTACTTTTGCCTGCCCCGTTGAGCAAAGGTGTCCGTGAGTTTTTCCACAAAGCAAATTTGCTTCATAGATGCGACTACGACTACAGCATTTAATTGACTTTGGCAAACAAAACTTGGATTTTCAGAGTAAATAAAGCACCTCGGTACATAGCGAAGAGAAGGAAAAGAAAATAAAAGAGAGTAATAGGTTGCAGCCTGTATATTGCGGACAAAAAATTCGAATAAATAACCGCAGGTTTTTCTAAAAGGATTCTGTACCAACCAAATGACAACATTTGTCTTTAATTAGATAAGAAGATGAGAAACAATCAATTACATCGAGATGTGGTATAATGTACATTTTTTTCAAATATGCAAAATCAATGTGATTAATTACAAATAATCGAAAGAATTTAATTTAATATTAACGAGATATTTTAAAACCGAATTATGTCAAACCTAGAGACCGGAATATACAGGGTGTGTCATTAAGAATATCCAATCTCTAAGTTCTAGATTGTAGACCGCAAAATATTAAGATTTGACCCAAATTACTTAAATAAAATATGGCTCCTTACTGAGTTACAGGGTGTTTTATTTAAAAATTTAAAAATTATTTTAACCCAGTGCTTTAAAACCATTTAACGTATCCTTATCATACTTGGCACAAAGTGTGACTACTATACACCCTAATAAATTGTGATAAATAAACGTTTGTAGCTACTACCAGAGACGTACGACAGGGGATATTGAATGGTTGACCCTTTCCAAATTCTACGCCATTGGCGAAATTACTATTTTAGCGCAATTTTTCGATTCTGAAGTACTTTCTATGTAAATAGTATACTCTTTATTGGTAACGCTAAAGTCATTAGTTTTCGAGATATTTGAAGTTAAATATAAAGCGGCACAGTTATTTTGATTAATTTATGATATGATTCATTGATTCATATGATTAATATTTAAAAATTATTTGTACCCAGTACTTTAAAACTATTTGACGTATCCTTATCATACTTGGTAGAAAGTGAGGGTACTGTACTCCCTACTAAAGTATGTTAAATAATCCTTTCTGTCTACTACCAGAGGCGTACGACAGGGGAAATTGACTGGTTGACCCTTTCAAAATTCTACACCACTGACTAACTAGCTATTTTAGTGTAACTTTTAGATTATTCAATACTTTTTATGTAAATATATTCTTCATTCGTAACGATAAAATCATTAATTCCCGAGATATTTGAAGTTAAAAATGAAGCGACAAAATACATTACATAATCAAAATAACTGTGCCGTTTCATATTTAAATTCAAATATCTCGAAAACTAATGACTTCATTTTTACCAATCAATAGTATACTATTTACATAGAAAGTATTGGAGAATCGAAAAATTGCGCTTAAGTGAATGTTTTTTTTTTCACTTGGGTCATAGATAGCAAGCCTATGCCTCGCTGATGATATCTCTACTAAGAGGCGAAATCGTCGATTAGAGTGCTGGTTTGCGCTCTCTGAACTAAGTGAAAATTAAGACAGTTTTGGCTTCGCATTGCAACTGAATAAAAATGGTATACACTGTTATATACTCATCATTTGATGAAAAACGCTTTCCACGCATACATTTTTTTAAGTATTGAAACAAATGGAAATCGCTAGGAAATAAATCTGATTAATACTGTAGATGCCCTCACAATTCGAACTTTAATTCATGGATTTAGCTATTAGTAAAATACTCGTATAACACGGTGCATTGTCCTGATGGAAAATGACATTTTTCTTTTGCAAACCGCTTTTTTTTCACGATTTCTTTCCTTCAGCTCGTCTAAATGGTAACAATAATATCCAGAATTTATTGTTTTATCAGTTTTCAAGTAATTCACAAAACAAATTTCCTCTCGCATCCCAAAAACTGATGCTAAAACCTTCTTGGTCGATTTCTGGACACAAACTCGTTTTGGAGCCGAGAAACCAGATTCTACCACTTTTTAACCTTTTGTTTTAATTCAGGATCATGGCGATAGACCAAGTCTCATCCATTGTGATGAATCGATGCACAAAATCTACTTTATCTACTATAGGGTGGCCGGAAAGTCCCTTTACACTAATAATAATAATAATGTTTCAACACCTAGCCAATATTTATTTGCGTTTCGGCGCATGCGCACCTTCAAGGGCACCTGTCTGGTCATGCAGACAGACAACAATAGATGCGATTGAAACATGATGGCGGCCACAAGTGAGTCTACAATTGAAAAGTGTCAATTACTGCTTCAACGCTTTCCGAGAGAATATGACAAATAAAATGTTCTGTTCACCGATAAGTTTGCGATTTCTCGAAATTAAAATATTTATTTCTAGGCAAATGACAAACTCCATTACTTTGAGGAAGTGAAAAACCCGCCCCATCTTATGGCATGGGCTGGAATTATTTCAACTTATCTGTTTGGACCATATTTTTTTGAAGGTTCCATAACTTATCACAGTTATTTATCTGCAGATAATCAAATAATAGTATATTATTCAACGAGCATGTAATGATGGCTATTATTCACGATGATGAAGTTTGCGACACGAGCCGTAGGCGAGTGTCGTAATTCATCAGAGTGAGTAATAGCCATTACATGCGAGTAGAATACTATACTTTTTCTACGACCTTTTTTTATTTTAATTAGTAAAAAATTTAATTATTAACTACCTACTCTAGATTTAAATTATAATAATTTACAAAAATACCTAAATGCTATTTACCCCTAGTACGTGGCTGAAAAATTGGTTGCCTACTATTACTAAACTCTTATTTATTGTAAAAATACAACTAGAAATAGTCAATATAAGTTCTATTCGTTTTCGAAAAATTATAAGCTTAAATTTGTACCTACTGTCAGTGAATCTAATAAATGGCTGTTTTCGGTGGACGTATTTCATATATAGTTATAATGTATATTTACATTTAACTAGGTATACATTATAATATAATAATATAACTATACATAATATGTTATAACATATTTAACACAATATAACTTGAAAAACAAACACAATATTAGTTATAAATTCCAATTAACATAAACAAAATGCGCTAATGTCACTGTCACTAAATTAAATGATAAACGTCAAAATTTTTAGTAAACAAGATATAAGCGTAAAAAATATACTGACATTGTTACAGTTAAAATTCATTTAAAAATTTTTCGAAGTTAATTATTGGTATAAATTACAACAATTATTGTATTAAATAAACAAGTTTAAGTAATTTTATTTGCAGTTTATATACGATTAATATTAAAAGTGGCATGCGCTACTTGAATCTAACTTCAGCCCGTGAGTAAAGACCCGTGAGTAACTTCAGCCCGTGAGTAATGAATTATTACTCACGGGTACAGTAATGGGTGCTATTATCTATGAAAAAATAGCGAATAATGAGCATGTTATTAAACGGTCGTAGAAAAAGATTATTATTGCAATCGACAGCTCAGGGCACTGCTGACACTATTTCTTTTCAACAAGATGGCGCCTCATCCCATTTCACTCTCGTTGTTCACAAACGCCTAAATGAAATCTTCCCGAACCGATGGATTGGACGTGGTTCTCCAATTTCTCCGTCTCCAAGACATCCAGATTTGACAGCGCCGGACAATTCACTGTGGAATTTCATTAAAGAGAAGGTTAGAAATGCAGATATGTTTCGAATGAGGATTTGTGAAACGGATTGCGCCCAGCTTTTACGTCAGTAACTCCGGACATGCTGAGATGGATGAGTATACGAACATGGCTTCAAGCAAGTTGTGTTGCAAGTTGTGTTGCGACAATGCAGGTATTCAAACCCATGTTTTAGATAAATAAACATTTATTAAATAACCTACAAACTAAATTGTGTTATTATTTTTCCCTCTGTTGTATAAAAAAAATAATTCATTAGTGTAAAGGGACTTTCCGGACACCCTATAAATCATTTTCAGTTACTCGACGTGTTTCCAATACCATATCCTGTGTTTTTTCTACGATTTCTGGTGGCGTTTTTGGGCGTCTTTGACGTGGATCGTCTTCAAGGCTTGAACGACCACGCTTAAATTAAGCAACTTACTTTCTACAGTAATAACTGAAGGCGAAGAGTCCTTATACACTTTTAACATTCGTTCATAAATTTTCTTTGTCTTTAAACCTTCCAAACATAAAAATGCAATCACTGTGCTATACTGGACTAATTCCGTAGTAAAAAATACTGTCACACTAGGGTGATTCGAAAAAAACTTTTTTTCTTATTTCAGATCTCAATAGTGCGCAAAAGTTGCCATTGGTATAGACTTGAAAAAAGCACTAATTATTATTTTTTTATTAATTTGTCTTCCGGTCGCGCAATGCCATCGAAGTTAGCAAAAATTGTGAAAAACCTTAATTTTTCAATTTTTTTTTAAACAGGCCAGATGGTTTTAATTGAGTTCCTATAACATGGATTAACTACTAAAAGTATGTAAAATCAATATAAATGCACTTATTATACATTTGTTTCATATCTTCCGGTCGCGCAACGTAATACAAAATGAGTAAAATTAGTAGTTTTTGCAAAATTTCAAAGTTTGACTGTTTAGTACAATTTAATCATACGACTTCTAGAGATGCTATAGTTTAATTCAATTACAATAATATATTTAAAATCCAAGCATCTAAGATACTTTTTGATATTCAAGTGGATTTAGGTCGCGCAGCTTCGGTAAAAACAGCAGACTACCGAGAGATGAGGCGAAAGTGACGAATGCCAGCGAAGCTCGCGCAGCCACAAATAGAGATACATGTGGGAAGACCTCTACAATGGAGTATTTGTCTTCTCCATTACAGCGAACTGCCATTCCGCCACCTTTTCCAACACTTAGATGAAAATACAACAGGCCCAATAGGATATTCCGGACCAATTGGAAAGGCCCTACCTGATTGTGAAAGACTACCATTTGTTGTTGATTTTAATCGTTGGCATCGCTGACCGGTGCAATAATGTAGTTCTAATATTGGTCTCTGGAACTGTGTCCACACAGTTTACTTGAAGCTACGGTCACCAGTTTAACGCATCTTTCAACTGCCTGTGTATGGCATGGCAAAGTATCTATACTCATAACAGGCTTGAAGTCATTGCTCACATACTGTTTTATCTCTTCATTAGTCAATGTTCTTAGCACTAGAGGGGAGTCAGTGTACTGGTGTTCCATTTGATAATTTCGTAATACTATTTAGCTTCAAAGTTTCAGTTTGGTGGTTTAAAGATTCTGATAGAGTCACTTTCAGATATTGTTTGCTTTTCCTTCATGATACGCCTAAAGCCCAGCTCTCGGATATGGTTTATGTCATCAGTTACCATAGCCAAAAGTAAATTTTTGGGATAGGCAAAGTAAGCATTCCGTTGTAAAACGGGATCAACAACTTGAAGAAGCTCTTCTGGTAAGTACCTTGAATATTCAATGATTTTGTAATCCTGTCTAGGCCCATCTGTGAATTTGTGGTTTATTTTTGTGGCAAACCACATAGGCATATTATAACATTTGAGAATGAATGTGACAATCTCTCTCTGATTTTCAGAAGGATTGGACACACTGATGTATAAACGCAAAACTCGGTTTGCAGTAGTAAGCCACCTTGAATGTGACGTTGGGATAGGATCACGTACCCACTGATACGTCTTCTGAACAATGTCCTGACTTGGTGACTTCTGATATCTTAAGCAAGTACAATTATTGGTGCTTGCTAAGAATACGCTTGTCAACTTTTGGAATCTCACAATCAAGAGGATTAAAATCAATAAGTGGTAGTCTTTCACAATCAGGTAGGGCCTTTCCAATTGGTCCGGAATATCCTATTGGGCCTGTTGTATTTTCACCTAAGTGTTGGAAAAGGTGGTGGAATGGCAGTTCGTTGTAATGGAGAAGACAAATACTCCATTGTAAACGTATCCCCACATGTATCTTTATTTGTGGCAGCGCGCGCTTCGCTGGCATTCGTCACTTTCGCCTCGTCTCTCGGTAGTCTGCTGTTTTTGACGAAGCTGCGCGACCGAATTCTACTTGAATACCAAAATTTATCTTATATTATGCTTGGATTTTAAATATATTATAGTAATTAAATTAAACTATACCATCTCTAAAAGTCGTATGATTAAATTGTACCAAATAGTCAAACTTTGAAATTTTGCAAAAACTACTAATTTTACTCATTTTGTATTTTGTTGCGCGACCGGAAGTTAGGAAACAAATGTATAATAAGTGCATTTATATTGATTTTACATACTTTTAGTAGTCAATTCATGGTATAGGAACGCAATGAAAACCATCTGGCCTGTTAAAAAAAATATATGAAAAATTAAGGATTTTCACAATTTTTGCTAACTTTGATGGCATTGCGCGGCCGGAAGACAAATTAATAAAAAAATAATAATTAGTGCTTTTTTCAAGTCTATACCAATGGCAACTTTTGCGCACTATAGCGATCTGAAATAAAAAAAAGTTCTTTTCGAACCACCCTACTGTGACACACCGATACTAAATGGCTTCTTAAAAAAATAACGAATTGACAGTTTGAAATGAAACTTCACGTACGTTCATATGAAGAGTGTACCAACAAAACAAAAAAAAATTAGGCTACTAGTAGCAACGCCCTCTCTTATCGAATCGCAAGACTTATTGAACAACCTAGTAGCAATAAACCTTTTCCGCATTTCCGTTTTTTTTTTTCATTTTTTTTTTTTCGCTAAAAAATGCTGACACAGTTTTCAAGTAGCAATTCTTTATGATTTATTAAAACGAAATATATTAAATCTTGACTTACAAATAGTAATCCACGTTTTTAATTTCGTCCTTTTAATTTGTCAAACGAATTTCTGGCCGCTACAGGGAACTTTAAAGGTATTCGAAATTTGTTCCGGCAGAATGTACGCTTGTAAAATATCTGTCAGGAAACAATCTCAAATATTTCGATCATGTACCTCTCAAACGCTGTGTAGTGTCCCTTTAAAATCTATATATTACGCAGTTTGAAACATTTCGAATAACTTTACATGCATATTACAAGACCAGACGTTTTCAAAAATATAATATTACACGAATTGAACAACAGCTATTCTTTTGCTAGTCTTTTGTCTCATGTATATGATGTATCTGTGTCTATTTACCATTGTATGAAATCAACAAATGAAAATAATAAAATACTAGTGTACGAAAAGGATGTCAAAGCACGATGTTAAAATACTTGCACATTATACAGGTATACGCCACCATCCGAAGGGGCAGAAGACATAGTAGAAGAAACATACCATCTGATACCTGAAACCATCCTTAACATTCCAAAGAAGAAACCGATTATGATAATAGGACATTGGAATGCAAAAATAGAAAAGACGAAAATAGATGACCATTTGAAAAGAACGATAACTGAGCATGGCTTAGGCTAGGGTTATAACCTAAAACCGGTTTTTTTACTCCGCAATAATCGGTTTTTCTGGTTGTTTGTTTGTCCCGGTTATAACCGGTCTTTTCATTTTTAAGTAATAACCGGTAAAAAACCAGATAAGTGGAAAAGATAATGAATTCAGAGAAAAAATGGGAAAATTTTTCGCCGCTCGCACGCGAACGAACAAGTTTAAGCTGACTGAAACCGACTTGACAACACTGATGACTGATATCGATTCGAATGGAGTAGGTATCGCAAAGTAAAGAGCAATGTAATTGTAAAATACTGGGTATTGGCTATTGACTAAAAAAAACTAAAACCGGTTTTTGGAATAACCGGTTTTTTGACACGTTATAACCACCAGGTTAAACCGTAGGTAAAGAAAAACCGGCATAACCGAAAACCGGTGTTTTATCAACAACCGCCATCCCTAGCTTAGGCGACTGAAATGACAAGGATGAACAGCTCCTTCAGTTCAGATATTAATAAACTAAACACAATGTTTAAAGATCATCCGCAAAGATTATGAACATGTTCGTCTGGAGAACGCTACAAAAACCAAATAGATTATATTCCTATTACTAAGCAATTAAGAAGCCCAGTAATCAATGTGAAGACAAAACCAGCTGCAGACTCTAGTTCCTACCACAAAATGTTACAAGGAGAATTTCACGTTAAGCTACACAATAGTTACAAATACAAAACAAAAATGGGTCCCAAAATACTCAGAAAATTTTACACAATCATTAGCAAAAGCTGACCTATCAGTGATTACAGAAGACCCTGAACAAACGTGGTCAATGTGTAAAGAAGTGGATCACTGAAGTTATCAACAACACAAATCCCAAAACAAAAATGGATAGAAAAAATCCATTGGATAACTGAAGAGACTTTCAATATTATAGAAGAAACAAGAAAACTTAGTAGCGGCCAGCGTCACATCAAATTCAGTACTGAATGAAATAGATATGAACATCATAAATACAACTACATATATAACACTTATGCAAAAGAGACAAAAATAATTATATTAAAAATATAAATGTGCACTACTAGAAGAACATACTGACCACCTAGCATCGAGAGAGCATTTCTCAAAAGTCAAATATCTATCGAGATAATTTAAACTGCAGATATAGATCATCAAAGATAATAAATAGTGGAGATACCATAACAAACCCAGAAGGCAGATAACAATACATAGAAAAGCAGTTATACAAAAAAAAACACAACTTAGAAATAATTGATGCGATTCTTCTTAATCATGATGTGCCTCATCCTTTAAGGACATTGGCAATCATCATGGTCCGTTTTACTCTGTCTGCAGCGGTTATGAAGAGTTGTATTGTTACAATTCAAAGTTTTATTTCCGAGGAGATAATCTTTTAATGAGACCTAGTTTCTAGTGACGCCTTCGTGGTTTCTATTTCTTGTAAACCATAGGAATGTTCGATGAAAGAAGACTAAAGGGGAGATCTAAAATTTGCATCTTACTACCCGTCTATTCAACGTGGCAAAATTCCAACGAAAAGTAGGTCTCGATACTCATACAGGAGTAAAACTAATACAAAGGTATGTCGTCGTGAAACGAAAATGAGAGGTGTATCTTGGTACTGGGAGTTGTTACCCCCGATGATGGGGTTGATTTTTTAAAACACTTTTTAGCAGAATATCTTTATTTAGAACACTTAATACGACAGTAACTAGTTGGTGGACAACGTATCTGATCTAACCACGTCGCTGTCTGAATATGAATAATCTCTTCTTTACTTTCTCCGTATCTATAAATAAATCGTAATTATTTTGTTATGATTGACTACACCTGAATGTGACCGCGAAAATACTAATAGTAACATAATTGCTGACTCCGTTGTTTTCCAAACGAGTGGCCTACATTGCAAAAGCAATGTCACCCATTTACGTAATGTAAACAGTACATATAAATAATAATCATCAGATATTTTATATATGGATATCTCTGAACAAACTAAAATAAACCGAGCCCACTAGGATAGTGACGGATGCCGTAGCGATATCTGCTTACAATAAATAAAAGTTTTATTTCCGAAGAAATGAACTTATAGTGAGACCTATTTTCTGGTTACAACTTCATGGTAGTTACTTGTAAACCATACGAATGTTGAACTAAAAGGACTAAAGAGAAGATCTAAAATTTGCATCTTACTACCCGTCTATTCAACGTGGCAAAATTTCAACGAAAAGTAGGTCTCGATACTCAGATAGGAGTAAAACGAATACAGAAGGATGTCGTCGTGAAACAAAAACAAGAAGTGTCATAAACAAGCTTACTAGTTTCATTCTTATTAAAATTCATCATCGAATCAATTTCAAAATTTCATTATAGGTCCAATGCCGCGCACTCATTTTTTAACAAGTTAATATTACTTTTTCACTAAACACCAACCTGAGACTAGTCTCAGCTTTTCTGACAAAGTACGAAGACGAGAGATTAGATCTCGAGACCATAAATAAGCATGTCCACTTGTGATAAGCGTAGTCTCAGCGACAAGTCACAGCTTGTTTCGGAGAGTCCTCTCAGACCCATATACAATTTGTGAGTGAAGTCTCGAGGCTGCTCTCGAGACTATTTTGTCTCAAATGTACACTTATCTTCACATCATGATCATCTATTTCTGTGTTCTGTAAAGTTTTGCGCCTTCTGTCGAAGGCTTTCTCAGAGGCGACGATAAAAAAGTTAAAATTCAGAAAGGCATGTAGGGTAAATGGAATAACAGTTGAGATACTCAAGGAAATTAGAGAAAAAGGTATTGAAATAATGATGGTTTCGCCTTTATTTCCTGTATTATCATTAGACCATTATTTATTATTGCTCCGAAATATTTCCAGTTTTCATAAAATTTAAACACAAAAATAATCAAACCAAATAATAAATTTTTTTTTTTATTAGAAATAACCCGCATCAACCATAAAAGGTTATTAGAGGTGGTACAATGATACATATTAATTTGATACAAAATATAAACTATTTTACAAAGTTTTTTTACACAGTTTTTACAAAGTTGATTTTAATTTATGATTGTTCTGAAACGTAGTACTCATATTTGGTTATATAATTTAGTTTCCTTTAAAAACCTAATGATTTTGTCACAATCCGCACTGTTTAACGCACACTTTATATCACATGGTAGTCCAGTAGCTTGTCTTTGCAGATGATATAATGGACAGTCTATAACAATGTGACCTACAGTTATATTGGCGTCACAGGCGTAGCACATTTATTGATTTTTTTAATTGAGGTTTTTTTGGGAAACATCTGTATCTTCGGAGTTATCACCTTCAGTTTTATCTAGATTTAGTTGACGACGAATTTTCTTCCTTATTCGTGTAATTCTAGATTTAATGCGTCTCTCTTCAAGTTTGGGGTAGATTTCTGTTAGCATTGCCAACAGTGCTGTTATGTTTTTCGTGTATTCTTGTGCGATACTTAATGGATTGGGGGAACCGTGTGCATTATCCAGAAAGCTGACTATCTCTGTATAGTTTAATTCAAACAGGGTTAAAGCTTTATGAATAAATTCCTTTGCAGGTTGGATAAGTGATTCAGTAGAAACTGTTTCTCCAGTTTTTGTATCAGATTTAGTGACTCTTGGCTTTTTTTTTATCTTGCTTTAGGTTTTGTAAAATCTATTTCTGTGTTTTCTACCGGTGGTGTATCAAGTGGAGACGATATTTCAGAATGAGAACTTTTCGGTATAGTAATTTCTATAGGGAGTTCTTGGGAGTCTATTACTTCACCAGTGTTTTCTGTTTGATTCTGGACAGAGTGATTTTTGTCTTCAGCTGTTGCATTATAATAGAGTCTTGGTCAGTTTGGAATGTAGGTATGGACGGGTTTGACTGGATGGCCGTATAGGTACATGTTGAGGCGATATGACCAGATTGATGACAGAGATAGCAAGTGAGTCCATCAGAAAGAAAGATTCGGTAAGATGTATAATCGAAGTCAATGAGAATTGATTCAGGAATAACAAGATTGTCGTTAGGTGTATAGTACACCTGCCTACGAAAGCTTAATACGTGACTATATTGAGGATCTTGAATTCCCGCTCTTAAGAAAGACATCGGTGAAAGAAGATGAAAGCCCTTCTCGGCAAGATATATTTCGAGGATGTGATGAGGAATAGACGGACCGACACTAGACAGCAGTAACCTATTAGCAGGAGTGACTAGTCTTCTTGCTCTGATAACATTATCTCCTATTTTTATACCTTCGTAGTCTGTTAAAAAAGTGTCAACAACTTCTTTGCTGGAAAGGTAGATGCAGATTCTGTCGTTAGAAATTCGTGATGAAAAAAGTATATTTTTGGGTTGTACTAGTGATCCTATTGCTGTAACGTAGTCTTCTAATTTTAGTGTGTCTACTGCTGGGATAATAACGGCTTGTAGTTTCGAAGGGAATGTAGCTGCTTTCTGTTGGGTAATTGTAGAGTAAGATGGTGTTTGTTGGTCGGGTAACATTGGAGGACCCCTGTAATCAGAAGTACCAGCCATCGGATAAAATTGTTAAATACTTTTTATTTTAATTTTCTAATTTCGTTTCATTATATTGTAATTGGGTCAGTACGACTCTGTCAATTACAAAGTATCTAACTTATCGAAGATAAGCCAAAAAACAAGTTTTTGTTAAACACCTTTGAATTTACGAAACTGTATGACTGGATTGAAATTCTATAAGATTTTGATGAGACCGTAAATATATTGATAAAAGTACTTACGGCAATCAAATCACAACTAATAACTAAACTACTGGTTATGTTTCTTATAATTAATTTAAAGATTTACTATGGTAAAGCGATGAAAAACTTCGAGACTAAATTTAGGTGTACTTAATCAACTAGGTTCAGGACCGCACTCAAATAATGAATTGATCAAAAATATATAAATAAAGTTTCGTTTCCTCGGGTATATTATAAAAACTAGGATTGCATCTCTGAACATATTTACCCACACAATATTGGCTTCTGCTCATTGATTCTGATTCTCTGTATTTGACTCAAATTTAATTTTTATACAGCTCTCTTGAGTACGCTGATTAGAGACGATAACAAAGACTATGCTGCTTTATTCTTTTTTTATTGAAACATACGTGCCTGGCTGGGAAACATACAACATAGGCGTAGATAAATGGAGATGGAAAAGTATTATTGTATTGTACATTTTTAGACTCTGTTAAATATACAGAGAGGTTCAAAATTATGGAATAAATCCATTCTTTCGATTTAGACTACTCTAGATTTTAGACTTTCGATTTTCGAATAGGCCACTTTGGAAAAAATCCCACGACAGGTCGATTATTATTTTTAAATTATGATTTTTTGACATTTATATGCCATAATAGTGACGTCATCCATTTGGCCGTGATGACATAATCGATCATATTTGTAAATGGGAGTAGGGGTGGTGTGGGAGCTCATTTGAAAGGTTATTCAATGTTCTATTTAGTAATATGAATATTAACATCATTATTTTACAGGGTGGCCAAAAAAAATTTAATCAAAATAACTGAGGCAAAAGAAGAATATATATAATGTATTCAACTCGAAATGCATTTTACTGCTGTCAGAAATAATAATAAATGTTTAATATTTGATAAATAAACATTGCTTTTCGCTTAAATTAAATGTTAAAGAGCCACACACCTGCCTTTTGATAGTTTCAATGCAAAGGTATGATAATACAAAAATAAAAGAAAAGCAATTTTTAAAAAGTAGTAACTATATAGTAGTAAAGTAGTAGTAAGTATTCGTAAAGTTGCAATAGACACAATCGTTTTACTGCAAAAATAAATAGACCTGAACACTAAAAGGGCAATTAATCACACTAGAGGTGAAATTCCTAAAAAAAAATTAAAGGCAATGTGAAACAGACGATACTGTGAGAAGAATAAGCATTAGAAATTTGAAATAGCTACGGAAATAGAATAAAAGCGTGGAAAGTGAAAATAAATAAGTAACAAAAGTTATATACATCTAACTTAAGTAAATAAAAAGGTACGGTAGATAATTCCAACAACTGTTATGGGTAAAAAGAATGTGTGTGTGTGTACTTTGTACGCACGTAAGAAGTTATACTTCTATTACATATTATGTGATTTTAACGAAATTGATATAATGTACTTTAAACAATATATTTATATTTTATTTAAATATTAAACTAATTTTAATACTTACTACTTTCCAAAAATTTTTTATAAGACAATACCAAACATTTAAAAAAAAATAAAAGAATAAAACGCACACAAACACATTGACAAATGCCACAAAGAAAAAATGATTTCTGAACGATAATAATTGTTGTCAAAAATTTTAAATACGCATTTTCTGAAAAAAAAATTATATAATAAATATACTTACAATCATAAAATGCATAAAAAAAATTAAAAAAAAAATAAAAACTGCATCGGGATTGGAACCCGCGAATTTGGGGACGCTTTGATTCGTAATCGAAGCCTAGACTCACTCATCCAATTACTCATTATTTGTCATGTGGAAAAATACGGAACTGAACGTTTTACTGTTTGACAGTTATTCTGAATTTAAATCAAATTATGTAGTTTGATTTTTGTGGAAGAAAATATTAAAATATAACAAAACAGTAAGAAAACAATATATTAGATGAAGATTGGTAGAACTTTTGTTGGTAATCAAATTAAGCATGTAAATCAAAACATTATATACCAACTAGATAAATAAATCTACGCCAAAAAATCATAATTTAAAAAAGGTAGTATAACTATTAACTAACTTTTGTTTGTTGTTTCTTTTCACACAAATTTCAAAACGCAACAACCATAAATAATCAAACCACAGCTTTGCCACAGCCGATATATTGAATAATTTTTGACATGTCATTTGAACATCCAATCAGAACAAAGTTATAATGCGCATGCGCCCGGATCGTAAAGAAGTATAACTTCAAAAAACATATGCAAAAATCTTTCATTTGACTAATCTTTTTAATACTTGTTGTGTCTCTTCGAATACAGAATATTTGCAAAATTTAAATTTAGGTATTTAAATCCCCAATCCTTCAATAAAACGACGCTCATGGTTACCTCTAACACTCTATCGATTGGAGCAATTTTCGTAAGGGTCACTTTACGTGAATTACCTTTAGAAAGTTTATGTTCTTTAAGGTAGGAGTATTATATTCAAGAATCTTTTAAAGTCTTGTATTTTCAAGAATCTTTAAGTTGTTTGAAGAGTGTAGTGATCATTTGGTGGGTTTATATCTACATTATATTATTTGTATGTCAAAAAACTAAGGAAAATATTAAAGAAAGACAACTAGCCGCAATAAAAATTTACCTACAGGATTGATTTAACGAAAGTGGTAAAAAAAATAAAATAGAAAAAACATGAGAAAGAAAAAACATGAGAAAGGAAAAATATGAAAAAGAAAAAAACATATTTTAAGATTACATGTATCCGAGATGAAAGCAATCAAATATACCAACATCATTAGATATACAGTCGTGTTTGCGCAGTCAATATGGAAGGAAGGACAAATATTAATTCTTTTTTAACAGAAGTAAGCCAAACAAAAAGACCAAACATATGTTTGGTGAGCGAGTGAGTTGTCATCTAAACTCTGCCAGGTAAGGTCCTACCTACAAATTTTCCAACCAATATGGTTGATGTCATGTGATGCCAGGGGTTAATCTGGAAATATTTTTAACATCCTTTAAAATCGGATAATATAATGTAACCTCAACTGTTTAAAAACAACTCAAGGATTTTTACCCGTATATTTTGATGGCTTAAAGCAATGTAAACCTATGATAAAACTGAAGATGGAATATTGATTCCGAAAACGTTTTGTTGTGATATAGCTCTTTTTGGGGATTTTAAATATACCTTTTACAAGATAAGGTTTTTATTTTTTTGTGATTTATGGTATACAGCCAGTTACAGGAATTTTTCCTTGTGATATTTTTATCTTTCTAGTTCTCTTTCGAGTTCTCATATTTGTATAAGAGAAAAGACTTAAAGACTCGAACAAATGCCTTTTGCCTTTCTAATAAAAATTTCAACATCATTAAGGTCCCATCCATCCGGTGTTCAAATAAGTTTCCATGTAAAACCCAATTCCAACGAAGCGTTTGAAGCGCGTGTTGAAGCGGTGTACCAATATAAACGTCGGCAAGGACATATATAAAATGTATAATAGTGAAAAGGAAAGAGAGCAGAGCTTGCACCGCAGAGTACTGTAAAAGTAATAAATATTTACTTTTATGATAAAATCAGTCGGACGATATCCCAAGAATATCAAGGTACAGCGCCAGTGTGTACAATGTACAATGATAAAAATCTTAACACAACATAGTCAGACCACTACATATTAAAATTACCACTGCACTGATCGTATCAGCTCCCTAGCTCAGTCGAAAGGGGGACGCTTTAGCACCTGTATGTTAAATTTCGTTGAACCGTGTCATTTTATCGACAAATGATGGGAAAAAGAGTCACGCTCTTCAGAACAATAAAATAGGGTACAAAAGTAATAAATTAGAGTTTGGTTTTACCTTACGGATCATAAATATAAATTTTGAGAGAAATTTCGCTGTTTCCCGTTGCGTCGAATCTATCTCACGTTGCGTTGAATTCCGTCTTCAGTTTTTATCTTTTTCTGGTACATTTTTCTATTTCACTCAACCAGCTCCAACGTTCCGCCGGATTCCGTTTTGATGTATATGTATATATAAACTATTAAACTCTTAAAGTCTCCTTTATACAAAATCCAACAATTTATTTTTAAAATGAGCTCATTAAAAGAGAAATTTCCCCTTCGCTTGATGGACGGCGGATTTTTCACAGATGGTAGACACAGGATATCGCGCTACATTTTTTCTCTACTCGACGCCATAGCCCCATAGCTCTTCGGCTGAATGCAAGCTTAATGATGTTTTTAGGAGCGAAATGTAAAAGAATGGCTACGCTAATTTGCGGTGTTCACTGACTCTGTACTTCATAAGGATAAAATGGGTTTTTGCGTGGCAGTAAGGGGTAAGGCAGCGTCTACCAACGCTACAAAAGATGGTGAAATAGTTTACCCTTCAGCGGGTGCGCTTTAAAAATTTTCTGCTATCACGCGTGCGGACTTTCAGTCCTCGTATTATTTTGACTTTAAATTATAGAGTACTCAATAATTTTTAAATAATTGGTTATGTAGATATTTTACAGTATATTAATTTAAGTTTTACATGTGTATATATCCATGCCCCACATATGCGCTCATAACGTTCGCCGCTAAGTAAAAGATCAAGGCGCGAGACGGGAGAGGAGAGTCGAATATTACCATCAGCAGCAGAAAGACGTGTTTGTGCCTAGTAACAAAAGCTAACCATAGTTTTGTAAGTGTTATCAATAAACATATTCACAAATTCACTATAAACGTATTACTAAGACGAAGGCGTGTAGATCTAATAGAAGACGACGACGAAATAAGGAAAAATCTAAAGACCTACAGTTATTAATATAATTAGTTTCAATAACAACCAGTTATTAACAAAAAATAACTAAGTTATTTACTCAGCAGGTACCAAGTAGCATGTTACTATTCATGACACACTTGTGGCATTTGTCAGAAAATGATGCTAAAGATGTGAACTTTTTATACATTTTTTCCAAATGAAGACTACTACAGTACAGCTTTCATTTAATAAAACTTTCCCTCGTCTTTCTTTGACTTTTCCAAGAACTGTTTATAGATCAAAGTTAGGATAAATAAAATAATTATCATCATCATCATCATCTTCAGCTCGATACTTCTTTGTGGATCTTGGCCTGCTCTAAGTTTCATCGCCATTACGTTCAGTTTCTGGCAATCTGTTGCCATCTTCTGATTTTTAATATCCCTAAGTTATTCTTAACGCTATCTAACCACCCAATTCACTGTGGGCTGCTGCTTTTTCTTCCTAAAGGTGTACCTGTAGTTAGTTTTGTAGCAATCCTGTTTTCTGCTATTCGTATACTTTGCCCAGTCTATGTAAGTTGCTGTGTTTTGAAAAACGTTAGGATTTCTGGCTCATTAAAGAGTTGGTATAATTCGAAGTTAGATAATAGTAATTTAATATTATTATATAATATTATTATACATATAACATTTCCAAAAGTATTTCATCCTTTTTCGTTAGAGTCCATGTTTCTGCCCCATATGTGGGGATCGGCCTCAGCCGTGTTTTGTATACGTACAATCATTTTAGTCCTTCTATGGATGTTCATTCAGTGGAATTGTCTTGGAGCCAATAGTATACCCTATTTGTAAGACTTATTCGTTTTTTTATTTCAACGCTTGTTTTGTTGATAGTAGTCACTAGTAGGGAGCCAAGGTATGTGAGCTGTCAACACGTTCAAAGATATGACTTTCAAAGACTGTTTTCCGTTCCTTGTTTGCTATAAGGTCCTTAGTAGAGATTGCATTTGCTGGATCCAGCATCCAGCAATCCAGATGGATCCAGCGCTTTTTTTTACATGCTGGATCCAGCAAACGGTGCTGGATCCAGCAGCGCGGATCCGTAAACATGTCAAATTCGAAATAAGTTATTTAATGTCTTCATTAGCAACTTTAATCAAAGCCGTGAGTCGGCAACTTGCCATTCTATCGCGCTGGCAGTAGCTCAGTATGCTGGAAAGTTTCTATAGCTTGAAAGTTTGCATCGATAAAGCGTTGATATACATTGATTTTGCGATAAAATTCTCTGCTGGCGAGTAGTCAATAATCAATGAGTTAATCTCCATTTTTAACCGGCTGTAGAAGCTCTTTGCAGAATAGAAGAGTCCACTTTGATAACGGCCGACACAACCATGAAATTTGTCTTAGACAAACTAAATAGCCAGAACTCTACCCTTAATGCCAATCTATATGAAGCACTACGCAACAGAATCACGGAACGGCGCCTCTGACATTACAGGTAAATTAGTGCATTTACAAAATCAAAAAAAAAGTATGACGAAGGACTAAACAAACCTGGTTACTTCCCCAAGCCGAAAAAGAATGAAATGCGATAAGAGATGAAAAATTTGTTGATTGGTATAAATAAACAAGTAACTGTGGAACCAGTGCAAGAGATAATGGAAGAAGAGTGCCAACTAATGCGGAGCCCGTGAATTTTACTTTGGAACAAGAACTTGAGATTGAATTGAAACGAGAAATAAAAACATTTATAGCCAAAGAAACTGGTTCACAAAAAGATTACGAAAAGAGTTGAGATTTCTGAGCTTCACCGATGAGGCATAAGGATGCTGAAATAGCTATATGGAGATGGTGGTCCAACTCTGAATCATTTTACGTTTTATCATTAACGAAAAGGTTTTGGAAAAGGAATTGGCGGTTTATGAGACCAAAGGAGTAAAAACGATCGTTTGTCAATGGTCTATGACTATTTGATGAATTTAAAACCAACCAGCACCGAGGCCGGAAGGATTTTCTGTGCCAAGTAGGTAAGGTCTATGTTTTTAAGGTATCACTTTCAAAAAATTAAATAATTCAGGTTTCTGTTGTTTAGAAATTTAGCATACAGACAAAAAAAACATTAAAACCGTGTTTTTATTTTGATTCCACATTTTGCTGGATCCGCGCTGGATCCAGCTGGATTCAGGCCAATCTTGCAATAATCCAGCTGGATTGAAAATGCTGCTGGATTGCAATCCCTAGTCCTTAGTAACGAACATGTAATTGGATTTGTCTTGATGATTGATGACTAATCCGACCGACCTGTGAAATATTAAACAATATCTCGCTGTCTCAACGTCATTAGCTTATGCTAAAATTTGTATTGATTTATTTAGTATTTTGTATTTTGACAGCGAAACCCGATTTGGGATTCGAAACGTTAATAAAATCATTTTTTTTTTGGTAAAATTGTGGCTTATTTCCATTAAAAATAACTGATTATAAAAATGCCACAAGGAAATAGCCTCAGAACAACATGTATTGATTTAGTTCAAATAGTATTGCCGTTTCAAATTCATGGGTCTTAGACTGTCCTTTCTTAAGCAATATTAAATTGTCTAAGTCCATCCTGTATATCAAAAGTTTTAGAATTCTCTCCTTGTAGCCTAACACTGACTTTTAGGTTAGACATTATCATTCTCGTTATTGTAATAAATTTTTCTAATACATTCTAAAATACCTTGGAATTACATTGTCAAGTTGCGGAGACCTGGACAAAGAAGTGAGAAATCGAGTACAAAAAGCAAATAGACTGGCAAGATGCCTTAATAACACTATCTGGCGAAACCGACAAATTAACACTGAGATGAAGTCAAGAATTTATAAAGCCAGTGTAAGGCCAATAATGACATATGCATCAGAAACAAGACCCGATACAGCCACAACACAAAGACTACTGGAGACGGCAGAGATGAGAGTACTGAGACGAATTACAGGAAATACAATGAGAGATCGAAAGAGGAGTGAAGATATTAGAAGACAATGTAACGTACAGTGTATAAACGAATGAACACTAAATAGAAAAAGAGAATGGAATAACCACGTAACTAAAATGGGGGAGACACGTGGGGTCAAAATAGCAAGAGATAAATCACCAATCGGTAAAAGAAGTATCGGCCGTCGGCGCAAAAGATGGAGCGACAACCTTTCACAGAGGGATCTATGAACAAGCAGAATTGCTTAAAAAGAGGAAAAAGAAGAAGATAATAAGTTTTTCTGGTACACCAAACTCATACATTGATTGGTATAGTACTGTTCTCTTGACACTGTCGTATGCGGTCTTGGAGTAGACAAATAGGTGATGGGTTTCAATGTTACATTCTAATATTTTCTCGAGGATATCCCTTATTGAATGAACCTGGTCAATTGTTGATTTTTCTGGAGTAAATATAGCCTTATATTTACTAATTACGCTCATTGTGCTTCTCATAGGGAATATTTGCTTTAATATAACATACCTGTACCTTCAATGGACGAACCAACACATACCATAACTAGAGTACCTACATTGAGTAAAACTTTCGTATCAAAATGTCTTAACCCTCTTCAACAAGTCTACCTGGAAAAAGTTTTCTAGTTTCCCTCATTTCCGCATGCATTGAATGAAGACGGGACGACACGATTTTTAATTAGCTCAGATAATGTTACCGTGAACATAACTTATCAACCACAGGATGATTTTTTTTCTTTGCAATACTAAGTTGCTTATTCGTGGTACCAAAATTTCCGCAGTTAAAGATGGAGTTTATTCAATACAGCAGTAACATTATACTTTTTGAAAGTAAGCACATAGTTTTAATATTCTTGAGGAAGTGAAAACATGATATGTCAAAATGTGTAAAATGTATTTAGTTCCTTAGCTAAGTGCTTTTGACAAAATTGTTATCATCGGAGGTAATGGTCGAAAGAAGGTAAAGAAGTACCAATAGTTAAGGTTATGTGCATGAGCAACTTAATAGTATCTAGTTGTATGACTATAATAGTATATATAATCATGTATGCACTATGTGCACGGTAGTTGTCTTCCTTCTTCTTCTTCAGGTGCCATCTCCGCTACGGAGGTTGGCAATCATCATAGATATTTTAATTTTTGAGGCAGTAGCTCTAAATAGTTGTTTTGAGCTGCATCCAAACCATTCTCTGAGGTTCTTCAGCCATGAAATTCGTCTTCTGCCGATGCCTCTTCTGCCATATATCTTTCCCTGCATTATTAGTCGCAGGATGCCATACTTCTCGCCCCGCATCACATGTCCGAGATACTGTAGTTTTCTTCCTTTAGTTGTAAGTTCAACTTCTTTCTCTTTACCTGTCCTTCTCAGTACGTCTTTGTTCGTAACTCTATCTACCCAGGAAACCCTCATAATTCTTCTATAGGTCCACATTTCAAAGGCGTTAAGTCGTCTCATTGTCTCTACATTTAACGTCCATGATTCCAGTCCATAGTATAGTACACTATATACGTAACATTTTGTTAGGCGTACTTTAAGAGTTAATGTTAAATCTTTGCTACATAGGACCTTTTTCATTTTCATAAAATTAGAACGTGCTTTCTCGATTCTGACTTTGATTTCTGCAGAGTAGTCATTATTTTCGGTTATAAGTGTTCCTAGGTAAGTGTACTTTTTTACTCTTTCGATCTGCTGGCCTTCTACTATCAAGATTTCGTTAGTATTATGGTTGTTTTTACTAATTTTCATAAACTTCGTCTTTTTGATATTGAAAGAGAGTCCGTACTCCCTACTCTACACCTTACTATTTTACTCATGAGTATTTGCAGGTTTTGTAAACGATCGGCTATTATTACTGTATCATCTGCATATCTGATGTTGTTAACTAAGACTCCATTTGCTCTTATGCCGACTGTTTAATTTTCCAGAGTTTCTCGCATTACAAGCTGTTGTCTTCTATACAAGCCTTAACAGAAAAAACTGGCAAAACGTTACAAACACATTATAACTTTTTTCATGGTGTGGATATATCACCAAACCATGGTGACCGAGGAGAAACAGCTGAAAAGATTAGCTCCACTTCCAAAAGAATTTCAGCGCATTTTGTGGCTAAATATGTACGTACTCGTATCCTAACCCACTCCGAGAATCTAATGTCCCGTGTATACTTTATTTCACGTTAAGAATAGAACATTGCGAAGTAGGGATGGCGGTTGTTGACAAAACACCGGTTTTCGGTTATACCGGTTTTTTTTTACCTATGGTTTAACCTGGTGATTATAACCGGTCAAAAAAACTGGTTATTCCAAAAACTGGTTTTAGGTTTTTTTAGTCAATAGGCAATACCCAGTAGGCTACAATTACATTGCTCTTTACTTTGCGATACTCCATTCGAATCGATATCAGTCATCAGTGTTTTCAAGTCGGTTTCAGTCAGCTTAAACTTGTTCGTTCGCGTGCGAGCGGCGAAAAATTTTCCCATTTTTTCTCTGAATTCATTATTTTCTCCACTTATCCGGTTGCTCACCGGTTATTACTTAAAAATGAAAAAACCGGTTATAACCTGGACAAACAAACAACCGGAAAAACCGATTATTGCGGAGTAAAAAAAACGGTTTTAGGTTATAACCGGTAGGTTTTTCCCATCCCTATAGCGAAGAAGCGCGCCGCTGCCACGCCGTACTGATTGAAATGGATCGTATATCGGCAGTCGAGTAGCTACCCGTGCCTGAGAGGTTTGTCAACAATGATCTCCATAAGCGTAACGTTCTATTCTTAACGTGAAATAAAGTATAGGTGGGATTTACTTTGTTGTATGTGTGTGAGTGTGTGTATGCAACTAAAAGCTAAATGTATGATGTAAGTATACTGTACGTAATTTAGGGAAACTACAGAGGTAGTTTTCTATCAACCTTATACAGATGGAGCATGAAGTTATTAAAAAATTGTACCTTTGATCCGGTGAGACCTGTGAGAACGATTTGCGGTATAGCTCAACTTTCGTGTATCTGTTTTTGCACAGAAATTACATTTAATACAATCACATTTAAGAGTATTCGTTTTGCACATATTAGCAACCAATAAATCAAACAATACATTTTGTACTCACTTTGTAATATAATGAACTAATACAGAGACACGGTTCCCAAATGAAATATACCAAAATAAAAAAAGAAGAAAATCGCTACAATTGTTAGACATTCGTCTTCTCAACAAGCTCCAACTTTTTCAATCACGTTTTTCGTGTGTATGAGGTGAAAGGGCAAAACTGACACGCTCTCTTTGTTTTTAACAAGGCAGTAGTGGTCCGTAAGGAACATTTAGGAAATATTTAATATATTTATATAATCTCGAGTACAAACGCATCTGATAATAAAAATATAATCTTTAAAATTATCTTGAATTTATCATATCGGTGTTTGCTATGGTTAATAAAACTAAATATTTGGGAGTTTCTAGGTTTAACCGGTGATTGAAACATTAATATGGTTTAACCCCCAATATATCAATCAACGGTTTAACCCAAAGAAAAAAAACTAAAACACTTTCTATGTATTTACAATGTATCTTTTCAATACAATATATGGTTCTTTTCTGGTTACTCAGAAAAAATAAATGTAATATTAATTTATATATTGTTATGATCTGCTTCTTATTAATTTTATATTAATTATTATTTACTTGATTAATTATTTAATTGTCGCAAATCATACATAAAAAAATGAATAAAAAATCTCAGGGTGCCTTTTTATAATATTAAAAAAATGTCTAAATTATCTTACGTTATACTTATCTTCTCTCGTGGTTTCAGTATCTCTTAGTTGATCCTAATCGGGATAAAATAGGAAAAAGAAATAAAGCAAAATATAAAATAAACATACAGAATTGTCTTTTATTTATCAAAATCAATACTCTAAAAATCTATCAAATCTAAAACCTGTGGACACAGATGTCCGAATGAAATTTTTACCCCTTAAATTTATTATAGTTAAAAAAAACAGTTTATCGGTTTGTTCCCGATGACTTTGGTAAAACAAAATTAAACAAAACAAATTTATGTATTCGCAATATTACCTATATTTCCTATTTACTTTTTGAAATATTGGAATTTTAATTCATACGCTTTTTACTCAAAATTTTAGTTTCCGAACATAAAAATATCTTTCACATAAGTTGACTGACCTTTTGCTTCACTCACTCTGATGTCTTCTCGTGACCCAAAACAGCTCTCACTCCTTGACTATGTTAAAGGCTACTCATCAAAGCCCTCTCCGCTCTCCAGCTTCAAAACTATCAGCATACCAGCACCAATTCTCCAACGAGCCAAAGCCTCTTTTGACCAGTACTCGATTCACACAAACTCCAAAAATTCTCTGCTCTCCTTCTCACAATAATACAGAACCAAAGAGGTATTTCGTCTCAATTTGATCTGTCTCTCGTTCCACTTTTCAGCACTATTCTCCACTATCAAACAACCACTAGTACTTGCTAACTACTTATCCACAAAAACGTCGAATTGCTCCTCAGCGATGCCAATAACATAATGCCTTCTTTTTCAAATTCACTCAACATTCAAACCACTTTTCCCCTTCCAACTTGCCAAGAATCAGAAACATTTCTCTTTTCCATTCGACAAACAAACAGTCATTTTCAAAATTATTCCAACCATCCTAATTACTTTCGCGGAACCCTACAACATTTACTCGGGTTGAAACAAAGATATTAAAATTCCAAACTTTCTTTTAAACCATTTTTCTAGAAAATGATAATTACCTCTAACTGTAGATTCTATAGTTCCCGTAATAAACAATCTTTTAAGATTTTAAAACTAAATACATCATCCTTTTCACTTTAATTATTCACAAAAGTCTTTAATGGTTCATCGGAAATCTCATTAAAAGTGAAATCTACTTACATCAAAACTAAATTCTAATAAATATTTACAGATCAATATACAGGGTGTATCAAATTTATGTACCCGCGTTATTTAAAAAAAAATTAATTTAATTTTCATTTTGTCTTTGATTGATAAATTGAAAACACAATAACATCCCCGCCTTGTTTTGAGATAAAATCAGTATTAATAAGTGCAACAAAAAAATGATTTTTTCTCGACAACAACACTTTTTTATTGTGTCAAAATATTGAGTCCCACCTGAAAAACAATTGCTTTCTTTTTCCCAGTGTCTGTACTTAGATGGGATATGGTAAGTTTTCGATCGAAAATTTCCTAAGTCTTTAGTCTCAAATGAATTTTCATACTTTTTGGCTACTCTGTTTTCTTCATTTATTAAATTTTCACATTCCCTCAATATTACACGCAGTTCCTTCTCCTTTTCTTCTCCACATATCAATTTTATTTCTTCTTTTTTCTTTCTTAATCTCTCAGCTTTGTTTAACTTATCCACATACCTTCTCTCATCACGATCTTGACATTTATCTTTATCCTCTTCGTCTTCATAGGAATATTCCCTCCATGATTTAAAATCATACCAAAACGAATAAAAGTGTTCCACCTCTTCCTTTGTCGAATTTTCAGTTCCTAATTTGGGCACCCGTGTTTTTTCAGACCATCGGGAGTTTAAGACAAAATAATACATAAACGCTTTATAAAAGTCTTTTTTATATCACTAGTACAAGGTAGATCGTTGTCGAATTGTGGATCAACAGAATCGTACGCTCTTCTCCTACTTATATTTCCTAGAGTTTCATAAACCATTGTTATACAGGTAAAATAGTCATCATCTGTTTTGATTTCTTCCCCTAGCGCTTTACGTTTGTCAGGATGTTGCTTTAAGACTTTCTTCCTGTAGGCAGTTTTGATAATGTCATCTGTTGCTTTGTATCTTATATTTGGAATACCTAGGAGTTTGTAATGATCTTGTGACTTCCATTCTTTAGGGTCTAAACTTCTCAAATATTCTACATCGTCTTCATAGTCCACGTTTTCTTGAGTTACTTCTTCCTCTTTGTCCTCTTTTGGAATATCAACTTCTAGTTCGATTAAGGGATGTTGCACAAAACGAAGTTCAGGTTCTCCTCCGCCTACATTTTCGTAAATAAAATATTATCTCAGCGCGACTGCTGTGCAAGCAAATACCACTTTTTTCAATTCTGGCTTCTCCCCTGTTTACTTCTTCTTCAAATAACACAGTTTCAAAGGTATCTCTTTCGCCTTCTTTTTCTATTCTGATCTCTTCTTCTTCTGGGCTCATCTCATCTTTTGAGGAATCCCAAGCTTCATTTTCCTGTGTCAATATGTTTTCTTCCTTTTCTTTTTCTGGGCTCATCTCTTCTTTTGAGGAATCCCAAGCTTCATTTTCTTTTGTCAATCTTCTTTCTTCTTTTTCTTCTTCTGGGCTCATCTCTTTCTTCGAGGAATCCCAATCTTCATTTTCTTTCGACAATCTTCTTTCTTCTTTTTCTTCTTCTGGGCTCATCTCTTTTTTCGATGAATCCCAATGTTCATTTTCTTTTATCCATCTTCTTTCTTCTTTTTCTTCTTCTGGGCTCATCTCTTTTTTCGATGAATCCCAATCTTCATTTTCTTTTATCAATCTTCTTTCTTCTTTTTCTTCTTCTGGACTCATCTCTTTTTTCGAGGAGTTCCAATCGTCAATTTCCTTTGTCACTCTTTTTTCTTCTTTTCCTTCTTCTGGGCTCATCTCTTTTTTCGAGGAATCCCAGGCTTCATTGTTTTTATTTATCTTCTGTTGCTTTCTCCTCTTTCTTCTCTGTCCTTGCTTCATTGCCAAATTCATTTCCCCCGTTTGTTTTTTGTCAAAATTATCCTTTTTCTGTTTCTCATGTTCCTTGTCCATTTCCAGAATGTCCTGTTCTTTTTCTTTTGCTTGTTTTGTTTCCTGTTGATTGTTATCTATTTTTTGTTGTGTTTCCTTCATCGCTCGTTTTGTTTCTTCCTGATTTTCTTGCATTTTATCCCTTTTATCCATCTTCTTTGATGTTTCTTCCTGATTTTTATCCCTTTTATTTAATATTTCGTCCCATTTTTGTAACTGGAGTTGCATCAGTTGTATTACTTTATCTATTCCTGATAATTCCTGTTGTTCTGATGCCATGATTGTTGTTTCAAAAATGTCTTCTTGTTCTATATGTTCTTCTTGTTCCAAATGTTCTTCTTGTTTTTTGTTTTCTTTGCTTTTGCTTCTGGTTGTTATCGACATGTATTTAAAATTTATCCCCGCCTAATATGAAATCCGAAAATACCTTGTATGCTGTCGAGACGAAAATTTTTCTCTCCCCAAATATAATCAATTTATCCCACAAATTTTTAAATGTTTCAAAATTCAAATCAATCAAAAATAAAATAAATATGTAAAAACTGTACCTAGTTAAAAAAATTAAGTCAAACAAATATTTCAAAAATTTTAAATATATCAGCTTTTTCCGACGGGCAAATAAATTTTCCTTCACCTGTTTTTCCGTTTCCTATTCCCTTCAAATTCACAACCAGAGATACTTTAATGTCCTACGTTGGCTCGCCATGTTGTTATGATCTGCTTCTTATTAATTTTATATTAATTATTATTTACTTGATTAATTATTTAATTGTCGCAAATCATACATAAAAAAATGAATAAAAAATCTCAGGGTGCCTTTTTATAATATTAAAAAAATGTCTAAATTATCTTACGTTATACTTATCTTCTCTCGTGGTTTCAGTATCTCTTAGTTGATCCTAATCGGGATAAAATAGGAAAAAGAAATAAAGCAAAATATAAAATAAACATACAGAATTGTCTTTTATTTATCAAAATCAATACTCTAAAAATCTATCAAATCTAAAACCTGTGGACACAGATGTCCGAATGAAATTTTTACCCCTTAAATTTATTATAGTTAAAAAAAAAACAATTTATCGGTTTGTTCCCGATGACTTTGGTAAAACAAAATTAAACAAAACAAATTTATGTATTCGCAATATTACCTATATTTCCTATTTACTTTTTGAAATATTGGAATTTTAATTCATACGCTTTTTACTCAAAATTTTAGTTTCCGAACATAAAAATATCTTTCACATAAGTTGACTGACCTTTTGCTTCACTCACTCTGATGTCTTCTCGTGACCCAAAACAGCTCTCCCTCCTTGACTATGTTAAAGGCTACTCATCAAAGCCCTCTCCGCTCTCCAGCTTCAAAACTATCAGCATACCAGCACCAATTCTCCAACGAGCCAAAGCCTCTTTTGACCAGTACTCGATTCACACAAACTCCAAAAATTCTCTGCTCTCCTTCTCACAATAACACAGAACCATAGAGGTATTTCGTCTCAATTTGATCTGTCTCTCGTTCCACTTTCAGCACTATTCTCCACTATCAAACAACCACTAGTACTTGCTAACTACTTATCCACGAAAACGTCGAACTGCTCCTCAGCGATGCCAATAACATAATGCCTTCTTTTTCAAATTCACTCAACATTCAAACCACTTTTCCCCTTCCAACTTGCCAAGAATGAGAAACATTTCTCTTTTCCATTCGACAAACAAACAGTAATTTTCAAAATTATTCCAACCATCCTAATTACTTTCGGGGAACCCTACAACATTTACTCGGGTTGAAACAAAGATATTAAAATTCCAAGCTTTCTTTTAAACCATTTTTCTAGAAAATGATAATTACCTCTAACTGTAGATTCTATAGTTCCCGTAATAAACAATCTTTTAACATTTTAAAACTAAATACATCGTCCTTTTCACTTTAATTATTCAGAAAAGTCTTTAATGGTTCATCGGAAAGCTCATTAAAAGTGAAATCTACTTACATCCAAACTAAATTCTAATAAATATTTACAGATCAATATACGGGGTGTATCAAATTTATGTGCCCGCGTTATTTAAAAAAAATTTTAATTTAATTTTCATTTTGCCTTTGATTGATAAATTGAAAACACAATAATATTTTTTAAATTTTTTAGTGTGGTTGTTTTATCTTCTGTAAAAACTGAGTTAAAACCAAGGAAAAACCTGAGAAGGACTGAAAAAATCCAAGCAACTACAGATATATTTCCCTGCTGTCATTTTTTCAAACTAATTGAGTAGTCAAGGAAATGAAGCATTTTGGCTCGCAATTTTTTCGTCCAGCATGGATTTATTTGAAATTTTCACAGAAGGTAGGGAATAGCCCAAGGATCATTTCCTATATCATGCCGCTGTACGTTAAAACCTTGGGAGTGGTTGCCACCCCATCTCGGGGGTGGGAATTTTTTATTACATTTTAACCATGTAAATCCTTGAATACCTTGAAAAATATGCATTTAATCAAAAATACTGCACTAATAATACTAAAAATACTGAACAAGAGTAAATTAAGAGGAACGCGGTACTTCATTGAAAGTGATCTAACACAAACCGAAGCCAGACTACAGAAAGAGTTAAGAGATATGGCGAGAGAAGAAAAAGGAAAAGGTAATGAAACGAAAGTCGGCTATCAGAAAATATGTATAAACGATGAATGGTGGAAATGGAACCATAGTACCGAAAAATTAGAGAAAATGGAAAAAAACTAAGTCTAAACAAACACAGTGGACAGATAAATACGGAAACGAATAAGGCACGAAATATGATTATGATAGGACAATGGAATGTTAGAGGGACTTTTGAAGTAGGGGCACTAAAAAATTTATCAGATACATTGGAGAAATATGAGATAGATCTATACAAGAAACTAAACAAAAAGAAAATTTCTGCATAGATGTGGGAAGCTATGTATTCTTCAACAGTGGAGACAATGAACGTATATTTGGAGTTGGATTCCTTATAAAGAAAAAATTTGCCAGTCTGGTGATAGATTTTGAGGCAGTCACAAGCAGATTATGCAAAATAAGAATGAGGGGAAAATACAGAAAAATATCCCTTATAAATGTACATGCACCAACGGAAAATACAGAAGAAGATGTTAAAGATAGCTTTTATGAACAGTTAGAGCATCTGTTCTACCAAATACCATCATACGACACAAAAATAATTGTAGGAGATTTCAATGCCAAGATTGGCAGAGAGGACGTATACAAACAAATAACAGGGGGGAAAAGTAAACACAGGGAGAGTAACCTGAATGGAAAAAGAGTAATAGAATTTGCTTTCGAACACAATATGCGAAATATGAGCACTTATTTCGACCACATAGAAATCCATAAAGGTACCTGGGTATCACCAGATGGACAAACAGTAAATCAAATAGATCATTTGCTAATAGAAGCCAAACATGCAAGAGCCATACAAGATAGCCGAAGTTATAGAGGTGCAGATGCAAATTCTGATCACTTTTTGGTCAGAGTCAAAATGGAGCAAATAATTCCCACAATCCCTAAGACCAGTTGCACAAAAATGAAAAGATATAACGGTGCACTACTTCAGAATGAAGAGATTAAGAAAAAATTCAAGCATAAAATTGAACAGAAAATAGAAAGCCAGACAACAGTAGATGATATAGAAAGCAGATGGGTACAGCTAAGGGGAAACATTCAAGAGGCAGCCGACTTAGTATTACTAAGAAAAAGTCAAAGTAAACAAACAGACTGGTACGATGAAGATTGTAAGAAAGCAATTAGGGACCGAAATAAAGCCAGAATAAACAGCATAATGAGAAATAATGAAGAAAGTAAACAAGCCTATGCTGAAAAAAGACGGGAAGCAAAGAAGATCTGTAGAAGAAAGAAACGGTTAAATCTAGAGCAGAAATTAGACCGAATTGAAGAAGATTTTTTAAATAAACAAGTCAGGAATTTCTACCAAGAAATAAAACGCGACCGAACCCAGTACAAAACCGCATCAAGATATTATAAAGATGAAGAGGGAAATCTGATAGGTGGAATAGATGAAAAATTAAGAAGATGGGCCAATTATTTCCAGAATATATTATGCACAGACGATCAAGACGAAATAGAGCAAATGCAACTACCACATGAAGAAGAAAGAGACCCAAATGTGAATGAAGAAGTACCTACCAAGGAAGAAATTATAGATATCATAGAAAACTTAAAAAACAACAAAGCACCGGGAGAAAACGGTATCATTGCAGAGTTTTTAAAAGATGGTGGTGAAGGGCTTCAAGAAGAAATCACCGAGTTAATATGCGAAGTGTGGATCAAAGAAAATATACCCAATCAGTGGAAAGAAGCTATCCTATGTCCTGTACATAAAAAAGGAAACGTTACAGATTGTAGAAATTACAGGGGAATAGCTCTACAAGATACAGTACAGTCGGAAAAATGAAAGAATACCCATGAACGAACATATAAAACACGCTGTATTTTCCTGTCACAGTGTCACACAAAAAATTGGTCAGCGCAAGTATATGTAATAATTATTGTTACATGTACTTGCACTGGACAATTTTCTTTGTGATACGGTGACAGGAAAATACAGCTTGTTTTATATGTTCGTTCATGGGTATTCTTTCATTTTTCCGACTGTATATAAGATTCTGGCCATATTAATTAGGAATAAAATTAAAACAAAAGTGGAAAATTGTCTAGGTGAATATCAAGCGGGTTTTAGAGCACAAAGATCGGTAATAGACCAAATTTTTGCAATGAAACAAATTTTATCTAGCTCATATGAATTCAACCTAGTATTAAATATGTTATTTATTGATTTTAAAAAGGCATACGATACCATAAAAAGAAGTAAAGTATATGAAACGCTAGAATATTTTGAATTTCCACCAAAAATAGTAAGATTGACTAAATGCATACTTAGTGACACTAAAAGTAAAGTTATGATAGAAGGACGGGTTTCGGATAGCTTTATCACCAATAGAGGCCTGCGATAAGGTGACCCGTTATCAACAGATTTCTTCAATTTAATTTTAGAGAAGATTATACGAGAATGCAATATCTATACTAAAGGCACAGTTTATCATCACAGGCATCAATGTGTAGCATACGCAGATGATATTACCTTAATAACAAGGAGACCTGCAGAATTAAGAGAAATCTTCAATAGACTAGAAAGAACAGCCAAGGAATATGGTTTAGAAATAAACGAAGAGAAAACGAAATATATGGTGATGAAGGGAAATGAAAATCATCTGGGACAGTCCTTTAAGATACAAATCCCAAGTAAAGAATATAACTTCGAAATTGTCGGCCAATTTGATTACTTGGGAGTAACACTAACAAATAGGAACGAAGAGAACCAAGAAATAGCAAAAAGAATGGCGAAAGGTAGTAAGAGTGCTGGAAGTCTAAATAAGATACTGAGGTCGAAGATAATATCCAGAAAAGCAAAAAAACGAATATATACAACAGTTATCCGACCTACGGTATTCTATGCTAGCGAGACCTGGACATTAAATAAAGATATGGAAGTAAAATTAGATAGATGGGAACGAAAGATCCTCAGAAGGATATATGGAGGTTTAAAAGAGGGGAATATCTGGCGAAGAAGAACGAATGAAGAAATAATGCAAATATATGGACAACCAAAAATAACAACACTCGCCAAAATTCAAAGATTAAGATGGCTTGGGCATATAGCAAGAATGGAAGAAGGAAGAGTTCCCAATCAACTAATAAACACGGAGGCTGGTACAAAAAGAAAAAGAGGACGCCCCCGAAGAAGATGGTTGGAGTCTGCAAAAGAAGATCTGAAGTCGCTGAGGGTACAAGATTGGAAAAACCTAGCACAAGACAGAAAGAAATGGAAGAAAACAATTGAAGCCTTGGGCCCCTAAGGCCTGTTGAGCTGAACTGTATATATAACCATGTAAATCCTTGAATACCTTGAAAAATATGCATTTAATCAAAAATACTGCAGATAACAAAATTGTATCTTTTAGTAACAAAAACTCTAAATTATTTTTCTATAATATCTTTATGACCAATACAAACCGAGATACGGCAAGTTAAAGGTTAGCTTTTCTCGTCAAATGCATAATTTGAAATATTCAAAGCCAAATAATGGGAAAACTTTGTATTTTTCGAGGAAAACTTGAACTATCTTTTTTCAAGCATACAATTAAATCTTTCAAAGAATAATAATAACAATTTTTGTCATAAAAATATAGCGACTTATGGTCAAAAAAAGGTCGGTACCTGCTTTTCTCTACGAAAAAATTAGTGAAAATAACCCCCTAACTACCCTCTTAAATTAAAATTGGTCTTCACCTTTCTGTAATTAATTGTATGTTTGTATTGTCAATACACTTAAGAAGTTTGACCTATTTAAAATGCCTAATTTTAGAAAAATTGGCGTTTAAAGAAAAATTGATTTTTGCAATTTCATATTTTTCACTGTTTACTTCCAAATATCTCCGAAAATACTGGATATACAAAAAAAATGATAGACTACTAAATTGTAGCTTTGTTAATAGCTAAATTTATAGTATGCATAGATTTTCATTACAGTGAATAGTAAGCGAGATATAGCTGTTTAGAACCTCTATTTACGAGCAAACCCCCTTATCCGAGCCTTTTAAACCCCACCTCAATTAAAAAGTAAGGGATCTAACGGAATTTAATTTACACACTCTTATAGTTCTTCAAAAATCCTACAAAATCATTTTTGAAAAAACTTTTTATCGCCAAAAATGAAGGAGCACTGTGTATAAAAAAAACTTTTTTTCGAAATATTCGAATAGTTCGCTCATGAAACATTTTCAATGCATGTATAATACCACAGAACTGGTTCGCATACTGAAAGATGACTTAAAAACCATTTATATTTGTACTTCTACATATTTGTAAAATCGTATTTTTGTGTAATTAAATGTTTTTGTAATTCTTTAATTCTACTTTTTTTCTGTATAGATCTATTGAATTATCTACTTATAAAAATTGTAATGTTCTTAAGGGTGGTTTTAAGGGTTGAAATATTATGATATTATATCCTAAAGCATAAAACAATCATTATTTTTAGACAGTCAAAACCAAATTATACCCATATTAAAGTCTACAATGTTTTTATTTAATTATTGAAAATAAGGGGTAGTTTACACCCCTAAAAATAATCGACGCCCTTGAGCATGTTATAGAATATAAAGTACAGGGTGACATGATCCTAATCCCAAATTTTTATGTAAATCGATGCAAGCCGAAATTATTCTTTTAGGATAAGTAATTTTTATATATAGCTCCAACAAAGATGGTTTTAAGGGTTGAAATATTATGATAGTATACCTTAAAGCATAAAACAATCATTATGTAACTAATAAGAACCACATGTTGACAATATTAAAGTTTAAAATGTTGTTTTATAATTTTTTACAAGTAGTTTTTGAGGGGTAGTTTTCACCCTTAAGAAACAACTCAATATAGGAAATGAACTAGAGGGTGAAATGAGCCTTATCCCAAATTTTTGTACAAATCGATGCTGGACGAACAAATTGCGAGGTTTTGCCATTTTTTCAGTTTTATTTCCTCGACTAGAGAGACTCATCCTCTCCAGAATAGAAAAAAAAATTGACAAGTTGTTACGGGTTAAAAGTCGCTAAGGAACTATAGCTTATATAATATTGTCTTGAATATTAGCTGCTATCAAGCTATTTTTAAGTCCGAAATCATATAGGAAATTAGGCATGAAGTAGGCTTTAGGTATAAATTGTTACCTGTCTAGTAAGTGTCATCTCTTTGTCTTTACCTATCTAGTGTCATGTTTTGTTCACTTTTGATTCGTAATTCATGAGGACAAGTGTTGCCTTATGGAACTTTGTAAGGATTTTAAATAAGAAGTCATCTTGAGAATTAACCAAGAAATATTAAACTTTCTGAAGTTTTAGGGTATCTTGCTTGTCAAGGATTTATAATTCTCGGATATTTAGGTCCTCACGACCTTTCTCTCTTTTGGCCACTCGCTATACTTCAAGTAAGCCTTGTCTTTTAACACCTGATTCGGTGTCTAAAAGGAAACCTTTAGCAGCTTTGTTTTTATTAAAATATATACCTTTTGAACTTGCATGCTGATGTGACTATTTATTTCAGGCCAATTTTTCTTTCTCCCCTATTAATTGTATGTTGTGGATTTTTTTGAGACACCTTGTTCAGGGCCGATATATACTTGGAGAAACTATTAAGTGCCCGTGGAAACAAATAAAGGAAACTAGAGTGTTGTGTGTTTTTTCCCGTACGACAAATGAAACATCGAGAAAAATATAAGGTAGGATCAGATAAATTTTTATCCCAAAGAAAACGTTGTTCTACCAGTCTAAGCCGTCACCGCCACATACAGATACAGTAGTTAGATAACTTGTTTTTCTTTTGGTTTTTGTAAATAGTAACATATTATTACATAGTTTAATATTGGTGTACGCCAAAAAGAATATTTTTCGAGGCAAGCATAAACTTTATTTGAGCTTTTTATCACTTTCTTTAGTTTTTTTTATATTATTAATTAAGATTAAATAATTACAGATATATATTGATTTTATAGTTTTGTAAATAAGAATAAATATTTTGTTTTCTTCGATTTTGCATTCTTATTATATATTTTTCTTTAAGTTAGGAAATTAAAGTATTTATTTACCTTCGCAAAAAAACAATATAGAGTATAAAAGAGTAACAAAGTACAGGCAAATCTTGTACAAGTCAAGTATTAGCACACTAATAGAACACATTAAAGAAGGCTTCGATGAAAAACTTTTTCTTCACGTGCCATATCAAAATGATCTAACATTGGCAATCACCATTTCGACGACTTCTTAATCCTCTGCAATATGGAATAAGTTTCCTGGAATAATAATTATGGAAAATAATGTTAGATATATCTGAGACTCCTCACGAATGTTTTATCACTTCCTTATTAGTTTTTCTTGCTCTCTAAAATATTTTGATATCAGCATTCGTCTATGAATCCACATTTCTAATGCTTCAATTTTGTTCATATCCGATACTTTTAGTGTTCATACTTTTGCACCATAAAAAAGAACAGCACAAAGATAGCAGTTAACCATTCTTTGTCTTAGTTATAAACTGAAATAATTATTGCAAAGAAATGTCTTTATTTTCATAAAATTACTTTTAGTCATTGCTATCCTGGTGCGTTCTATTTATATAAGTGAATTTTTGTGTATGTTTATTTTGTGAATTTTTTCAACTTTGACTTAATTTAATTGATGCACTGCATCGGGATGTGGGTTATGATTAAAGACTAAAAATGTGGTGTTGTTTGAGTTTATTTTAATGTCAATTTCCAAAAAGATCTGTTCCTAGTAACAACTACGTTTGTCACCTCGAGTTTGTGTGTCACAACGTAGGAATGTAGATGGAAAGGCGGAAGGGTAAGAAAACTTCTCCAGATTGTAGACAATTACGCGTAATTAGCTTCTCTTCTACGGCTATATTCTGAAGAACACATACAATGCATCTCCTCAAAGAGCAATAGTCAGGTTTACATTATTTTCTTTTTGAGATCATCCATTTGCTCTTGCACCTGATTCGAACTGTTTCATGGAGTTGTTCCATGATAATTTGCAGTCGATGGTTGGGACTGTAACACAAATAGAACCTCCACTCCCTTAAAATTTTCCCAATATATTCCCGTGGTTCCTTCTCTTTTGTCTCTATTGAAATTGGTTCAATTGCTCTGTTCTCAGTCCCTGTTATATTTTATGTTATATTTTCTTCGAAACCCAAAATATAGGCAGCAACTTGGTTTTTCATGATGATACTTTGTTGTCGAAATCAGAGGGGAACTTAGAGATTTCCAATTATGTTAGCAGAGATTTCCACATGTTAGTAAAAATTTTGCTTTTCAGGTGTGATATGATGATCATCAGAAGCTGATATCGCCAGATCGAGAGAAACTTTCTAAATATGTATCACAAAAAACTTTGTTTTATTGGGATGCAATGTTACCAGAAACTTTATTTTCTAACGACGTAGTATTACCAGAAATTTTGTTTTCTTAAGATTTAATCGACGCAATCATAGCAGAATGCTTGTCTTTAAATACATAAGTTTCTGGATCATTTCCCTCTTCTTCAGACGTTGAAGTAAATTATTATTATTTCCAACAGAATGCACTTCTCGGTCTTCCAACTCTTTCCGCAAATCAGTAACCTTCAAATCATAAACTGCAACCATTTTCACACAATTTATTTACAAAAATAGCCTATTTATGCATCACTTGATACGTTTTACTTTATATATTACATTAACTATTTATTGTTTTGAAGCTTGGTAGCTTATGCCCTCTTGTGACATATTATGAAATTTACTATTTTAATTGGGAAGAAGCTACAATCGTGGTTTGAAGATTTCTTTCACGTTTTGATTTCCATTAAAATACTAAAATATAGATGTTATAGTCAAAGCCCGAATTTCAGGCACTCCTAGGTTTGACTAGGCAATCCTCAGGTCTGACTGGTGGTCTTAGTGAAAGCCCGAGATAAATTACAGTTTCAGCCTTTGACTAGTCAAACCCAGGAAGGATTAAGTTCGTCAGACAAAGGGCGAAGTTTAATTTTATGAAATCGGGGTTTGACTAGTCAAACCCCGTTCAGCTATTAAAATGTCGTAATTTGTTAGATTAGGTTTAATAAAACGTCATCTTTTAATTTTAGTGTTTATTATTTTTATATTGTCGTAATTAAAATAAATAAAAAATAGTGTTTATTCTCACATGTTGAGGCAGTAGGTATGGCATTTAGAGTTGCACAATACGTTAGACCTTTTACAGTTACATAATTTTAAAGAGCAGTTTCCTTATTGCAGTAGCATTTTATAAAACCTTGTCTTCCAAGTTTAGAATCTTTTGTTCTAATTTCTCTTAGAGGCACCTTAACCTCTGGAACATATTTGGAACAACTCTATATAAACCGTCAATTGTTTTATCTTGTATGTTACCCAAAATATTTCGAGCATCTCCTTTGGCTTTATCAAAGCTGGGATAGGTATTGTTACAGTTTTTCCGATCGAAATTGGAGAATTTTTTTTCACTATATTGTTTCATAGCATTAGCCTGCACATGAAGACCTTCAATCGCCTTTCCTTTATTTATTTTAATTTTTCTGTCTGTGCACAACGCATGCATGTAACTTTTCTTTCAAAACCTTCATAGTATGCACCAAGTGTGCAAGCGCACACAACATGTACCTCCTGATTACAAATTATGCACGTATATGCGTCAGAGCTCTCTTTTTGGCAAATACAACAAACCACATCTGAAGAAATTACCAAATTACGTGTAAATAATAATTAAACTCCTTTCGCTCAACTCAGACGGATTTTGAAAGATTCAGAGTGGGAAACGTACAACACAAAATTTTCTGCCTCACAATATTACAAGCTTAAATAACGTTTCATTAAAAAAAAGGAGAATTATTGGAAATATTGGGAGTGTATACTAAACTCATACAATTCTGTGGAAGCTATTTCCTTAAAATATTTTTATTCTGTGTAAAAATTTTAATAATATTTTTAATTATTTAATGAAATTTTTTTCTCATTTGTTATGGTGTAACATACATTTGTTTGGTGTAATTTCCCCCAATTTCGATCGAAAAAAATGTAACAATACCTATCCCCAGCTTTGATAGAGCCAAATGAGATGCTCGAAATATTTTGGGTATCTTACAAGATAAAACAATTGACGGTTTATATAGAGTTGGTACGAAATACGGAACAATAAACACACTTTTTTCAAGAAATCAAGTAAGAGAATGCAAAGAGCATTTTCTTAATTTCGAAGATGTTCCAGACGTTAAGCTGTCTCTAAGAGAAATTAGTACAAAATATTCTAAATTTGGAGGACAAGACTTTTAAAAATGCTACTGCAATAAGAAATGCTCTTCAAAATTATGTAAGTGTAAAAGGTCAACGTATTGTGCAACACTAAATGCCATACTGCCCCAATATGTGAGAATAAACACTAGTTTTTTATTAAAATAAAAAAATGACGTTATAATAAACCTAATCTAACAAATTACGACATTTTAATAGATGATCGGGGTTTAACTAGTCAAACCCCGATTTCATAAAATTAAATTTCGACCTTTGCCTGACCAACTTAGTCTCTCCTAGGTTTGACTAGTCAAAGGATCAAAGGCCGAAACTGTAATTTATTTCGGGCTTTGACTAAGACCGTCAGTCAGACCTGAGGATTGCCTACTCAAACCTAGGTGTGACTGAAATTCGGGCTGTGACTATAACATAAATACTTAAACATAATTTTATATCTAAAACTTACAATTTATTTTATTCATCATTATAAAAGACGCACTTCACTATCAAAAGAATGAATGACCGTAAAAATAATCCATTTTTTTTTTGTTAATTAAAACATATATTATTTCAAAATTTTGTCTTTATCTCAATTACTTACTAATACAAAATCCAAAAAAAGCGAACACCGATAATAAAAAATTCAATATTTTTGTCTGCGACTATATAAATGTTCTTTTTCAGTATACGTCCCTTAAAAGTAAAATTTATTCCAATAGCCCAATTTTCCCCTGCCAGACCCGATTCTGCTAACTTCATCGGTCGTCGTTCTTTTAAAACCCACCACAGGAAGCGCCAGGGACTTCTTCAAAGGGTTTTTCTTCTCGATTTTGTGTGTCACAACGTAGGATTGGAGATGGAAAGGCGGAAGGGCAAGAAAACTTCTCCAGATTGCAGACAACTTGACGCGTAATTAGGATTCGAGTTGAGATCGTGAAGGACCTTTTCAAACACGTCGGTTGACAGAGAACGTGATGGTCTAGGCGGTGATGGACTGCAGTTACATCATCACTATGAAGCTATTTTCTAGCTTGGGAGTACATACACAAATAAAACTATGTTTTTGACTTAGTATTTTATACATAAAATAAAAAATGTTAGTGATTTTTAAAATTTGTTAATTAAATAGTTCTTTGTGGTAAAGGAGCCCAAGAGGGGATTTTTGCAGTTACTCGAGCGCGTCAGATTATCATATGGGAAGAAACCTGGTACCCTGCAGATGTACCTCTATCATATATTGGCTCTTAACACAGGGACGTTTGTTAAGGGAGGTCCGAAAAAAATATATCCTTAAAAATACTCGTAATTGTCAGATTAAGATAAGGTAAGTAAAGTACATGCAAAAGAGTGTATATTTCAAACATCTGACGATTTGAGCGGGGCGTAAGGAAATGGGTGAGTCAAAAAGTTTCACAAAAAAGCAAATATTTCGCGAAATGAACATCAGATCGAAAAACTAAAAAATACGTCTTCAATATTTTTCAAAATATATTGAATGTACTAAACATGACCCCCCACGGAGAGGGGTGGGGGTAAATTTAAAATTTTAAATACAAACCCCGCGATATTTCGCAAAATGAACATCAGATCGAAAAACTGCAAAATTCATTTTCAAAATATTTTTGAAAAATCTATCGAATGGTGTCAAACACGACACCCTGCGGAGGTGGGGTGTGGGGTTACTTTAAAATTTTAAATGGGACCCCCAAATTTTTATTGTAAATTTGAATTGTTTACGTAAAAATAAGCAACTTTTATTCGAGATATTTTTACGAATTATGGATAGATGGCGCTATAATCGGAAAAAACGATTGTTGGAAATGGAAAATTTAATTAAAAAGTGGAAAGTCCCCACTATAGATTTTTAGTTTTAGGACCTAATAATCACAACCCAATAGGTCCCCATAACGCTCGAGTGACTGCAAATTTAGCATACTTTGTTTGCTCCTCTACCATTGTCAGTATTCCATTATACGATGAACTTTTATTTAATTAATAAAATCAGTTTGATCTGCAACATAATACTAACTTTATTTTTATTAACTGCTGGATAGGTATTGCATAGTAAGGCAGATCTAAACGAATATGGTATCAACATAAATGGAGAGAAGCTCAGTCATTTGAGATTCGCAGATGACATCGTCCTTATAGCCGATCGTATGGATGATGCAATATTAATGATGAATAAATAATATCACGCTTCCTTAGAGGTCGGACTAAAGAATAACATCAACAAGACGCAAATAATGACTAATCTGGTGCTAAATCGTAATATTGTTATTGATGAAAGGGATATTGAGCAGACTGCATCTTATAAGTACTTGTAACATTCAATTCAGTTGGGTAGAGATAACTAGACGTGGAAGTCTCGATAATTAGACACGTCGCATAGGATTAGCCTGGGCACTGTTTGGTAAAACTATGAAACTGGAACTATGTATTTAAATCGGACTTATCCATTTGCCTCAAAAGGAAAATCTTTAACCAGTGTGTGTTGCCTGTACTCACTTAGGAGGAGTCGAAACATTAACACTCACAAAAAAGGTGGTGAACAAGATTTGCGTAACTCAGAGGGATATGGAGCTCCAAATGTTGAGTGTCTCCCTGAGAGACCGAATCGCAAACGAAGAAACACACCGTAGAACAAAAACAACAGATGCTGTCGAAAAAATCGCGTCGGTAACTGGATGCAAGCCGCACAAAACAGAGACAGATGGAAAAAGCTGAGGGAGACCTATGTCCAGCAATGGACGCGTACGGGTTGATGATGATGAGGTATGGCATCATATATACTATATAATATATACATATTATATACTATGTACTATACTATACACGGCAAGCTGGCTAAACGACAAATGGGATCCTGATGGTAAAGTTAACATTGGAATCTAAATAGCTAGGAGCACGTTCTTCAAAATGAAAGCACTATAATCAAATGGAGACCTAAGTCTGAAAACTCGATGGTAATTAAATGTCATTATTGTACTATCTACACTACACTATTTTATGGAGTTGGATGAAGGACGTTAAAGCCAAGAACCATGTCACATCTGGATTATTTCATACGTGGTTATACCGGCAGTTACTGAAAATACCATGGATCGAGAGAATAATAAATTATTGAGTTTTGGAATGCAATAAAATTGACAACAGTTAAGCGAAGAAAAGTAGCTTATTTTGGCCATATCTTTAGAAAAGGAAGTTATGGTTTTCTGCAGTTGATCGGAAAAAGACTAGGCATCAAATGAAAGAAGTTCTCTTGATTACGATATTTGCCAACAGCTCGATATAAGTGAAACCAGCACAATTATATGATTAGTACAAGATAGAGAAGATTCCAGTTTATGGTAGGCAATCTCCGATGAGGAAGATGACTAATTCTGCAAACATTCTAAAATATTTAATTAGCAAATTATTTATAGATTGATTATACAGTGACTTAAGTCTTAATATTCATGGAGGATTTCTTTTGAATGAGTTTAATTAAAATCGCTTTTGTTAAAATAACCGTGATATGTTTATTTACAAACCTAATAAAAAATCCATTTATAAATTTACCATAATCGCCGTTTGAATATTTCTCGTATTTATTATTGTCTGTCTTTAAGCTTCTGTTATTTCAATTGATATATTTTCCCAAAGGATAAGGAAATACGCTGAAATAAAGCTACATGTTCAGGCAGATCCTTTTAAAACAAATGGATTCACAGGTTTTGCGGAGAATGAAATATTTTTTTTTTTTTTTTATTTAACGTCCTAATTTATTTACAATCTGTAAAACAAGTTACAATAAGTAAATGTTGTGACCACTAGTGTAGGTGACTTGGAGAAAATGATTCAATAATCATTTTCTTTACAAATATTTTACATAGATATAAAATTGTTTGTCTCTGGGAATTACGGCACATATAACTAAAATCGCGATGGTAAATCACTAGGTGTATTTCGTCTAAGTCTCCGTCTGACTGGTTGGCTCATCAGGTTTCTGGCTAGTACATTTGGATGTTGTGCCAGTCTGTCTTCGTATTTCTGTGCAAAGTTGGTAATTTCTTCTTTTACTGTTGAAATTTCTAGATCGCGTCTAATAATAATATTTGCAACATACCATGGGGCATTTGTGATTATTCGAAGAACCTTCGACTGGAACCTCTCCAAGATTTCGATATTGGAGTTTGATGCAGTACCCCAAAGTTGGATCCCGTAAGTCCATATTGGCTTCAAAATTGCTTTGTAGACAAGTACTTTATTTTTCATCGAAAGTGATGATTTGTGACCAATCAGCCAGTAAAGATTGTGTAATTTGAGACCAAGTTGTTTACGCTTCATAAAAATGTGTGTTCTCCAGTTTAATCTTTGGTCTAGATGCATTCCAAGGTATTTGACTGTTGCTTGCTGTTTTAGTTGGTGGTTGTTGATATATACAGGCGGGCAGTGACCTTTACGGTTTGTGAAGGTAATATGAACCGACTTTGTTTCATTTGTTTGAAAACGCCACCGTTTTAACCAAGTTTGCATTTTGTTGAGGCTGGTTTGCAGAAGTTGAGAAGCTATCCGTGGGTCCTGATGTACTGACATCACTGCTGTGTCGTCTGCATATGTAGCTGTAGTGGTTTGAAAGTTTGTTGGTAAGTCTGCTGTGTACAATAGGTATAACACTGGCCCCAGAACACTGCCCTGTGGAACTCCAGATCCAACTGGAAATAGAGACGTGCACTCATCTCTATGTTGTACAAAAAAGTAACGGTTATGGAGGTAGGATTTTAAAATTAGGAAGTGAGTGAGAGGAAGCATATTTTTTAATTTGTATAGAAGGCCTGTGTGCCAGACTTTATCGAATGCTTGCGAGATGTCTAGAAAAGCGGCAGTGCAGTACATTTTGTCTTCCAATGCTTGATTAACAGTTCTGCATATCCGATGAACCTGTTCTATGGTTGCGTGTTGGGATCTGAATCCAAACTGGTGTGCAGGGATTAGTTCTCGATCTGATAGGAGTGGTTGAATTCTTGAGAGTATCAGTTTTTCTAGGATCTTTGACACTATCGGCAGTAAGCTTATGGGTCGATATGATTTGACATTTTCCAGCGGCTTTCCTGGTTTGGGAATTAGTATAATTTTTGCGACTTTCCAGAGGAGAGGGAAATATGCGGTTCTTAATACTGCATTGAATAATTGAGTGAGGTACACAATTCCTTTCCTGGGTAGTTGTTTAATAATTTTACTGGATATAAGATCGAAGCCTGGGGACTTTTTCGATTTAAGATTTTGTATTATTTTGATCACTTCATTTACCTTAAACTTTTCCGGTGGAAGTTCTAACTGGTATGGAAATTCTAAAAATTGTTGGATGGATGCTTCAAAGTTTTGATTATTCTCAGCAGGGAAAGGTTGAAAGACGTCTGTGAGATATTTTGCAAACACTTCTGATTTTTCTTTATTGCTTTTGGCCCATTCGCCGTTTTCTGCGCGAATAGGAGGGTTGCTTGATTGAGGTCGTTTAAATTTTTTCGTAGCCTTCCATAGAGAATAGTCTGTAATTTCTGTTGCTGATAGGTTGCTAAGATATTCTTTAATCCCATCGTTTTTGTAGTTATTTAGGAGAGTTTTAAGTTGAAGTGTAGCCTGGTTGAGTCTGGTTTTGTCCTGAGGCGCGTGCGTTCTTTGCCATGTTTTTCTTAAATATCGTTTTTCTTTGATTTTTTGTCTGATTATGTTTGGTAGCTCTTGTTTCATGAGCGTCGTGTTTTTTAGGGGTGTTGTTTGCCAGATTGCTTCCTGTATAATTACGTTAAAATTTTGTATGGCTTCATCTATTTCATAGTTTGTTTTTAAAGGTATGTTTAGGTTTAGGTTGTCCTCAATCACCCGCCGAAACCTTTCCCAATCCGTATATTTGTTGTCCAGTTTCGGTGGTAGCTGTACCTCAACAAGTTCAGTACTTATCGTGATTAATACAGGCGAGTGATCCGAGGAAAGGTCAAAGCAAGATTCAATTCTTTGCGATCTTTTTGGAATTCCCTTTGTTATGCAGAAGTCAAGTAGATCGGGTATTTTGTTCACGTCGGTTGGCCAATAAGTAGGTTCACCACTGGAAATATACGAGTAGTTGTTACTATTCATAGCCGCTAGAAGCTGTCGTCCTTTTGGGGTGATTAATCTTGATCCCCAATGTGTATGTTTAGAGTTGTAATCTCCTCCAGCCAGGAATCTGTTACCCAATGTTTTAAAAAATTCTTCAAATTGTTCTTTTTTTATCTTGTGTATTGGTGGGCAATAGACTGCAGAGATTGTTAGTGAGCCATGCCAATCTTCAATAACTATGTTAGTAGCCTGCAAGTAGTCTTTTTTAAAGTCATTAGTCTCATAGTGTTTGATATTGTTTTTGATTATAATAGCAGTTCCACCATGGGCTGTACCATCTGGGTGTCTAGTATTGTAAGTTGTGTAGTTAGGTATTTTAAAGTAGCTTCTACTTGTGAAGTGAGTTTCTGATATTAACATTATATCAATTTCGTGACTAATGATGAAAGTTTTTACCTCAAGACAATGTTTGGCAAGCCCGTTGGCGTTCCAAAGTGCAATTTTTAGTAACTTATTCATTTTGTTAAATTATTGACGACTATCGTTAGGAGGTTTAGCAGTGTGGACAGTTGTTCCGCAAATCCTTTAAACATCGATTTTAGTTCAGACAGGTCGTTAGCAGGAGTAGGATGCGTTAAATTTGGTGCTTGCAAAGTATTCTGAGATGTGCTTGCTTGAGGTAGTTGGTTTGTTACTGCTTGTGAGTAGCTAATGCCTGGATTGATGGTTCTTCCAATATTACTCGTTAGTGGGGTTGTAGGTTGTTTTTGCCGTAGGGTTGGATATGTTTTTTTCTGCAGTTCCTTATATATAGTACATCCTTTATAATTTGCCGGGTGGTTTCCTTCGCAAAGAATGCACTGAACATCGTCAGATCTTTCTTTTCTTGTACAGTGTTCAGTAGCATGATCTCCGGTGCATTTTACACATCTGGGCCTATGTTGACAGTATTTTTTTGTATGCGCATATCTTTGACATCTACTGCACTGTGGAATTTCCCTCCTTGTGTATGGTGGTTCAAATTTAATTTTGTAGTTTAGCAAGTGTTCAACGTCGTAAATTGTTTTATTATTTTCTGCTGATTTTAAGTCAATGAAGAACATTGATAAAGGTTGCTTAGTTTTGTAATTTTTAATGTTCCACATATTTACTACCGAGTGCCCCAGCTTTTCGATTTCTTCTTTTAATTCTGTCAGATTGGCTGAGTAATGCATGTTTTTTAATACTACTCTGAAGCTGCGTTCGTCACGAGGCCTAAATGTATGGAATTCTGTTTTTTTCTCAGTTAAAGCTTTAGTTATTGTACTATAATTTTCTTTTTCTTTAGGTTGTATTTTAACTTGATCGTGATTTAAAACTTTGATTTCGTATCCATTTTTGGCTATATTATTTAATAGTGTGGTGAGTGGGGTCACATTTTTCACTCCATTTACAAATATGGGAGGTGGTTTTGAGGTTTTTTCAGTTTGAATCTCAGTTCTTTCAGTTTGAACTTCTTCATTTTTTGCTTCGTTATCTGCGTCGTTAGACAACTCCTCAAATCGATTTGATGTATGAACAGGTGAATTTAGCCAGTAGTCATTAATTTTGGTCTGTTTAGTTACTCTGTGTTCAGGGCTAAGTCTGACTCTTTTCCTAGTGTTTTCTATAGTTTTCCATTCTTCGTCTTGGCTAATTTCTTGGCTATTTTTGTTTGGCAAGGCTGGGATATTGCTAAAGTATAGGGGTTGTTGTGTTGTTTGGTAATATGGTGTGGGTAAAACCTGAGGAAATGAAACGTTACCTTGTACTAGTTGGTCGTTGTTGATCTGAACTTGCGGAGCGTACGCCACTGGCTGAGTTGTAAATTGGCCTGGCTGAATCATCGCTGGTGTTGGAACTCCGTATAAATTCTGCTGTGGCTGTGGCTGCATCGGTTGAAACGGCGAAGTAATATTGTAATCCATTTCGCTGAGAGTTTTTTCCGTTTTGTCATTGGAATCACTTTCAATTTATCAATAATAAAAACTGAGTTTATTATTTTTAAAACAAGTACCGGGTCATTCGAATATATGATATTAAAAACACATTAAAATAATTAAAATCACATTAACGGTTACAGTATAAAATATTTTAAAATTTGCTGGACGAAATGCGACCGCTTTGGTCTAAGGTTTGTCCTATCAAATGGAGACCTAAGTCTGAAAACTCGATGGTAATTAAATGTCATTATTGTACTATCTACACTACACTATTTTATGGAGTTGGATGAAGGACGTTAAAGCCAAGAACCATGTCACATCTGGATTATTTCATACGTGGTTATACCGGCAGTTACTGAAAATACCATGGATCGAGAGAATAATAAATTATTGAGTTTTGGAATGCAATAAAATTGACAACAGTTAAGCGAAGAAAAGTAGCTTATTTTGGCCATATCTTTAGAAAAGGAAGTTATGGTTTTCTGCAGTTGATCGGAAAAAGACTAGGCATCAAATGAAAGAAGTTCTCTTGATTACGATATTTGCCAACAGCTCGATATAAGTGAAACCAGCACAATTATATGATTAGTACAAGATAGAGAAGATTCCAGTTTATGGTAGGCAATCTCCGATGAGGAAGATGACTAATTCTGCAAACATTCTAAAATATTTAATTAGCAAATTATTTATAGATTGATTATACAGTGACTTAAGTCTTAATATTCATGGAGGATTTCTTTTGAATGAGTTTAATTAAAATCGCTTTTGTTAAAATAACCGTGATATGTTTATTTACAAACCTAATAAAAAATCCATTTATAAATTTACCATAATCGCCGTTTGAATATTTCTCGTATTTATTATTGTCTGTCTTTAAGCTTCTGTTATTTCAATTGATATATTTTCCCAAAGGATAAGGAAATACGCTGAAATAAAGCTACATGTTCAGGCAGATCCTTTTAAAACAAATGGATTCACAGGTTTTGCGGAGAATGAAATATGACCATATTTCCATTAGTTGTTTGAAGTTGATTAGTATTTCGACCATCGGCAAATGAAACTTAATTTTATTTTATTTATCATATAGGAATTTAATGTTCCCAAAAAACATCAGGTTTCCAAGCAAACCCAAACATCCATCCCAATATATCTTTCTTACCGACATTGTCTTTGTTTCCACATTAAACTTCAGTTACATTGATTTTTTATTTTGTATAATTGTGTATAATTGTGAAACATATCGATTATAATTAACTATTTAGATCGGAAATAAGCCACAATTAACTTTAAAAAATAATTGTATTAACGTTTTAACGTCCAAATCGGGTGTCGTTGTCAAAATACAAAATACTACACAATGATACTACTTAATTAAATAAAAATGTTGTTGCTTAGTAAAAAATTCTTCTAATTTATTTAATCTGACTCAGATAAACAAAAATGTTGTTGCTTAGTAAAAAATTCTTCTAATAATTTACTTAATCTGACTCAGAATAAATAAATTATTAAATTATCATTTAAATATATTTATCATATAAATTATTATTATTATTGTCGGAGTCAGATTAAATACATGATTAGAAACATTTTTTACTAAGCAACAACATTTTTGTTTAATTTGGTAGTATTTTGTATTTTGACAACGACACCCGATTTGGGCGTCGAAACGTTAATAAAATTATTTTTTAAATTTAATTGTGGCTTATTTCCCACCTAAATATTTAATTATAAACATGCCATAAGGAAATAGCTTTAGAACAACATATCGATTATTTTAATTAGAGTTTATTTGTCTTCCTGAAAACTGAATAAATTGCCAAATAGTGTTATTTCTAAATTGTACTTAATAGTGTTGCAGTCGCTTCCACGTTTAAATTGTATTTGTAAGCTTTCAAAATACAAAGCTGTTTGTTACTATGCAAAAGCCAATAAACTTATTGATGACTTGTATATTTTTGGTGAGATTATAAATTAGCAATCCGGACTGTTTAGAGTTGCAGTCTATTTAGAATACTTACGTGATTAATAACTCTAGTGCGTAAATCATTATGTGAAGTTACGCCGACAGAGTGAAATTATTATCAGTAGCTGTCAATTTAAATCAGTTAATAATAAAATTTTACCTAACCAACAACTGTAGTGTAATAATTCATTAGCTGTCAATAAAATTAATATTTTGGTCCAAGACTTCAGCATTTGTTTCATTCAAATTTCAAATTGCTTACATTTAACAGACTAGGTGGAAAGGACAAGGAGCTAAAGAACTGGGTGAAGGATACAAATTTTATGTAGAAAAAGTACTGCTAAGAATTGAGTTCTTATAATGGCTCAGGCGTCAGATATAATAGAGCCCTAAGCATAGCTAAAGTGAAACTGAGCGGATCATGTGGCCACAATGAATGACGGGTGGTGGACCCAAACAATTACAGTGTGGAGTCCAAGAGCTGAAGCAGAGATAGATCAACTACATGATAAACAAACGATGTCCAAAGAATTGCTGGTAATTAGTTGCAGGAAGATCAAAACCGACAGAACTGGAAGAAATTCGGGAAGGCCTATGTTTAACTTTCGACACAGAAGGCTGGATGATGATCATGATTTGAATTTCATATAAGAAGCCGGTACATTTACCGGAACTTTAAATCAACCTGACTTTTTTGGTTTGAATCTTGTTCTTCCAAGTGAGGCGTGGGTCAACATGATGCCAAGGTATTTTGCGTCTGTTACTCATGGTTTGCATATTTTCTTCTTGTGGTGCTTTCTCCTTTAGTGGAGGTTAGCGACTATACAGGCAAATCTGTCTCTGTCCAATACGGCTCTAAATAAAGATGTTGAATCAAGGCCGGTTCAGTCTCTGATATTTTTAAGCCATGAAATCTGGCGTCTAACGGTACCACGTTTTCCTTGAATCCTACCCTGGATGATCAGTTGCTCAAGGTGTTACTTTTCGTTTCTCATTATGTGTCCCAGGTATAGTCGGTTCGCTAAGTTGGCTAGTGATTTTATTAAGTAATTTTGCCAATTTGGTAAAATTGTCAAAAAACAAGTATTAAATAGTTAATAATTAGTAAATAGTTAGTAATTTTGCCAATTTTGAAAAAATTGGCCAAAAACAAAAAAATTACCTACTAAAATCACTAGCCAGTTGTGTCTGAGTTTAGCGAACCGACTATAGCTAACTTTCCTGATTTTAATAATTTTTAGCAGTTCCCTAACTGTACATATTCTCCTTAGAATGTTTTCGTTGGTGGTGTGGGTTGTCCATATTATCCATGGTTTACGTATATTATCCATTAATGCCATCTATCTATAGATATACGTGTATATAGCACTCGTATCATAATTTCTTGGAAACATCCACCAGCCATTTAATAATTTTTTGGAGATGTTTTTGTTTTCTAATTCGAGTGATGTGATTTTTTTATTCACTGAGAAAAACGTTAATATTTCTTAAATATTAGTATACTTAAAAAGCGGCAATAAAAATATAAAGAAAAGAAAAGCATTCTGTTTATGAAAGTAGCCATATTATTTTAGTCTTCATGCAAAAAAACGCTGTAGAAGAGACAAGAGTATTATCGTCCTTATGCCCTTTTGGAGTGTTCTAAAGAAGCACTGTCTTGAAGTCAGCACGTACGAGATTTTGAAATAATATCGCAACTGAAAATTTGATGGAATCACGTCGTCCCGTATTACAACGGTCAGTGGCGTGGAAACAATTGTCTAAGTGAATTTTGTGGTATTGTATTGTAGATATAGGATGATTTCTACTTATCTACTGCCAAATAGTAACGAGTAAGTACTAAATACACTGCGCGTCAGAGAAAACGGGCACCCCAAAAAATGGGTCATTTTTTATGTCTTGTATCTCCTAAACCTGATGTCCGTTTTAAGTAGTTTTTTTAACATGTTATTGCCTTCTTCTTTAACAATATCGCTGTAATAATATTGTTGCTAAATAAGTAAATCTTCATTATATACCGGGTGTACGAATCAAACTGTGTTTTTTTTTAAGTTCGCAACACCCTGTCGAATACTAGCATTTATAAAATACTTAAATTAAAACCCAACTATAGCCTCAGGTGATTCATTCTCTTATGTTGGACAATACGAAAGTTAGGTACTTTAACAACTAGCCCTGTTCTTCATCAGTACAGGGTGTTTCTGAATAAGTGAGACAAATTTTAAGGGGCATTTCTGCATGAAAAATAATGACCGAGATACGAGATGTTGAATTTTTTCCTATAAACTGACAATCTATGTATTGTCCTAAAACAAGTTGAGATATGCAAATGAATAAATGAAATTTGCTAAGTTTTAAGAGACAGTTATTGCGCATTTTTTGACATGCAATTAAGAATTTTATATTCACCATTGCCGCGCATACGGGTAATATGGCCGATCATTGTACCCGTATGCACGAGAATGGTGAATATAGAATTCTTAAGTGTGTGTCAAAAAATGCGCAATAACTGTCTCTTAAAACTTATCAAATTTCATTTGCATATCTCAACCGCTTTTAAAGCAATACATAAATCGGCAGTTTATAAGAAAAAATTCAACATCCCGTATCTCGGAAACGAATAATTTGCGGACATACGATTATAAAGCAAATTGTCATTATTTTTTAATGCAGAAATGCCCCTTAAAGTTTGTCTCCTTTATTTAGACACACCCTGTACTGATGAAGAACATGGCTAGTTGTTAAATTACCTAACTTTTGTATTGTCCAACATAAGGGAATGAATCAAAAAACAGAATTTTAAGAAAACCTGAAAACCAATAAAATTGCTGAAAAACCAAAGGTGATCATGTAGCCCCTCTGATGAGGTCTGAGGAGAATAAAATGTACGTAAGAGAATGACTGATCATCTTTGGACCGAAATGCAACATAAGCTGTTTTTTATTTTCTCAGATTACTCAGATTGTGATTACACGGAACCAACTTTCGTTGAATTTTTTTCCTAGACTGCACAGAGCCCTGCAGTGCTACGGACAAATACAATTAATGCCACGAAAGAGACCTGCTATGAGAAAACGTACAAAGAAAATGCTATGATAGATACAGACCTCACAGAAGGTGCCTGGGAGAATAGAGTGCTCTGGAGGACGAAAACGGCGAACTCATAATGGGAAAAAGCTTAAGAAGAAGAAAAGAAATATCTTATCTTAAAATCTAATTCAATTCTTCTTCTTCTTCTTCTTCTTTTTCTTCTTCTTCTTCTTTTTGTATAGACATGACTCTGTGTGTTTTTTCAATGTGCCTCTAGTAAGTTGTCGTTCCATCGTTTTCGTGGTCTTCCCGCTGATTGTCTTCCTATTGGGGAATCGTCTCTCGCTGTCCTGACTACCCTATTTGTTGTCATTCGGCTTATGTGGTCATTCCATTCTATTCTTCTGTTTCTTACCCAGTTATTAATGTTGTCCACCTTGCCCCTCCGTCGTATATCTTTACTTCTAGCTCTGTCCCATAGAGTCTTACCATCGATTTTTCGAAGGGTTTTCATCTCCTCTCTTTCGAGCCATATTTTTGTCCTCTCTGTGTCGGGTCGTGTTTCTGCCGTATATGTCATTATTGGTCAATTGGTCTGATGACTGTTTTGTAAATTCTGCCTTCCGTTTCTTTTCCTATATTTTTATTTCTCCATATTGTGTCATCCGGTTAACCTGCGGCTCTGTTTGCTCTATTAACTTGATCTTCCACTTCTGTTTAGAGCCTTCCGTAGCTAGATAGTGTGATTATGCCTAGGTATTTAACTCCATCACTTGTTCTATTATCTGACCTTCCAGCTCCAATTTACATCTTATTGGATCTGCTGTTATAACCATGCATTTTGTATTTTTTGAGGAAATTAACATTTCTGGCGATTATGTTGAATTGGTGCAGCATACGTTGTAAATCATCTTCACTTTGAGAGATTAGTATTGCATCATCCGCATAGCAGATTATTTTTTAAATTATTTTTCTCCCATTTGGTATTCTTTTTTAGTTATTACTTTTTTTATTATTTCGTCCATGATCAGGTTGAAGGACTCAAGGAATCCCCCTGTCTTGTCCTATTGCTATCTTCAATTGGGTCTGTTAGTTCATCTTCCACTTTTACTTTTATTGTGTTATTCTGGTAGATGTTTTCGATTTTTTTAATTATTCCTAGAGGTACCTCTCTAAAATATAACCAATGGATAACGTCCTTTAATGTGACCCTGTCAAATGCTTTCTTACGGTCCACGAAACATTAATATTCTTATTATTCTTAGGTCTAATTCAATTGAACATTAATATTCTTATGAAAATCTAAAATTCCATTTCGCCCCCGTCCCTGTACTTTTCGCTACTACTGAAAATCAGTATCTACAATGGATCGATTACAACGTTCTCTGGTTAAGTATCGAATAGTATCATCATCTAAATTTACCTTTTGAAAGTGCTCACCGACTCGTTGGCAATCGTCACACAGAAAACGGTAGAACGAGAACGAGATTCTCCAAGAGCGATTCCCATCAACGTTTTATGTCCCAATAACTTTTTAATACTCAGAAAAGGGGGATCTAGAGCATCGTCGAGAAGATTTGTGAACCGCACTACAAAAATTCTCGGAGACCTGTTTGTGCGAACTAAATTATAGTAATGGAAACAGCAAACAACATAGTTTTCCGATACTATTCGAGGATGTTTTACATAGAAATTGCAGTACAAATACTTCGAGACTTATTATCAAGAGAATTGGTTTGACTGGAAAAGATTTGTGGCTTATATAGCAAATAATGGAAAAATAATTCTTCAATCTGAACATTTTTACAAAAATTTGTTATTTGGAAATACAAACACAATAGCACTTTTAGAGTTTAAAGGTCACTAACTAGAACATGAACTAATGATGCTTACTTTAGTACTAATAAACTTAATCAATCATAAGCGTTTGCGAAACGTGTAGCTTTTAAACTACACGCGAGATACACAATATCTATATAAAATTAGCGAGAGTCGTAGCTCTAAACTAATAAATGTTACGTCCTAACTGGATGAATTCTAACTTGACACTAACTGATTTCTTGGAAGCAAGTTACTCAGCACGTTTTATGTAGGTAGAAATTATTTGATTACCAGTGCCATAGCAACATTTTATGTAACAACGTTTTATGTCCCAATTCCTAATAATTTTTTCCCTAACAACACAAAACATTCCAGGAATGTACTATCAAAGTTCTATTAATGTTTGAATGTCGTGGACATTCAAGGAACATTCGGTGAACATCTGATTAAATTATTGGTGAAATGTTACCACAAGACATTCTATGAACATAGTACCAATATCCTATATTTTTTAAGTGAGGCCATTTACATTTCAATTTGCGTTAATTTTCAAATTTGCCGCGCGTGTTCTATGTAAGTAGGGTCGCGTGCCGCGTGGTATTTCATGATAACCTAAAAATTTATGATTGGATGGAAAATGGAAATTAGAATTATATAGTGGCTTTTTATGCTGTTCTGTATGTTAGTTTTGCTCTGGCTGGATCTCTTTTGTTTAAACAGTTATGTAAGTACATATTATAAAATCCGTTTTCAATTTTCTATATTCTTTATGAAACGAATTATATATGCATATTATTACCTGTAGGTAGTACCTATTTCTTTTGATGCTTAATTGTAAAGAATAGAAAAATGACCATCCCTTTTAATTTTTATTAGAATCAGCTGAAAGTGGTCTACAAAAAAAAGGAAGGAAACGTATAGGCTATGAAAGACAAAAGAAAGAAATTTGTAAAAAGTGTATTGGCTAGTTGGAAGAAACTCCACATTGTCGATGCATAATAAGTTATTACTTTATAAGCAAATATTAAGACCTGTATGGACTTATGGATGCCCACTATGGGGGTGTACTTACTAGACCAAGTAATATAAAAATTATACAAAAATTCCAGAACAAAATACTGAGAAATATTGTAGATGCTTCTTAACAGTGATCTCCATAAGGACCTAGAAATGGAACCTGGATATAATCATCAAGAAGATGGCAGGAAGTCATGAGCAACAACTTCCTAAGTACGAGAATATTGAGGAAATCCAGCTCCTCGATACTTCTGGGCAAACTAAAAGATTGAAGAGGACAAAACCTTTTGAACTAGTTTGAGTGATAGGTGATAGTGAAAAGCAAAGCATAGTGCTTGTGTGCCTGTGTATGTTAAAATAGTGCACGATCTTGTTAGATTAGATAAGAGACGCTATGTAATAATTGTAGTAATTTAGGTTAAATTAAAATTGCTCATTGGTCATTTATGACCAGATTGTAATTGTAATGTATAATTCAATACAATGAATCATCAGCGTAGTGATGATTATGGAAAAAAATGTATGACAAGATTCTGTGCAATAAAATTTTTTATATTTATCAAGGATGTATTATTTGGTATGGTCACATATACTTCTGGTATATCATCGGTGATGTGACAATACGTGAATTGTGATGTGAATTTTGTAGGAGACGAAAAATCATTTTTAGGGTCATCTCCTGTTTTCACATGTAAATTTTGATATGTTTTGTCAAAAACATGTCCCAAACTAATTTGGGTAAATAGATAGTTGAATTTACTACAAAACATGTCAAAAAATATCATATGAAAACAGGAGGTGACTCTAAGAAAAGTTTTTAGTATCTCTTACAAAACTCATGAAAAAAAAATCGGAGGTATTATGTCACATCAGCGACTATATCCAAGGACTGTCTAAAAAATATACTGTGAATGTCCAAAGAACATTCGTAGACATTCATGGAATGTTCCAACAAGACATTCAAGGAATGTTTAAAATGCTGACAAAGGACTTTCCTGGGACATTTAGGGGACGTTCTTGTGCTTTTGAGGACATTCTAGGAATGTTTTCAATGTCCTGTGTGTACATTCTAGGAACATATATAGAATTATTGGTGTTATTAGGGTTAATACTACGAAAAGGGGGATTTAGAGCATCGTCGAGGAGATTTGTGAACCGCACTACAAAAATTCTCGGAGACCCGTTTATGCGAATTAAATTATAGTAATGGGAATAGCAAACAACATAGTTTTCTGATGCTCTTGGAAGATGTTTTACATAGAATTTATAGTACAAATACTTCGAGATTTATTATAACGAGAATTGGTTTGACTGTAAAAGATTTGTGGCTTACATAGCAAACAATGGAAAAATTATTCTTTGGTCTTTACATTTTTACAAAAATATACAACTGTCATCGCTTTGGAGAAGAGAACAAACCAAATTATTTCTTCTTCTTTAATCTTAACTTGATCTGCAGATATAATGATAGAACAATATACTTCTTTGTTATACAGCGAGATTAAATCGGACAACTGATCACTCTCTGTGCGAGTGTGGAACACAGCAAAATACTGAGCACCTTCTGTTATATCCTGCATGTCCCTCAAGATGTATTCTCAACGATCTTTAGTTTATCAGCTATGCAGTGATTGACGTAGCCCGTTATTTAGGCAAAATGTTGGGAAGTAAGTGTTAATGCATTTACTTATACAAGATATGTCGATATGCGTCGGTGAGAAAAGAATGATATGTACTTAAGCTTACGATCCCATACTACAAATAAAAACTACTATGTTGTTGTTTGTTTTTAATTATTAAAACTATTTTTCAGTTTGAATTTGCTGACGACGTCTGCCTGTTAACAGAACACAGAACTCACATGCAAACAAAAGTCGATAAGCTAACACAGTACTCTGATATGATTGGTCTCCGGATAAATACAGAGAAGACAAAAATCTTAAAAAATGATAACCCGCAAATTAATAAAATAAAAAGAAATTGAAGAAGTAGAGAAAGTCACTTATTTGGGATCAATCATGAAAAGAAAAGGAGGATGCATGAAAGACATACAAGCAAGAATAACGAAGGCATTATTCGCCTTCAATGCGTTAAATAAAATCTGGCAAACAAGTGAAATAACAGAGTCAACAAAAATCAATATAACCAATACTTGTGTAAAAAGCATATTACTCTACGGAGCAGAAACTTGGAAGCACGACGAAAGCACAACAAAAGGCTACAGACTTTTGTAAATAGGTCCTTAAGAAAGGTCCTAAAAATTTACTGGCCTAATAAAATAACGAATGAAGAACTATGGAAGGGAACGCAACAAACCAGTATAATAACAACAATCAGACAGAAGAAATGGAAATGGATTGGTCACACGTTAAGGAAAGATCCTAGTAACATCACAAGACAAGCACTCGAATATCAACCTGAGGGGACAAGGAAGAGGGGATGACCAGATAATACCTGGAAGAAAACAGTAACCAGAGAACACAACGTAATCGGCTTAAGTTGGGGGGAAGTGAAAAATAAAGCAAGAAACAGAGGAGAACTGGAAGGAACTGGTACGCAGATACACCAGAGAATAAACACAAGCAGACGCGCTAAGCTGGCCACCAGCCCTCTTACACTATCGGCCAAGAAACTCAGATGCGCCCAATACTCCATTAGGAGTGACGGTCCAAGAGAGACAGCAGTTTTCGTATAAAATCGTTTATTGTAGCTTACTTACTTACTTATACATATAATCAATACAAACTCTATATGTCTCATGGTCTCATATTTCAAGTTCTTACCTGCAACAAAATAAAATAGTTAGCTCTTAACGAAATTTATTGAAATTAAATAAATTTAATATAATTATAAATAAAATCAATATACAAAAAATATTAACAAAGGCAAGCATCTTAACCAAATTTCTCATTACGGAGTGAAAATGATTACGTAGGCGCCATCTAATTTGGGTATCAGAAAATAGAAACCACTAATTACCTTTGAACTGCAGTTGAGTCCATGGCTCTTTACTCGTGTGCCATTACTACCTGGCGAGATAATATACTATTTATCGTATTATGTAACTAGCATCATTGTCTTCCAGGCATGAAACTAAAGACAAACAAGCTACCGCCTGTTATTAGAAACCACTACCTAATTGCCTTTGAACTACAGTTGAATCCATGGCTCTTTACTCGTGTGCCATTAATATCTGTCGAGATATATAATATTTATCATATTATCTATCTAGCATCATTGTCTTTCACGCATGAAACTAAAGAAAAACAAGCTACCGCCTGTTATTAGAAACCACTACTCAATTGCCTTTGAACTACAGTTAAGTCCATGGCTCTTGACTCGTGTGCCATTAATACCTGCCGAGAAAACATACTTTTTATCATATTATTTAACTAGCATCATTGTCTTCCAGGCATGAAACTATGGACAAACAAGGTACCGCCTGTTATTAAAAACCACTACCTCATTGCCTTTGAACTACAGTTGAATCCATGGATCTTTACTAGTGTGCCAATAATACCTGGCGAGATAATATACTATTTATCATATTATTTATCTAGCATCATTGTCTTCCACACATGAAACTAAAGACAAACCACTACCTTTGAACTGAATTGCCCTTGAACTACAGTTGAGCCCATGACTCTTTACTCGTGTGCCATTAATACCTGGCGAAATAATATACTATTTTTATTTTATTTGTGAAATAAACATTTATTTCTGTTTTCTGACAACAGTAAAATATATTTTAAATAAATTAAATAAATTACATACATTCTTCTTTTTTTGTGGATTAATTTAATTAAAAAATATTTTTTGGGAACCCTGTGTAAATAATTATGATAATGTTTATATTACTGAAAAGATAATTGAATACCCTTGTAAATGAGCAACCATACGACTCCTATTCTTTATTTAAAAATAAGGTGTTTAGGACGTGGAAGGGAGCACGTTGACAAATGACAGATATATGTATCGTAAAAATCTGTTCCCCTTAGAACAAAAATCGGCCTGTCTTGGCATTTCTTAAAAATCGAATAACTATTGCCAAATATCGAGGTGGACTATTTTCCTTGGCCCACCCTTTATTTACAACTTTGTTCTAAGTCTATAAATAATTATTGTTTATCTGATATCAAAGAAAATTTATTCTAAAGCGGAAACACATAAAAATTTATTTATATGCTCGTCTCTGAAGGTCAGAACTAATTACTTTTGAAGTGGAGTATCTTGGTGACGTAGTTCATTTCCAGAAGCCATGTCAGGGTGAAAAATGATATAGTAGTCTAGGAAGTAATTTTCTAGATTATACAAAGTAGGAGAAGTTTTCTCATAGTTTTCAAACACAAACTAAACTTTTGATTAAGCAAAGAACGTCAACGTAAAAATTAAAGTTACTGGAAAATATCGTCGTGTAAATAGCTACTTGAGAAAATGGCACAAAGCATAGAAAATACATACCATTACAACTTGTAATTTGCGATAAAATTGCACTAATTTTGTAATGTACTTTTTTTCTTTTAAATAATTTGGTTGTTTATTGTATGCGTTTACAAAAAGTTAAAGATATTATTTTTCTACTTTGTTAATTTCCTTTTTTTATAGTCTATTTTGGCAACGCTGTTCTAACGTAGACATACCGATTGAAGGAACATACCAACATTAGATTTTCCCAATCTGTACCTATATTATACAGTGATTAGTGCGCTGAGAATCGGCAAAATAACACAAAAGGTGGAAAACATCATACGTTGTGAAATAAAAGAGACGAAACTAGTAGACAAGGAAAATTATCGATAGAAAACTATAAATTACATTCTATTACATTACCACTATCGATAGTTTCTCACCTTTGGCCGTACCGAACGAGCATGGCAACTAACACTGTGACAGGAGAATGTTATAAAATTCTCCTCTCATCGTGTCGTTGTAAGTGGCATATTCTTCCACTACGTCTAAAGGTGGAAAACTATCGACAGTGGTAATGTAATATAATGTAAATTTATAATGTCTATCGATAATTTCGCACCACTACTAATTTCATCTCTTTTTAATTCACAACATATTATGTTTTCCATCTTTTGCGTTATTTTGCCACACTCATCAAACATTTGAAACATCAGATCGACTTCACGAAAGTCAAAATACTCAAATTGTCAAAAACGATCCTTCCTCGAAATGTGCCGAATTCTTAAACATCCATCTGCCCTAAATGAAAGAACTGACATCGATAATTTGAGCCAGATTTACCACTCTCTCATCTTATATAATAAACAAGTCAACATCATAATCCATATTTATTCAGAGATAAAAAGCTTTAAATAGTTCTGCCATAGTGTTCATCCCTTTGAGCAAAATTTTTTTCAACTAACCCTGTATAAGTAAGTCAATAATCAATCGCAAATATATTGGTGGAGGTATACTCCAATTAGTAGAAATCTCATAAATCTACCTGAAAATTCTCAAAATGTCATTGACATCCTATACCTCAAACGAAGTAGTGATATATAATATGCAAGAAACGAGAAATTTTTAACGCAGTGAAAGTTAGAAAACATCATACGTATGCCACATACTTAGAAATAATAAGTACCAATATGCTAAACTAACGGTAAAAGGAAAGATCAACAAAAGGAAAGAACTAGGAAGAAAAAGACTATCGTGGTTTAGAAATATGGACTGGGCTAAATTTTCAAGAGCTAATAAGAACAGAGAAGAGTTTGCAATAATTGTAGTAGCCAATCTCCATTGAGAAAATGGCAGCTTAAAAAGATCATGTATTTTGTCATATGCTAAACAAAATAAATATCTACAGATTACACCACACAAAATGAAAGCTTTTTAAAAGGCATCCGATATTTTTATCGACTACCACTTCTTGTCGTTTGGCTTAACAAAAATAATGCATCATTAGCTGAGGAAGACTTCGCCTTCCAGGCTGTAAAGGCACTTAATGAATATTTTGATGGGTCCTATTATTTATTTCTCTTAGTCATAATTTACTTTTAATGAAGTCGGTTGAGAGCGACACTAATGAGGTTTTTCTGAGGATGCGAATCGGCTAAAAACCGCGCGACAGCGTTTTAAAAGTTACACAAACTTGGGAATATTTTTCTTAGCGATTTCACGTTTTTAAAGACTTTCAAGTTTTGACTGTTTGAATTAAAATCTGTATTTATTCGACTTTTAATTTTAATTTGAAGTTTGGACTGAATTGAAGAAAGAGTTGATCATATTAACTTATAGAACGGGAAACTTAGGAAAAATTAAGTCGATTTTTAAATACAGCGCCTATCGATTTACAACTTTTTGCATTGTGTTCGAGATGACGTCAGCAAAAAAGTCTGCAATACAAACATGGGAGAAAATGCATGATTGTATTTATAGTGCCCATAATGCATTAAAAATTGCATAAACATGTCAAAATCAGTATATTAAGGGCTAAATTCTGTACTCGGAGGTTTTTGGGGTCGCTTAACATGAATACACCATCAGAACCGACTTTCGGAGAACCTGGCGTCCAGGTTTACTGCAAAGGCACGTCATCTGGAATCTAGATTTTCGAGAATTTTCGACTCTAAATTGATGCAAACAGATTGCTCGGAAGTTTCTGGGATTTCTGAATACGAGTATGTCATCAGAACCTTCCCCTGGAGCGCCTGATACCCAAAGTCGTTGCTGGAGCCGGTGATCTTCTAGAATTTCGAGGGTTTTTAACACTAATTTAATGCAAACAGATTACTCGGTGTTTTTTGGGTTCGATATATACGAATATGACATCAAAATGAAGCCTTGGAATATTTAGTGCCCAGAGTGATAGTTAGGGCTGTTTCACATTATAAGAATTTTGAACGTGCGTGGGTTTTCTCGTGCGGTAGTTTTGACGCACTTGTCCTTTTCACACAATAAGAATTGAGTCGCACGAAGATATTTTGATATTTGATATTTTGCTGTGTTGTTTGGTATATTATTTTTATTTACACTTTTTGGCTGAGGTAGGTATATGATACGATGTCTGACATGTATCATGACGATATATCATTACAAATGGGTATTTTTTGTCCATACTTTTGTCCTAATGTACTGCAATGTGTATTTAATTCATTTGCAGTTTTTATTTTGTCAGTTATTATTTCTTATGTTTTAATTAAAAGTCTTAATTTGTTTTTTTAATCGTGGTTTTACCAAGTCATTTGTGGGATCTTGGATTAGCTCATACAATCTATGTAATAAACTATTCTAAATGGGAAAGAAGCTACAATTTAGAATAGTTTATCACAAAATTGCCACAAGGAAATAGCTTCAGAACAACATTACAATCTATGTTTTTCATGTACAGAATTTAAAGGACCCTCCGTCATCCACTCGTTTTTAAATGTTGTTCTCGTTTTAAATGTTGTTTTTAGATAATTTTACACAAGACGTGACGGCCGCCCTATTCCAGTCTTCACCGAGTCTTTTACCATATAAAACTAAATATAATTTCGTAGAATAAAAAGTATCGTTATATTATACGGAGCGAAATCAAATTATAGCGTTGTGGTAACTTTATTTTCGAAGAAAGAGAAATAAGAGAAACCGAATTCATTGGGTCCAAAAGATACGATTTATATATTTTTATATTCACACATATAGATGAAACACTCTCTATACTCAACGTTAACTGCAACCATGTAAAATAAAGTTTATTATAATATACTTAGCAGTTTTGATTACTGTTGTTATCAGTAACATACAGGGTAGAGAGAAAGTATGGAAACACGGTGATTTCTCGGAAACCGGTTGAACGATTTTTAGGTGTCGCCGAAGTGGGTGTTAGGCGAAGTTTTGGTGGGTAGGGGTGTCCTAATGCGGCCGATATTATAATGGTAATTACATTGCTGTCAAATCTTCCGTTTTTCTGGAAATCTAATGAACTTTCTTATTTTAAATGGAACACCCTGTATATTTTTTGCGTTTTGAAGTTCTTAAAAAATATTTATTATTATGCATGTTATACAAAAAAAAATCTTTTTTTTAGACACAATTTTTTTGTCTAAAAAGTTTTGTATATTCTCTGTTGTATATTGTAATATTCTGTTTTTTTGGCAAAATAAATTTTTTGTATTGTATTGTATTGTATTGTATTGTATATACCCTATACCTAAATTCCATAATTTCGGAGTTATTGCTACATTTTTTAAAAGAAAATTTTAATAATAATTTATAAAAATCAATTTTTTCGGCCCAGGCAGACAATATTTTAGGTTCTATGGATCATTGGGAACAAAAAAGGTCTTTTGTAATTTTTCTCAGAAGTTAATCGTTTCCGAGCTATAAACAATTTAAAACTGAAAAAATCGAAAAACTACGATTTTCAAGGTTCAAAAACACAAGTAAACAAATCATTTTTAAAATTAAACAGATCTTTTTTTTAAGTTTTTAAAAAATTTTAACTTTTTTAAAAAAGTTAGATTGCAAAATTATTATGCAAAATCTATTAGCTTGATTTTAATAAAATTTGGCGGCTTGTTGATGGATGTTTGCATTTATAGTGCCGATAATGCATTAAAAATTGCATAGACATGTCAAAATCAGTACATTAAAGGCCACATTCTGTACTCGGAGGTTTTTGGGGTCGCTGAACATGAATACAACATCAGAAGCGACTTTCGGAGAATCTGGCGCTAAGGTTTACTGCCAAGGCACGTCATCTATAGAGTTTCGAGAATTTTCGGCTCTAAATTGATGCAAACAGATTGCTCGGAAGTTACTGGGGAATTTTTAGATGTTTAAGTAAACCAAAGGTATATCCTTTTTGCCTTCCTTTTTCTTTGCCAATCCTCCAATAAAATCCGTACCAATCATTTATTTTCTACGTATTTGCTAATATTGTATAAAAGTTTGTATTCCATAAAATTGCCTCATATTGTATGTTGAAGCTATAAATATGGCGTGTAATGTCAATTTCAGTTAACCTAAAAATAGAAATAAAGTGTTTATCGTAGAAACGCTTAAGTTTTCATCAGATTTTACCGGAGTCAATATATATCCAATAAAAACTGTCGAAAACTTCGACGGTAAACGCCGGCGAAAACTTATCCATAAGTGTCTAGGATAAGTAAGAAAGTCGGGGAAACAAATCGCCTTGATAACGATTTTCAACTTTAATCTAAGGCCATTTCTTTGTTCTATAGATAGAACGGAAAACTTTTATCCGGAACAATTTTACAGGCCCTATGGTATAAATACTCATTAACTCGATAGAAAAACATAAGTTTTCCACGAAACTTACGATTTCTGTCTTATTTTTTTATTTTACTTATCAGTAAAAGATCAAATAAAACGCATTTAGGTAAATAAAGACAGTGAAACACGATTAGTCAATTAGTGCTGTCGCCAGGGGGGGGGGGTACAACGGCCTCCTTTATTCAGATGGACTTACCCAAGTTTTTTAATGTATTTTGACCCGTAGAACACGAATTTTTTGCGTAACAGTTGATCCGGATGTCGAGAAGTTTGTTATAAACAAAGAACTTGAGGAATGACATAAAAGCGATTTTTCGCAAAACAAAACATTTCTCTGTATTTTTTGGGTCACTTTAAGCAAAAAATGCTCTTACAAGTTTTTTCGTAGGATGCATACATAATTTTAGAGATAAACGCGGTTGAATTTCAAAAAATCGAAAAATTGCAATTTTAGAACCCGAATAATTTTTGATTAAAAAATAAAATAGCAATTCTGCTTACCGCATTTGAAAGTTCAAGCCAAATTATATCGGTTTTGGTTACTTGCATTGCTAAAAATTAACGTACAAATTACCTGTTTGTAGGAGCGCCTACTCGTTCGGGAGTTCGGGAGGATATATGGGAGATGCATTGAAAACATCACTCAAGCACTATGTGTTTATAGCTTTGTTTAACAATAAAAAAAATTAATTTTTACAAATGCAAATAATCAAAATCGATATAATTTGACTTGAACTTTCAAATGCGGTAAGCATAATTGCTATTTTATTTTTTAATCAAAAGTTATTCGGGATCAAAAATTGCAAGTTTTCGATTTTTTGATAGTTCAACCGCGTTTATCTCGAAAATTCAGGGGCGTCATTTGGGCGTCCAGGGGGGGGCATTTGCCCCCCCCCCTGGCCCTGAAAATGACTGAAATTTACAAAAAATACATCAATATTCATCATAGCATCATATATAATGTATTGTATATATAGTGCTTGCCCCCCCCAAACAAAATTTCAAATGACGCTCCTGCGAAAATTATGCATCCTACAAAAGAAACTTGTAAGAACATTTTTTGGTTAGAATGGCCCAAAAAATACAAAAACATGTTCTGTTTTGCGAAAAATCCCTGTTATAAAATTCCTCAAGTTCTTTGTTAATAACAATCTTATCGGCATCCGGATTAACTGTTACCCAAAAAATTCATGTTCTACGGGTCAAAATACATAAAAAAAACTTGGGTAAGTCCATCTGAATAAAGGAGGCCGTTGTACCCCCCTGGCGACAGGACTAAAACTATTAATTATGTAATTGCAATAGTTCAGAGAAATACGTAAAAAGTATTCTGAACACAAACTCGGTCAGGAGAACGACAGTAGTATGATGGACCTATATCACAAGAACTTATAATATGTTTTCTGCAGTCGATTTTTTAAATTTAATTTTAATTAATAAATTAAGATCAAAATGGCTAATTTTCGCTTTTTTCGTCTGTCAGCAAAAAGTCAAGCATTTAAAACAAATTTTAGACTAAGAAAGTTAAAATTAAATGCTTTTAAGTTGACGTACAGTCGGAAAAATGAAAGAATACCCATGAACGAACATATAAAACACGCTGTATTTTCCTGTCACCGTGTCGCAAAGAAAATTGCCCAGCGCAAGTACATGTAATAATAATTATTACATGTACTTGCGCTGGCCAATTTTTTGTATGACACGGTGACAGGAAAATACAGCGTGTTTTATATGTTCGATCATGGGTATTCTTTCATGTTTCCTACTGTATTTTAGACGTTTCTAATCTTATCTGTTGCTTATAAAATTGTAAGATTTCGGTTTTGTGTAATATTTTTTAACTTTTTTAAAATCACATGAAACGATGGGACTAAGGTGCTTAATATGCTCAAAATGTCAAAGAGGTCAGTCAAATAGTTTAAAAGTTATTTTATCTGTTTTTCCCAAAAACTAATAAAGTTTCAAGTAACTCTAGGTGTAGTTTATGAAAGAAGACTGTTTATTCTATCAGCATGATTAACAAAAATTTAAAGGCGATCCTAAATATTGCAATAGCATTTTGCAAAAACATATCGATGTTTGCTTACATATTCGACACACAATACATGTTAGACTAGCACAATAGAATTAGAATAGAACAATTAGAATTAACTTTCTAACCCCTGAGTACAGGAAAATTAGTTTGTCATATTTGGAAAGCTTCCTTTTTTCAGAAGATTTTAAAAGAAAAAAGTTGTGCTATATTTAATGTAATATGAAGGTTTTATGTTCATTTTTAAAAGAGTTATCAACATTTATAAAACACCGAAATTTTTTACTGGCTCATCTCATTTTGCAATTTTCTTTGAATTAAGGGGTCGCGAGTTTAAATCTCATCAGGGGTGGGAAGTTGTTCGGTTATTAAAAATTAATAAATGAAAATAGTTTCTATCCTTATGAGATCAGTACTCACCGGAGAGCACAATAAGCTTTTTTTGTAAAAACAGGGAACTAGACTTTTCAAAGTAACAAGATATTTACTCAACACACACTACACATTACACTAATAGGTCTGGATCCCGTATAAGAAAAAAAAGTTGATTAATAGCAAGCTGAAAATTTGTTAATATTTTAACGGTGTCAAGTCGGACAAACTTTGATATATGGGAACACTGGAACAGGGGAAGTTTTAATGGTGGAACAGGTTAAAAATTTGGAACGTCAGTCTACGAAAACGTCAGATGTATTTTGTCGGACAGAACTTCCAATTGATTTGTTGCCCTTTCATTAAACTCTCATGCAAAAATCAGACTGGTGTTTATCACCAACTGCGCATTTTAATGAGTGGAACAGGAGGAACATGTCAAATGACATGAATCATGCTGGGTAGTAATAGCAGTCTGATTTTTGCATAAGAGTTCAATGAAAGGGTAACAAATCAATTGGAAGTTCAGTCCGACAAAATACATCGGACGTTTTCGTAATCTGACGTTCCAAATTTTTAACCTGTTCCACAATTAAAACTCCCCCTGTTCCAATGTTCCCGTACATCAAAGTTTGTCCGACTAGACACCGTTAAGCTATTAACAAATTTTCAGCTTGCTATTAATCAACATTTTTTTCTTATGCGGGATCCAGACCTATATTGCTATCCAAAATTAAAATTTTAGGCTCAATCCCATAAACATATTACTTAATTTAACATGCCACATGAAAACCTATGCCTATAAGTATCTGATTGGAAAAACCTACTGTACCATGCCAATGGCCGTTAGTTGTCGAGGCATTAAGCTAAAAAACAAAACTAATGATAGAAACACTTAAAAACGCCATTTTGATTGTTTTATTTCCATGAACTAAAAGTAATAATGTCGCGATTGGGGAGAAGACTGGAGTGAAGATTGGAGTGATTCTACATACAGCAAATAGCTTATAAATGAGGGGGATCAGTCAAGTATACCCCATTCAGCTCAAATTTCTGCCCGGTAAGCCACTTTTTCAAGTATAGAAACAAATTATTATCTCTAAGAACAAACAGCAATTTGGAAGAATCAGTATGAATTGTCAACAAATAGAAAGAGTAAAAACATATACCTACTTTGGTACGAACGTCAATGAAAATTGGGACCATTCTACAGAAATCAAATGTAGGATAGAGAAAGCAAGATCTCCATTTCAAAAAATGGCAAAGTTGTTCAAATGTCATGATTTGTCGATATCGACAAAAGTCAGATTACTACGATGTTATATCTTTCTTATACTGTTGTACGGAGTTGAGTCGTGGACTCTCACAGACGCCACCTGCAAGAAAATTGAGGCTTTTGAGATGTAGCTTAATCGTCGAATCCTGAAGATATCTTATACCGACCACATTACTAATGAGGGTGTTTTGCTGAGAATGCAAAAAGAAAAAGAGCTGTTAATCAAAATAAAAACAGCCAAAATCGAATACCTCGGTCACATCATGAAGAACAGTGAAAGATATGGACTGCTGCAACTGGTCTTACAGGGAAAAGTAGAGGGAAAGCGAGGACCAGGAAGGCGAAGGATTTCGTGGCTGAAAAATCTACGTTCGTGGTTCAACACAACCACTACAAATCTTTTCAGAGCAGCAGTGTGCAAAGTGCGGATTCCCATGATGGTCACCAACATCAGAAACGGATAGGCACTAAAAGAAGAAGAAGAAACAAAAACAAATCGCACGGTACCAAATCTGAAAGATACGCTGGACGTGGTAGCAATTCGATGAGGTTTTCGCCGGTGAGTTGTTATTGAAGAAGAGCACTTTTTTCGTCGCCAAATAAAGCCACATATTCTGCAATTCGTCGTCAAATCGGCCTAATAATTCGACATAGTAGACACCAGTGGCAGTTTTGACCTTCTTTATATAGAATACACCTTGTGAGTCCTAGAAAATGGCGGCCATTAGCTTTTTGGCAAATAGGAGAGTCTTTGGCTGCGTTCACCAGAAATAATCGTTTTAAGTTTCAACTGAACAGCTGTGTTTCAGCGCTTTAAAACTACGTTCAGTCTGATGAATGGTATTTTTCCGTTTGACACTTTCATAGTTGGTTTTCTTTTGTGTTCTCGCATGTTTTACGAATTATGAACTTAACCGAAAACGAGATTCGTTGATTTTGTTTATGTTTATATCGTGCTATCGTCCAACGATAACTTGGACGTGTCTTACACAAATTTAATTCAAAAATGGATAATATAATACTACCTTTATTTTTCTTTGATAATGAAATGAACAAGAAATAATTTTTAGTGCTGCTGGCTGTGCTGGACTTGGCAGAACCATTGGATGATAATGAAGTATTCCCACCATAAATAAATAATAATTGTCACGAGAAATATGAATTATGTTGAAAATATTGTTCCTCGATACACAGATTTACAATTTCGTGAGCGTATACAATTATGTATCTCCTAAGTTTCAATTACTTTATAATTAAAATTATTGTAAAAGTAAATATTTTCAAATCAGCGCGCCATTACAATATATTTCTTAAACACGTTTAGCGCACTGGTCTGGTGAACGCACCCTTTGTCTTCTTTGAACTCTTCGAAGAACGTTCACCACGTGCATAAACCCGGATTGCACTTAAATATCGACAAACACTGCTGTCAAGTGGTGTAATGGTTACGCTTGTCCGGAGTGAATAAATAATATAAATTTTACCCACCAACTGAGGTTTTGATTCTAGGCCTACCCTAATAAAGACTTCTGTTTATTTTTTTTCCTGTATAATTTATTTACTAGTTTTAATTAACAATTTTTCATTTAACAATTAATTTTATACCCTTTCTACAATTATATTTCATTACCATTAATTAGGCTATTATTCTCTTGGTTAAATTAAACTCACAACAGAAATTTAAACACAACTTTCATAGCTAAACATCCTCCCATTTATTACCTACGAGTTAGAAGTTAAGTTAACCCATTGTCAAATCCTCCTAAATAATTGATAACCGAGGTCCGCTCCTGCCAGCATCTCCAGCTCCTGCGAAAGCACACTTTTTAATTCAGTCGAAAGTTTCTCCAACTGTCGGAGTCATCACTGCTGAAAATTATGTCAAATTTGTTATCCCGTATTCCCTCACTAGGGCCACAGCCTGCTAATTGTTTTGGGGAGCAGTTAATTCGGGGTTTAGGAAAGAGCCGGGGCCAAGTTTATGTAAAGTTAAAGATGGAACATTAATTGTTATAATTAAGGCCGAAATTACATAAGTTGCTGGATAAGAGACCCGGAGAATATTATTTAATCTCAAGATAGGTGATAAATCAGGCGGAGGACATACCTACGGGCCTGCAGCTGGCTGTTAATTTCGGAATTAACAGCAATAGAGGCCATATTAGATCGGACAAGCCTGATAAATTACGACAATAAAACTGACTAATATTCAGGTATATACGGTAATTCCCCGAGAATTATCAAAATTTAGACCTATAAATTATAAAATTAGTTTATGGGCATCAATGCTAATATTTAAAATTACTCCATACATTGAGCAGAAGTTTGATGCTTGAAATAGTCATTTTTATATTGTAATCATTATAGTCTGGGCAGATTATCGGAGAATAGGCCATTTTTGGGAAAAGTTATTTACCAGCAATTTTATTGCTGGAATCGAATCTTATGATTGTATATATTAATAAAATAGGTATGCAAAGTCCGCAGATAGGGTGCTGCTTTTTTTATAAACAAAATGGCGCCCGAAAATCGTGTTTTTTTCAATTTTTGCTCTATAACTCCAAAGATTTTAACTTTTCACCAAAAACTCCCAAAAAAAATTCACAAAAGCCTTGCCACCAAATCTCATTAAAATTGACTTACTAGATTTTGCATAATAATTTTGCAATCTAAACTTTTTTTAAAAAATTAAAATTTTTTATAATCTTGCACAACAAAAATTAGAACATACAAAGATTTGTCAATTTTTTTTATATAAAGAAGCACTCCACCTATCTAATGCACTTTACAGAATTGAAATCGGATTATTTAAGCAGCCTCAGCAATGTTTTAAAGTTATGAACAACTTTTTGGCTTATAAACAAATTAGTGCTGTGTCCAGGAGGGGGTGCTACGGGCTCCTTTATTTAGATGAACTTACCCATGTTTTTTCATGTATTTTGACTCGTAGAACACGAATTTTTTGGGTAACAGTTAATCCGGATGTCGATAAGATTGTTATAAACAAAAAACTTGAGGAATTACATAACATCGATTTTTCGCAAAATAAAACATTTTTTTGTATTTCTTAGGTAATTCTAAGTTTTCGAGATAAACGCGGTGGAACATTCAAAAAATCTTAAATTGCAATTTTTGAACGAGAATAAATTTTGATTAAAAAATAAAATAGCAATTCTGCTGACAGCATCTGAAAGTTTAAATCAAATTATACCGGTTTTAATTATTTGCATTGCTAAAAATTATTTTTTCGTACTTCCGGGCCTAAAGTGACAACTTCACTCCCTTGTGACAGGTACTAAAGTGTCACATTTAATCCCTCCGGGATTAAATATTGACGAAACTCCCGGAACGATTAAATCACAAACAAACGAATTTAAGGGATATTTTATTGAAAAATATAATTAATTGGAATGGTAATTAACGTTAATATTCAAATTAATATTGTGACAGTTCGTCATATTGACCAGTCTTTCCTGGGTTAATGCAGCAGGTAACTGACGAGTAACAGATAGGTCCTTTTCATATTGAACTGGTGTTTGTTTCGAAGATCCTGCGGAAACAGGAAGCGAGAATGAGGACTGTGGCATAACTATAGTGGACGAATCGGCGACTTGACCAAATATTTTATCTGAAATTTTTTGTTTATTTTTAATAGACGATTCAATATATCCCTCGGCCACGTTGGAGGATTTCCATCCTCCATGTCTCTTCAGCACGTCTATTGTTGCTCCCGAATCAGCTAACAAAGACGCAGATGTGCGTCTAAAACAATGTCCCGTATAAGACGTCGCATTTTCTAATTTCAAGAAAGCTGCTATTTGCCGTGGAATTGTACCAAACATGTTTTTTCCTACTACTCGCGTAGTACATTCTTTGTTGATGTATTGAACAAAAAATTTTGAATGAGTTGTCCCTGTCTTTCGCAATGCCACATATTTCCGAAATATCGCCACAAAACTGATGGCACTGTTTTCTGAATTTTTGATCACAAAATTTCGGTCAATTTTATTTTTGGTGTTTCTAATCGCAATTAGGAAGGAATCGCCCAAATCTCTCACATCGTCGATTTCTAAATCAACCAACTCTTTTCCACGACAAGCTCCCGCAACGCCCAAAATAAGTGCAACCTACAAAAAAATTGATTTCTTAAAATTTCTGAATATAAACAAATTTCCAAATTTACCTTAAGCATTAAATATTTATCATCCGGAGCCTCCCGTAAGAACTGATCTACCTGCTCAGACGTGAGAATTCTTGACTTCTTTGGCTTAAATCCCTCATTTCTTCTCTTCAAAAAAGCTAATAATTTTGGAAATTTACTTATATCAATATCTTCTCTAATGTTAATAACCGATTTCAGCATTGAGTAATGTGCCCAGAGAGTTGAGGCACAAACCGCTTTTGATTTATCATCGAAGTAGACTAACAGCGCATTTTCAGTAGGTTGTCTCACATTTTTTAAGCGGCACCACTTTTTAAAAGCATCGTACTGCTGCTCGTATAGTTTTCTAGATTTCGGTGGTAACAATTCTTCACCTACTTCGGCTGCTCTTTTATCAATATCAGATACACCTTCTTCACTCATGATACCAATAATTATCAATAACAATGTTTCTTTACAATGACACTAGTAATGACAATGTTTCTAAATTATAACTGTCACAACGCAATGTTACTATGGTAACTTATTTTAAAGACAGTTTATTAAATGAGTTGAAGAGAGAAAAAACTGATTGAAATTATTGAAATAATTAATAAAATCATACCGGAAGTACGAAAAGTATCGTATATACCTTGCGACTGAAGTACATTTAATCCTTCAGGTAAATTATGGCCCTCCCTGCGGTCGGGCCATAAACTTTACCTTCAGGATTAAATGTACTACTTCAGTCCCGCGGTATATAATGTACTATTTTTTATTATTAAACAAAGCTATTTGTTTATAAGCCAAAAAATTGTTTATAATTTTAAAACATTGCTGAGGTCCCTTAAATAATCCGATTTTAATTCTGTAAAGTGTATTAGATAGGTAGAGCACCTCTTTATATGTAAAAAAATTAGCCAACTTCTAAATGGTCTACTTTTTGTTCAGAAAGATTTTTAAAAATTTGAACTTTTTTAAAAACATTTACATGAAAATTTATGACATTTACATGATTTTAATGAAATTTGGTAGACCATTTAAGTAAGTTATAAGAATTTTCTAAGTGAATTACTAAGGTTCTAAGTGCCACCAAAGTGGTTAAGAAACATTGAATAACAACAGGCGTATTTTGCCCGCTTATTTTGTATTTATTGCTATATTGCAGAAAAGATAATACCTTAAGACATTTTTGACCAGTCGTATGTCATATAAAATTCAATTATCTTTATTTTATTTCTCTACGACTTTGTTCCAAAACGAACCGTTTTAAAGTTATAAGCAAAGAAAACAGAAAAAAAACCGATGTTTTTCGAAATTTTTAAATATTTTAATTTTTTTATTAATGTTCCGGGCATATTTGAGAAGGAGCATAAGTCAATTATTATTACTGAAGGTGTCACCTAACTTTATCTGCAAAAATCCGAATGCCACCTCTCACATCCAAAAATACACGTTTTTTAAACGCTTTTATTTAGTTCAATAGATTGCGTCAACTCTTTGGATGTTAATTTGACTACCTTTTCTTCCATGTAAATGAATGAAAATTTGCAGACATACGCATTCGCGGGAACAATACACGAATAGACAACAAAAAATTTTTGTTTATGTTTATTAATTGTTTAAATAAAAAAAACGATTATAATGGAAAAAGGCCTAAATTCTCTTGTTTTTTACAATGTAGAAACTTGAAACTTTTACGGATTGTAGCTAATGATACAACCTATACATAATTTCACTTTTTACGTTAATTGTTTACGTTATGCGTCATAAATAAACAATAAAGTTTTAAATTTTAAACACTCATATATTTGTTTATACAGTACGATGCAAATGAAAGGAATAAATTCGTATTTCGTAAAAGGGTGACTTTAAGGAAAAATCCCGAAAGAGGTCGATTTTTATTTTTAAATTACGATATTTTGGCATATATGTCATACTAGTGACGTCATCCATCTGGGCGCGATGACGTAATCGATGATTTTTTTAAATGAGAATAGGGAACATGCGATAGCTCATTTGAAAGGTCATTCAATTCTTTATTCAGTAGTATAAAAATTTATATAATTATTTGTACAGGGTGTCCAAAAATAATTTTTTAATTAAATTATTTGACAAAAAAGAAGAATGTATGTAATTTATTTAACTCAGAATACATTTTACAGTTGCCCGTAAACAGAAAAAAATGTGTATTTCAGAAATAAACATTGCTTTTAGATTCAATTAAATATTCAAGCCAGCTCCCGCCAGCCACCTGCCTCTTGGAAGATTTAACATTCAATTTAAGCGAAAAGCAAGGATTATTTGTGATATAAATATTTTTGTCTGGTTTCTGACAGCAGTATAATGTATTTTAATTTAAATTTAATAAGTTACACACATTCTTCTTTTTTTAAACGCTTTTCTTTAGTTCAATAGTTTGCGTCAAATCTTTAGAGGTTGATTTGCCTGCCTTTTCTTCAATGCAAATAAATGAAAATTTGCAGACATATGCATTCACGGGAACAATACACGAATAGTCAATAAAAAAATTGTTTATGTTTAATAATTGTTTAAATAAAAAAAAAACGATTTTAATGGAAAATGCTTAAATTCTCTTGTTTTTTTACAATGTAGAAATTTGAAATTTTTACGGATTGTAGCTAATGATATGAACTATACATAATTTCACTTTTTACGTTAATTGTTTACGTTATGCTTCACAAATAAATAATGAAGTTTCAAATTTTTGCCGATTCCGACTACTTTTTATTTATGTTTGTACATCATATGTTTTATATACATATTTTAATAAACATGACGATATATTTTAATGTTCGAAAAGTGTAAGACTAAAAAGTAAAAAATAAAAAAATATGAAAAAGAATTTTTAGGAAACGCTTTTCTTTAAAAATCAACTAAAAAGCAAAAAATAAAAAAACATTGAAAAAATCCAACACATTCGTTAAAGAAAAGCGTGGGGCGAAAACGGTTTATTCGATGAAGACGCGCCACGCTTTTCTTTGACGAATGTGTTGGATTTTTTCAATTTTTTTTTATTTTTTGCTTTTTAGTTGATTTTTTAATATGTTGATTTTAGTCACTCGGAACTAAAGAAAAGCGTTTCCTAAAAATTTTTTTTCATATTTTTTTATTTACAGATTAGTCCTGATCTATGATATAATATATCTGCTTAACTGTGACATTATTGTCTCGACAATAACGGTTTATTGAATAAAAGTGGTGTAAAATTAAATTATTGGTTAATATTAATATAATAAAAATTTACTTTTATAAAAAGTAAAAGTTTTCATTAAACAATTATGGTATTACTGTTTAAAAGACGTCCTAAACTAAAATATTTTATTTCCACCATCACGTATATTCGTGCTAATTCCACCCCTGCGTGTTGATCCCCAGACCTTAATTCATTAGAGGTACCTTGAGTAGTAAAGTTTTTAGAGGCCCTACCCACGAATTTTAGGCTGTCACAGTGTGAAATAAATACAAAGTTTTATTTGCTTACGCTAAAAGTTTTTAAAGGGGAAGTAACAGTTAGAGATAATAAAAAGTTTATTCGACATTGTTGCCTTTTAACTTCTTGCAATAAACAGTGAACGGCTTGGCCTAATGTTTGACGTTGTGTGTACAAAATTTATGTTTGTTTGTTACAGGCGCAATACTTTTTGGTCTATTGAGGAAAAATTATTTGATTTAATCTTTAAGTGCTCGCATTGGTTTTACATATTGTGCTAGCACGGTACCTTACATACACCAAGGTTTAGTATTATTTTAAATGTATTATTGTTATATTAATTAATTAATAAAAATCCACAAGGAAAAAGTTTTCCTGTAGTTGGCTGTATACCATGTAATACAAAAAACAGTAAAATCCTTTATAAAAGGTATATATTTAAAATCCCTAAAAAGGGCTACATCACAATCACATAACTAGTTTTCAATCATCATCAGTGCTTACCTAAAATGAATATAACCTGGTAAAATACGGTTAAGAAAAGCTGTAGGTTATACTCACGTGAAATTTGCATGCTAACCACCAAGATATAATTTTATAAAAATATGTGGGTCAAAGCCCTGTACAAGTAATCCGTCAAGGAAACATCGGTTGAAAATGCTAACTTAAGCATAGATGTTTAAAGTATTTTACTAATATGCCCCAGGTAACATCTGAGCTGTGGTTTGACTTGTTCACATGGTGAAAGTATGGCTGCAAGTGACAATGAAATGGATAGAGACTTCCCAACGATGACATGACAGAAATGACAGTTCCACAGGAAGTTGAAAAATTAACCTGTCATATTTAAAGACTATGGTGTACAGCTAGTTAAAATTAGAAATGATGTAACAACACTCACTCCATTGTGAAAAATAATCATTTAAAATTCAGTAAACTAGATGTTGTCTAGTTAAAAATGTATTCACGTATATTGCCAGTGGAGGTGATTAGGCAAACCACATTACACAAATGTTTGTATTCGAGAAATAAAGTCAGTAATCAAATCTTGTTGTCAAGAGACCTAAGATTTAAAAAAGCAATTTTGTGGTGAGTTAAAGTTATCCAATTTATTTTACTTATTGGTAGCTGTTAGAATCTGTTCTGAAGTTTAAAAAAGAGATCACAGTGAGGGTGACTGAGATGTAAAAATGTCTTAAATAATCTAGGGGGATGTATGAAAGTATGAAATGTACGGATGTAAGAAAGCACAAGCTCAAACTTAGGCGACTAATTCCTAAAGACCTCGCAGGCTACCCGCATCACTAAGGGTCCAAAAACCAAAAATGTCATAATATGATGACAGTAGAGGCTGGGGGGGGTATGAAATGTCTGTGAGGAAATTAATGAGAAAGGAACATGAACGGTACCCAGAAAGAAAATTAGACTTTTGATTTGGTTTTACTATAGATGAGTGTTATATGTAGGTAATGACAAATTGATGTTTAATTACTACCAATTAATGCTTAATTAAAATTTGGTTCAGAGTTCACTAAGTATTTGGTTCAGAGTACGTACTGTACCACATCTGTATGTGTAAACGTCCTGCACATGTTTTAAACGTTCTACATTTCCAGATCGTCCCCACACTCTTAGTCGACGGAAACTGGATGAAATCCAGATCTAGATTCGTCGGAGAATAAACTGTAGCTGAATCATTTGCATCCCAGTTTTGATATTCTTGACACTACTCTTGTTTTGCAGCCCGATTGCCTCTGGAGATAGGTGGACACCTTAATGGCCCTCGACTGTGGAGACTGGCTTCATGGAGACGATTTCTTACAGTATGACGGCCTATGGTTATCTGGTGTACCCGTTGTAAGTCGCTAACCAATTAGAATAAAATAGAATAGAAATATGTTTTATTGTCACTGAAAATTATACAAATTTTATGGACAAAGCTTAACATAAAGTCAGAAAAAAAAATAACAACAACAATAACAAATACAATTTTTTGAAATTTGATGTATCGTCAATATAAAAAAATACAAGTTAATAAAGTATAGAAAAAAACAAAACCGGTATATTGCAAAAATTAATAGAAATTACAAAGTGAACATACAACAAAGTAAAATACAGACATAGAAACTAATAGGTTTAAGCTGCTGCATGTGACACCCTGTAGCGGCCCCACATTCTAGGGTGCCATTTTTATGCAGCACAATTAATTTTATGAAACAGCCCCACGCATGGAAGCCATTTGATGAAACACGACAAAGGATGGAAGTCATATGGGGCCATTTTAATGTAAGACAAAAGATAGCCCCTGTTGTTTTATGAAACATGACTAATTAAGAATTGGACAAAATTCGTGCTACATAAGTTATTAAGTACCTCGGTTGCTACTGTCTTAGAGATTTTAGGGAGTGGATTCTTTAATAGATGTTATGATATATTCTTATTAGCTTAGAAAAATTAGAAAGATAGAAAAATCGAAATAAGGATGTGAAATAAAAAATAAAGAAAAATACAAAAAATAAAATATTGGGCGCCATTGGTTACCTAAGGGAAACCAAACTTTATACAAAAAAAAAAAAAAACAAAGAAAGATAAATTAAAATAAAACAAAGAAACATAGTCAAATAAAATGATATACATAATATACAAAATGTTATAATGTAACTTACCTCCTTTACTCTATATTCAAAATTATATACTCAGTCAATGTTTTATCGTTCTTACGATTCAAGAAAGAAGGGAAGAAAATAAATTATATGTTGAAAATCAAACATTATTTATTAAAAACAAAAAAAATAATCTCTGATCTCTCTGTTATAATTAGAGACCAGATTACCAATTAATCAAAGATGAGACGAAACAGTTTTACAAATATAAAAATTATACCTTAACAATTAGTGTCCTGGCTTCTTCCTCGTAGCTTGATTGAAAAGTCCAAGGCGCTATTGCACTCGCGAAACACTTACTTCACTGTCGTTAATTACAGCAAACAGCAAACAGTACATTGTTTATAAACAAACATTATTATAGAAAAAGTCAGCTTTCACTTGAAGATAAATAGTTTAAAAGTTCGTTAAACTGGATCAAAATTTTACTTTTACTCGAATAAAATTATTTAGTTAGACTCGAACGTGATTATTGAAAGTTCATTAACTTTGACCAAAATAAAGTATGTGAGCATACTACATGTTTTAACTGCACTGTTAAACATAGTAATGAGAAAATTGAAACTCTTCTCTCCTACTTCTGGTTCTGACTGCTTAAAAGAAATTAGTGGATACCAAAATTGGTATAAAATGATAACGACGATTTGCTTAGAAACAGCGGGAAAATCGCCGGGGTTCACGATACACCATCACCATCGCCGGGCTGGAATTAACCTAGCCGGCTGGGAAACTGGAAAACTACTCCATGACGATGGCCCTAAAGGAACCAAAACTAAACTCAACTCGATGGTGGCCCTGGTGGAACTCTTCTCCATGACGATGGCCCTAAAGGAACCAAAACTAAACTGAACTCGATGGTGGCCCTGGTGGAACTCATCACTCAACTTCACTTGATGGTGACTTCTACGGAACTCCTCTGCACATGATGATGGCTTCTACTGAACTGATCTCTAGGACCGCTAACTCGATCCTTCTAAAACTTGGGTTCCTTCTCCCAATAAAAAGTGACTTCCTACTTTGACCAATAGGAATCATACCAGATATTTCTCTACCAATCAAATGGTCAGAAAAACTCTTAAGACATCCCTCGAACGCCATGATGGTTTTACTTTCAACCATTTACAATTACTTAAACTTCGCAACAACAAAATCTCTCGAGTTTACACGAAATGCGATGACTCAATATATTACAGTTAGTTTTGAGAACCAATATTTAAGAGCTTTACTAAAAACCTCGGCTTAGGTTAAGCCTTTCCTGTCGCAATACACACACAATAGGATTTTTGTCTGTGAATATCATAAAAATCTTTCATCTTCTAGACTGCAACAGCCTAACAGCATAGCAGGGGTTCTTCCTGTAGCTATTTGGATATACCGACGAACATATAACCGACAAACCAAAACTGTAAATATCATAAAAACCTTTTAATACTCTGAGTCCCTACTTAACGTGGAACCTCTTTGAAAAATATTCCGTTTACAATTTTGTAGGATATAAACAATTTGGGGCACCTTTGTACACCAATTTTCAAAGAATTGTACGAACAACGAAACCAAGCATCTCAAACCCGTGAGAATTGGATAACGCCATACTCTGCATTATGCGGAAGATCGATATACAGGGTGTAGCGAAAGTGTACAACTTTAAACTGAGTCGGAATTTTCAAATATTTAGACGGAGGACTTTCAGCGCGTTTCAACCCAAATATAGATAAGTTTGGTTACTTGTACCTACATTACTGTAATTTCTTAGTTAGTCATTAAGAAACTCTTCTACTGAATAATATGGTCTTTTAGATAGATGAGCTTTTGTCATTTTACGGAATTTGGGGAAAGATGTTGCAGATTTGATTTGTAAAGGGGGATGGTTGTATAGTTTTTTTCCGGAATATAACATAGATTTCTTTACTAACTCAGAGGACGGGATCGGTAAATAGACATCAAAAGTTGAATTTCTGGTGGAGTAGTCATGATGAGGCCTTGCTGGAAAGACATGCATGTGTTTCCGAATTAAGCAAACAGTTTCTAAAATATATAAAGATGGAAGGGTTAAAATGCTCTGATCTTTGAAGTAACTTCTGCAATGCGTTGTTGTTCTGAGGCCAAACGGATACCTTATTGCTCTTTTTTGTAATTTAAAAATAACATCTAATTGGGCAGCTGTACTAAAACCCCAAAAAGGAAGACCATATCGAAGATGAGACACGAACAAGAAAAAATATGTTAAATTAGAAGATGCTAAATTGAGTTCTTTCGAAAAAGATCTTATAGCATAGCAAGTTGAGGCGAGTTTCTTTCTTAACAAATCGATATGAAGGGACCTTTTGAGGTTGCTGTCTAAAAAAAACCAATAAATTTTACAGAATCAACGGTAGAGATCTGGCTGTTATAAACAAGCAGGGGTTAAAGAGCACTTTTATAGGATAATGCTACTGTCTTATCCACGTTAAAAGAGAGTAAATTAGAGTCAGACCAGGTTTTTATCGTAAGCAAATCAGAAGTTATAGTTGCATGAAGAGATGCAATAGTTGAGTTGCTCCAAGTGATACATCAACAAAAAGAAAAATGTTCACATCGATTTTTAAATCAGTGATGTCATTTATAAAGATAAGGAACAGTAGAGGACCCAATACTGAACCTTGTGGTACTCCACATACAATATTTTTGAGACTAGGGTCGGTATCATTTGCTCTAACTAGTTGTTTTCTATTATTCAAGTAAGATTGGAACCAATTCAATGAAATACCTCTAATTCCATAGAAATTTAGTTTTTTAATCAAAATGTGATTTACACAAACAAAAGCTTTGGCATAGTCACAGAAAACAGTGGAGGTATAAAGATTATTGTTTAATGCTTGGTAAACCTCATGAAGCACAGAAAACATGGCATCAGTGGTACATTTATTAGTTAAAAGCTAAACTGATTTTGCAATAAGATGTTGTTATCAATGAGAAAGGACATAAGTCGGGTTTTTATGAGTCTCTCAATAATTTTGAAGACTACCGGTAGTAAGACAATAGGTCTGTAGTTGCAAGCATTAGATTTTTCACCACCCATATGAAGAGGAATAATAATGGCTGTCTTTAGGCACTCTGGGAATTTACCTCTTTCAAAGGAATCATTAATTAGTAAGACGAGGAGTTCCAACACATTTTCTGTGAGATTTGAGATTTTTATGGATAGTTTATCAGTACTACAGGATGATTTGCTTTTGATACTATTGATCGTTTGGATCAGTTCAGATTTATCGATTGGTCTTATAAAGAATGAATTCGAGAACACTCCTGAATTAGAAAGATAGAAAATGGGATCTTTTTGTGGCAAAATAGTAGAAGTTATATTTTTACTCATATTAACGAAGTATTCGTTTGGGTTTTCAGGGTTTGGAAGGGCAAATGTTTGAGCTGCGTGAGTTCTATTTCGAAGATCGTTTATTATGGACCAAGTTTCTTTTGCAACCCTTTTAGAGCTTCCCAGACGATTTTAATAGTAGGCTTTTTTAGCTGATTTGATGAGTTTGACATAGGTTCAGGAGCTGTAATTTTTGGTTGTGTTGTATGCAATGTATCGCATTTAAGACGAAGACACCCGTATATTTCGGCTACCAAAAAAAAATACAGGTTTAAAATTTTGCACAGTCATACAGGTTGATCGTTTATATTTCTTAAGATAGTCAACTGAAATTTACATTTTAAACGTGGCCTACTGCGAATATACAAACAGGGTGAATTTTCGATATTTGGCTTAGCGTTAGAGATATCGGAAAAAGTTGTTTAAAAAAGTTGTTCCAAATATTATTACAACCCAACATACGAAATTTCGTGACAAAATTCGCACTTTTAGATTTTTCAGTATTTGTAGTCAGGTTCCTACTACTACTACTATCGGTTTACAACGTTCTCCGACGCCTTCCGACTTCTAACCGCCATTCTTCTTTGTTTAGCCATAAACCAGAAGGGATTTCTCTTTCCTCTAGTTCATTCTCAATTCACTCCTTTCCTCGGCCTTCTTCTTTTCCTTCTCCCTTGTGGTGTTCATGTCAAAATCTGTTTAGGGATCCTGTCATCTGGCATTTTCTGTATATGGCCGTACCATATGAGTTATTTTGTTTTTATGTCATCAATTATTTATTGTATGGGTGACCATCATTTCTCCTATTCTCTCATTTGGTATCCGATTTCTTCTTGATTTACATTTCCTGTGTTCTTTGTTCCAGTGACCAAACTTCACTGCCATATGTGATTATACTTTTAAGTATGGTATTGTATATGAGCTGTTTGTTCGCTTTAGATATTGTTTGGTCAAACATATTGCCGTTCATCATGGATATGGCTTTTCTAACCTGTATGTTTCTCTCTTTTATAGCAGCATCGAGTGTTCCAGTTTGATTAGTCAGGATCCTAAAAGTTATATTTTGCTGGCCCGAAAAGCATCTCGAGACAGCTAATTGTAGTTCTTGGGATCTTGACTACAAATACTGAGAAAATTAAAAGTGCGAATTTTGTCATGAAATTTCGTATGTTGGATTATACTAATATTTATGCGTAGAGATAAGTGCGTTAATCCATTAGCTTTCAGACTCCTTCTTGCACTATACAGGGTGTAACGAAAATACAGGTCATAAATTAAATCACATATTCTGGGATCAAAAATAGTTTGATTGAACCTAACTTACCTTAGTACAAATGTGCATATAAATAAAGTTACAACCCTTTGAAATTACAAAATGAAAATCGATTTTTTCCAATATATCGAAAACTATTAAAGATTTTTTTATTGAAAATGGACATATGGCATTATTATGACACTAACATCTTAAGAAAAAAATATAGTGAAATTTGGACACTTTATAAAAATTTTATGGGGGTTTAGTTCCTTTAAACCCCCCCAAACTTTTGTGTACGTTCCAATTAAATTATTATTGTAGTACCATTACTTAAACACAATATTTTTAAAACTTTTTTGGCTCTTAGTACTTTTTCGAAAAGTCAGTCTTTATCCAGATATTTTGAATATTTGTCAAATCCACCACATATTTGTATATGGTTAAGTACGCTTGTGGAGACTTTGTAATAATATGAAAATTTATGTATGATTTACATTTGTAGGTATATTTTGAACCGTATTAAAAAAGAAGCCATATCTCGATAAAAGGTGGCTTCTCGAAAAAATACAAAGAGGCAAAAAAGTTTTAAAAACATTGTGTTTAACTAATGGTATCGCAGTAATAGTTTAATTGGAGCGTACACAAACATTTGGGGGGTTTAAAAGAACAAAACCCCCATAAAATTTTTATGTAAACATATTAAAAAAGGAGCCGCAACTCGATAAAAACTGCCTTATCGAAAAAATACTAAGAGCCAAAGAAGTTTTAAAAATATTAAATTTAACTAATGGTACCACAATAATAATTTAATTGGAACGTACGGAAAAGTTTGGGGGGGTTTAAAGGAACGAAACCCCCATAAAATTTTTATGGGGAGCACAAATTTCACTATAATTTTTCTTTAAGATGTTCCTGCCATAAGAATGCCACATGTTCATTTTCAATAAAAAATCTCTAATAGTTTTCGATATATTCGAAAAAATCGATTTTCATTTTGTAACTTCAAAGGGTTGTAACTATTTTTATGTGCATATTTGTATTAAGGTAAGTTAGGTTCATTCGAACTATTTTTGGTCCCAGAATATGTGATTTAATTTATGACCTGTATTTTTGTTACACCCTGTATATCTGTTCCTTTTTGAATGTTGCTCTGAAAAGTTCTGTCAGGGGCGTAACAGAGGCCCCCGCAGCATGAAGCTTGCGGGGGGGGGGGGCCAATATGTTAGGGGCCCCATCTTGTCGTCTAATATAATATACTGCGCAAAAGAATATAACAGTAAGACATTTTTACATATTATGTAAAAACGTGTTATTGTTATATTATTTTGCGCATACATACGCAACGTTTTTTAAGCAATGCAGTATTGAAAATGAAGTTGCCCATTGGTATGTATGTATTGTATGTATTAACAAAATTGTATATATATTCGCTGATAGTAGTACACGAAGAAGGTTATTCATCCCATAGAATAATAGTATGTAATAATGTAGTCGTTTATTAATTTTCTTTCTATTTTATTCTATAGTTACCAATAAAGATGAAAAATGTAAGTGTAAGTTGTCATAAACAGTGCATGAATATACTAATAGCCCAGTAGATGACCGTTTTGGAGTGTAATTATCAGCGTCACGACGTATTTGTTTGGCAATTTGGATTTAGATTCTACTTATCCACTTCAAAGTTTGAGTTGTGCCGTTGGTTGCTTTTACTTGGGGGGTGACAGTTACCCCTTCGGGGGTGTAAAATATACGTTTAAAATAAATGGATACATTGACTAATTGTAAGCAAATCTTGTTCTATAGAGCTTCTTTACCTAAGTCGATACTTTTCAAGTGACTTGCGAGTGAAAATGTTTATTTTTCAACAAAAAAACCAAGCATTCAGGCGGTTTTTCGAAAATAACTCAAAAAATAAGTATTTTATCGAATTAAATATTATCGAAAAATTATCGAAAACATACTTTTAGCAAAAATGTAGCTTATAAAAAACAAAAAAAAATGTTGTACTTATTCATGAAGTATATCGACACAGTAAAAAGAAAGTTGTAGTCCATGAAAAATTGTTCTTATTCGTTAAATTTTAAATCGAATATTTCAACGTTAAATAACCAACAAACAAAGCACTTTTCAGGGAAAACTCATGAAACTTTTTTAGTGTTTAAAACAGAGCTTTACTTTTTTTATAGCATTTTTATAGCAAGCTTCCAGCATTAAAACTAAGCGAGTTACGCTTAAAATAAAATTGGCCCCTTTTTTGCTAAAAAAAAACATGAAAATCTCCCCCTAAGTTGGATCGGTTCAAAGTTCTTATTTTTGAAAAAAATTGGTTTTATATTAAAAAGTTTTTTATTTTAGAAAAATGCCCTTTTTTCAAAATAACTTAAGAAGTATTAGCAAGGGCGGATAAAGAGAGCTCCACCCACGAAAATTTAAAATAATATAAATTTAAATATTTGCAGTTCAAATTTTTTTAGTTTCAAACACATATCCCGGTTGCTACGAGAAAAATGATTTTAGCTTTGTGCTGAACGATAGTAAAGGTTGTGCTGAACGAGATAAAGTGTGAGGTAACCTAAGCAGTGCACGTATCATAAAAAAAGTTCTTTGCCCCTCCGAAAATCGGTCTTAGATCCGCCCTTGAGTATTAGTGATACGAAAAATCTCAAGTAGGTTTTGCTTTTATAAATATTTTGGTTTTATTTTGTTTTTCTGTAAGAAAAAAAATTGGTTTTTTAAGACAAAGATATGGCTGTTCAAAATTTCCATACACTCGTAATTAGTGACCCGATGAACCGTTTCAAATAAAACCCATTCAAAAATAAGCACTTTGAACCGGTGAAACTTACAGGTCATATTAAAAAGTTAAGTAATTTGTAAAGCGGTAATGATTAGTTTCATTTTGGGTACTAAATAGGGGGAGATTTTTACAATTTTTTTGCCAAAAAAGGCTTTAACTGTATTTTGAGCGTAACTCGCTTAGTTTTGATGATAGAAATTTTTATAAAAAGTAAAAATACCTAAAACTTTTTTTAAAGACTTTAAAAAAGTTTTAGTGAGTTTTCCCCGAAAAGTGCTTTATTTTTTGGTTATTTCATATCGAAATATTCGATTTGCAATTTGACGAATTAGAACAATTTTTCATGAGCTACAAATTTGCATTTACTTGGTCCATAGACTTTATTTTTTATAAGCTACATTTTTTCTTCTTAGGTATTTACGGATAGTTACTTTTTGAGTTATTTGCGAAAAACCGCCTGAAAACGTGTTTTTGTTGAACATTGTTGAACATTTTCACTCGTAAATATCTCGAAAAATATTGACTGGACCACTTCGGTAGTGACATTGAAAATTACACGGTATCGCCGTATTTCACGTTCATTTACTGGGCTATAACACATATAAGTTTTTGTGACACAATTAGTATTTTTTTAAAGAGGGCCCCATTTCCAATTCTGCGGGGGAGCCCCGACGGATTTTGTACGCCACTGAGTTCTGTAGTCATTATAGTCTGGGCTGATTATCGGAGAATAGGCCATTTTTGGGAAAAGTTATTTACCAGCAATTTTATTGCTGGAATCGAAGCTTATGATTATATATATATATATATATATATATATATATATATATATATATATATATATATATATATATACATATATATGTATATATATATATATATATATATATTAATAATATAGGTATGCAAAGTCCTCAGATAGTGTGCTACTTTTTTTATTAACAAAAGGGCGCCCCCAAATCGTGTTTTTTTTTCAATTTTTGCTCCATAACTCCGAACATTTTAACTTTACACCAAAAACACCCTAATAAAAATTCACCGAAATTAAATTCTGCATTAAGACAGGTTTTTTTCAATCTGCTCTGACACAAATTTTCCTCGGAAAATGCGGGTTTTCCCAACAAAATCTTTAAATTTCAAATAAAGTTTTAGATAAGTAATTATCTACCAATAATTAAATAACTCGGTGACATAAAAGCTTTCTTGGTTTGGATTATAGTTCCAGAAGCTGGTGAAAATAAAACCAATATTTTAGCAACAATGCAATTGTTAATTAATAATTTACGGTCGCAATAATAATTAAAATAATTATGATACACTGATCAAACTTTGAAATCTTATAAAGATGAGATGTCTATTTAATATTTTGTCGACAAAATATAAATTTTTAATTTTTTTGAATAATTTTTAAATGTTTAAAAAATAGTTATAAACAAATTAACGATTTTCAGAAAGTTTTTATTATATTCTAATTTTAAAAAATAGGTAAAATGCGTATTTCAAAAATCTTTAAAATAAATGCTTTAAAACTTTTTTGCAACAATTTGCAAAAAGTTACGAAACAACAAAATAAACGTACGATTCCTTTGTTTTTTATCATTTTTTTAATTCTTTCAAAGCGTAAAAGTGAGTTTAAAGTACAAGATAATTGCTTGCAAAAAATATCGATTATTAGTTTAATATTTATATTTTATTTAAACATTATAAATATTTTTTTTGTAATTTACTCACGCGAAAGTAGACTAATACAGTACCGTAGCTAAAATTTACACGACCGGCGCGCGACGTAGAGTAGTTAATAAATAAAATTATGTATTATAACCCGTCCACGGCTCTATATCAAGCCTACTTTCGCGCTAAAAATTACAAAAAAAGACATTTTTAATATTTGATTAAAATATAACCATTGAACTAATGTTTGGTATTTTTTGAGAGTAATTAGTTTGTACCATATACTCACTTTTAAGCTTTGAAACAATTAAAACAAATTATGAACAACGCAGTCATCGTATGTTTATTTTGCTGTTTCATAACTTTTTTGCAAATGGTTGGAAAATTTTTTTAAAGCATTCATTTTCAAGACATTTGAAATACGCATTTTAATTATTTTTTAAAATTATATTATAATAAACAATTTCTAAAAAATGTTAATTTTTTTATAACTATTTTTTTTAACATTTAAAGATTATGCAAAAAAATGAAAAATTTATATTTTGTCGACAAAATATTAAACAGGCATCACATCTTTATAATCTTTCTAAGTTTGATCAATGTGTCATGATTATTTTGGTTGTTATTGTGACTGTAAATTGTTAATTAACAATTGAATTGTTGCTAAAATATTTGTTTAATTTTCACTGGCTTCTGCAGTTATAATCTATATCAAGAAAGCTTTTATTTCACCAAATTATTTAATTATTGATAAATAATTACTTGCCCAAAAAATTTATTTGAAAATTCGAGATTTTGTTGGGAAAACCCACATTTTCCGAGGAAAATTTTCGTCGGAGCAAATCAGGAAAAACATGGCTCTATGTAGAATTAAATTGGGGTGAATTTTTATTTGAGTGTTTTTGGTGTAAAGTAAAAATCTTCGGAGTTATAGACCAATAATTGAAAAAAACACAATTTGGGGGCGCCATTTTGTTAATAAAAAAAGTAACACATTTACTGTGGACTTTGCATACCTATATTATTAATACGTAGGATCATAATATTCGATTCCAGCAATAAAATTGCTGGTAAATAATCTTTCTTTGTACTTTAATAATTAGACCAGCATATTATAACTCTTTTTCTTTCAAAATTTTAAGATTATGCAAAAAAACGAAAAATTTATATTTTCGATGGCTTAGTGTGAAAACCTCGTATCTCATTAAATTACACTTTTACAGGAGAGGCAAAAAACGGATTTTCTGCATAATATAATCTAAAAACAAAAACTACTGTTACGTATTTTAATTTGAGCACATTGAGACAAATATCTGATCTTGGCCCAGAGCTGAAAGTGTTAAATGTTGCTATTAAATTGAAAAAAACAAATATTAACTATGAAAAACACGTAAATATTCTTGCAGTACATAGAGCCTTTGCCCAAGTAACTATGATAACCTCGTATATCTTGATATACGTGTTTTTCATCTAAAATTAGGTTGTGTTTATGATTATTTACGAGGTTTTCATTTTTCATAGCTTATTGCACACCTCCAAATACTAGGTTGATACAGTACAAATCTTTTGATTTAAGGTTCATAAAATGTTTCTATATGCCGGACTACCTTTTATTGTTCACAAAAAAACATTTCTTCAAGTCGAATTTTTTAAACAAACACTCCAAATTAAGTACCAAATTCGTGGTTATAAATATACGTGGTATTCACACTAAATCAAGAGAGCAATTGATATACGTGGTTTCTTTTTTCGGCTGTAGAAAATAGTCTGGTGTATTTGGATTTTTTCTAACAGTTGTAATCGTAAGATAGTTTTCAAACTAAAACCACCAAAATGTCATTTTCGAAAAAAAATGAGATACGAGGTTTTCACACTAAGCCATCGTTTTGTCGATAAAATATTAAATAAGCATCTCATCCTTATAATCTTAATAAGTTTGATCAATGAATCATGATTATATTGGTCATTATTGCGATCGTAAATTGTTAATTTACAATTGAATTGTTGCTAAAATATTCGTTTAATTTTCACCGGCTTCTGGAATTACAATCTATACCAAGATTGCTTTGATGTCACTAAGCTAAATAATTATTGATTAATAATTACTTACCTAAAACTTTATTTGAAAATTAGAGATTTTGTTGGGAAAACCCGCATTTTCCGAGGAAAATTTTCGTCGGAGCAAATCTGGAAAAACCTTTCTATATGGAGAATTTAATTGCGGTGAATTTTTATTTGAGTGTTTTTGTTGTAAAGGTAAAATCTTCGGAGTTATAGAGCAATAATTGAAAAAAATACGATTTGTCGGCGCCATTTTGTTTATAAAAAAAGTAGCACACTATCTGCGGACTTTGCATACCTATATTATTAATATATAGGATCTTATAATTCGATACTTTACAACATTAAGGATACTTGGGATCATAGCTACGAAATAAAAACTCGTATTGAAAAAGCCAGAAGCTCTTTTAACAGTCTTAAGAAAATTCTCTGCAACTTGTCTTTAAGTATCAATATATGCATAAGAATTCTTAGATGTTACGTCTTTAGTGTCCTCCTAAACGGAGTTGAAAGCTGGAGTCTGACAGAAGATGCCATAAAACGGTTAGAGGCGTTTGAAATGTGGTGCTACCGACGTATGTTGAGGGTCTCATATATACACCACACAACTAATATAACTATTCTCCAGAGGCTAGGAAAAGACAAAGAAATAATTAACACCGTAAAGAAGAGACAATTGGCTTACTTCGGCCACATTATGCGTAATGAAAAACACCGGCTGCTGCAGTTGATTCTACAAGGCAAGATTGAGGGCAGGAGAGGCCCTGGACGTAGACGTATATCCTGGCTGGCCAATCTTAGGAAGTGGACTGGTCTAACGTCAACTGATCTATTTCGAGCTGCCGTAAATAGAATAAGATGGGTCAATGTTGTCGCTAACATCTCCAAAAGATAGGCACTTTTAGAAGAAGATAATTCGATTCCAGCAATAAAATTGCTGGTAAAAACCTTTTCCATGAATTTTGCTAATTAGCCCAGAGTATTAAGTTCTAAAGCGGTTCTAAAGCGGTTTCAGATTTTACAATAAATATACCTTAGCGGTTTCAGATTTTACAATAAATATACCTTTAAATATATCAGTGTAATGAAATCAGAATCCTCCTATTGTTCCATTTCAATTGACGCATACCGTATTTCTAAAGGATCTACAACCGCATATTGTTCAAATATTACATTTCTTCTACATATATTTAAATATTCAAATATTTGTTCATTATTGCTCGTAATTATACAAACGCGACCCGAAGTTTAATTAAAGCCAACAGAACTAATTAAAACTATTTATTAAAGGCACATAATACGAAAGCCCGTATAGAAATGAACGTAAGCTCTATTTTCATTTATGCTCGTATTTTTCTTTCGCTCTCCTTCTACGAAACTACCAGCAATAAAACAACATATGCAAATCCAGAGGATAAGTTGTGATAACAAATTTTGCATAAATATGGAAATAATAGTCATAGAAATTTCAAAAATAAGCGGAGGTGTTTTCTGCTACATATCTACTGTAACATGCAAAAATCCGGTGGTTATATTATGTCCAATTTTTCTATCCAAATTTTGTTTCACCCTGTAGATTCATTTTAATTCTCATAAATGTAGGGCGTCACTGGAAAAGGAGCCAATAGCCACTTTTTATGTTTCGAGAAAATCGCACTAAACTTTTATTTTGTACTATAAATCACTCTATCCAAATAGAAAGAAGTTTTGATAATAATATGAATAGCTCAAGTGCGAATTAAATGTAGAGTTGAAAAAAAATTAAAAATTAAAAAAGAATTAGTTTTTTTAAATATTTTGGCGTTTGGTTCTTCTGGTATGTATAGAAAAATGAGACATGGATCTTTTTGCAAACAATGTTTATTTAAAAAAATACGACAATAATACAAAAGTAAAGCGCCTCTCTCGCAGAACCTCAAAATATGTGGTAATGTATTCTAATCTTATTCTCCGAATTCAAAATCAGTTTCATCACCAAACCCATCTATGTCATCATCGAAATTTCTGTGTTGAAGATTTTTATAAAAGTCCTGGACATCTTGGGGAATAAGAGGTAATAAACTTTTTATATCAGCTAATTTTTTGTCGGAAATAGCTTTTCCTTCTGGATATAAAAGTTCAAATTTTGAAGAAAAAAATTGTGCGTATATTTTTGTTGTCTTCCTCTTGTGCCTTTTTTTATATCAATCCCTTGAAACTCACCCTCTTCATGAGTTGATTTAAAAAATATTGAAAAGGGCTTATCTTTATCAATTCTAATTACTCTGACGTTTAACCAGCTGACTTTCTTACCTAGTATATCTACTTTTCTGTTAGTAATAAGTTTCTCAATTTCTTTACTGCTTAGGAAATCTTCTTTTACCATTTCGTGAATGATAAACTTACGGTTTTTTGAACATTCTACCACCACATCCTTAAACTCTTTAAGTGTGTAGATTCTAATTTGTTTTTTTAAAGCACTCTCAATCTTTGCAAAATTAGAGTCATTGGGTAAATAACTGTGGCCAGGCATCAGATATTTAAAATTTATTGTTTTCAATGATTTATATGTTTCTAGTACACTTTTGAGAAAAAGGACAATTTTTAGGTTCCGGTTCTGACCACCGCAAGAATCAGACCATAAGTTTAGCTCTTCAGTTTCAGGTGAAAGGTGCTTATTATCAATCATAACTCTCAAGCATGAACCAACTCCTTGCGCTCCTCTTCCAGCGGTGCCCTTTTTCCATATAAAACAACATGGCTGAGTATTGGATCCTTGGCATATTCCTTCATTATAAATAAAAAGCTGTATTTTATAGGTTGTTCTGAAGCTATTTTCTTGTGGCATTTTTACAATTTTAACTATTTATAATGGGAAATAAGCCACAATACTATTTAAAAATGATTTTTATTATAAATAAAAATCATTTTTTACTAATATTGTGGCTTATTTCCCATTATAAATAGTTAAAATTGTCTTTTATAATAGATTAAGTTAGTGGGCAGTTTTGGGAGCCCAAGTACTTTTTCCATGTCATAGGTAAGGGTTTCTATTTTAGCATGTTCTCTCGATTTAGCTTTTTCTAAATCCTTTTTCATAGCATATCTTGCGTGTTCTGCTTTTTCTAAATGTTGGTTGTGTAAAATATTAAACGTGACGTAAACTGGCGTACACTATTTAAAACGATCCATGCGCCAAATGTTAATAAAAAGCATTTATTTACAAAGAACCAACCACCGTGTGTCGCTTGGATCTCTTTTAATAAACGCGCGAACGCTGTTTTGTCAGTTTATGAGTTGGCTCAACAAACAGTAGAGTAAACTAGAGTATATATTATGTTGGCTGGATCTTTTGCCAGTATTTAAATATAGTTGCTTAAAGGCGCTTGGTACATATAATGCAAATTATAAGATTTTGGCGTTTGGCTCCTTTTCCAGTAACACCCTTCAAATATCTTCCTACTACAATATTTTGCTAAGACTTATTTATTATTTTATATAAAAATAAAAAACTAAAATCTTTTGTTTTCAATATTTCTGTTAACTGTCCAAAACAGCTTTCCAAAAACAATTTATAATTCACTCAATTACAGGACAATAAAAAAACATTTTACTTGCACATGACTGACATTATTTTCATGATATTACATTTTTTAACTATCTATTCTGTCATTATTTAAATAACAACTATAGAGCAACATCTACTTTTAACGTTGTATATTCTAACACTCTCCCTCAACGTGAAAAGTAGATAAGCCAAACAATTTTGGTTTATTTCTAACACGCCTAGGGTAACGCTTAGATTCTTGAACACTATCTTCTCTATTCACTTCTTGATTTTGACTCGCACTTTTTACACTTTCCATATTCTCACATTCCACAATTTCATTGATACCACTTTTCATTTCTTCGGAGTTTTCATTTACACTAAAACATTCCGACTGATTCTGGTTCACTGATTCGGCTTTAACTTCAGAAATTCGCAAATTGCATGTAACCTCAGGTTTAAATCGTACGTCGTGGCTCGACACGATTCTTCTTTCAGATGGAATCCATATTCTAAAACCATCCCTGTCATTCACGTAACCAAACAAATAACCATGTATCGCCTTGCCATCAAACTTACTGCGAAAATTCTTGTTTACGTGAACATAACATTCAGTGCCAAATATTCTTAAATGTTTCAAACTTCCAGCTGGCGTTCCATACCACAATTCAAAGGGACTTTTATTCTCAATTGATGGCTTTCCTGTGCGATTCAAAAGATACACTGCAGTATTGTATGCTTCTGCCCACAATTCTTTGAACAACTTGCAGGGGTTTAACATGGAACGAGCACACTCTATAATGGTACGGTTTTCCCTTTCAGCAACACCATTCTGCTGAGGTGTATAGGATGGAGTGATACAATGCTCTATACCTTTACTCGCAAGAAGTTCAGATACTTTTCTATTGTCAAACTCTCTCCCTCCATCGCATCTCAGTTGCTTTACTACATGGTCATTTGTATTTGCTTCATTTAAAAAATTTTCTAAGAAGGTACATACCTCACTTTTATGTTTCATAGAGAAAATTTTCCGAAACTTACTAAAGTCATCTTTAAAACATACGTAATAAGGTGCTCTTCCCAGTGATTCTATAGACATGGGTCCATTCACATCTGCATGGATCTGCTCACCAGTGACTTGTGGCCGATTGATCCTAGTTTTAAATGGCAATCTATGCATTTTTCCAATTGCACATCCATCGCAAAATCTTTCTTTGCACCCATCAATGTCTACATTAATTTTCTTCAAGACTTTCTTTACGTGTTGCTTATGCTGATGACCAAATCTTTCATGATACACTGGTAACATATCTGTTGACTCTGCTAAGTTTGCTTGAATGGGATTGGTCGGTTTCATAACACGTATATCAAGTGCATACAGGCCATTACTGAAGTACCCAGTCATTACAGATTCAAGAGTATTTTTATCATGTAGATTTACACCTTTTTCGTCGAGTACTGTAACGAACCCTCTTTGTGCAGGAGCTTTCACAGCAAACAAATGAGCGCTTGCTTCAGGAACATAAAAAACATTCTTCAATTCAGCATCTTTCCATTTATTATTTAGACGCGTTTGAATTTTCACTGTTTCTTGTCCTTGGGCTAACATACATACATCCTTCTTACCAAGTGATATTTTTTCGGGTTCGGCAAGCTCTGTATAAGATGAGAAATATTGCTTAGCTGTAGTGATATGATTTGTGGCTCCACTATCACAATACCATTTCCCAGCTTCAAAACAATTGTTAGATGAAGCACTTAAAACAACAGACAAAAAACAGCATAATTACTTTTATTCTTGTCTAAATTCTCAGCAGATTTTTTCAATGGACACTCTCTCGACCAATGGCCTAATTTTTTGCATTTATGACATGAAAATTTTTCTTTTGCACGATGTACATTTCTCTTTGATTTCGTAGTAGTTGTACTTTGGCTCTGTTTGCATTTTTCGGTCGGGCTATTGCGTGCAACAAACGCAAAAGATTATATGGCACTTTGGTCATGTAATTCAATGGCACACAATTTCTCAATCAATAAATTCAAAGTTTGATTCTTTGATGGTATCGTGTCCCACAAATCTTTGAAATTATCAAAATCCTTACCCAAATTTGATAAGATCCGACCATTTAACATTCTTTCGGATAAAACATTCTCATCATGCTTCTGCAATCCATCATTAAAATCTACAAACAGTTTCTGTAACTTCAATTAACATGTTTAACCGTTGCGTACTGCTACTGCAACGTTGTATATTTCACTTGCGTGAGTACATGTCAACACGAGTTCGGCAACAGTTTTTCCTGAATCTACGTCAAAAGGACGCGGAAAAAAGGACGCGCGACAAAAGGACGCGGAAAAAAGGACGCGTGACAAAAAGACGCCTATGAAATAAGGACGCGCGACAAAAGGACGCGTATCAAAAATGTAAATGTAGCATGGATATTTATGTACTTATGTAATAGAAAAACTTAAATTCTACCGAAATCTCCCAGTTGCTTATTATATTACAGCAATAATTAGGATTTACTTTCTTCCAAGAAGGTTATAGTAAATCTTGACTCGGTCGTTTACTCGATATACAACAATAACGAGGGTATAATACATCGGGCAGACTGCAATTGCGCGCAGCGGTCAGGGAAAGGAGGAAGACCTAACCCTTCGGTCCTAACTTAACTTTCGGGTATTAGAGTGAGAGAGGTATTTGACCACAGGTCCATTTTTGGTACGCGTCCTTTTGTCGCGCGTCCTTATTTCCTAGGCGTCTTTTTGTCACGCGTCCTTTTGTCCGCGTCCTTTTGTCGCGCGTCCTTTTTTCCGCGTCCTTTTGACGGTACACCGTTTTTCCTAGCTTAACTGCTAACAAACTTGCTACTGTTGCATCGTGTTTAACCATTGTTAATGCTTCTCTACTTTCAATGGAGTTGAATTTTCACCAACACCGGGACACTTACGCATACCGTTCACAATGAAGTGCTTACGCTCGTAATAACATCAAAACGTGCCATTTCCATTTTGCCCAGTCTTCAGGACCCTCAAGTTTGTCGACTTGAATTTTATAATCGTTATTGCTGGTCGTCATATTTTATCACCTGTTCACAGTTCACACGTGACCTGGGCCCATAACCCGTTATAAATTAAGATAGATGAACTGACTAAATTACCAACAACAATTTATAATTCACTCAATTACAGGACAGTAGAAAAACATTTTACTTGAACATGAATGACATTATTTTCATGACATTACATTTTTACTATATATTCTGTCATTATATAAATAACAACTATACGCTCTGAGCTTCGCTGGTGTCGCTCCTGGCGGATACTAATTCAACTTTCACCGGTAATTTTTAAATTTATTATTTAATTGTTATCGCTTAATATTTACAACGCTAAAAAGTAATTAAATTGTAACAGCTTTTTTTATTTTGCTAATCATTTTGACGTTCTATTGATGAAATATTAATTTCTTACTTCGGATACTTTCACAATTATCGTGTAGATGGCGCTAAGATTAAAGATTAATTTATAATTACATAATACGGAACATTAAAAAACGTAAATTCAGTATTTAAAACGTAAGTATATTTAAGGTAAAAATATATACCACAGCTTTGACCAACTAATATTTTTTATAATTAATGTTTTTAATGTTAATTTTAAATTAATCACTTTGACATTTATGTCAAATTTCCGGTAAAAGTTTACAGACTTGCCACTACTGGCGCTCGCGAATTTATAAATATCCCCTCTACGTAGGAGCTCACAGCGTATAGAGCAACATATACTTTTAACGTTGTATATTCTAACAATTTCCACAATATTTATTATAATTTCATGTCACTGCAGGTGTCTCGGAAGAGTGACTTTCTCAAGCGATGTGTTTTACTATGTGTCTGGACTTAAAGCCTCTAACTGAATAGGTTGAGGAGTGGGGAGCTCTTTGTCGCAAGTTGGTCATTCAGAATTATTATATCTCTATTTTTTAGTTTTTTAATTTCCGTAGATTCTAATAAAGATAGCTTAAGGCTCTTCTTCTTCTTCTTCTTCTTCTTCTTCTTCTTCTTCTTCTTCTTCTTCTTCTTCTTCCTAACTCAGGCGACACTCGTTAGTCTCTGGCACTTCGTCATAACACCTTTGTACCATACCTAGTTTTTTTCCTTAACCTTTAAACCCTACCCGGGCTACTGGAGTACCCCAAGCAAAATTAATTTTATTGTGATTCTTGGAATTTTAAAGATTCAGCGCCGACGCTCCATTTACCTTCCTAAAATGCTATTAGCCTGGGCATAGTGTATGTTTCGTTGAGTTTCTTCCGATACGCCACGCTACATAGATGTGTTGGGGTACAATAGTACTAGGCTTGGCAAACTTTAACAGTATATCGTTCGGAAGATATCAAGGGTATTTTGAAGGAAAGTGGACCTAATGAAATTCAAGAAGAAACTCATGCAAATTCAGCCAGACGCAGTTTCTGTGCGCGACCCTAGATCGTAAGAGCCGAACGAGGTGCAATGTGTGCAAAAAACTCACCTGTGCTAACATCAAATTAAAGTTTGTCCAGGATGTTCTGAGAAACAATAATGTTCACAGGGTTATTAAAATTCGTTAGTTATATTTGTGTTAAAAAGTTTTTTTTAATAAACTCGTTCAAACATTACTTTTTGACTTATTTTTTAATGGGGTACTAGTGTACTCCATGGTAGTGTAAGTGTAATTTTAAATATGGGTTGGGTTTAAAGGTTAAACTCTAATAAATTCTATGGCCTCATCGAAGGCCAACAGTTTTCTTATTGGTAGTTTTAGAATCCCTTCAGATTCAAACCTCAGTTGACCAGTGAATTCCTGCCGTACATCACCTAGCACACTGCAATGGCATATTATGTGTATGGAAGTCTCTTCTTCCATTTCGCACTTTCTGCACCTTACTGAGTTTGTATAGGTGATTTCTTAAGCGGCAATATCCAGTCACCATTTCAGTGACCGTTTTGATCTCTCCTTTCTTGAGGTTTATCAAATTTTTCGAGGGTTTTTTATCAATATTATTGATTACTTTTTAGTCTGGATTTGCCCTTGAGTGGGTTCTTCATTTATTTTGATGATTCTCTATCAGCCATTTCTGAACCTCGTTTTTCATAGCATCTTTAGTGATGTCACAGAAAGGTTCTGGGCCTTCAAAAGTTTCTCTCGAGCATTGTTTCGCTAACATATCAGCTCGTTCGTTCCCATGCACCCCTTCCTGACCCGGCACCCATATTAAAGTTTCTCACCAGTTTTGATTTGGTGAGAGGGTACTTTACAGCTAGAATATGGCTATATGTGTAAATGTTGATTCTCTTAGCTTTAGGGTCTTCATCAATAATTTCATCAATGCAGGCCACCAAAGCAAACACTTCAGCCTGGAACATCGTAGTATGTCGACCTAGGCTGTAAGATTTATTGTAGTTACATGTTTGCCCAAAGACTCCTGATCCAGTACCATGGGCAGTTTTAGATCCATCAGTGAACCATATTAAGTCCCCATTAATATTTGGGACTTTTTGTTCTCTAGATAGTATAATTGTTTTAATCTTCTCAGTGAAGATTAGTTCTGGTGTCATCATATCTGATTTCATCATAAAGATGGATTCCTCAAGTATAGTCCCAGTAGTGTTTATGTGGCTATTCAATACATAATTCGGCCTCCAAGTATTGTTTGCTTTGAGTCTCAGGATGGTCATAAAGTCTACCGCCGAAATATTTAATTCAAAATGGTCAAACAAGATTGCAAAGCCGTCTTTCTCCACCAGAGTACTGACCCATAAGTGACTGTCGGTCGTATCACTGATGTATTTAACCAACAGACCACCTTTGGTTTCAATCTCCAGGTTATACCTACAACTCGTCTGCAGTTCCAGAAGAGTCGCTTAGCCCTATTGGTTATATTGGTAATATAAGTATTCCAATTGAAAGTCTAAGTTTTCACTCTAACGGCATATAAAGCAACATAATGCTACTCTACATCCCACCAGAATGAAAACAATGGGAACCTTCTCTGGTTACACCTCCGAGATTTCTACAATTTGCAATCCATACGGATGCCGAGACTAAGGAAGATGAGGGAATTCTACAATATATAATTCACGTCCCATCTGCTCAGCGCGGTAAACCGGACTAGAATATCGCGCGGCTGTAGTTTCGTGTTGCAACGACATTGAAAATGGTTATTCATTTTTTATTCCAATTGAGTTTCGAATCCAGGGTTACCCCTAGATACTTAACCTCATTGGTTCTTTCCAGTACCTCTCCAAATAATTTCATCTCACTCAGTCCAGTAAGCTTCCTATTATTTGTAAAGGCTACCAGTTCCAGATGCCCTCATTGACTGCCCTAAAGGTATATTTACTTTTAATTAATATTAATAACTAACTATTAAATTACACTAGGTAAATTTACCTTGTATATTTATCTATCAACGGTATTATTTATATTATTTTAAAGTGCGCATGCCTTGTCATGGACTGCTTGTTCAGTATTTCCCAAATATTTTTATAAATTAAAAATAGTTGGTAATAAACCGTAATTACCTTACTCTGTGCCCCAGTATGTGTATGGCAGTCTCTTCTTCCGTACCGAAAACCGTTTTTTTTTACTTCGCAATAACCGGTTTTTCCGGTTGTTTTTTTGTCTCGGTTATAACCGGTTTTTATTTTTAAAATAAAAACCGGTTATTAGGTTTTTACGGTGATTAGGATTAGGTTAGGTATTATTTTGGATCCCAATCATAATTATTATTCTCAAGTAATTATTCCAAACAAAACATTAATTAAAATTTTATTTTATAAATACAGAAGCAAACTGAAAGTGCAAACTCACATCAACCAGAAACAATTAAGTTTTATTATAAAATTTCGTTGAAAAGGTATTTGTAGTCATAATATTTACATAAGAAGTGAGCTGGTTGAAGTAGACGCAAACATCATCTATTTTTCACACTTGGCTCTTGACATTGAAAGTGAGTGAATGACTTTTTCTGATTACCAAAAATAATGTTCTGACTATGAATATCGAATTACCGATTACGAATACGAATCTCCAAGGATTACCCCATACGACACACTCAGTACGATAGGAAACGATACACCCATACAGGAAGTATTAAATGAGTTAAAATGTACAGCTGGTTCCTAAAAAAACTGATACGACTCTTAAAGCGTATTTTGTAGAAATTTAAGCAGTGTATTTTGAAAGATTATTTACATACTGTCACTGTCACTGCCAAATCTTAAAATTTGTCAGATAACTTATTCTGGGCCCGGATTACGTACACTCGATACGCATCGTATCCGCCATGTTTACCGTAGGGAGTGATTACAAAACCTTTTTCCCTACGTTGTCGATGCGAGTCAACTCGAAGGCACTGCTCGATACCTACGACCCTGTCGAGTTGCCAACTCGAACTATCTATCTCTCTCTGATAGATCGCTGATCTCCTATAACGCTTTCTCTCTTGCCGGTCCAAGTATAAAAATTAAGAAAAGTGAATACATAATGACATAACCTACTTACTTCATACTTTGATTTTTTCAATTTAAAAATAATGTAAATCGTTAATCAAACGATATTTAGATTATACGGTTTTGATAATAATTCTCATGTTTTGAACATTAAAAAAATATATTGTTTAAATCTCCCAGTGAGGTGTTATTACACTCATTACACGGACAGAAGTTCTCTAATACATACTTTCCTATTCTAAAAATATGTGAAGGAAAGCTCCGAGACAGAATTCGAAGAAGTGAATAGGTAGTTAGCAGTGACCATTACGACCTTTAGTAATATTTTTATATAACGTCTCCCATCTTTCCCTGGCCATTTAATCTTTAATAACGGTAAAAAATCATAATTAATCTCAAATTCTACTCAACTTCGAAAATCATATATTTATATATCTAGGTACACGTTCACTGTATCATCCTTAGAATATAAAATAAACGTTGATAACAATTAAATATGTAATAAAAACTTTACTTTATATTCTATTGTAATAATTATTGAGGTTAATGAGAGAAATTCCTTGACATATAACGTGCACTTCATTCCATTTGTTCGAAATATTATCCCGTAGGTTCAAAAATACGAAAATTGCCGATGATTTTCTGACAGTCTACTCGAACCCAGTTCGTAATCACTTTTTGGCTTCGATGCGTATTCGCATCGAGTTTGCCTACGGTTCGTTTTGCGATCTCGCATCGAGTGTTCGTAATCCCGCTGCTGTTCAATCTCGAAAAATGGCTCCACATGCTAGCAAAGAACTAAAAGCAAGAATTGTAACGAAATTAGAAGATGATTGGTCATTATTTGAACGTAAGCAAAACAACAATTTTTAATATTAATAAAAGATGGAGAGAACAAGAAACTCTCGAAGGAAAGCAAGGTTCTGGAAGACCGAAAATACTTACCGCTCATGAAGATCGTACGCTTTTGGAGATATATTAGAAGAGAATCCTTTTTAGAATTCAAAATAATATCAAAATTTTGATCTTAATAATTATTATAATTTATGAATTAACATTATGTAATCAGTTGTTTGTTTGTTTATTTTATTATTTGTCTGTTACAATAAATATAATATTATAATGTCAGACCAATCAAATACACTGCTCAAAATGATCAAATCTTACTAAGAGTCGTATCAGTTTTACCAGCTGTACCTATTATACAAAAATATACAAACGTGTTAAAAGAAATACATGATACATTTTTTTTGATGTTAGTAAATATAAAAGATAAATTGCATTATCCAATTTATTTTTAAGTAAAATATTTATGTTGATATTATTCTTTTTAAATCCCATTTGAAAGAGTCTGGGAAATTAAGTTGAAATGGTTGGGTTAAATTGTATATTATTGCAATATCTATATAGTAATCTTAAGCTATATTATATTTAATAATAATTAATAAATATATAATAATAATGAAATAATAAATAAATATAATAACTAATAGAATAAAATAGTTTTATTAAAAATTTGATGTTCTTTCGATAGTACTAATTTTGATCATATTGATATCGAGTATCGAGTCGAGTGGAGTATCGCAAACTAAAGTGCATTGTAAATGTAACATTGTAACCTATTGGATTAAAAAAACCGAAAACCGGTTTTTGGAAAAACCGGTTTTTTTGGCCGGTTATAACCGCCAGGTTAAACCGTAAGCAAAAAAACCGGTATAACCGAAAACCGGTGTTTTGTCAAAAACCGCCATCCCTACCAAAAAAGTCGCTTAGCCCTATTGGTTATATTGTTAATATGAGTATTCCAATTTAGTCCAGAAAGCCACTGCGCATCCGCTAGGGAAAATATTCTAATTCGGATTTTTTGCACAATCTTACTCAAAAAGGACCCCTTTTAACAAATTTGCATGTTGCCAGGACCAAAAGGTGGTCAAAAATTTTTTAAACGTTTTTTTTTGTTTTTTTCCTAAAATTATTTTTTTTGCATGGGAAAAAGTTTTTTTAGGTTTTTTGGATCAATCCAAACAGAAAAGGCCTTTAGTGACTTTTCTCTAAAAATGATAGTTTTTGACTTATAAGCGATTAAAAATTGTAAAATTGCGAAATCGGCCATTTTTAACCCTCAAGAACTATGTAAAAAACTGAAAATTTGAATGTTGCCAAGGTAAGTAGATATTCTTTAAACATCGGTTGATGAAATCCCGAAGAGTTTTTTCAATACCATATTCAAAACTAGTTTGTTTTTTAATTGGTAATCAAGCGTGCGCGACACTATTTTCCACCGACAGTATGGTGCAAATGAAAGGAATAAATTCGTTATTTCGTAAACCGACGACTTTAAGGAAAAATCCCGAAACAGGTCGATTTTTATTTTTAATTTATGATATTGTCGCGTATATCGTATACTAGTGACGTCATCCGTCTGGGCGTGATGACGTAATCGATGATTTTTTTAAATGAAAATAGGGGTCGTGTGGTAGCTCATTTGAAAGGTTCTTCAATTTTCTATTCAGTAATGTAAACATTTACATAATTATTTATACAGGGTGTCCTTCTACTTATTTTTTTGTCAAATAATTTATTTTAATAAAAATTTTTTGGACACCCTGTATAAATAATTATGTAAATGTTTATATTACTGAATAGAGAGTTGAAGAACCTTTCAAATGAGCTAGCACACGACCCCTATTCTCATTTAAAAAAATCATCGATTACGTCATCACGTCCAGATTGATGACGTCACTAGTATACCATATATGCCACAATATCATAACTTAAAAATAAAAATCGACCTGTTTCGGGATTTTTCCTTAAAGCCGCCGGTTGATGAAATAATGAATTTATTCCTTTCATTTGCACCATACTGTCGGTGGAAAATAGTGTCGCGCACGCTTGATTGGCAATTAAAAAACAAAGGAGTTTTGTATACTGTATTGCAAAAAACTCTTCGGGATTTCATCAATCGATATTTAAAGAATATTACCTTCCTTGGCAACATTCAAATGTTCAGTTTTTCACATAGTTTTTGAGGGTTAAAAATGGCCGATTTCGCAATTTTTCAATTTTTAATCGCTTATATGTCAAAAACTATCATTTTTAGAGAAAAGTCACTAAAGACCTTTTCTGTTTGGAATGATCCAAAAAACCTAAAAAAACTTTTTTCCATGCAAAAAAAATAATTTTAGGAAAAAAACAGAAAAAAAACGTTTAAAAAATTTTTGACCACCTTTTGGTCCTGGCAACATGCCAATTTGTTAAAAGGAGTCCTTTTTGAGTAAGATTGTGCAAAAAATCTGAATTAGAATATTTTCCCTAGCGGATGCGCAGTGGCTTTCTGGACTAATTGAGTTTTGAATTCAGGGTTGCCCCTAGATACTTAACCTCATTGGTTCTTTCCAGTAAATAATTTCAGCTCACTCAGTCCAGTAAGCTTCCTCTTATTTGTAATAGCTGCCAGTTTAGTTTTAGAAGGGTTCACGGAGAGGTTCTCTTTCAGACACCAGGTCTCTATGTAATGAAGGGCAAATCGCATTTGATCCGCAACAGAGTTTAAGGCCTTTGTTTTGAATATTAATTATTTTATCACGTTAAGTTTATTTCTCGTTATTTTTATTATTGCCAAGCTTTCATCCTCGTTTTGAAATAGAAATGTTTTACATTAAATGCTTCAAATAATTTCAGTTGTATCAATAATATTTGTTCGCAGTTCCAGTAGAGTATATTTAAACAGTAGTATTGCAGGGATTTATTCGATATCCGATTTGTTTATTTATAATTATTGTGATGGTGAAAGCGTGCTTCGCAAAGCAATGTGTACCAGAAAGATTAGAACAATGTCAGTAGCCACCTAACAATAAACTCATCAATAAATAACATTTCTATTGGGTAAATCGGTAAAAAATATGACATATTTTATTTCAGAGTTGCATAAATCATTTCTCTTTGCTTTAGTGGTCGGATTTTTGTCGACTAAGCTCTAGTTTGGCTTCTGTTCACATAGTTTTTTCATTTATTATACACATTAAGAAATGAAGTCACAAAAATACACTATTTTTCTCTTTTTAATAGTGATTAAAAGTTCTCTGTCTCTTCCCGTTCTGTGCAATACCATTTCATTCGTAATATGATCGGTCCACGGTATTTTCAAAATTCTCCTGGAAAGCCACATCTCAAAAGCTTCTTGCTTTCTCATTAAGTCAACATTAACAGTCCAAGCTTCGACACCATAAAGAAGAATAGGCTGAATATAACATTTTACCATCCGATATCGGATTTGAAGACTGAGTTTTTGTTTACTCAGAAATTTCCTCTCGATTGCTGCATTCTTGATCGAATTTCTCATTTCGGATTTAAATCTTCCGTAATCCAGGCTCATAAATACTTTATTTTGTCCACTTGTTCAATATAAATCGATATCAATATAGTCGCGAATACTCTGTCTTAATTTTTTTAGCAATCATTTATTTTTTCTCCCTTTGCTTTGGGTCTACCCCAAAATCCCGACAGCCAAATTCCCGACAGCCACAATCCCGACGGCCAAAAATCCCGATGCGCCAGAATCCCGACAGGCCAAAATCCCGACAGGCCAGAAATCCAACAGGTTGATAACTAATAACGACGAGCGACTAATAACCGGCAAAAGAGCACAAAAGATGAAAAACGTATTAAGTTATGAGATAAAAGAAATGAAACTAGTCGAGCTGGGAAATTTAGCGATATGAACTTATAAATTAACATTATATTGATTGTTTCCCACCTTTACACGTATCAAAGGAGTATGTTAACTAAAACTGTCACTGTGACAGTGGTAGTTGCCAAAGTCGTGCGATACGTCTAAAGGTGGGAAACAATCAATATAATGTAAATCTATAAGTTAATATCGCTAAATTTTCCAGCTCGACTAGTTTCATTTCATTTTATCTCACAACTTAATACGTTTTCCATCTTTTGTGCTATTTTGCCGGTTATTAGCGCGCTCATCACTGTATATAGTAGAAGACGTAATGACGAAGGAAGAGAAAATAAAAATCTAAAAGGTTCTCTATCGCTAGAACTAAGACCAGAAATTACAAAATCAAAAAATAGAAAAAGCCTTGTTAGTAATGAACCAAATGCTGAACTTATTATATCGTCACCCTAATTAGCAAAACTCGTAACTCCAAAACGACAAATTTTTCAGGAGACGCAAAAAAAGCTGATACGGAGTTACAAGATTTTCTTTTTCGCTTATATTTAGTTTCTACATATAGGTGGAGTTACAGGATTTGGTTAAAAGACCTAATTACTTAATTTGGTTAAAAAAGAATTAATTTACATACAGACGGCGCATGTATTCACAAATTGAGTAAAAATGGAGTTACGAGGTTTGCTAATTAGGGTGACGATATGTAATATGGAGGTGAACAGCTGATAGGAAAATTTCATAAAGTAAAACTAATATGCCAAACAGAAGATATGCCTTCATCAGGGATCAATGCACTGAATACCAATGCAGATTTAGAAAAATGACATCATTACTAACCCATCTTCGTTCTAAGGCAAACAGAGAGTATGTGTTACGAACATATTACATACACCGTTACACGTGGCCTTTATAGGCTTCAGACGTGCCTATGTATGATACAATAAATAGGAAGCAATTCCTAAGAGCTGTGGAAGATCTGGAAATGTCGAGCAAATTAATAAATCTGGAAAATGAGAACAAGGAACATCGTAATAGGGATCAGGCATAACAGTAATCTGCCAGAAAGTTTCGCAACAGAACAAGGATTAATATATTATAGTTGACCTGTCTAAAACTCTGTTCAATATAATTTTGTAATATGTAGATAATAAGACAGTGTGGACAAGTAGAACAGAAACCCATTAGGATGTCGTAATCCTAATAAAATCTAGGGACATATAAAAACATGTTTGCACTACTTTCAAATTCACCGCAGGAAAATCAATTTAAGTACCTATCAATAAACATCAAGAAGTCAAAATACTTGAAAACAACAATAATACAATAGGGTGAAAATGAAGCCGAAAAATTTTTGATAGGAAAATCTGAATCTTTTGAGTTATGGTTTCATTTTTACTATAAATACTCCATATTAAGTTCGAGTGTTAGAACCATAGGGTTCCAAGCGACATTTTGTACAAAATCAGTTTTTGTAAAGGATTCTATTTAATGAAGAATTCTGCATCGAATGGTATTTGAAATACGTTGAGTTGTTTCTAGATGGCGGTGTAATCAATAATGAAATATGGTTTCAAGTACCTGAAATATTTTCAGGTTCGGTCCATAAGGTTCCAAGAGACATTTTATGTCAGAAATAAAGTAAAAAGTTTAAAGTAAAAAGCTACACAACACAAATTAGCAGCATACCATAGCATGATACATAGACTGACAGAAATTACCATGACAAAACATAACTTCGAGATAGAACTAAACATCATTAAACAAATAGCAGTAAACAATGGCTATAACGAACAAACAGTTAACAAAATTTTAAACCAAAAACTCCATAAGAAAGCCCTAAAATTAGTGTATCCACCACCACAGAAAGAACCCAGCACCTTCTGCTCTCTCACATATGCTGGCAAGATAACAACAAAAATAGCCAGATACATAAAAAGAAAGGAATAATACCAGCTTTAAGAACTAACAACAACTTAAGCAAATATATTAAGAACAATAAAAGCCGAAAGAGAAAGCAACTACAGAGTGGTGTGTACAAACTAACTTGTGGTGACTGTCCGAAAACTTACATCGGTCAAACTGGCAGAACCTTTGACAAACGGATAGCAGAACACAAAAGGGCTTTCAACAATAGAAAAACAGACACTTCCACATACGCACTTTACCTTCTAGATCATAATCATTTTTCAATGAAGAGTTTCAAATTCTGCATATTCAAAATAAAGGCCTTAAGCTATCTTTTTTAGAATCTATGGAAATTATTAAATTGAAAAATACAGATATAATTCTGAATGACCAACTCGAGACAAACAGCTCCCCACTCCTCAACCTCTTCAGTTAAAGACTTAAAAAGGCAAACACATTGTAAATTATATCACTTGAGAAAGGCACTCTGCCGAAACAGCTGTAGTCACTTAGTTGTAATAAATTTTGTGGAAGTATAGAAAACAAACGTTTTCAGTGTTTTATTGTTAGTAAAAGTTTGTTGATTCGTGACGTATTCAATAAAAAAAAAAGATAAATTTAATTAGGTAGGTACATTTTCCATAATGTATAAGTATTTTTTATTTTCATTTCAAGTTCTCTCTTTTTAAGCTTAATTTAGGAAAAATGTTTTTTCTTGTTTTTTTGTTATGATTTTCAATTTAAGAATAAATATATTCGCTTTATTTTGAAATTTATTGCCTAATTTCACCAATTGGGCTTACAATATTTTGGAAAATTTTCTGTGGACTGTTTATCTTATAATTCCTTAAGGTTCCAAGTACAAAGCTTATAGTGCATTAAGGTTCCAAGTACACTGCAGACGCCGTAAAAATGTTACAAAATCACCCATTCGAATCTTACTTATGACATTATCTAACTTGAGGTGTTGTCCAAATTTACCACACTGTAGTATATACTAACTTTAATATTGAAATCCTTCAAATAACGAAGTTATGACAGTTTAAAATTAGAAATTGGTTTCCTGAAAAATTTGTGAAATGGCGCTTGGAACCTTATTGTTCTCTGTCTTCGAGTTGTTGATTGTGGTTTAAAAATAATAGTTACAAAAACTGGAATCAACAAATTAATAGAAAAAAGTTTTTTTAGGTAGTCGTGGTAAATTTAAAAACAAGGAATAAAAAGAAATAGGTCCTAGAACTTCCACTGAAAAATATGTTGAAGAGGTTGATGCAAACACTGAGAGAGATAATGTGAAGAAACGAATATAGAGTAAACAATATTAACAAAAAGTTTAAAAAATAATTCCATAATATGAAAAGGACAAAACAGCAATAAAATATTGCAGAATTTTCCAGAGACATTAAATACCCACTAGAGTATCCTAACATAAAAATTATAAAAACACCTTAAAGCTCCTTTATACATCATGGTATATAACATTGACTTATTAAAATTACATTACAGCATCAATAGGAGACTCATTTACTTAATTACACATTTTCGAACATTGATGCTAAATCTTCCTTTCTTCCTTTCAGATGATTTACTTTGAGAATGTCGATAATTGGAAAATGTATTGGCCCCCTCATTGTTTGATATTTTCACCGCTTTTTGTATATGGAACCTTTTAAAGTAATGGAAGGTAGGTGTAAAAACGATGAAATGGGGGAGGGATGGTGATATGCAGACAGATCCGTATTATTCTCGAAAATAAGATCAGAGAACATTTTTGTGTTGTTTATAAATATAATTTATGAACATGATCTGAAACGAACGTTAAAGAAAGATGATAGAAAATATAAAAAACAAATTTTAAATTCAAAGGATATATCCAAGATTTTAAAATGAGAATATTTTTAATTAGTGTATACAGGGTGTCCCCGAAAATAGTGCATTCCTTTAAGGTATGGATATAATACACAATTTAGAACAATAAAGTCCTATAACATTTTTTTCTTAAGTTAACCGTTTCCAAGAAAAAAATTACATTGTTCTCCATATAAGTGAATTTTTATTTTCATAAATTTAAATGACATGGCAACGTGTCTTAGAAGAACTTGTTGTGACTGTAGAAATTTAACCTAATCAAACCCCTTGTTTATTTACTATTTGAGGTGTGATTTTTGGGGTTGTTGACATTGGTACATACCTACCTGCAAAATAATTATTTATTCCTTTAACAATATGGCATTTTTGCTATTATCTGAATTAGCTAAGGTTTTATAATTAAGGCTCGAAGTTTTACATAAATTAAAACTTTTACTTAAGTAACTTTGGTTAATTCCTAAAATGTAAATGCACCTAGAAAAAATTATGTGTACCTAATGTTTTTCAGAAATCTATTAAGATATGGAATAATTTTAAACGAATTGATAAAATGTCAATTATTTGCAATAAGAAACAATTTATATTTTTACTAAACTAGTATTACATAGTTTACAGGGGAAATTAAATACAACAGACAACGTTTAATAATTCTAATTTAGTTTTTTACATTATGCTAGGACTGTCAGTAGCTTGTTTACTTGTGATTTAATATTAAATTAGATGTTTGTACTTAATTGACCAAAATAGCCAAACAGAGAGCAAAGAAAGCAAGAGATTTTAATCAGATTAGATGTATCCGAGATGAAAATAATAAAATACTAATTCACGAAAAGGATGTCAAAAAGAGATGGAGAAAGTATTTTGACAGTCTACTAAATTAAGAATTTGACAGACAGCCTGTGGAGTTAACGGAGACAGTAACAGCAATGGTTACCAGAATAACAAACGAGGAAGTGGCTCAAGCGCTCCAAAAAATAAAGAAAGGAAAAGCAGACGGACCAGATAATATTCCTGGGGAAGTATGGAGAGCATTGGGAGAGACAGGAATAAGTTGGCTAGCAGGTCTATTTAATAGAATTATGGAAGTTGGACAAATGCCAGACAAATGGAGAAGCAGTATATTAGTACCTGTCTACAAAAACAAAGGAGACATACAACAATTCACAAACTACAGAGCTATAAAACTACTTAGCCACACCATGAAAATATGGGAGAGAGTAATCGATAGACGGATCCGTGAAGAAACCGAAATATCCGATAATCAATTTGGCTTTATGCAGGGCAGATCAACAACAGATGCAATTTTCATTGTAAGGCAACTGATGGAAAAATACAGGAATAAAGAGACCAACGCTCATATGGTATTCATTGATCTTGAGAAAGCATATGATAGAGTTCCTCGAGAGATTCTGTGGTGGGCACTCAATAAGAAAGGAGTCCCTGGCGAATATGTAAAGATTGTGAGAAATATGTATGAGGGAGTAACGACTAGTGTTAGGACAGGTGTGGGAGAGACTGATAAATTTCAGGTTAAAGTAGGATTGCACCAAGGATCGGTGCTTAGTCCTTATTTATTCTCATTAGTTTTGGACGAGATAACAGCTAAACTACAGGGTAGTATTCCATGGTGCCTAATGTATGCTGATGATGTAGTGTTGATAGGAAATAGTGAAAGAGACTTAGAACAAAAACTGGAACAGTGGAGACAAGCTCTGGAGGAAAAAGGTTTAAAACTTAGTAGGACAAAAACAGAGTATTTGGAATGTCCATTTAAAGATGGATTTACTACAAATAAAATGGTATCTTTGGACGGTGAAATGATTGTCAAAAGCAATAGTTTTAAGTACCTAGGATCGGTATTACAGAGTAATGGAGAAATAGATGGAGATGCATGCAGTAGAATTAGGGCTGGATGGATGAAGTGGAAAGAAGCGAGTGGTGGGTTGTGTGACAGAAAAATTCCAATGAAACTGAAGGGAAAATTCTATAAAACAGCCATAAGACCGGCTATGATGCACGGAACTGAATGTTGGGCAGTGAAAAAGAAAGAGGAACAACGAATGCATGTGGCGGAAATGAGAATGCTTAGATGGATGAGTGGAGTGACAAAGAAGGATAAAATTAGAAATGAGTATATTAGGGGAAGTCTAGGTGTGGCACCAATTGATGCCAAAATGAGAGAGCATAGGTTAAGATGGTTTGGTCATGTTCAACGTCGAGACGTTAATCACCCAATACGAAGAATAGCTGAAGTGCAGATTCCTGGAAGGAGTAGGAGAGGAAGACCAAAGAAGACCTGGGGGGAGACGATAAAGCAGGACATGTTGGTAAAAGGGATTAACATTGATATGACCCAAGATAGAATTGTGTGGAGAAATGCTATTAGGGAAGCCGACCCCGCATAGGGATAAGGCAAAGAGAATGATGATGATGATGATGATGATGTTTGTACTTAATTGACAATAATTTTTATAATAAATGTTCAAAGTGAGCTTCACCTGCGCGAACACCTGCATCGATACGACGGATATAGTTGTTATTAATGGCATAGTTAACTAAATTATATCGCATAGTTTCTGCAGCATCAAAAACGCATTCCTGTAATTCAGCTTCTGTTTGGATTTCATGTCATTTATCATACACTAACGATTTCAGATGTCTCCAAAAATAAAAATTCAGTACATTAAATTCGGGACTTCGTTGGTGGCCACAGAATGAGTCCATTGCTACCAATTCAACGATGAGGATAAGTGGTATCCAGAAGATTTTTCACAGCTCTGTAGCTCCGTCGTGAAGAAATCACATTTCTCGTCGTGTTTGCAAAGGCACTTCAAGAAGTACCGGCAAAACATTTTACAAGAAATTTATAGGCATCTCCATTTTGTGTTTTGGGTAATTCATAAAATATTGCACCCTTTACCCGTTCTGTATCCTTTATAAAATATGAATATAATATTTGTTTAATACCCAAAATACCTACTTGTTAAGAAATAAGAAATACCCGTTTTTTGGTACAGAATAAAACTAGATAACCAATTACGCGAAATATAGGGTGAGGCAGATAACTGGCCTATTATAAATATCTCGAGAACTAAATGCAACAGAATCATGAAAATTGGACTTAAGCGGTTTTAAAGGATGATCTATTAAATGAAAATATTCTCATCTCTTTGCAACTTCCGGTTATACCGGAAGTTGCTTATAACTTCGTTTTTTTAAATGGGACACCCTGTATATTTTTACATTTTTGGATTCTCCTCAATATCTTCTTTCTTAAAATATGAGGTTTTGTAATATTATACAGGGTATTTTAAAAGATATTTACGATTTTTTATTGATTTCGTAGCAAAATTCACACCCTGTAGAATTGTAATAGTTTGACATTAAAAACTCTGCTTACTCAAGTGATTTTTAATATAGTCTACTATTGTCAAGAATCATTAGTATAGCTAATTTTGAAATTTTAGTATACAGGGTTAGTCGAAACTCGGAATGAATATTTTCTGAGTTTTCTTAAATGGAACACCCTGTATTTTAGTATTGTAATGAAATGATATTTCATGGTACTTTTTTATTTTATAAGTATTCCCTATACCTAATTGCTTTAATTTGTGAGTTATTGGTGGATCAAACTTAACATTAATTACAACAAAAAATACTTAAATTTTATTATTTTAGCCGTGAAAAAATTCAATCACAAATAATTTTTCAGAAATAAATACATATTAATCCAGACTGATCCTTAAAATTACCAGTAATGGTTTAGCTATCAAAATACCTACGTAGATAAGATTGTTGGTGCGATTAACAATTAAGCACAAATTAAAGCCGTTAGGTATAGGGAATGCTTAAGAAATAAAAAAGTACCATAAAATATCATTTCATTACAATACTAAAATACAGGGTGTTCCATTTAAGAAAACTCAGAAAATACTCATTCCGAGTTTGGACCAACCCTGTATACTAAAATTAAAAACTTAGCTATACTAATGATTCTTAACAATAGTAAACTATATTAAAAGTCATTTTAACGTAAGTAGAGTTTTAGATGTCAAACTACTACAATTCTACAGGGTGTGAATTTTGCTACGAAATTAATAAAAAAAATGTAATTATCTTTTAAAATACCCTGTACAACATTACAAAACCTCATATTTTAAGGAAGAAGACATCGAAGAGAATCCAAAATGTAAAAATATACAGGGTGTCCCATTTAAAAAAACGAAGTTATAAGCAACTTCCGGTATAACCGGAGGTAGCAAATAGATGCAAATATTTTCATTATATAGATGACTCTTCAAAACCCTTTAATTCAAATTTTCATGATTCTGTTACTTTTAGTTCTCGAGATATTTCTAATAGGCCCTTTATTTGCCTCACCCTGTATACAATGTCAATAACATCAAACAAACCGAATTCTTGGTTTGTTTGATGTGAGGGGAGGAAAACGGACGGGGTGAAAAAATGTAAACAGTAGACCCCTGCAGAAGTGAATATCGGTTTGGTTGATATTTACATTATTTCACCTACCAGATACAACTGACCTACAAATCTATTTTTAATTGTGACTGTCTATCTTTAGATTTTTTAATTGCACGTTGTTGCCAGACTTCAATATGCATATAAATGCATTTTCGGTTTTTGGTCAAACGGCTGAATTTAGAAAAAAATGTTATAAGACTTTTTTGCTCTACATTGTGCCTTTTACCTATACCTTTAATTAACGCACTATTTTCGAGGACACCCTGTATATTACAGTTTAAGTTTATTATCCAGTTGGAGTTGACTATTCCTAATTACAGTCAACTCAAACGACTGATTTTAGTAAAATTTGATTTTAAATATAAAATGAAGGTTTTTATTCAACATTTCCTAGAAAAGTAGAGTCCAACTAGGAAATAAATTAATTGAGGCAAAGAGACACATGTATATAACTTAGTTAATTCGAAAAACATTTTACTTTTGTCCGAAAACAGGAAAAAATGTTTATTTGATAAATAAATATTGTTTTTCGCTTTAATTCAACATTAAAGCTGCCACCCACCTGCCTCTTAGCAGTTTGAACATTTAATTTAAGCGAAAAGCAATGTTTATCTTTCAAAATAACATTTTTTCTGTTTTCTGAGAGCAGTAAAATGTATCTTGCATTAAATAAATTACATGCATTCTTCTTTTTATCTCAATTAATTTAATTCGAAAAAGTTTTTTTGGGCCCCCTGTATAAATAATTATGTTGATGTTCATACAAGTGAATAGAGAATTGAATAACATTTCGAATGAGCTATCCCACGACCCCCGTTCTTATTTAAAAAAATCGTCGATTAAGGCATCACGCCCAGATGAATGACGTCACTAGTATGATATTATATGCCAAAAAATTATAATTTAAAAATAAAAATCGACCTGTTTCGGGATTTATCTCCAGAGTCACCTATTCTCGCGAAAATGAATTTAGTCTAACTCAAACGTCCTCACTAGGTATAAAACGAGAATGAGAAAATTATAATGTTCTTTTATAGTTTACGTTGCATACGAACATTCGTCAATGATTTCTGTTTAACATAATTTAAAAACTAGAATATATGTTGTTATGTTCTACTTTATCTATTTATTTAGAATGATTAGCAAATTCTTAATTCAATTGATTATTCAATTATTTTATTTACTGCCTATGTAAAAACACAACTAAATTCAAATTAAATTTTCCAATCAATTTTATTCTCAGGGCTAATTTTGTATTTGATACAATATCTGTGATCTGTGGCTTCTAGTATTTCTAGTTGCTTACTTCTTTTAGGGTGGAAACAGGGAAATTAAAAACACTCAAAATCATATAAATGTAATCTATTGTTTTTATCAAATAAGCCGTGTACATATGATTCAAAAAATACTAAAATTTAACTTTGTTGCAACAATCTCTAACTTAATAAATTAAACTCTATCTCTGATATCTCCTTGTTTTGACAAAAATATTTATTTAATTAATTTCTGATTTACTCATACCAAATTGAATGAATTTTACTTTTCTTCTTTTGAATTGATTTCTCAAATTTGAAATGACTAACAGCGTTAAAAAAAATTGTTCAATAAACAAATAACCAAATATGGTTTTTTTATTGGCTTTAAAATTTTTTTAATATTTTTAACAAATATGGTTTTGATAAAAATAAATTTTCTCTATTCCGACAAATAATTTGACTAACCTTTTGTTTCTTCACTTCCTCGTTTTCTGGATTGCGCCGTCCTTGGTTCTCCCAACAGTACTCTCTGGATGTTGCGAAAAAGTCCCTCTCGTCAAAACTGCTTCCAAGAAAAACACACAGGACTTGCTCGAATTATATTACTCAGTTTTCCTTGCTCGATATCTTATGCAAAAACGGATAATAATCAGCTACTCGTTCTAGACAAAACAAAGGAATCTCCCTCGGACCAGGAAAATTAACTCTTCAACCGGTCGACAATTTGGTTTCAACTTGATTCTGCTCGCAAAAGCTGATCACACCACTCTACACTGATTACACACTTTTAAAAACTCGACTACCTTCTATCGGTGTTCATTACACAGTGCCGCTTATTTCTCTCTCAAATCCAGACTCCAACATTCATTATCCCTACTCCCGATATTTTCCATCCAATCAACAACAACCTCTCTCAAACCATTTATTTCTTGAGAAACCAAATATTCTTCCACATGACTTTTCCAATTTGTCAAATTTCAAGAAATGTCATAATTAGTTATTTTCTGCTTTCTACTTTTACATCTAAAAACTAATACAATTTGTTTACCAAATTAAAAACCTTCCCAGAAAGATCTTAAAAACGTCATTGTTTCCGTCAACGCTCTGTCCACTTTATAATCACCGAATTGTTTGTTAATGTGCCATCCATTTCGTCGAATCATTATCACTAATCGTTTTCATTTTTCCGAAACACTTGTTTAATAGCAAAATTAAATTCTATAAAATTTTGGTCATATACAGGGTGATGAAAAACTATGGTCTTATGGTCTATTGATATAAATTTAATTTTTTTGAATTTCTTTAAAAAAAACAATTTTACAGCAATGTATTGTTTACCTTAAAACGTCAAATTACTAATTATTTGTGTATTCTTTTTTTTCCATACAGGGTGCTTATTTCATAGGGATGTCGAAATAAAAAAATACTCATAACTCGTTAAATACCGTATAGAGTAGTGCCAAACTCCATAAAATAAGGCGAATAAAATTAGGCGAAAATATAAAGGGCGTCCTATTTTAAAAGTTATGTGTTTGCTTTACTGCGTAGGTTTTAATCACCCTGTAGAATTCGGAGATTAATTAATTATCCAACCCTGGAGAATATCATTACCTACATTTTTTTAAACAACTTTTTTGGATATTCAGTACCATCTCACCCTGTATGAAAACGAATACAGTAACTAATTACTCAATATGAAAGATCACTCGAAAATTAAGAAGATTTCTATTTTACAGCTTGTATTAATAGAGTGTTCACTCACTATCACTGATTTTATTTACTCCAAGCCATATAACTGAATTTATCAAAAAACAATCAAAAGAATATGTGCTCACAACGAACCATAATAGGGTAATCTGTGACAAGATGAAAAAATAAAAAGCTGAATTCAGTTATTTGTCAACTGAAATGTGACGGTCCTGGCATCACATTTTCTCGACTCATCTAAATGAAATCAGAGGAAAATTACTTTGCAGTTCCACTCTAGTCTTTGATTAGATGTCTCTTTAACTTTTGACTTGATATTAGCTAGCAAGTTTTTACTTAAAAAGAGGATATGTGATATTTAACAAGAGCTTTATAACCTTTTTGTATTTTGAGCTTTATTAAAGTTGCGATGTCAATAAATCTAATTATCTCTGTGATTATTTCATTCATAGGAGATTCTGACCAATAGAAAGCTACAGAAATCTAAATTAATCTGATAATTTTTGATAATTTCCCGTCGTCAAAAGTTATAAAAGTAATGACTTTCTACCGTCAAATATTTATAACAACTGTGTGTTTAATTGTACTAATTTGTACTTACATAAATAAATAACAATAAAATTTTGGTTTTGAACAGTTTTATTCATGAAATAATCGCAACAAATTGCACTCGATCTCTAAAATTAATATAGAATTTTTGCCCTCGTGACACTTTGACATAATTTCACTCGCCTTCGGCTCGTGAAATTAAAACTATCAAAGTGTCACTCGGGAAAAATTCAATAATTTTAGAGCTCTTGTGCAATTACTACTGATTATTTCATTCATAGGAGATTCTGACCAATAGAAAGCTACAGACATGTAAATTAAATTGATAATTTTTGATAATTTCCCGTCGTCAAGTATATTACGTCAGATGCCCTTCGTTGCTACGAAAAAATACATTCAGTGACATTAATGACAATTAATATTTTAAAAATTATAAAAGTGATGACTTTCAACCGTCAATATTTATAACAACTGTATGTTTAATTGTACTAATTTGTACTTACATAAATAAATTACAATAAAATTTTGGTTTTGAATAGTTTTATTCATGAAATAATAACAAATTGCACTCGATCTCTAAAATTAATATAGAATTTTTGCCCTCGTGACACTTTGATATAATTTCACTCGCCTTCGGCTCGTGAAAATAAAACTGTCAATGTGACACTCGGGAAAAATTCAATAATTTTAGACCTCTTGTGCAATTACTACTGAAAATTTTGTGTTTTTAAGGTTCCTGATAACTGTATAAACCAGTGATTCCCAAAGTGGTCTATATCGACCCCCAGAGATCTATAGCAACCTACAAGGGGTCTACGTGGGTGAAAATAAAAATTGGGGGTCTATGAGATGAAAATGAGGGTCAATGGCAAGAACCGCAATGGCTTATCAATCCATTTGGTGACATTGAAGAAACGGATGTTACAGTGCACAAGGAACTGATTAGAATAAGCACCAACGACGAACGTAGGTAGAGTTTAAAGATGAATATCAACAATTCTGGCTTCAAAAAGACATAGGTACCTGTTACTTATCCTGTATTATGAAAGACCGCGAGAAAGTTTTTAATTGCTTTTCCGTCTTCATACTTAGTAGAAAGGGGTTTTCAGCGCAGTTAAATCTCATAACAAAAAAAAAGAAACAATCTGGACATCATTATCATCAAACCGATAATGTTTGAGATTATATCTAACTAAATTAATGCCGAATGTTGATAATAATTTATTAAACCATCAAGTTCATCCCCCCCCTCATTAAATGAATTTATCTTTTGCTTAGTTTTTTATGTAAGAGTTACTCTATTTTGATTTAAATTGAATTAATAAATGCGTGAAAAGGTGTTGCTTCTTTCACTTTTTCACACTGTAAGTACTTCACTACTGTTAGAAATTTTAATCTTTAAAAGTGAATAGCAGGGGGTCGATCTAAACTTGAAAAACATGATAAGGGGTCTAAGAAAGAAAAAAGTTTTGAAAACTCTGGTATAAACAAAGAAAATTCAACGGTTTTTTAGTTTGACATGGAGTTTTAACCGAAACAAAAGTTTGAGACACCCTGGTGTCTCAAAGGTACAAAGGTGTATATTATACATCGATATTATATCGTAGTCTCATAATTTGCAAAAATTTTGTTTTTTCTTTATGATATCTTTAATAACAAAGACACTAGAAGGTTTTACTTTTTATGTGTACTGATGATGTGCGATGCGTGAGGAGGTCATGTCTTATCATACCACTAAGATGAAATCAAACTTAACCTAAGAAAATTATTTCATTTCTTTGCTTGGTATAAGTACAAAAAAGAAGTTTGAGTAAACATTTGCCAAAGTGTGTAAATACTGCAATAAAAAAAAGACTAAGATGCAAGATGGCTTAAAAAAAAGGTGGAAAGATGCTATCAGAGAGGATCTGAAGAAAATGGGAGAGAGACAATGGGAAATAGTGGCCCAGGACCGACAACATAGGAGAAAATAGTAAACAAGGCAAAGACTCATGAAGAGTGGTAACGCCATCGATGATGGATAATGAAGCAACCCGTAACGGGCATAAAAACAAAGAGAAGGATTATGATGATGAGTGCATATAAAATTCTCAATCTGTAAAATGCAGTTCCAATATTTTTAATGCTTCTATACATGAGCAATATCAGTAACTTTATAGTTACTTGTAAGATTTATTATATGTTAAAAACTAACATCATTCTATTTTAAAATAATTCACACATATAAAACCCATAAAACAGTTTAGTGCTTGATACTCAAGAATCCCATTTAGTTAAAACCATAATAATTCTATTAAAGTCACCGTTTTAGGTTCTACTACCACACATCGTCCCACGGGCAAGGCGGGAAAGGCACGTAAACAGTGTATGTCATTAGGGTTAATGACGTCTACATAACCGACAAAATTTATAGGTAGCTTCGCTTTTTTGCCATGCTTTAATGGGGTGTAACTAGGTCATACAAGAGTAGAAATTGTGAATCTTTAGTTGGGATAAATAGATATAATAGTTGATGGATTCGACCGTTACTTGATGGAAGTTCATTTTATCTAATAATAAAACACTGAAAACGTTTGTTTTCTATACTTCCACAAAATTTATTATAACTAAGTGACTACAGCTGTTTCGGCAGAGTGCCTTTCTCAAGTGATATAGTTTACAATGTGTTTGCCTTTTTAAGTCTTCAACTGAAGAGGTTGGGGAGTGGGGAGCTGTTTGTCTCGAGTTGGTCATTCAGAATTATATCTGTATTTTTCAGTTTATTAATTTCCATAGATTCTAAAAAAGATAGCTTAAGGCCTTTATTTTGAAACAGCTGTAGTCACTTAGTTATAATAAATTTTGTGGAAGTATAGAAAACAAAAGTTTTCAGTGTTTTATTGTTAGATATAATAGTATTTTTACTATATTGTTCCATTGTTTATTTATATTTATATATATTATTTTGTATCATTTTGTCAATCAAAAATAGAATAAAAATTTTATTTTTTTTTAATATAACGCGGGCACATAAATTTGATACACCCTGTATATTGATTTGTAACTATTTATTATAAGTTAGTTTTTAAGCAGTGGGTTATCCTTAATGAGTTTTTCCCTGAAGAATTAAAGACATTAGTAAATAAAGTGATGTGAATAGACAATTTGTTTCGGGATTATAATTTTAAAAACGGTTGCTTTGTTACGTGCGAGGCCAAAGGCCACAGGTAATTATTATATCTAGAAAAGTAATGTAGAGAAAGTTGGAATTTTAAGGCTCTTTGTTTAAGCCCCAAGTAAATTTGTAGAATTCCCGAAAAGTAATTTTCATGAGTAGAAGTATTTGTTTGGAAGGATGCATGGGTTTTTCGAATGAAAAAGAGGAATGGGGAGATAGAAATGTTTCTGATTGGCTTAGCAATTTGGAATGGGGATGAGAGAAGGTTGAATGTTCAGATAGGTTGGAAAAGGAAATTATTATGTGACCAGCATCGGAGAAGAGCAGTCAAAGTTTTCGTGAATAGTTCAGAAGCAAGTACCAGTAGTTGTTAGATAGTGAAGAGGTTTTGGGATCGCTGAACACGACTACGCCATTAGAACCGACCTCCGGAGCACCTGGTTACCGGTGTTACTGCTAAGGTACGTCATCTTCTGGAGTTTCGAGTGATTTCGGCATTAGCTTCATCATCATCATCATCAGTAGCTCAAAAACCCTTTTTGGGTCCTGGCTTGTTCTAGGATTTTCCGCCATTCTGTTCTGTTCCTTGCTTTGTTCTTCCAGTGGGTAATCTCAAGTGTTTTAAGATCTTGTTCCACTTGTTCCATGTATCTAAGTTTGGGTCTTCCCTTTGACCTTCTCCCTACTGGTGTTTGCTTCATTATATGTTTTGGTGTTTCGGTCTCCAACATTCGTTCAACATGGCCCATCCAGCGCAGACGTCCGATCTTTATGGATGTTATGACGTCGGGTTCGTTGTATGCTGCGTATAGTTCAAAATTATATCTTCTGCGCCATACGTCATTTTCTTTCACCCCCTTATATATGTGTCTAAGGATTTTTAGTTCAAACGTACCTAATAAGTTCTCATCGCTGTTCGACAGTGTCCATGTCTCTGATCCATATATAACGACCGGTTTTATCAGGGTTTTGTATATTTTGCATTTGGTTTTTCTCGTGATGTTGTTAGATCTTAGATGTTTAATGAGTCCATTATATGTTTTATTAGCAATATGTATTCTTCTCTTAATTTCTTCGCTGACATTGTTATCTGCGGTAACTAGTGAACCTCGATATGTAAAATTTTTTGCGCTTTCGATGTTATACTCTCCTATTGTCAGATTCTGTAGGTTTCTTTGGCCTGTCGATTTGCTGGCCTTCATGTATTTGGTTTTTATTTCATTAATATTTAGGCCACTGTTTTGTGCAGCTCTTTTTATAGCATTAAATGCTTCTATCATTTCTCTTTTGCTTCTAGCTATGATATCAACATCATCTGCAAATGCCAATATTTGTACACTTTGTTATTATTGTTCCTCTGGTGTTGACTATTGACTAATTATTTTCTCTAATGTGATGTTGAATAGAATACAGGATAGGGCATGTCCCTGGCGTAGGCCCGTTCTAACATGGATTATATCTGTTAGTGCGTTTTGAATTCGAACCCTGCTTTGTACTTTAAGTGTTTCTTTTACTATATCAATGAGATGAGTTGGAATATTAAACTCTTTCAGGGCGTTGATCAGAAAATCTCGATGGATACTATCATAGGCACTCTCAAAGTCAATGAAGAGATGATGTGTTTCTATATTAAATTCACTAGTCTTTTCCAAGATTTGTCTCAAAACGAAGATCTGATCTATTGTGGACTTCTGCCTGCAGAAACCACATTGATATCCCCCAACTATTTGTTCCGCATATAGTCTCAATCGCTCATACACAATATTTGACAGTATTTTCTATGCCACAGTCAGTAGCGTTATTGCCCGGTAGTTTTTAGATTGAAGTTGATCTCCCTTTTTATGTGGTGGAATGATTACTCCGGTATTCCAGTCTTGTGGCAGTTGTTTATTATTCCACATGTTCACTATAAGTTCGTGTATCGCATTTAATAGGGAGTCTCCGCCTTCTTTTATTAATTCTGCGCTAATGTTGTCCAATCCAGGTGACTTGTTGTTTTTCAGTCTGGTAACTGCTGCTTGCATTTCAGCTACTGAAGGGGGGGTTGTTTCTCTGGTATCTGTTTGATCCAGTATAATTTCATCGTATAGTGGATCTCCGTTTTGTTCAAACTTTTCTTTGAAGAATTCAGTCCATCTTTGCAGTATTTCACTCTATTGAGTTACTATATCTCCTTCTTTGTCTCTGCACATCATTGCTCTTGGTTTAAATTCTTTTCTGCTTTTGTTAAGTTTTTGGTAGAATTTTCTGGTTTCTGTTGGTTTATTTAATTCTTCAATTTCTTGGAGTTCTTTTTCTATGTGTTCTCTTTTCTTTCTTCGGTGTATTGTCTTCTCTTCCCTCCTTAACATTCTATATTCCTCCTCTGCCTGTCTTGTTCTATGTCGTTGTTGTAGTCGTTGATATGCATTATTTTTTCTCTCTGTTATGTTACGACACTCTTCATCGAACCACTTCCCTTCAGTTGATTTGACTTTTTTTTGTAGACCCAAGGTCTCTTTGGCAGCATCTTTTATGGTGTTTTTATACGCTTCCCATTCTCTGTTTATATTCTCGTGCTTTTGTCTGTCTTCTAGCCTTCCTGTTATATATTCTTTATATTTGGCCCTTTTGCTGTTGTCCGCTAAGTTTTTTATTTCATATTTTTCAATTTTGGACCCCTTTTCTTTTTTAATGTTCGAGATTCTGGCTCTTTTCTACTTTCCACTAGGTAGTGATCTGAGTCTGCATTTGCCCCTCGTCGCTGCATACGTTTATTACTAGAACCTAGACATTAGTTGCTCCGATGATCGTTTCTGATGGCGCATTCGTCTTCAGCGACTGCAAAAACCTCCGAGTAAATCTGGCCTTTAATACACTTCTTATTTTGACATGTTTATGCAATGCTGAATGCATTTTATGTACTTTAATGCAATAATTAAGCATTTCCACCCATTTTTCGATAGTAGACTTTTTTCTGCTGGGTTTAAAAATCTATTTATTTTATCTATTAATCATTTATCTATGCTCTATTAATTATGATAAAAGGAAAATACGAAAATATTCTATACAGAACACACGCAAGAAACATTAAATAGTACTAGGTAGTCCGATAGTGAAAAACTCTCTCAGGCATAGCAAGATAGTTAAGTAGTAGTCAGTTTCACAAGGAAATGGAACACAGATAACATCTGAATGCCCACTCTGTCTGAAGAAACTGGCAAAAAGATTTTGTACCGACAAAATTTATAGGTAGCTACGCTTTTTTGCCATATTTTAATGGGGTGTAACTAGGTCATACAAGAGTAGAAATTGTGAATTTTTAGTTGGGATAAATAGATATAATGGTATTTTTACTATATTGTTGCATTGTTTATTTAAGATCTTTTTGTTAATAAAGAAAGTATATTACAATAGTTAATTTTATTAACTTCTATTCAACGCGAGCAAAAACAGTGTATTCCCTCCGAATTCTATCCTACTGCATGAATTTTAATGAAATTCTGAAAATAGCCTCTACTTATCTCCTAATTCAAAGTTTACCCTAAATACTATGCCGCTTTTTTCTTGGGGATGATTCCTACTTCTTCTCGCGGGTGGAAAATTGCTTGGTCAAAATAACCACGGAAAGGGCTAGAGAACCTAAATCTAAGCACAAACTGTTATATAATTTTATGAACAATCAACAACATTTTTTAAATTATGAACAATCAAAGAGAATCATTTCTTCATAAATTTTCTAGTCATAATACAAAAATAGATATGGTAGGTGAAAAGAGATTTTTTTTGTTGCATGCTCAAATCGGTGTGTTCAACTTAAAATTACAGAGAAATGGTCAATTTTAGGAGTATAATGCTACGAATACCTTTTGTAGTTTTTAAAAGACCTTTAAAACGAGCACTGTTAAATGTCGCTTACATTCAAACTAAGCGAGACATGTTGCAAAAAAAATTGATGACTAATTTATTTTAAGATAGAATGCGAAGTATATTTAATCCCCCATCCACTAGATTTAAATGCATAGTTTTACTTCTACAATACCTTTTATTATAGTGTTATTTCTACGGTCAAAAGATGGACGGTTATAAATTGCATGGTTTTTGAAAAAAATAATATCAAATTAAAGAGCGCATTTTTAAATTGTCTTAATAATCTTCTTTTTTCCATGTGTAATGTTATAATGTATCACGTGGTAGGGTTCCTCGGTTAACTTTGGAGGAGAGGTTATAATGAAACAACTTGTATCTACCGTGTCTAGATTCAGAATGGTTTTATTTCCGCTTCACTGTACTTGTCACTGTCACGTCACTCTTACAATATTACCAACTTGAGTGCGTTCCGAATACTACCTATTTACATACATCACATCCCCCTCTTTTTATAATGACAAAATAAACATAACTTTCTTTAACAAATCTTTAAATAAACACATAAATTTCCACAATTGTTTCATTCATCCTTTACCCCCTTTTATTTTATAATAAAATTACTTATAAATCTAGTCTATCAGGTTTTTTAATAATTCGACCTGAAGAGGTTTGTGGAGGTAAGTTTATTGGAGAGTGATGATCAGAATGGTTATCAGAGACACTTTCAAAATTTTGTGACTCACTAGTTTCAGATTCGTTATCTGAATGTTCATCGTCAGAAGTTGCAGGAATGCGAACTAAAAATTGTCCATTTCTTGCAATTTCTGACCCAGAATCTCTTAATTTAATCGAATAGGTTTTATCTTTAATTTGTTTTTATCTTTAATATAAACTTTTTCATTATTTTTAAGCGGTTTTAAATTTATTGTCCCTCTATCATAATAAGCTTTTTGACTGTTTTGTCTTTTCTGAAAATCGCTGATTACTATTTTAGCATTACATAATTTTGGTTTTAGAATTTTGTCAGTGGTGGGAATCTGAGTTCTAAGTACTCGTGACATTAAAAGTTGAGATGGTGATGGTAAATTTGAATCAATTGGTGTATTTCTAAGTTGTAGCAATGTTAAATATGTATCTTTACGATCTCTAAGAGATTTTCTTAGCGCTTTTTGTAGGTTTGAATATATCTTTCACTTAGACCATTAGATCTATGATTTTCTGGGTTTCACTTTATGCTTTTAAATTCCCATTCTTGACAAAATTTAACAAATTCATTGGCTGTGTATTGTGGTCCACCATCAGAGTAAAATATTTTTGGTATTCCATGACGAGCAAATATCGATTTTAAATGTGTAATTATAGTTGAACTGGTTGTATCGTTCAACACACAAATTTCTGGATATTTACTGTAATAATCTACCACCATTAAATAACTTTTTTGACATATGTAAAATATATCAGAGCCAACTTCCTCCCAGGGGAGTTCTGGGATATTGTGTGGAGTCAAAGGTTCTCTCTTTGCATTTTCAAATTGTGGGCAAATTGGACAACCTTTAACTTCATTCTCAATATCAACTGTCATGGAAGGCCAATATAATGATTGTCTAGCTAACATTTTACATTTATTTCTTCCTTGATGGCCATAGTGAATTCTTTTTAACATTTCTTTTCTCATTACATGAGGAATTATAATTTGACTATTCTTCATCAACAAACTATCAAAGAAGGTTATTTCATCTTTAATCTTAAAAAATGCTTTTAAATCTTTATGTACATTATTTAATTCTTTTGGCCAACCTTTTTTAATGAAAGTCTTTAGATCAATTAAAGTTTTGTCTTTGCTAGTCTCTTCTTTGATTTTTTGCAGTTGATTGTTTGAAACATTAATGTTTAATCTTACTAAACAAATTTGTGATTCTAGTTCAATATCTAAATCATTCTTTATTACAGGCAATTCCGAACAACATCTCGATAGCATATCAGCTATATATAGTTCTTTACCTTTTTTATACATCAGATTATAGTCATACCTCTGCAATTTAAATAACATTCTTTGAAGTCGTGGTGGCGCATTCATTAAGGGTTTCTTTACTATGGATATCAATGGTTTGTGATCAGTTTCTATATCAAACTTGGAAGCATATATATAATTATGAAATTTCTCACATGCCACCAGAACTCCAAGAAGTTCTTTTTCAATTTGTGCATAATTTTGTTGTGTTAAAGTTAAAGCCTTTGATATGTAAGCTACTGGTCGACCTTTTTGTAAGAGTACAGCTCCTATTGAGTCTTTTGAACAGTCAACCGATATTAAACACTTTTCATTTATATCAAAATGTCTTAATACTGGGCTTTTTGAAATTATTTCCTTAATTTTACTAAAACATTCATCATGTTTATGTGACCAATGCCATTCCACATTTTCTTTAATTAATTCCCTAAGAGGTGCGGTTAAGTCTGACAAATTTTTTATGTGTTTAGACAAATACGTTATCATTCCTAATAATCTCTGTATGTCTTTTTTATTTTCTGGCTTTTTCATATCTTGAATGGCTTTAATTTTATCACTATCAACACTTTGACCATCTTTATTGTAATTAAATCCTAAAAATTTTACATTTTTTACACCAAAACTACATTTTTCATAATTAAATTTGACATTATTTATCCTAGCTCTTTCTAAAACTTGATATAAACATTTATCATGTTGTTGTTTTGATGAGCCATAAACAATTAAATCATCAATATATGTTTCTACACCCTCCATATTAAATATTTTACTGAATCTTTTGTGAAACACCTCACTTGCTGAACTAATGCCATAAGGCAGTCTTAAAAATTTATATCTACCATAGCAAGTGTTAAAAGTACATAATTTACTACTTTCATCATCAAGCTTTATGCTCCAAAATGCTTTTGAGGCATCAAGCTTGCTGAAATAAACGTTACCTTTTAAATTTGCAGCTATTTCATCAATCGTAGGGAGTTGAAAGTGCTCTCTTTTGATAGCTTTATTCAAGTCTCTAGGATCTATACAAACTCTTATGGAATTACTTTTTGGTTTTCTTACCAAGACTATCGAGTTGACCCAATCTGTAGGTTCATCAACCTTCTCAATTATTCCATTTTTCTCCATTTCAGCTAATTCAAGTTTTAGTTTCTCCTTTAATTGTAGTGGAATCTTTCTTGGAGGATGTATAACTGGTTGTGCAGTTTCATTTAGCATGATTTTGTATGGCTCATCCAAACAGCCTATACCTGAAAAAACTTCTTTAAATATTTTTTTCACATCAGAGTAATCATTTTTAAATGTAACTTCTCTAGAATTCAAATTATTTTCACTTTTTTCTATAGTATTGATTCTTTTTAATATATTTAAAGCTTTACATGTAGGAAGACCTAATACCGTTGGTGAATTAATTTCTACCACATAAAACATTATGTTGTACATGTTATCTTTATACTTGCATTCTAAACTACATTTTCCAATGACCCTAAGTGTTTCATCCGAAAATGTCGTTAACCTGCAGTTTGTTTTCTGTAGTTCAACTTTAACTTCTAGAGAATTTAACTTATTTATTGATATTACGTTTGCCATTGCCCCTGAATCTAATCTACAGCTTAATTTACGCTTGTTAACTTCAAAATTTATCATGAAATCATCATCAAAACTGCTATTTTTAGTATTTACCAAGCCTATAAACAAATCATCTGATTCTGAATCATATACATCTACATACTTAATTTGTTTTTGAAAACATTTTTTTGCATAATGCCCTATTTTATTACATAAATTACACTTAGCTTTATATGCTTTGCATGGTTGGTCTCTGTGCTCTATTCCGCACCTACTGCACCCTGAACTGCTTCCAGATTTACCATTGAACTGGCCGTCTTGGGACTTCGAATGAGTTGGATTCACCCTTCTGTCTTCCCACTGTTCTCTATTTTCATATTTCTTATTGAAGTTTTTTTTCTTTATGTAGTGCACCTCCTCTGACTTCATTTTTTCAGACTGGATTTTCGAACTTTCTATACTTTTACACAGATTAATTGCTTTTTCCAAGCTCATCTCATCTTCTTCTAATAGTCTCTGTCTCATCGTTTCATCTGCTACCGCACAAGTTTTGCAAGTCTTAATCAGACTGTCCTCCAAATTCTCTAGCTCACAATTTTTTGCCTTGTTTATAATATCTGTTATAAATTTGTCTACTGACTCACCTTCTTCTTGTTTTCTGGTGAACAGGCAATACCTTGCATTTGACACGTTGCTTTTTGGCTTGAAATGTGCTTCAAATTTTTTTATTAACAGTTCTAACTTGTCTTTTTCTTCTGTTGAGAACTTAAACGTGTTATATATTTTGAACCCTTCGTCCCCTATTAACTGTAATAGCTGTGCACACTGGGTTATTTCAGGTTTCTTTGTTAATTCTGTAGCTTGTAAGTAGTTTTTGAATCTTTGTATGAAGAATTTCCAATTTTCATACACGTTACCTGACATTTGCATCGAGTTTATAGCTGCCTTGAATTCCATTGCACTTATATCTTCTTTTTTTTTAACGTATTCGATTTAGTTTGGCACCATGTAATGTTATAATGTAACACGTGGTAGGGTTCCTAGGTTAACTTTGGAGGAGAGGTTATAAAGAAACAACTTGTATATATCGTGTCTAGATTCAGAATGGTTTTATTTCCGCTTCACTGTACTTGTCACTGTCACGTCACTCTTACAATATTACCAACTTGAGTGCGTTCCGAATACTACCTATTTACATACATCACACCATGTAACTCGAAAATTATAAGAGATAGAGTAATGAAAAAAAACCAAAAATTTTTATCTAAAAAAACCCTTAATTTTTGTACTTTATCTTTCTTTCGTATATCGAAAATCTCCTTAATAGGTTACGATAGTTTCACAATTATCGTGTATATGGCCCAGAAAGATGGCTAAATGCTCTATTTTAATAGATGAATTATATTATAAAATGTTAAAAACAAAATTTTGTAAAAAACTTTACAGTAAATACAGAAGTAAAAACTTTAAATTGTATTCTGGTATAAAATTGTTTATTAAAACTATCTAAAAAGTCATCCAAATGGATTGCAAAACGTTTTCGTTCTAATTCAGAACATCTTCAGTGCCTAGAAGTATTTCCACGTTAGATAAAAGTAAAAAAGGGGAAAAAGAAAGAAACGAAAAAAAAGGAACAAAACGGAGAAAAGTTAAAATTGTGACTGTTAGAAAGAAAAACATGTGGGTATACTTACATTCTGCAGAGTAGTTTGAAACTAGCACACTATTTAAAGTGATAACCCCATAATATATGGTTTACATAATTATCTATTGATAGAATATATTGACTACAAGTCGATGTTGTTAGATATAATATAATACATGCCTAAAGGGCAACATGCTTCCCTGCTCGAAAATGTTAGGTACTTCCCAGTTCAATGGGCACAGACCAACTGAGAAAATAGGAAATGGACATTCAATATGACAAGAGTGACGTGACATGACAAGATATAGCCAATTTTTGGTTAAAGCTTAAAAAGTGTGGTTTAATTTTGGATTTTTAGTAAAATGTAAAGGTTGTTAATAAAAATCTGAAAATGCAAATTTAAATTATTTAAATATTATAATCTATTGTAAAGTATCAATTAGCAACTCTCTATTTCAGAAAAACTTATGGATTTTATAGATTTATTGTAGGTCTATTTCATGGTTCAAAGTGTAACGTCATCGAATATGAAATGACAAGATGAGAGTTAAATTTAGTTAAATAAAATGAAATATACTATATAATTAAGTATTTTCTATGGGAAATAAGCCACAATTTTACTAAAAAATGAATTTATTAACGTTTAATTTATATACTACATAATTTAATGGACTGACGTGGAACTAAATGAAACAAAAATTCAGAATTTTAATAGTTTTTGCATTGTTGCAATTTAGGCATGTATTCTATTATATCTAACAACATCGACTTGTAGTCAACATATTATATCAATAGATAATAATATGTAAACCATATATTATGGGGTTACCACTTTAAATAGTGTGCTAGTTTCAAACTACTCTGCAGAATGTAAGTATTCCCATATGTTTTTTCTTTCTAACAGTCACAATTTTAACTTTTTTGCTTTAATCTAACGTGGAAATACTTCATTCTAGGCACTGAAGATGTTCTGAATTAGAACGAAAATGTTTTGCGATCCATTTGGATGACTTTTTAGATAGTTTTAATAAACAATTTTATACCAGAATACAATTTTGAAGTTTTTACTTCTGTATGAGTTTTTAAACTATGGTATACAGCCAACTATTGGGATTTTCCCATTGATTTTAAAATTTTAGTGTTTGAAACATATATTAAATTTATTATTAAATACCTACACCGTCGTATATATAAATTAATTAACAAAAATGCCAATATACAGGGTGAGTCATGAGGAACTGCACATACTCCTACCTCGTATAGAGGCTCCTATGGGGAATAACAAATGACCATTAAAAAGTGTCTGCTCCCATTGTTTAATAATATACAGGGCGAGTTTCGCATTTTAACAGAAATTTGTATTAGTCATAATTGTTGAACGGTCAGATCGATGTGTCTCTTATTTTGGTCAATCGTTACACTATTACCACCTAATCAACTGATTTATTCAAATTAGAAAAAAATCAGGTCCGGCTTCAAAAAAATTAGTTCGTTTGGGTCTTAGAAAAAATTTCACCCTGTATACGCTTTTTGAAAACTATAATATGAGTTTTACAAATTAGACAAATAAGCATTATTTTTTCCCCACACGATTACTTAATTTTTTATAAAAAAAAATCAAATTTGACTATGAATTAAAAGTTTGGTAAAATGAACCATAGATTTAAAAGAATAACTTTCATTACAAAAATTAATTTTTTTTTGAACAAATATTTAATGTATGTTACCACCTAATCAACTGATTTATTTAATCTAGAAAAAAATCAGGCCGGGATTTAAAAAATTTATTCGTTTTGGTCTTAGAAAAAATTTCACCCTGTATACGCTTTCTGAAATTTCTAATATAAATTTTAGAAATTAGGCAAATACACGATTACTTAATTTTTTATTAAAATATCAAATTTGTCAAAATCGGAATTTTAACCTAAAAATAAAAAAAAATGAAATCACGGTTTAACTCGCTACAACTCTGTTCCAGTTTAATATTTTTTTTCTGAAATTTTTACAGCACATATCTCTTACCATTGTAAAGACTATGACAATTGTTGTAGACTTTCAGTCTTCTTCTCATAAAAGTTATAAATTTTAAAAAATGAAAGGTGCATATTCGTTAATTGCAAAGTTAAATCGCAAAAATTATGTGAAAAAATTTTAAATTTTCTATTTGATCACGTCTATGTTAAACTATAGAGTCCAAAGAGAAGTGTTATGGGTTTTAGATCTAGACGTGGTATAGAAAAAAAAATTGTGAAGCTTTTAATTTTAAGAAAAACGTTGTTTAATTTTTTTTTATTTTTATGGTAAAATTCCGATTTTGACAAATTTGATTTTTTAATAAAAAAATAAGTAATCGTGTAAGGAAAAAATAAATACGCCATTTTAATTGCCTATTTGTCTAATTTGTAAAATTCGTACTAGAGTTTTCAAAAATCGTATACAGGGTGAAATTTTTTTCTAAGACCAAAACGAACTAATTTTTTAAATCCGGGCCTGATTTTTTTCTAGTTTGAATAAATCAGGTGATGAATGGTAAATCAGTTTGAATAAATCAGGTGGTAACATGAATTAAATATTTGTTCAAAAAAAATTAATTTTTGTAATAAAAGTTATTTTTTTTTTAATCTGGTTTCTAGTAAATATGGTTCACTTTACCAAACTTTTAATTATTCATATTCAAATTTGATTTTTTTATAAAAAATTAAGTAATCGTGTGGGGAAAAAATAAATATGCCATTTTAATTGCCTATTTGTCTAATTTGTTAAATTCATATTAGAGTTTTCAAAAAGCGTATACAGAGTGAAATTTTTTCTAAGACTAAAATGAACTAATTTTTTTAAATCCGGGCCTGATTTTTTTCTAGTTTGTATAAACCAGTTGATTGGGTGGTAACATAAATTAAGTATTTGTTAAAAAAAAATTAACTTTTGTAATAAAAGTTATTTTTTTTTAAATCTATGGTTCACTTTACCAAACTTTTAATTCATAGTCAAATTTGATTTTTTTATAAAAAATTAAGTAATCGTGTGGGGAAGAAATAAATATGTCATTTTAATGGCTTACTTGTCTAATTTATTAAATTCATATTATAGTTTTCACAAAGCGTATACAGGGTGAAATTTTTTGTAAGACCCAAATGAACTAATTTTTTTGAAGCAGGACCTGATTTTTTTCTAGTTTGAATAAATCAGTTTATAAGGTGGTAATAGTGTAACGATTGACCAAAATAAGAGACACATCGATCTGACCGTTCAAAAATTATGGCGAATACAAATTTCTGTCAGAATGCGAAACTCGCCCTGTATATTATTAAACAATGGTGGGCAGACACTTTTTAATGGTCATTTGTTATTCCCCATAGGAACCTCCATACGAGGTAGGAGTATGTACAGTTCCTCATGACTCACCCTGTATTTTTCTCACACTATTTATTTACACTGATACGACCTAATTTAAAAGATTTTGCAACTAACTTTAGACTTCTAGGTGTGCGTGTACTTCAGACTATTGTTTTTATCAAAATTATTCAGTCTGAACATTTTTCCCAATCGCAAGTAAAGAAGTATAACTTCAGAATTTTTTTCATCGATGGCCTGTGCTAGATATTTTATGACCTTATAGTCACTTGTAAGTTATTGTCACTTTTAAAATATCCTTAAACACTTTTCTATTGAAACGATTAGACAATGTTGCACTGTAGTGACAAAATAAAGTTGAACAACTAATTGACGACTTGCAAGGAAAATTAGCTGAACATACCTAAACCCTTTATGTTATAAATGATTTTAGTTTTCAAACGATTTCCATTCGTCTTTGGCGGTTTTAATTACGTCAACGGTTACAGCGGCAACTTCTAGAGAAGTTTGGGGTGACACTGTTAGTGCTAGTGAGTCCTTAGACGCGAAACAGGCTGACCACGTACACAGAATTGGTGGTTGGAAGCTCTTGTTCTTGTTGGAGTCTGTTGTTTCAGGAGTTTCGGAAGCAACTATACTACGGATTTGATAATTTAAAATTCTGGAGATCATTTATACAAATAGGTGGCTATTGATTTAACATTTTAACATATCATTTTAGGCAAATTCTTTATACAAAATGTTTCATATACATATACTTGATTGATGATTGTACCATAAGTCTATATAATATGTCTACATAAGTCTATATTTAGGAAATAAAACATTAACATAAATATTCTGTTAAAAAATTATCTGAAAGGCTTTTACATGGATGCATTGAGTTTTATTTAGAATTTTAAGCCTTTTTAAATTTTGCGGTAAAATTAGTTCTCACTTTTCTCAAAAGATGGCACTACTAGTTTTCTCAGTAGATAGTTTTCTCAATCGATGGCGTTACTTTCTATGTCATGTACAACTTTCTATTTTGGGCACCCTGTGTAAATAATTATGTTAATGTTTATATTACTAGATAGAGAATTAAATAACCTTTTAACTGAGCTAGCACAAGACCCCTACTCTTATTTAAAAAAAATCATCGATTACGTCACCACGCTCAGATGGATGACATTGCTGGTATGATCTATATGTCAAAAAAATTATAATTTAAAAATAAAAATGGACGTATTTCAGGATTTTTCCGTATAATCGCCGGCTTACGAAGTATCGAATTTGTTTTTTTCATTTGCACCACACTATATACATGTTAATATTCTCTCATTAGAATCATATAATCACTACATTATAAACTTATAAATTTCTCTCAGATGTTGAAACACCATCAAAAATTCGGCCAAGTACACTTTCTTGTCCAAATACAATAATTTCAAGTATTTTAACGTGTTTGTTAAAGATACTGTCTCTGTAAATTAACAGTGCCCAAGAAATTTACAAAGCTTCTTTGCAAACTTTTTGATAAAGTTAATTTTATGATTAAGTGAAAGTGAAAAGTTTGTATTAAATGATAACCAGAGACAGAATCGGCCTCAGAAATAGATATTATTTTAAAATGTTACTATTTTATTTTGTAGTTTATAGTTGAGACGAATTTTTACTTTTTCGTAATAATTTCTTATTTATTTAATCATACAAGGTGAAAACAATCATCAGCATCAACATTGGCTCTACATTCTTCTTCTTAACGTGCCCTATCAAGTCCCCTTGACGTTGGCGATTAACATGGCGAAACTGTCTCTGTCTCGAGCTATTCTAAATAGGTGTTCTGCTTTCTTTATTCCTGTCCACTCCCGGATATTCTTCAACCAAGAGGCCTGCTTTCTACCAATTCCTCTGCGTCCTTCGATTTTACCCATCATAATAAGTTGAAGAATATTATACCGGTCTCCCCTTACTACGTGTCCAAAATAGGCCATCTTTCTATATTTGATGTTATCAAGCAGCTCGCGGGTAGCATTTGCTCTCTTAAGGACTGCCACATTTGTCAGCATAGCCGTCCATGGTATTTTTAGAATACGTCTGTGCAGCCACATTTCAAAGGCCTCCAAACGGTTAATGGTGGATATTTTTAATGTCCATGCTTCGACACCATACAAGAGGACTGACCAAATGTAGCATTTAATCATGCGCTTTCGAAGTTGAAGTTGCAAGGTATCATTACAGAAGAATGACCTCATTTTTAAAAATGTCGTGCGGGCTATCTCGATTCTACATTTTATCTCTTTATCTGGATCTAGTTGTTCAGTAATATGGCAACCAAGATATTTAAAACTGGGTACTCTTTGAATCATATGACCATCAACATATAACCGTGAATCTTGATGGGCCAAACGGCTAAATACCATGTACTTTGTTTTTGAACAGTTTATATTTAGGCCAAAATCTCTTCCCACTCTGTCAATGGCATTTAAAAGGTGTTGTAATCCATTCATATCATCACTTAAAATAACTGTATCGTCTGCATATCTGATTGTATTTATCAGAATTCCATTAACCTTCACACCCCATTCCAAATTATGCAGCGCTTCCTTAAATATTCTATCTGAATACAAATTGAACAACAGTGGGGACAGTATACAACCCTGTCTGACGCCTCTTTGTATTTTGCATATTTCTGTTGATTTTCCATTTATGCAAGCTGTCGCTGTTTGACGCCAGTATAATTTTTCTATGATTCGTACATCTTGACTATCAACTCCTTTATCCTTTAGTATTTTAATTAATTTGTGATGTTGTACTCGATCAAAGGCCTTCTCATAGTCAATAAATACAGCAAAGACGTCTTTCCTTTGATCTCGACATTTCTGCAATAACACATTTAGTGCAAAGAGTGCGTCCCGGGTTCCCAGTCCATTTCTGAAGCCAAATTGTGTTTCATCCTGGTCTTCTTCACATTTATCGCTGATTCTACTGTGGATGATACGTAGAAAGATTTTCAAGGTGTGGCTCATAAGGCTTATCATTCTATAGTCGCTACAGTTTTTCGGACGTTGTTTTTTTGGTAGGGTTATGAATTCGGACTTTAACCAATCTTCAGGGATATCACCAGTCGAATAAACATCATTGAAAAGTTTGACTAGTATTCCAATGTTTTCCTCATTTATGAGCTTTAACATTTCTGTAGGTATGTTGTCGGGACCAACGGCTTTCTTGTTTTTTGCCAATTTTATAGCATGTTGTATTTCTGATTTTACTCTACATCCCATGGTAAATCTTTGTAGTATAATTAGGACACCCTATATAAAATATGTTTTAAGTTTTAAATCACTTTATAAAATACAATAATGGGGTATTAGCCCGATACGAAGACACTGATATTTCACCGTGAATTAGAAACCTGATGTATTAATATTATGTCGGTTATAAACGCAGTGTAGGTGAATTTAGTATTAGAGTTTTATTATTAGATACTTGGGTTGTACAAATGTATTGGCATAGGTTCATGTGATGCTATTGTAAACACCTTATGGTTGACGCACCATTTATTCGATGTAAATATAATGTTAGCTGAACAACTAAGTTTTAATTAATCTGGACCTAAAAGGCATTATGGACAACTTATTTATGACATGGCGATCCTGGTGATATAAGGTATATCTCCTAAAAGGCGATGATGGATATATATCATTTTAAAACACGGAGAGATATGTATTTTTAACAAAGCGGAGAGATGTGGTATAATTAGGACACCCTATATAAAATATGTTTTTTAAGTTTTAAATAACTTTATCAAAATACAATAATAGGGTATTCGCCCGATACGAAGACACTGACAAGTGACCGTGAATTAGAAACGTGATGTATTAATAGTATGTCGGGTATAAATGCATTGTAGGTGAATTTAGTATTAGAGTTTATTATTGGATACTCGAGTTGTACAAATGTATTGGCATAGGTTAATGTGATGTTGAATATTGGTTGAATGGTTGAATCACCGTTTATTCGATGTACATATAATGTTAGCTGAACAACTGAGTTTTAATTAGGTAATCTGGACCTAAAATGCATTATGGACAACTTATTTATGACATGGCGATCCTGCCAGGATATCCTTTTGTGTATAATAGGATTTTTGTTAAGTTAAGTGTCTTATAGCGGCCGATATAGGACCTTAAAAATATATAAGTGATATATCGCATATCTCCTAAAAGGCGATAATGGATATATCTCATTTTAAAACACGGAGAGAAATATGTGTTTTTAACAAAGCGGAGAGATGTGGTGTAATTAGGACACCCTATATAAAATATGTTTTTTAAGTTTTAAATAACTTTATCAAAATACAATAATAGGATATTAGCCCGATACGAAGACACTGACACTTGACCGTGAATTAGAAACGTTATGTATTAATATTAGAGATTACGGTGGGCAGGGCACGTGGTCCGCATGCATGAGAATAGAATCCCCAGAAAATTGCTGAATGCAAGAATGCAGGGAAGAAGACCGGTTGGAAGACCTAAAAAGAGATGGGAAGACGAAGTCGATGAGGATGCCAGGAACTTCCTGGGAACGCGTTCATGGAAAAGAACAGCGGTAAATCGAAATGATTGGAGAAGCTTATTGAAGGAGGCCAAGGCTCGATTTGGGCTGTAGTGCCATTGGATGGATGGATGTATTAATATTATGTCGGGTTTAAATGAAGTGTAGGTGAATTTAGTATTAGAGTTTATTATTAGATACTTGAGTTGTACCAATTTATTGGCATAGAATAATGTGATGTTATTATAAACACCTTATGGTTGAATGACTGTTTATTCGATGTAAATATAATGTTAGTTGAACAACTGAGTTTTAATTAATCTGGATCTAAAAGGCATTATGAACAACTTATTTATGACATCTTGGCCTGTTCTAGAATCAGCTTGCATTCCTTCCTCTATCCTTCTTCTTGATTGTCCAATTTCGTATTATTAATACTCGAAAGTCATCTTGCACATGGTTCTTAAATCGTGCTCTGGCCCTGCCTCTTCTCCTCACTCCATCCGGTAATTGGATATAAAAATGTGTTTCGACAGCTCCTTCTCATTTATTCTTTCTAAGTGGCCTAGCCACCGCAGCCTGTATATTTTGATAGACCTGTATATCAATATTTTCGTTTAATCCGATAAAGTTTCTTTAATTCAGTTTAGTACGCTGTATTTGCTAGATATGTCCGTGATACGTCCGTAAATTCTGCAGTTACTGTATTACTTTGGTTGATTTGTGAGCCCAGACATATGAACTCTCTTACTCTTTCGAAAGTATATGTTTCAATCGTTAGATCTTCGGGATTTTCTACTTTGCTGTTGTTAGTAACCTTCATATACTTAGTTTTATTAGTATTAACGTGTATTAGCCCCATTCTTTTTACTGCTGCTTCCAGATGAAAAAACAAAAAAATAATGTCGTATGTAAAGGGTTTATTAGAAAAATTAAAAAGGATGGGAAACAAGTACATCACAACAACATTCAAAACAATCAATACTCTGGCATATATATATATATATATATATATATATATATATATATATATATATATATATATATATATATATATATTATACTAGTGACATCATCTATCTGGGCGTGATGACGTAATCGATGATTTTTTAAGGGATATGAGAATAGGGATCATGTGATAGCTCATTTTAAAGGGTATTTAATTCTCTATTCACTAATATAAACAGTAATATAATTATTTATACACGGAGTTCAAAAAATTTTTTATTTAAATTAATTGAGACAAAACGAAAAATGCATGTAATTTAATTAATTCACAATCAATTTTACTGTTGTCAGAAAACTGAAAAAAAAAATGTTTATTTGACAAAATAATTATTGTTTTTCGCTTAAATTCAATGTTAAAACTGCCACCTACCTGCCTCCTTTTGTTTGAACATTTCGGTTAAGCGAAAATTAATGTTTATTTTTCAATTAAATTTTGTCTGTTTTCTTACAGCTGTAAAATGTATTTAGAATTAAATTAATTACATATATGTTCATCTTTTCGTGTCATTTAATTTAATTTAAAAAAATATTTTTTTTGTACACCTTGTATAAATAATTATGTTAATGTTTATATTATTGAATAGAGAATTGAATACCCTTTCAAATGAGTTATCACATGACCCCTATTCCTATTTGAAAAAAATCATCGATTACGTCACCACGCCCAGATAGATGACGTCCCTAGCATATGATATATACCAAAAAATCGTAATTTAAAAATAAAAATCGACCTATTTCGGGATTTTTCTTTAAAGTCAACAGTTTACGAAATAATGAATTTATGCCTTACTTTATGGACGCACTTTATATCATCATATTATTTAACTTATTGAACAATGATTTAATATGTGGGCAAAAAAGATACATCCCACTTCATGCCATATCAATGTTAGGTTATCTAATTATGAAATAACCCTCGTACCACTTGAATCATACAAATTTAATATGACTATCTAATATTCACATTACAAAAACGTTTTCACGTATTGAAAAGATCAGATCCATTATGCAGATGCATGCCATTTCTTATTTACAAAATATGAAAAGGGTATTCTCAATATTATCCAGGATGCTGCGCAAATCCCTTGCCGAAAGATGACATCTCTAAGGAATACTTATCTTATCCTCTTTTAACACAAATGAATAAAAAATCGTAGTAACTGCACATCAAAGTGTTCAGTTTATTAGTAAGTAGTGCGAAAATATATTTCATAGTAGGTAGGTACATAAATTTTTAATATATACTTTTAGGACCTTAAAATTATTATACAACATGGTAATCTCAACAGAAAAAACGAAATCGATAGTGACAGTGTAACCGAGACGATGTAAACTGATCGTAAATAACAAAATAATAGAACAAGTGATGGAAACGGAATACATACTTGGGAATAAAACTGTCAATCTACGGAAAAGTGGAAGAAGAAGTACAAAAACAAGTTAACATGGCGAACAGAGTAGCAGGATGTCTTAACAACACAATCTGGAGAAACAAATACCTCACAACGGAAACGGAAACCAGGATATTATATAAATCAACAATAAGACCGATAATGACGTACACAGCGGAAACAAGAGCAGATACGGCGAAAACAAAAATACTGTTGGAAACATCAGAAATGAAAGTCTTACGGAAAATAAACAACGAAACTCTTAAAGACAGAGGAAGAAGTGAGGAGATACGAGCGAGATGTGGCATAGAGGAAATAAACATGTGCACCACAAGAAGAAAAATAGATTGTACCGTATGTATATATTATACTCTTTGTTCCCTATGCTTCTATTTAAATTATCTGGAATAATATTATCACGTCCCATCTGTGAATTGTAAATTGTAGAATTCCCTCATCTTCCTTAGTCTCAGCATCCGTATGGCTTGCATATTGTAGAAGCCTCGGAGGTGTAACCAGAGAAGGTTCCCATTGTTTTCATTCTGGTGGGGTGTAGAATAGCATTATGTTGTTTTATATGCCATTAGAGTGAAAACTTAGTCTTGTTGTAGCAGTTGCCGCTAGGGCATCTATGCCATTTCGTTCGTTGCAATCCGGGACTGCACGCTGGGGTTTGTTTTGGTTGGATCAGGGAGAGCAGCATATGTGCCTCCTGATGAGAGACTAATAAGTTTCGAAACCGGTGAAGGTGCTTGCTGCACTCTCTGATTGGACTAGAATATGGTTCGGCTGTATTTTCGTTTTGCAACGAAATTGAAAATAGTAGTTTCTAGTATTTCTTTCATAGAGCGATTCCAGTTCAACTGTATAAATACGAGATAAAATGGGAGTTAAAATATTACACTTAGGTGACTATTGATCCATATGTCTCTTGCTATTAAGGCCATCGGTAAATAATTCGCAAATATTTTACGGCTATCCCTACTTTTTCTGTCTTTACACGGCAAATTACGTGTAGTAAAATTCAGACTGGTATGGATATGTAAACATTACTAGAATGTCATTCTACTTTTTTTTATTTACATTAACGTGCTCGGCAACTATGGCCACTCGCACGGGACGCTTACAAACAAGATTACAAGAGGTGTAATTAAAGAGCAATAACAAGTTAAGTATGTCATAAAAAAAATTAAAGTTTATGATACAATGATATTTTTTTTTAACTGAAGAACTCTGTCTAACTGGTTGGTATCACTTATAGCTGCGGTTTGAGTTTGAGCTGTTGTCTTACTACACTGAACTGATGACCTTCGGTAATAATGTGGTTCACGGTAAGTTGGCACTGGCATGTTAGACAGATAGGCCGGATATCTGATGACATCAGGAAGCCGTGAGTAAGTTTGGTGTGGCCTATACGGATTCTTCTTATAATTCTAAGGTCTTCTCTAGAGAGTCCTGTGGGGCCAGTGTAAAGTGGCTTAAATACTGAGGGCTGGATTGCACGTAAATATGTATTAAGGAGCTCCAGTGGGTTTGCCATAATCTCCATGTGAATCTGTACGCTTCTGTTTTCAAATCTTTACAAATTTGGAAGTGGGTTGTTGGCGTGGTATCTGTTGAAGCCGTTTTATCATGTTGATCTGCGAGTTCATTGCTAGGTATACCAATGTGAGACGGAATCCATATTAATATAATCTTAGTGTTTAAGGTAGAAAGGTGGTGGTAACAATGATGGATATTTTGGAAAAGAGGATAATCGGTAAATAATTCCTGAATGCATAAAATGGAAGCTAGAGTGTCTGTACAAATTGCAACATTTATGTTCGGGAGGTTAATATTCTTACCCCGCCCGTTAATATTCTTAATATTCGCACCCACCTATAACACATCCTCTTTCCTACCCCGAACAGGGAGAAGTTGGTTTTTTGCAGTTTCCCAACTTCATTGCACAATTATACCTGTTCATCCCAAGAAAATAGCCGCAACTATTTTCTCCACTCGAACGCTCACTGTCCACGCTGCGCTCAAAACCACCTCTTGACCGCCGACGAGGGCCGCTGGTTCTACCAGTTGGCGTACAATGGATTCTAGAGGGGTGGTCGAGGGCAAAGCACGGACAGTACACGTAAATGTCAATGGAACCAACATCAACTCCATCTAACTTTCTTCTCTGTTGTCTTTTGGCCTTCTGGACACCACCGTCCGGCATAACCCAGGAACACCACACTTGCCCCAGTGCGTTTTTTTTTCGGACTGTTTGCTTTTGCGATCCATCACAATACATGCACCACAAACCCTGAAGAGGACAAAATCCTAAACGGGGACACTCATTGATAGCATTTCCACAAAGCATTTTATCTTTACACGCAAATCAATACAATGAGATGATAATATTCTTAACAGCCTGTAAGATACTATATAATTCTACAGTATGTACGCTGCACAGAAGAGGAATAAAAGAAGCACAAATGAGATTGTTTTGAGAGGTGGCTGTTCATTCTACTTGACAATGTCATGATTAACTTTAAAGAGATGGCTTTTGAATGTTCCTGGATAACTGTTATTTGTATAATTGCAAATTATTAATTCAGTTAATAAATGTGATACTTTTTTCACTAACTATGTATTCAGTGATTGTTATAATTTATATGTATAACAAAAACTAATACTCAATCGAGAAAACAGGAAAAGTGTTTAAGTGATTTTTTAATAATATATTCACTAGGGAACGCTTACAATTTTGAACATTTTTAACAAAAAAATACTTGAATCACCAGAAGTATATCCTGATGTATAAGGAACTTCATAAAATTTTAAATTCGAAAAAAATGTTATAAATCACAACAGAACATTATTTAAAACATGTATCAAAGATAAAAAAGTTTTGTTTGTTTTTCGTTTCGCCCCTAAAGACGATATCAAAAATTCAAATTATACCAGCCAGCCCAAAACGCGTCGTGACGTCATTGAGCTATATGTTTACATTCTGAACCAACAAAATAAACAAAATTGTATATAATTTTAAATTAGACATTATAAACGTCAGTAGAAAATGCAGTTATGTGACGTTACAAGTATTTTTGATCGTTTGAACTATTCATAAAAAATTTGTACTTTCACAAAATGGTTTTATTTTCCATAGTAAACCTTTCCTTTCCTTTAATAACTATATCAAGATCCAATCTCAAAAAACTGGTATATATTATTACAATGACATACGATAAATGTATTTTTCCTTTATTTCGCGACGACGCTCGACGAGCTGGCCAAATACCCAAGTAGGTGGAGGCCAATAAACTAAAGAAGAAGCCGAAGAATATCCCTAAATATAACCATAAACGGAACCATATATTTAAACTATGTGACGTCACGGGTCGTTTGAATATTTTAAAATAGAGAAGACTTTAAATTTGTACTTCTTAAGTTATTATGAGTTTTTGAAGCGTGAAATTTTGGAAATTTCATTTTTATACAAAACTGAACATTAATATATAACAAAAAAAATGTGCAAGTTCCCTATTCTCTGCTTGGATCTTCCATTAATAATAAACAATAAATAACTTTTTATTAAGTTCACGTCTTAAATCAATTATTTATCAAATACACTATCAATATTATTTAATCAACAACTCAAAATATTCCCGATGCCATGTCAAATATTTTAAACTGTCACTGTCTTCTCATCAAATTCTTCTTCTTCTTCTTTTTTAGTTTATTGGCCTCCACTCTCATCATATTCTATTTGACTCAGTGCGTTGTATGACAGAGATAGCGAATGTTCGATTTGGAAAATATCACCACGGACATGGTGTCCATTTTTTTCGAATCGTGAAAAAACTAATAAATATTTTTAAAAAATTTAAACGCAGAATGAAAAACTAAATTATTATCGAGGGCCAAAAGTCCCCTAGAATAAATAAAAAGTTTCTTTTGAATGAGATATTTGAAATTAAAAATCACACTACGTTTTCTCTTAGTTTTTCACCTTTGAAATTTATTAAAATAAACATTATAGAAGTTTTCAGGGAGTTTCGGCCCTCGGCAAGAACGTATTCTTTCATTCTGGGTTTAAATTTTTCAAAAATACTGATTAGTTTTCTCAGGATTCGAAAAAAAATGAATCCCCATTTGAATAGCATTGCAGCCGAAAATGCGTACGTACCCATCCCCTTAGAATAGATTCATCTACTCTTAGACAGTATTGCTGCTTTTAACAAATCTTCCTCCTTTTCTAAAGATATTAAATTAATTTACTATATCTAAAGACCCATATTCTATATTTTCGGATATTAATTATGTCAAGTGTTTCTGAAACTTCCAATTGGAACTCACAAACAACCATCCTATTTTCTGTCTTAGCATACAGAAATTTATTATTGACCGATTTATTATGAAAATAAATCTTAAGGTAAACTTTAAATAAGTTATAATTGTTACAGACAGTGGCTCAAATATAATTTTAGCGTTTCGGCGTTACACGAGTCTCATGTGCCTGTCACAATTTAAATTTAGTTATGCACGACATTTATTTAATCACTTCGAGTTAAACAGAAAGCTCTTGAAATCTTTAAAGCAGCATGTAACGATGAAATGAAATTCAATATAATACAATGTTGATTAGAATTTAAAATGTATGTGCATAAATTCAGAATACACTAATTGATAGGGATGAAAGCAGCAGACTAGGGGCCGGTTGTTCGAACGCTAATCAACAATTATCATTATCAAATATTTAATTACTGTCACCAAACTGTCAATGTCAACTTTGTTTGGGTTGCTGAAAACATAATTAATTAAAATTACGAGATTTATTATCAATTATGTTAATAATTATTGTTATATTAATTGATTATAGTCTCAGAATTGTAATCAATTATGTTTTTAGCAACCCAACCAAAGTTGACATTGACATTTTTGACAGTAATTAAATATTTGATAGTGATCATTGTTGATTAGCGTTCGAACAACCGGCCCTTAATGTTTTAAACCTTTACACAGTGAAACAGGGCCGGATTTAAGGGGGGCAGGCTGGGCAGCTGCCCGGAGCCCCCACATTTTGGGGGCTCCCACAAAGCCCCAAACTTAAAAAAATCAGCACATTATTCACATAGAATAATTTTTGTCAATCAATTAACTGTAATATTTCGTTATATAGAAATATTCTACTGCATGCATCCCATCTATAATGGAGAAATATATGGAGATGCATGCAGTAGAATTAGGGCTGGATGGATGAAGTTGAACGAAGCGAGTGGTGTGTTGTGTGACAGAAAAATTCCAATGAAGCTGAAGGGAAAATTCTATAAAGCAGCCATAAGACCGGCTATGATGTACGGAACTGAATGTTGGGCAGTGAAAAAGAAAGAGGAACAGCGAATGCATGTGGCGGAAATGAGAATGCTTAGATGGATGCGAGGAGTGACAAAGAAGGATAAAATTAGAAATGAGTATATTAGGGGAAGTCTAGGTGTGGCACCAATTGATGTCAAAATGAGAGAGCATAGGTTAAGATGATTTGGTCATGTTCAACGTCGAGACGTTAATCACCCACTACGAAGAATAGCTGAAGTGCAGATTCCTGGAAGGAGTAGGAGAGGAAGACCAAAGAAGACCTGGGGGGAGACGATAAGGCAGGACACGTTAGTAAAGGGGATTAACATTGATATGAACCAAGATAGAATTTTGTGGAGAAATGCAATTAGGGAAGCCGACCCCGCATAGGGATAAGGCAAAGAGAATGATGATTTTTTTTTTAGCGTATGGCTTAAGTATATCACTGAATGTATTTAGATTTATGCATTATACAATGCATCACAAACAGAATGATGATTTCGTTATATGGAAGGTTTCTCTCCTATTAAAAATATATATTTTGGCAAATTACGGTCATAAAGCAGAAGATATATTTAAGACATTTTTGCAAGAAGATGATATTGATTTGAAAGGCTGCAGGGGACAGTCCTACGACATTGCGTCAGTTATGAGTGGAAAATACAATGGTGTTCAGCTAAAATTTAGATAACACAATATCTTTGCGTTGTAGATTCCATGTTTGGCCCACTCTCTAAATTTAGTTGCTAAAGCTGCAGCTAAGTGTTTTCCTGCTGCCATAGAATTCTTTGATTTTTTTAAGGACTGTATGAACCCCATGTATTTTTCACTTCCTCTACATATAGATACAACTTGTTAATCGAATGTTTAAAAACGTCTTTAAGCGAGAGCAACGCCGACCATGGCAGAAATATTATTGTTCCTAAAAAAGCGTAAATACTACTAGATGGTCGTCTAGAAGTGATGCCGCAAAAGAACTAGTAGAACTGGAGTATTATCCAAAATTTCAAAAAGACGATAGGCAACAATTTGAAACTCGTAGCGATACAAATGGTTTATACAGGGTGTCCCGAAAAGATTGGTCATAAATTATACCACACATTTTAAGGTCAAAAATAGTTCGATTGAACCTAACTTACCTTAGTACAAATGTGCTCACAAAAAAAGTTACAGTCCTTTGAAGTTACAAAATGAAAATCGATTTTTTTCAATATATCGAAAACTATTAGAGATTTTTTATTGAAAATGGACATGTATCATTCTTATGGCAGGATCATCTTAAAACAAAATTATAGTGAAATTTGTCCACCCCATAAAAAATTTATGGGGATTTTGTTCCCTAAAACCCCCCCAAACTTTTGTGTACGTTCCAATTGATTCATTATTGTGGTACCATTAGTTAAACACAATGTTTTTAAAACTTTTTTGCCTCTTAGTATTTTTTCGATAAGCCCGTTTTTATTGAGATGCGGCTTCTTTTTCAATATATTTCCGTAAAAATTTTATGGGGGTTTTGTTCCTTTAAACCCCCCAAATGTTTGTGTACGTTCCAATTAAACTATTATTGTGGTACCATTAGTTAAACACAGTGTTTTTAAAACTTTTGCCTCTTAGTCTTTTGTTCATAACTCAACTTTTATCAAGATGTAGCTTCTTTTTCAAAATATACCTAAAAATGTAAATTATAAATAAATTTTCAGATTATTAACAGGTCTCTATAACCGTACTTAACCATATACAAATATGTGGTGGATTCGACAAATATTCAAAATATCTCGATAAACACTGGCTTATCGAAAAAGTACTAAGAGGCAAAAAAGTTTTAAAAATAATGTGTTTAACTAATGGTGCCTCAATAATAATTTAATTAGAACTTACACAAAAGTTTGGGGGGGTTTAATGGAACAAAACCCCCATAAAATTTGTATGGGGTGCACAAATTTTATTTAAATTTTTTTTAAGATGTTGCTGCCATAAAAATGCCACATGTCTATTTTCAATAAAAAATCTCAGAGAGTTTTCGATATATGAAAAAAAATCGATTTTCATTTTGTAACTTCAAAGGGCTGTAACTTTTTTTGTGTGCACTATTGTATATAGGTAAGTGAGGTTCAATCAACCTATTTTTGACCGTAGAATCTGTGGTATAATTTATGACCAATCTTTTCGGGACACCCTGTATAATCGAGTGTGTTTACTGAAAACAGGGATATTTGCAATATTTTGGAATGAAATCTTAGAGAGGACAAACAGCACAAGTCGTATTCTCCAAGATCCAAATATTGACCTTAATTCAGGAGTGGCGGCACTTAAATCAATTAAAAAATTTATATTTTTTTAAGGAATATTTCAGAGACTGAAATGACAACATCAGAGAAATTTAGGACTCAAAATTTTATAGCTTTTATAGATCACTTCATTTCCTCTTCAAGTCGTAGGCTTTCAGCATATGAACCCATTCATTCCAATTTTGGATTTTCACATTATTTGGAAAATTTAACTCCCAATGAAATTGAAGCTCACTGGCTGAAGCTTACCGACAATTATAGCAATAATTTAGATAAAAAACTAGGTGTCGAACTAGTACAATTTGTAGAATTTTTCAATTCATTTAAAGAGGAAATCGGCTCATCAAATATAAGTAAAGAACTTCAAATGTTCAAATGTACCGATGCGACGCGACGGTTAAAAGAGAAAAATGTGAACAAACGTTGTAGTGACACTTCGTTTATATTTAGTTCTGACGGTAACTAAACTAACTGCAGTGGAGAGAGATCATTCTAAAAATTTAAGTTAATTAAAAATCGACTTCGGTCTATGATGGGCCAAGAGCGTTTGAACCATCTCTTTATAATGAGCATTAAACACAATGCATTAAAGCAACTTGACATGCCCGACATAATCAAGGAATTTTCAGTTAAAAAAATCTCGAAAAGTACCTGGACTTTAACCATACCATAGTCATAACAACAATTTATTTAATGGTAGGAGGTAGGGCCCCACGCCAATTCTGCCAAGGGGCCCCCACATCAATTCTGCCCAGGGTCCCTCACTGCCTTAAATCCGGCTCTGCAATGAAATCCTAACTGATTTATATTATAGAGAAAATTTTAAAATTACATCTCCCCTTAACACATTGCGTGCCACGTCTCTCATATATGAGAGACACAGATTATTTTCAAAGGGGCCACGTCGCTCATTTTTGATACACACGTATGACTAACTTTCATTGCCGTCGAAATCAGTGGCCCAATTGTTGGCCTTCAACAATTGAGAATATTTGGGGCGCAGTCTATGCATTTCGATATCAAGCTTGTCATGCTGGATTGGTATTAGTACTAGATGGTTAGCCTGGATTTTTCTATATTCTCTGAGAAGACACTGATTTTTTCGTCGTTTCGGAGGTGGAATATGACTCAGAATGGGAAACCGAACTACGTGTTCAGTGTAAATATAATTTGTACCTCAGATCATTCGCATTGTCTGGTTTAATTGGGTGTCATCCCAATTAAACGGAGGCCTTTTCAAGTGATTGTGTTATTTCCCCTGAATTTAAAATATTTGCATATCATGAAAGATATGTAATAATGAAAACCTGGTATATAATATTTATATTTTTGGAAAGAATATATAATTTTGGAAAGAGGGATATTTTTGGAAAGAAATAGAAGAATAATAAATATTCTGACACTTAATTGACATAAATCTTGTTCCTTCAATTTTAAAATCAAATTTAATATTTTTCATAAATCTCTGATAATTTTTATTGTTTAAATTTGTTAATGTATTATTTGTTATTGTTAATTTAAAGATTAGAAAGCTAAAGACATATAAAACCGATTTTCTTTAAAGTATGTAAATATTTTTTATAATTTTATACAAAATCTATTAATACATTTTGTTCTTTGAGGAGAAAAAACGGTGTTTAGTCTGTCATACCAATTGCCAAGATTTCAACATTATAAATCGGTTTTTGGTCACCTTGAAAACAGGAAGATGTCAACTAAGAAGGTACGAATTCATTTGGAACTTGGTGAAGAAAATAGCTTAAGCGCTGGTTTCCTCGAAAGCGGTGCCGACAAACTGCGACCGTAACACTTCGATGAATGACGTCATAAAAAACTGTACCATGCAAAATAATAGCGGTGGTTTCCAAGGATGCGTTGGAAGCCACCGCTTGCTGAGTTTGCACATTCCATTGCCGCAGTGAAGAACCTTGAATTTTTCACCGTAATCTGACGTAATTCATCGCAGTGTTACGGTCGCAGTTTGTCGGTGCCGCTTTCGAGGAAACCAGCCCTTTAGAGGTAGTTAAGTTAACAAAAATTAGATTATTATCAGATGATCACTTATTTGTTTCCAACAAATTTACAAAATTTAAAACATCATAAAGAGTTATTTGACACTAGTAGTACTGTCAAAATGGCAAGTAAAGCTTTGACACAAGTAGGTCAGTATAGGAACATCACGATTACTTTAACCCCCGAGATGGCTACTTTGTATTTAGATGAAGATTGTAATTTTGTTTTTAAAAATTGTTATTTAGAGGAATTTGTAGAGAATAGCACGCTGATAAATACTCCGGTTTCATTAGAAGAAACAGAAACAAACTTGATTCGATAAGAAAAGGGCCATTCAAAATTTTAAACAGGTTTTCGTCATCAATTTATGAAATCAATGGAGGCTATCGTCGGAATCAGAAAAATTTTGTCCACAGCAGTAAGCTGTTGCCTTCTCAAGGGGGGGAGATGTAATAATGAAAACCTGGTATATAAAAGGCTAAAGGATATTTTTGGAAAGAAATAGAAGAATAATAAATAGTCTGACACTAAATTGGCATAAATCTTGTTCCTTCAACTTTAAAATCTAATTTAATATTTTTCATACCTCTCTGATATTTTTTATTGTTTAAAGGGTACCCCCCGTTAAGATAGGCAAAATGCCCTCACTCTCAGAATTCAATTTTTTATTTTTGAAGTTATACTTCTTTAGGCGCGATTGGGAGTGAATTTTTATTTTTCTGGGCGCAAGCGCACACCGACAGTATGGTATTAGTCGTTATACGGGCTCTGATTGGGTGTTGAAATGATCTGTCAATAATTGTTCAATATGGAGGTTATCGGTAAACAAAAATGTTGTATATATTAGTTTTTATTGTTGTGAGGACAGAAATAAAACCAAATTTATAATTATAGTGACTTTTTAAATAGTTTTGAAAAGCCACAGGTACTTAATTCTAAATGTTTCAGTTGTATTCCAATAAAAAATTATCTTCATACCTATTTGGAAAATGTAAAAATAATGTACTTACCTATTAGTAGGCAATGCTTTAATTTACATAATCTGATTACGAACAAACTTTCTACAAATCTTTATCTAATATATCGTTTTCTTACTCTATATTTTATTGTATTTTAATTCGACAAAAATCAAACTAATAATTTGATTAAATTCATATAAATAAACAAAATGTCAAAAAGTTTATGGTGTAAACGTTTAGTTTGTGAATATTCCCACATTACGTATACGCGAAGGTGGTGCAGTGGGAAATCGCTTCGACTTTCGTACGGCGTGATATACGTGAAGTGGGTTCAAGCCCCAATGCAAGTTATTATTTTTTTATTTTTTTTTTTATAGATTTTATGATTGTAACTATATTATTATGTATATAATTTTTTTCAGAAAATACGTATTTAATTAAAACTTTTGGCAACAATTATTGTTCAGAGATCATTTGTGACATTTTTTAATGTGTTTGTGTGTTTTATTCTTTTATTTTTTTAATTTTTGGTATTGTTTTAATAAAAATTTTTGGAAAGTAGTAGAGAAACTGTTTAAATTATATTGATTTCGTTGAAATCATATAATAGAAGCATAGTAGTATAACTTCTTACGTGCGTACAAAGTACACACATTCTTTTTTCTACGTTCTGTGCAATTAAAAAATGAGATAACGCGGATTTTTAGCTCGCCACCCCCTTACCCCTCCACCCACAGCGAAAAACGTAGATTTTTAGATTTAATTTTTTTTAGTTGGGTTGCAATTGATTTAAAAGTTTCAAAAAATTGACACGTGTAGCTGAGGCTTTTACAAAACATGTCCATTTTTTATGGACCCTTAGGTCGAGTGTACATAACCTCAAATTTTTTTTTAACTTTTTTAAAGCCTATAACTTTTTTTGGAGGGGGCTGCAGGTCCAATTTTTTTGCATTTTGTGTATTTTATCAAAAGCTATATCTCTGATATCTCTGATTTTTTTCAGATTTTTCCGTCAGGTGCGCCATCTTAAAAAATCCGGAAAACTTTTTTTTAGGGGGTTTTTGGGGATTTTCTCCATTTTATAGACTGCAACATAGATCAACTCAAGGTTTTGTTAATAGATTATGTATAATTTGAAATAAATGAGTATAATGGGCTTAATGATATTATTTTTTGAGATCGATGCAGCCTGAATTTTTTTTTTCATTTTTTTTTTCATTTTTTTTTCATTTTTTTTTCATTTTTTTTACGTTATATGTTAATAAAAATAAGACTAATCGCATTTTTAGCACACCACCCCCCCTGCCCCCACAAAAACGTCAATTTTTCTATTTTTTTTTTTTTTTTTTTTTGTTTAAAGTTGCAATTAATTTAAAATTTTTATGAGGCGTCTACAAAACATATCTTTTTTTTATAGACCCGTGTAGGTCGAGTCTACAATACATATAACCTCAAAATTCCTTCTTTATTTTTTTAAAACGTATTTTTGACTTCCAATCGATATTTTTTAAAACGTCCAATGAATATTGTACATCTCTCTCTCGCGGACGGCCGCTTCAATACATGCTTAGCGCTCAATTTTAATTATTAAAAATAATAGTTAGCAATAAAGTAATGACAAAAATTTCTTTAGGCTATTGCAGGGGGGCATTAAACTTTGAGTTGGTCACTTTATGACTTTCATAATAATAATTTTTAATCGAGTTATTAAGCCTTTAAAATGGCCATTTTCGCGTTTTTCAAATTTGAAATTGCATCTAACTCAACAACGGTCAATTTTATAGAAAAATCACAAGATACCTTTTTTGCTCAGCTTGATCTAGAGAATCTAAAACAAATTTGTCCGAAGTGAAAAAATTGATTTTTTGAATTCGTTTAAAAAAATGTTTAAACAATTTTCCAATCCCGGTACTGCCTGGCACCTTGTGGATTTGTTATAAGGACCTGTTTTTGAGTAAGTTTGTGCAAAAAAATTAATCGGAATAATTTACCTAACGGGAGAAGCATACAGCGTGGACTATTTGCATTAGGAGCCAAACGTAGATGGTTTGTAAAATACACAAAAGACAAAAAAAAATTAGCAGCCATCGCCAAAAAAAGTTATACGTACCTATTAAAAAACAAAAAAAAATGAGGTTATAATATGTACACTCTACCTTCGGGTCCATAAAAATAGACGTTCTGTAACAGCCTCAGCTCTGCGTGTGGAGATGCGTTCTACTGCAATTTAAATAAAAAATGATTTTATTAACGTTTCGACGTCCACCACGGACTTCGTTGTCAAAATAAAAATATTAATAAATTAAACAAGAAGGTTGCTTGGTAAAAAAATCTTCTAATAATTTAATTTAATCTGACTTATTTATATAGATCGTCCCAAACCATTTTTTCAGTGCGTCACAGATTATCGAATTGTCTCTATCGCATTACAGATGGAAAATAAAATCATTTTTTAGTTAAATTGTGGCTTATTTCCCATTTAGAATAGTTAATTACAAAAATGCCACAAAGAAAAAGCTTCAGAACAACATTTTTAATCTAATTGCAAACCAACTTAAAAAAAATAAAATCGAAAAAATGACATTTTTGGCTGTGGGGGAGGGGGAATAGGGGAAGTGGGCTAAAATTGTGGTGAGTCCTAATTTTTTAAAATCATATAGAACGTAAAAAAATAAAAAATGTATTCAGGCTGTATCGACCTCAAAAAATATCATTAAGCCCGCAAAAACCCTTATATAACTTAAAAAAAAACATGGTTTTTGGGGGGTTTAAAGGTATTTTGCCCAATTTTTGATAATCCTAAAATACTCATTTATTTCAAATTATACATAATCTATTAACAAAACCTTAAGTTGATCTATGTTGCAGTCTATAAAATGGAGAAAATCCCTAAAAACCCCATAAAAAACAGTTTTCCGGATTTCTCGAGATGGCGCACCTGACGGAAAAATCTAAAAAAAAATTAGAGAGATAGCTTTTAATAAAATACACAAAATGCAAAAAAATTGGACCTGCAGCCCCCTCCAAAAAAAAGTTATAGGTTTTAAAAAAGTTAAAAAAAAATTGAGGTTATGTACACTTGACCTAAGCGTTATCTCATTTTTTAATTGCACAGAACGTAAAAAAATTAAAAAGATTGAATTCTGAGAGTGAGGGCATTTTGCCTATCTTAACGGGGGTACCCTTTGTTAATGTATTATTTGTTATTGTTAATTTAAAGATTAGAAAGCTAAAGACTTATAAAACCGTTTTTCTTTAAGGTATGTAAATGTTTTTTATAATTGTATACAAAATCTATTAATAAGTTTTGTTCTTTAAGGAGAAAAAACGGTGTTTAGTCTGTCATCCCAATTCCCAAGATTTCAACATTATAGATATGTATTGCAACCGAGTGTCTCTCTACACTTCTTCTTCTTGTAGTGCCTATCCGTTTTGGATGTTGGCGATCATCATAGCAATCTGTACTTTGCACACTGCTGCTCTAAAAAGATTTGTAGTGGTTTTGTTGAACCACGTACGTAGATTTTTCAGCCAGGAAATCCTTCGCCTTACTGGTCCTCGCTTTCCTTCTACTTTTCCCTGCAATATTAGTTGCAGCAGTCCATATCTTTCACTGTTGCTCATGATGTGACCGAGGTATTCGACTTTGGCTGTTTTTATTTTGATTAACAGCTCTTTTTATTTTTGCATTCTCAGCAAAACACCCTGATTAGTAATGTGGTCGGTATAAGATATCTTCAGGATTCGACGATACAGCCACATTTAATGTCTGATATTGCTGAGGTGATTTCTTTTCGAGTAAATCCTCAGGGTATTCAAATGTAGGTAGGCATGTAGACTTCAGTATTTTTAGATCTTGTTTTACTTTTGTGGTGTGGTCATGCTCATGGTCTCTAGGTGCTCTTGAACTTTAATTGGGAACCATTAGTACTTTGTCTCTAGTTCGATGTCTGCTACTACCAAGTTTTCTAAGTCAGGACTATGCTTTTTTGTCTGATTTACCAAAGTCTGGTATTTCCACAGTCTCCATACATTTTTGTTACCTGGTTGCATCAAGACTATGCAGTAATTCCTCCTCATTTTCTCGATATTGACTGTCGTTGTATTCTTGGGACAATTTTTCCCATATACTCCAGTCTGTGGGTGAAAAATAGGTCGATTTTAGGATATAATTCAGGAATTTTTGAAACCTATCAGGTGTTGTAAAGGACGATGCCAGGAATAGCTTATACTAAAATGTGACCAAAAATATTGTGAGCTTTTTTTTTATTGCGATTTTCATTTGTCAAATTTGCAATTTTTAAAGGTTTTTAATTTTGCAGCTTAGGATATTGATTCTAGAGAAAAACTTTTTTATAGAAAGTTGTAGTAAATTTAAAAGCCTACAATTTGAGCTATGGTAAGTTTAATTTCGTTTATTGGTTATTGCAAAACAGCCTGCGAAAAGTCCAAAATGGCCATTTTTTACAATTGCGTTATTTATTGTACAAATAATTTTTTTATTTTTTAAAGCTTTAAAATGAAGATCTTTCAATTCCAAACATAAAAAAAATTGTAAGGCCCGATTAACGAATTTGTTGCTTAGATATTATAAATTGTTTATCCCAAGAGGTCAAATATCGAAAGCTATAACTTTTTGAAAAAAATCGTAGAGATTTGGTGAAACTTCCAATCTCCTTCTAAAGAGTTATGTTTTTATATTCTGATGTAAATAAATGCGTAAAACAATTTTAAAACTCTAATTTTTGGGTTTGAAAATAAGGGGGCAAATTTCGTTATAAACATTTAGAGCTGAAGCGGCCCTGTACATCCTATGAGTTTTTAACTTACAGATTATTGTTGCTGCAGATGAAACGAAGATTTATAAAAAAATATAAAATTTCCACGACCAACTGAAGCCGAGCTAAATGTTGGGATTGAAAATACGGGGGCAAATTTCGTTATAAACATTTAGAGCTGAAGCGGCCCTGTACATCCTACGAGTTTCTAACTTACAGATTATTGTTGCTGAAGACGAAACGAAGCTTTATAAAAAAATAAAAATTTTCTACAACCAACTGAAGCCGAGATAATTATTTCTTATTTCTTAAATCGTAGTGTCCTTATTTATAACAATTAAGAAATTATTGTACAGTCATTGACTAAATAAAGACTTATATTACCTTAAAATAAAAATTATTATAAAATATAGTTACACTTAATTATTAAAAATTATTTTTAAAACCGGTGCTTTTGCGAGCGGCCAAATTTTGCAAATCGCCCGGCTCGCTTCAAATCCGCGCGCTCGGAAAATTTTTACGTAACTTCTATTAAATTTTGACCGAAAACAATTTAATAATATTACCATTATAATATACAGTCTATTTACCACTGTATTTGTTTTTCTTGATAAACTTTTATATGTGAAATCTCATTTCTGAAGAAATAATATTACAAAAATGATACATATTTATATGAAATATATAACTATATTTTTAATTTTTTCATTGTTATATAAATATAATAATAATAATATTACTTCTTATTATACAATATAAAACTTTTTCTTCTTGTAGTGACTATCCGTTTTGGATGTTGGCGACCATCATGGCAATCTGTACTTGCACACTAAATCGGTACTGCTGCTCTAAAAAGATTTGTAGTTGTTGTGTTGAACGACGTACGTAAATTTTCTAGCAAGGTAATCCTTCGCCTTCCTGGTTCTCAGTTTCCAAATGGGGTTTGCCAAATTGCCATGATGGTCGCCAACATCCAAAACGGATAGTCACTACAAGAAGAAAAAGTTTTATTTTGTATAATAAGAAGTAACATTATTATTATTATATTTATATATCAATGAAAAAATTAAAAATGTATCATTTTTGTAATATGTATTATTTCTTCAGAAATGAGATTTCACATATAAAAGTTTATCAAGAAAAACAAATACAGTAGTTAATAGACTGTATATTATAATGGTAATATTATTAAATTGTTTTCGGTCAAAATTTATTATAGTCCAGAAAGCCACTGCGCATCCGCTAGGAAAAATATTCTAATTCGGATTTTTTGCACAATCTTACTCAAAAAGGACTCCTTTTAACAAATTTGCATGTTGCCAGGACCAGAAGGTGGTCAAAAAATTTTTAAACGTTTTTTTTTTGTTTTTTTCCTAAAATTATTTTTTTGCTTGGAAGAAAGTTTTTTTTAGGTTTTTTGGATCATTCCAAACAGAAAAGGTCTTTAGTGACTTTTCTCTAAAAATGATAGTTTTTGACATATAAGCGATTAAAAATTGAAAAATTTCGAAATCGGCCATTTTTAACCCTCAAAAACTATGTGAAAAACTGAAAATTTAAATGTTGCCAAAGTGGATCGATACTCTTTAAACATCGATTGATCAAATCCCGAAGAGTTTTTTGCAATACACTATTCAAAACTCCTTGTTTTTTAATTTCTAATCACGCGTGCGCGACACCGTTGCACGTGTATATAGTATGGTGCAAATGAAAGGAATAAATTCGTTATTTCGTAAACCGGCGACTTTAAGGAAAAAACCCGAAACAGGTCGATTTTTATTTTTAAGTTATGATATTGTGGCATATATGGTATACTAGTGACGTCATCCGTCTGGGCGTGATGACGTAATCGATGATTTTTTTAAATGAGAATAGGGGTCGTGTGGTAGCTCACTTGAAAGGTTCTTCAATTCTCTATTCAGTAGTGTTTACATTTATATAATTATTTATACAGGGTATCCAAATAATTTTTATTAAATTAAATTATTTGACAAAAAAAGAAATAGAAGGACACCCTGTATAAATAATTATATAAATGTTTATATTACTGAATATAAAATTGGAGACCCTTTCAAATGAGCTAGCACACGACCCCTATTCCTATTTAAAAAAATCATCGATTACGTCATCACGCCCAGATGGATGACGTCATTAGTATACCATATATGCCACAATATCATAACTTAAAAATAAAAATCGACCTGTTTCGGGATTTTTCCTTAAAGTTGCCGGTTTACGAAATAACGAATTTATTCCTATCATTTGCACCATACTGTCGATGGAAAATAGTGTCGCGCACGCTTGATTAGCAATTAAAAAAGAAAGGAGTTCTGAATATTATATTGCAAAAAACTTTTCGGGATTTCATCAATCGATGTTTAAAGAGTATCGACCTACTTTGGCAACATTTAAATTTTCAGTTTTTCACATAGTTTTTGAGGGATAAAAATGGCCGATTTCGCAATTTTTCAATTTTTAATCGCTTATATGTCAAAAACTATCAGTTTTAGAGAAAAGTCACTAAGACCTTTTCTATTTGGAATGATCCAAAAAACCAAAAAAAACTTTTTTCCATGCAAAAAAAATAATTTTAGGAAAAAAACAAAAAAAAACGTTTAAAAAATTTTTGACCACCTTTTGGTCCTGGCAACATGCAAATTTGTTAAAAGGAGTCCTTTTTGAGTAAGATTGTGCAAAAAATACGAATTAGAATATTTTCCCTAGCGGATGCGCAGTGGCTTTCTGGACTAATACAAGTTACGTAAAAATGTAACTATATTTTATAATAATTTTTATTTTAAGATAATATAAGTCTTTCTTTAGTTAATGACTGTAAAATAATTTCTTAATTATTATAAATAAAGGCACTACGATTTAAGAAAAAAGAAATAATTATCTCGGCTTCAGTTGGTTGTAGAAAATTTTTATTTTTTTATAAATCTTCGTTTTGTCTTCAGCAACAATAATCTGTAAGTAAGAAACTCATATGATGTACAGGGCCGCTTCAGCTCTAAATTTTTATAACGAAATTTGCCCCCTTATTTTCAAACCTAACATTTAGCTCGGTTTCAGTTGGTCGTAGAGATTTTTTATTTTTTTATAAATCTTTGTTTCGTCTTCAGCAACAATAATCTGTAAGTTAAAAACTCATAGGATGTACAGGGCCGCTTCAGCTCTAAATGTTTATAACGAAATTTGCCCCCTTATTTTCAAACCCAAAAATTAGAGGTTTAAAAATGTTTTACGCATTTATTTACATCAGAATATGAAAACATAGCTCTTTAGAAGGAGATTGGATGTTTCACCAACTCTCTACATTTTTTTTTTCAAAAAGTTATAGCCTTCGACATTTGACCTCTTGGGATAAACAATTTATAATATCTAAGCAACAAATTCGTTAATCCGTCCTTACTTTTTTTTATGTTTGGAATTGAAATAACTTCATTTTAAAGCTTTAAAAAATAAGAAAAATTATTTGTACAATAAATAACGCAATTGAAAAAAACAGCCATTTTGGATTTTTCGCAGGCTGTTTTGCAATAACCAATAAACGAAATTAAACTTACCATAGCTCCATAGCTCTTACCGAAAATTGTAGGTTTTTTAATTCACTACAACTTTCTATTAAAAAGTTTTTCTCTAGAATCAATATCCTAAGCTGCCAAATTAAAAATCTTTAAAAATTGCAAATTTAAAAAATGAAAATCGCAATAAAAAAAAGCTCACAATATTTTTGGTCACATTTTAGTATAAGTTATTCCTGGCATCGTCCTTTACAACACCTAATAGGTTTCAAAAATTCCTGAATTATATCACGTTTTTTCACCCACAGCCTGGGATAATATTTCATCCCATGATGAAGGTAACATCTCACCCTGATATTATAACTAGAAAAAGAAAAATCTCTGCACCATTGTAATTTTTACGAATTTTTTATAAGGTTTGAAAATATGTACATTGGATTGTATTAGGTAGTAAAGAGATATTCCCGCTATCAGGAGTTATTTATCTAGATGGCAGTCAGTAATTATATTTGAAGAGTGGATATATACAGGGTGTTTCATTAATAATTGTCCATATAGTAACTGGAGAAACCTTAGCATAAAATACAAAGATTTAACCTAAAACACCTAAATAAAATGTGGTTCCTTACTGAGTTACAGGGTGTTTTATCTAAAAATTTAAAAACTATTTTTGCTCGGTATTTTAAAACTATTCCACGTGTCCTTTGTATACTTAGCAGGAAGTATAGGTACTGTACAAACTACTAAATTATGTTAAACAAACGTTTTTGGCTATTACCAGAGGCGTACGACGGGGGAAAGTGAATGGCTGACCCTTTCCAAATTCTACGCCAATGGCGGAATTGCTATTTTAGTTAAATTTTTGGATTCTCCAATACTTTCTATGAAAATAATATACTCTTCATTCGTAACGATAAAGTCATTAGTTTTCGAGATCTTTGAAGTTCAAAATGAAACGACACGGTTATTTTGATTAATTTATTGTGTCGCTTCATTTTTAATTTCAAATATCTCGAAAACTAATCATTTTATCGTTACGAATGAAGAGTATATTATTTACATAAAAAGTATTAAAAAATCAAAAAATTACACTAAAATACCAATTTCGTCAATGGCGTAGAATTTGAGAAGGGTCAACCAGCCACTATCCCCTATCGTACGCCTCTGGTAGTAGCTAGAAACGTTTATTTATCTTAGTTTAGTAGGGTGTACAGTACCTACACTTTCTGCCAAGTATGATAAGGATACGCCAAATAGTTATAAATTACTGGGTACAAATAATTTTTAAATTTTAATCGTATGAATTATAAATTAATCAAAATAACTGTGCCGTTTCATATTAACTTCAAATATCTCGAAAACTAATGACTTTATCGTTACCAATGAAAAGTGTATTATTTACGTAAAAAGTATTGGACAATCTAAAAATGACACTAAAATAGTAATTCCTCCAGTGGCGTAGAATTTGAGAAGGGTCAACCATTCACTATCCCCTGTCGTACGCCTCTGGTAGTAGCTAGAAACGTTTGCTTATCATAATTTAGTAGGGTATATAGTATTCGCACTTTCTGCCAAGTATGAAAAGGATACGTCAAATAGTTTCCAAATGCTGAGCAAAAATAATTTTTAAATTTTTAGATAAAACATCCTGTAACTCAGTAACGAACCACATTTTATATAAGTGTCTTAGGTTAAATCTTCGTATTTTGTGCTAAGGTTTCTCCAGTTACTATATGGACAATTATTAATGAAACACCCTGTATAACGGGCTAAGTGATAAAAAATCAGTAAGTATTTCTGTTTTTCCATTATAATGGTCTATGCAACAATGCCGTTAACCTGTATTATAGGCCAAGTGGCAGTTAGTTGCATTGGAAACAGCTCTAAATAAATTCAACAGATAGCGTCCGCCGTTAATTATTGTGTTTCGTTTCCTGATAAAAACTCATTTTTCTAGATTTTGTATTTTTGTCACTTGGCCCGTTATATATCTCCACTCTTCAATTACTCTCGTTTGTTTTAGGTATGGAGCAATATGCTGAGGATAAAGTAGTGTATCTGGTAGTAATAACGTGCTGAGTTTTTAGCTATCTACCTTTAGACTCTCCAGAAATTATCTTTTTAAAAGTGGTATTTTCAACAAATAAACAGGCTAATACATTCCTGAATATTATAAAAATAGATTACAGGTTCGTTAAATATTCCACGTGATCTTTTTAACTTACAAAAGTTTTTAAAAGCATCTTGTAATTTAATCATTTATTCCTCTGTCCTTCGTACAGCGTCTCCACTTAAAATTTCTTCTAATTAAAGACTTAAAATATCAACGGATCTTTCGTATACTAATGAGATGCTTTAAATGAGAGATAGGCCACATTTAACGTTCTGTAACGTTTTCCACGATATCGAGAATTCAAGTTATAAATGTTTCTTTCTATGTACATAGGTTAAATTAGGTTCTTTCTAGTTAGCGTAGATTTAATATACTTTTGTCTAGGTCCAGAAATATTGTGGATTCTCAGAATCATGGAAAAAAAATATAAATATTAACAAGTACCGTGAAATCAACAAAGTCGTCGTAAAAAGAAAAATTAAGTAAGCCAAGGAATCTTGGCTTGAGAAATCATGTAAAGAAATAATGAAACTTGAACATATCTCCGGAATTATGAAACTGAAAAATGTTTACATACTTAAAAACGCAGACAGAAAGGTTTTTAATTGTGAACAGTAGTGAATTGGAGATATTATACATCAGTGACCTTTGCTGCTCGAGAAAATCCTACACATACACATACTACCTGCGGTAACCAGTTACACAGAGGTCCCAGTATACTAAAATCAGAAGTCAGAAAAGCAATAGCGCAAATCAAAAATAATAAAGCACATGGACCAAAATAAGTCCCTGCTGAGCTACTTAAACTTTTGGACCAGAAAATGGGGAATAAGCAATTTTAATTTCAAAATGGTCTAGGAATTATAGAGTCACTATTTTGTATGCATGTTCTCTTACAAAAAAGTTGTAAGTTCCGAAAGAACGTTTATGTTTTCATCGACTTCGAAAAGGTATTCGATTTAGTAAAACTTGCTGCAAGCAAATATCGATGCAACCGAAACTGCGGTGCAGAAAGCAATGGGAAACTACTGCACTAACCCTCCCATGAGCATTGTTGTCTACCAAATGTAATACGTCTAGCCATTCGAATGGTGTTCGGTACTGTTATCCGCTCCGAGCTTCGCTGGTATCGCCACCTACCTACAGGATTACTAGTATAACTTTTACCGGAAATTTTCTGGAAAGAAAAAAGTGTTGCCTATACTCTGTGAGTTTCGCTGGTATGGCTGCTATTGCCATCTAACGGTTGACTAGGGTTCCTATTTCGGCCGGAATTTTAAAGAGGACAGTAGAAAAGCAAATAATAGTTGTTTCAAACTTATTATTTAATTCTTATCTGTAATATTTACAACGTAAAGAAGTAATTGGATTGTAATCGATAATTAATAGCAGTAAGTACAGAATTTATTAATCATTATGATTATTTCCAAGATTTTGCTTATCGTTTTGACGTTTATGTTGACAACTAATATCAGAAAAAATTTATTCTGCAAAAAAGTATAATAATTATAATAATTGTAGCATAATACTTCTTAAATATTAACTTATGAATGACAGTTAACGGCATCCTACGTTTGCCGTGATTGGTCGTTATCTTCACGCATTCAAATTTTGTTTCAGGATTGGATTGTAAAATTGAAACCGTCAAAATTCGAGAGTGTGCTAACTGATCCTTTAGCTCAAATTTTTCTACTGTTTTAAAATTAAAATTGTGTGTACTTACTGTTTTCTAATTGCATCAATCCATTTTTGTCGTTGAATCACCTTATGCTTAGCGACAGGAAAGTTGTAGAATACACAGTTACTATTGTAACCAGTATTTCGACACTCTTTAATACAACAATTTTCGTGAGACATTTAAAAGCTATGAGATGCAACTCTTAATGCAGAACGTCAAAAAGCAAATTTCCAGTAAAGGTTTACAAAGTTGTCACTACTGGCGCTCGCGAATTTTTAATTATCCCCTCTACCTACGAGCTCACAGCGTATAGAAACAGTGATAATAAATCTATCAAATGATGACACTGCAGCAGCGTAGACAGTTGGAACGAAAGAGGTCCACTATAAATATTCAAAGTAACGGTAATCCCTAAAGATTTAATAAGATATATACATTATAATGGTAGCAAGTATTATAATGGTAGCAAGTTGAGCTGAGGCAGACTGTAGTAAATCCATCTTTAAATTAAAATTCCAAACTGTGTTTTGTCCTACTAAGTTTTAAACCTTTTTCCTCCAAAGATTGTATCCATTGTTCCAATTTTTATTCTAAATCGTTTTCACTATTTTCTGCTAATGCCGGATTCACAATGAGCTTTTGCCACTGCTTCTGCCGGAAATACTGCCCGAAACACAATATCGACGCAAGTGAAGTGTTTACATCAGTCCTCACGAATGTCCTCAGAACTCATTTACTGAACGACTCCCAAGGATGGAATGTGACGATAGCATCGTCTTGCTCACTTAATCACTTGTCGCTTTGCCGGTGGCAAGTAAGCGGAAGTGGTTTAATGTGAACACGCACTCGTGCTCGCGGTACCAGTCCTTTGACTTCCGTCTTCAAAAACCGACAATTGAAGGAGCGCCGTGCAATGGCAGCAATATTAGAAGTGCCATCGCAAGTGACCTATTTACACACTTATGCTGCCCAGTTCCCTGCTCAATTCCCTGACCAACTGGACTAAAACATATTTGAACAAATGAGTCTCAAGCTGTCGAATAAGCCATTGTCGTTGTCAATATCTAATATTCACCTTTCTTAAATAATACTTTTGAATAAAGAATCGGTTATATTTCACAATGAAAGATATTTATGGATATATCGTTTTCAATAATTTTGCACCTCAGAAGCAGTCTAATAAAACTCGCCGTAAAACTTTTGATTACGATGCAACAATAAACATAGGATAGAATTTTGTCGTAATAACAAAAGTTTTACAGCTCTTTATTCAGCTAGCTACTGTTTGTATTTGCTTTAATAAAATCCGAGTTTTCGCAATGTTAGTCATAAATATTCAATAAGTAAACGTCAAACTAAGCCAAAGAAACTAAACTACGTTTTACTTTTATTGATAAATTCAAAATTTAATTAAAAATGACTAAGGGAACTTGAAATAGATGCTATCAGTAAAAAAACAGTGAAAAGCATTCATTAAAGAATAATACAGAGTAGGCGAATTAGCTCAATTTTAATTAAAGTGTGTAACGATCGGATGGACAAAAGGTCATGAAGGCTGAACCAGAAGGATCAGGACAATATTATCCTTAGATGGAATAAGGAATGACCGAAGATGGAAAGGTCCAATCGCTTACATTGACGATACGAAGACCACGTTGCTCAGTCGGAAGAGATGTGGGCGTGGTTCTTTGCGTTGGGCTTCTGTTGCAATGAAAGATGTTAAATGAATACATAATGATACGTGAATAGGGCTACTCGAAAGACAATAGACAAAAAGATGGATAGATAACAATTAACTGATAGTTTGACACTCGGGCTCAAATAAAACCAGAATGCTGAATACTGAATACATAAACGCAATTGGGCGCCTGGGATTTTACCTCTAAATCCTCAAAGGAATAATTAACGAAACATAACACAACAATAGAAAAATTAGCAACACTGCTACGACAAAATAACAATGTTCTTTTCTTGAGCTGTAAATAATAATTAAATAAAATGCAACATCGTAAACTTTAATAAAACATTTATTAAAAACTCAATAGAATTTTAATATTCACATAATATACATAAATGAAGCGTAAAAATGTCAACCACAAAAATAGGAATTAAAAAATAATCAATTAAAAATGGTTAACAAATTGCAAAATATAAACACACAAAAAAATTGATAAATGGACGATTGTGACTCTCATTAGATAGCTATTTGAAAATGGAATTAACTGAAGTTAATAAACATTACCTATAAAGTTTAACAATATAAAAAATAAAATAGTTTAATAACGAAGTTTATCTATAAAAAGATGATAATTAGTCATACTTCGTCTATTTCTAAATATAGTAAAAAGGTCTTTTTGCCTCGATAAGACTAAAATACTTAAATTATACTCTAACAACAGGAATCGCATAACGTTAAGTAAAAGAATTAACTATATAACAACATACTTCAAATTCATTTTAAATGTCAAAAGCATTAAGCGAAAGTGTCTATATGAATTAGAAATTTATGCAAAAGTAAATGTCTGTATTTCTTTTTTTTTAATCCAAAACGGGAGTGACCTACATATTATATTAATAGTCCTGTCGCCAGGGGGGGTACAACGGCCTTCTTAATTCAGATGGACTTACCCAAGTTTTTTTATGTATTTTGGCCCGTAGAACACGAATTTTTTGGGTAACAGTTGATCCGGATGTCGATAAGATTGTTATAAACAAAGAAGTTGAGGAATTACATAACAGCGATTTCTCGCAAAACAAAACGATTTTTTGTATTTTTTGGGTCATTCTAACCAAAAAATGTTCCTACAAGTTTTTTCGTAGGATGCATAGTTTTCGAGATAAACGCGGTTGAACTTTCAAAAAATCGAAAAATTGCAATTTTTGAACCCGAATAACCTTTGAATAAAAAATAAAATAGCAATTCTGCTTACCGCCTTTAAAAGTTTAAATCAAATTGTATCTGTTTTGAATATTTGCATTGCTTAAAATTTATTTTTTGATTGTTAAAAAAAGCTACAAACACATAGTGTTTCCCGTGCCTAATACATGCGTTTTAATGCATGTTACGTAGAAATAGCCATGCTTGCACTTTTACCTCCTCTACCTACTCATTCGATTTTAAATGAGAAATCATTGAAAACATCACTCAAGCACTAGGTGTTTATAGCTTTGTTTTAACAATAAAATAATAAATTTTTAGCAATACAAATAATTAAAACCGATAAAATTTGACTTGAACTTTCAAATGCGGTAAGCAGAATTGCTATTTTATTTTTTAATCAAAAGTTATTCGGGTTCTAAAATTGCAATTTTTCGATTTTTTGAAAGTTCAACCGCGTTTATCTCGAAAACTATGCATCCTACGAAAAAAATTGTAGGAACATTTTTTGGTTAGAATGGCCCAAAAAATACAAAAAAATGTTTTCTTTTGCAAGAAATCGCTGTTATGTGATTCCTCAACTTCTTGGTTTATAACAATCTTATCGACATCCGGATCAACTGTTACCCAAAAAATTCGTGTTCTACAGGTCAAAATACATAAAAAAAACTTGGGTAAGTCCATCTGAATACAGGAGGCCGTTGTACCCCCCCTGGCGACAGGACTATAAGTAGGTCTCTGAACTTTATGCAAATAACATATGGTAGCTACTTTATCTCAGGGAAACAAAAATAAACCAAATATAAATTCACTTGCACAGAACAGGTAGAGGTAGCCCATGTTTTAGACAGTGTTGCAGACTGCACACATGCTAGGATGGCCCTTTGTAAGCCGGCAGGCTCTTAAGGTGCGAAAGTGACCAGGAAGAAATTCGACTCTCGACACAGTCGAAAGAATAACAGTAACAGTGTTAATAAAATTGAAGTTCGACTGCATAATGCTACCTTAGGTGGACCCTTTAAAAAATAGAAAAACGCAATTGTACAATTGTACATACCAATAAACGATAATTAATACTCTTACCTGCCCAAGAGGCGGGGCCCACTTTTACACGCGATCACACTACTTGATCTCACATAATGACTAACTCTATTAACTCAACTCACAAAAATGACGCCGATTTTTTAAAATTTGTTCTTTTTAAGGACGTTTGGCGTCTTTCCATGGGGGTGGGGTTTGAACCAATCAAGATCATGGGAAACTGCGAAAATATTTAAAAACAGATTCGTTAACACTCGTAAAGGACTTAGCAACCCTAATTCTTAAATGAGTTATAAGAGGCAAAGACGATATCTTTAAAAAAAAGCTATTAAATTCTAAAATTTTGCGTGAGAACGCCTATATCGATAATACATATGTTTTTCTGAGAAAAACACGGCGATATACTAGGACCTAAAGTCTACAGGCAATTAAGTAGAAGCCGTGAAGAGATGGGAACTGAATTAAAATCTACACTCAGAAAACTTAAACGTTACAGCTGGTAGATGAGGATATGCCTTTCGCACCGTTCATTGGTGAAAACTTTAGAATAGTGCATGCCAGTGCCGTTGCCATACCGCAAGATTCACCCGTGAGTACCTTGATAAGGTCGGGATTTAAGTTCAACCATAGCCGGCACGCAGTCTCGATCTTAACCCAATTGAACACATTTGGGCCAAACTAAAAAAAACGGGTAAGAACAAGAGTAACAGCCCTTACATCCTTCGGAGAGCTCAGGACGGCTGCGGTAGAGGAGTGGAGCAATATCCTCCAATAGAATAATCAGGATATCATGAATGGATTGCTAAACCGTCTCCAAGAAGTCCTAAGGGCCAGAGAAGACAACACCGATTATTAATACTAATAATTTGTTTTAATAAGACTATGATTTTCAAAATTGTTGTTGTTTATTTGGGTTTATATGACTGAGAACACTAAATCCATTCGCTAATTTTACTACTTTTTATTTTATTAGTCATTTTTTCGTATCTTATCCTAAAACTAATACTAATATTAATCTCTAATAAACAATTCTACTAATAAATAATTATTTTTGTGTATTTTAATAATTTTTTATAATATATTTTTTTGTATTTTTTTTTTTCTAAATGATGTTCTCAGAGATCCACAGCAAAAACTGCAACATTCTTCTTTAGCCCTCTACTTAATTCGAAAGCTTTTTACTATGGACTGTCCAAGTTCGTCATTCATTTTTAACTACATATTTTTTTTATTATATTTTTTTATTTATTACATTTTTTTTATATATATTTTTTTTGTATATATTTTTATATATTTTCCTTCTTTTTTTTTCTTTTTTTTAGGTATGTCTGTTTGAAATTTCTTCGAAAATTTTTAAAAATTGGATTTTTGCTAAGCATCCCTTGATTAACGACTTTTTTTCAAAAATTTTACTGTTTTTTATTCCTCAAAGTTGTTTTTCACCGTATCTTTCATAAAATGTGGTCCAATAGTTGATAACTTCCGTAGATTAAAAGAAGTTTTAAAGGTGGGTGGTTAATTTTGCCGGTGAGCGTAAATTATACAGCTGAAAACTTTCGGCGGTAATGTAGGAGGTTAAAGAGGGGCGACGTTTTTTTAATTTCCTGCGAAAATTTAAATCTCAAAAAACTGCAAACACAAAAGTTGTAGATAATATAAAAATCTGCAACTTTTTTATATAAAATTTTTAACACAACCTCAAAATTACCGAAAAATGAAGACACTCGCATTTATTCGATATTTTGGTTTTCTATTTTTTATTTCTGTAAAATTCATTCAATTTTGATGAAAATGGGTGAAAATATACTTTTTTCTACGGCCATGTTAAAAAACCCACTGTCACACACGCAATTCGTTTCCGAAAGTTGCACTTTCCCGCACGGCGCGCTTGAAAGTAAATTTTCCCGCACGGCGTGTCAAAAAGTAAAATACCTTGTAATACGGCACTATAATATATAATACATGCAATAAACTAATATTTAGATATTATTTACTAATTTATTTCAAATCTATCTTATTGTGTTCATGTTTTAATGAAATTAGCGCGATTATTTCATTCATAGGAGATTCTGACCAATAGAAAGCTACAGAAATCTGAATTAAATCGATAATTTTTGATAATCTCCCGTCGTTAAGTATATTACGTCAGATGCCCTTCGTTGCTACGAAAAAATACATTCAGTGACATTAATGACAATTAATGTTTTAAAAATTATAAAAGTGATGACTTTCAATCGTCAAATATTTATAAAAACTGTGTGTTTAATGGTACTTACATAAATAAATTACAATACAATTTTGGTTTTGAACAGTTTTATTCATGAAATAATCGGAACAAATTGCACTCGACCTCTGAAATTAATATAGAATTTCAGAGCTCTTGTGCAATTACTACTGATTATTTCATTCATAGGAGATTCTGACCAATAGAAAGCTACAGAAATAAAAATTAAACTGATAATTTGATAATATCCCGTCGTCAAGTATATTACGTCAGATGCCCTTCGTTGCTACGAAAAAATACACTCAGTGACATTAATGACAATTAATGTTTTAAAAATTATAAAAGTGATGACTTTCAACCGTCAAATATATATAACAACTGTGTGTTTAATTGTACTAATTTGTACTTACATAAATAAATTACAATAAAATTTTGGTTTGAACAGTTTTATTCATAAAATAATCGCAACAAATTGCACTCGATTTCTAAAATTATTATCGAATTTTAGAGCTCCTGTGCAATTACTACTGATAATTCGATAAAATAAAATTATTTTGACATAATATTTAAAAGTCAGATCAGTAGACAACTACAATGGTTTTGAATCGTCGTCATGGAAACCAATATCGTCGTCGTGGTAACCCATTATATTGAAAGTTTGATTTTGGCAACCTTGTCAAAGAATTAATTTGTATATTTTCACTTCTAAATAAAAATTGATATAACTCTATATTTTGTGACTTTTTTGCAAAAAAAATTATTGTTCCTAACTCATGCGGAAAGTGTCTTCCCCGCACTCGACTGCTTGCCCGAACTCCGCTATCGCGTCGTTCGGGTCAACGGCAGTTTCGTGCGTGAAAGTATCACTTTCCGCACTAATTAGGAAAATAACTATTTAGAATATGCCGTAAAACGGGGCTACTTGATAAACCTTTTTTGAAACTTCGTTCTGCCACCAAATAAGTTTAAGGTATTTTCGAATGTAAAAATTATTGTGATGGTCGAAATGGTCTATAGATCATTTTTCCTTATTATAAAAGTGTTTTGGCTTCTCCATTTTTGCAAAAAAAAAAATATTAATTGTTAATTTTCAAGTAGCCTCTTGATGGGGTTAATTGAAAGTAAGCCTTTAAAAACGTGGTATTTTAAATAGCCCCTTTGTAGGGGCTACTTGAAATAGCAAAATGAAATAAAAACCTATTGTGTCTGAGTTTCATTAAAATCAACAAAAAAGCACGGTTTTTAGGAATCGTCGTAATTGACGACAGCTTTGGGAATCACATCTTCTAATACTCTTGACAAATTGTCAAAATATGTATTAATCGTTTTATGGTCGATTTTAGCTTGACTTTGTTTAATCAACTGCGACATTCTCTTCGACAGCTGTTCTTTGTGCCTATTTAGGAACTTCCCCGTCCAATCTGCACCAGTTCGATTATTTTTAAAAGTTTTTACTTGCCCACCTTTTCTATTTAAATAGTTTTCAACCAAACTCTGTATGTCGGAGGGCTCAAAGCGGAAACCTTATTCTGAAGCCTTTCCAATAGCTTTAACAAGGGCTTTTTCATCTGCATCTGATAACGCAGTAGGATGACCAGGATTTTTGGGATGCAAATTGTTAATTTTACTATTGGGACCGTGCAAGTTCGGCAAAGCGACCTCTATTTCTACGCTCTGTACTTTTATTCGCACTTTTAATTATATTGGCCAATTATATTAGTCCTGGTTGCTGGATAATTGTCAAGGCCATAGTCCAAAAAAATAATAAGAAGAAAAAATAAGATGCAGGTTATGTTTAGCAAACGTAAACAATTGTATGTAGTAAATAAAATTAGTTATTAAAATGCAGTACTGCAAGCAAAATACAATTAATTAAATTTACCTTTATATAATAATTGCATATCATATCAATATTGTGGAGCAATATATAATTTTTCTGCGTCAATGACAGAAGGTATGAAATATACGTCAATTTGACAATTTCAATTTCAATTGAATTATTTAAGATAGTTGCAATATTTCTCCGCGACTCGCGCACGGTCGTTTCTCGTTTCCCTTCCAAGTACTTGCACACCGCGAATATAAAGTTACATATGGTATATTGTATTATTCGCTTAGTTGCATTAATTTAAGGAAATTTAATTTCCTTTTTCATACCTTCGCAAGGCATTGTTCAAGTCCTCTTGACTATAATTCCGATATGATCTGCTTCCGACTTTTCTTTTATACATTCTTAACGTTTTCAAATAGCCTCTAAAATTACATTAAATTAAATTCTAAAGACGCCGCCACTGGTATCAAAATTTAAATTAGGTCTAAAGAAAGGTTAGATTCGGGATTAGGGATTAATGCAAGTTAGGCAAACGAAATCTTAAAAACTTATCGATAGAAATAGCAATTCTGTAAATGGAAGTATTCAGGTCACAAAAAAATGTTTATTTTTGTGATATTTTTCTTTTCATATACGCAACACCGGTAAACACAGAGCAAGCATAAACAACAATGATAAGTCGTGGGCAGGCATTTCTTTTCAAGTGGCACTGGATACGATTAAATCGGACGAATCATTCAGTGACAGCACTTCCTTAAAAAGGTGAATGCGTTTATTTTCAAGTTACCCTGCTATTTTTAAGTGAGTTTTACGTGGTGGTTTAAATTATTATAATTTTTTTAGTTTCCAAATCCAAAGCTTCTGAGACATTCGTATTGATTTTTTGAAAAAAAAACATCTCATTTTTGAAAGAAAAATTTTTATTTCTTTTATATCTGCTGGCGCTTATTTTCTCTATATATTTTTCATGAAGTTAAAAAATATAGAGATACCTACTTAAAAAAATTTATACAATTCACACTTAATTTGTTTAAAACTTACAAAGAAATAAAAGAATAAAAAATTGAAAATTCATACAAATGTATCCCAATTCATCAGAACGGTTTCGGTACAGTTAAACCATTATCAGTGAGACATTTTATTTGCAGTTGAAACTAGCCCACATTTTGGTTAATAAAATCTTTGAGTTACATATTATGTTGTTAATAGTAAATTTCAAAAATTGAAATGACACTAGGTCGATGTTAAAAGAATCTTTTATTTTCTCCAAGCCCAAATAGCATATTTACTTGACTCTTTCCAACGGTGTATCGCTTATTGTAATTCGGGCATTTATGTTAGTGTACTTACTAATGATCATTAGTTTTGTATTCTTACAATTTAGTTTTAGGCCGTATTTTTTACTTGTTATTACAACATTATCCATCATCTTTTGGAGACCCTGCGCACTATCTGCCAGCAATACTGTATCGTTTGCATATCTAATATTGTTTATAAGTTTGCCATTTACTGCAATACCATCTTCCGATTCGTCCAAGGCTTCCCGAAAGATGTTTTCGGAGTATATTTTAAATAATGCTGCTGACAGCATGCAACCTTGTCTAAATCATTTCCCGACTATGAAGGGTTCGGATAGTTCATTTTGAATAGCACTCTTAGTTTTTGATATCTATATGTTTGAGATCAGTCTTATATCCTTACCATCGAGTCATGGTGATTTTAGGATATCGATTAGTTTCCCATGTGGTACTTTGTCAAATTCCTTCTCGAAATCAATGAAACATGCATACATAACGCATTTAACATCCCGAGCTCTCTGTATTAAAAGTTTCAAACTGAAAATGCTTACTCGTTCCGAGTGCTGCTCTAAATCCAAGTTTAACTTCATTTAGGTGTTTTTCTAATTTGGTGTACATGCTCGAGTTAATGATATCAAGGAGTACTTTAAAAGCGTAGTTTTTTTTTTCACCCCCTTTTAACCCCTTCCTCCCCAATTATCACCGAAATTTATTTTGTGCGTTCTTTCTCCACCTACCACTTTTCATCATAAAACTTAAGAGGAAACAGTAGCGATCAACAGGTAGCGAAAAAGCGTTCCAAGATTGCGGCTGTAATTTTGAATATTTTTTTGAGATATTTGGCACACGTATTCGTAATATAATAAAGAATGGCGGTACAGAGCCCAATTTGAAAAATATATTAATATGTGGAAATTACTCTGTAATTAAATACAATATTAAAAAAACGAGCCTGTACCGCCATTAAGAAGAACAAAAAAATACACTTTTTTCAAATAAACTTTTTTATCCGATGCCTAGATTTTGTGTCACTTTGGAACTACTAATGAAATAAAAAATTTTAGTAGTTTCAAAATAACACAAAATCTAGGCATCGGATAAAAAAGTTTATTTGAAGAAAGTGTATTTTTTTGTTCTTCTTAATGGCGGTACAGGCTCGTTTTTTTAATATTGTATTTAATTACAGAGTAATTTCCACATATTAATAGATTTTTCTAATTGGGCTCTGTACCGCCAAAAGCAAGAAATTCTGTTCTTAATCAAGATAGTAGAAGAATAACATTTAAACTGGTTTTTAAATAAAATATTTAAAAAGTTTTTTAGTTATAATATTGTAGTTTTAGGTCTTTCAGATACTCAGTATCCCCTGAATAATTTTTTAGTTACTTTTAACTGTTTGGAAATGTCATTTTTCAAAACATTTTTATTTTCAGTCTTCTTGCTCAGACCAAAACCGCTTATCAGTGCATTCTCACTGGGAGTCCAGTTACAACTCACGCTACAAATCTAAAGCGATTAAACACGTACAAAGGCAAGGGATGTGTGTCTTCAGCAGCAGAGGTTTGGTTTTCCTAAGTTGGATATAAGCCAACTAACTTTAAAAAGCCAGGGACAGAATCTAGTATTTTTTTAAGGGATCAGAAGTAATATTACGTGATTTTTTGGAAACTGTTAGTATTTAGAATTGAAACTAGTTATTTGATTTCTTTAAACACAGTTTTAAAGAAAATAACATAGTCTAAAAAACGTTAAAACTCTTTTGCCTACAAAAATTTATTAAAAATCCTCTAGAAAAGGTATATTTACTAAAAAAGAACTCTTTCGAGCTACATCACAGACATACATACATAAGTTATGCCACAACCTTGCTGTCAGTTTTGCACCAATCATTTGGAGTATCTTTGTCTCACACTCTTCCAGCAGTCTGTTCTTAAGAAGTTCTGCCGAATCCTTATCCTTTAACTTCCACCCCTTTATTTTCTGGTGTCCTATTTGCTTTCCTTTACACCTCATCTTTCTCTCCGTACCCACTATCACTGGTCACTATACACACACTTACCCTTTCTCACTTTACAATGGGTAACCTCTTTTATTTTATCTTTAACGTCAATTAGAAACGAATGGATCCATAACAAAACAAAAGTGAAAGATGTCTCAACCCAAGTAGCAAAGCTTAAATGGAAGTTCGCCGGACATACCCTACGGCAGAAGGATGAAAGATGGACTTATATGATTATACATTGGAGGCCATGGAACCACAGACGAAAAAGGGGAAGGCCACAGATGCGATGGTCAGATGACCTGAAGAAACACACTGGATCAAAATGGATGCAAACTGGCCAAGATAGAGAGGCATGGAAGAAGGAAGAGGAGGTCTATATCCAAGGATGGATGTTTAGTGCTGATTAGATAGATAGAACCTCTTTTAGCTGGCTTCTTCTATACAGCACAGAATCTATCTGAGTTTCCGACCCCCTTACTATAGGTAACATACTGATCTTCAGTCTTCGTTAGGAAAATTATTACTTATCTTTATAACTAATATCTTTATATCTTAGCTACATTAGTAACATTCCCACTCGAACGTTGTCTTTCTAATTGCTAACACAACATTCTCTGTTTCTCAACACACATTTTCCTTCAGGATCCATTCAAATTTCACTATGTTTTGACCTACGAAGCATGTCCGCTTGCCCTGTCCCTCACCTAGCTATCCTAGTAGCATAAGTTGGACGTTTTTTTATTTTATTAATGGCTTTGTATTGACATAGCTAATTAGCCAGACTACTTGTTTTTTTTTGTATGGTATTACAATAACAATTTTAAGTTAATATCTAAGCCTACTTATTATCTAAATTTACAGGGTTTTATAATATATTAATGGATACATTTTTCAATTTTGTGTGATATTTTTACAATTTTTAATTTTATTATCTAAGCCTATTTAAAATTTAAATTTACAGGACGTTACATATTCGTAAAGACATTGTAACGTCTGCTTATTTTTTGGAAAAAGAATTTCATTTAAATTGACAGGTAAAGGACAATTTAAATCAATTAACTTTTCATACATTACTTTAATATTTTGTCTGTACTGTCCACACTCCAATATGAGGTGCTGTAGATCTCCCATTCCACCACAGGCGCAATATGGGTTATCACTGATACCTATGATGTGTTTGTATGCTGGGGTTAGTGCGTGATTTGACCTCATTCTGTTTATTGTTTTTATAAATAGCCTATTTGATTCTTGTTTAAACCATCTCTCATTGGGAATTAGTGGTTGGCAATTTCTAAAATTTATTCCCGTTGTACTTTGGTTTATACACGTTGCCAATTTTGTTTGCAAAAGTTTTTACTGATATTATCTATATCGGTTACTGGTAGAAGTATGTTGTTTATGTTTCGTTTGGTTAAAGCTGCAAATTTAGCTAATTTGTCGACTTCTTCATTTCCAAATATTCCAGAATGTCCTCTAAACCAGCGGTTCTCAACCTTTTTGAGTGATGTACCACCTACAGTTATTTTTATTATTTTTGGTACCACCTATATTTTTAAATTGGACACGCGCCAACTCGTAACTTTTAATGACAAAAATTTTCAAATCAAATGTACACCGGCCAATTCGTAACTTTTCTATTACCTGACCTGCCAACTGGAAAGTTTCTTCAGGTGAATTCGAAACCATTGATTAAATCTAATTCCTTAAATCTAAACCGAATGTTTCTTGGTTTGCTTAAAAACACTGTATTTGTATTACCTATATGTACCTATAAAAAATAGCAAAAATTGAAATATCTTAATAAAATAAGTGAAACAATATTATAGTCTTTCATTATTATAAATATTATTTCCATCAAGTATAGCTCTGCACGAGCTTGGTTTTTATCAAGTAATTGTAAATTCAATATTTAGATGTTTAGCAATGATAAATTATTTAAATCCATCTGATAATTTAAAACCAAAGAGATTTTCCATATGTTTATTTTAAGTCTAAAAGATTATACCTTTATTTAGTTACGAATTCACCGGTAGTTGATTGGTTACCGAAAAATTACCTGAGGGCCAGAGTTACCAATTGGCCTGTAATTAGGATGGGGGATTAAAATAGTTACGAATTCACCGGGACACTTTAAATTGTATTATCAATACTTACTAAGTCAGTACTACTATTTTAATTTTTTCTGTGTTTTGTGTACTACCGCCAATAATGTACCACCAGTGGTACATGTACCACAGATTGAGAAGCTCTGCTCTAAACCAACAAATAATAATTGAACTGCCCGAGGAAGTAATATCATAATATAAACTCTTAATTTCTATCTCAATGTGGTTTAGACTTTTTGTCGATTGGATAGAAGTGAGTTTGTCCACAATACTTCTACAATCGGTGAAAATGATATAATTGTCTATACCAACAGAGGCTATATATTTTAACGCAAGTAATAAAGCTGATAATTCGGCAGTATATATTGAAGCTTTATTAGGCAATCGGCATGATTCTTTGTATTCAGAATTCCAGTGATATATTGCACTTCTGGTTCTATTTTGAATTTTGGAGCCGTCAGTAAAAATAATATTGAAACATAGGCCACCTGTCTTTAATTATTTTGTTGATAATACTGCCTGGAAGGTTTGAATCCATGTAATTTGTTTGTATTATCTTGGAAAAGAGAGTTTCAGGAGGTTTAGTGTAAATTGGAGGTATTTTATTTTTGTATATTTGGTGTTCATACATTGTCAATTTCCTATAGCTTTCAACGTATATGGGGTTTTTTTTAGTACACGAATATTTGTGGCTTAAATCTAATATATTCAAGTTACGAATAGTCCTTAAGTAGCTGACGTTTTTTGAGATGGCTCTAGCTACAAACTTATCTGTACAAAACTGTCTAAGTAGAGTAAGTGGTGGTTCCTTAGCTTCAATCTCACTAATAGTAATAGGAATAGATTTTAAGTAACCAAGACAGAGTCTCAAAACATTTATTCCTTTGGATTTCAACTTTATTAAGATATCCGGTTGATGCAGACTCATATAAATGACAATTATAGTCGAAAATTGGTCGAATCATTGAGCGATAGAATAGCAATGCAATATTCGGGTCAGCTCCCCAACCGGTTCTACAAAAAGCTCTAAGGATATTCAGAGAATTTTCTAATTTCTTTATAATATAATGAATTTGATACTTCCATAACAATTTACGATCCAAATACGTCCCAAGATATTTAACACAATTTTTTATCGGAAATTCTATTCTACCTAATTTGAAGGTGCCTTGAGGAATTTGGCGTTTTTTGGAGAAAAAACAAATTTCAGTCTTTGTCGTTGATATGGATAAACCTAGAGAATGGTAATCATTTTTACACAATCTAATGTAAATTCAAGTTGACGTCTACAAATGTCTAGAGAAGAGTGGGAGGTGTACAACACAACATCATCTGCAAATTGTAAAATATTAGAGTGTGGAGGTACTATGTGTTCTAAATCTATATTGTACAATGAAAAGAGAAGTGGACTTAAAATACTACCCTGTTATATACCTATACTCGTTAACCTTGGTGGTAAAAGTTTCTCGTTTATTTTTAAGTAAGTGCATCTATTCTTGTACAAGGATACAATGAAATTTGAAATTTTAACTGGCATTCCAAGATCTACTAATTTTTTATAAAGAATGTCTAAATTGATGTTATCAAACGCTGAAGTTACATCTATAAATGCTGCAGCTGTCGACGATTGATTTGTAAAATTGACCTGTAAAGAAGAGACTAGGGAAGTGAGAGCATCTTGTGTAGACCTGGATTTTCGAAAGCCGTACTGAGATTTGGGAAGGATATCTTCGGACGTTTAAACATGTTACCGATGAACTTGCAACGCATCCCTTGTAACGGCATCATTTCACTACTTGTAACGCCGACCTGAAGATGATCTGAATAGTGTAGAGATCGAAACCGGTCGTCAAAGTTTTATTAAATGATTGTGAGTAAGTCTGTGTTTCTTTACTTCATTTAATATGGACTCACATATGCAACCCATTCAATACTTTATAAGTATCTTTATTTTATTATTTATTATCACATTCCATGCCACTGCACAGTAAATCACGCTGTTTCCTTCATGGTTTCTCATTCTGATCCTCAAATCTCCACGAACACTAATAAAACACTTTTTGTCTAAAGGAATCTCCAGCATCTCGCAACCAAGGGCATTCCAAAATTCTTCCTTTTAATGTTTTTCACAACGTATACCCGTGAAGCGAAGGCTCATTTGATGTTTACGTTGGTATCGCCTGTATTAATTGGATCCTCATTATTCTATCACTTCTTCTGGTTACTCTTACTAGATGTTTCTTCCATTCGTTGTTGACAATAACACTCACTTCATTTCTGCCATGACGGTTTGAACTACTTTGCATCCATCTCTAAGGAGTGGGATTACTTAATAACAATTCGGCATTTGACAAAATGAATGAAGATGCAGCAATAGGGTGAAAAGAGAATAATTTAGGTAAAATGAAGTGGTAATTTTAAAAAATATGCTGGTACAATTTTAATGATCCTTATGTACGGAAATTGATATATTATGTTCAATCGAAAACAGTTCCTTCATTTGTAATCTCGCTTTAATCCTAACTTCCTATTTTTTTATAGTTTCGCTGTATATAATTAAGAAAGATATCGATTAAAAGTTTAATTACGAGTTTATTTTAACTTCCTGCAAATTGAATAAATTGGCAAATACTGTTGCAATAACGTCCTCGTTTAAATTATGTGTGCAAGTATTAAGGTTTTGTTACTATGCAAAAGTCAATAGCCTTTTTGATGAGTAGTAGATTATTGGTGAGCTTATAAATTAGAGGGTTCGGACTCTTTTGGTGCAGTCTATTTTGAAATTTTTTCTAGCCAACAACTCTAGTGTAACAAAAGATGATGATGACATAACCTGCGAAGAATATAGGGACGCAATTTTAAAATTAAAAAATGGCAAGCCTGCAGGACACGATGATATTAAGGCTGAGCTAATTAAATATATGGAAAGAAAAGGATTACAATTACTATGGAAGATCATAAGGAGATGTTGGCATACCGGATGCACACCTAGAGATTGGACTCTTGCAACTATTCTGCCAGTACACAAAAAAGGTGATAAACATAAGCGTTCTAACTACAGGGGTATATCATTGTTGGTAGTTGCTAGTAAAATCTACGAAATAATACTAGAGAAACAGCTGCGAGAAAATATCGAGCCCACACTGAATGACAGCCAATGCGGCTTTAGGCCAGGGCGAGGTACAACCGATCTCATATTCACGGTGAGACAGTTATCAGAAAAAGCCCAAGAGCATAACAGTAAGTTGTTTCTGTGATTTGTGGACTTGGAAAAAGCATTTGATCGGGCGCCACGTAACAAGATCTGGGAAATATTAAACCGTAGAAATGTGAAACCGAAGTTAATCCAAGCAATAAAGAGTATAATGTACACGTAATAATGTAAGAACGAACAATTGCTCAGCTCTAGAATTCTACACAAGGACAGGTGTAAGACAAGGTGGTCTGAGTGCTGTGTTATTCATCACTTTAGTGGACGAAATTTCAAAAGAATGGAGGGGTAAGGTAAACATAACTAGGGTTGAGGTGTATAAACTTCAACAAGTTTACGTGTCAGAGTTGATATATGCCGATGACCTGGTAATTGTGGCAAAATCAGAAAAAGACTTGCAAGTGAATGTGAATGTTTGGAATGAAGCTTTTAAGAAATTTGGGATGAAAATAAATGTTGAAAAAAGAAGCTTTAGTAATATCGAAAACTCAAGAAAATATAAATGTAAAGCTGAATAATGAGACCATTGCACAAGTAGATGACTTCAAGTATCTAGGATCAACAATGAATGGACACGGAAATATAGAATCAGAAATAAACAGCAGGGTAATGAGTGCAACCAAATTATACTATGCACTAAATAAAAGTTTTATTAGGAAAAAAGAAGTAAGCCTGGAAACAAAAATGAAAGTATTTCAAACTGTATACGAGCCGGTATTATTCTACGATAGTGAAACGTGGACAGTAAACGACAACATCGGTAGTAAAATTCAAGCATGCGAAATGCGATATTTACGTGCGGTATCCGGGGTGACTAGACGTGATCGTATAAGAAATGACGACATACGTGAAAGGTGCGGTATTGGAAGTACCTTAGACAGACTTAAAACGAAACAGTTATCGTGCTTCGAACTTATGGTGAGAATGAGTGAAGGTAGAACTGTAAAGAGGGTATGGAAAGCGGCATCCGACAACAAACGACGAAAGAAGCAGGTCAGAAAGAACGTGGAACGCAAATATTGGAAAGACTTGCGTAAAATAAAATATTGGGTGGATAGAAGCAGAAAGACTAGCTACTGACCGAAAGGAATGGAGACGTCTGATTTCTCCACTTACCTCAACACCGTAGGGTACAAGAGGACGGCTTAAGTAAGTAAGTAAGTTAAGAAGTAGTATTACTTAATAAAACTTCGGAGATCATACGATTTGACAATAAGAAGGAAGGTGCAATAACTGGATGATATATTAACAACAGTTAAGAAACAAGAGAGAAAAGAGAAAAATTTATGTGACTTGGAGTGGTAATTTTAATAAATATGCTGGTACAACTCTAATGATACTTATGTATGGAAATCGATATAATAATAGACAATAGATAAGTACTGCTTCAAATTAAATTACATTTGCTATTGATGTTCTATATTATTTTTTTGCTCAAAATTCAAAGAAATTTTTTCTCGAATTTTATTACCTACTACTTCATATTTTGCAATCATCTTCTAAAAACAACTTTTATATATCCATTTTTTATTTGGACACTGATCATTTCCTTGGACACTTGGACATGATAAAAAACATTTTAGGGTGTACCTGAAAGGATAAACAAAAAGCAAACCCCTATTTTCATTTCCTCCATGTATAAATATTATTACTGCGCCAAGCGCCGTTGGTTATAAAAAATCCTCTCGTACAAAACGCTATTGGTGTAAACCTTTTCCAAATATCGGTCCCAAACTACAAATACTCCAAAGCCAAGAGCTCCGGCCTCCAGCTCCCAGCTCCCAGCTCTAAATAATGTACGATTTCTCGGCTATCGCTATTAAATTCGCCTCGGAGTAGGCTGTTCGCTATTATTTTTCGTTTGTTCGCTCAGGTTTATGTGAGCCGCCGTGCTCTGGTTGCGTCTCTAAGTAGGAGAATGAGAATATCGATGTTGATCTTCTGCTGCTGCTCGTTTCAGAATAGGTTCTAAATGACTTTAGAAACTACAAATGCCCCTTATTCTTATCTCTTAATTTCTACCACTTCCTAATACCCTACTTGCTTTTCTTTCCATATCCACTGTCACCGGTCGCTACACACAGCACCAAATCTATCTTAGTTTCCCTTCCTCCGTTACTATACGTAACATACTGGTCTGCAGTCTTCATAAAGAATGTATTAATCATAGTCAAATCGCATGCCACTGCAAAGTAAACCACTATGTTTGATTCATAGATTCTTATTCCCATCCCCAAACCTACATGACCTTTTTCTATTCTGGCTCTTTATATATCAAGATATCCATTCAAATCATCTCCATGAAAACACTTTTGGTCTAAAGGAGTCTCGAGCTTCTCGCAACCAAGAACTCTCCAAAATTCTTCCTTTTCCTGTTCTTCACACCCTACCTATGGGGCGTAGACACATAATATGATGTTCACGTTTGTTATCGCCTGTATTCCGTTGGACCCCATTATTCTATCACTTGTTTAGGTTACAGTTACTAAAAGCTTCTTCCATTCGTTGTTCATAATAACAATGAAGACTACTGAAATGGAGTGGTCGCTTTAATAAATATACTGGTACTTCTTCTTCTTCTTTAAATGCAAATTTACTAAAGGATGTTAGCGATCGCATTTTTCATTAACTCTCTGTTTCTTGCAATGCGTATCAGAGATTGTATGTCGTTAATCCCTGTCCATTACCTTATGTTTCGGAGCCAGAACATTTTCTTGCGTCCTATTCCTCTCTTGCCTTCAATACTACCCTGGATTATAAGTTGAAGGAACTGGCATTTTTCGTTTCGCATGATGTGACCACCCAAATACGCCGTTTTTTTTTCTTGATGTTTTCGAAAAGCTGGCGTTCTTGGTTGATTCTTTTAAGGGCATCTATATTTGTGACTTTCACCGTCCATGGTGTCTTTAGGATACGGCGATAAAGCCACATTTCAAAGGCTTCTAATCTGTTTATATCCCTCGTTTTGAGTGTCCAACCCTCTATGCCATATAGTAGCACCGACCACACGTAGCATTTAGTAAACCTTAGTCTCAGTGTAAGGTCAAACTCTGAGCAGGTCAGTGCATTCCTAAATTTTACGAAAGCTTGTCGAGCTTGCTCAATGAGACATTTTACTTCCCTGTCCAATGCCCAGTCTTAAAAAAGCCACGTTTCCAGGTATTTAAATTTGCTTACTCTTTCAATGGACTTAGTATTCAGTGTTATGGTGGAGTTTTCAAATGCATCCAAGTTTCTGGAGATGATCATGAATTTGGTCTTTTTGGTATTAATCTCTAATCCCATTAGCTTACTGTATTCTCCGATTATAGTGACAAGTTGTTGAAGATCTGCTTTGTTGTCACAAATTAAGACAACATCATCAGCATATCGTATGTTGTTGACCAATACTCCATTCACTTTGATTCCCATCTCTGCATCTTCCAAAGACTCTTGAAATATGGCTTCCAAATAAATGTTAAATAAAATAGGGGAAAGCACACATCCCTGCCGAACACCCCTTATTATATGTATGGGTTTGGATATAGAATTGTCTATTTTTAATTGTGCTGCCTGATACCAGTACAAGTTTTCAATGCATCTTATGTCTTTTTGGTCTATATCAAGCTTCTTGAGGATCTGCATTAACTTGTGATGTTGGACACGATCAAACGCTTTCTCGTAATCTAAAACGCATAGGAATACGTCCTTCCTCTGATCGTAACAATTTTGGACCAACACCTGTGTTGCTACTATTGCTTCTCTTGTTCCTAAACCTTCCCTAAACCCAAACTGAGAATCACTGATGTTCCATTCACAATTTTTGTATAATCTATGATGTAGTATTTTCAAAGTGTAACTCATCAGTATAAAGAAGCTGTGAAGCTCACATCTTTTTGCATTGAGTTTTTTGGGTAGGAGAATAAATATAGAGAGCAACCACTGTTGAGTATAGCAACCAGTTTCATAAATAAAATTAAATATTTTATGTAGTGCTAAAATTCCTCTTTCATCCAGTAGTTTGAGTATTTCTGAAGGGGTTTCATCTGGTCCAGGTGCCTTATTGTTTTTTTAATATAATATTGCCTTTTCTATTTCCTCTTTAGTGTGTGAAGGGCCAGTCAGCTGGTCGTCTGTATAAACTTCACTTATGAGTCTTTCGTCATGAAAGAGCTCCTGGATATGCTGGTACAACTCTAATGATATTTATTTACGGAAATAGATGTAATAATAAACAACAGATGAGTAGACACTCCTCCAAATTAAATTACAATAGCGTTTGATGTTCCATATTATTTTTTTGCTCATAATCCAAATAAATTTTTTCTCGTTGTTTTATTGTCACTTTATATTTTGCAGTCGTCTCCTAAAAACATTTTTATATATCCATTCTATATTTGGACATGATCATTTCCTTCAAAAACATTTTAGAGTGTACCTGAAAGGATAAACAAAAAGCAAACCCCTATTTTCATTTCCTCCATGTATAAATATTATTACTGCGCCAAGCGCCGTTGGTTATAAAAAATCCTCTGGTACAAAACGCTATTGGTGTAAACCTTTTCCAAATATCGGTCCCAAACTACAAATACTCCAAAGCCAAGCTCCGGCATCCAGCTCCCAGCTCCCAGCTCTAAATAATGTACGATTTCTCGGCTATCGCTATTAAATTCGCCTCGGAGTAGGCTGTGCGCTATTATTTTTCGTTTGTTCGCTCAGGTTTATGTGAGCCGCCGTGCTCTGGTTGCGTCTCTAAGTAGGAGAATGAGGATACCGATGCTGCTCTTCTGCTGCTGCTCGTTTCAGAATCGGATCTAAATTACTTTTCATATTTTTAAATATGGAACACCGTACTGGATTATTTTCTTTGTTTTGGAGCCGCTGGCTGCTGTTTTTAATATTTTAAAGTAATTATCTTGGGAATAAAATAAAAATAATGTAAAAAAAAGTAATGAGATTGGCTATTATATTAAATCCCTAATAGGTCTGGATCCCGCGTATGAAAAAAAAGTTGATTAATAGCAAGCTGAAAATTTGTTAATAGTTTAAGGGTGTCTAGTCGGACAAACTTTGATATATGGGAACACTGGAACAGGGGAAGTTTTAATTGTGGAACAGGTTAAAAATTTGGAACGGTCAGACCACGAAAACGGCACATGTATTTTGTCCGACAGAACAGACTTAAACTCTCCGAACAGAGATTACACTGTCATGCAAAAATCACAATTTTTGCTGCTATTTATCACAAAATGGGCGTTCTAATGAGTGGAACATGTAGAATATATCAAATGCCAGGAATTATGACAGGTGATAAATAGCAGTCTGATTTTTGCATGAGAGTTGAATCTCTGTTCGGAGAGTTTAAATCTGTTCTGTCGGACAAAATAAATGTGCCGTTTTCGTGGTCTGACCGTTCCAAATTTTCAACCTGTTCCACAATTAAAACTGCCCCTGTTCCAGTGTGCCCATATAGCAAAGTTTATCTGACTAGACACCCTTAAGCTATTAACAAATTTTCAGCTTGCTATTAATCAACTTTTTTTTCATACACGGGATCCAGACCTATAATAATTAATAAAAACATAAAAAAATTCACAAAATCAAATAAAATGATTACTTTGGGTAATACAAATATTGTACAAAATAATATTTTTAACTACCTAGGATTGTTTTTCAGAGTTATTGACCTGAGCTAATTTAGAACATAGATGAAACTAGTTTTTCTTTGGATCCTTCTCGTATTAAGGGTGTGGCGGGAAAGGGGCAAAAACTTTATAGGAATATATAGTGCCAAGGAAAAGAAAATACCTGTGTCATGGCATGTATTTCAGGATCCGGCAGATTACTAAGACTACGAATTATCTTTAGTCTAGCGTCTAGCTGGCAGGAACAACATGGCATACCAACCACTTTGTATTTACTTACTTACTCCGTGGCATTACAACGCTTCGTGGGTCTTAGCTGACTCGACAACATGCCTCCACTCTTCTCTGTATTGGAAAATACCTAACCAGTTCTCCACGCCCATAGCTTGAAACGGTTCAAAAGAACTCAACTTTTCTTGCCTCACCCAGAAACCAAAAATCGTAAGTGTTTGTAACGGTACATTCCATGTCAAATCACTAGGCAAAAAATTTTGGATCTCCGATTTGTCTGAAAATTTGTATATATAAATAAGATATTTAAGGTCAAAAAATCTTCTTCTTTTTTTCTCAAAATGTTATTTTATGCGATTTTACAATGATTTGGTGTTTATTTAAACAAATTTGCATTTTGTGTCGTAAAGTATCAATGAAAAACATAATATTTTAATAGAAAGGACTCAAAAATGTCATTATAACAAGTTATTTTGAATCAAAACAAGTTTTTGATCAAATTTTATAGTGTAAAAAACGTTAAAATACCGTTTTTTACATTTTCCTCCATTCCCAAAATACATCATCGATTTGGCTGAAAATTTGCCCACATATAGCCAACAGATAGGACTTTAGGTGGTTAGAAGGATTTGAATTATATTACAATATCAAAAAAGTTACATGCAGTAATATGACTCAAAAGTATTTATTAGTCCAGTCGGGATAGCATTTGACCTTGAATGCCGAGCTGCCCAAAATTTTATTTTTCTGATCTTTAGAGGAGTCAATAGTAGCCTAAATTTAAAATCACGAATGAATTCCTCCGTTAAGTTAGCCGCCATCTTGATTTTAAAGGAGAACCTGTTTTGCTCAATATCTCCGCCATTTTTAACTTTTCGACAAAAATGTTAGGAACAGAAATTATTCCAAATAAATCGTATTTACAATTATTACAATTTCTTTTTAACAATTTTTGTCGTGAGGTCGATATTTTCGAGTTAATTTTACTTACAGTAGACGCCTATATTTTTGACTATAATATTGCATGTAACTTATTTGGTATTGTAATATAATTCAAATCCTTTTCACCATTTAAAGTCCTATGTTTTGTCTGTCTATGGGCAAATTTTCACGTTTTCTACACTATAAAATTTGATCAAAAGCTTGTTTTGAATCAAAGTAACTTGTTATAATGCCATATAATGGCGTTTTTGAGTCCCTTCTATTAAAATATTATGTTTTCCATTGATAATTTACGATAGAAAATGCAAATTTGTATAAATAAACACCAAATCACTGTAAAATCGCATAAAATAACATTTTGAGAAAAAAAGAAGAAGAAGATTTTTTGACCTTAAATATCTTATTTTTACGTCCCGCAGAAGCTATATACCAATTTTCAGACAAATCGGAGGTCCAAAATTTTTTTTGCTCCAAAATTGAGTGATTTGAAATGGAATGACCCTAACACATTTTTGTCTCACGCTGAAGTTTATACGTTATTATATTTTACAGTCATAGGTACCTATATTCGATTTCCTGTGTTCAGTTTGTGATGTAAAAAAGAGTACATTGTTGTTTTGGCTCCACAAATCTTGGGAGTTAGATATATAAATGTGCTACGTTTATATATCTAACATATAATTAAGTATCAGAGAAGCGCAGGTGTAGGATTGTGCACTCAGTAGTATTTTTCTTGAGAACTGTAGAAATAAGTGAGTTTCGCCGACTTGCGAAATTATTTTTGATGGTTCCCTACTAAGTAGGTTGGGCTTAAATATATTTTGTTTTTCCCTATTGGTCGATAGTAAATGTAGGAAGCTTAGTTATTTTTTTATTAGTCAAGGATGAAAGAAGGAAGGATTAAACTTTTTTCTTATTGGTTGATTGGATGAGTAGGGTAGAATGAGAGAAATGGAGTGGGTTTTTGGAAGGAAGCGTTTTGGTTTTAAGAGATCAATTGAAGTTGTGAGATGAGGGAATTCAAGTTTTGGAAGTTGAAGTCAGAGGTTGAGTTGTAACCTCGGGCAGAGACCGCTTATAGCTGTTTCTGAAGAGTTGAGTTGAATGTTTAGTCTGAGTTTTTAAGCGGATGTTTGATTGAAAACTTAAGTAGGAATGTAGCCGATTTCGAAGTTTGTCACGTAAGAGATCTTTCTTTTTCCAATGCCGCGCGATTTTTTTGTTTCAGAGATCCCAATCCTGAGATTAACTGTCTGCCATCGGAACTACTCTTTTTCGAGGCCTCGACTTTGGCGCCCGCTACAATATTAGTGTACATGCATAAATGAAAAAAGATATATTTTTTGTATTTTTTAAGACCTAACTATTAATATGGAAAAAGATTTATGTTCATTTTTAATAAGGGTTCTGAGAAAAAAATCTTGAAAAAATGCTTATTTTTTTTTCTTCTAAGTGTACTAGTACCTTAAGTTTTAATTAGAATATTTTATACAAGCTAGAATATTCCACAGGGTGTTCCGAACGTTAAGGAAAAATCACAGTATAATTGTTACACCCGGTATACAATGACATTTACCTGCCCAGCAATATAATTATTACAGCGATATTGCTAAAGAATAAGGCTGTAACATACTAAAAAAATCACTCAAATCGGAAAACAGATTTAGGAAATTCCTAAGAAAAAAATGTACCATTTTTAAGGTGGTGCGTTAATTTTGCTGTGTGTATTAAGAATCAGTGTGTGCATCAGTGTATTAACTTTTCATAAAAAAACTTTATGAAGTGAAACTCATGGATCAAATTATTAATTCGGTTTTTAACAAAAACAAAACGTTTTATTTATTTTTTTATCATATAGGCTTATTCCTGGCCTGTTATTTTGCTGTAAAAGCTGCGGCATTGGCGCAGGCATACAGCACTATGAATTTTTAGCATAAAAATCTTCCTCGTGATGGTGAAGGAGATTGTAAAAACAGAGGGAATATTAAAAGGCCTATGAATCTTCTGAGCTAAAAGAATCCCGCCAAAATCTTGTAAAACGTACTTTTATTCGCCAGGTATTCATAAAGTCTTGAAGGATGGGGTAGTTTATAATCTTGGAGCGATATTTAATAGAAAATTATGTTTCTATTCGCTTTCAAAAGAAATTCGACAACTGTTGCATATTTCTATTGAAATACTCGACGGATTTTGTAAATTAAAGATTATTAGTAAAAAAATCAGTTTACTACTATAAAAAAGCATGTATAGCAAGACGGAGGAAGGTATGTCAGTAAAAACAATAAAAAAAATTCATTTATGAATCTGATATTGAGACTTTGCGAAATATCTCAACTGCCATCACCTTAGATCCGATATAACAGGTGTACTAGATACAGTTGCCATCATGTTATTGCAGAAAAACTTAATCTTAACCTTATTACAAAGTCATTTGCGTTTGAGTGGTGTGTAAGAACACCACTCAAACACAAATGACTATGTAACAGAATTAAGATTAATCATAGTGACCTAATATTACCTTTTGACCCACTTACGACTTGTGGGAGTCATATGTTGCCCTAGGGTCGTAGCCATAGGAATTTTATCCATCCTTTGGATTTTGCCATGTTAGCAACTATACAGGGTGTTTCATTGGGAAACGGAAATACTTTAATGGTGAATAGAGGTCACCGAGCCGGTTCTAGATATAGCACATTTTTTCCCTAGCGACTTTTATAACCGAGTTACAGGGTGTTTTATCGATTTTGCCCATTTCTTTCCTAAGCCATAACTTTAGAACCACCCTGTGTATTTTTGTGATATTTGGTACACATATGTCTCACTCAAAACCCAAATGACCGACATACTAACCATAAGAAAAATCCAGGTCCGGATTAACAAAAAATTATAAAGTAATTTTGACCTTAAAACAACACCCTGTATATTGAACTTTTGCAAATCTGTTTGCATATTTGAAAAGAGCACAAAAAAGTAAATTTAATGGTTTGCTTCAATTTTTCGGCCAGACAATTTTATGACTTTAATTTTGAAATTATATTGAATTTTTTAAGAACTTTGACATTAAAAAGCAGATATTATTAACTTTTAGTTATAAATTATTAAAGTTAATGAATAAATACTCATTTTAAGAATAATCAATAATTATTTACCACATTGGAACGACCCAATTACTAATGACAAGAAAAATCCAGGTCCTTATTAAGAAAAAAATACAAACTAATTGTGACCTTGAACCAACACCCTGTATATTGAAATTTTAAAAATTTGTCTGCGCATTTTAAAAGAGCATAAAAAACTGTGATTAAAGGCTTATTTTAATTTTTTCGCCGTTGATTTAATTACATCAATTTTGAAATTATATTGAAATTTTAAAGAACTCTGAGATTAAAAACCAGGTATTGTTAACTTTTAATAATAATTTAATGTTAATGAATGAATATTTATTTTAAAAATAATTAATAATTATTTACTACGCTGGCTTCATAGATTCTCTGGATTTGTAGCTAGATGCACATCATTAAAAATTAGAATTGCGAGAATTGGGATATTTTAATGATTTAGTAAAGAATTAAAAAAACTGCTATATCTAATAAAACAAAAATTCGTTACAATTCAACAATTTAACAAATTAAAAATATTTGAACTATAACAGTTGCTCAAAAGGTCCGCCATTTTGTTCGATGCATTTCCTTGCTCGTTTTAAAATATTTCGAATCGATTTTCTAAGTACATTGGGATTGTTCTTCATTTTTCTGGTAGCTTCTTGTGACCTTGACAGAATTAATCAATATGATTTTAAAATTGCCGTAATTAAATTATTTTCGCAAAAATTTGACATGTACCTTTTAACGCAGTTTTTATGGTCTATTAAAATTCACAAACAAATTTTCAAAATTTCAATATACAGGGTGTTGTTTCAAGGTCACAATTACTTTATATTTTTTCTTAATCCGGACCTGGATTTTTCTTGTCATTAGTAATTGGGTCGTTCCAATGTGGTAAATAAGTATTGATTATTTTTAAAATTAGTATTTATTTATTAACTTTAATAATTTATAACTAAAAGTTAATAATATCTGCTTTTTAATGTTAAAGTTCTTAAAACATTCAATATAATTTCAGAATGAAAGTCATAAAATTGTCTGGCCGAAAAATTGAAGCGAACCATTAAACTTACTTTTTTGTGTTCTTTTCAAATATGCAAACAGATGTTCTAATTTTCAATATACAGGGTGTTGTTTTAAGGTCACAATTACTTTATAATTTTTTGTTAATCCGGACCTGGATTTTTCTTATGGTTAGTACGTCGGTCGTTTGGGTTTTGAATGAGACATAATATGTGTACCAAATATCAAAAAAATATTCAGGGTGGTTTTAAAACTATGGCTTAGGAAAGAAATGGGCAAAATCGATAAAACACCCTGTAACTCGGTTATAAAAGTCGGTAGGACAAAAAATCTACTATACCTAGAACCGGCTCGGTGACCTCTATTCACAATTAAAGTATTTCCGTTTCCCAATGAAACACCCTGTATAAGACTTTTAGTCAGTTTTTGAAAGGCTTTGACCTTTGTATTTATTTGGTTGGCTCACCATGTTCTTGTATCACTGATGATGCTCTTGTTATAGAGCGAAAACGTTTTGTTTCTGTTTGTAGCCCTATAGGGGCTTTTTAAACTAATATACCTTTTACCAAGCCAAAATTTTTTATTAAATTTTACTTGTAATTAACGGTACACAGGCTACAGGAAATTTTTCCTAGTGGATAATTAAGATTAAGCAATAACCTTATGGCAACTGTACACGTAGCACGTAGCCAGGTGCACGTAGACAAGTTATATCAATAGTAGATTCGCTTACTTCCTCTTACATACTTGCTTACTCTGTGGCGTTACCACCCTGCATGGTTTGAGCAGACCTGGCAACATACCTCCATTCCTTTTTGTCGTGCACAATCTCCATAAAATGGACCGTAATAGTGTGACGTCTAAACGTCAAAAAGGTTTCCAAACAAAGTAAAAGTTTGACGTCTGTCAATTGATTATGTACGTGGTTTGTGTAATCATTTTTAATTTTATTTTGTTTTAAAAATCATCTGCACATTTTTTATAAAGACACAATCATTATCAGTTATTATCAGTCAGTTACTGTCACTTGCTGTTGCGTTTAGAAAATTTCAATTTCCGACTTATCATCGACTTATTTCGTATGATTTAAATGATGACGCACGGGTAAAGATTCCCGGACTCAACTGTATAATAAGGGAAAATGGGAAAATATCAGTCTTTCAACTATTTTCAACTGTATAAGAAACAAAAATAATGTAATAAAAATTCTAAATTCTGCATGAAATTCTAAAATAATTCTCGTAATAAACAGAGCTGCATAACAAATAACAATGTTATGACTCAGTAACTCGATTTTACTAAAATCTACAGAACAGTAATTTTCATTGTTGTATTTTGTGTTAAACGTTAAACCCAGATCTCCTCGAGCCCAGAATTTTGGGAAAGTGTATGAAAACCACTCCCAGCCCATATAAACTAAAACATTTAAGGAAACAACTGAGGGTTGCATAGCTTTATTTAGCGGTCGAAACACTTACGTCGACCCTTCGACAACTAAAAGGGCTATTGATGACAAATGGACAGCAACTATTCGATGAAAGCAAACCTCAACAAACTATGAACTGAGGACTGGTATCGATCGTGTTTATTGTATTCCAAAGCCAATGCGGAAAATACCTTTAGCCAGAAATTAACTGGACAAGATAATATTTGTGGAATGAAGAGTGTTATACAAAACCAAGTTAGTGTATTAACTACACAACTTTTCAGTTTATTAATAAAGATGTACTAATCCAGTATATTAAAAATAGTAACATTTTTTGGGTAATATATAGTTTTTGAACCAGCTATTTACGTTTATTATTTATTTTAACGTCTTTTTTATTTATTTAAATTAGGAAAATTCCTAATTTGTTTAGCCAGTTCGTCATCTATACGTCAACTATATAGAGAGGTTCAAGATTATGGAATAAACTCTTGTTCTCGAGAATGGGCCAATATGGAGAAAAATACCGAAACAGGTCAATGTTTATTTTTAAATTATGATCTTTTTGGCATGTATCATACTAGTGACGTGATCCATCTGGCGTGATGACGTAATCAATGATTTTTAAATGAGAATATGGGTCGTGTGCTAGCTTATTTGAAAGGTTAGTCAATTCTCTATTAAGTAATAAAAATATTAACATCCTTGTCTAGGCAAGGAGCCCGCTGTCAACGCTAATATTTAACATGATAATAGAAAGAATCATTAGGAATGGCAACTTAAATAAAAAATGAACACTTATTGTACAAGAGTCATTTCTGGTGGGATATGCAGATGATGTGGTAATTGTAGCGACGAGTGACAAGATACTGAAAGAGACAATAGAAAGAATAGTAAATTAAGCGTATAAGCTGGGTCTACAAATAAATCAAAAGAAAATCATGGTTATAAAAGTACGAAGAGAAGGGGAGCATGGGAAAAGTTTAAGGTAAGCACACAATTAGGAGAGTTTAAGTTTGAGAAAATAGACGAATTTGGAACAAGAATAACAAGGAATTTCTAGGAACAAGAATAACAAACAAGTGTAAAGCTAATCGATCTGCGGGAGTCATGAACTATTTACTAAGATCAAAGCAGCTGTCATGGAATAAGAAAGTCAGAATTTACAAGACTATAAGACCAAAAGCGATATACGGATGTGAGACATTGATATTCAATCAAACAACAAAAGAAACAGTAAGAAGATGGGAATGGAAAATACTTAAAAGAATATTAGGAGGAAAGAGAACATAGGAAGGATATATAAGAAGGACAAATGAAGAAGTTTATAATATTTACAAAGAACCACAAATAGATAGCGTAATAAAATCAAGAAGGTTGCAGTGGCTGGGCCTTATATAAAGAATGAACGATGACAGAGTGGTCAAGGAAATAGCATGGAGAGTACCAAATTATAAAAGAAAGAGAGGAAGACTACTAAAGAGATGGAGAGAGGCGGTAGTAGCAGACCTAACAGAGTGGAAAAAAGTTGACCAATAACAGGAAGCTATGGAAAAGAACAACAAAGCTCTGGGCCTAAAGGGCCTGTAAAAAAGCTTCTTCTTCCTTTTCTTCGTCTAGCCATTCACGTCCACATCTGAACATAAGCCTCTTCAAGTCTTCCTTTCCATTGTTTTTTGTTGTACGCTACTTGTAGCCAATTTTTCCCTGCAGTTCGTTTCAGATCATCTGTCCATCTCATAGGTCTACCTCTGAGTCTTTTGTGTTGGTATGGTCTCCAGGTTAGAATTGTTCTGTGCCATTTGTTTAGATCGCTCCTAGCTATGTCAAGCGTATTCCCATTTCAATTTTAATGATTTTTGTACCACATCGGTGACTTTGGTTTTCTGTCTTATCCATGTGTTTGTTTTCCTGTCCTTAAGTGATATGCCAAGCATTGCTCCTTCCATCGCGTGTTGAGTGACTCTGAGTATCTTCAAATTCTTTTTTGTGATTGTCCATGTTTGTTCCCCATATGTTAATATCGGAATAATGCATGCATCAAAAACTTTAGTTTGTAGTTGAATTTGCTGATTTCAGAGTATATAATTCAGTTTGCCGAATGCTGCCCATGCTAACTTTCTTCTTCTTAAGCAAAAATCATTACTTTTCCGTAGAAAATACAAAATAAAATGAAAGTATCGATCAACAAAATACTTGGGCGATAAGGTAGAACATAAAAATGAATGAGCTTAAGATATATCTCACATTATTAATTACTGGAATGACATTTACTTTAACTCCATGGATCTGACTAACTAATTATTCTCGGATATTTCATACATACATCAAAAACAATAAAATTGTTTGCATGCAGTTCGCAATGAGTCGGAAGACTCTTGCTTTAACTGATTTTGGCTCGCTGGTTACCGAAATTATTTGGACGATGAATTCAATTTAATTTTTTTGCCAATCATAACAAGACAATGTTATTCTGGTATTAAATCATGGACTCATCTGAATTTATAAATGCTTCAGGTGGGATTTATCAGTAAATTTCGAAATTAACAACGGAGGTACACGAAAAATTTGAAAAATCAATTAGGCGCGTAAATTCATATAGAAAAATTATGAGGTTATTAAATTTAGTTATTTGACAACAATATATATTTTTTCTACAACCACTATTCAAAGTGCACTTTTATGCACGGTTTTATGTTAGCAAACTTGATATTTTCTCACAGTATAAGATATTTGACATTAGTGTGCAGAAAAGTGACGTTTCTGTGCCGCAAAGTGACGTTTCTGTGCCGCAAAGTTCTTTTCTGCACAGTTGACTACCTCATTCTGAGTAACGTTATATTCTGTTTACATCCGTGGACTACCGCATTCTGACTAACGTTATATTCTCTTTACATCCGTGGTTAAACTTTAGACTAATATATAACCTATAAGACAATTATTATATTTAACTATAGCATAGAAACTAAATTATGGATGTTACAACTCTTTTATTTTACAATTTTATTCTTATTAAACATTTTATAATTATCAAATAACCAATAAGGATATAGCAACCTGTGCAAGAGACGTCGAATGAAGTAGGTTTTGTGTAAATCCGTGACTGCATAAATATAATGTCAATAATGTGTAATAATTGTTTAAATTTAAACAAATTAAGGCAGTGCATTAATTTTTTAACTGATTTCTGTGCAATTTATTTAGGTATAAGGAATTTAAATTGATTAGTAGGTATTAATTAAATACAGTTTAAAATTTATCACAAGGTACCTATTATAATTAATCGTCGTTTGGAAATTTTGATTTTTATTTTTAGGAAAAACTGTGCTTGTAGAAAACGTATAGTGTGAAACACGTGCAGAAAGGTAATTTCTCACTCGTTTGAATTGCGGCACTCGCTTGCGCTCGTACCGCAACTTTTCAAACTCGTGAGAAATTAGTACCTTTCTGCACTTGTTGCACAATATACTATTTCTTCAAGTGTCCTGTCTATTACAAACGTTGGCTACTAACATGGCAAGTCTGATCTTGCTTACGGCACTTCTGAATAGTTCGACTGATGTGAGTCCGAACCACTTCCGCAGATTTTGGAGCCATGAGTGTCTTCTTCTGCCTGGCCTTCGCTTACTGTCTATTTTCCCTTGGATAATCAATTGCAGTAGACGGTACTTGTCTCAATATGTGGCCTAGATATTCAAGTTTTCTTTGTTTAATTGTGCTAATGATTTCTTTCTTTGATTGATTAATTAAGTGAATATAAAAATTATAAGGAGTTTTTTGTGACGTTCGTGATTGAGATAGTGCACCAAAATTTTGGAATAAGTAGGTCATGACGTAAATAAGCAAAATCTCCAGGGGCGGAAACCAGAGTTGGAGATGAGGATAGTTTTAAGGGGTCAAAATCGCAGTTTGAATTATTTTTTTTGTGACGCAGCACAACATTTGTCCCCCACGCAACGATCCGCCTCTGGAGAGTTTATTTAGTTTTGTCATGATCTACTTATTCCCAAATTTTGGTGCACTATCTCGATCACGAACGACAAAAAAAACCCTTATATTTTTTAACTTACCCCTGCATACCACCCCTTTCTACTCAAAGCAGCGTTCCGCCCCTGGATATTTTACTTAGTAACGTCATGACCTACTTATTCCCAAATTTTGGTGCACTATCTCCATCGTGAGCGTGACAAAATAAACAATAAAAACCGCGAATTTTACCCCTTATAACTACCCTAATCCCCCACTCTGGTTTCCGTCTCTGGGGATTTTACTTAGTTGTGTCATGTTCTACTTATTTCCAATTTTTGGTGCTCAATGTCCAACACGAACGTCGCAAAAAATCTCTTATAATTTTTATATTCACGCCTGCCCCCACCCCTTTGTCAGCTACGCGGCGTTCCGCCATTGGAGATTTTATTTAGTTATGTCATGACCTACTTATTCCTAAATTTTGGTGCACTATTTCGATCATGAGCGTCACAAATAAAATAATAAAAATTGCGACTTTGGTCCCTTATAACTACCCTCGTTCCCCACTATGGTTTCCACCCGTTGTGGAAAATCATGTACACAACTAATTCAACATATCACCGTATAGTTTTCCATATTACTTATCACAAAATCCGCTTCCAGCTCTTAGACTAATGTAGTAGGATTTTAAAAATGTAGCATTTAACTAGACGTAGTTTTAGGGGAGAGACAAATCCTTGCTTATGAGTAGCTTTTTCACATTGTTAAATACTGCTCTAGCTAGTTCTATTCCAGCCTCTATGGCCTATTACCATTTTGCGTTTACGTTGGTGCTAAGGTATACATAAAATTCTACATGGTTAACTCGTATATTGTTTATCCGTAACAAGTAACGAAATATAAGTATGAGGCGGTTAAAAGCCTTTGAGATGTGAGTTTTTCGAAGGATGCTGAAGATCTCTTGGACAGAGCACATGACCAAAAATGAAGTGCTGATAAGGATAAAGACGGAGAGAGAACTCCTCAATATTGTAAAAACAGAAAACACCAGTTCTTTAGGATATATTAACGGAAGAGGAAAATATTGGAAGGAAAAGTGGAAGGAAGAATAGGTTCAGGAAGAATAAAACGCTCGATTTCGAAGAATATAAGAGACTGAAAAGGCATGAACATCTCTAGTCAATATTAAAAGCAGATTAAGAACAGAGAAAAATATTATCGCCAACCTTCGGTAATGGAGAAGGTAAAAAAAGTTTATTTTAAAATAAAAATAATCCTACCAGGATATATCCTAAATTTTCAGAATAGAACGTAAAATATTTTTAAATGCAATGTTTGAGGTTGTTTTAAAATTTGTTTCTATTAATGGTAGGGGAGCAAAGTATGCTAAATGTGCAGTCGCTCGAGCGCTTTGGAGACCTATTGGGTTGTAAAGAGTAGGTCCTAAAACCAAAAAAGTTAAGTAACATTTTCCATTTTAGTGGGCGCTTGCCATTTTTTAATTTAATTAATAACGCCATCTATGCATAATTCGAAAAAATGTTTCGAATAAAAGTTATTTATTTTTTCGTAAGGAATCCAAATCTGCTCTAAAAAATGGGGGCTCCTATTTAAGATTTTAAAGTAACCCCCACCCCACCTCTGTGGGGGGTCGTGTTTGGTGCCGTTCGATATATTTTTAAAAAATATTAAGTAAGTGTATTTTACAGTTTTTCGATCTGATGTTCATTTCGCGAAATATCGCGGGATTCGTATTTAAAATAGTGAATTTACCCCCACCCCTCTCCGTGGGAAGTCGTGTTTGGTATCATTCGATAGATTTTTAAAAAATATTGAGCACATATTTTTTAGTTTTTCGATCTGTCATTCATTTCGCGAAATATTCGCTTTTTTTTGTGAAATTTTGGGACTCACCCATTGCCTTACGCCCGGCTCAAATCGTCAGATTTTTGAAATATACACTCTTTTGCATGTACTTAACTTACCTTATTTTAATCTGACAATTTCGAGTTTTTTTAAGGATAGATTTTTTTTCGGGCCCACCTTAACGAACTCCCCTGTGTTAAGAGCCAGTATTTGGTAGAGGTACATCTGCAGGGTACCAGGTTTCTCCCCACATGATAATCTGACGCGCTCGAGTAACTGCAAAAATCCCCGCTTGGCCTCCCCTACCATAATTATGCAAACATATACATATATTGCAATCACCATTCACTCTTTCACAACTTCTATATAGATAGGATATAGTTCCAAAAATAGTGTATTTATTTTAAAATGTTAAAAGAGAAAAACAGAATATTTCCACCATTTACATCCATTACCTAATACACACAATGTTACATTCAATAGATCTGTAGGTCAGGTATGGATAATAAGCCAAAATGAACTAAATTCGTTGAAAAATACGCAGAAGTACTCAAATAATGGATATTAAATGTATAATTGATGGATTCGACCGTTACTTGATGGAAGTTCATTTTAGCTCACAATAAAACACTGAAAAACGTTTGTTTTCTATACTTCCACAAAATTTATTACAACTATGTTATTACTATAGCTGTTTCGGCAAAGTGCCTTTCTCAAGTGATATATTTTACAATGTGTTTGCCTTTTTAAGTCTTTAACTGAAGAGGTTGTGGAGTGGGGAGTGGGGAGCTGTTTGTCTCGAGTTGGTCATTCAGAATTATATCTGTATTTTTCAATTTATTAATTTCCATTAATTCTAAAAGTGATAGCTTAAGGCCTTTATTTTGAATATGTAGAATTTGAAACTCTTCATTGAAAGAATGATTATGATCTCTAGAAGGTGAAGTGCGTATGTAGAAGTGTCTGTTTTTCTATTGTTGAAAGCCCTTTTGTGTTCTGCTATCCGTTTGTCAAAAGTTCTGCCAGTTTGACCGATGTAAGTTTTCGGACAGTCACCACAAGTTAGTTTGTACACGCCACTCTGTAGTTGCTTTCTCTTTCGGCTTTTATTGTTTTTAATATGTTTGCTTAAGTTGTTGTTAGTTCTGAAAGCTGGTGTTATTCCTTTCTTTTTTATGTATCTGGCTATTTTTGTTGTTATTTTGCCAGTATATGTGAGAGAGCAGAAGGTACTGTGTTCTTTCTGTGGTGGTGGATACACTAAATTCGTATCCACCACCACAGAAAGAACCCAGTACCTTCAGAATTAAATAAATCGGTTACATTCTTCTTTTTGTGTCAATTAATTTATTAAAAAATATATTTTGTAGCCACCCTGTATAAATAATTAGATTACTGTTTATACTACTAAATGGAGAATTGAATTGCCTTTCAAATGAACTGTCACACAACCCCTACTCTCATTTAAAAAAATCATCGATAACGTGATCACTCCCAGCTGGACGTATGTCGCAATAATTCTCGTTTAATAAATAGGGGTTTTTTAGTTTTTGTTTTTCTGACACTATCCCGTATAAATATAAAGTGTCATATTTTCTTATACTTTTTCTATTTCTATGCCATCCGTCCTATGGCTCTATAGCTGATTCTAGCCCTGGGTCCGGATTACGAACACTCGTTACGAATGGTATCCGCCATGTTTTCCCATAAGGCGCTACGGTAAAACATGGCGGATACGATGCGTATCGAGTGTACGTAATCCGGGCCCTGATCTCCCTCAATAAACGTCTTCAATCGTAACCGTTTTAGCCAATCTCGTCTACGATCGACTGGCAAGGAAATTTTTTGCGTCGTCATCCATATCATTCTTCCCTCGCTGTCTCAATCTTCCAATATTTCTTTTCCCCTGATCTCTTGAATTCAACAGTTTATTTTCCTCATTTTGAGGGCCTAGTGTTTATCTCAGTCCTTTGCGCACTCTCGGCCGGATTATGGTCTTGTAGGTTCGTATCGGGCCAGCGTGGCTCAGGCCGTAGTATGCTTGACTCGAGTGCTGGTAGGCCGGGGTTCAAATCCCACCGCCGCACAGTGGTCCAAAACCCCGAAAAGATGGCCAAAATATGAAAGCGTTTTTTGATTTGCATGAAATTGGGCATCCAGGGGTTTTTGAGCTCGCTAATTACGAATCCGAAGTCTAAATTGCAAAAAACAAAATGGAGGATGTAAGATGGCGGGTTTATGTATTTTAAATATATGTAATACCGTCGAAATTTGATATTTGGGGGTTTTTGAGGTTGCTAAGTACGAATCCGAAATCGAAATTTCAAAAAACAAAATGGCGGATCCAATCCGCCAATTTTTTATTCCAACGTTAAATTCGATTTTTAATCATATAAAAGTCACAACTAATTTTTACTTTATTTTCCAACAATACTGTACCTGACCCTTTTATCTACGATTTTACCCTACAATCCTGAAATAACTAAAGATCTACAGTTATAACAACTACCTGCATGCTGCGGCATGATCTGTTTATTCTGCGTTGTTAATGATTCATATTGAAACTCATAGCTCAGAGCGCCTGAACAAAAAATTCTCGCAAAACCAAAGGGGCAAATAGTGGCAGCTAATTTTTTTTTAATCTTAAAGAGAGAAATATAAGCTACAAGAAGATTGTAGTAACATCTTGGAATTCGATGGAATATATAACTATTTGGCTAGCTGAAAATTTAATTTTTTGAAAATTTATACTTTCTTATTACTCAACTTCAACTTAAAATCTACTAAATGTAACACATATACAAATATTTTTATATTATCGGCTTTTATTAAGGATGGCTCCACGAATATCCTCCATTTTGCTGAATTGAATTTGCGCACTTCGTTTTCGAGATACACGCACAAGACTGTGCGTATAAAATATTCGTTATTCTTAACTGCGCTTCTGTTCCGTACGAAGGTCAACTTTGAACTGAACTGGAAAATCAGATATATGAGATATAGCTCTAGGGTTGCCAACACTGAATAGGGAATTTAATTCTCTTTTAGAAAATGTAATAATATTCTCGAAACGTTGAATTTTTTTTTTTTTACTTTTGGCCAGCTTTTCGGGATTTTGGACCACTGTGCGCCGGTAAGAACAACTATACGTTATTAAAAATGACTATAGGCCCCAGGTCGACTCAGCCTGAATAAAATGAGTACCTTGGGTAAAACCAGGGGTAATAATAATAGGCGGTTGAAGCGTAGCACCGGCCCTGTTACCTTCCTTGTATACCGTAAGCCCTAGATATAGAAGACTACCCTGCTATAATCCCAAAGCCGCCTCAGCGGTATAAAACGGGAGACTATTATTATTAGGTTCGTATCTTAGTCCTTTGATGTACGCCTCGTGATTTAGATATCTGGTTCATAGTAAAGTACGCCATATTGGCTAGTTCTTCTGCTAAGCTATGCATCGTCAATGTTGTCCCTTGTGATGTTGACTCAGAGTTGCCAACCTCAGCACAGAGCAAAACTGTAGATATACTTGAAAAAACTGTAGAGAACTGTAAATTTCAAATTAAAAACCAGTAAATCTACATCTCTATCTTCTATGATACTTGACAGCCCAAAAAAGAAGAAGAAATGACAGATAACAGGTTATTTTGTTATACATATGTCAAAATAAAGGTAGCGAAAACTTGAAAACAACAAAAACTATTTGTTTTATTTAAAAAATATAATACTAATACATAGTTTATAGAAACATAACTGAAACACAACATAACTGAAACTTCTAAAAAAGATAATTAAAAAAAACTTTATTCTAGATCAAAATATATCTTCTCTAGGAGAAAACATGAGTAACAAGTTTTATTTAACTAATACAGTTCTATACGGATCTACGAAAAAAGGTCGCCAACAATTGGTCGAGCGAAAAAATGTCGCGCACATTTGAGAGCGTATCAAAAGGTCGCCGGCGAAAAAACAGCGCCGACGAAATAAGGTTGCGTGCAATTGATCGCGCGAAAAAAGATCGCGTCAGAAAATATGTTTTCATTTGCATACTTTAACTTTCCTTCACACTTAATCCAGGCTTAGGTCAGATTTAGATGATGCAATAGAACTAAAGGATTGCTGTTAAATAATGACCCAAACAGTTAAATATTTTCTTATTCGTCATTTTAACCTATTGGTAAAAAATATTTCGTCAACCCAATATTGACTTCTAAATGACTTTAGTTTTATTTTCCACTTTAAATAATAGGAAAATAATTGGAAATAAATAATCCTATTTGAAATTGATCATGTAAAATGTTCGACCAATTTAATGGTCGAATTAAGGTAATTTTAACTGTAAATGTTGTAGGGAAAGTACCTAGAGGTATTATTTCACGACTTGGCAGTGTCGCAAAATTTACCCTTGGTTATTTAAGAGTAAGTTTTAATATAAGCTTAATATATTTTACAGGGTATATACTACATATAGATAGGGTAGGTTAAGGGCTACCATCTTTATTAAAATAAAATTTCCCAAATAAAATAATGATATTGTGGTTAAAAATTATATAACAGGCACAATTTCATTAATACATTGTCACTGGTGAGTACTTATTGAAGATATCATAGTTAAAGAATACATTTATATTAATAACAGATTTGCATACTTTAACTTTCCTTCACACTTTATCCAGGCTTAGGACTGGCAGTTAGTAACTGGCGTGTTTAAAAGTTTTTTTAATTTTAATTTTTTTATTTTTTTCTAATTTTTATTTTTTTTTTTTTATTTTTATTTTTTTGTGTTTTTTTAATTTTTATTTTTTTTTTTGTTTTTTTTTAAATTTTTTTTTAATTGTTTTTTAGTTTTTTATACTTGCAGTTGAAAATTTTGGGCAATTCCTCTTAAATATTCTAGATTTGGCCGGTTCCCGTATTGCAAACAAATCGTTTTTATTCGCCGCGCTGTATCTTTATAAATTTTTTTTTGAGGTTGTTGGTTTCCAGCTATGTATTGCTCCACTTTTAATCGATTTAAACTCTCTTCTTTCTTTAGCCCCGTAATAAACTTCCATAGATTTGGGTGTGCTGCATTTAATATCGAGGAGAAGCTGTTGTGCCAACCTTCGACAGCATTATTAGTACGCGGTAGATCTTCCTCTATAAATTCGAAGCAATTCCAAAGATTCCTTGGAAACATTGGCGGTCTTCTTTGTTGTCGTCGATCCAATCTGCCTATCCATACATCCTCAAAGTAGTTTATTAAAGGTGTTAGTAAATTTTCATTTTGAGTGTAAAACTCGCTGTCCAGTAGCTCTCCGAATGTTGCAACAACATCTACTTCAGGTACGAAGGCTAGGGCTGCCAATTGTCGCAGATGTAGAGCAAAATTCGCGTCTTCTGTATAAACTTGTTGCAGTCCTGTACCTTGCATGTTTCTCCACAAACATTGTGTGAAATGAAAGAAACATCCACGGATTCTGACTTCAGGAAACTCTTGTTGTAAAGCATTAATTGCTGCTTTTTCATAATCCACCATTATTGTTGTAGGACGTAAACCTGGTCGTAACGTTTTTAATTCATGGAAGAGTCGAGTGTATGTTGCCTGAGTTTTATTAGGAAGTAGAGCAAAAACAGTTGGAATAACGTTGCTATACTGTACGCCATGTATTGTATACAGCTGACCAAACAATAGAGGAGTACATGTGAATGTTCCATCGGCATACCAGTGTTCACAGCTCGCCATCAAAGTTAAATTTCTTTCAGTGGAAAATATTAAAATTCTCTGTTCGTTTGGACCACTGTCAAATAAAAGAAACGGTTCGCCGTTATTGTTTCTGGTGTATTCTTCCGGAATAATAAGCTCTGTTAAGCTTCTTGGATTTGCCGGAATAGCTTCCACTCTTTGGCGTGTGTTCTGAATAGTTCGCTTTAGGGATGAAATAGAAGGTAGCTGCCCAGTTGCACCCACAGACACTTCTTGTGAAACGGTAGCTATGATTCCTTGTGTTGTTAGTTCAACTTGATGAGCCAGTTCTTTTATTCTGTTACAAGCCTTTTTTGCTTCTAATATTGACGCATCGGCAACGTGGTTGTGACTTGTACTTTTCACTACTTCATCTCCCACTGTGTGAACTCTCCCGGTACATTTATGCTTATTGTACTGAGCGCACTTCCAAATTGTCTTTTGATCAATCGTTTTTTCCTTTCTATGGATATATCCATTATACACCAACATATTGGCACCTTTTTGACTCTTTACGTAAGTTAAGACCATCTTGACAAATCGACAAGCTAATGAATAATGAGATATACGATATTTTTCCCATCTTCTTATACATCCAAAATACATTAAAAAGTAATAAAAGTACGTTTCACGAATATGGAATAATAATTACCACATTAGTGAATAACGCACAATTAGACAAAGAACTTTTGTACAATATTTATTTTAGCATTTCCAATAATGTCTTATCGTAATGACTTCATGGAATTCCTAATAAATACCTACACAATAAGGTGCCCTTATCTAAACTACTTATTCTTCACTAATCTGCATAACGACTTTCTACTAAGAACCAATTATGCTAATTACCGGTCTCTGAAAATACCAAAAATAGGTAAACTGGTACCTGGTATTCGTTTGTATGTAATATATACTGTAAATAGAACTATTATTACTGTACATTTTTAACGATATCCGATTAGGAAGAGCAAACACTTTTAAACACGCCAGTTTTTTGCTGACAGTCCTAAGCCTGTAAAAAGTGTGAAGGAAAGTACCTTTCTGAATTTAGATCCATATATTAAAATTATTCACGTAGAACAAAAAAAATACTTTCTTCATGTTAAAAATTGTTCAATTTTCAAGTATATTCACTTGAATAACCTGAAAATACCATATGAAATAATTTCCCATTCTCCTATATTTCCCATCTTCCTACACATCCAAAATACATTAAAAAGTATTTAGATATACGTTATTTTTCCCATCTTCTTATACATCCAAAATACATTAAAAAGTAATTAGATGGAATTCCAAGACTAATCGGCTCATAATGCATAAAGTTAAAGTATGCAAATAGAATTTCTTTAGAACCTTTTTGAAAACCAATTGAATGGTTTTAATAATGTAAAACATGACGCGATCTTTTTTCGCGCGATCAATTGCACGCGACCTTATTTCGTCGGCGCTGTTTTTTCGCCAGCGACCTTTTGATACGCGCTCAAATGTGCGCGACATTTTTTCGCTCGACCAATTGTTGGCGACCTTTTTTCGCGACACCGTTCTATACAAATATAAAGCCGCGTACAAACCAAGTTCGCGAGCTGTTCGCGAACCGTTAGCGATCTGTTCGCGAACAGCTGTGTGGACGACAGTTGTTCGTAATGGGTTCGCGAACAGTTCGCTGTTCGCTCAAAGTTCGCTTGGATAGCGGTAACATCAAAGGGTTTGTTCGCGAACAACCAGTTAGTAAACAAAACGGGGTTTGGACGTATTGAAGTTCGCTTAAACGAAAAAGGGGTTATGTTCGTATTTACTTTAGTTTGAGGTTAAAATATTTCAACGTGGCTTGCTGCTTGTTTATTGTTGTTTACTACTATATACCTCGTCCAATTTACTTACCGTTGCACGTCATCCGCGCCATAGCCTGTGACACGATACCAACACGAAATATTTAGGCGGTGGGTGTGTTCTTTTTTAGAATCAAAATGATTCTAAAGGGGAACACACCTACCGCCTAGATATTTCGTGTTAGTATCGTGTCACAGGCTATGGCGCGGATGACGTGCAACGGTAAGTAAATTGGACGAGGTATAGTTAATTAATAAGTTAATATAATTAATTTTAACAATTAATACAGTTAATTAATAGTAAATAGTTAATTAATGGTAAGTAGTATAATAAATAATGTAGTTAATTAAGTCATAATTAATTATTGTTTATCGAAAATGGAATGTTCCGAAGACGAAATTATTACATTAATAGAGGAATACCGTAAACATTCCAATTTAGGGACCCCAGAAATGCAGAATACAAAAAGAAAATAATTATAGTATCCATATAACAGCTTTTTTTTTAAAGGGGTGACGACAGCAAAGCAATGCAACCAATGCGAACCGCAGCGTAATGTTCTATAGAACTGTTCGCGAACCACTCTAATTTTTGGTCTAGACGTCTTGTTCGGTTACAGTTAGCGAGCAGCTCGCAATAGTTCGCGAACAGATCGCGAGCGGTTTGCGAACCGCAAATTTGGTTTGTACGCGCCTTAAAAAAGCAACTGTAAGTTCTAAATAAAAAAAATACTTATACATTTTCTACAAATTTCATTTTGTTAAAGTCGTTTTTTTGTACAGACTACCTACTTGACAAATAAAATAGATGACGCCAGCATCTTAAATAAAAAACTGTAGATTTTGATGCCTAAAACTAGAAACTGAGAGAATTTACAGAAAACTGTAGATCTACAGTTAAAACTATAGTGTTGGCTACATTTTGACTCCTTAATAGATTAAACTATCTATCGACTGAGCTAATAAACCCGTGGCGGCTCGTGACCTCAGTATGCGGGTAGGCTACACATATACTTCGGGTAGGCGACAAAAAATATCCTACAGTTTGTAATACATTTTGAGCCGTCTTGCAATACTAAATGTAATCTATGAGCGCAACAATGTGTAAAAATTGCTTTTGGAGCATCTACTTTAATTTTTGATTGTAATCCGTTTAAAGAGCCAGCCATTACACTTGCACCATCGTAAAATTGAGCAATTAATTTATTTTTGTAATCATATGGCTCAAGCACGTTTGAAATTAAACTATATAGAGCGTCTGCAGATCTATTATCGCTAACATCAAAAAACCCTAAAAATCTTTCTGTTACCTGACCAACTTTGTTAACAAAACGGATTGTTAAAGTACACTGTGATTTTTCGGTTATATCAGTAGTATCGTCAGCTAGTATAGAAAAAAATTGACTTTCATTAATTTGTGTTGAAATTTCATTTTTTACGTAATCGGCAAGACAATCTATTAAATCATTTTGTATTGTTTTTGACAAACCCGTGAACACCCCTTCTATTTTTTAACATGATCCTGGATTTCCTGATCGCGTTTACTACTAAATTAAAAATTTCTTTAAAATTACCCATGTTTGAAGAATTATGGCTCTTATCACGACCGCGAAATGTAAGTTCTGGTTTTGCTAAAAGAATTGTAACATCAATTTTTTCAACTTCTTCAATCTTTTTCAACTTCTTCATTATATATCTTATTAGATAGAGAAATATGTCCAGCGAAAGCACTGTCAGTAGTTTGTTTATTTTTTTCTAACCGTTTTAAATCTAAGCAATTGTTTAAATGTTCTTTCGAAGATTCATGTTTTTTTACACTAGCTGATAAATTTTTCAAATCTGAATATCCCTGACTCACCCAAACATTTTGCTTCAAATTTGAGAGCAACAGACAAGGCCAACAGAAAAGTGAATTTTTAAAATAACTTCCGCTTAGCCATTTATGATTTTCGTATGGGCCATTCCACGAACATACGCCTGTTTTGGATTACTTCGATAACGAATATTTTACTGTGCAACATAAGAAGTAAGAAAGTGAATGGCGCTAATAATTATTCCAATAAACAACAATGTAATTTGCAATTTACTTTCGTTCTTCTTATTTTGCACAGTAAAATATTCGTTGTCGAAGTAATCCAAAACAGGCGTATGTTCGTGGAATAGGGCCATATTGTTTTAAACGATCTCGAAAATGGTTTATTGTCTTTTGTCTTATCTGTGGATAAAATTGTTAAATTTTGTAAAGGCCGGCCCATTGAAATAATTACTAGTCTTTCTTGATTTTGGCCCCTTGAAAAAGGTGTCTCTATCAAACTGCATATTACATCGTTTAAAATATTCATATTCGATTACTAAAGTTTTTCCACCAATAAAACTAACACACCTACGTTTCAACAACGTCAAATATTACTTATTTTATTTATGTATCAAATAATAATTTACTATTCGAATAAATTGATAAGTTAACAATTAACCTCGCTTTAAATTTTTAATTATCTATATAATCTAATAACACATTATTCAGTTTTCATAAACAAATTTAAATTGTCCTACCTAGTTTTATTCAATACTTAACCTACTAATAACAGCCAAAATCAAAAAACAATTATTTTCACAGTTTCACAAGACACAAGAGAAGCAACTGATAAAATTTTGTAGGTCCGGCTATAAGACTCTGTGCCTATCCGCCCGTTCAAAATCCGCCGGCCTGCAGCAGGCCTGCTCGCGTAAACAGAGAGAGATCGCACGTCAATTCGGTATTGGCGTCGTTCTATTTCAGGCTACGTTCCCGAGTGCCTGACCAAGGAGAATATAGAATCTATACAGTACTACTGATACTACAAGGAGCGTACAATAATTATAACTACGGAGAAAATTTTTTGGATATTTTGAAAAATAATTTGGATAATTTTTGCTATTTTATTGTAGATATTGTGTCAAAATTTATAAATTACAATTGTGAAATAAGTAATTTATATTAATAATTTATATTATTGTACTACATTTGAAGAGGGTAGGCGGCGCCTACCTTGCCTACCCCGACGGGCCGCCCCTGGTCGACATGTGTTTAAAGTTACATGTTCGTTAAATACTACTAATGTATTCCCATTGTTATCATTCATCCCATGTTATCAAGTGCCACAGAAAATTTTATTATGATGGATTTCCTAGTTGCTCTTATTTTTGAAAGTATATATATTATTTATTTTTACGAAACCACTTTAATATTAAAAGACTAATTTTTGGTACATTACTTATTGCGGATTCTCCATGTATCCCTATTGTCTGCCTTTTTAGGTGAAAACGATGTTGTTCCATCCAAAAAAGGCATGTGTCTTAACGAACTCGTGCCTCGACTTAAAATGGGCTATGAACAATTTAAAATCCGAAGCCGAAGCAGCGAATTAGTAGGACAATTTCAACTTAATCAGAACATGGAAGTGTAAAAATAAATTGTGTGCAGGAAGCATTATAAATTAATGGCTGCGTCTTTTCAGATTACGTTTCGTATAAAGTAAATTCTTGATATTTAGATCGGTATGTTGGTGTGAACTTTGGTTTTAACTAGCGAATTTTAAAAATATCGTGCTTTTAGCTCTTTTTCTTCTTCTTGCTTGACTAGCTTTACATATCGGGGTGAGTTTTTTCGTCGCATCCACTATACCCCTCCATCCAGGCGCGGACCTAGAAATTCATAATAGGAGGGGGCAGACTTACCTCAAATACAGTGATGCCATAGCTACCGATTTTTAGGTACATCTACCGAATACCTATGAAATCTACCGATCTACCGAACAGAGTATAGTCAATCTTCAAGAATTCTTGAATTGTTTTTACTAGCTTGTGACACAATGTGCGAACGAGCAAATACGGATTTACCGATATCAATTTTATGACCAGTCCTTTGTCCTTTTATATTATGATTTTGGGAGTAAAATGTATCTACCTGAATCTGAATATTGAATACTGAAGGATTTTGGCTTATTTTAATATATAAGATAATTCCAAACTAAAAATAGTATTTATATAAAAATCTTAAAACAGGAGAAATTTATTTTCTACCTTTTTAACTTATAGTATTTCGACATAACTAAAGAACATTAAAAATGTTTCTCGTTCTCAATTGCTAATATCAGACATTGTTTTGTTTTTAAACGATTATAAAGTGTAAAAAATCATATTTTTGCCTCTAAAACATTCCTTGTAGATTTTAAAGAAAAATGTTTCAAATAAATATTAAAAATCTTATAGTAGGGGAGCGAAGTATGCTAAATGTGCAGTCACTCGAGCGCTTTGGGGACCTATTGGGTTGTGAAGAGTAGGTCCTAAAACCAAAAAAAGTTAAGTATAGTTTTCCATTTTAGTGGGGACTTTCCATTTTTAATTTAATTTTCCATTTCCAACAATGGTTTCTTCCGATTATAGCGCCATCTATCCATAATTTGAAAAAAATTTTCGAATAAAAGTTGCTTATTTTTACGTAAAGAATCCAAATCTGGAATAAAAATTTGGGGCTCCTATTTAAGATTTTAAAGTAGCCCTCCACCCCACCTTTGTGGGGGGTCGTGTTTGGTGCCGTTCGATAGATTTATCAAAAATATTGATTAAGTGTATTCTGCACTTTTTCGATCTAATGTTTATTTTGCGAAATATCGCGGGATTTTTATTTAAAATTTTTAATTTACCACCCACCCCTCTCCATGGGGGTCATGTTTGGTATCATTCGATAGATTTTTGAAAAATATTGAACACGTTTTTTTTTAGTTTTTCGATCCAACGTTCATTTCGCGAATTATTCGCTTTTTTTGTGAAACTTTTTAACTCATCCATTTCGTTACGCCCCGCTCAAATCGTCAGATTTTTGAAATATACACTGTTTGCCTGTCCTTAATTCACCTTATCTTAATCTGACAATTTCTAGTATTTTAAGGATAGATTTTTTTTCGGGCCCCCTTAACGAACTCCCCTGTGTTAAGAGCCAAAATATGGTAGAGGTACATCTGCAGGGCACCAGGTTTCTCCCGATATGATAATCTGATGCGCTCCAGTAAAACTGCAAATATCCCCGCTTGAGCTCCCCTACCATTAATATTTTCTAATTTGAAATACATAAACAATTGGAGATCATTGCAAAAAACCCTTATTTTTGCAGTAATTGTTAAATGGTACGAGTGTGGTAAGTTTTTTTTAAAGTCTACAACAGGAAAAAATATGCAGTTTTATTTTATTATAAATAAATTAATTCCTTATAACAAAACTAAAGCATTCTTGATATTTAGTATTGCGTTAGTTAGACGGCTCTACACGAGTTACTTTTAATTTAAAAAATTAAGAAAATTGCTCTATAATACCTAGAAAGTCGAAAAAATACATTTTTTAAGAGGATGGGTACGTATTTTCGGCTGCAATGCTATTCAAATGGGGATTAATTTTTTTCGAATCCTGAGAAAACTAATAAGTATTTTTGAAAAATTTAAACGCAGAATGAAAGATTACGTTATTAGCGAGGGCCGAAACTCCCTGAGAACTTATATAATGTTTATTTTAATAAGTTACAGGGGTGAAAATCTAAGAGAAAATTTAGTGTGATATTTAATTTAAAATATCTCATTCAAAATAAACTTTTTATTTATTCTTAGGGACTTTCGGCCCTCGGTAATATTAAAGTCTTTCATTCTGCGTTTAAATTTTCAAAAATATTCATTGGTTTTTTCAGGATTCGAAAAAAATAAACACAATGTCCGTGGTAATATTTCCAAATCTATCTTTGTCATACAACGCACTCAGTCGAATAGAATATTATCAGCATACTGTCAGTCAGACAGTGACAATCAGTAACAATTTTAAATATTTGACATGGCATCGGGAATATTTTGAGTTGTTGATTAAATAATATTGATATATAGTGTAATTGATAAATAATTGATTTAAGACGTGAACGTGTACTTAATAAAAAGTTATTTATTGTGTATTATTTGTGGAAGATCCAAGCAGAGAATACATCAGGATAATATATTCTGTGATCCAAGTATTTTGTTGTTAAAGATGTTCAAAATTTTAAGCGTTCCATAGTAACAATATATTATTAAAAAATCACTTTAACACTTTTCCTCTTTTCTCGATTGAGTATTAGTTTTTGTTGTACATATAAATTGTTGCAATCACTGAATACATAGTTAGTGAAAACATTATCACATTCATTAACTGAATTAATAATTTGCAATTATAAAAATAACAGTTATCCAAGAACGTTAAAAAGCCATCTCTTTAAATTAATGATGACATCTTCAAGTAGAATGATATTCTAGTAATGTTTACATATCCATACCAGTGTGAATTTTACTACACGTATTTTGCCGTGTAAAGACAGAAAAAGTAGGGAAACCCGTAATATATTTGCGAATTACGTATCGATGGTTTTAAGGTATACTGATGTTGAACTTTGAATGATTTTTATGATTAATGGTGATTATTGATTATTATATGATGATGAATGTAGTTTATTTTTGAATACTGGTACCTAATGTTTTATTCCCTGTAGCTATCCTTGCTGAGACTTCTTTTTCTATGTGGTTGTCATCTGTGATTACCGCCCATAGATATTTAAACTCTTTTACTACTTCGAAGTGATGGTCATTAATGCTTATGTTGTGTCTAAATCCTGGTCCTAGATTTTTGGTTACTGGCATGTATTTCTCATGTATTTGTTCAAAGATCTAGACGATCTGTTTCCTCCTGGAGTTGTGAAAGCACTCCTCTCAGGCCTCTTGTAGAATAACCGACGGCATCAAGACCACCAGCAACGACCAACCATAGTTTCGATCCTCGATTCGTAAATGCCCCCTCTCAGTATATAATTGGGTATCCTTTTTTAGTTCATACTTTTTTTATTTATTACAACTGTTGTATTTTATTTAGGGCTCTTTTCCTTTCGTTGAAGAGTGTAGATGACGCATTGTCTACACCCTACTGGAAATAACATACATATTCAAATGTTTGTATATCTACGCGCATTTCAGCTAGTTTTTATATATATATATATATATATTTGGCGAAAATTTAAAATTTGAAATATCGTTTTGACAAACACCATTGCCTGTGTTTGGGAACTTTTATTCATTGTTTATCTTCAGCGGATGCTATTAACAAGCGTTTTATAGTAACTGATATTTGCATATTACATCAAAAATTTTATGTGTGTTTATCGCCATTGTATTTATTTTATATCGTGTATGTCATAAAAGTATAGCTTATATTTACGATATATAGTGACACGCAGATAAAAGCTAAATGTACAGTACGTTTACGAAGTATAAGCAGTGTAAACATTTCGGTTGGAAACCTCAAATGTTCCTCGTTAGGTATCTACCATTTCAACAAAAACCGCAGAGATAGCTCGTTTTTTTAGTAGCAGGTTTTAATAGGTTTTTGTTTAGAAATTCATAATAGTTCAAGCCACAAATTCAAGCAATTCAAGACCATCATGGAGAAGTAAAAATCCACAAGGAAGAATTTCCTGTAGCTGGCTGTAGACCATTATTTACAAGTAAAATTTAATAAAAAATGTTTGTCTTGGTAAAAGGTATATTAGTTTAAAAAGCCCCTATAGGGCTACAAACATAGAAATAAAACGTTTTTGCTCTGTAACAAGATCATCATCAGTGTTACCTAAAATAAGTTAAAGTTAAAATGATGACCAAGAAGTTTGGTTATAATTACAAGAACATGGTGAGCCAACCAAAAAATACAAAGGTGAAAACCTTTCAAAAACAGACTAAAATTCTCATATAAATGCAAACATGTCAAAATCCAAATGATGGATATAATTCCTTTGGATACGGCCCTAGGGCAACATATGACTCCCACACGTGGTAAGTGGGTCAATAGGTAACAATTAGGTCATTATGTTACAACAGGTGACAGGCAACTAAGAGATGAAATTTCGAAAGCGAATCTGTCTGATGTTAGGACAACAATTGACAATGAAACTTGAAGTTTTATGAAATGTTGGTTAAGCAGCCACTAAATTTAAAGTTGTTTATGGTACAAGCAATGAAAACAGCTAACATTAGTGTGTTGGAATTATAAAATTACTAGAGTTAGTGAGAATAAATTATTATCTAAGATGTAAAAAAGGGGGCGAATTTGAAAATCCATATCATCAATGAGGTGCACATGAATTGATGAAGCAAAGATAGGCAAACCAAATTACAGAAGGTATGTTTTGTAGTTTGTGTTGAAAATAGATAATTAATATTGGGTAACAAATAACGGAGCGAAAACAAACGTTTTGTTTCTATGTTTGTAGCCCTATAGGGGCTTTTTAAACTAATATACCTTTTACCAAGACAAAAACTTTTTAAGTAAAAATTGTCATAAACCGGCATTTTCTCATAAAAATCCGGCATAAAATCACATCCTGTCTGTGTCGGCTGTCAGTAAATGCCTCATCACTCATGCCTCCATTCTGCATGCTGCCAAGGTACGCTTCAGATGGTAAGGTTCTTTGACCTTACTAAGATCAAATTTTTATAATGTGTTTTTTACTTTATCTTACTACATACGTAGTATAGTATAATAGATAAAGTTATAGGATCGTGCAAAAAAAAATTTCAGATTTGACTTTTTTTCGACGTTTTGAGTCCCCTTGAGTCTAAAAAGCAAATAAAAAAACATGTCGGAAGTATGTACGTACGTACAGTCCTTCTAATTTACTTACCGTTGCACGTCATTATCTACGTTAGAGATCTAAGTTTACATTGTTGCCCAATTACACAAAATTCTTGAATTCATTTTAAATCAAATACATCACACAATTTTTGCCGAAGTGGATTATACAGCAAAACCAATTAATATTCAATGTAAATAAATAAAAACTTTAGAAATAGAAAACAATAATTAAGTTATAATCTTACGTTAAAGTACATAATAAAAACAGTAAATATAATGAAACAAATACTTATACTAAAGAATATAAACAAATATGAAGTGTCATCATCGCAACTGTCAAATAAATGTTACCAATTTATGCCAAAATATCACCTGCGTTCGATTATAGTTACAGTGTATTCCGAACAAATGTGCTTCATAAAAACGCTTTATAATCCATTTATTCAAATTAAATGAAACATATTATTGTGTATTTCTTTAAGTTGACATTAACAGAAATCTTTAAATATTATTTCTACGCGTATATAATAAAATATGTCTAGTGGCTGTAATGCCAGTGTACTCGGCAAAATGATTCAAAAAAAGAACACACCTACCGCCTAAATATTTCGTGTTGGTATCATGTGACGTCACGGGCTATGACGCGGATGACGTGCAACGGTAAGTAAATTAGATGAAGTATATGTACGTACGTATGTACGTACGTATGTCGCCACCGCCCAGCAAAAACTACTATACCGATTTCGATGAAATTCGGTATGAGGAGGTTTAAGAGAATTTTGTCGAGAAACTAAGCTTTTAAAAAAAACCTCTCAAAGGGGAGCCCAAATAGGGGGGTTATTTGGGGCCCATTTTTGCAAATTTTGACCAAAACGAATAAAATTTAACTTAAAGTTAGCTCATCGATAGATAAATAGAAATACGGAATTTGACATTTCCAAATTCAAAATGGCGGCCAACATGGCCGACTGCCCACCCGATACATTTCCTTACCTATCTAAAAACTTGTTTAAGATAAGTTTAATTTGAAAATCGTTATATAGCCTAAAGATGGGGTTATAAGAAGAATATTATCGTTTTTCAGAAAAAGTTATGGGTTGCCTATATTTAAGCGATCAAAATTTTACATAATTTTGAACTAGATTTTCTCAAAAATGGCTCCAAGGAATTTGTTTAGTTTTTGGTATAATTTTAATATTCTATCGGTAAATTAAATCACATTAGTCAGGTATTTTAACTCCCCATAAGAGGGGAGTTATGAATTTTTTATAAAAAAATATTCGAGTGCCCGTAACTTTATCTGTAATAGAAACTATAATTTGAAATTTGGCAGACATATATGGTACTTTATTATCTATTATCACAATATATTTTACCTAAAATATAGCTTCCGGTTGAACCGTAAATAAAAAAAATCTTAATTTTTTAGATTCGTCCTGTATATTTTTACACATTTTGAAAGAATTCAAAATTACCTTTCCAATGACATAAAACTCATTGCTGTAGCTTAAAAACTCGGAAAGTTACAGTAAATAGAAATTTTGCTATAATATTGTGTGTGTTCTCTCTCACACGATCATAGCTGAGCATTATTATGGGGCAGTCAATAAGGGTATTTAGCTCCAAATTCCATCCTACTACATCGATGTACTTGATATTTTCACAGTAAGTAGGGAATAGCTCAAGAAACAAAATCTACCCTATATACTATGGCGCTTCTATCTTGGGGCGGTTCCCACCCCTTCAAGGGGGTGGGAAATTTGAAAAAAAACTGGCCATTTTCATTGAAAAATGACACCTTTTTGGGCGGTTTTTTGTGAATACCTTAAAAACTATATAAGACATATTTTAGATTATAAATAAAAAAGAGATTCGTTCCTTCGTAAATCTTCTATTTATAATACAAAAAGAGATGTGGTAGGTGAAAAGGGTTTGTTTTTTCGTGCATGCTCAACTTGAAATAACAGAGGAACGGTAGGTTTTAGGTGTATAATGCTACCAACGCCTTTTGTAGTGTTTGAAAAGGCTTTTAAAACGAGCCGTTAATATCGGTTACATTCAAACTAAGCGAGATATGGTGCAAAAAAAATATATGACTAATGTACTTTAAGGAAAAATACGTACATACATAATAAGTACATATATTTAGCCCCTCATCCACCAGAATTTAAATGCATCGTTTTTCTTCTGCAATACCTTTTAATATAGTGTTATTTATACTTTCAAAAAGTTGGACGGGTTTAAAATGAAAGGTTTTTGGAAAAAATGAGATCAAATTATAGAGCACATTTTTAAATTTTTTTAAAAATCTTTCTTTTTCTCCATGTAATTCGAAAATAAAAATGTTCCACTCCCGAGAAGAGGTTGGGAACCACCACCATGATAAAAGCGCCATAATATGTAGGATAGACTTTGAATTAGGAGATTGGGCTACTCCCAAAATTTCATTAAAATCCCTGCAGTAGAATAGAATTCGAAGGTAATATCTTGTTCTTGGTCTCGCGCATTGACTGGCGTAGTAGAAATAGAATGAAAATGCAAATATTTTAAACTATTAATTTCTCTGAAAAATGAACTAATTTGAAATGAAAGTATGACTAATATTCTATTGATTTATGCAATAGTCTCTAGTATGTCCCCGAAATATGGCATGGAACATTTTCTCAAATGCAGGAATTAATGATGCGTAAAACCATAAAAGATTTTCAAATATACAAGGTGTCTATAAAATATCAAAATAACGAGTAAATGTGTTATTTTCATAGAATGCCAGTATCTAGTACGATATCGATAATAGATCGATACGAAAAAGTTCTCGGGCGGCCCTTCCGTCCAGCGTTTTGTGAAAGTCCTTTGTGCCAGTATTAGATGTTTTTCAATGTATCAATCCCAATTTCACAACTGACAACAAGATTTTTTTCCAAACGCCGAACAAAGTTTTTTCGCATAAGAAAAAGTTTTTTCAATCTTACAATGGATCCCTCTCTCTTCATAGTGGTATTTTGAAATTATTCACCATAGCTTTGAAGATGATTTTTATAAGCCGAAAGCACTTAGCTAGAAATTAAATATTTTACACACTTTAAACGTACTCTTCTCTCTCTCTCATTCAGCCTTCAGTTATTGTTCCAATAAATAAATTGTCATTATTAAAATTTCTGATAATAGATGATGTAATTAGATTTTTGAAAGTACCTTTTATGGCAGGGGAGCAAAGTATGCTAAATTTGCAGTCACTCGAGCATTATGGGGACCTATTGGGTTGTGATTATTAGGTCCTAAAACCAAAAAAAGTTAAGTAAAATTTTCCATTTTAGTGGGAACTTTCTATTTTTAATTTAATTTTCCATTTCCAATAATCGTTTTTTCCGATTATAGCGGCATCTATCCATAATTCGAAAGAATGTTTCGAATAAAAGTTGCTTATTTTTACGTTAAGAATCCAAATCTGCAATTTTGCTGGTCTCATTTAAGATTTTAAAGTAACCCCCACCCTACCTCCGTGGGAGGTCGTGTTTGGTACCATTCCATAGATTTTTCAAAAACATTTTGAAACTGTATTTTGCAGTTTTTCGATCTGATGTTCATTTTGCGAAATATCGGGGGAAAACTTTAAATTTACCCCTACCCCTCTCCGTGGGATCATTTTTAGTACCATTCGATAGATTTTTGAAATATATTGAAGACGTATTTTTCAGTTTTTCAATCTGATGTTCATTTCGCGAAATATTCGCTTTTTTTGAGAAACTTTTTGACTCACCCATTTCCTTACGCCCCGCTCAAATCGTCAGATTTTTAAACGCTTTTATTTAGTTCAATAGTTTGCGTCAAATATTTAGACGTTACTTTAACTGCCTTTTCTTCAATGCAAATGAATGAAAATTTGCAGACATCTGCATTCGCGGGAACAATACACGAATAGTCAATAAAAGAAATTTTTTCATGTCTATTAATTGTTTAAATAAAAAAAAACGATTTTAATGGACAACGCTTAAATTCTCTTGTTTTTTACAATGTAAAAACTTAAAACTTTTACGGATTGGCTAATGATATATGAACAATACATAATTTCACTTTTTACGTTAATTGTTTACGTTATGCTTCATTATTAAGAGGATCGGTACGTATTTTCGGCTGCAATGCTATTCAAATGGGGATTCATTTTCTTCGAATCCTGAGAAAACTAATAAGTATTTTTGAAAAATTTAAACGCACAATGAAAGATTACGTTATTAGCGAGGGCCGAAAGTCCCTGAGAACTTCTATAATGTTTATTTTAATAAGTTACAGGGGTGAAAAACTAAGAGAAAATTTAGTGTGATTTTTAATTTCAAATATTTCATTCAAAATAAACCTTTTATTTATTCTAAGGCACTTTCGGCCCTCGGTAATAATTTAGTCTTTCATTCTGCGTTTAAATTTTTCAAAAATATTTATTGGTTTTTTCAGGATTCGAAAAAAATAAACATAATGCCGTGGTAATATTTTCCAAATCTATCTTTGTCTTACAATGCACTCAGCCGAATATAATATTGTAGGGCATATATTGTCAGTCAGACACTGACAATCAGTGACAATGTTAAATATTTGACATTGCATCGGGAATATTTTGAGTTATTGATGAAATATTATTTATATATAGTGTATTTGATAAATAATTGATTTAACACGTGAACTTAATAAAAAGTTATTTATTGTGTATTATTTGTGGAAGATCCAAGCAGAGAATACATCAGGATAATATATTCTGTGATCCAAGTATTTTGTTGTTAAAGATGTTCAAAATTGTAAGCGTTCCATTACAATATATTATTAAAAAATCACTTTAACACTTTTCCTCTTTTCTCGATTGAGTATTAGTTTTTGTTGTACAAATAAATTATTACAATCACTGAATACATAGTTAGTGAAAAAATTATCACATTTATTAACTGAATTAATAATTTGCAATTATAAAAATAACAGTTATCCAAGAACATTCAAAAGCCATCTCTTTAAATTAATGATGACATTTTCAAGTAGAATGACATTCTAGTAATGTTTACATATCCATACCAGTGTGAATTTTACTACACGTAGTTTGCCGTGTAAAGACAGAAAAAGTAGGGATTCACGTAAAATATTTGCGAATTATGTACCCATAGACTTAAACAATAAAGATTCAAATTTTTTGCCGATTCCGACTACTTTTCATGTCAGTACACCATATGTTTTATACATATTTTAATAAACATGACCATATATTTTAATGTTTGAAAAGTATAAGACTAAAAAGTAAAAAATAAAAATAAATGAAAAAAAAAATTTTAAGAAACGCTTTTCTTTAGTTACGAGTGACTAAAATTAAAAATATAAAAAATCAACTAAAAAGCAAAAAATAAAAAAAAATTGAAAAAATCTAACACATTCGTTAAAGAAAGGCGTGGGGCGAAAACCGTTTATTCCATGAACACGCGCCACGCTTTTCTTTGACGGACGTGTTAGATTTTTTCAATTTTTTTTATTTTTTGCTTTGTAGTTGATTTTTTATAATATTTTTAATTTTAGTCACTCGTAACTAAAGAAAAGCGTTTCTTAAAAATTTATTTTTCATCTATTTTTATTGAAATATATACTCTTTTACACGTACTTAACTTACCTTATCCTAATCTGACAATTTCGAGTATTTTTAAGGATAGATTTTTTTTCGGGTCCCTCTTAACAAACTTCCCTGTGCTAAGAGCCAATATATGGTAGAGGTACATCTGCAGGGTACCAGGTTCCCCCCCCCCCCCCATATGATTATCTGACGCGCTCGAGTAACTTCAAATCCCCGCTTGGGCTCCCTTTGATAAATGTCGTTAATCAAAAATTTCAATATTAAAAAAGATAACTTTAAAAAAACGAGTAATAGTTATTTATGTACCAAGTCAGTAAAGTGACTCTTTATCGAACGAGTCTGATATTACGAGAAAAGCGAGCGTAGCGAGCGAGGCGAGTAACAGACGAGTTCGATAAGGAGTCTTTACTGACGTGGTGCATACAAAATTTTATCGCCAACATATATTTTTTCTAACTTAATATCGTCCGAACCACTGGGGTTATAAACGACAACTATGGAAAATACATATTAAAAATAAAAAGGGATTATAATATTAAGTAAATACATAATGTACTAATAAAAAATCTACCTGAAAAATTTGTGATACAATTAAATGTCTATTATTCCTATTTCCGTCAAAAACTGTATTGATATTGTTATTTGTATTGTCTCTAAGAAGCTCAGATATGTCCCTGGGAAGGTTGAATTTACTTATCGTTTACTGGTATATTTGACAATCGGTTAAGATATGTTTTATTGATATAAAATAATATTTGCCAACATAATTTGATATTGGTTTTAACACTTACTTGCAATTTACAATTTAAGAACTTTTCAAATTTTAGACGTCATAATAAATAATTTCATGACAGTGATGACACATAACTTGAAAGATGGCCGTTTTCGATTTTTAATGGATAGTTATCAATATTGAATAATTACTAAATCGGTAAAGTTTTAATTTATTTTATATGAATATAATTACAAAATACTACAGAATTTCACTTTTTGACATAATTTTAATTGATAATATAGCATATTGCGTACAATACTTTTAATAATTAAAGTAAATAAATTTTAAGTCCACTAAAGAACTCGCCATTCGATTACTGCCATCGACCACTTACATTAAATCTCGGTTAATTTGATTAATCGCGGCAGGTAAAGTAAAATTCTTCTTTCAGTACAATAAAGTTCTACTTTACTGCCGCAAATGAGGGCAAATGAGTACAATAATGAATGATTACTTTAGTGACGGTTGGCGATAATAGTTATTTATGTACCAAGTCAGTAAAGTGACTCTTTATCGAACGAGTCTGATATTACGAGAAGAGCGAGCGTAGCTAGCGAGGCGAATAACAGACGAGTTCGATAAGGAGTCTTTACTGACGTGGTGCATACAAAATTTTATCGCCAACATATATTTTTTTTAACTTAATGTCGTCCGAACCACTGGGGTTATAAACGACAACAATGGAAAGTACATATTAAAAATAAAAAGAGATTGTAATATTAAGTAAATACATATGTACTAACAAAAAGTGTACCTGAAAAATTTGTGATACAATTAAATGTCTTTTATTCCTATTTCCGTTAAAAACTGTATGATATTGTTGATATTTGTATTGTCTCTAAGAAGCTCAGATATGTCCCTGGGAAGGTTGAGTTTACTTCTCTTTTGCTGGTATATTTGACAATCGGCAATTTACAGTTTAAGAACTTTTTAAATTTTAGACGTCATAATTATTTCATGACAGTGATGACAGATAATTCGCAAGATGGCCGCTTTCGATTTTTAATCGATGGTTATCAATATTGAATAATTACTAAGTCGGCAAAGTTTTAATTTATTTTATATGAATATAATTACAAAATACTACAGAATTTCACTTTTTGACATAAATTTAATTGATAATATCGCAAATTGCGTACAATATTTCTAATAATTAAAGTAAATAAATTGTAAGTCCACTCAAATACTCGCCATTCGATTACTACCATCGACCACTTACATTCAGTCTCGGTTAATTTGATTAATCGCGGCAGGTAAAGTAAAATTCTTCTTTCAGTACAATAAAGTGTTACTTTACTGCCGCAAATGAGGGCAAATGAGTACAATAATGAATGACTTTAGTGATGGTTGGTGATAAAAGAATTTTATTACAAAAATAATATTTCCGCTGCTTTATTCATTTAATTTTTATTTTACACTAAGCCCCTCCACTTCTCAATCGATTACAAATTAAGAATGTCTCGATGATTTCCGAAAAGCTAAAATAATTGCACCGATAGCCAATTTAAATAAATCTGTCTCGGAATAAATGCTCCTACTTAAATAAAATTGCGAACTGTTAAGCCTATCAGAACTTTTGTCATTTTGGATTGTTTGCTCTTTGAGGCGTGGCTGAAAAAGTTCTTCTAAGTTTAAGCGACTTTGGATAAATACCCCGAGAAGTTTTTCGAGAACATCTCGATAATTGTCGATACAAATAAGGAATTAAAAAATGTTTAAGATTCAATATTTCTTTTGAGAGAATTAGATTAGTCTATTTTAAAACCATTACCATCATACCATCATACCATCATATGAAATAATTTTGAATCATTCAAACACTAGACTTATAGGCCTGGATCCCGCGTACCAAAAAAGAGTTTATTAATAGCAAGCTTTAACGGTATCTAGTCGGACAATCTCTGATGAACGGGAACAGGGAAAGTTTTAGTTGCGGAACAGGTTAAAAGTTTGGAACGTCAGACTACGAAAACGTGAGATGTATTTTGTCGGACGGAACTTCCAATTGATTTGTTATCATTTCATTAAACTCTCATGCAAAAGTCAAACTGCTAATATTTATCACCAACATAATTCCTGTCAGTTGACATTTTCTAAGTGTTGGACTTATTAAAATGCCCAACATATTTTTTCAAGTACAAACCTAATACTACAGAAAATGTCAAATGAGCTGTATCGTAAAAACTGTGTTATCAATAATTTTCAAACGGATTATACGTGTTCTCATTATACATACAGAGAGGTCCTAAATTATGGAATAAATTCATTTTCTCTAAAATGGACGACTTTAGAGAAAAATTCCGAAACAGATCGATTTTTATTTATGAATTACAATTTTTGGCATATATTTCATACTAGTGACGTCATCCATCTGAGAGTGATGACGTAATCGATGGTTTTTTTTAAATGGGAATAGGGGTAGTGTGGCACCTCATTTGAAAGGGCGTTTAATTCTCTATACAGTAGTATAAACATTAATATCATTAATTATACAGGGTGGCCAAAATAATAATTTTTGAATTAAATTAATTGACGAAAAAAGAACAATATATGCAATTTTTTAACTCAAAATACATTCTGTCGCTGTCAGAAAATAGAAAAAAATGTTTATTTGGTAAATAAACAATGCTTTTCGCTTAAATTAAATGTTCAAACTGCCAAGAGGAAGGTGGGAGGTTGTTTGTGATTTAATTTAAGCGAAAAGGAATGTTTATTCGTGAAATAAATATTTTTTTCTATTTACTGACAGCAGTACAATGTATTTTGAGTTAAATAAATTACATACATTCTTCTTTTTGGATCAATTAATTTAATTCAAAAATTATTTTTTTGGCCACCCTGTATAAATAATGATATTATCGTTTATATTACTGAATAGATAATTGAACACCCTTTCAAATGAGGTGCCACACGACCCCTATTCCCCTTTAAAAAAATCATTGATTACGTAATCACACTCAGATGGATGACGTCACTAGTATGAAATATATGCCAGAAAATTGTAATTTAAAAATAAAAATCGACCTGTTACAGGATTTTTCTCCAAAGTCGTCCATTTTAGAGAAAATGAATTTATTCCATAATTTAGGACCTCTCTGTATACAGGGTGTTTCATTAATAATTGTCCATATGGTAAATCACTTAAATAAAATGTGGTTCCTTACCGAGTTACAGGGTGTTTTATCTAAAAATTTAAAAACTATTTTTGCTCAGCATTTTGAAACTATTCGATGTATTACTACCATACTTGGCAGAAAGTGCGACTACTAGACACCCTACTGAATTATGATAAATAAACTTTTCTAGCTACTACCAGAGGCGTACGACAGGGGATGGTGAATGGTTGACCCTTCTCAAATTGTGCGACACTGGAGGAATTACTATTTTAGTGCCATTTTTAGATTCTCCAATACTTTCTACGTAAATAATATACTCTTCAGTGGTAACGATAAAGTCATTAGTTTTCGAGATATTTGAAGTTAAATATGAAACGGCACAGTTATTTTGATTATTTTATGATGTGATTCATATGATTAAAATTTAAAAATTATTTGTACCCAGTACTTTAAAACTATTTGGCGTGTCCTTATCATACTTGGCAGAAAGTACAGGTACTGTGAATGATGCTAAATTAAGATAAATTAACGTTTCTAGCTACTACCAGAGGCGTACGACAAGGGATAGTGGCTGGTTGACCCTTCCCAAATTCTACGCCACTGACGAAATTGCTATTTTAGTGTAATTTTTTGATTTTGCAATACTTTATATGAAAATAATGTACTCTTCATTCGTAACGATAAAATGATTAGTTTTAGAGATATTTGAAATTAAAAATGAAGCGACACAATACATTAATCAAAATAACCGTGTCGTTTCATTTTTAACTTCAAAAATCTCGAAAACTAATGACTTAATCGTTACGAATGAAGAGTGTATTATTTGCATAGAAAGTATTGGAGAATACAAAAATTGAACTAAAATAGCAATTTTGCCAGTGGCGTAGAATTTGGAAAGGGTCAACCATTCACTTTTCCCCGTCGTACGCCTCTGGTAATAGCCAGAAACGTTTGTTTAACATAATTTAGTAGATTGTGCAGTATCTACACTACCTGCCAAGTATGAAAAGGATACGTCGAATAGTTTTAATATGCTGAACAAAAATAGTTTTTAAATTTTTAGATAAAACACCCTGTAACTCAGTAAGGAACCACATTTTATTTAAGTGTTTTAGGTTAAATCTTCGTATTTTGTGCTAAGGTTTCTCCAGTTATTATATGGACAATTATTAATGAAACACCCTGTATAGCTTTGTGTTGGCGGGTTACCTACTTATTTCGCTTCATAATGTTTTGTAAAAACAGAACTGGGCCGGGTACTGATAAATTGTACTCGGGTACTTAGTACCGGTACTTTTCATATTTGAGGAACCAGGGCCGTGCCGTGCTATGATGCGGCGAGGCAGTCGCATCAGGCGGCATCATAAGGGGGGCGGCATAATCAGTAAAATAAAAAAAATTGTCAGATTGTCTAAAAATGTTGCCAGAAACTATAGAAAAAATGAAAAGTTACAGACAATGTGGCTAATGATCAAATGAAAATTTAATGAAATTGTAGAAAATCTTGTATTTTTGAAAAATTTTAACGCAGAATGAAATATTATATCATTACCGAGTGCCGAAAGTCCCTGAAAACTTCTATGTTTAGTTTAACAACTTACGGGGGTGAAAAAAAGGGAAAATTTTTAATTTCAAATATTTCATTCAAAAGGAACTTTTTGTATATTCTAATGGATTTTCTGCCATCGGTAATAATGTAATCTTTCATTCTGCGTTTAAACTTTTCAAAAATATTTATTAGTTTTCTCAGAATTTAAAAAAAATTAATGTATTTAAATAGCATTTGACCAAGATTTTGTGCCTACCCCCTTAACCCTTTCGCTGCGTATGACTTGAAGACGTAGTCCCCTGGAGGCTGACGATATTAACGTAAGTGATGTGCCTATACCGATGGTGTCGAAAGACGTCATCCGCCTTTGACTTAAGCACCGAATGACGTCTTTGGACGTCATCCGCAGCGAAAGAGTTAACAGATGAAGCTAAATTTAAAATCAATTTGTTCATCTACATATTTTAAACATTGTCATTAATTCTTTGATTGCTCGATTTTAGCTTCTATAATAAAAATTTTAAATTTTTATATATTAAATTGAGGGAATTAGATGATAATCACTAGAAAAATATTGTATGAATCGTCATTCAATACTTTCAATAGAAAAAGAATCTGATGGAGGCAAATATGATCTTCTAGAAGAATTGCGTAATATATCCCAAATGATCCCATAATCCATGAAACCTTCAGAGGTTTTGAACTGTTTGTGCCAAAATGAACTAATTTCTTTATACCCAAATGTAGTTGTATCACTAAGAGTTTTATTAACACTCCCTCTCGGTAGCTAGTGGGGAAAGAAGTTTTTCAAAATTAAAAATTATTAAAAACTGTTTACGAAGACAAACAAAACTAAAAAAAATTTGCACTTATTTCAACAGAGTTCTCACTAGCTGCTACACCTATCTATCCCCACTAGACTACATCAATCTGATTTACGAGCGTAAAATCGTAATTTTTGTATATGTTATTTAATGTTAATACATAATTCATTAATTTTAAAGTATGATTTGTTTTTAAAATAAAAGTTTTTGTTTATTTTGTGTAGTTTCATCATATTAAAAAGATGTACCGCACGGCTCTGTAAGGAACGAGTACAAAGTCCGAGTACATTGCTCAAGAAAAGTATTCAGAGTACAATATTTAAAGTACAATTACTCGAATTTCTTGTGTACTTATTTCGAGTACATTCGAATATAGAACCCGAAAAAAGGTGAGAAGGGTAATAATTATTATCTCTGCATCTCTAAACATATTTATGAGTCACGAACACAAAAAATAACATACAATTCGAACTGAAATGAAAAAATAGGAATTTTAAAAATTAATCATCGATTAATAACCAGTATAACACCACTCACACTCACTGATTAATTTAAGTGGCTTTTAAGTTACCTAATTTTTCAAAGTTTTCATCAGTTACAGCATTTCTTTGAGGGCTATTAATTATTGTAGCATAAGAGAATAGGCGTTCCACAGGCGCAGAAGAAGGCATGCACGTATTATATCTTAGAAAAACTTTTTGAAGTTATACTTCTTTAGGCGCGATTGAGAGTAAAATTTCATAATACTGCGCGCATGCGCACACAGACAGTATGGCGTTTAGTTGCTAAATCTTTCTAGTTATGTATAAATGTATCAGTGCAAAAAAAGGTGTGAAAAGAATATATTAGTGTTTTTAGTAAATATATTTATTATAATTTTTGTATCTTTGGATTTGTCTTCCTCAGGAGTAAGATGAGTATTATTGAAACATTTTATTGTATATTAATTCTCCTTGTCTGTTTGTTGCCGTGAATTGTCATTAGGTACGTCCGAACCGATACAGACACAGCCTTCGTATCGTATTTGGTATAGCATTCGGCCAGAGATCGAAAGGTCTGGTTTCAATCTTTTAAATCATTGTTTCGAAACATTATAATGAGTTGATTCAAATGATTCAAAACATTCAAATGAATCATTTCGCCCATCACTAGTTTTTGCGTGATGCTATTAATTTGCTCTTCCCCATGCAGCGATAAGTTTATGCTTAGCAAAAAGTACTCGGAAAATTTACTCGTATAATAAGCGCGGGTACCGGTTATTTTAGCCCATATGCTACGGATACGAGTACCAAGTACAGTGGAACCTCGATAACTCGGATTAATCGGGACCGCGACCGATCCGGGTTATCGAAAATCCGAGATAGCCGGAGAATATGGTAAAAATTAATAAAATACGGGTATACTTAAGGGTAAAAGAAACATCTGAAGAAATGGAAATAAAGAGAGGAGTCAGGCAAGGCTGCATACTATCACCTCTATTATTTAACGCTTATTCTGAAGAGGTAATGCGAGAAACTCTGGAAGATGAAACAGTCGGCATAAGAGTAAATGGAGTCTTAGTTAACAACATCAGATATACAGATGATACTGTAATAATAGCCGATAGTTTACAAGACCTGCAAAGACTCATGAGTAAAATAGTAAGATGGAGTAGGGAGTACGGACTCTCTCTCAATATCAAAAAGACGAAGTTTATGAAAATTAGTAAAAACAACCATAATACTAACAAAATCTTGATAGTAGAGGGCCAGCAGATCGAAAGAGTAAAAAAGTACACTTACCTAGGAACACTTATAACAGAAAATAATGACTACACTGCAGAAATAAAAGTCAGAATCGAAAAAGCACGTTCTAATTTTATAAAAATGAAAAAGGTCCTATGTAGCAAAGATTTAACATTAGCTCTTAAAGTACGCCTAACAAAATGTTACGTCTACAGTGTTCTATACTATGGAGTGGAATCATGGACGTTAAATGTAGAGACAATGAGACGACTTAACGCCTTTGAAATGTGGACCTATAGAAAAATTATGAGGGTTTCCTGGGTAGATAGAGTTACAAACAATGAAGTACTGAGGAGAATAGGTAAAGAAAAGGAAGTTGAACTTACAATTAAAGAAAAGAAGCTACAGTATCTCGGACATGTGATGCGGGGCGAGAAGTATGGTATCCTGCGACTCATAATGCAGGGAAAGATAGATGGCAGAAGAAGCATCGGAAGAAGACGAATTTCATGGTTGAAGAACCTGAGAGAGTGGTTTGGATGCAGCTCGAAACAACTATTTAGAGCTACTGCCTCAAAAATTAAAATAGCTATGATGATTGCCAACCTCCGTAGCGGAGATGGCACCTGAAGAAGAAGGGTATACTTACAGATGAACTCCGTTAGAATTGAAATAACATGAAATATATTTATAAATATGCACAGTACCTACTCATTAAAATTACTAAAAAAAACACCAAACCCAAACGTAAGCAAATGGAAGCGAACAATACAAGACACACAATACTAAAGACCATTGTTTATAAAAGAATTTTTTAAATAGTCTTTCCTAAACAATGAGGACAGTTTGAAATAAAAAGGAATAGATACTACAGACAGGTGGCTGTTGTTTCTGCGGCGTGTGCTATGAGTCATTTTTAATATCGTATAGTTCAAATTACACACATAAGAACAAATTATGTCTCAAATATTATATTACATACATTTTTATTGTTGAAAGGTTTGTCTGATAATTAACTATTTTGATTGGAAATAAGCCACAATTAAATTGAAAAATAAAAATATTGAAAATCAAAATGTTTATCTGATAAAATCGTTCCGGGTTAGCCGGACTTCCGGGTTATCGGGGGCCGACTTATCGGGGTTCCACTGTACTTTATTGAAAATGTACTCGGGTACTGGGTACTGAGTACCCAAAGTATACTTAAGAGTACAAAATTCGGGTACTTGTACTTGGGTATTGCCCAGCTCTGTGTGAAAGTCAACAATTTCATCAGTTTCATTTCCATTTGTCTTCTAGATAAAAAGAAAAACTTTATTTAAAAATATACTATTTAAAATACCTACTTCACTGAACAAAAGAACACCTGACAATCTAATTACTTGATTTTCATTAAAAAACTTTCTCATCGAGTATCTTCACTTCTTACTTTATCGATATCTTTCTTGAATTTCCTGATTTTTGCTGCGTTCCTTCCGGTGGAGTCTTGAGTAGATACTTTTACATGACGGATAAAGAAATAAGCTTAATTAAATAATTTATTTAAGAACTGAGTAAAGAATTGATTTTAAATTTATTTAAAAGGAAATTCAAAATAAGAGATATTTTAATATAGCGAATCATAAACATTAGAGAATATAAACACGTTAAAAGTATCTAAGGAGCATAAACTTTTTTTCAGGTATACTCGTAGACTTGCAATGTTTTTTCTTTATTTTAAAAAGTGACATATCGTTATTTCAATTATATATAATTTCTCTAAGATAAGTTTAACTGTGACGTGTATATTCATTTTATCGACCATAAAAAAGCATTTGATAGAGTAAAACACGATAAACTCATAAAAATCTTGAAAGAAGCGGGATTGGATGATAGAGACTTGAGAATCGTATATTTATCCCTTTCATTACTGTGGGGACATATATGTCCTAGCGGATTTAAAAAAATCTGCTGGCATCTATTTGTCACCAAAGCCCATGTTATTTGAAGGCATCCGTATTTTTAGACATTCCTTACTCATTACTGAGTAGTATGCAACCTACATATCACGTCTGTAACCTAAAAAATAATACTAAAACTAAACAAGTGCATCAACAACTAGTAAATAATACAGTTTACTTCGTTACTGACGGGACTTATTTATGCCACCATTTAACACTAATGGGACATATATGTCCCATGTCCTTTCTAAGGATGCGTAACAATGTAAAAAAATCAATCGCTTTGTTAAGTCTCCAGGTGTCAACAAATATCATTAAAGTCGTTTTAAACAGTTTTATTTGGCTACAACGAAATAAGTAATGAAAGGGTTATATTACAACTAAACTGCCAACATTAAAGCGGATGACCAATTGTCAGAGGCAGTCTCTATAGATAGAGAAATGAGGCAAGGATAGATTCTGTCCCCGGTGTTTTTTAATATATACTTTGAATATATCTTCGAGCAAGCGCTGGAAGAACTTCGTGAAGACGTATTAGTCAACGAAATATTCGACGCAATAAAGCACTGAACCTCTGGAAAAAAGGACAAGATGGATCTTAATAATTCTTTTTGCATTTGATTCGTGAATGCGCCAGGAAACTTTGTGAACTGGAGCCATGATATAATATTGAAAAACTGCATACAAAAAATGCATTCTTAAAGTGCATCTCAAACAGACAATAAAAAATATTCAGAACTCGTCAATTATTATCGGCGGAAATGAGTTCAATTTTGTTACTCGGGGATTTTTGGAATCGCTGAAAACGAATATGACGTCAAAAGTGATCTCCGGAGTACCTGGTGCCCAGGGTACCTACTGTCTACCTCTTTTTGTGGAGTTTTCGGAAAATTCATTAGAAATTAGTCAAAAATCATTACTCGGGGGTTTTTGGGGCCGCTAACGACGAATATGGCATCGGAAGTAATTTCCGGAGTACCTGGTTCACAGGGAACCTATTTTTTACCTCGTCTTGTGGAATTTTCGGCAAAAAATTTATTAAAAAATTAGTCAAAAATAATTTACTCGGGTGTTTTTGGGGTCGCTAACGACGAATATGACATCGGAAACGATTTCCGGAATACTTGGTGCCCAGGGTATGTACTTCTTATGTAGATAGTTTTCTAGATATGGTCTTCTCTAGTTTTCGGCAAATTCATTAAAAAATTAGTCAAAAATCATTACTCGGGGTTTTTTGGGTCGCTGACGACGAATATGACATCGGAAGTGCTCTACGGAATACTTGGTACCCAGGGTACCTACTTTTTACCTCGTTGTCTGGAGTTTTTTGCAAGTTCATTAAAAAATTAATTAAAATTCATTACTTATGGGTTTTTGGGCTCTCTGACGACGAATATGGCATCGAAAGTGATCTCCGGTGTACCTGGTGCCCAGGGTACCTACTGTTTATCTCGTAACTAATGATGTTTGACTAATTTTTTAATGAATTTGCCGAAACCTCCAGAAAACGAGGTAAACAGTAGGTACCCTGGGTACCAGGTAGATCACTTCCGATGTCATATGCGTCGGCAGCGACCCAAAAACCCCCGAGTAATGATTTTTGGCTAATTTTTTAATGAATTTGCTGAAAACTAGAGAAGATCATATCTACATAAGAAGTAGATACCCTGGGCACCAAGTATTCCGGAGATCGCTTCCGATGTCATATTCGTCGTTAGCGACCCCAAAAATCCCCGAGTAAATATGTTTGACTAATTTTTTAATAAACTTTTTGTCGAAAAATCCACAAGATAGCTAAACAGTAGGTACCCTGGGCACTAAGTACTCCTAAAATCACTTCCGAGTCATATTCGTCGTTAGCGGCCCCAAAAACCCCCGAGTAATGATTTTTGACTAATTTTTTGATGAATTTTAATGACGAGGTAAACAGTAGGTACCCTTGGCAACGGGTACTCCGAAGATCAATTTTGACGTCATATTCGTTTACAGCGACCCCAAAAACCCCCGAGTAACAAAATTGAACTCATTTCCGCTGATAAATGATGAGTTCCGATTTTTTTTATTGTCTGTTTGAGATGCACTTTAAGAATGCATTTTTTGTATGCAGTTTTTCAATATTATATCATGGCTCCGGTTCACGAAGTTTTCTGGCGCATTCACGAATCGAATGCAAAAAATAATTATTAAGATCCGTCTTGTCCTTTTTTTTTCGGAGGTAAGGCCGATTTTAGTGCTTTATTGCTTCGTCTAAAATGCGTCTAAACAACATTAGATAAGCCGATGACGCAGTAGATTTGCAGATAGTCTAGATCTAGATGGTTTGCAAAGAATAATTTCGCGCATATCAGATATAAGTAGAGAACATGGACTTGATCTCAATACGAAAAAAACAAAATACATGGTAAACAGTAAGCACGAAGTATTAAATGGTTAACCAACAACGAATTGATGTGGTGGACAGCTACACATACTTTAGTACCAACATAAACAGACAATGGAACCACTCAAGTGAATTAAACAACTCATAGGAAAAGCGAGATCAGCGTTCATAATGATGAAGTCGCTTTTCAGAAGTCACGATTTACCACTTGCTACAAAAATCTCTATCATCAGATGCTACGTATTTTCTACGTTATTATATGGAGTAGAGGCCTGGACACTTTCCAAAGCTTCTTTAAAAAACTCGAGGCATTCTAGATGTAATGTTGAGGTCCTACGTAGAATAGGCAAGGAATGCGAGATAATTGACACCATCAAAGAGCGCAAACTAGAATATCTTGGCCATGTTATGAGAATTGAACAGAGATATGGCTTGTTGCAACTGATTATTCAGATCAAGGTATTTGGAAAGAGAAGACCAGGGAAAAGAAGAAGATGAGATATTCAAAGAAAAATTAATAAGTGCACTATGTAATGAAAATTTTTAACCTACAAGACCATATAAAATAAAAAACTCTAAAAACACGTCATGTATTTAAATAGATTATTTTGGGGTTCCTCACCTAAAACGTTTCAATTTTTTGCCGAACTGCACTTTGACGTAAAAGCTTTCAAGGCTGAAATAAATATTACTGAAGCAAAGAGGTAAATTGGTGAAGCCATCGTACAAACAAGATTTTTCCATTTAAAGTGTTTTTTCATATAATTTATTTGAACCATTACGTGAAAACTAAACATGCAATATATTTCAAAGATATTCAGCTACATCGTGAGTACACAAAATTTGTTTAGCTTAATCTTATTTTAGCATGCACTTTCCAGATACATTAACCACGCTTTTTCTCTTATTTGAGTGCTTTTGCACTGTTATGTAATAAAAACAACGATTAATTATGTTAGCGTTGAAAAATATGTGGTGTAAGAGGAAAATTGTCAGAAAAAACGTGAAAATTGTAATAAAACACCATATAATATAACGATAGGTACGCTTGGATGAAAATTATGAGCTCGTGGGTATAACGGACTTTCATTTTGGGTTTCCTTTCTGATTAGTCTTTTTTCTAAGGTAATGAAAGTTACTGAAGTTTACTTCGCGAAAAATGTTCTTCATTTTTACATTTTTGGGCTTTACTAATTGTTATTTAAAATTAGAAATGCGAAAATAACCAGAAACCCCTTTCAAGTTACGGTTTATCCAGGATTAAAGTTTCAAGAATCATTCATTAAACCATGGAACAAAAAACGTGAAGATACGGGAATACTAATCCAAGACGACTTCTTGTACACACTAAGTTTTGCAGATGATCAAGTGATCACGGCTCAAGATGAACATCTATCCTATACAGGGTGTTAGTAAATAAGTATGAAAAACTTTAAGGGTTAATTCTACATGAAGAAATAATGCCGGTTTGATCTATAAACATACGTCCGCAAATGCTTCGTTTTTGGGATACGGGGTGTTGAAATTTTTATTTCAAACTGCCAATATATTTATTGCTCGAAGACCGGTTGAGCTATGAAAATAAAATTTGGTGAGTTTTAAGAGGTAGTTATTGCGCATTATTTGACATACAATTAAGAATTTTGTATTCTTCATTGGCGCGCATACGGGTAATAGTCTGAATTTTTTTAAAGAAAAAAATAGTACGCCACTGAGGTATTTCAAATTAAAAATTATTTTTAAATTCCACGTTTAATTTTTAATAAAAACCTGTCTTGCTTTTTTTTCACATGATGCACCGTTTTTATGCAGAAAAATAAAACATCTTGACGCGTATTTTTCATTTCTTAATACATTATTAAGAAATATCCAATGGGTCTATTGAATAAAAAGAAGTATTTGCTTTTACTTACAAGTATTTAAGTATTTACGTAATACTAATTGAATAAAGTCATTTCTTTAATGCTTTATTCAATTATTATTAAGTACATACTTAAATACGAGGAAGTAAAAGCAAAGACTTCTTTTTGTTCAATAGACCCATTATAACAATACTAAACTAAAACAATAACAGAAAATATTACTATTAATAAGTTTTTAACTAGGTGCAGAGCTACAACACATGTTAAAAATGACCTCCTTTAGAGGTTACAGAAGAATTTTATATTCACCATTGGCGCGCGTACGGGTAATGGTCTGAATTTTTTTTAAGAAAAAATAGTACGCCACTAAGATATGTCAAATTAAAAATAATTTTTGAATTGCTGGTTCAATTTACGACAAAAAATCCTTCTTGCCTTTTTTTCATATGCGGCGCCAAATAAAACATCTTAATGTTCACAAAGTATTTGAACCAAGTTTCTATGCATATGGAAACTACCTCAAATACTTTTTAAGCGTTATGTTTTATTTTTTTGTACAAAAACGGCGCCTCGTATGAAAAAAAGGCGGGAAAGATTTTTTGTCGTAAATTGAACAAGGAATTCAAAAATGATTTTTAGTTTAACATATCTCAGTGGCGTCCTACTTTTTTTTAATTCAGACCATTACCCGTACGCGCGCCAATGATGAATATAAAATTCTTCTCTTACCTGTAAAGGAAATCTTTTTAAACATTTCTTGCAGCTTTGCAATGATTTAAAAACTTATTAATAATCTTTTCTGATATTGTTTCAGTTTAGTATTGTTATATTGGATATTTCTTAATAATGTATTAATTTCATTTCTTAATATATTAAGAAATGAAAAATACGCGTCAGGATGTTTTATTTTTCTGCATAAAAACGGGGCACCATGTGAAAAAAAGGCAAGAAAGGTTTTTTATCAAAAATTAAACGTGTAATTTAAAAATAATTTTTAATTTGGAATACCTCATTGGCGTACTATTTTCTCTTTAAAAAAATTCAGACTATTACCCGTATGCGCGCCAATGATGAATACAAAATTCTTAATTGTATGTCAAAAAATGCGCAATAACTACCTTCTAAAACTCACCAAATTTCATTTTCATAGCTTAACTTATCTTAGAGCAATAAATAAATTGGGAGTTTGAAATAAATAATTCAACACCCCGTATCTCGGAAACGAAGCATTTTTGGACATATGTTTATAGAGCAGACCGGCATTATTTCTTCATGTAAAATAAGCCCTTAAATTTTTATACTTATTTACTAACACCCTGTATACTCCGAAAACTAGAAGAGGAATACACAAAAAATGGACTGGAAATAAACTTAGGAAAAACCAAATACTTAACAACGGAACATGAACCAGTGAGAAATTTGGAAATTCATAATCTAAAAGAATGAAACCACTGAGCTGGAGGTAACTAGTAGATTATTACAACCAAGAAAATTTATCAAACAAATAGACCCGATACTATTTAAATGGGTATTTAAACAAAATAGGCAGCTTCAAAATTACAGCAGCCGAAATGGAGTTCATGAGTGTAAGATGTACCTGCATATATGATAATTTAAAAATCTCTTCAATAAGACATGTATTCATGTAATGCTCTGATTATTGATGTTTATTATTTTACCTTCTACTTCTACGTATTTTACCGAGCCACTTCTATACTTTAATATATACGAGTTTTGAGGCCTTTATTTGTTAATATGCTTCGGCAGGAAATCAGAATATTAGGATTCGCATTGGAAACTGCAGTAAACGTTGGATTATTAAGCATACGCTGAAATGCGGTTCAATAATTATCTGAAATATTTAATATACTGTTTTGAGAGATCGCTTTTAGTAAAAGGATTATAGTTCAGTGAAATTGACGTCAGTAAAATATTAATCGTAGATTTAACAAATGTAGCAGGTGGGCTCTATTATTCAAAAGAAATTAATTATAAACTTTAGGTTTTTGCATATCACGTTTGTTTCTGGTTTTAGAACGAGAAACACTATCAAAGAAGAGGATTAGAGTCTAAGAAATACAAGTGACAAAATACGGTATGCGCCAAAACAAAGGACACTTAAATCAGGAATCCTGTGAAATATAATCGCGTCATATGAAACAAGTGACAATAGTTGTCACGGTATTTTTAAACATTGTTTATTCTAACAGACTGTCAAAAAGATTCGAAATGGTGCTTACAACGCAAGAAAAAATATTTATTATTGAGTATTATTTCCGCTCATACGGGAATGGACTTAGCTTGTTAATGGTTGCCAATCAATTTCGGGAAGAGTTCCAGAAGCCTGCACCGACTAATAAGGACTTGTTAAGAGTCGTTGCAAAATTTCGACGAAGAGGAAGCGTTCTAACTCAACGAAAAAGCTGTAATGGTTGTCCTGTTACCGTGACAATAAATGCGAGTCAAGGAAGACTATTTCAACAGGTGTTAGAATCATCAAAAAGAAGTCTCCACAGAACATTTTTAAAAATGAATTTGAGTGAAACGTCTACCGGAAGAATGTTTAAGAAGATTGATGTTTTTTTTTCCCTATAAAATACAGATTGGGCAACACTTGACAAGACTAGAAATCAAGAGTGGTTTATTGTGCCTCAGTCTTGGCAATGGTTTATGAGCAACCCCTATTTTTTTCTAATGTGTGGTTTACAAACGAATGTCACATCCATCTGAATGGATTTACCAATCGACAGACAAATCGTTTTCTTGGTTTTGGACGACCAAACATCATCGTAGAGAGATCTCTTCATAGTGACCTGTAACGATTTGGTGCGCAGTGTCAGGTAATGGATTATTGGGCCCTTACTTCGTGGAAGACGAGCGTAGAAGACCCGTTACACTAAATCAAGTGCGATATAGAGAACAAATTTTGACACCATTTTTATTGATCTCAGACAATTCTGTCGTGCCAGAAACATACAGTTGAATACCCAATGGTTGAATACCACGAATTTTCCTTGCCCTTCTCATTTCCTGGTCTAACAACTCTTGATGCTTACGTATGGGGTGTGCTGAAACAAGCAGTTTTTACAGAAACCCCACCGGCAACTATTGATGAACTCCGTGAAAAAATTTTGACATTTTTCAGAAGAATGCAGCAGCCTATTTTTAATAACATGCTAAGAAATCTTGTTAAGCGTTATGAGTACTGTTTGGAACGCAATGGCGAGCACTTTAAACACATTTTGTATAGAAGCAAAACTTAAAATTCGCAATATTTGGAATGTTGTTATTTAATTTTTCATGTTTAATAAAGCTTTAGTTTTTCAGTGTCATTTGTTTTGGCGCATAATGTAGTATGTTCTTATTTTTAAGATTGGCCCTGTCCTCAATAGGTTGGCATTACAATTATTGCAAACATTTTCTGTCTTGAGCCGCCCTTATTAGTTATTCAAAATTTAGCTCTGTTCATTGATAGGTGTTTATTAGCCACGATCATTTTTTCTTCCTAGTCCACTCTTGCCCTCGATATTTCCCTTCACTATTAGTTGAGCATGATACTTAGTATTTCTCATTATGTTTCCTATGTATAATGTTTTTCTAACTTTCACTGTGTTAAAAAGTTTCACTCATCAGATAAGTGAACAACATAATACTAAATAGCACTAAAAAGCAAAGAGATACAGATAAATTGTGCTGCTATATCGCCAATATCAAGGATACTTGGGATCCTTTAGATTGTCTGTAATTTACTTTCTGTAGAAGTATTACTTATTTTTACGTCTTTAGTATCCTCCTCTATGAAGTAGAGTCTTATGAATCCGGCGTCTTACAGAAAATGTCAAAAAACGATTAGAGGCATTTGAAATGTGGTGCTACCGACGCTTGTTAAGGTCTCATGTATACACTACACAACTAACATGACTATTCTCCAGGGGCTAAGAAAAGACAAAGAAAATATACTATACACCAGTAGACTGATTGACATCAAACTGTACACATCGTTATTGTTTGTTTTTCTATAAAGTGACATTTTATGTGGTTTTTAAGCATAATTTGTTGTGTTAATTGGTATCTACATGAAGCTCAAAAAGCAGTCTATTCGGTAATGTATTGTAGTAATTAAAATCTCTTAGCATATTCTCAAAAATTTGAATAACTCATCTAGTTTTCAATAAAAATAATTTAATAGTCATTAAGGAGTACAGTCGAACCCGCTTATTAGAATCCCTGTTATAGGAATATCCCGGTTTATGGAATATAAATTCAAGTTCCCGAAACATTTCCATTTACTCCTTAATAAATTTATCTGTTTATTGGAATAGGATCTAACTAGATAATACCGCTTATTAGCATATTTTGCAGGTCCAAGAATATTTTTTTTTACAATTTACTAAAAATTTAAATTATGTTTGGTATTATGGTTTGTCGTCAACGGCCGGTAGTGCTGGATTAGATATTATTAGGGTAATAAATATTTAGTACTTTGTTAGGAATACCAATTCGATCTTTAGCATAGCCGACAAATGCATGGGTCATAAAATAATTTTTATTTGTCTACACAAAGGCACTGTTGCCTGTTATAAAATTGTTAGAAGCAGTTTAGTTAGAATTCACTCAGAGAGTACCTACTTGTTTGCAAGATGGAATTATGGCTTTGTTAAATTCGAAAAGAAGAGAAAAGAACAAGAATGTAACAATCCATTTCTTGACGCCAATAAAACTTCTATTCAACCAATGGATTAAGGATGACCACACGGATTAACAACGAAAAAGCTATAATCACCAATAATTTCTCAAGAAATAAAAAGTAATTTTGTTATATAGGTATGCATTTTAATAAGAAAATATTTACATATCTACATATTGCATACATTTCATATTAATTATATAATGTATTTATTCACATACATGTAATGTAATTTGGTATTTAACACATACATAGGTATAGTATTTTTACTACAAAAACGTTATTACATAAGTACTAGTTACACGATAAGTATTATTGACGTAAAAAGACCTAAAACCATATACATACACTGAATATGTAGGTACATATAATATGATATACATATTGGCATATAGTGGAGTCAATGAAGGTGGATATGAGTTATTACCTCAGATTTCGTTGAACCTCCATCGATTTTCATAAAAATTGGTGAGTGGTTAAAGGATACCTCAAGGAACAAAGGTGACATAGTGCCAACTTGCGCTTTTTGCATTTTAGGGGTGAAATACACCCCTTTTTTAAAAATTATTTTTTAGATTTCTGAAAGTGCAGTCACTGTAAGTTTTCACTTCCTATTTTGTTGAACCTTCATCGATTTACATGAAAATCGGTAAGTAGTTAGAGGATACCTCAAGCAATAAAAGATATATAGCATCAACTTGCACTTTTGCATTTTAGGGGTGTGATACACCCCTACTTTTTAAATTGTAAAAAATGCAGATTTCCGCATTATGGCGCAAGTAATCTCGTTTAATTAAGAAAAATAAATATTTTTTTTATATTTATGTGCATGAACTACACTTTTTTTTAATTTTTCAAACCTTATAGCAACCAAAAATCCGAAAATTAACAAGTCGAAAATCACGAAAACCTTATTCTTCTATATTTCTGAAAGTGTAGTCACTGAATGTTTTCACCCACGATTTCTTTGAACCTTCATCGATTTTCATGAAAATTGTTGATTAGTTAGAGGATACTTTAAAAAACAACAGTGATATGGCACCAAGTTGCGCTTTCTGCATTTTAGGGGTGAAATCCACCTTTTTTTTTTAATGATAAAAATGCAGATTTCAGCATTCTGGCTCAAGCAATCTCGTTTAATTAAGTAAAATAAATATTTTTTTACATTTATGTGCATGATTTATAATTTTTATTAATTTTTTAAACCTTATAGCAACCAAAAATCAGAAAATTAGCAAATCGACAATCACGAAAACAATTAATCTTTTATATTTCCAAAAAGGCAGTCACTGAAGGTTTTCACCCCTGATTTCGTTGAACCTCCATCAATTTTCATGAAAATTGGTAAGTAGTTAGAGGATACCTCAAGAAACAAAAATGATGTGGTACCAACTTGCGCTTTTATCCTGGGGGTGGATGTTACTCCTTCTCATGGGTGAACACTATTTTATTAAAAATAACCCCATAATTAGATAGAGTAAATTCTAAGCAAACTTTCTTTTATCAAGTTTATAAATTTTTTATTTAAATAATATTTCATAATTTAATAAAATATTATTGGTACAGTAAAACCTGACAATAACGGCCACTAAAAATAGAGAACAATTGGCCGCTATAGAAATGTGGCCGCTAATGCTAGGTTTCCTTTTCCACAAATACATAAAATATAATTGAAAATTTATTTATTTTAGTAATTAAAGCAAATCTAATTAAATATAATTCTACAAACAAACGGAACATACTAAAACTAAATTCAATTTACTACAATATAAAACAATGTCTATACCTACGAAAAAACAACTACAAGAAAAACAGAATTTTTGTTTGTTTTACATTTTTTTAGATAAACGAAACATACTAAAACTAATTTAATATAGGTAATACATAATATAAAACAAAATACTATAGCTACTACGAAAAATACGCTTATCACTAAGTATCAAGTATCGTCGTGCTTCCATGCTATATTCAACAAAACCAACTTGGTAGGGCCTTTAATTAGATATCGCAAATCACTTTGGCTGATTTTGTCTGCATATATATTATGTTTGAGGAATCCCTTTTTTGTGAGACTGGATATAGGACATTTCTCAAGTATGAATTCACATTCATGGTATATCGTTGCTATACAGGGATAATAATCTGTGCAATGTTATGGTACAGGCTACGTTAAATATGAAGTAAATGTGGAAGATATACACTGGTTATTCATTTCAATTTAATTTGATTGTTTTTTAATCGTTTACAATATTTAAAATAATTAAAGACATAAAGTTAGGGATTTCAAAAATAAATTCAGTTCTCACTGGCAGGGTGGGAAATAATAAAGTGCCATACAATAGCATTTCATTACAATGCTCATTACAGGCATTACAGGCTGCTCCGTTTGAGAAAACTCATACTCTCAAACTTTGAGAAAACACTAATTCAGTTTCGACCAACCCTGTATTAGCTAAAATTAAACGTTTTGCTAGATTAATAATTTTTAACAATAATAGATTATATTAAAAATCACTTGAACATAAATTGATTTTCTGATGTCAAATCACTACAATTATACGAGGGTGAATATTGCTATGAAATTTGAAAATAAAAACGTAATTATCTTTTAAACTACTTCGTATAACATCACAAAACCTGATATTTTAAGAAATTAAACATAGAGGAGAATCCAAAAATGTAAAAATATACAGGGTGTTCCATTAAACAAAAGATAATTTTGTTTCACCCTGTCAATATGGGTGGCCCTGTATATTTGGAAATGTATTTAAATTCTGATATTATCTATGCCCCAATCTCACCTAAATAAACCTTTTTCGTATCTCCTACAACAAACGACTAATTGGACTTCCCACAACCTGTATACATACAAAATCTCCGCTATAAAATTTTTCCAAAGAAAATGTTATTGGTTTTTTTAAAATAACTCCGTTAAATTTTGAAATATGAGATTTATCAAAAAACCATTACAAAGCTAAGTAAAAGTTCTATAACACTGTATTAAACATAATTTTCTATATCCTTTATTTTTTTTTAAATACAAGGTGAAAGGGCCCCGGTTACATGGTTCTCGCAGTAAAATTTAGGTTTTAAATGTTTCTATCTCGGTTATTTTTTGTCGTAAAAAAATATTAAAAATAGAAAAAGTTTAAATAAAGTTAAAACTAAAATTTTGTTCTCTACCATTTTTTAAGTATATCGAGTATTTTTGGAGTTATTATCAAAAGAATATGAAATTCACGAAAATTTGAAAAATTCTAATTTTTTTTAATCGTATTTTTTTTCAAAATATGCATTCTAAACCGGTCAGAATTGTTGAAGTTATTACTCATGTTAAAATAAATAAAGTTTTAAATGGGTTACTATAAATTTTAATTTTTGTGGAAATGACGAATGTTTCATTTTTCATTCTTCCCTAAAAAATCTGAAAGGGTCCTCTTATTTCCATCATAACTTGCTTAATTTTGATGCTATCGACTTCTTATATAGCTTTTTGATAGTTACCTTTAAGTACTTTATTAAAATGTTTAATATCTATATTTAACAAAGTGCATCGTTTTCCTGTTATTTAAGCTTGAATACTAAGATTTGAGTACTCGCGGAAAAAAAATATACATTCAATTGCATATAACTCACTTTGTATATGTAATAAAGGATTTTTCGAATAAGGAGCTTATTTATTTTTATATTATCTTCGATTTTGGTAATAACAACTTTTTTGAAGAAACTTATGGTTTTTGAGTTATTTATGAAAAACTGCTTTAAAACATGGATTTTTTCAGGAAAAATCAAAACTTTTGATCTTTAATAACTCAAAAACTATTGATTTATTGAAATAACTTTATATAACAAATTTTACTTATAATTTGTCCCTCTATCGATTAGTGGTATTATTTTTAATAAAATAATTTCCACCCCCGAGAAGGGGTGGCATCCCCCCCCCCCAGGGTAAAAGCGCAAGTTGGCACCATGTCACCTTTGTTTCTTGAGGTATCCCCTAATACTTACCAATTTTCATGAAAATCGATGGAGGTTCAACGAAATCGGAGGTGAAAACCTTCATTGACTCCACTAATAGTATGTAATAAAACTACATATTGGCATAGCATGTAAAACTACACATTGGCACAGTATGTAAATAATATTATTACGTATATTCGGTAACACTTATTTCGACTAGCCACCAATGATCGGTTATTAGAATATCCCTGTTATAAGAATATTTTTGCCTTGCACAAAGGCTATTCCAATAAGCGGGTTCGACTGTATTACAAAAACCAACAAGATAATCAAGAACCACTCTGATATTTATATTTCCAAGCATGAATAATTGTTATAAATGTGATTTAATGGATTGTGATGAAAAAAAATCCATTAGTTGTGATAGCTGTAGCAGGTTTATTCATCGTAAGTGTAGTGACCTTTCTCCAACAGAGTTCAAAGTAATGGAATTAAAAAAGCAGCGTTCTTTGAAATTTTTTTGCAACGATTGTCAAGAAGGGTTACTATATGTTCCAAAACTTATTAAAAAAGTGAATGATCTACAATTACAATTTAATGAGATTCGTAATGAGTTTATGCATACTCAAAAATTAAATACTGACGAAATAATTAGTGAATTGAATGAGCGGCAAATTAGATCGAAAAATATAATGATTTTTAATTTACCTGAGAACAGCAATGCGGTTGATGATATCCACTCTGTCCAACAAATTTTCAAGCAAGTTTCAGATGAAGAAATTCCGGGTATTAAGGCAATCAGAATGGGAAAGAAAAATAACAGAAATGAAAAGCGGCCATTGAAAGTAATATTATCGAATACCCATGATGTACTAGCTGTTATTAAGCATAGAAAGAATATAAATAAAGACAAAAAGATTTTCGTCAATGTGGACCAAACTCCTATGCAGGTAAAACAATATAAAGATCTCAAAGCAGAACTTAAACTACGCCAAGATCAAGGTGAGAATAACTTAATTATAAGATATGTAAACAATATCCCAAAAATTGTCCCAAAAAACTTTTAGTCAGTGTCAATTCAAACGAACTCAATATTTATTATCAAAATGTTAGAGGCTTACGTCCCAAATTATCTATATTGATGCGAAACATTTCCACAACAAATTATATTATTATTTTTACTGAAACTTGGTTAAATGGTGAATTTCATGATGGAGAATTAGCTTTCGATGACTATAATGTATACAGAAGAAATCGTTCCGCAGATACGAGTACCTTACAAAGAGGCGGTGGAGTTTTAATTGCAGTTCACAAGTCCTTCACAAGCCGTCAGTTGGACACTTCTCGAACTATTGAAAACTTGTTTGTTGTAGTTGGTAATAATTGTCCTCAAGTGATAGGTAGTGTTTATATACCGTCAAAGGCATCATTAGATGTATTTGAAACATTTTGTCAGGATGTAAGCACACTTACCGAAGAATATTCTAAAGCTGGTTTTCATATATTTGGCGATTTTAATGTTCCTAATTGTGACTGGCGAATGAACAATCTGGCATCTGAAGCTACACCTAATTTACAAGCTAATCTTCTTGAAACTAATGCTATTGATTTATTATCAAATATGGTTGCATACAATAATCTTTTTCAGTGCTCAAATATTGTGAATGAGAGAGGTGTTCTATTGGATTTAGTATTTTCTCAAAGTCTTCTCATAGTCTCAAAATCAATAGATGATCTCATTACCCCCGATAATCACCACCCTCCACTTGTAACTTCTTTAAGATTTAAAAATACTAACACTGATAACATTCCTGAACAATATTATTACGATTTTAAAAATGCAAACTTTGAAGTTATTAATGATTGTTTAGGTGCAGTTTTGTGGGATGATTTGCTGTTGGGTAAGTCTTTAGATGAAATGATTAATATATTTTACGATGCCTTATTTTCAATAATCGAGATTCATGTCCCCATCAAAAAAAATTCTGCTAAGAAATTTCCTCCGTGGTTTACACCTGAATTACGGGAACTAGTTATACGGAAAAAAATAGCACACCAAGAACACAAGATATTGTTGAATTTAGACAGTTACGACAAATTTTCGTACCTTAGATCTCAGTGTAAAGTACTCTCTGAACAATGCTATAGTCAGTATGTGAGTGATGCCCAGTGTTCTATACAGGCTGACAGTAGGTTGTTTTGGAAATTTACAAATGCCAATAAGGACCAGAATTCTCTACCTTCTGAAATGTTCCTTGATAATGTTAGGTCCAATTCTATGTCTGAATCTGCCAATCTGTTTGCTTCTCATTTTCTATCCGTGTATCGTAAGGATAATATAACTCAACATCAAATACTCGTAACTGATAGTGATCAGAATGTTTCTAATTATTCTGTTAGCATCTCCGAAGTCTATCAACATCTAACTAATCTGAAACCACGGAAAGGTCCAGGTCCTGATGCAGTACCTCCTATCTTATTGAAATACTGTAGTTTTGTATTAGCTCGTCTCTTATATTATATATTCAATGAGTCATTATCATCAGGTCAGTTCCCAAGTTACTGGAAATTGAGTTATATAAGACCAATTTATAAAAGCGGTAATAAACATGATATAAAGAACTATCGTCCTATATCTATATTAAGAACCATTCCCAAACTGTTTGAAGCCATATTAACAGAACATCTATCATTAGTATTTAGGCACAAAATAGCGTCTCAACAATATGGATTTTGCAGTGGCAGATCTACAGAAGTCAACCTTCTATATTTTATTACTTATATAACACAAGCAATGGAGGCAGGTCATCAAGTTGATGCTATTTTTACAGACTTATCAAAAGCATTTGACAGAGTTAATCATGAGCTCCTATTAACTAAACTTGAAAATTTTGGTATCACTGGATCGTTACTAAAATGGTTTGCAGATTATATTTCAAACAGAAAACAAATTGTACGTTTTAACAGTATTAAATCCAATGAAATTTCTGTAACTTCTGGCGTACCACAAGGATCCCACTTGGGACCTTTATTGTTTAATCTGTTTATTAATGATATAGTTAAAAGTTTTCACCATGATGTAGTACTCCTATTTGCTGATGATTTAAAGGTATTTTCTGTAATAAGGACAAGTGAAGATGCTGAAAAATTACAAGACGACTTGACTAAACTTCAAAGTTGGTGCATCAATAATGGTATGGAACTGAATACAAGTAAGTGTCATGTCATGTGTTTTTATCGAACTAATAACCCTTTACTATATGATTACAGTATTAATACATATGTTCTTTCATCACAAGCTGTAATCACAGATCTTGGAATATGGCTAGATACCTCACTAACTTTTCATGAGCACTTTTAAACCATCATTAACAAATCTTTGAGGCTTCTTGGATATATCAAACGAGTTACTTCTGATTTTACGTCCATCCAACCATTAAAGATTCTATATTGTTCGTTGGTTAGATCTCATCTGGAATATTGCTCTTCGGTGTGGTCTCCCTATTATCAGTTGTATAGTGATAAAATTGAGAATGTGCAACATAAATTTCTTAGACATGTTGCGTTTAAACTTGGCCAGTATATGCATTATGACGATATTTTACAGATGCTAAATATTACTACATTAAAAAGCCGTCGATTACATCACGACTTAATTCTATTATTTAAGCTGGTTAACTCACAAATCGACTGCCCAGATATGTTAGCCAAAATTAATTTCGCAGTTCCCAACCGCCAGACAAGACAATTGGTTTCATTTTCTGTACCAATGCATAGAACAAATTATGCTCATTATTCGTTCTTATTTCGAAGCCAAAGAATTGGAAATCAATTTCAGGAACTCGACTTTTCCTACAGCTTAAATAGATTCAAGGCCGTATTGCCAAATATCACTTGACGACAGTTATTATCAGATGTAGGTACCTACTTTTTATGTTTATTATTTATATTATTTGTCTGTGTACTTTCATGTTTAATTGTCTTGTAATTTTTAGCTTATAAATGTTTTATTTTGTTTTAAACTTTTGACATGTTAATTGTATTTTTTTAAATTATTGTACTTGTTTTAAAATTGTACTTATTTTGTAAAATGGGTTCGCCCGTAAATAAATAAATAAATAAATAAATAAATAAATAAATAAATAAATAAATAAATAAATAAAATTGACTTACTTCGATCACATCATGTGTAATGGTGAATACTGACTTTTACAGTTGATTCTACAAGATTGAGAGCAAGAGAGTTCCGGGACAGAGACGTATATCCTGGCTTGCCAATCTTAGGAATTAGACTGGTCTATCGTTAACTGATCTATTTCGAGCTGCTGTGAATAGAAAAGAAGGGTCGATGTTATGGCCAACATCACTAGAAGGTATATATGCACCTTTAGAAGAAGACGACTTTTCGTAAGTTCCAGTTTTACTACGTATGCAATATTTAAAAAGGTTGGTGGCAAACAGATACATATAAATACTTGTATCCGTTTATCTGTAAAAGGTGTTGGATATTATTTTTAGTCAATCTTTAGCAAATTTGCAAATTGAGCCCTTAAAAAAGTATTTAATATGAGTGAACTAATAACAAATAATGTACCAAGTAAGTAACAATCATCATCATTCTCTTTGCCTTATCCCTATGCGGGGTCGGCTTCCCTAATTGCATTCCTCCACACAATTCTATCTTGGGTCATATCAATGTCAATCCCCTTTACCAACATGTCCTGCCTTATCGTCTCCCCCCAGGTCTTCTTTGGTCTTCCTCTCCTACTCCTTCCAGGAATCTGCACTTCAGCTATTCTTCGTATTGGGTGATTAACGTCTCGACGTTAAACATGACCAAACCATCTTAACCTATGCTCTCTCATTTTGGTATCAATTGGTGCCACACCTAGACTTCCCCTAATATACTCATTTTTAATTTTATCCTTCTTTGTCACTCCACTCATCCATCTAAGCATTCTCATTTCCGCCACATGCAATCGTTGTTTCTCTTTCTCCTTCACTGCCCAACATTCAGTTCCGTACATCATAGCCGGTCTTATGGCTGTTTTATAGAATTTTACCTTCAGCTTCATTGGAATTTTTCTGTCGCACAACACACCACTCGCTTCTTTCCACTTCATCCATCCAGCCCTAATTCTACTGCATGCATCTCCATCCATTTCTCCATTACTCTGTAATACCGATCCCAGGTACCTAAAACTATTGCTTTTTACAATCAGTTCACCATTCAAAGATATTATTTTATTTGCAGTAACTCCATCTTTAAATGAACATTGCAAATACTCTGTTTTTGTCCTAATAAGTTTTAAATCTTTTTCCTTTAGAGCTTGCCTCCACTGTTCCAGTTTTTGTTCTAAGTCTCTTTCACTATTTCCTACTAACACGACATCATCAGCATACATTAAACACCATGGAATGTTACCCTGTAAGTTTCGCTGTTATCTGGTCCAAAACTAATGAGAATACCAAGTAAGTAACAATATTTTTACTTATATTTTAATATACCTAGTTATTTTTAATTATCATGAGGGAATTGTGATTTTAGGTAAACCCCTTTTTGTTTAACCCACTCGTGGGCAAAATTATAAACAAAGTAACATCTCTTAATCTCTAATATAGAATGGGCAACAAAAAAATTGGTATGGTGTGTTACGTAGATGATGCAGCAATTATTGCCGAATCAGAAGATGATCTTCAGAGACAGATTTTTCAGTTCTTTCCAATAAGCCGCCAAAATATGAACATTTTTACCAAAATAAACTAAATGTATGACAATAGCAAAATATCTTCTCAGATGTAAGTTAGTGGTTGAGAACAACCCCATAGAATAGGTGATGCAATTCAGATATCTGGACATAGATATATCAAGCACCCACGACCGAGTATAGGACCTGAGGAGTAAGATCAACAAAGTATCTGCATTGTCAGGATGTCTGCGGGAGATAGTCTGGTCAAATCCGTATATTGGCACTGATAGTAAAATGAGAATCTACAAGACTTGCATACGACCGATCATGACATGAGGCTCAAAACTTCGTTTTTGGGGTTAGGCCTCTGTTGCTCTGAGCACCTCGCAGATGGCATAGAAGTGCGCGAAGACACCAACAAAACGAAACAGATGCTAAGAGTTGCCGAAATGAAAACCCTAAGAACAATAGTGGGGAAACAAGAAGAGACAAGGTGAGAAATATAAACATTAGAGAGCAATGAAAAATTCAAGATATTGTAAGATGGGGAAGACAGCGCATGAGGATGTGGTACAACCATGTAAGACGAACGTATGAGAATAGACTCCCAAAAATTGCCCTAGAAAACAACCCGTCCGGTTCAAGAGCCCACCTAAAAGATGGAGGGGTAGTTGGCAATCTACCTCCCAGGCAATTAATCAGAGGCAGCTTCAGAATTAAACAGATTGAAAGATCTTCAAGTAAATGAAGAAGAAGAAGAATATTTTAGGTAAAATAAAACACTCTGGTTATGATTTTTGCAGAGTCAATATTTCTCATTTTGATAGTAATATTAGCTGACATGTTTTGTAATGAAATTTACTTTCTTCCTCAGAAATTGGTAGATTTTGTAATTTTTAATATTAATAATCATCTGGCATTTAAGCATTTTGCTTACAAATATTTTAAAATATGAGATTGTGTCTGACGGTATCAATATTATTAAGTTTGTACTAATTTTTATAGTACCTAATAAAGAGCAGGATAATTTAGATCTTGGTAAGCATCTTGTACCACACAGCTTTGATGAGGATGTGATAACTTCAAACAGTACTGATCACCAAAAACCTAGAAAAAAGGAAGAGAAATCCAGAAAAATTGAAACACTTGCAATAAAAAAAAATAAATGGTGGTCTAGAGTATGTACGTCAAAGGGGGGGAAGTACGATAAAGTAATTTAAAAAAAAACGATCCTTTGTAATTGTCCCAATGTTTGATTGGATGAAAGTTTTAGTTATGGTTGATCTACAAGCCCCCCCCCCCAAAAACTACACATTCAAAAAATGAAAAAAATTGAGAAGGCATATAATTACTAGAAGTATTTTGACAAACTTTAAAGTGTGTGTTTTGTGTTTTATTGGCACTGGTTTTCACAATAAAGTTTAAAGCAAACTCCATGTTTTCGTTTCTGAAATTACTCAAAAAAACTACTTTTTTCCAAGTATAAAGCGGGAAAGCCAAACAGACAATTTTGTTTTTGTTTCTTACAATATAAAGATATACTAAGAAATACTTATGAATTTTATACATAATATGTTCATAATTATGTTGTTATTAAAATTTTGTCCTGCTTCTTACCGGTAGCTTAATTATAACCCGTAACATATTTTTTTTAAACGCTTTTATTTAGTTCAATAGTTTGCGTCAAATTTTTAGACGTTAATTTGACTGCCTTTTCTTCAATGCAAATGAATGAAAATTTGCAGACATATACATTCACGGGAACAATACACGAATAGTCAATAAAAAAAAATTTTCACGTTTATTAATTGTTTAAATAAAAAAAAAACGATTTTAATGGAAAACGCTTAAATTCTCTTGTTTTTTACAATGTAAAAACTTGAAACTTTTACGGATTGTATAGCTAATGATATGAACAATACATAATTTCACTATTTACGTTAATTGTTTACGTTATGCTTCATTAATAAACAATAAAGATTCAAATTTTTTGCCGATTCCGACTACTTTTCATGTTAGTACATCATATGTTTTATACATATTTTAATAAACATGACGATATATTTTAATGTTTGAAAAGTTTAAGACTAAAAGGTAAAAAATAAAAAAATATGAAAAAAAAATTTTTAAGAAACGCTTTCCCTTAGTTACGAGTGACTAAAAATAAAAATGCTTTAAAAAAATCAACTAAAAAGCAAAAAATAAACAAAAAATGAAAAAATCTAACACATTCGTTAAAGAAAAGCGTGGGACGAAAACCGTTTATTCGATGAACACGCGCCACGCTTTTCTTGGACGGATGTTAGATTTTCAATTTTTTTTATTTTTTGCTTTTTAGTTAATTTTTTTATAATATTTTTAATTTTAGTCACTCGTAACTAAAGAAAAGCGTTTCTTAAAATTTTTTTTTCTTATTGTGGGAAAACTGTACATTCAAAAATTTTCAAAAAATTCATAAGTATTTCTTAGTAGTATATCTTTATGCTGTAAGAAAATTAACAATATTGTATGTCTGGTTTTCCCGCTTGATACTTGGAAAAAAGAATTTTTTTTCAGATTTTTCGAAAACGAAAATATGAAGTGTGCTCAAAATTTGTAAAAATACTTCTAGTGATCATATATTCATTCTCAATGTTTTTCAAAGTTTTTGAATGTGTAGTTTTTTGGGAGGGGGAGGGTGCAAATCAACCTTAAATCCAGTAAAAACTTCTCTATCAACAAAATGTATGTAAGTGATATTTAAAATATAGTTCAGCCCTTGAGAAAAATATCACACAAAGAACACACATACAGACAATACAAACTAAAACATTTGTGTAGATCATAAAAAACTACCATGTATTGAAAACATTGAAATTACCGGGGATATTGTCAAAAAAAGCCATAAAATGCCTGAAACATCGAAAAGTTTATAAACCTGACGGTATATACGCTGAAAGTCTGAATAATGGAACGTTATTCATTAGGACAGCATACATATTCAACTTGTGAATTAATGGAAATCCCGTTCCAGGAGAATAGGAAACTGCCTGTAACATCAATCTATAAAAAGCCTATAAATATACTAAAAATTTCGATAATTGGCCTTGGAATGTGGATGTTTTAAAACGACGACGAAAAGTGCAACGGCAATGGACATTGAAAATGGCTACATGAAAGGTAAAAGGTATCAGAAATAAACACATAAGGAAGCGTTACCGGAAAATGAAAAAAGGGAAATCAATATTTGTGTATACAGGTCGAAGTGAGAAAAAAGGTAAAGGTAACGAAAACGTATTTTATTATACGCAAATGAACAGTGATGTACCAAATAGTAATAGAGCCAAACTTGGTATAGGTGTACTAATTCATAATAAATTAGTAAAATATTTAAAGATCTCGCAAGAATTTGAAGAGCACATCATTACAGTAGACCTGTAAGAATCTAAAAGAATAAAAAATGAAACCTGCGGAGAAAGGCTTACCCGACGAACTAGAACAACTGTAGAGAATTACTGGACAAAGAGAAGAGAAGAAAAGAGGATGCATAACAAAAAGAAACGAAAAGAATTAAATAAAAAACTTAAATATAAGAAAACCTTAACAGAAACAAAGAATTCAGAGCATCAACAGTACAGTTAACATCAACAGCACGAATTCAAGGTCACTGCAATCAAAAATGCAGAAATTCGAATGGTGACCCATTAACAACAAGGAAAGATATATTGAATCGACAGGTGGGAATGCTTTAACTTAATACTTAAGGTAAAGGAAAAAAGAAGAAAGCTTAGAAGATGAAAGAGATGAAGTAAGCAGAATAGACCAGAGGAAACTGGAACCACCAACGATGTTTGAAGTTAAAGACGCAGTTAAAAAAAAAGGCAGAAATAAATGACCCGGAATCGATAAACTCCCAGCGGATCTATAGCTAGCCCCACGATACCATAGTGGCACTAGAGCAGTTAATAAAAGAAATTTGGACATAGAAATACCTTCCCAGTGATTGTAATATTGAAATACTTTGTACCATACACTTAAGAATATAGAATTCTATAACTACAAATTTTATTAACCACAACAGCATTTGTCCAAGCTACTCAATATCAAGAGGTGTACATCACCCTTCTTAAAAACTATGATTTAATTAAGAAGGTACAAGAAGAAGAATTTTAGAGTTAATTGTATTTGATTCATACTTTTTGGTCATGGAAAAATACAGTATGTTACTTGTTTCCACTGAAAATTCGTTCTACTAGTGATTCTCCACTCATATTGAATATTCATTAGTCATCCCACCATATTACAGAATATAATATTCTATTTTTGATTACATCTACATCTTTCCAGAATTATTGTGATTAATTACTCTTAAATATTGTGTATTCATATATCTTAAGAACTCTAAATTCCACAATATGATGCTGGTGTGCAGACGTTGTATTCAAAACGTACATACAGTAGGAAAAATGAAAGAATACCCATGAACGAATATATAAAACACGCTGTATTTTCCTGTCACCGTGTCACACAAAAAATTGGCCAGCGCAAGTACATGTAATAATTATTGTTGCATGTACTTGCACTGGACAATTTTCTTTGTGACAGGGTGACAGGAAAATACAGCGTGTTTTATATGTTCGTTCATGGGTATTCTTTCATTTTTCCGACTGTAGGTATATACAAATAGTGCTTGTAAGAGCTAAATTAAAACTCACTAAACTTTCTGGATGTTTTAGCTCTCGTGAAATCGAAAACTTTTGTTTCTATAGGTAAAACATCAATCGTTAATTACACACAAACAATTTAATTGAAATGAGCTATACAAATGTATATACAGTGAGCACGTAAAGGTTGGAATAAATTCATTTTCTCGAGAATGGACGATTTTGGAAAAAAATCCCAAAACCAGTCAATTTTTATTTTTAAATTACGACTTTTTGGTATATATATCATACTAGTGACGTCACCCATCTGCGCTTGATGACGTCATCGATGATTTTTTTAAATGAGAATAGGGGTCGTGTGGTATCTCATTTGAAAGGTAATTCAATTCTCTATTCAGCAATATAAACAATAACATAATTATTTATACAGGGTGTCCAAAAAAATTTTTTTTTGATTAAATTTATCGACATAAAAAGAAGAATGTATGTAATTTATTTAATGAAAAATACATTTTACTGTTCTCAGAAAACAGAAAAAAATGTTGATTTGAAAAATTTTTCGCTTTTCGCTTAAATTAAATGTTTAAATTGTCACGAGGCTGGTGGGTGGATGCTTTAATATTGAATTTAAGCAAAAAACAATATTTATCTGCCAAATAAACATTTTTTCCTGTTTTCTGATAGCAGTAAAATGAATTTTGAAATAAATAAATTAAACACATTCTTCTTTTTATTTTAATAAATTTAATTGAAAAATTTTTTTTGGGCGGCCTGTATAAATAATTGTGTTAATATTTATATTGCTGAATAGAGAATTGAATTACCTTTCAAATGAGCTATCACACGATCCCTATTTTCATTTAAAAAAATCATCGATGACGTCATCATGCCCAGATGGATGACGTCACTAGTATAATATATATGTCAAAAAGTCGTAATTTAAAAATAAAAATTGACCTGTTTCAGGATTTTTTTCCAAAATCGTCCGTTCTCGAGAAAATGAATTTATTCCAACCTTTACGTGCTCGCTGTATAAAAATAAACATAAAACAGAATAAAAAGATTAAACAATAATTTTGGAAATAGACAGTTAAGAAAAAGAAAAGTCAAAAAAATTGCTCTAGTTTTATTGGACAAAATAAATTGTGGTGAAGAAGAAAATCGAATTGACATTATTTTTCCGGATGCTTCCGGATATTTAGGTACCTACCACATGTTAATAGACTACAAGGCAGTCTATGACGCCGTAAATAGAAGAAAAGTGCTAGGAATACTGAATCGGTTGGTAAGAAAGCTAACCTTTAAAAAAGTTGAATGGAAAGTACGAACTCAAGGTTATCAATTAAAGCTCACTAAACTTTCTGGATGTTTTAGCTCTCGTGAAATCGAAAACTTTTGTTTCTATAGGTAAAACATCAATCGTTAATTACACACAAACAATTTAATTGAAATGAGCTATACAAATGTATATATAAAAATAAACATAAAACAGAATAAAAAGATTAAACAATAATTTTGGAAATGGACAGTTAAGAAAAAGAAAAGTCAAAAAAATTGCTCTAGTTTTATTGGACAAAATAAATTGTGGTGAAGAAGAAAATCGAATTGACATTATTTTTCCGGATGCTTCCGGATATTTAGGTACCTACCACATGTTAATAGACTACAAGGCAGTCTATGACGCCGTAAATAGAAGAAAAGTGCTAGGAATACTGAATCGGTTGGTAAGAAAGCTAACCTTTAAAAAAGTTGAATGGAAAGTACGAACTCAAGGTTATCAATTAAAGCTCACTAAACTTTCTGGATGTTTTAGCTCTCGTGAAATCGAAAACTTTTGTTTCTATAGGTAAAACATCAATCGTTAATTACACACAAACAATTTAATTGAAATGAGCTATACAAATGTATATATAAAAATAAACATAAAACAGAATAAAAAGATTAAACAATAATTTTGGAAATGGACAGTTAAGAAAAAGAAAAGTCAAAAAAATTGCTCTAGTTTTATTGGACAAAATAAATTGTGGTGAAGAAGAAAATCGAATTGACATTATTTTTCCGGATGCTTCCGGATATTTAGGTACCTACCACATGTTAATAGACTACAAGGCAGTCTATGACGCCGTAAATAGAAGAAAAGTGCTAGGAATACTGAATCGGTTGGTAAGAAAGCTAAACTTTAAAAAATTTGAATGGAAAGTACGAACTCAAGGTTATCAATTAAAGCTCACTAAACTTTCTGGATGTTTTAGCTCTCGTGAAATCGAAAATTTTGTTTCTATAGGTAAAACATCAATCGTTAATTACACACAAACAATTTAATTGAAATGAGCTATACAAATGTATATATAAAAATAAACATAAAACAGAATAAAAAGATTAAACAATAGTTTTGGAAATGGACAGTTAAGAAAAAGAAAAGTCAAAAAAATTGCTCTAGTTTTATTGGACAAAATAAATTGTGGTGAAGAAGAAAATCGAATTGACATTATTTTTCCGGATACTTCCGGATATTTAGGTACCTACCACATGTTAATAGACTACAAGGCAGTCTATGACGCCGTAAATAGAAGAAAAGTGCTAGGAATACTGAATCGGTTGGTAAGAAAGCTAACCTTTAAAAAAGTTGAATGGAAAGTACGAACTCAAGGCAAACTATCTAAATAAACCTTTTAAAAAAATAACTGACGAGCCCCTTTCCTGTATACTGTTCAGTCTGGATCTGGAAAAAGTAATACATATGTCAAATCACACGTAATAAAAATCACGATCAGCGGTTCAATATATGTATAACAAATCAATGCCTATTGCTAGCAAAGTCGTTGCCTATATTTATGATAACGGAATTTATGATAAATATTTTTGTGAGAACGGAAAACGCTATACAAGAGTCGTATGTAGGTACTAAAAAATCATACAAATGTGCTGTTTATAAGGACTAGCTGTCAAAATTTTCCAAAAGTAAAACCTGATCAGTATATAATTAAGAGTGGAAACATACCCTAACCACAACGCAGTACACTCTCCAGCCGAAGAACGGTAGTGCATGTAATGCAGATAAAATAAATTGACGCAGTTAGAAAACCGCTTTTTGATAGACTTATTGGTCAGAGAAAAAGAGGAAGACCGAGCATAAGATTCTTTGATAACATTGATAAGGCATGAAAAATGTGGGAATTGGGGCTTGGCGGAGGTAGGCGATAGATTGGCACGACTGCTTAAAAATTGGTCTGGTTTTTATTACGCTAGGATCCAGTAAGAAATGTAAAGCCATAATGGTGTTGATGAGATAAAATGGAAGGAAAGCTAGGCCAAGTTATCAAAAATACTCATGACTGAAAAATATGCTTAATTGAACCGCTATTAATAGCACAACAGCATTTGTCCAAGCTACTTAATATCGAGATGTGTACATCACCCTTCTTACAAATTATGATCTAATGAAGAGGGTACAAGAAGAAGAATTTTAGAGTTAATTTTATTTGATTCATAAGTTTTGGTCATGGAAAAAATACAATCTGTTACTCGTTTCCACTGAAAATTTGTTCTACTAGTGATTCTCCACTCATATTGAATATTCATCCCACCATATTACAGAATATAATATTCTATTTTTGATTACATCTACATTCTACATCTTTCCAGAATTATTGTGATTAATTATTCTTAAATATTGTGTATTCATATACTTTAAGACATCTAAATTCCACAGTATGATGCTGGTGTGCATATGTTGTATTCTAAACGTACATTACATAGGTATATACAAATAGTACTTGTAAGAGCTAAATTAAAACTCACTAAACTTTCTGGATGATTTAGCTCTCGTGAAATAGAAAACTTTTGTTTCTATGGGTAAAACATAAATCGTAAATTACACACAAATAATATAATCGGAATCAGCTATACAAATGTGTACACAAAAATAAACATAAAACAGAATAAAAATATTCAACAATAATTATGGAAATATCCAGTAAAGAAAAACGCTATTCGAAAATAATTGTTATTAAAAGATATATTTCCATAAAAAAAATTTTTGAAGTTATACTTCTTTAGGCGCGATTAAGATTGAGGGTGAATTTATATTGATCTGCGCGCATGCGCACACCGACAGTTTGGTATTAGTCTTTATACGGGCTCTGATTGGGTGTTGAAATGATCTGTCAATAATTGTTCAATATGGAGGTTATCGGTAAACAAAAATGTTGTATAATATATTAGTTTTTATTGTTGTGAGGACAGAAATAAAATCAAATTTATAATTATAGTGACTTTTTAAATAGTTTTGAAAAGCCACAGGTACGTAATTCTAAATGTTTCAGTTGTATTCCAATCAAAAATTATCTTCATACCTATTTGGAAAATGTAAAAAAAAATAATGTACTTACCTAGTACTTGCTATACTATACCCCTAGTAGGCAATGCTTTAATTTACATAATCTGATTACGAACAAACTTTCTACAAATTTTCATCTAATGTATCGTTTTCTTACTCTATATATTGTTGTATTTTAATTCGACAAAAATCAAACTAATAAAAATTCATATAAACAAAATGTCAAAAGTTGTTCAGTTTGTGTATATTCCCACATGAAGTATACGCGAAGGTGGTGCAGTTTGAAATCGCTTTGACTCTCGTGCGGCGGGATACACGGGAAGTAGGTTCAAGCCCAATGCAAGTTATATCATTTTTTTATTTTTTTTATAGATTTTATGATTGTAAGTATATTATTATATAATTTTTTTCAGAAAATACGTATAATTAAAATTTTTGGCAACAATTATTGTTCAGAAATCATTTGTGGCATTTTTCAATGTGTTTGTGTGTGTTTTATTCTTTTATTTTTTTAATTTTTGGTATTGTTTTAATAAAAATTTTTGGAAAGTAGTAGAGAAACTGTTTAAAGTATATTGATTTCGTTGAAATCATATAATAGAAGTATAACTTCTTACGTGCGTACAGAGTACACACATTCTTTTTTTTTCATAACAAAGTTATGAAAAGGAAGAGGACAGCAAAGCAGTAAACCATTAAAATATTTTATTGTAAGAACAAATGAACTTCTTGACGTATTTTGATATAAACTCTTGTTTACGTGCCATCTCCGCGACGAAGGTTTACAATCATCATTGCTATTTTAATTTTTGACACTACAGCCCGAAAGAGTTCAGTTGAGCTGTATCCAAACGATTCTCTGAGATTTCTCAGCCAGGACATTTTTCTCCTACTTATGACAGATATGAATTTTAGGAGTTCATATCTGTCACCACGTGTTATATGACCCAAGTATTGAAGTATTGATATAAACTAAAATGTATATAATTTATTTTAAATTTAGTAACAATATATTTACAAACCTTAAAAACGTGATGTTTTCGTTAAAAGGCGTCAATAAGGCTTAAAAACGACAAATATAAATTGATACAAATATGCTGTTTATAAGGACAATTGTATTTGATTCATTTTTTTTGGTCATGGAGAAAATACAGTCTGTTACTCGTTTCCACTGAAAATGCGTTCTGCTAGTGGTTCTCCACTCATAAGTATTGAATGTTCATTAGTCATCCCGCCATACTACAGAATATAATATTCTATTTTTGATTACATCTACATTTTCTACAATTATTGTGATTAATTACTCTTAAATATTGTGTATTCATATATTTTAAGAAATCTATATCCCACAGTATGATGCTAGTGTGCAGACATTGTATTCGAAACGTATATAAAAGTGCTTGTAAGAGCTAAATTAGAACTCACTAACCTTTCTGGATGTTTTACGTCTCTCGAAAGCGAAATTTGTTCTTTCTATGGGTAAAACATCAACCGTAAATTAAACACAAATAATTTAATATAAACCAGCTATACAAATGTGTAGAGAAAAATAAATATAAAACACAATAGAAAGATTCAACAATAATTTTGAAATAGCCACATAAAAATAAAAATAAGAAAGTGCTCTAGTTTTATTAGAGAAAATAATTTGTGGTGAAGAAGAAAATAGAATTGACATTATTTTTCCGGATTTTCCCATGATTTACAAGAAAATTACAAACAATAAAGTGTTGTTGTCATCATTGGATATGATATAATATATAAGATAATAATAGAGACAAAACACATGCTCTTATGTCTTCGATAGATAGGTACACTGAGTTAGGTAGTTTCCAGCAATCAAAGCGTCTCAGAAAAGCTACCACAAAATAATAAGTATTGTTAAAAATAGTACATTGTTTACCGGGTAGGAAAAGCTTAACATTCCTGGACGACTGTGAAGATTGCTAAGTCGAGGCGCAAACCGAGACTTAGCAACACAGAGTCCAGGAATGTGGCTTTTCCTACGAGGTAAACATACTATTTTTCCGCAAATCGTTTAAAATTCGACAGATATTGATTGATTTAAAAAAAACGCGATAATTTTATTCCCAAATAAATGGTGCTTTGAAATTCCTAATAAAATTACTTGGGTTACTATGGAAACGTATTGAGGTTGAATTGTCAAACTTGACGCTTATAAATTTAATTGCTGGTGTTCTCGAAAGTAAAATGATAAGTGATGATGAAATTTCCATTCCTGGGACTCCTCCAGAGCTGGTTGAGGCAGTGAATACTGCTTCATTAGAATTATTGCCAAAGAAATCAAGAGAAAAGTACGAAAATGCATACAGACGTTTTATGGATTATCGCATGAGTAAAAATACGAGTTCTTTCTCAGAAAATGTTGTAATGGCATACTTCCTAGACCTTTGTTTAAAGATGAAATCTTCAACATTATGGGCCAATTATTCAATGCTGAAGTCAACCCTTGCACTTAAACACAATGTAGATATATCTACATACTCAAAACTTCGTTCTTTATTGAAACGGCAAGCTCAAGGTTATAGGGCAAAGAAATCTAAGATTTTAACGAAGGAAGAAATTGAAAAATTTATCCAGGAAGCTCCAGATAAAGAAAATTTAATGATTAAGGTAATTTACAAGGTTTTAATAGCAATGTGTTTTCTATCATTTATGTAGAACACTAACAACTGTACGGAAATATCATTTCCTTACAGTAAGGAAATGACATTTCCTTACAGTAAGGAAGTCCTGACTTTTTCTTCAGGAAATTTTGACAGGAATGTCAAAATTTCCTGGCGATTTGCGGAAAATATATATAATTTTCATAACAAAGGTAAGTTCATTATAATAGTTTTTTGTAAGAACAAATGAAGAAATGAACTTCTTGACGTATTTTGATATAAAATAAATTTTTATAATTTATTTTAATTTTTGTACCCATGAATATTAAAAAAAACGTTAAAAACGTCAAGCTTTCTTTAAAAAAAGCCAAAACGATTTAAAACGACAAATATAAATTGATACAAATATGCTGTTTATAAGAACTGGCTGTCAAAATGTTCCATAAATGAAACGTGACTAGTATATTTATTAAATCTGATGTAAAATAAAAATTTTATAGTTTATTTTAATTTAGTAGCAATATAGTTTTATAAACAAATATTAAAAACGTGAGTTTTCGTTAAAAAGATTCAATAATGCTTAAAAACGGCAAATATAAATTGATACAAATATGCTGTTTATAAGGACTGGCTGTCAAAATTTTCCAGAAGTGAAACGTGATCAGTATATTATAAGAGTGCAAACATACCCTAACCACAATGCAGTACACTCTCCAGCCGAAGTAGAAGAGCCGCGTCTCGCCCCGTAAAACCACTTTCCTCACCGACGACCGCCGACACCCGCACTAATAAAAAAAATTGTGAAAAAAGAAAAAATTTCAAACCCGCAAACACTGCACAAAATGCCAAAAATATAGGCAAGACGTTACCCAGGCAGCTGCCATATATCCACTGCGGAAGCCGGTGGCTTGGCGCGCAAGTCCCAGCCTCCAGCAGCTCTATCTGTGTTTCTGAGCCCGGACTGGATGGCGGATAGAGCGTGGACCAGCGCGCCATACGCCGAACGATTCTCGCAGGGAAAATGTCGAGAGTTACGGAAAAAGACTCTGACGTTGCTAACTCTACGAGGTCAAATGATGCTTGACCTTGAAAGGAGGTCTTTGACGCCTTTTTAACACTCAAGAAGGTACGGGAATACATAAGTGCATTCTACACTACCTAACAAATAATTTTGAGAGAGTTTTTGCCGGATACTTGTTGCTTTTTCACTTCTACTACAAGCATGTACCCCCAATAACAATCCCATTGTTTGTGTCAAATGCAGATTCAAACGTCCTCTGTTTAAGCTTTAACAATTTTTTTATATTATTTTGGCATAAAAAAGAATGTGTGTGTACTTTGTAAGCACGTAAGAACTTATACTTCTATTATATGATTTCAACGATATTAATATACTTTAAGAAGTTTATTTATATTTTATTTAAATATAAAACTAATTTTAATAATTACTACTTTTCAAAAAATTTTATTAAAACAGTACCAAAAATTTAAAAAATAAAAGAATAAAACACACACAAACACATTGAAAATGCCACAAATAATTTCTGATCAATAATTGTCGGAAAAGATTGTAACTAAATACGTATTTTCTGAAAAAAAAATTTATAATAAATATACATACTTACAATCATAAAATGTATAAAAAAAAAACAAAAAAATAATAGTTTCTATTGGCGTTCGAACCCGCTTATGTTTGCGCAGTTAGTATTGGAATTCGTTCATCTTACACTTTTACCCACGGAGAAACATGCATCATGTGGGAAGATCGACGAACTAAACGGTTTAAACTTTTGACAGTTCTGAATTTAACCAAATTATTTTGATTTTTGTAGAATATTGAAATATTTAAATACCACAAAACATAGAGTAAGAAAACAGACAGAAATTTTGATGGTAATCAAATTATGTAAATCAAAGCATTACATGCTATTTTGATAGGTTCATTTTAAATTTTCCAAATAGGTAGGTACCTATGTAATTTTATTAGGATACTGAAACAGTTACAATTATTACGTATCTGTCGCTTTTAAAAACTATTTAAAAAGTCACTACAATTATAAACTTGCTTTTTTCTCTGCCATCACAACAATAAAAACTAATTTACACAACATTTGTTGATCCATAATCTCCAACAATTATTGACAGATAATTTGAACACCCAAAACGATCCCGTATAACGTTTGAGCGACTAAATATCTGCTTCTTCAGGTGCCACCTCCGCTACGGTGGTTGTCAATCATCATAGCTATTTTAATTTTTGAGGCAGTAGCTCTAAATAGTTGTTTTGAGCTGCATCCAAACCACTCTCTCAGGTTCCTCAACCATGAAATTCGTCTTCTTCCGATGCTTCTTCTGCCATCTATCTTTCCCTGCATTATGAGTCGTAGGATGCCATACTTCTCGCCCCGCATCACATGTCCGAGATACTGTAGCTTCTTTTCTTTAATTGTAAGTTCAACTTCCTTTTCTTTACCTATTCTTCTCAGTACTTCATTGTTTGTAACTCTATCTACCCAGGAAACCCTCATAATTTTTCTATAGGTCCACATTTCAAAGGCGTTAAGTCGTCTCATTGTCCCTATATTTAACGTCCATGATTCCACTCCATAGTATAGAACACTGTAGACGTAACATTTTGTTAGGCGTACTTTAAGAGCTAATGTTAAATCTTTGCTACATAGGACCTTTTTCATTTTTATAAAATTAGAACGTGCTTTTTCGATTCTGACTTTTATTTCTGCAATGTAGTCATTATTTTCTGTTATAAGTGTTCCTAGGTAAGTGTACTTTTTTACTCTTTCGATCTGCTGGCCCTCTACTATCAATATTTCGTTAGTATTATGGTTGTTTTTAGTAATTTTCATAAACTTCGTCTTTTTGATATTGAGAGAGAGTCCGTACTCCCTACTACACCTTACTATTTTACTCATGAGTCTTTGCAGGTCTTGTAAACTATCGGCTATTATTACTGTATCATCTGCATATCTGATGTTGTTAACTAAGACTCCATTTACTCTTATGCCGACTGTTTCATCTTCCAGAGTTTCTCGCATTACCTCTTCAGAATAAGCGTTAAATAATAGAGGTGAGAGTATACAGCCTTGCCTGACTCCTCTCTTTATTTCCATTTCTTCAGATGTTTCTTTTTCAATTCTTACTATTGCTCGCTGATTGTAATAGAGGTGTGTTATTAGTCTTAAATCTCTTTCATCTAGGTTTTTATTTTTTAGTATTTCCATGAGTCGATCATGTTTTACTTTATCAAACGCCTTATTGTAGTCTATAAAACAGACGTAAAGAGGATGGTTAACATCCAAACATCTCTGTGTCAGCACGTTGAAGGAGAATAATGCCTCTCTGGTACCCATACCATTGCGGAACCCATATTGAGTGTCACTAATATCCAGCTCCAGTTTAGAGTGTATTCCGGCGTGGATAATTTTTAATAGAATTTTCAAGGTAAATATACTGTCTATATAACGATAATTGACTAATATACTGTCAGTGTGCGCATGCGCCAGGGAATGTAAAAAATTCACCCTCGTGCCTAAAGAAGTATAACTTCAAAAATTGAATGTTGGTCGGAATTTAATGCATAAACGATTCTATAATGAAGCTTGCCCATGTGTTTACTTTGCATTTAACATATTCGCGGGAGTGTCTGCAATTGCTGACACGTGTATAGGGACAGGTCTGCTATTGCAGACGATCTGTGTACCTCCGAAAATATGACGTCTGTTACTGCAGAAGCAATGCCCTTATGAAATACATAAAATGTGAAGGTTGGTGTCCCTTTATATCGAGTTTGTTGTCAGAGAAATAATGTCCAATGAAACCATTTCTCCCTTTCAGAAAGAAAGAAAGAAGACCAGGCTCCTCCACCAAAAACTGATGACGTTCTGAGCAGGTCAAAAATATACAAAGTGTCCGCCAATGTATTAATATATCAAAATTACTTTTCAGACAAAAACTCTCACCTTTTTTAAATGTTGTAGTAAAACTGAACGAGAAAAGTCGAGAATTTATAGAATTCAGCCGAAAGTGAAAAAGAACGAAATCGTTATAGTCACTCCAAGTTTTTTTTATCGAATGTGAGTCAAAACGAAAGTTTTTTCTCAGTAGTTTTAAATAGAACACCCTGTATTTTATGTAACTATCGAAAGTACCATTACCATACTTCAACTTTTATTTAATGTTCCCATGTCCAAATTCATTGGTTTTTAAGATATTTTCATTTTTCAAAGCAAATTATTAGATATTAAATATTAAATTTTTACAAATTTTAACGCCATGACTGAATTGTTTCAAACTGACAGTTCACCATGATTATTGTGTCTGTAAAAACCTGCAAACCTACTAAATAATTAAGATGAAGTTACTGTTGATAAAATGGTAGACAATATATTATATTGGGTGTCCCAAAAGTAGTGGAACGGTCGAATATTTCGCAAAATCAACATACGTTTCGGATCGAAAAAGTTAAGCATACGTGTTAAATAATTTTCAAAAATCTATCAAATTACATCAAACACGACCCTCCACTCCACCTCCTGGAGGTGGGATGGGGGTATCTTTAAAATCTTAAATAGAAACACCGGGTTTTTATTGCCAATTTGGATTCCTCCCATAAAAAAAAAACAACTTTTGTTTTAGACATTTTTTCGAATTGTGGATAGATGGCGCTATAACCGCAAAAAATAATTTATCGTGATAAATATGTAAATTATAGAAACGGTCTAATATCTCAAGAAATACAGTTCCAAATGAAACATCAAAATAACGTTTTTAATATTTTTCAAAAACGTATCGGATGACAGCAAACACGACCCCTTACTCCACACCCTAAAGCGGGGTGGGAGGTAGCTCTAAAATCTTAAATAGGAATACCCGTTTTTTATTGGAGTTTTGGATTCGTCATGAAAGAATAAGTAGCATTTATTCGAAAAAAACTTTAGAATTGTTGATAGATGGCGCTAATAAATCGTATTTTTCCAATGATAGCGCCATCTATCAACAATTTGATAAGGAACCCAAATTTGGAATAAAAAAATCAGGGTTCTTATTTATTATTTTAAAGTTACCCTCTACCCCACCTCTAGGGGGTGGGGTGGAGAGTCATGTTTGGTTCTAATCGATAGGTTTCTAAAAAATATTAAACAGGTATTTTTTTGGTTTTTCAGTTAGACGTGTATTTCTCGAGATATTAGACCGTTTCTATAAGTTACCTATGGTATCACGATAAATCGTTTTTTCCGATTATAGCGCTATCTATTCACAATTCGAAAAAATGTCTCGAATACAAGTTGCTTATTTTTAGGTAAACAATCCAAATCTGCAATAAAAACTGGGGGTTTCTATTTAAGATTTTAAAGTTACCCCCACCCCAACTCCAGGGGATGGATTAGGGGTTCGTCTTAAGTGTCGTTAGATAGATTTTTGAAAATTATTAAAAATGTATTTTTCAGTTTTTCGGTCCGATGTTCAGTTCGCGAAATATTCGACCGTTCCACTACTTTTGGGACACCCTGTATAATATGAGTTATCTAGAATTTACTATAAATGATTTCACTGGTTTCACTGGTTCAGTTATGTATGGAAAAACACGAATGAAAAAAAGTACTGTGATAGAGGTATACGGAATAAATACGTAAGTTTTCGCCGGCAATTACTGAAAATCCACCTCTAAGTATACGGAGTATTTCCAAAGAAATATAAGTAACTTACTACTCTGTGTAAAAAATTCTTGCAAAAAACAGAATGCACTCAATTTAATTGCACCAAAACATTCAGGAAGATTTTGAAAGTAGAATCGTATTTTGTGAATGGGCCTCAGATAAAATCAATCATCAAAAAATGTCCTCGTACTATTTAGAGATGAAGCTACGATTCGCAGAACCGGTCCTGTTAATTAGGCAATCCAAACCACGTGATTTTTAATGACAGGACGACTGGCAGGCAACTCAGCGTTGCCAGAGTTGTTACAATTGTACCAATTTGATACAATTAACAACCAAACTTTCGATACTAAAGTCTCCTAAAGTAAAAACCTAAAATTTTGTGACATAAGAAATTTGCTTCAAATAATATTAAACGACGTTTTTTTAAGTTTTTGTACAAAATGTGTTGGTTTAGTACTTTGTGTCACTATTCCAGTCATTCCGGTGCATTTACAAAAATTTCTCTGGCAACACTGCACACACGGGATTTTATTGGATACTTTATTTAAATTAAAATTTCAAATTTAAGATACAATGTGGTATTACTAGGTACCTAAAATAATAAAATATATATTACCCCGATGATTTTACCTAAAATCTAATTTTAGGGATGCTCAATATTATTTTTTATTAAACTTATAAAACATAAAATTGGTTAACCTAGCTTTCTTCAATCTTCCAATTTACTTAATTAAAACTTTTTAACTACTTATTAAAGTTTATTGACGTAAGCAGTATTTTTACTATGTCACAGAAGTATTTAGCAATATTTACACGGACATAAAATACGAAAATTCCTTTAAAATACTAAAATAACACTATACTATCATATGCCTTCAATGTATTCATGCCAGCCGTCAGACATATTGGAATAGTTTAACAGATCGTTGGATTCCCTAATAGGCATAACTTTCATATGTATTTAGATTTTTTAGTAAATCAATTACCCATATTATTGGAAGACGTTCTACTGCTTGTACGTGAACAAATGTGGTTTTTGCACGACCGTACTCTTGTACAGTTTGATGCATTGATTCAAGGTGAACTTAACGATCAGTTCCCTGATAAATGGATTGAAAGAAATGAACCGGTAACGCGGCCACTCAGATCATCAGAATTTAATATAATGGACTCATTTTTTGAGGTTGACTCCACATTTTATGTGTGCATAAATGTTTTAGGAGGTCATTTGGACCACCTTTGTAATTAATTATTAAGGATATTTTATTAAAAGTAGTGTTTAATTTTTCTATAAATCATGTATTTTGTGTTTGTCGTTTTTTGCAAAATTTACTAATAATAAATTCTTTTTATAATAGTTAATAATCAATTTATTTTATTTAGCGTATGGCTTAAGTATATCACAGAATATAGTTAGATTTATGCATTATACAATGCATCACAAACAGATGTCCAATTTTTTTTTTTTTTTTTTTTTTTTTTTTTTTTTTTTTTTTTTTAATAATCAATAATCAATAATCAATAATGGTGAACGTTCAGTTTTAGACAATTCAGTCATGGATTACTTAAAGTTGGGAAAAATTTAGACACATAACGAATAATTTGTTTTAAAAAATGAAAATATCTTTATCAGATATAGGGAATATTAAATAAAAATTTAAGTATGATAATGGTACTTTTCGATAGTAACATAAAACACAAGACATTCTACTTAAAATTACTGAAAAAATAATGTACTTGCGTTTTGACTTACCCTGTATTCGATATAAAGAAAATTAGCAATATCAATGATTTTTTTAAATTTTGACAATCAATAAAAAACATGTGGCAGCGATAGATCATGGATATTGGGCTTTTTTTAATTATACAGCGAGTTGAACTTGTTACGATTTTTATAGAGAATTGGTTATAACTTTGTAAATACACTGTATAACATAATACTTTATATTGTTGTGATGGAGAAAAAATGGAAGAAGATAAATGAATAAAATTTAGAATATAATATAAAATAAATGGGATTGGATATAGGAATTGAGTCAATACTCGCAATCTTAATAGTTTGTATGTTTAATAGTTGTTATACAATAATGGGGCAACAATTCAAGGCTTACAATGTTTGCCTCATCTTCAGGCCTAGTACATAGAATCTTCATAATTACCAACTACTCGCATAATGGACTCGCATTGGCAACCCTTTCATCATTTGAAAAATAAATGGTGTTCCAAAAAAAACATAAATTTGGTGTGCCCCTATGTTATCGAGAACCCTGTAACAAATTAACAAATTTTGTAATTAATGAAACTTAAAGTTGCCAACATTGTTTTTATTAACTTTTATTCTTCATCTTCTTCTTATATTAGGCCTCTTGACCTGTTCTTAACCGATTTTGAGCTTGTATTCGTAGCTGTGATGTGACCACCAGCTATCTCGCCACCTTTTAACGGACCTTTCTTTTGGTCTCTTGCCTGTTGGCTTTGAATCTCTATCTATATGGGCTATTCTCTCGCTGTCCATTCTCGTCACATACTGATTTCACTTTCGTCTGCTCTATCTTCCCCACCGTTCTAGGTCTTGTATGTTACAGAGATCTCTTATTCTGTCGCTCAGTATTCTGTCTCTCAGTGTTTTCCCAGTTATTGACCTCAAAATTCTTATTTCTGATGTTCTCAGTATCCTCTTGCTTTCTGCTGTGTCACATCTTGTTTCTATCACATGATTTGTATATGCGTACTTTCCCTTCCAGCCTCATATCTTTATTTCTCCAGATGATATCCCTCAGACATCCTGACACGTATTTGCTTGCTTTCAGACCCTCTCTTTAACATCCCCATAACTACATATTTCGTCTCCCAGATATTTGAATCTCGAGATTTGTTCAGTTATTTCGTTGTTAATGACTAGTTTGCATCTTATGATGTACACATCCAAATTATAGAACGGGTTCAGCGTTAATTTTTAAAATTTGTGTCTTATAAAATTAATGGTATATATCCTACGAGGTGTATCAGCAATAATGAGTTATGTAGCGGTTTGGACGTAGTTTCATTAGAATCTAGACGAATTAGTGCCTCCCTGGTATTCCTGTACAAGCTACTACATGATCTCATTGACAGCCCTGATATCCTTCGACAAATAAATTTTAACGTTCCGTCTTATCCAGTAAGAAATTCGATTACGTTCAGAAATACACAAGCTAGAACTAACCTTATGTTAAATTCTTCTCTATTCGTCATGTGCAGCTATTATAATGCCTTAAGTATTTACTGCGATATATTTAACTGCAGTTTAAAGATACTTATTTCTATGGCCAAGATCTACCTAGGTGATTAATAATTTATTTCTTTATGTTCAAATTTAGTTTTGTGAAATTTTTGTTATATTATCGATACCTATGAATTATTAATATTTTAAATGTAAAGACTGAAAAAGTTTTGTACACACTTATGACAACAGGTAAAAGGGGGAGAAGTGTACTTTTGAAGTGTGTAAAATTAATAATTCTTAGCTGAGCGCTTTCGGCTTATAAAGCCATCTTCGGAGCTATGCTACAATAAAAGATCTCTAATGAATAATTGATCTTAGAATTCAAAGTTTAACTTACGTCAAAAAGGTCAAAATACCACTATGAAGAGAGATGGGTTCCATTTATGATATGAAATGCTTCTGTTTCTTATGTAGTTTTTTATTGGTTGGAAAAAACCTTGTCTGTCTGTTTAAAAAAATTGTTCAATTTGCTGCTGGTTGTTTTTGTATCCAGAAAAGTTAAACATCAAGAACGAGCACAAAGGACTTTCACACGAAAATTACATTATATATAAAACGAATATTTGATCATGGTAAGGTCAAAAAGACCTTACCATTTGAATACTACGGTGTCAGATAGCAGAATGGTCGCCTCGCATGGAGGATTTTTAATGACAGTCGATGTAGACAGGGTGTGCTCGTTAAGGTGTCTTCACATTTTCTCATATAAAGTGACAGTTGACATATGACATTTTTAGCAATTGGATTGAACAACTTTTCAACAAAGTCTGTAGTTACATAAATCTGGTTTTTTAAAAAATAATGAAATACATATTGAAAAGAGACTTAAGGTCTAGGATAAACCAATTGACAAGTTATCCTTCACAAATCAAACTCGAATCGGTTTTGAAAAATAAATACATGATGTAAAGAAACTTGATGGTGAAGTTTTTTTAGGAAGATGGGAAATAAGTTAACAATGAATTTTGTGAAATGTGATTTTTAAAGAATAAGCTGCCAAATGATTTATTACAAATATTGTTTTAAATGATGCTTTAGTAAAGAATTAAAAAATTTAAAAAATTATTTTTTGATTGCATGAGGTCAAACTTCTTCCTCCAGAGTCTCCCACAAGAGTCTAAACAAAGGTTTATAGTTGTAATTAAGATTGATTTTTGTATTCAAGCAAAAATCAGGATTAAGTTTCATTTCTTTAGTTATCTCTAGATCTTCTAAAAGGTTCATTTGTCTATAGTTTTTGATTGGGATGTTATGTAAAATTGTACTGTTTTCGGAAGGAGAGAATGAATAGTTGCTAAATTTAACATGATAACCAAAATTTGATTTTTCTGGATTGCTGAGATGTTCTTTGATCCTCTGAGATAGGGTCCTCATGGTCCTGCCCACATAAGTCATGTTACAATCCCCACAAGACAGTTTGTAAATACCACTTTTATTTAGTTTGTCGATTTTATCTTTGGTGTGGCTGAAGATGGATTTGATGTTATTTTTCGTTTTGAAAGATATGTTAAGGTTACTGACTTTATTACAAAGTAATCTTGATACTTTTTCTGAAATTGGCCCTAAGTAGGATAAGGATCTATAAATAGCTGTAGTGTTGGGTTCGTTCTCTGTGTTAAACGCTTGGTTTAGTCTCTTTTTGAGTATTGATCTTCTAATGACCTTATCTACAGTAGAAGAGGGGAAACCATTGTTGTTTGCTATTTGTTTAATAATTGAAATTTCGTTGTTGTAATTGTCTTGTGACATGGGGATGTTAAGAAGTCTGTGGACATAACATTGAATAGCTGCCATCTTATGTTGAAAAGGATGGTTAGATGATATGGGTATAATATGGTCTGTTTGAGTAGGTTTTCTAAATACTGAGTATTCTAAAGTAGTAGACGATGAAGAAGTGGAAGATGTATTCTTTTTGATGGTTAGGTCTAGAAAATTGATCATGTTGTTGGTTTCTAACTCTAGTGTGAACTTAATTGCTGGATGTAGGTCATTAATTATTGAAAGAATGTTGTTAGGTTCTGAAGGAGGACCTTCTATAAATGCTAAAATATCATCAACATATCTGTACCATAGGATTATTTGTGGATGTGAATGGACAAAATTATTTTCAAGAGAATCTAGGAAAAGATCTGCAAGTAGTGGGGATAAAGGATTTCCCATTGCTAGACCTTCTGGTTGTCTGTAAATTTTGTTGTTGAAGATGAAGAAATCTTGAGAAAGGCAAAATTGAAGTAGTGAGGTGATTTGAGTACATTTGTTGGGGTCTATGTTCTTTGAAATTAAAAGATTGTTGACAATTGAAATGGTTTCAAGTCTAGGAACATTAGTGAAAAGATTGGTTACGTCAAAAGAGACCATAGTAAAATTGTTTGGGAGGTTAGTTGAAGAAAGTTTGGATATTAAATCAAGAGTGTTTTTGATAGTATATTTTGGAGTATAATTAAGAAGATCATGGTTTACTTATACGATAATAAATAAATTGCCTGAAAGTGGTAAACTTCTTCTCTTAGAAATTTTTAATGATTGGTGGTTGAAACAAAAGTATTCAGATAGTCTTAAAAATATAATTGTGTGTCTTCTAGCGAAACCTAAGAAACCACCTGACTTACCTTCGTCCTACCGACCTATTTCATTGTTATCGTGTATTACAAAAACTTTCGAAAGGCTTATAAAATTTAGACTCGAACATTTTGTCGAAAACAGATCAATTTTACCAAAAAATCAGTATGGATTTCGTAGAGGTATAGGCACAATTGATGCAATCTCCCATTTAGTTACAGATGCTCAATTGTGTCTATCAAAAAATAATTACATGTTGTGTCTTTTTGTGGACCTTAAAGGGGCTTATGATGTGGTAGATTTGGAAATATTATATTCAAAAATGGTAACGTTTGGCATCAATAAAAGAGTCTCTATAAATATTTTAAATTTGTTTGCTAATAGAAAAGTATTTTTGCGAGATAGTCATAACGTTTTACATGGTCCAAGAGTACTTTACAACGGGCTTCCGCAAGGCTCTATTTTAAGTCCCCTTTTGTTTAACTTATACACTGCAGACTTGCATGATTTGATGAGCGATGGCATACAAATTATTCAATACGCGGACGATTTATGCATTTATGTCACCCATAATACCTACGATCGCTGCATGATAGACTTAAGACGTACTTTTGACAGGTTACAAAACTGGTTCGACGATATGGGTTTTAGTGTTTCACCAGAAAAGACAGCTGTGATGTGTTTCACAAGGCACAGATATCAGTTAGTCGATAATTTCTCTATAGGTAAATACACTATTCCTATCGTAAAAGAATATAAATATTTAGGTATAATTATAGATAGTAAACTTCTATGGACCAGTCACATTAAGTATGTCAAACAAAGATGTGAAAAGGGAATTAATCTTCTGCGCTTCCTCTCCAAACAGAGCTGGGGCGCGGATCAACAAATTTCCTTAATGTTCTACAAGTCTTATATTCGCTCGATTTTGGATTATGGGTGTACTCTCTATGGTTCTACCTCCAATACGAACCAACTTACCCTTGATCGAATACAATATAGAGCTCTGAAAATATGTTTGGGAGCAATGGCATCTTCACCAAATCATGCCATTCTGGCAGAGTCTCAAGAACTTCCTCTTAGTTTTCGAAGACAGTTTTTAGCAAATAAAAGTCTATTAAAATATAGATGTTACAACAGTGATTTGATCGCAAAAATTAACTTTCTTGTAATTGAGAATTTGACAAATCATTATTGGAAAAAGAAAAACTCTCCTCCTTTGGCAGATGCATTTATTGATACAAACTTATTTCAAAATGATATTGTTAAACTTAATAAAATACCATTGTATGCACACAGTTTCGATTCTATAATTGACAAACCTATCACCATATTCCCTCGGTATTCAGATTGTAATATCTTAAACCAAGCCATGATAAAATCCATTGTAAATGGTCTCGGGTCGAACTTAACTAAAATATATACAGATGGGTCAAAAACGCAGCTAAACACAGGTTCGGCATTTTTTGTTTCAAACATAAATCATATTGAAAAGTACAGAATCTCAAATTATTGTTCCATTTTTACCGCCGAGTCCTTTGCTATTGAAAAGGCACTAAAATGGTGTGCAACTCAAACATGCACGAATGTGGCAATAATTTCAGACTCAAAATCAGCATTACAAGCTATTAGCGGTCACCCAATAAACCAATTCCGAAATGCCTTAATTTTGAACATTAAAAAATTAATTATGGATCTTAAACAAAATAATGTAACTGTTTCGTTTATTTGGACGAAAGGACATTGCGGAGTCGAAGGTAATGAAATTGCGGATATAGCCGCAAAAAGTAGTCACAGTTGCCACCATATGGACAAAGTATTTAATTTAAAAGATTTGAATAATGCTCTCCAACCTAATATCAGAAGGAAATGGGAAACTGATTACAAAAGAATTGCAAATAAATCTACAAACCCTTATTTCAGAATTCACCCTACACTTCCAAAAGACATTCCTCATTTCACCTTTAATTATAATAGAGCACAAATGTCAGTATTGACTCGTTTAAAATTGAATCATGCTCGCTTTCCATCTCACTTATATAAAATTGGAATACTTAACTCTCCTGTCTGTAGTTGTGACAATGTATCCATTGGTGATCTAAATCATATATTTCTAGAATGTTCTCTGAACTCTCAATCTTCTTCAATTCTGTATCAAGAACTAATTCATCACGAGTGTCCATTGCCACTAAATATTACAGCTCTCCTTTCTTCCCCAGATAAAGCGGTACTAGATTCCATCATTAATTTTATCAGAAATTCAAAAATAGCGGTATAGTTTAGAAATAGACAATATGAAATCATTTAATGTAATTAAGAATTTACATGTTTTGTGGCAAATAGATTTTGTCTGATGCCAGGATCTCTCACACACACACACAACCTTAACATATCTTTCAAAACGAAAAATAACATCAAATCCATCTTCAGCCACACCAAAGATAAAATCGACAAATTAAATAAAAGTGGTATTTACAAACTGTCTTGTGGGGATTGTAACATGACTTATGTGGGCAGGACCATGAGGACCCTATCTCAGAGGATCAAAGAACATCTCAGCAATCCAGAAAAATCAAATTTTGGTTATCATGTTAAATTTAGCAACCATTCATTCTCTCCTTCCGAAAACAGTACAATTTTACATAACATCCCAATCAAAAACTATAGACAAATGAACCTTTTAGAAGATCTAGAGATAACTAAAGAAATGAAACTTAATCCTGATTTTTGCTTGAATACACAAATCAATCTTAATTACAACTATAAACCTTTGTTCAGACTCTTGTGGGAGACTCTGGAGGAAGAAGTTTGGCCTCATGCAATCAAAAAATAATTTTTTAAATTTTTTAATTCTTTACTAAAGCATCATTTAAAACAATATTTGTAATAAATCATTTGGCAGCTTATTCTTTAAAAATCACATTTCACAAAATTCATTGTTAACTTATTAAAAATCTTCCTAAAAAACTTCACCATCAAGTTTCTTTACATCATGTATTTATTTTTCAAAACCGATTCGAGTTTGATTTGTGAAGGATAACTTGTCAATTGGTTTATCCTAGACCTTAAGTCTCTTTTCAATATGTATTTCATTATTTTTTAAAAAACCAGATTTATGTAACTACAGACTTTGTTGAAAAGTTGTTCAATCCAATTGCTAAAAATGTCATATGTCAACTGTCACTTTATATGAGAAAATGTGAAGACACCTTAACGAGCACACCCTGTCTACATCGACTGTCATTAAAAATCCTCCATGCGAGGCGACCATTCTGCTATCTGACACCGTAGTATTCAAATGGTAAGGTCTTTTTGACCTTACCATGATCAAATATTCGTTTTATATATAATGTAATTTTCGTGTGAAAGTCCTTTGTGCTCGTTCTTGATGTTTAACTTTTCTGGATACAAAAACAACCAGCAGCAAATTGAACAATTTTTTTAAACAGACAGACAAGGTTTTTTTCAACCAATAAAAAACTACATAAGAAACAGAAGTATTTCATATCATAAATGGAACCCATCTCTCTTCATAGTGGTATTTTGACCTTTTTGACGTAAGTTAAACTTTGAATTCTAAGATCAATTATTCATTAGAGATCTTTTATTGTAGCATAGCTCCGAAGATGGCTTTATAAGCCGAAAGCGCTCAGCTAAGAATTATTAATTTTACACACTTCAAAAGTACACTTCTCCCCCTTTTACCTGGTATTAATATTTTGTTTAATTTTTTATTTGTGTAATATTTTGTCCTGTAAATGGATTCTGTTGGACAATAAACGCTATTATTATTATTATTATTATCTTATGGGTTCTCTTGACACTACCAGGGATTTGGTCTTAGCTGTTGATATTTTCATGCCGTAGTTCTTTGCCACTGTATTGAAAGTTTGTGCCATTCGCTGTAAGTTATCCTCGTTATCGGAGATTAAGATTGCGTCGTCAGCATAATAGAGGATATTTATTTGTTTTTCTGCCATATTATATCCTTTTCCTGTACTTTTAACGTTTTCTATGATTTTGTCCATTACTAAATTAAAAAGCAATGGGCTCAAGCTATCCCCTTTTCTGATTTCCGAGTTGATTTCTACTTTCGATGTTAGTTTATTTTCGACTTTTATCTTTTATTGCTATCTATTATTATAGCGGATCTACGGAGCTTTATTATCACATTAATCAATCACCCTGTATATCGCCTTGTGTCATCAATGTTGAAAAATTGTATTTGTTCAACTTGATAGTTTAGCAACTCTTTGAAACTACGTTTTTAAACATCAAAATCTGCAAAAAATGCGTAAAATACAAATCCAAAATCAAATTTATATACTTTTCAACAAATGGCAGTAACGAAGAGTGATTTCGGACTAAACAGTCGAAATAAATCAATATGCCAATTTAAAATATCCCGAAGATTGATGTCTGCTCGACTGACCACACAACCCATTATTAAAATTGGCACAATTTTAAGGGATATTAGGTATTTTATGTGTCATTGGCTTAATTGCGTGATTGAAAAATATAAACGTGGAAATAAAGCATAAACATCCAACAAAATCCATGTGTGTATAATATGTATATTTATAATATATTCTTTTGTTTCCTATTTTGGCTTCATGTACCTTCTTTGTAGTCTCTTTTGTTCCATTCACTTTATGTGGCCAAACCAGTTCAATTGTTTGTTTTCTATTTTACTCATTATCGATCCTTGCTCTACCTCTCTCCTTATATCTTTATTTGTAAATTTTTCAATTTTCGTTACTTCAGCTATTCTTCTCATGTATTTCATTTCAGTCGCTTTTATCATTGATTCATGTTTCTTTTGCACAATTCAAGTTTTCGCCCCATATGTCATTATCGGATTAATTATGGTGTTATATATTTTGAGTTTTGTTTTGTTATCTATTCCTGATTTCCCAAAAATTGTATTATTTAATGAGTAATAGGTACACGTTAGTAGCCTTCTGCAGTTTATTACTTATTGCCATGTCCGCTTTCTCATCATATGTTATATTTCCTAAATATGTAAAAGTAGATACTTGTTTTATTACTTGTTCCTTTACCGTTATGTTGGTATTCCTTTCTATTTTCTCATCTTCATTTATTATCATAAGTTAGTACAGTAGTAGAAGGCCAAGCACAAATAAATGGGAAAAATCAGGCACGTTTAAGGTACTAGTACACTTTAGAAGACCAAAAATAAGAATTTTTTCAAGATTTTTTTTATCAGAACCTTTATTAAAAATGAACATAAAACTTTTTACATATTAATATCTGTTTCTTAAGAAATACAAAAAATATATCTTTTTTTATTTGTGTACTTACACTAATATTGTAGAGGGCGCCAAAGTCGAGGCCTCGAAAAAAAGTAGCTCCGATGGCGGACAGTTAATCTCAGGATTGAAATCTCTGAAACAAAAAAATCGTAAGGCATTTGAAAAAGGAAGGATTCTTACGTGACAGTTTACCACCGTTAGTAAATAATTGCGTAAAAGCAAGATTTTACGGAAATTTGAAAAATTTTTGCGAAAAAATCGCCCGTTTTTCTTCAGTTTTTCATGCTTAAAAAATATTTATCTTCTATCTTTTGGTTAAATTGTGGTAAATTGTCACGTAAGAAACCTTCCTTTTTAAAATTCCGTGCGATTTTTTTGTTTCAGGTATCCCTATCATGAGATTAACTGTCCGCCATCATTTTTCGAGACCTCGACTTTTGCGCCCTCTACAATATTAGTGTACGTGCATAAATAAAAAAGGTATATTTTCTGTAGTCTCTAAGAGTTAGAGATTAATATGTAAAAAGTTTTATGTTCATTTGTAATATAGTTTCTAAGAAAAAAATTATTGAAAAAAATGATTATTTTTGGTCCTGTAAAGTGTACTACTACCTTAAATGGGATAAGGGAATTAAATAAGAAAGTTCCCTCCTATTTATAATAATCATGGATACCTTTATAAAAAATACAAAAGATCAAACAAGAAACATTCAACATTATATATATATACCAAGTATATATATCAAGTGGTCGTCCAAACCAGTACCTGTGGATCTTTTGATCACTGCGTGTGTTTCAAAGATCTACATCTTTCGTTTTTTCATAAACATTATCTTACTTACTCTAAAGTAATTAGGGAATTAAAACTTGAGAATGGCATTGTCAGGTTGGGCGTAGATTTACGTTCCTGCTATGTCTAGGTCTCGAATGTTGTTTTTTGATTGGAATGTGTCTGAAGATATTCAACCTCTCATCTTCACCGATGAGCCCATAGAGGTTGAAGAGGGCGAAACACATTTCTAAGAGCTGGTGTTTGGATCTTCGATTCTATTCAAAAAATTTTTCCCAGCCCGAAGTAGTGGATGTGTGAGTTGTTCGTAAGGGGATTTTTCCGCATTCTCTATTTCATTTGTTTGTTTTCGTACGAGTGGTCGTCCAAACCAGTACCTGTGGATCTTTTGATCACTGAGTGTGTTTCAAAGATCTACATCTTTTGTTTTTTCATAAACATTATCTTACTTACTCTAAAGTAATTAGGGAATTAAAACTTGAGAATGGCGTTGTCAGGTTGGGCGTAGATTTACGTTCCTGCTATGTCTAGGTCTCGAATGTTGTTTTTTGATTGGAATGTGTCTGAAGATATTCAACCTCTCATCTTCACCGATGAGCCCATAGAGGTTGAAGAGGGCGAAACACATTTCTAAGAGCTGGTGTTTGGATCTTCGATTCTATTCAAAAAATTTTTCCCAGCCCGAAGTAGTGGATGTGTGAATTGTTCGTAAGGGGATTTTTCCGCATTCTCTATTTCATTTGTTTGTTTTCGTACGAGTGGTCGTCCAAACCAGTACCTGTGGATCTTTTGATCACTGAGTGTGTTTCAAAGATCTACATCTTTTGTTTTTTCATAAACATTATCTTACTTACTCTAAAGTAATTAGGGAATTAAAACTTGAGAATGGCATTGTCAGGTTGGGCGTAGATTTACGTTCCTGCTATGTCTAGGTCTCGAATGTTGTTTTTTGATTGGAATGTGTCTGAAGATATTCAACCTCTCATCTTCACCGATGAGCCCATAGAGGTTGAAGAGGGCGAAACACATTTCTAAGAGCTGGTGTTTGGATCTTCGATTCTATTCAAAAAATTTTTCCCAGCCCGAAGTAGTGGATGTGTGAATTGTTCGTAAGGGGATTTTTCCGCATTCTCTATTTCATTTGTTTGTTTTCAAAATTTGGAAATCTCTCCGAAAAATATTAATTTTTGGCGGATTATTTGATTTATACCGTTCTAATTTAGTTTGTTTAGTTTTGTTAAACTTTTCCTTATTTAGTTTACATTTTGAAAGTGTTCATAAGTTAAACGTTACTTGAAAACTCCTCTATGGAGTCATCTAGTGGAGGCGAACCGCCTGATATTGAGAATTCGATGGATAGTAGCTGTGATTTACAAGATTTAAATGGATTTCTACCCAACCAGCCTCAAAATAAGATAAGTAGTAGTATTAATCTTAACAATATTAATGAAAAACAAAATACTTTAGTAAACTCAGATCAACCAGAAAAAACCAGGCCTGTTTATTTATACGAAAAAATTGATTTAGGACCTTTTTACATTTTCATTGAAAACTCCAGTTTAAATTTTACAGGAAAATTAAACGCTGTTAAAATAGGCGAGATCCTATTTACGTTACATCCAGAAATTGACAATTATATAAAAAAAATTGACTCAATCGGACGCAACCGAGTTAGGGTCTCATTTAAAAATTATAGTAGCGCAAATGCTTTAGTTACTTCCAAATTCCTTATTCAAAAAAATCTGACCGCATACATTCCAAAATTTCAATTGTTTAAACTAGGTGTAGTAAGGGATATAGATTCAGATATATCGGAAGAATATCTTAAAAATAGAATAAAGGAATTTGATCACCATTGCAAATTCTCGGTTGAGTATGTGAAACGAATAACAAGAAAAATAGTAGCAGATGACAAAGTAATATTTAATCCAACAAAATCAGTTATTGTGTCTTTTAAATGCCAGAATATACCAAAGTATGTAGTAATTAATCATGTCTTACACACTGTTGAAAAATACCAGCAAAAGGTAATTATCTGTTACCACTGCTATAGGTATGGGCACATGAGTAAGCAGTGTAAAAGTAATCCTCGCTGTTTTAAGTGTCATGAATCTCACCTTTCCGATTCTTGTTCTTTATCATCGTTTAACAAAAAATGTCTATCCTGTGAAGGTGAACACTTCACTAATGAATGGGAGATATGCCCAGAATTTGATCGCCAAAAGAAAATAAAACATTATATGTCTGAAAACAGCTTATCTTTTAAGGAAACAATTAAACTCTTTCCTAAGATAACTTATGCATCTATAGCAGCCAATAATTCCTCAATAAATTCTCATCAAACTCCAAATATGAATGCACCATCCTCTTCATATTCCTTTACTCAATTGTCCACGTCTCAAACATCTTCCAATCAGTTCGCTCTACCTTCAGTTTCAAATAGATATACAATAATAAAACCACCAAAATACAAACGACCTATCTCTTCCTCACCAGACCAAGTAACAATGGAACATCAAAAAATAATAAAGTTAAACCCCATGTCCAACAGACCTGGTGGTATTATCACCTCTTCTTCGTATCAATCTACATTTAATCCAGAACAAGGATCTAAAATACATGAACCATCAAAAGAATTAACAGAATTAATATCAAATATAGTTACAAGTATTATCTCTAATATAAATCACAAAAATTTTGAAATTCCAGAAAAATCAGTTCTAGTAAATTTAATTCAATCAGTTTTAAGTTCTCTCTTATATAATAATGAATAGATTGGTAATTTGTCAATGGAATTGTAGATCGGCTAACTCTAATAGAGAAAACCTTATCCACCTATTAGAAGACCAGAAAGTTGATATCGCATTATTATCAGAAACTAGATTTAAACCAGAAAAGTATTATAACTTTCACGGGTACAATATTGTCAGAGACGACCGCTTTTCAGTAACTGTTGGCGGTGGCTCAGCAATTTTAATAAATTCAAACCTATATTACGAGGAAGTCACCATGAAAGTAGATTTAATAAACGTCAATAAAGTAGAAATAAAAATAAAGTTTAAGTCATATACTGTCACATTTATATCTATGTATGTTCCCCCAGGAACCAAGTTATTGTTACAACAATGGAACAATTTCATAACATCTATAGAAAGACCATTTATAATAGGAGGTGACCTTAATGCTCACCACATTGCCTGGGGCCTAGACAACCAAACAGATATGAAAGGTAAAATCTTGATGGACTGTATAGACGATAATAATTTAATATTCAAAAATGATGGCTCTCCTACTTTCTTTAGGAACTTCTCGAAATCGGCAATAGACCTGACCATTTGTACTCCTGACTTAAACCACCTCATCACTTGGAAAACACTTCAAGACCTATTTGGTTCAGACCATACACCTATAAGAGTAGAGTTTCAACCAACTCATACATATAATCCATATTCACAAAAGTGGAATTTAAAGAATGCCGACTGGAAATTATATGAACAGTATTCGGAAGATGTATTCTCTCAATTTAAAGATATAAATTCTTATGAACAAATTTTGCACAATATAAATACAACTGCATCCTACTGCATCCCCAAATTTAAAATAAAAAAACCGACTTCCAGAGGAAAATACTGGTGGGACTTAGAATGTGAAGAAGCAGTCAGAAGAAGACAGGAAAGTTTTTGTATATTCAAAGAAAATCCAAACCATGAAAACCTACTTAAGTATAAAAAAGATGATGCACATGTCAAGAAGATCACTAAACAAACTAAAAGAAATAGCTGGAGAGATTATGTCGGATCCCTAAATAGGTCAGTCCCTATTAAAGATGTATGGTCAAAAGTTAACCGAATAAAAAATAGAAAAACAAAGAACAAAGTCCCTGTTATTCTGTCGGAAGCTTCGTGGATAGAAGAGTTCCATCAAAATATCACACCGCCGTCTGCAGAATTAGTAATTCCTGATTTACAACTAAATGCTCTGTACGACTATCCAGAACCAATCCGTTTCCTAGTCAAACCATTTTCTGCCACTGAACTAAACTTTGCGTTGAAGAAAAACTCAAATTCAGCACCAGGTGCCGATAATATCCATTACTCGATGCTATCAAATCTTTCAAGAATTGGTAAGGCTGCACTACTAAATATATATAATGAAATTTGGATGCGCCGCATAAAGATTCCTGACGATTGGCACGTTTACACTATTATCCCGGTTTTAAAACCAGGAAAATCATCAAAGAATTGGGATTCTTACCGTCCAATCGGTCTGGCTTCCTGTATACTAAAAACATATGAGAGACTTATTAAAAACCGTCTGGAGTTTTGGCTAGAAAAGAACGACCTATTACCAAGAAGTCAGTTTGGTTTTAGAAAAGGTAAATCCACACAAAATAGCCTCTGCCACTTTTTAATAGACATTTATAGTTCCTTTACTTATAAGAAAGCAGTTAGTGCTTTGTTCTTAGATATAAAAGGGGCTTACGATAACGTTAATCTTCACATACTATACGCGAAAATGTTGGAAATAGGAATACCCGAGATAGTAACATGGAACATCATTAACTTATACATTAATCGAGCAGTTCACGTTAGATTAAATGGAGATCAATCTAACTCCCGATACACATCTTTGGGACTACCTCAGGGTAGCATCCTAAGTCCTATATTATATATACTTTATACTGCTGACTTAGAAACTAAACTTCCTCAACACATAAAAATCCTACAGTACGCTGATGATGTTGCGATATATGCAGAAAATAAGTCAATAGATAGATGTAATAACTACCTTAAATCGACATTGAATATTATAAAAAAATGGGCTACCGATAATAACTTAACAATATCAGAGAGTAAATCAACCATTGTTACCTTCACTAAAAAACGATATGTTCCTCAAAGCCATCTACAATTTGATAATACTAGTATTCCTTATAAAACTTCAATAAAATTTCTTGGCGTATTTTTAGACTCCAAATTAAATTGGAAAGAACACACAAATTACATATTACGAAGAATGGAAAATGCAATGAATATCATGAAGACTGTAAGTGTCAGTAACTGGGGAGCTGATCCAAACATATCAATATTACTATACAGAAATTTGATAAGATCAATCTTAGACTATGGATCTATTTTTTATGGCTCAGCATCAAACTCTGTACTCCAAAAAATCGAGAGGATCAAAAATAAGGCACTTAGGTTATGCACTGGTTATCTTCGTAGCACACCTATATTGGTCATGGAATGTGAGCTTAATGAACTTCCACTTTCATTACGCAGGGAATACCTAAGTGAGAAATTTATAGTTAAAACAGCGGTTAACGATAAACTGCTATTAAATAAAATTGTTCATTTAACCACCTCATACCTAACTCATTATTACTGGGAAAAAAAGAAACTGCTTTTAGTTGTGGAAAGCTTCCTCAACGTTTCTAATTCCATTGGCGACATACACCAAATTGAACAAAGCTCGTCTCGAAAGCTAAATTATGAAGATTATTTATCTCCAGTTAACTGTCATTTAAGTAATATTCGTGCGACAGACTTCCTTACTAAAATAGACCACCTTCAGTGTGTACAAAAAAACTGGGGGAGTTATCAGAAATTATATACGGATGGTTCAAAAATGGAAGGAAAAGTTGGATATGCTATATATTACCCACAAAAAAGTATAAAAATAAACAACAGATTACCTGATAAAATGACAATTTTCACAGCTGAACTCATTGCAATCAAAGAAGCATACAAAATATGTATTAATCAAAAAGAACTCAATTATGTTATATTTACAGACTGCCAAAGCATTGTAAAGACATTGAAATATAATGTACATAATTTTGCAGAAAATTATATCATCAGTGACATCATAGCAATGAACAGTGAAGCTTTGAAATCGGGCAAAAATATAATATTGTGTTGGATAAAAGCACACATTGGTATAAAAAACAACGAAATAGTAGATGATCTGGCTAAAAAAGCAACAACGAAGGAATCCACTCTGCATACTTATCAACTTCCTATGGGAGACATAATTTCTATTATGAGATCTATCAAACGGACGAAATGGCAGGAACAATACAATAATTCAGACAAAGGAAATTATTACAAAAAAATCCAGCCTACACTTCCCATCAAGACATGGTTTAATCAAGTTTCCAACAAAGGCTTTATCAAAACTATTTGTCGAATAAGAAGTAATCACTGTCTGACTCCAGTCTACAAAAGAGAAATAGGACTTGTAGATAATGATGAATGTTTATGTGGAGAGCTAGCTGATCTACAACATATGCTATTAGAATGTCCTTTACATTTTATTGAAATATCAAACTTTCTTGCCAATCTAGTTCAAATTAATGTACAATTTCCTTTTAATCTTATATACCTTTTACAATCAAACAATCTAGATGTTTATAAAATTTTGTACAACCATGTTAATTGTTTAAAATTAAAGCTCTGAGAAAAAAAGAAAAAAAAAATAAAAAAAAAAAATAATTAAATAAAATAAAAAGTTACTAAGATCTAAACCTCCGCGAGGTTGAATCGGGTTTAGGTCTTAGCGCGATAAAAAAATATACAAAAAAAAAAAAAAAAAAAAAAAAAAAAAAAAAAAAAAAAAAAAAACTAAAAAAAAAATAAAAAATGTAATAAAAAAAATGTTAAAAAGTATAATAAAAAAAATAATAAAAAAAACAGAGTAAAAAAAACAGTAGTACTAATAGTTTTAAATTTAGATACTAAGCATATATTTTGTAAAAGAGAGAATTCAAAACACATTGACTGGCCAGTTGGTTGCTTAAACCAGTGCCAATAAAACATAAACACACACACACATTTGTTTGTTTTCGTACGAGTGGTCGTCCAAACCAGTACCTGTGGATCTTTTGATCACTGAGTGTGTTTCAAAGATCTACATCTTTTGTTTTTTCATAAACATTATCTTACTTACTCTAAAGTAATTAGGGAATTAAAACTTGAGAATGGCATTGTCAGGTTGGGCGTAGATTTACGTTCCTGCTATGTCTAGGTCTCGAATGTTGTTTTTTGATTGGAATGTGTCTGAAGATATTCAACCTCTCATCTTCACCGATGAGCCCATAGAGGTTGAAGAGGGCGAAACACATTTCTAAGAGCTGGTGTTTGGATCTTCGATTCTATTCAATAAATTTTTCCCAGCCCGAAGTAGTGGATGTGTGAATTGTTCGTAAGGGGATTTTTCCGCATTCTCTATTTCATTTGTTTATATATATATATATATATATATATATATATATATATATATATATATATATATATATATATATATATATATATATATATGATTATTAATATGTAGTGACTGTTAATAATACAAAATGAATAATTTTGGGGAATGCAGTCAATGTGTTTTGGGCTGATTAGAAGAGAAACACTTTGAACTTTTGTCGAGCTTTCGGACAATTTATTTCCTTTATCAAGACAATCTAAAAATACAAATGTTTAATTTTAGATGAAAACTAGAAAAATAACAACTTACTGCTCGTGGTTTTCATCTAAAATTAAACATTTGTATTTTTAGATTGTCTTGATAAAGGAAATAAATTGTCCGAAAGCTCGACAAAAGTTCAAAGTGTTTCTCTTCTAATCAGCCCAAAACACATTGACTGCATTCCCCAAAATTATTCATTTTATATATATATATATATATATATATATATATATATATATATATATATATATAATTATATTGTTATATTTCTATTTGATATGAAAATTAAAATTTGATAATTATAGACAAAATTCAATTTAATATAAAATATTTTCAATTTTCTCAACCACGGGCATATAAATTTAGAACAACCTGTATACAACAAATTGTTATATTTAATTTTAAGAAGTGATTAAATAAGACTCAAGTGAAATCGTTAATAGGTCATTATCGTTGTTCGCGGAAGGATCGGTCATTAGCCGATGCTAATTAAGACTAAGTGGAAATAGAGAATAGGTCATTAAAATTTGTATATAGTAGAAAGTAATTTTAGAATGGGAATTAACTATTTTCTTTGAAATCCATTAAGCATATTTAGAAAGTTTAAAAATCGGTTTTGAGGAATACTGCGAATGAGAGTTGGTGGTGGAAGTTTTGATTTGTGAATCTGGAAGGGATATTTAGAAAGTAGGGGAATGAATGACAAATAGAGATCAGAATGTTTTGAGCTGTCGAGAAGTGAAGTCGAGTAGTAGACGGTAGTGTACGGAGAGTGAGAAAGCCGGTGTAGTTCCGTGAGTGTGGAGTATCTATCGTAGAACGACAGGTAGGCCAGGTTGAGAGTAAAAGAACCTCCTTGAGCCAAGAGTTCCCGGTAGCTGATTGCAGTTTCGAAAAAGGTAGAACACAGCATCACGACAGAAGCAGGAAACGAGAGCTATACGAGCTAGTTTCAGAGGAGAACATTACTGGAAGCCAGGACGAGGTTTTGATTGCAGCAAAGGATAGCAGGAAACGGGTCTTGTGTGAAGACATTCTCAGTGCACCAGAAAAAGGTCAGTCTCATTTGTTTGGACATGAATGTATGGGTTTTTCGTAGTAAATACCACATTTAAAATTGAAGAAATATAATCAATAATATCAGAAAAGCTTCATCAAACTTAAATAGAATTGTTGCTAATAAATCATAATAGTTAAATGTTAATAAAAACTTTCAATTGGAAATCAAAAGGAAATAAGATTCCCATGTGTAAATGTTATGTTTAAGAATAATAAGATATAGCAAATATTAAGCAGTGATTGCCATTTAAATAAAATAAACAATATTTTGATTACAATTGTAACCCATATGTGTTATTATTTTACTCTTTTCTTTCCTATCCCGATTAGGAACCATTAAGAAATACTTAGAAGCCACGTATGTAAGTAATTAATTTTATAAAAAGCCCTGAGATTGAAAACATATTGATATGTGATCTGGTAAATTAATTAGATTATTATTAATGCATTGATTAAATTAAATGACATATAAAAATATTATCTCATATCAATAATCAAGATCACATCAATATATATATATATATATATATATATATATATATATATATATATATATATATATATATAAAGAAGTTTGGTATTATTGACTGACAATATGTAGACTTTAGTTTTTTATTGAGGTTGCAGTCATTTATTTCTAAGGGGCAGGGTAAGAGAAACTCTGTGTTATAATCAAGCTTTCGCAAAATTTATTTGCTTCGTCAGGATTAGCTAAAATTATTATATAGTTATAAATAAATACAACGAAATGAAAGAACATTGCATAAAAATTAGTACAAAAACTTACAACGTGAGGTTTGTTCCTTAATTTGACATTTCTACAAAACATAAAATATCTAAAAAAATCTTTATCCTAATGGTTTTCAAGTTTCAATGTTTTAATTTTTACAATTCATGATAAAAAATATGATTTAATAATTTAGTTCTAAATTTGACCAATGCCAGAAAGACACTTAAATAATGTCAAAAAGACACTCGTAGGTATTTGTTTATTTGATTTTAAGTTGTTAAGAACTAGATTTTTGATTATTACTTGCTTGTGCATTTTAAAATTTTAGAAGTTATAGATATATATATATTGAATACCAAATACCCAATAACCAAAAATATATTAAATACCAAATGAATATGTAAATGAATGAATGAATACCAAATACCCATATATATGGCATTTATAGATTTTGAAAAGGCATTCGACTCTATAGAACACTGGGCAGTGAAACAATCACTACACAATAGCAGAGTAGATTACAGGTATACAGAACTAATCTCTAATATATATAGTAAGGCCACAACTACGATCCAACTTGAAACAGAATACATATCTCGTATCTATCAAAAGGGGCGTTAGATAGGGAGATACGATTTCGCCGAAACTCTTTAACCAAGCACTAGAAGACATTTTTAAGAGATTACAATGGGAAGAATATGGAATCATTATTAACGGCCAATATTTAAATCACCTAAGGTACGCTGACGACATCGTCCTTATCGCTACAGATACGGGATAAATACAAATAATGATACAACAATTAGATCAAGAAGCCACTAAAGTTGGATTAAATATGAATTACAGCAAAACAAAAGTAATAACAAATCAAGAAGATGAGTTAAGAATCGTAGTTAAACAAAACTAAATAGAGGAAGTGAATGATACATATACTTGGGACAAATAATAAAATTGAATATAGACAACCAAATAGCAGAAATAAAGAGACGAACGAAGTTAGCGTGGGCCTCGTTTGGTAAGCTCAGTTTCATATTGAAGAATAAAAAATACCCTCAATATCTAAAAACGAAAATCTACGATAAATGTATCCTTCCGGTCTTTACATATGGATATCAAACATGGAAAGTTCATAAAAGCGAATATGGACAGAATTGCGAAAACACAAAGAGCAATGGAAAGACAAATGATCACGTAAGACTGTCTGATAGAAAAAGGAATTCCTGGGTAAGAAATATCACAAAAGTTAAAGATGCTACTCGTCAAACAGTTAAACTAAAATGGAAATTCGCCGGTCATACGATTAGACAAAAAGACGAAAGATGGAATAAAATTATTACAGAGTGGAGACGATGGACATATAAACGAAAGAGAGGGAGACCACAGATGAGATGGGTAGATGACCTAAAACACCAAGCCGGCTAAAAATGGATACACATGGCTCAGGATAGAGAAAGATGGAGGAGCGAAGGGGAGGCCTATGTCCAATATTGGATGTCGCAAGGCTAATAGATAGATATACACACATATATACATATATACACATATATACGTATATACACGCATATATACATACATACATACACATATATATTTGTTAATTATTGTTTTCTTAACAAATTAAAGTGGTGTTAAATTTGAAAATTTAATTTAATTTTTGAAATTTTGTCGGGTAATTTATTATTTTTGAATTAAAATATCAGTTATCGAAAGATAGAATATAATTATAGATGTTACTCAGTTTATTTATGTCAGTTTTTTTATTCACACATTGATATTTATTTATGCACACCATTTCTAGAAATTCTCTTTTATTTAAATTATTTTCGTGTTTTAGTATCATTGTTTCATTGAATTTGAATGTATGTTTTTTATTTATTGCATGATCTACTAATGCACATGTGTTTTTGTTATTTCTAAGATCGCTTTTATGTGACGTTAGTCTACCTATTAAATTCCTGGATGTGTGTCCGATGTATGACTTATCGCAATTTTCGCATGGTATCTTGTATACTACATTTGAGTTTTCCATAATACCAATAGGTTTTTTAGTTTTTGTATATAGTGTTCCCAATGTTTTTACATAATCGCAACTAAAAATGTAAAAACATTGGGAACACTATATACAAAAACTAAAACACCTATTGGTATTATGGAAAACTCAAATGTAGTATACAAGATACCATGCGAAAATTGCGATAAGTCATACATCGGACACACATCCAGGAATTTAATAGGTAGACTAACGTCACATAAAAGCGATCTTAGAAATAACAAAAACACATGTGCATTAGTAGATCATGCAATAAATAAAAAACATACATTCAAATTCAATGAAACAATGATACTAAAACACGAAAATAATTTAAATAAAAGAGAATTTCTAGAAATGGTGTGCATAAATAAATATCAATGTGTGAATAAAAAAACTGACATAAATAAACTGAGTAACATCTATAATTATATTCTATCTTTCGATAACTGATATTTTAATTCAAAAATAATAAATTACCCGACAAAATTTCAAAAATTAAATTAAATTTTCAAATTTAACACCACTTTAATTTGTTAAGAAAACAATAATTAACAAATATATATGTGTATGTATGTATGTATATATGCGTGTATATACGTATATATGTGTATATATGTATATATGTGTGTATATCTATCTATTAGCCTTGCGACATCCAATATTGGACATAGGCCTCCCCTTCGCTCCTCCATCTTTCTCTATCCTGAGCCATGTATATCCATTTTTAGCCGGCTTGGTGTTTTAGGTCATCTACCCATCTCATCTGTGGTCTCCCTCTCTTTCGTTTATATGGTCCATCGTCTCCACTCTGTAATAATTTTATTCCATCTTTCGTCTTTTTGTCTAATCGTATGACCGGCGAATTTCCATTTTAGTTTAACTGTTTGACGAGTAGCATCTTTAACTTTTATGATATTTCTTACCCAGGAATTCCTTTTTCTATCAGACAGTCTTACGTGATCATTTGTCTTTCCATTGCTCTTTGTGTTTTCGCAATTCTGTCCATATTCGCTTTTATGAACTTTCCATGTTTGATATCCATATGTAAAGACCGGAAGGATACATTTATCGTAGATTTTCGTTTTTAGATATTGAGGGTATTTTTTATTCTTCAATATGAAACTGAGCTTACCAAACGAGGCCCACGCTAACTTCGTTCGTCTCTTTATTTCTGCTATTTGGTTGTCTATATTCAATTTTATTATTTGTCCCAAGTATATGTATCATTCACTTCCTCTATTTGGTTTTGTTTAACTACGATTCTTAACTCATCTTCTTGATTTGTTATTACTTTTGTTTTGCTGTAATTCATATTTAATCCAACTTTAGTGGCTTCTTGATCTAATTGTTGTATCATTATTTGTATTTATCCCGTATCTGTAGCGATAAGGACGATGTCGTCAGCGTACCTTAGGTGATTTAAATATTGGCCGTTAATAATGATTCCATATTCTTCCCATTGTAATCTCTTAAAAATGTCTTCTAGTGCTTGGTTAAAGAGTTTCGGCGAAATCGTATCTCCCTATCTAACGCCCCTTTTGATAGATACGAGATATGTATTCTGTTTCAAGTTGGATCGTAGTTGTGGCCTTACTATATATATTAGAGATTAGTTCTGTATACCTGTAATCTACTCTGCTATTGTGTAGTGATTGTTTCACTGCCCAGTGTTCTATAGAGTCGAATGCCTTTTCAAAATCTATAAATGCCATATATATGGGTATTTGGTATTCATTCATTCATTTACATATTCATTTGGTATTTAATATATTTTTGGTTATTGGGTATTTGGTATTCAATATATATATATCTATAACTTCTAAAATTTTAAAATGCACAAGCAAGTAATAATCAAAAATCTAGTTCTTAACAACTTAAAATCAAATAAACAAATACCTACGAGTGTCTTTTTGACATTATTTAAGTGTCTTTCTGGCATTGGTCAAATTTAGAACTAAATTATTAAATCATATTTTTTATCATGAATTGTAAAAATTAAAACATTGAAACTTGAAAACCATTAAGATAAAGATTTTTTTAGATATTTTATGTTTTGTAGAAATGTCAAATTAAGGAACAAACCTCACGTTGTAAGTTTTTGTACTAATTTTTATGCAATGTTCTTTCATTTCGTTGTATTTATTTATAACTATATAATAATTTTAGCTAATCCTGACGAAGCAAATAAATTTTGCGAAAGCTTGATTATAACACAGAGTTTCTCTTACCCTGCCCCTTAGAAATAAATGACTGCAACCTCAATAAAAAACTAAAGTCTATATATATATATATATATATATATATATATATATATATATATATATATATATATATATATATATATATATATATATATTTATATATATATATATATATATATATATATATATATATATATATATATATATATATATATATGTGGATATGAAATGGTGGATGTGTGAATTGTTCGTAAGGGGATTTTTCCACATTCTCTATTTCATCTATTTTATATATATATATATATATATATATATATATATATATATATATATATATATATATATATAGGGTGAGGCAGATAAAGGGCCTATTAGAAATATCTCGAGAACTAAAGGAAACAGAATCATGAAAATTGGAATAAAGGTGTTTTACAGAGTGATCTATTTAATGAAAATATTTTTATTTATTTTCTACTTCCGGTTATACCGGAAGTTGCTTATAACTTCGTTTTTTTAAATAGGACACCCTGTATATTTTTACATTTTTGGATTTTCCTCGATGTCTCCTTTCTTAATATATGAGGTTGTATATTATTATACAGGGTAGTTTAAAAGATAATTACGTGTTTTTATTAATTTCGTAGCAATTTTCACACCCTGTAGAATTATAGTACTTTGACATCAAAAACTCTATTTACGTTCATATGATTTTTAATATAGTCTACTACCTATTGTTAAACATTATTAATATAGCTGTATATTGAATTTTAGTATACAAGGTTGGTCAAAACACGGAATGAATATTTTCTGAGTTTTCTTAAACGACACACCCTGTATTTTAGTATTGTAATGAAATGATATTTTAAGGTAATTTTTTATTTTATAAGCATTCCCTATACCTAACTGTTTTAATTTGTGAGTTATTGGTGATTCAAGCCAAACATTAATTGCAACAAAAAATACGTGAAATTTTATTAGGTTGGCCTTGAACATATTCAGTCACAAATAATTTTTCGGAAATAAATACATATTAATCTAGACTGATCGTTAAAATTCCCAATAATGGTTGAGCTAACAAAATACTTACGTAGTTAAGATTGTTGGTGCGATTAACAATTAGGCACAAATTAAAGCAGTTAGATATAGGGAATGCTTAAGAAATAAAAAAGTAACATAAATATCATTTCATTACAATACTAAAATACAGGGTATTCCATTTAAGAAAACTCAGAAAATACTCATTCCGAGTTTCGACCAACCCTGTATACTAAAATTCAACAATTAGCTAGACTAATAATTTCTGACGATAGTAGACTGTATTAATAATCATTTTAACATAAATAAAGTCTTTGATGTCAAAGCACTCCAATTCTACAGGGTGTGAGAGTTGCTACGAAATTAATAAAAAAACGTAATTATCTTTTAAACTACCCTGTATAACAATACAAAACCTGATATTTTAAGAAAGAAGACTTCGAGTAGAATCCAAAAATGTAAAAATATACAGGCTGTCCCATTTAAAAAATGAAGTTATAAACAACTTCCGGTATAACCGGAAGTAGCAAATAGATGAAAATATTTTCATTAAATATATCACGCTTCAAAACCCCTTCATACCAATTTTCATGAGTCTGTTGCTTTTAGTTCTCGAGATATTTCTAATAGGCCCTTTATCTGCCTCACCCTGTATAGTAGGGGAACAAAGTATGCTAAATGGGCAGTCACTCGAGCGTAATGGGGACCTATTTGGGTTGTGAAGTGTAGGTCCTAAAACCAAAAAAAGTTAAGTAAAGTTTTCTATTTTAGTGGGCGCTTGCCATTTTTTAATTTAATTTTCCATTTCCAACAATTGTTTTTTCCGATTAGAACGCCATCTATGCATAATTCGAAAAGATTTTTCGAATAAAAGTTACCTATTTTTTCGTAAGGAATCCAAATCTGCAATAAAAAATGGGAGCTCCTATTTAAAATATTAAATTTACCCCCCACCCGCCCCACCCCTCTACGTTTTAAAGATTTTTAAAAAATATTGAGCACATATTTTTAGTTTTTCGATCTGTCATTAATTTCGCGAAATATTTGCTTTTTTCTTGTGAAACTTTGGGACTCACCCGTTTCCTTACGCCAGGCTGAAATCGTCAGATTTTTTAAATATACACTCTTTTGCATATACTCAACTTACCTTATCTTAATCTGACAATTTCGAGTTATTTAAGGATTGATTTTTTTGGGCCCCCCTTAACGAACTCCTCTGTATTAAGAGCCAATATATGGTAGAGGTACATCTGCAGGGTACCAGGTTTCTCCCCATATGATAATCTGACGCGCTCAAGTAACTGCAAAAATCCCAGCTTGGGCTCCCCTACCAATAGTAGGATACAAAAACTTTAATGCAGTAACGATTAACTCCCTTACGCTGATGATATAGCTTTCTCCACAAACACAGTTAGTCCAGGAACCGAAGCTTTTCACCTCGCAATTTTTACAGAATGAATCGATTTGCTTGAAAATTTTAGAATAAGTAGTGGATAGTCCAAGCATCAAAATCTATATAATGCCGAAAGGGCCTTTTACCATGGGGGTGGTTGCCACCCAATCTCGGGGGTGGAAATTTTTTATTATATTTTGGCCAAAACTTGATAAAAACGTTGATTCTAAGCAATAAATGTTCTATTCATTTTTTTGATCAAATTAATAGTTTTCGATTTATTCGCTATCGAAAGTGTCAGTTTTATATTGAAAAAATCAATGTTTTACCAATTGTACTAATTTACGATTCACTCAATTTTTGCCGTAGAAAAAATTTTTTGAAGCCAAGTTCTTGGGAACTTTATATCCTACAACTTCATATTTACACATTTTTTCGTATCTCTGATACTAATCTTTCTATTCTGAAGAAAATGGCATTTTTTTACCAAACTACAAAAATCCGTTATTCGCTTTTAACTCTAGTTGTTTTAAAACTAATCATTTTAAGCCACTCAAACTTCTAGAATCTATTAATAATACTTAAATAAAAAAGACCAGATAAGGTCAATGAATAATTTTAATTAGGGTGGTGATTACGGCGGTTGTTTCCGATCACTTTTCGCTGAAAAAAATAGGGACTGACATTCTTTTCATTATAAGTCACTTAATTTTTGAGCTAGAGACTTTTTTCTATTTATGGAGGTAGATGTTTTTAAATAATTTAAATTATTTTTAACAAGTTATCCTCGAAAAATGCATAGTTTTCCCCTCTTTTGACTTTGAAACTACAATATTTAGCATTTGACGAAGAAGATCTAACATATAATAAAGTATAGCTCGATTACTGTTGGTCTTAAAGAAAATTAAAAAACGGTTTTGTTTATTTTTTCAAAAGCTACATTTTTGTTAAGTAAAGTTGTTTTGATAAAACGAAAACTTTTGGGTTTGAGTTATTAGGAGAAAACTTATTTAAAACATTGATTTTTTCCATATAAAACTAACACTTTCGATAGCGAATAAATCAAAAACTATTAATTTTATCACAAAAATATATAGAACGTTTTTTTTTTGCTTAGAATGAATGTTTTTACCAACTTTTGTGGTCAAAATAAATAAAAAATTTCCACCCTCCAGATGGGGTGGCAACCACACCCATAGTAAAAGCGCCTTTCGGCATCATATAGATTTTGATTCTTGGACAATCCACTACTTACTCTCAAATTTTGAAGCAAATCTATTCATTCTGTAAAGTTCAAGCTTCATTACTTGGACTAAGTAGATAAAATGCACAAGCTAATAGACATTTGGCAAAAAAAGATTCAGAACATAAAAATGTAAATGAGTCTCAATCAAACAAAACTTATGATAATAAATGAAGATGAGAAAAAGAAAGGAATAATAACATAATAGGAAAAGAACAAGTATCTACTTATGAATATTTGGGAAATATAATGACAGATGACGGGAAAACGGACATGAGAAGAAATAATAAACTGAAGAAGGTTACTAACGTGTATTACTCATTAAATATTACAATTTTTGGGAAATCAGAAATAGATAACAAAACTAAACTCAGAGTATATAACAGCATAGTAAATCCGATAATGATATATGGGGCGAAAACTTGGATTATACAAAAGAAACATGAATCAATGATAAAAGCGATCGAGATGAAATACATGAGAATAATAGCTGGAGTTACGAAATTTGAAAGATTTAAAAATGAAGATATAAGAAGAGAGCTAGAGCAAGAACCGAAAATGAGGAAGATCGAAAACAAACAGTTGAACTGGTTTGGGCACATAAAGCGAATGGGCTAAAAGACACTAACAAATAAGGTACATGATGCCAAAATTGGAAACAAAATAAGAAAGGGGAGACCGAGGCAGACATGGATGGACCAAATCCATGTTATAGGTGAAAAGAGAGACATCAATAGGAGTGCATGGAAGAAATGGATAAGAGGCGGAACCCTACATCCGAGGCCTTGAAGGGCACTAAGGATTATGAGAAAGAAGAAGAAGTATGGCTACATAACAGTTGAGTTTTGTGTATAAGCAAAGAGGACAACACATTACAAACAGTAATTAACAATACATGGCATATTCCTTTGTTTTGATTCGGAAATAATTTATGGCTCACGTGAGCAGGGTCGTCCCCTGAAGTAGATATATAGTCGAGGAAATAAAACTGAAAAAATGGCAAAACCTTACAATTTTTTCGTCCAGCATCGATTTGTACAAAAATTTGGGATTAGGCTCATTTCACCCTCTAGTAAACTCTAGTTCATTTTCTATATTGAGCCGTTGTACGCTTTTGCTTTTTTTAAGGGTGAAAACTACCCCTAATTGTAAAATATTATAAAATAACATTTTAAACTTAAATGTTGTCAACATTTGGTTCTTATTAGTTACATAATGATTGCTTTATGCTTTAAGATATACTATCATAATATTTCAACCCGTAAAACCAACCTTGTTGGAGCTATATATAAAAAATTTACTTATCATTAAAAGAATAATTTCGGCTTGCATCGACTTACATAGAAATTTGAAATTAGGGTCATCTCACCCTTTACTTCATATTCTATATCATACTCAAGGGTGTTGATTATTTTTAGGGGTGTAAACTACCCCTTATTTTCAAAAATTATATAAAAACATTGTAAACTTTAATATGGGTAAAATTTGGTTTTGATTAGTTAAATAATGATTGTTTTATGCTTTAGGATATACATAATATCATACTATCCTAACCCTTAAAAAAACACCCTTAATAACATTACAATTTTTATAAGTAAATAATTTAATTAGAGAATTACAAAAACATTTATTTAAACAAAAATACGAATTTACAAATATGTACAAATACTCATAGACATAGTTCTTTAGTCATCTTCCAGTATACGAACCGGTTTTGTGGTATTATAGGTACATATTATTGAAAATACTCCATAAGCGGACTATTCAAATTTTTCGAAAAAAAAAATTGGTTTTATAAACATAGCTCCTTCAATTTTGGTGATAAAAAGTTTTTTCAAAAATGATTTTGTCGGATATTTAAAGAGCTACAATTCCGTAAATTCCTTAATTTTTAATTGGGGTGGGTTTAAAGAGCTTGAATAAGGGGGTGTTTGCTCGTAAGTAGAGGTTTTAAACAGCTATATCTCGCTATCTATTCACTGTAATGAAAATCTATGTACAACGGGATTTTAGTTATTAAAATAGCTACTATTTAGTAGTCTATCATTGTTTTAGTATCTCCAGTATTTTCGACGATATTTTGAAGTAAATGGTGAAAAATACGAAATTGCAAAAAATCAATTTTTCTTTAAACTCCAATTTTTCTAAAATTAGGCCTTTTAAATAGGTTAAACTTCTTGGTTGTATTGATAATACAAATATAAAAGGAATTACAGAAAGGTGAAGAGCAATTTTTAATTAGAAGGGTACTTAGGGGGCTGTTTTCACTGATTTTTTCGTAGAGAAAAGCAGAAACCGACCTTTTTTTGATCATAAGTCGCTCAATTTTCATGATAGAAACTTTTTTTTGTTTCTTTTGATAGGTCCAATTATATACTTAAAAAAAAGATAATCTAAATTTTCCTCGAAAATGCAAACTTCTCCCGTTATTTGGCTTTAAATATTTCAAATTAATTTTAGCATGCCGTATCTCGAACTGTATTGGTCTAAAAGATATTATAGAAAAAGAAGTTCGTTTCGGTTACTAAAAGATACAATTTTGATATATACAGTTTTTTTATTTAAAGCATATTTTTCGAGGTACATATTCTCAAAAACCCTCTAAAAAAGTCGATTTTTTCGTCGAAAAAACTGTTACTTTCAAGCGCGAATAACTCGAAAAATATTAGTTTTACGAAGAAAATGTACAAAACATTTTTTTCTTAGAATTACTTTTTACATCGATTTACATGGTTAAAATGTAATAAAAAATTCCCACCCCGGAGATGGCGTGGCAAGCACCCCCAAGGTTTTAGCGTACAGCGGCATGATATAGAAAATGATCCTTGGACTATTCCCTACCTTCTGTGAAAATTTCAAGTAAATCCATGCTTGACGAAAAAATTGCGAGCCAAAATGCTTCATTTTCTGGACTAATATCTTCTATCGGGAACGTAAAAGTATCTACCCGCTACCCTATCCGCTTATCATAATCGCATTAGAAATCAAAGTATATTTCAGATCGTATTTCAGATAATATAAAATTATGAAATGTTGAAATAAATTTTCATTCTTGAAATATTTTTCCTATCGTGTAAAATATTCATTAATATCATAGACCCTATTGTGAATTCGTTAACAAATTTTTGTAAAGGAATGCTTATTACGATTTTACTTTAATAAACTGTCCGCTTACCTGCCTACTATTTCTAGCGCGAACATTTTTGTTTTCTTGTTCTACATCTCATGCGGAAATAAAAGTAAAATGGCCGCTCAACCTTTAATTAATTCCATTCATTCCCTTATCTTGAGTGTCATCACCATAATTCAAGTTATTCACTTAAGTGAATTTTCAGAAAGGCAACACAAACATCTTTTCGCCTATTATTTCTGCTATGGCAGACCTGCAACGCTTTACACTATTAAAAATAGACCATTTAATATTTTCCAACTAAAGGAACTATCTTTTAAGCATATTCTTCATTTCAGTGATGTAATTGTATATAGTTATAAGAAATTGATATCATAAGTATTAAATTTTCAAGAAAAATGAGCAGTTTATTAAACCCCGCGCATTCACCAGCATTTAAAAAACATTTTCCTTTCTTTCTATATTAGTGTAGCCGATATGTGAAACAATTGTACAGTTAATGATAGAAGTATATAATTTGGACCACATATATATTACACATATAAAGGATCAAATTTAGATACGAGGCCATCTCAGCTTTTGCCTTTTACAAAAATGGCGGGCATTCAAAATGGCGACTATACTTATTATGTGACTAATAGCACGATAACTTTTGAACGAGACGTCAGATTTCAACCAAATTTGGTATATAGGTTCTTTTTTGACGTAGAAGATCGAGGTCTTGAACCGGAAGAATCGGCTTACCAGAAGTTGTGTTTTTACTGTTTTTTTATGTAAAAATATGTTGTTTCTTGTTCACTTCTTTTACCCTGTATATATATAAATTTTTCAAAATGGTAATGCCGCCATTAAAAAGAGTGTAAAAAATTTTTAGGAAATATTTTGAACTTTTTAGTTATGTTAATTACCATTTAATAAATGCATAACCTATGTTCACATGTACCTATGGGCGGCAGATTCATTTTGAATACCTCCATTTTTGTAAAAGACAAAATCTGAGATGTCCTCATATCTAAATTTGATTTTTTGTATGTGTAGTATGTGTGGTCCAAATTATATGCTTCTACCATTAAAAAAGCACAATAATTCTTATATTATTTTTTGCACGAATCTGCCGCAAATAAGTACCTACATGTGAAGATACGTTATGCATTTATTAAATGGTAATTAATATAACTAAAGAGTTCAAAATGTTTTCAAAAAATTATTTTACGCTCTCTTCAACGCCGATATTAGCTATTTGAAAAATTAATATATACAAGGTGAAATAATTGAAAAAATAAACAACATATTTTTACCAAAAAATCAGGAAAAACACAACTTTTTGTAAACCGATTTGGCGGATTCAAGAGCTCAATCTTATACATCAAAAAAAGAACCTATATACCAAATTTGCTTGAAATCTGACGTCTCGTTCAAAAGTTATCGTGCTATTAGTCACATATGTATAGTCGCCATTTTGAATGCCCGCCTTTTTTGTAAAAGGCAAAATCTGAGATAGCCTCATATCTAAATTTGAACCTTTGTATGTGTAGTATATATGGTCCAAATTATACGCTTCTACCATTAAATGCGCAATAATTCTTATAATATTTGCACGAATCTGCCGCATATAAGTACATGTGAAGATAAGTTATGCATTGATTACATGGTAATTAACATAACTAAAAAGTCCAAAATATTTCCTAAAAAGTATTTTTACTCTCTTTTTAACACCGGTATTACCTTTTTGAAAAATTAATATATACAGGGTGAAAGAATTGAAAACAAAACAACATATTTTTACGTAAAAAAATCAGGAAAACCACAACTTCTGGTAAACCGATTCTTTCGGTTCAGAAGCTCGATCTTATACATCAAAAAAATAACCCATATACCAAATTTGGTTAAAGTTGGACTTTTCGTTTATAAGTTATCGTGCTATTAGTCACATATGTCTAGCCGCCATTTTGAATGCCCGCCATTTTGGTAAAAGGTAAATTCTGAGATGGCCTCGTATCTAAATTTGAACCTTGGTATCTGTAGTATATGTGGTCCAAATTATATGCTTCTATCATTAAATGTACAATTCTTATAATAATATTTGCACGAATCTGCCGCACTATATTTATATAAAATACCTTTTATTTTAATATTATTTATAATAGTCTCAAAAAGTTGGACTGATTTAAAATGCATGGTTTTTGAAAAGAAACCAAAAGAACAAATTATACGGCGCATCTTTGAATTTCCATGCTAAATACATACATAGGTGGAAGCCAAAGTTCAGAAAGTTGGAAACTATTAAAAAATTTAAGAAACGACAGAAAAAAAGACATTATTCAGTCCATATCACCACAAACTTGGGAAAGATACTTTGAAGATTTACTAACAGAGACAAGAGAGCCCTTCAAACAGATACAATCCAACGATATACAAAGCGTCAGGTTGATAGGATCACCAATCAGAGTAAATGAGAGAGAAGTCGAAACCATATGTAAACAGTTGAAGAATGGCAAATCACCGGGCCCAGGAAATATAGCTCCGGAACTCATCAAATATGGACCTACAGTTTTAATTAAGCGGCTAAGACAACTTTTCCAGCAATGCTTGAATAACCATGAAATACCTAAAGAATGGAAAGAGTCACATCTGAGCACTATCCACAAAAAGGGAGATAAATCAAAACCTGAAAACTATAGAGGAATTGCAGTCACTAGTAGTATCAGCAGAATATATGGAAAACTTATTAAAAATCGAATAGAAGAAGAATACCAAAATATGGAAGCCGAAGAACAGGCTGGTTTTCGCGCAGGTCGATCTACAATAGATCATGTTTTCTCCATTACTCAGATAATTGAAAAGAAAGTTGCTCGTGGCCAAGAAGTCCATCTGATGTTTGTAGACCTTAGAAAAGCGTATGATAGTGTCCCGCTGGTTAAATTATGGGAGGCACGGGAGAAAACAAATGTAAATATAGAATTGGTTGAAGCCGTAAAAACGTTATACTACCAACAAACAACAAGAATTAAAACGGGAAATCTCATAACACCTGGATTCACGGTAACTAAAGGACTAAGGCAAGGATGCTGTATCTCACCAACACTATTCAAAATATACCTCGAAGCAGCACTCAACAAATGGAAGAAAAAATGTACGAATATGGGCATACCACTAACGGACTCAACTTTGTACACGCTGTGCTTTGCGGATGACCAGGTGATCATCGCACAGGACTCTGAAGATCTTAGTTACATGATGCGAAAACTATTAGAAGAGTTTACAGAGTGGGGCCTAGAAGTGAATATGGAAAAAACTGAATACATGAGTATCGGAGGAGACCAACATAGCCTCCGAGTAGAGGAAAATCAAGAAATAAAATTATGTGAAGACTACAAATACCTGGGAGTAAAGATCACTCAAGACGGAAAATTAGATGCAGCTATTAAGGAACGAAATATACAGGGTAGGAAAGACATATCCTTACTAAACAGCGTACTGTGGGATAAAAATATTTCTAAGGAGAATAAAAAAAGAATATATAACACTATAATAAAAAGCATCACAACATATGGATGCGAAGTGTGGCCCATAAAAGACAGAACAGAGAAAATGCTTAGAGCAACAGAAATGGACTGCTAGCGCCGTTCAGCGGGAATATCTAGACGCGACAGAATAACAAACGAGAGAGTCCGAGAAATCATGGGGGTTACACATACTATTGTTGACGACATCAGGACGAAACAACTCAGCTGGTACGGATACGTAAGGGGAATGCCGGAGAATAGAATACCAAGACAAATCCTCGAATGGCAATCAAGAGGAAGGCGCAGACCAGGAAGACCTAGAAGAAGTTGGAGAGAAGGAGTTGATAGAGAAATCAGGGACAGAGAACTCGAGGACGATCTATGGAATGACAGAACGAGATGAAGATTGGAAATCGGAAGACGTCGAAGAACGTTGTAAACCGATATTATATATATAATATCTTTGAATTTCCTTAAAAATCTTGCTTTTCCTCCGTGTAACTCGAAAATGATAAGATACGAAAAAAATACATATTTCAGTACAAGATGTAGGTTATTTTTGAAAAAAAAATCTAAAAAAATGCAAGAAAGGATACAGGGTGTCTTGCACCTGCAAAAGATCGGGATTTTTTGTACCGCTACATAAGGGGGATGTGCAGGTTTTAACTGCCAAAACAGTGTGCCAATCTCCGACAAAAAGAGGAAGAAACAATTACACTTTTATAAAAAAGAACTTTTTTATAATAAAATATTTTTATTATTTATAGGAAAGGATATAAAATAATTTGACGATATAAAATGCTTAAAATTCCAAAAATTACACTATTATAAAAAAAGTACTTTTTAATATAACTCGGTTTTGTTATATACAGGACACAATATGTTTCGAAAGAATAAAATATGAATTTTTAGTAGGTGTATTAACGGTTAAAATTATGATTCCAAAAATTACACTAGTATAAAAAAGTACTTTTTATAATGCCACTGTTGTTTAAAATGGTATATACAGTGAGCACGTAAAGGTTGGAATAAATTCATTTTCTCGAGAATGGACGATTTTGGAAAAAAATCCCAAAACAGGTCAATTTTTATTTATAAATTACCACTTTTTGGCATATATGTCATACTAGTGACGTCACTCATCTGGGCGTTATGACGGCATCGATGATTTTTTTAAATGAGAATAGGGGTCGTGTGATAGCTCATTTGAAAGGTAATTCAATTCTCTTTTCAGTAATATAAACATTAATATAATTATTTATACAGGGTGTCCAAAAAATTTTTATTGGGTTAGATTTATTGACATAAAAAGAAGAATGTATGTAATTTATTTAATTCAAAATACATTTTACTGCTCTCAGAAAACAGAAAAAAATGTTTATTTGAAAACTAATCATGACTTTTCGCTTAGATTAAATGTTTAAACTGTCACGAGGCTCGTGGGTGGCTGCTTTAATATTGAGTTTAACCAAAAAACAATGTTTATCTGCCAAATAAACATTTTTTCCTGTTCCCTGATCGCAGTAAAATGAATTTTGAAATAAATAAATTACACACATTCTTCTTTTTATGTCAATAAATTTAATTAAAAAAAAATTGTTTGCACACCCTGTATAAATAATTATGTTAATGTTTATATTACTGAATAGAGAATTGAATTACCTTTCAAATGAGCTATTACACGATCCCTATTTTTATTTAAAAAACTCATCGATGACGTCATCACGCCCAGATGGATGACGTCACTAGTATAATATATGTCAAAAAGTCGTAATTTAAAAATAAAAATTTACCTGTTTCAGGATTTTTTTCCAAAATTGTCCATTCTCGAGAAAATGAATTTATTCCAACCTTCACGTGCTCACTGTATATTAGAATTAGAATTAGAATTAGAAATATGCTTTATTGTCATGAAAAATTGTACAATTTTATCGACAAAGCTTATGAAAAGTCACAAAACAATAAAAATACAATTACTTACTAAAATTACATAAATCGTCAATATAACACAAAAAAAAATAATAATGAAGTAAACAGAAAAAATGAAATGCAAAATTTAAAATTTTAAATAAATTGCAAATTGCATAGTCTACCTTAGTAACTAATCGGGCAAAAAGTTAGGCTGCTGCATATGCCACCCAACATAGATAAAAAAAATATACTACTCGTACAAAGATACTTACAGTAACTTCTTAGTTATTGATTAAGAAATTCTTCTACTGAATAATATGGTCTTTCAGATAGGTAGGCTTTTGTCATTTTACGGAATTTGGAGAAAGATATTGCAGTTTTAAGTTGTAGAGGGAGATGGTTGTACAGTTTTTTTGCGGAATATAATATGGATTTCTTTACTAACTCAGAGGTTGGGGTCGGTAAATAGACGTCAAAGGTAGAATTTCTCGTGAAGTAGTTATGATTCGGTCTTGCTGTAAATACATGTAGATGTTTACGAATTAAGCAAACAGTTTCTAAAATATATAAAGAAGGAAGAGTTAAAATTCTGTGATCTTTGAAGTAGCTTCTGCAATGTGTTATTCTTCTGAGGCCCAACATATATCGTATTGCCCTTTTTTGTAATTTGAAAATAACATCGGATTGGGCAGCTGTAACAGAACCCCAAAAAGGAAGACCATATCGAAGATGTGACTCGAACAAAGAAAAATATGTCATTTTGGAAGATACTAAATTGAGTTCCTTTGAAACAGATCTTATAGCATAGCAAGCTGAAGATAACTTCTTCCTTAACAAATCGATATGAAGAGACCATTTAAGGTTGCTGTCTAAAAAAATTCCGAGAAATTTTACAAAATCAACGGTACTAATCTGGCTTTTATTAAGTGGTAAGGGTTGAAGAGCTCCTTTATAAGATAATGCCACTGTTTTATCTACGTTAAACGAGAGCAAATTAGAGTCCGACCAGGTTTTTATTATCAGTAGATCAGAAGTTATAGTGGCATGAAGAGTAGCAATATTAGAGTTGCTCCAAGTGATGCTGGTATCATCAGCAAAAAGACATATTTTTCCATCGATTTTTAAGTACAGAAAACATGGCATCAGTGGTACATTTATTATTTAAAAAGCCAAACTGATTTTGTGATAAAATGTTGTTTTCAACTAGAAAGGACATAAGTCGAGCTTTTATGAGTCTCTCAATAATTTTGGAGAGTACCGGTAGCAGTGCAATAGGTCTATAATTGCAATTATTAGATTTTTCACCACCCTTATGAAGAGGAATAATGATGGCTGTCTTTAGGCACTCTGTAAATTTGCCTTTCTCAAAAGAATCATTAATAAGTGAGATGAGGACTTCTAAGACATTTTCTGGGAGATTTGAAAAAATTTTTATCGATAGACCATCAGTACTACAGGAAGATTTGCTTTTGATACTACTGATTGTTTGGATCAGTTCAGCTATATCAACTGGTTTTATAAAGAATGAATTCGAGACCTTTCTTGAACTAGGGAGATAGGAAATGGGATCTCGTTGTGGCAAAATAGTTGATGTAATGTTTTACTCACATTAACACAGTATTCATTTAGATTTTCCAGGTCTGGAAGAGAAAATGTTTGAGAAGTGTGGGTTTTATTTCGAAGATCGTTTATTATGGACCAAGTTTCTTTTGCAACACTTTTAGAGCTTCTGAGACGATTTTGATAGTACAATTTTTTAGCCGATTTTATAAGTTTAAGATAGGTTGCCTTGTAATTGGTGATATAATCAGTGACAGTGACGTTGGTTGTAAGTTTCTTGATGTAGAGTAGTGACCTCATATTTTTGGTTGATATTCGTATACCTTTGGTAGTCCAGGGTTTATGATGTTTAGGCTTAATTTTAATTAGAGGAAATGCTTTATTGAAGATACATACAAGCTTATCCAAAAAATCACGGAAATTATAATCCACGTCCAAAGAAGGAAATTGCCACTCAGAGGTTAAGCATAAAATTTGGAATTTACGAAAGTTCCGGGTGGAAAAAATCCTGCCTAAACGTCGGGTTTTTAAGGAGGGTTTGCTGAAGATATTAAACTTCGAATAAACTGCTTCGTGATCAGATAGACCAGCATTAATAATTGTAGAGCGGACATCAAGGGGTGAGAAATCTGAGACAATATAATCGATTATGGTAGATGAAGTTTTAGTAATCCTTGTAGGAGAACCAACGTGCATTGTTAGACCATACGATTCAAATATATTGACTAAGGATATTTGAGCAGCACAAGCGGCAGCATAATCAATATTGAAGTCTCCGCATAAAATTTTTCTGCTTTTATGTGGCAGGTCATCTAACAAATTTAACAGGTTCTGAAAAAATAGTTCCACGGAAGAGCCAGGTGATCTATAAATGCAAATAATATAAAGATTAAGATTGTTATTGTAAACTAAGGAAAACTCAAAGTGGGCTTCATTTAACAGAAAGTCGTAATTTGTTACCAAAGAAAAATCATTATTTCTGGATAAAATCAGGGTGCCCCCGTGCGCTGAGCTTGGACGGTCATACCTAGCAATTGTGATGTATTTTTCTACAAAAAAAGGCTCGTTGACTTCAAGCCAGTGCTCTCTAACAGCCACTATCGGGGGAAATCCTAATTCCTCCAGAAACAAAAACAATTCATCCGTTTTGTATCTTATAGAACGAATATTAATCAGAACCATGCTAAATTTGTTATTACTAATATTATAATTTGAGGATTCTAGTCCTTCAGAACACGTCATGATGTTTAAAAATTTCGTTTTGGAGAGAGAGCTGAATAGTAATTTCGGTGACATTCCCGTGATTTTTGTAAATGGATAATTCTTTCAGAAGTTAGAAAGGACCTAAAAGCAGCAAGATCAGCTTCCACCTCATCTGGACACCAATTCCATAGACTTCGTTAAATTCTAGAAGAATTTTTCGCAGATCTTCGGTCTTGGTGGGAAGCCCTTCGGAAGCCAAAAACAGTTTAACGCTTGTGTTGGTAAATCCTTCATAAAACACTGACGAAGGTTGGTCGTGTAGAAATTCAAGATGAAGTTTAATGGCTTTTAAGATATCTGGTTCCCTTAATCTGGCTAGAAGATATCGACTATTAGAGTTATTGGTTAATCTAACTCTTGGTGGAATCAAAGGATCCAGATTTATAGATAGCTCTAAAGTATCTTTTTTAATAAAATTAATCTGCGAATGGAAAGGATTCGTAGTTTTGCAAATTTCGATTGCCTGCTTGTCTGAACATATGTTTGTGATCTGTACTTCATCTTTGCTGTTGCATAAACTGGTAGTTGGATTTTCCAGGCTAACAGGATTTCTGATATTCTTCTGATTCTTATGTGACTCAGTCGAAAGCGATGGTTCGGAATATGCAGATTCAATGGACCATTTAATATTTACACCAGGTGGCCAAATATCCTTATTAAATAATAAGTTGATAGATCATCTAGATTTTATACCAATTTAAAATGAAGAACCAGCTGCTGTGTCGGCATCTTTAACGAGGGCGTAACATTTTATATATTCTTTGATACCTAGCTTCTATTAATTAACTTATAAAATATGAATTTTAAGTATATCAACTTTTAATTATTTATTAAAAAAATTAAAAATGATACGCAACAGCCGTGTTTGAACTAGGGAACTCTCGATCTGCAGTCTAATGCCACTGACCCACCATCAATTTGTAGATATCGATTTATTAACGTACTTTAAAATATCATTGCATTAGTCACATTTTTAAAATAGTTTGAAATAAAAAAAATCGATTTATCCATACAGGGTCATTGATTAGTGGGGTAAAGCTCCGTAGATACGTTATAGTAATAGATAGCAATTAAAGTTAATAACAAAAATGGTAACCAACTTTGATTACAGATTGATGATCAGTAATCGTAAATTGTCAGTTTATTCAATTCAGTCATGGCTTGCCTAAAATTTGGATAGATTTAGACCCGTAATTAATAATTTGCTCTGAAAAATGAAAATATCTCGAAAACTAATAAATTTAGACTTAGGAAATGTTATACAAAAATTAAAGTACTTTAATGGTATCTTTCAATAGTGATATAAAATAGAGGGTGTTTTATTTAAAATTACTGAGAAAATAATGTACTTGCGTTTTGACTTACCCTGTATTCAATATAAAAAAAATTAGCAATATCGATTATTTATGAAAATTTTGACAATAAATAAAAAATATGGCATTAATAAACCATTGCCGTCGTGCTTATTTTTATTTATACAGGGTGTTAAACTCATTACGATTTTCATATAGAATTGGTTATAACTTTGTAAATACCCTGTATAACATACTAAACCTTTATATTTTTGTAATGGAGAAGTTAAGATTTTGAATATAAAATAAAATACGGGTTGTTCCATTTAAAAAAACATAACTTTGATCTGTCACTATGTAATCCAACACCCTGTAACATTCTAACTAATTTTGTAATGTGAAGTTCAAAGTTGGCTACAATTTTTGTTATTAACTTTTATCGCTATCCATTACTATAACGGATCTACGGAGCTTTACCCCACTAATCAATCACCCTGTATAATAACAGTTAAATATTGCATTGTTAGCTAGTTCTAAGCTATTCTGAAAATTTCAGGTACCTAGGTAGCCTAGAACTATTTTTAAAGTGGATTACAAAATTTGCGGAGACCGTGACAACAACCAAGCCAACTATATGAAAACGTTTTAATAAATAATGACAATGGCGACAGTGATATAGATTAGAATAAGTTAGTAACATTTTTTTACATAATTGTCTAGAAATCTTTTGTGTAAATTTTATTATCTTTTTCTGCAAAGATTAGTTTGTTCTTACTTTTATAGTTTAATCACTTTTTTTACACATTTTATTATTAAAGGGGTGGTATATGAGAAATAAATGATTTAGTTAACTAACAATAATGCATTAAAGTATAAAAAAAGTCATTTATTTAACTTCATCAAACGCTATTAAAGCCTAAAAAGTAATTTGATTTACTTTACAACCATAGTTTTATTCAATTTTGGCAGTAAGAGGTAGTTTTCGCCCCTAAAACTGATAATAATAAAAAATAATAAGCATACATCTGCATAGACTAGACTACAAATTGGGAGTTAGGTAGAGACTATTCCCAACATTTCATCAAAATCGATGGATAGGAGAGAAATCGGAGGTAATATCTTATTTTCACTCTCATTGACTGGAGAAATGATCTAATAACCAATGTCGCTAATGATCCATGTGGTTAAAGGTTAAAGATTTTGTAAAGACATCTTGTTTTTTATTACATATAAATGAGAACAAAAATGAATATGTATATATTTCTGTATCGTAACTCAAATATCTATCAACCTAAAAAACAAGTGCTTGATTTTTAATAATCCCAAGCATTCCATCATATCTATCATGACAGTAAAACTTTATTATGAATAAATTATTATTATACTGTCAATCGTGAGGAAAACCATAAAAAACTCAACCGTAAACACCAAATACTTAATGTGTCCAAAAACTTTTAGACACGTCACGTAATTGGTATATTTTTTATATTGTTTATATTTTTCTTAAGGGTTATTGTTATAATGCGATTTAACACTTTATTAGCACACATTTTATCAGTTATTCTTAGGCTTCGGTTCTCCTTCTACAGACGTTTATGGATGATAATTTTTTTGTAATAAGTTTACACTGTAATACCAAATGTTTACTCTCTGATTCCCCGTTTTTCATGGATTTGATATCTATGTAGATGTGGATTGATTTTTGATTCTACCACTTCTGGGCTGAATATCGCCAATTTTGCTAAGTTATCTTTTTCATTATTGTCAAATATTCAGATATAAGCTAATGTTTATGTTTTTAACTTGCAGGATCTTGAAAAGGCATCGATAAATTAAGCAAATATACATGAAGAGTATAGGAATGTTTAAATAAAATACATACGGGTGTAATATTAAATTAACCAGTGGGGCACACTGTTCATTTAGGTTCATCCTAAACGTAATATTATAACCCTTAACATGTAACTTAATGTTGTTCTTTTTTATGTGCATATCCGTGAAGAAGTTTGGCGACTATCGTGGCAATCTTTATCTTGTCTGCAACAGCCCTTCACATATCGATACAATTTTGGCAAAATAACGTAAGTGACATTTTTGTCAAATCATGTTTTTCCATTAAACTAACGCTACTATTATTTAGAAGTAGAGATGGGAAAAACCTACCGGTTTAAACCTAAAACCGGTTTTTTTACTTCGCAATAACCGGTTTTACCGGTTGTTTTTTTGTCCCGGTTATAACCGTCTTTTTATTTTTAAAGTAAAAACCGGTTATTAGGTTTTTGCGGTGATTAGGATTAGGTTAGGTATTATTTCGGATCCCAGTCATAATTATTATTCTCAAGTAATTATTCCAAACAAAACCATAATTCAAATTTTATTTTATTTTATAAAATACAGAAGCAAACTGAAAGTGCAATGTCACATCACCCAGAAACAATTATTAAGTTTTATTTTAATATTTCCTTGAAAAGGTATTTGTAATCATAATATTTACATACGTAGTGTCTGGTTGAATTAGATGCAAACATCATCTATTTTTCACACTTAACTCTTGACATTGAAAGTGGATGAATGACTTTTTCTGATTACCAAAAATAATGCTCTGACTATGAATATCGAATTACTGATTACGAATACGAATCTTCAAGAATTTAGCTACGTTTTCAAAACGATACACTCATACAGGAGGTATTAAATGAGTTAAAATGTACCTATTCTACAAATATACAAACGTGTTAAAAGTAATACATGTTCTTTCGATAGTATGTACTAATTTTGATCATATTGATATCGAGTCGAATGGAGTATCGCAAACTAAAGTGTATTGTAAATGTAACTTTGTAACCTATTGGATTAAAAAACCGAAAACCGGTTTTTCCAAAAACCGGTTTTTTTTTGGCCGGTTATAACCGCCAGGTTAAACCGTAAGCAAAAAAAACCGGTATAACCGAAAACCGGTGTTTTGTCAAAAACCGCCATCCCTATTTAGAAGGTACAGCCAAAGTGTAGTAAGCGTACACAAATTATATGTTCTAGGCTTACTACACTTTGGCAGTACCTTCTAAACAATAATAGCGTTAGTATAATGGAAAAACATGATTCACCAAAAATGTCACTTACGTTACTTTGCCAAAAATGTATCGATATGTTGATTCTGAAGTTCTTTAACCAGATTGTCGTCTTGTTTCTGGACCTCGCCTTTCAAATATTTTTCTCTGCAGGGCGATTTATAGGAGAGTATATCTGGATCCATTTCTCATAATTTCTCCAACGTATTGTAGCTTGCGAGATTTGATTATTTTCAGTGCCTCTCGATTCTTCTTCATTCTTCGGGGATCTCTTAATTTGTAATTTGGCCTGTCCACAGGATCTTGAGAATAAATTGTCCGATACAGCCACTTCTTAAACAATTCGAACCTCTTGCATATATCTTCGTTCAAGGTCCACGATTCAATACCATAAAACAGAACAGAAAATAGGTAGCCATACAGCATTATGTATACATCTATACCAAGAGAAAAATTGTAGCTTTTTAAGAAACCCCCTAACGGGTAAAGGTGTATTTAGCTTTTCCAATGCTCAAGCTTTCCTCCTGGTTATTGATTCATTCTTTACTTATGGTGCAAAAGTAGTTGAAATGCTTCACTCTTTTTATTGAAATATAGTTGACGTAGAGTTGATCTTATATTACCTTTTTCTTGCTGATTAATTTGAGCTTTGTCATCTTTAGGTTTACATTGAGTCCTTATTGTTGACTGTGATACGTGATTTTGTTCATAATGACATGCCTTCTAGGTTGTCCGCAGATAAAATGATGTCATCTGCATAATCTAATATTGTTCAACCGGTATCCCTTTAGTAGAATGCTTTTTCAATTTTGTGTAGTTTCGCTAAAGTGCTTTTTCGCTTTTAGAGTGGGGACTGAACAATAGATTAGACACAATATAGTCTAGCCTCACTCCTTGCATATTTTTTATGTATTCGATTTGATTCTAGTAAAGCTTTCCAATTACTTGTTCTGTTTTTGGAATAAGACTTGTACTAAGAACAGAGCCCCTCTCAGCAACAACATAATATGTAAACCCGAACTGGTTGGAGGAAAATTGATTCTCACACAACTTTTAAATTATATTATGGATTATCTCTAGGAATAGTGTTAGTAGATGACTCATGAAACTTATCTTCTTCTTCTTCCTACTTTATAAATAGGCTCAATGTCTGTTTTACTTCGGTTTTTAGCCTCAATTGACATTGTCTGACCATCTTTTCCTCGGTCGTCCCAATGATCTTTTTCCATTTGGCGATTTGTCTCTTGCTATTCGTACTATTCTATTTTCTGTCATTTTTTCTATGTGTTGATTCCATTCTATCTTTCTTCTTTTGGTTCACATGTTTATTTTTTCCATTCCACATCTCGCTCTTATTTCCTCACTTCTTACTCTGTCTCTTAGAGTTTGGTTTCTTATTTTTCGTAAGACTTTCATTTCTGCTGTATCCAGAAGCTTTTGTGTTTTCGCCGTATCTGCTCTTGTTTGCGCTGTGTTTGTCATTATCGGTCTTATTGTTGACTTATATATCCTGGTTTTCGTTTCCGTTGTGATGTATTTGTTTCTCCAGATTATGTCGTTAAGACATCCTGCTGTTCTGTTCGCCATGTTCACTCGTTTTTGTACTTCTTCCAATTTCCGGAGCTTGACAGTTTTACTTCGAAGTATTCCGTTTCCATCACTTATTTTGTTATTTACGACCAATTTAAATCGTCTCTGTTCCGCTGATATTACTATCGATTTAGTTTTCTCTATTGAGATCACCATGTTGTATATGAGAGCCGTATCTTCGAATTATTTAATTAATCTTTGTAGGTCATCTTCATTTTCGGCTGTTATTATGGCGTCGTCGGCGTAGCAGAGCATCTTTATTTCCTTTTTTTCCATTCTATATCCTCTTCTTTTTTTAACTTTGTATGAAACTTATCGTACGATATTATTCGCATTTCTTGAAGGCGCCTAGTGTTTTCGAAAGTGAAACAACCTCAGATTTCACATGTATTCTATTGGTATCTATTCAGAGTTTTTTATGTTGTTGAGTATCTTTGTGATTTTTGTTATTGACTCGTTGTGAATTAGTTTGATGAATCGATCAATGAATTTTGGCGATATGGCTTTGATCTTCAAACAATTGCTCTAGCTATTATGTCCACGTTCTTATTTTACTTTTTGCAATATCATGTTTCCCTTAGAATCAGTTATATTTTTTTGTGTCTCTGTCTTAATCCACTTGTGAGTTCTTTAACTTATGTACATTATATTATATAATATTTTAACAATAAAGTGTCAGTTTCTTCACCTCTTTCCGTTGTTTTTTTTTTCGCTTCTCTAATTTTCCTTCTTATTGATATATTTATCGCCTTATATGTGTCCGGGACATATTTTTCTTTTCTATTTTCTCAGGATATCATCGGCCTCAGGATCTCGACTGAATTTTTTTTTAAAACGTCTATAAGTATTTTTTCCTTTGTTTGTCTTCCCTTAGTCTCAACCACCTTTATCTAAAAATGGCAAAATATGGTTTCTTCATTCTAACAATGTGTGGCCTAACCTCCTTACGTAGGTTGAACAAATCAAAATGATTCTAAAGTTCTTCGGTTTTGTTTCTCTGATTTTGTTTGTAAATATTTTATATTATACAGCTCTTTAATAATAACTGAAAATATTTTAAATCCCTTTGCGTAATGTTTGTCGCATTACTTTTTTTATATCAGTATTTCATCATAGGTTAACCCATTTTTGATAAAAGTGTTTAATCAAATATAAAACGTCCTATTAGACGAAGCAACGAAGCACTAAAAAGCCCAAAACCTAGGAATTTTGTGCAGTAAAATGAATCGTCATGCAACTTTTTGCATTCAATTCGAGAGAGTGTCAGGAAATTTTGTGAACTAAATTGATATCCGACATTTGTGCATGAGAAAATGCATTTTCAAAGTGCATCTCGAAGAGATGGAAAATGAAAATTTAGAACTCAGGAAATATTGACGGAAATGAGTTCAATTTTTATATTTGGGGTTTTGGAGGTCAGTGATCACAAATTTCATGACGGCGATGGTCTGTGAGGATCGAATAATTCGCGGGACGATTGAATAATTCGCGAAATGAAGATTGGATCAAAATACTGAAAAATACGCGTTTAATATTTTACAAAAATCTACCTAATGACACTAAAGACGACCCCCCACTCCATCCCCTGGAGGTGGGGTGGGGGTAACTTTAAAATCTTAAACGGAAACGCCTATTTGTTATTACAGATTTGGATTGCTTACGTAAAAATAAGCAACTTTTATTTAAGAAATTTTTTCGAATTGTGGATAGATGGCGCTATAATCGAAAAAAAAACGATTTATCGTGATACCATAGGTAAATTATAGAAACGGTCTAATATCTCGAGAAATACACTTCCAAATAAAAGACCAAAAAATGCATATTTAATATTTTTCAAGAACCTATCGAATAACATCAAACACGACTCTGCACTCCACCCCCTGGAGGTGGGGTGGGGGTTAACTTTAAAATCTTAAATGGGAATCCCCACGTTTTATTGCAGATTTGCATTCCTCATGAAAAAATAAGTAATGTTTATTCAAAATATTTTTTAGAATTGTTAATAGATGGCGCTAATAAATAGTGTTTTTTCCGAATATAGCGCTATCTATCCACAATTCTAAAAAATGTCTCGAATAAGAGTTGCTTACTTTTACGTAAGCAATCCAAATCTGCAATGACAAATGGGATTTGTATTTAAGATTTTAAAGTCACCCCCACCCCATCACCAGGGTGTGGAGTGGGGTGGTCGTGTTTAGTGTCATTCGATAAATTTTTAAAAGATATTCGAAAAAAATCGATTCAATCTTCATTTCGCGAATTATTCGATCGTCCCGCGAATTATTCGGTCGTCCCAGGCGACGAGTTCCCCTCTGGGCACCAGGTACCTCGGAGCCCACCGCCGTCATAAAATTCGTGTTCAGTGACCTCCAAAACCCCCAAATATAAATATTGAACTCATTTCCGTTAATATTTCCTGAGTCCTAAAGTTTTTAATTTCCATCTCTTCGAAATGCACTTTAAAGATGCTTTTTCTCATGCACAAAAATTTTTGCCGGAGATCAATTATTTAGTTCACAATTGCCTGAGACTCTCATGAATCGAATGCAAAAAGTTGCATGACGATTCATCTTACTGCACAAAATTCCTAGGTTTAATGCTTCGGTGCCTCGTCTATATTAAAATCCTTTAATTAAAACATGTATACGTGCTATTTCCTACTTTAAAGTTTAATTAAACATTTATTCTACTACATATTAATTAAACAGTTTACTTCACAATCAATAGGAAAATGATTATTCTGAGTAATGAACAAAACATTAATCTCACAAAAACGCTATCAAAATAAAATATGCAATTTCGGAATATAATTTTAATAATCGTATCAAATGTGTTGTTTCATCAACAATTGAATCTAAATGCAAAAATGGTTATATCATTAAGTATACGAGATTTTAGGATGAATTGGTATTGACTTTCAGAATTGATTAAAAGTGGTGTCTGAAAGTTTTAGTCCCGCCTCTAAAAACAAGACCAACAAGCTGAATTTTACTGAGAATATCCATTTTGGGGCCTCAAAAAGGGTTCTAAAAAGCAAAAATGTTTGTCAGTCCTACACCCAGTTTCCTTATTTCCACTCGCAGGGGGGACATCGATTCACCAAAAACATGTATGCTGTAATTGTCCATGAATTTTCCATTTGTGCTTATCCACCGTAGAATAAAATGTAGCTGAGATAATTTTGAACAAAAATGTTTATTAGCACTTTTTGTGTAGAATGAACCGTTCCCTCAGAAATAACGCTTGAAGCAACCACTGATTTTGAATGTCGGTTCTCTCTCTCTCCCACGGTGCTACAGCCTAAGTCGGGTTCTAGCCTCTCCCAGCATCCGCCTCCAAGTATCTCTGTCCCTGGCTGCTCTCCTCCTGGCGCTCTCCAGAGGAATTTTCTTTCCATTGCCTTTGCCACCGTCTGCATCTCACAACTATACATTAGCACCAGTCTCTAAACACTCTCTTATATTCTCTGATTTTTATGTTCGTGTTAGGGTCTTGGATTTAATAGTATTGTGGGGGCTAAACACATATCTATTTGCTAGAAAAAGACAGCAAATACAAAATAAGTGATTGATGTGATCGTTCATGGGTATTCTTTCATTTCTCCGACTGTATATATATAATATAGCTCAACAGGCCTTAAAGGCCCATGGCTTGGAATTTCTCCAAGGTTTTTCTCCATTTTCTCCTGTCCATGGTCGCAGTTCTCCAATTTAATATCCTGATGTCTTCCTTACAAGCTTCTAGCCACTTTTTCCTGGGTCGTCCTCTTCTCCTCTTTCCCTCCCCTCCCAGCAGCGAGTCCTTTGCCCACCTTCCGTCAGCCATTCTCGCAAGATGAACTAACCAACTTAGTCTCTTTGTTCTTACCATCTGGTGTATTTCTGGTTTCCGGTACGCTCTCTGATCTCTGGATTTGTTCGTCTCCTCCAAACGTCTTCATCGTTTTTTACTCCCCCGAATATCTACCTTAAAACACTCCGCTCCCAGATGTTCAGCATATTTTCTTGATTTTTGTTCATGACCCATGTTTCGCTCCCGTAAAGAACTGTGGGCTGGATCACTGTTCGGTAGAGTCTTAATTTTGGCTCTCTGGAGATATTTTTGGCTCTTAGCAGTTTGTGTAGGGCTCCGAGCTCTGACTGTCTTTCTCCCTCTCGAATTTTTTTTTTTCAATTTCTTGGCTTTCTTCCCCTTTACTTGTTAGCGTTACTCCTAAATACTCAAACTCCGTCACCTTTTTGAAGCAATACTCTTTATTCTCGTTGTTTGTGGTAGTTTTCAGTTGTGTATCTTCATCTGAGGTCTGTCCCATTTCCATATACTTTGTTTTTTGCTCATTAATTCTCAGTCCATACTGCTTAGCCTTTACTTCAAGGAGTTTGAAAATCCTCAGCAAGTTCCCTTTCCGTTCTTGCCATTAGCACTACATCGTCCGCAAAGGCCAGAACCTGGTTTCTGTTGACAAAGATCATACCTTTCGTTCGTATTCTACTCTCTCTCTCTCTCTCTCTCTCTCTCTCTCTCTCTCTCTCTCTCTCTCTCTCTCTCTCTCTCTCTCTCTCTCTCTCTCTCTCTCTCTCAATATTGCCTCCAACAAGAAATTGAAAAGTACTGTGGACAGCGGATTTCCCTGCTTTAATCTCCTTTTAACTTCAAATTTTCCTGATAGGCTTCCTTCTATCCTTACTCTATTGTCGGTCTTCACTAAGGTCATTTTTACGAGTCTGATCATCATTTCCGTAATTTCAAGTACTCTTAGGGCCTGGTACAAACGCCTTCTTATCACAGAATCGTAAGCTTGTTTGAAATCTATAAAGAGGATATTTACATTTAACTGTTGCTCGTATGTACTGCTCTGAATCATTTTCAACACGAATATTTGATCTATTGTGGATCTGCCCTTTTTGAATCCTCCCTGGTATTCACCAACCTCCTCGTTTTAGTGCCTTTCCAGTCTGCTTCTTACGACTCTGGCGAGTACCTTATATGTTACGTCTAGGAGAGTAATACCCCTATAGTTTTCACACACTGCTCTATCTCCCTTCTTATGAATGGGACATACTATGACCTCTCTCCATACTTCCGGCATTTCCTCTAGCTCCCAGATTTTCGTCAACAGGCTACATATTCGCATTATAAGTGCTTCTCCCCCATGCTTGATTAATTCTGCAGAAATACCATTGCTGCCTGCACTGTTGTTGTTTTTCATACTATGTATGATTTCTCTTATTTCTTCCACGGATGGAGTCTCCATTATTTACGCCAGGCCTCTGACTTCCTGTACTATTTCCACTTGCTCCTCGTCACTTCCATCAGGTTCTTCATTAAGTAGCTCTCTAGAATGATCCTGCCATCTACTTAGCATCCCCTGCTTATCTCCTATTAGGTGCCCTTCCTTGCTCTTGTAGTAGTTCTGTTTTCTTGAACATTGGTCACTGCTCCTTTTCGCCTCCTGGTAGAAGTTTCTTACATTTTTACTAATATAATGCTCTTTAATCTCTTGAAGCTTTTTATCCATATGCTCCCTTTTCTTACTCCTACACACTTTTTTCGCGTTTCTTCTCGCCGCTTCATATTCATTCCTATTTTCTTCACTTGGTTTATCCATATATTTTAGTCTTGCCTCATTCCGTGTGTTAAGACTTTTCTTGCAATCGGTTTCAAACTATTCTTTGTCGCTCCCCTTCTTAACTTGACCTAACTGCTTTTGAGCTCCGCCTCCAAGTATCTCTATCTCTGGTTGCTCTCCTCCTGGCGCTCTCCAGACGAATTTTTTTCCATTGCCTTTGCCACCGTCTGCAGCTCACACCTATACATGAGCACCAGTCTAAACACTCTCTTATATTCTATGATTTTTATGTTAGTGTTAGTGTTTTGGATTTAATTAGGAAGTATTGTGGAAGCTATACACATATCTATTTGCTTCCTGGATTCTCCCTTTTATCTCTTCCGTGATATCGTTATCTGCGGTGATTGTCGCTCCGAGATATTTAAAACGCTTTACTCTTTCAGAATTATATGGGTCTACTGCAACATTTTTCTTTATTCTATCTTGTCTCTTTTGTCTGATAATGCACATATATTTCGTCTTCTCTTCATTGACCCTAGAGAAGCTTTGTTGTCTAGTTCTAATTTATTGAAAGTCTTTTCACGTTGGTGACTGTGGTTTCCCACAATGTTAATGTCATACATGTATGCTAGTAGTAATTTTGGTCAGTTTACTGTCAGTAGTTCTGGTCTTCTTACTACTTTCTCCAGGATTAGATATATTAAAATGGAGAGGTGACAGCGCATCTCCTTGCTTCATGCCACTGCTTATTTCCAACGATTCTAAGAGTTTGTTACCTATCCGTACTCGAGATTTACAGGCTTGTTCTTCTTGTTGTGCCTATCCGTGACAAATGTTGACGAGCATCATGGCAATCTTTATTATATCTGAAGAAATGCGGAAAAGCTGCACAGATGTTGTGTTGAACCAGGTTCTGAAGTTCTTTAACCAGGATGTTTAACCAGGGCAAAGAGCTATCCAGGTTAACCAGCCAAATCTACAGGCATCCAGTATCAAATGTTGTCGAAATTAAGCGTTCTACAATATAACATATAACAAATAATAATATAACATATAATTAATATAACATATTATGTTGTCGCGACTATACTTAAAGATCGTTAGATGGTTAAATATTATTAAAAAAATGTTTGTTTACTGTCCCATTCAAGCCTTTTCTGTCTATTACGTATAAACTCTAATCGTCCTACTACGTAGAGCAACTAAATATTTTAATTTACGTTCACATTATCCACCTACATAAGTATTTCACCAACATTTAATAATACAGTGAAATACGACGCAAAGACAACAAACACACCGTTGAAAGCAGAGTGAACCTTTTACACTGAGTTATGCTTTGTTAGGTAGGTAAATAATTAAGGATCTGGTAAACATTTTAAATTAAACAGTAGTATTGAATAGTGTTTAATTACTTGATTTTAATTAGTGTTTTGGCGAAAATATATTGTTGTGAGGTTACTGTTAACAAATTTTAAAGTTTTAGTAAATGTGTGGGCATTTATGAGCTTAAATAATTGTTATATATAAACTTGATATATGAGAAGGTGGCGTTCAAAAAAGAATTTGTTGCAATAAACCTGTCGAGTTTTTGGTGTCAGTCTAAAGCTTATTTTGAACCTAAGATGTTAGCGGATAAAACTTTTCTTCGTCTTCTCGGTGACTTATCCTTAAGGACCTCCCTGAATGCAGTTCTATGGAGGTCATATTTGTCCATTGCCGTCGGTTTTTATGCCAAGAGTTGCGTCTTCTTTCTGGTCCTCTTTGGCTATTGACTTTATCTTCTATTATAAGTTGGAGCAGTTCATACTTTTGATTTCTTACGATGTGACTAAAATATTGTGTTTTCCGTTCTTTTATTAGAAACATAAGCTCTGTTTCCTAGGATATTCTGAGCATTTTATGATAACACCAGACCTGTAAGGCTTGGATTCTTTTTTGTGTTACTTCTGTCATTGTCCATGCTTCAACAGCAAATGGCAAGGTGGAGAAAACATAGCACATAAGTATTCTCGTTCTCAATGAGATACCCAGCTGGCGGTTGCATAGAACTTTTTGCATTTTTTTTTGATAAAACTTTTATCAAAACAAATATTTTTTCGTATGTTTTTTCACATATGAACTATAGGTAGCGAAACAAAATAAGTTTTGTCCACCATAAGTGATTGATCAGAAAAGTATTCGTGCCAAGCAAAAGTATTTCTATAACCAGGATATTATAATAACCCATCATTTTTAGCTGGTAGAAACTTTTCGAAACCTCAAATTGCTATTGCTTAAAACGGGATATTCCTATAAACGGTATTCTAATATTGATGTTAACATCAAATTTATTGTTTGTAATGTATACACCGTTCTTAGGCGTCAACGCCCTTCGGTAGGGATCTATGGAGGAGTATCACCAAGCCGGAAGCCCTTATCCCTTCCCGTACCGCTCCTCCATAGGCCGATCAGACGCCAGTTTATTCCAGACCAAGCCGTAGACTCTATTGAGTTTTATACTACGGCGTTGGCCTTTTATAAATTTCATGACCTAGCTGAGGCTCGAACCAGCGACCGCAAATCGCAAATCCACTAAACTTGTCGATCGACTGAGCCCCAGCTAACTGGACCGTCAAGACCGACTATTCTGTCGATCAAAACGCCTTTAGTCCATTTTATGTTTATTTTTAGTGTCGAGAACTACCAATCTGTCATAAAAAAAATTGTCATAATCATAAACCTGCGAAATAAAGAAATCGTTTTCTGATTTTCTGAACATTTTTCTAGATGTGACAAATTTTTTTGAACGCCATCTCCTCACATAGACGCTTCCTATCTTTACATTTAATATATAATCTTTAGACCTTTTACCCTCTCGGGTGTAGGTATGAAGTGTGCTCTGTTAACAGTGCACAAATATCTTCCATTGCTTCCTGTCCTGTGCCATGGCCTTAGCTTCGTTCCATGATATTCCTTTTTTGTCAAGAATTCTTGCCATCACTTCGTTTCATGTCTCTCTCGGTCTTCCTCTACTTCTTTTTCCCTGCACCGTCGATCCCCATATCGCTTTAACTGGTACTTCTTTCTGTAGTCTCGATTTTCAGTTCTTCTCTTATGTAGTTATTCCTTACCCTATCCCTTCTAGTGACTCCTTGAACTCTGCGTAGATGCCTCATTTCTGCTGCCTGTATCTTACTTTTGTGTTGTCTATTTAGTACCCAGGATTCACATCCGTATGTAAGTACTGGTCGGTATATAGCCTTAAATACCTTTATTTTCGTATGTTTCGATACTCCATTCTTGTTAATAATTGTTTTTCTTATTGCGTGGTACAGTCCATTTACTTTATCAATTCTTTTATTAATCTCAGCTCCCTGTCTACCTGCTTCTTCAATGGATACTCCCAAGTACTCAAATGATTGTACCTGTCTAATTTCTGTATCATCTACCTGAACATGTACAATGTACATCCTCTGTTTCTTTGGCTATTACCATTATCTTCGATATTTTTTTGCTAATAGTCATACCATACATTTTTAAAACTGTGTTTCATGTTTTTACGCTTCTTTGTAATTCTTTCTCTCTCAGCTAGCTATATATGAACTTATAATAATTGTGCTCGCGACCGATGATGTAGCTAGCCTCATATCCACACCAGACAGTGGCTTTTTGGGGATGCATTTACGATGAAAATTGGCAATCCTGTTTTTTAACGTAAACATTTATCTAAAAATAAAGCTCATCGCTGACGATGATTATTCAATAAAAATTAGGGTCAATTTCTAACTGCTCCAGAGCCCATTTCACGAACGTACGTCATTATCTTTGATCGTTTACTTTCATAGTAGCGCTTAAGGGACAGTAAAACGGAGGGACCTATAGGTGCACACAAATAAAGAACGTATCGCCTCTAATTTATCCGATCTAATATGGTTAGGATAAAAAAAACTAATAGTCCAGAAAGCCACTGCGCATCCGCTAGGAAAAATATTCTAATTCGGATTTTTTGCACAATCTTACTCAAAAAGGACTCCTTTTAACAAATTTGAATGTTGCCATGACCAAAAGGTGGTCAAAAATTTTTTAAACGTTTTTTTTTTGTTTTTTTCCTAAAATTATTTTTTTTGCATGGAACAAAGTTTTTTTAGGTTTTTTGGATCATTCCAAACAGAAAAGGTCTTTAGTGATTTTTCTCTAAAAATGATAGTTTTTGACATATAAGCGATTAAAAATTGAAAAATTGCGAAATCGGCCACTTTTAACGCTCAAAAACTATGTGAAAAACTAAAAATTTGAATGTTGCCAAGGTAGGTTGATATTCTTTAAACATCGATTGATGAAATCCCGAAGAGTTTTTTGCAATATAATATTCAAAACTTCTTTGTTTTTAATTTCTAATCACGCGTGCGCGACACTATTTTCCACCGTTGCATGTGTATACAGTATGGTGCAAATGAAAGGAATAAATTCGTTATTTCGTAAACCGGCTACTTTAAGAAAAAAACCCGAAGCAGGTCGATTTTTATTTTTAAGTTATGATATTGTGGCATGTATGGTATACTAGTGACGTCATCTGTCTGGGCGTGATGACGTAATCGATTATTTTTTTAAATCAGAATAGGGGTCGTGAATTCTCTATTCAGTAGTGTAAACATTTACATAATTATTTATACAGGGTGTCCAAAAAATTTTTATTAAATTAAATTATTTGATAAAAAAGAATTAGAAGGACACCCTGTATAAATAATTATATAAATGTTTATATTACTAAATAGAGAATTGAAAAACCTTTCAAATGAGCTAGCACACGACCCCTATTCTCATTTAAAAAAATCATCGATTACGTCATCACGGCCAGATGGATGACGTCACTAGTATATCATGTATGCCATAATATCGTAACTTAAAAATACAAATCGACCTGTTTCGGGATTTTTCCTTAAAGTTGCCGGTTTACGAAATAACGAATTTATTCCTTTTATTTGCACCATACTGTCGGTGGAAAATAGTGTCTCGCACGCTTGATTATCAATTAAAAAACAAAGGAGTTTTGAATATTGTATTGCAAAAAACTCTTCGGGATTTCATGAATCGATGTTTAAAGAATATCTACTTACTTTGGCAACATTCAAATTTGAATTTTTTCACATAGTTTTTGAGGGTTAAAAATGGCCGATTTCGCAATTTTTCAATTTTTAATCGCTTATATGTCAAAAACTATCATTTTTAGAGAAAAGTCACTAAAGACCTTTTCTGTTTGGAATGATCCAAAAAACCTAAAAAAGACTTTGTTCCATGCAAAAAAATAATTTTAGGAAGAAAACAAAAAAAAAACGTTTAAAAAATTTTTGACCACCTTTTGGCCCTGGCAACATGCAAATTTGTTAAAAGGAGTCCTTTTTGAGTAAGATTGTGCAAAAAATCCGAATTAGAATATTTTTCCTAGCGGATGCGCAGTGGCTTTCTGGACTATAAGCGTTTTGTCCCTAGTATTCGTTGTCTATATTAAAAAAACACCTTACCGCTTGGAAGGTAGAACTATACAAACATCTGGGGACACACACATAAAACTAAAATTTAGGCCGCAGGATAAGTCCATACGGCAAGAAAACTTAATAACAGAAACGGCTTACTTTACACGTCCATCAAGGAACGAAAAATGGTCGCCAGGTAGAGTATTAATACTTTATATTACCAATTTGCAGGCCTTTTCAAGGACTTACAGGTCGATGTCGGTGTCACGTATTAATACGCTTTAGAGAATGACTTTTTGAAGAACCATCATAGCCCTAAATGATTTAAATAAGAAAGGGAATAAAATGCAAATCCACAAGAAAAAAGGATTTCCTGTAACTGGCTGTATACCATATATCACAAAAAATTTAAGTAGATCCTTTGTAAAAGGTGTTTTTATTAAAATTTACCAAAAAACGCCTACATCACAAATGCAGAACTAGTTTTCGATCTGATTACAGATCATCATCAGAGCTGAACCTAAAATAAGTATAACCTAACAAGTTATTGCCAAATTTAAAATGTTGACTAAGATTGAAAAAAGGTATAGGTTATACTCACTGGATGCTCACAGGCTAAACCACAAAAATTGAAAATATTGCATTATCTTTTATGAAGCCTTTATACAGGGTGATCCACTTCTGTGACAAAGTCCAATATATCTGTTATTATACAATATATGAAAAAAAGTTGTTAACAAAAGTTATAGACACCTTTAATGTACACATTTTAAAATTAGTGAGAAATATACAGGGTCCTCCGTAACACGGTGCCAAACAAAAGTTATGTTTATTTAAATGGAACACCCTGTATTTTACTCAAAATCGGGTTTCTCTACATTTTTCTGATTAAAGAGAAATAACACTTGTCTAGGGTTATACCGAGTGTTTCAAAGTTATGAGCACTTTTATTAAAAAATCATACTGATTTGATCGCCCTGTATGCTTCTAACGGTGTAAAATATATATTTTTAACTGCTTTTGACTGTCAATAATAAATTAGTTTTGCAACAATGTACAATTTTTTTATAACTACACAAATTGTATACAGGGTAAGTCAAAATGTAAATATAAGATTTTCTTCATAATTTTAAATGGAACACCCTGTATTTTATATTATTATCGAAAATTTCTATCACTATACCTGCAGATCTTTTAAATATTCCATATACCTAAAGTTATTAGTTTCCGAGCTATTTTAGTTTTATTGTTGATAACAACATGTATTACTTATTTATTAATAACAATAAGTACTTTAATTTATTAAGAAAACTAAATTAAATAAAAAAATGTTCAACGTACTTGTTATGTTATAAAAGGTGTTCAAAGTGACCTCCTGTAACGTCTACACAAGCCTGTAGACGAGTTTCGAAAGACCTACTGACGTTTGTAAGCATTTGTTGTGTGACACTTTGAAAGGCGTTTTGAATCCTTATTTTCATGTCGTCAACTGTTGTGGGAGGTGTCCTATACACTATGTCTTTAAAATAACCCCAGAAAAAAAGGCAACTTCGTTTAATTCTGGTGATCTGGGTGGCCAGTGAACAGGCCCATCTCTTCCTATCCATCTTTCAGGAAATAGTTCATCGAGTTCACCGTTGACAAGCGCGTTGTGGTGAAGGTAACAAATATGTTGGCTGATATTTAACGGTACATTTGCAAGTAGAATAGGTAAATGATTCGCTAGAAAATTTAAATAAACCTCATCATTTACCGATTCCTCAAATAAAAAAGACCTATAACGTAATTGTCTATGATTCCACCCCAAACATTTAAGGACAATCTCGTTTGAATATGTGTGCGAGCACAGTACGAATTGGTTGTGAAATAATAATGAAAATTATGTCTGTTTACACTACCATTTTTGTGTAATGTTTTATGTAACAAACTCAAAAAAATCTCTCTGTATAACTATTTGCTGTTGTGACCATTAACAAAATTGGACTCTTCGTTCGAAATCATCCCCAACAAGTTCCTGATGTAATTGTATATGATGTGGGTGCATGCTGTTTTTCTTGAGTATGTTTTGGATAGATCCATAACTTATTTCTTGCTCTCGTGCAATATTTCGAATACTTGCATGTGCATGAGGATTTTGTGTAACAGCCAGTAAAACATTTAATAAATCATTTTCATCCGTAATAATGGCTTTTGTTTTTTCTTTGGTTCATATAAAACCGATAGTATGAATAAACATGTCTAATAAAATTTGTCAAATGCTCTTTTATTTGGTTGTCGACGCTGTGGATACCGTTCCTCATAAATTAGTGTGGCAAGTAATGACTTTTTGAAACACTCTCCTAAAATCCATATCATGTCTGTCATTTCTTCATGACTAAAATTCATTGTTAGGTAACAATTATAACAATATGGCAAACAATTATAATCTCAGATTAACAAAAACATACAGACAATTAAAATCTTAAATCTTGTGTCAATTATTTCAAAGCTACCTTAAACAAGAAATTGCAGCAATTTATAGTTCTCATTTCTTCGCGGAAAATTAATATCATTTTGTTAGTAAATATAAGCTTGTCGTTATTGTATAGAATTTACCAGAAATTTGGAGAAAAAATGAAGTGCAGTCTAATTTTAGTTATCACTATCAAACCCATTAGAGGTTTCTAATATTAAGGGTAATTAATTATTGTAATAAACTTGTCCATGAGTTATCAACAATAAAACTAAAATATCTCGAAAACTAATAACTTTAGGTATATAATAACACTCGGTATAAGCCTAGACAAGTGTTATATCTCTTTAATCCGAAAAATGTAGAGAAACCAGATTTTGAGTAAAATACAGGATGTTCCATTTAAAAAACATAACTTTGGTTAGGCACCGTGTTATGGAGGACCCTGTACATTTCTCACTAATTTTAAAATGTGTACATTAAAGGTGTCTATAACTTTTATTAACAACTTTTTTTCATATAGTGTATAATAACAGATATATTGGACTTTGTCAAAGAAGTTGATCACCCTCTATATGAACTTATATTTGTGCTCGCGACCGATGATGCAGCTAGCCTCATATTTACATCAGACAGTGGCTCTTTGGGATGCATTTACGATGAAAATTGGCAATCCTGTTTTTTAACGTATACATTTATCTAAAAATAAAGCTCATCGCTGACGATGATTATTCAATAAAAATTAGGGTCAATTTCTAACTGATCCAGAGCTCATTTCACGAACGTACGTCATTATCTTTGATCGTTTACTTTCAGATAATAGTGTAGCGCTTAAGGGACAGTAAAAGGGAGGCACCTGTAGGTGCACACAAATAAAGAACGTATCGCCTCTAATTTATCCGATCTAATATGGTTAGGATAAAAAAAACTAAGCGTTTTGTCCCTATTATTCGTTGTCTATATTAAAAAAACACCTTACCGCTTGGAAGGTAGAACTATAAAAACATCTGGGGACACACCCATAAAACTAAAATTTAGGCCACAGGATAAGTCCATACGGCAGGAAAACTTAATAACAAAAACGGCTTACTTTACACGTCCATCAAGGTACGAAAAATGGTCGCAAGAAAGATACTTTATATTACCAATTTGCAGGCCTTTTCAAGGACTAACATGTCAATGTCGGTGTCTCGTGTTAGTACGCTTGAGAAAATGACTTTTTGAAGAACCATCATAGCCCTAAATGATTTAAATAAGAAAGGAAATAAAATGCAAATCCACAAGGAATAGCTATTTGTATAACAAGGGAGTAAAGTGCTACTTTTCCTCCCGAGAATGAAGTTTACTGCCCGACGCGTAGCGGAGGGCAGTAATCATCATATTATACATATGGTTTTTCCACCTTCCTCAAATTAATAACAAGTCATTTTTCATTTTTACTTAATTTATTTATGTAACCAGCCAACAAAATTTATTAAAACTAAAACTAACAAGTAGGTATAATATAACTGTCAACTGTCAAATATAAGTCAAATTATTAATGTAAACATTGTTAAATCAAAAGAACAATTTACTGTTTTTTACCATTCTGCAAAATACTGGGTGTTTTATAAATAAACTTAAAATGTATAGATACTTACGTAATAGAAAATAGATATTGTACAGGGCGTCAATAAGTTATATTTCATGAATGACGTCACTTTTACTTTTCCTCCCTAGGGAGGAAAAGTACAACTTTGCTCCCTACAATCAGGTCCGGAAAAGTATACTTTCGGTAGAGGTAGGTGGAAAAAAGGTTTTCCTGAAGCTGGCTGTATACGATATATCACAAAAAATTTAAGTTAATCCTTTATAAAAGGTATATAATTTATTAAAATTCCGTAAAAACGGCTACACCACAAATTCAGAACTAGTCTTCGATCTGATTACAGATCAACTTCAGTGCTAAACCTAACATAAGTATAATCTAATAAGTTAAAGCCAAATTTAAAATGTTGACTAATGTTGAAAAAAAGTATAGGTTATACTCACTAGATGCTCACATGCTAAACCACCAAAATTGAAAATATTGCATTATCTTTAATGAAGCCTTTATATAGATAAATTCCCCAATTGTTTTCTTTGGAATAAAAAATGCTGAATTTTCCTAGTAAAATTACTACTACTAGAGAGAGAAGAGAGTAGATAGAGTTACGAACAACAAAGTACTGAGAAGAATAGGTAAAGAGAAGGAAGTTGAAATACAGTATCTCGTACATGTGATGCGGGGTGAGAAGTATGGCCTCCTGCGACTCATAATGCAAGGAAAGATAGATGGCAGAAGAAGCATCAGAAGAAGACGAATTTCATGGCTGAAGAACCTGAGAGAATGGTTTGGATGCAGCTCAAAACAACTATTTAGAGCTACTACCTCAAAAATTAAAATAGTTTGATGATTGCCAACCTCCGTAGCGGAGATGGCACCTGAAAAAGAAGAAGAAGAGAGAGAATATAAGGCACACAGTTTGGATTCATGAAAGGCGTAGGTACAAGAGATGCACTGTTTCGTCTACAGGTGTTATTACAATGATACAGGAGATATGACTTAGTTATTTACATCTATTTTGAGGACTACCAAAACGCATTTGATACAGTTTAACAACAAAACATAATGGATATTCTAACAAAAGCGCAAATAGATGATAAAAACCGACGTATAAATTTGCCAACGGCAGCGATGCAGATTTTGCGAGGCGTTAGACAAGGATTTATACTTTCACCTATATGCAGACAACACCGTTATTTTTGCAGACAGTTTGAAATGTTTAAAGCAACTAATAAACAAAATAATTGAAGTAAGTGAAAGATTTGGACTACAGGTAAACATATCACAAATTAAATTTATGGTCATCAGCAAAAATAAAATTAGAGACGTAAAACTGCTTATCAAGAATACACCAGTGGACCAAGTAAAACAGTATACCTACCTTGGAACAATAGTAAACGAACAATGGGATCACTCACAAGAAGTAAAATGTAGAATAAAGAACGCTAAGAGTACATTCAACAACATGACTAAACTCTTTAAGAGCCACGACGCTAATCTGGAGATAAAATTAGGCTCCTACGATATTATATAGCAGGGGTGGCCAAACTGTGGCTCGCGAGCCGCATGTGGCCCTTTGAAGAATCATTTGTGGCTCTCAATAAATATGCCTGAATTACTTTTAATTTTTGTATTTCAAAATATATTAAATTAGACAAGGAGACCCCTTATCATTGTTGCTATTCAATTGGGCCTTAAAATATGTAATAAGTAAAAAAATATCATCTAAGCTGACAGGGATATTTGCGAATCTAGGATTCAGAACTAGAGAGAGGTGTTTTCACAACTCGAGGAAGAAACAGGTAGTCTGGGCCTTCGAATAAATGAAGAGAGGATGAAATACATGCTACAAAAAAGTAGTAACCAAAAATCTAAGACCAAGTGTTAGGCACAACATAACTACTAATGACCACAACTTCGAAGTAGTAAAAGAGTTTAATTATCTAGGGGCGATAATCACAGATGACAACCACATATAAAAAGAGGTCTCAGCAAGGATAGCTGCGTGGAATAAAGCTTTAAATTCCCTGTCATCATTATTAAGATCTAAGCTTCTAAAAATACAATCTAAATTAAGACTGTACGTGCCAATTATTCGCCCAGTTGTTACATATGGAAGTTAAACATGGATTCTACATCAGCGGGAAATAAATAAGCTGCTCGTATTTGAAACGAAAGTTCTTAGAATGATATTTGGCCGTCAAAGAGATGAATTGACAGGAGAGTGGAGAAGGCGCCGCAAAGCAGAATTGGTGACGGTGTATGGTACTGAAAACATCGTCGAACGTTTATAAAAGTTAAGATAAGATGGGCAGGTCATGTGGTAAGATAAGGCAAAGACAGGGTGTTAAAGGCAGTGTTTCTTGAGAGACCGTAGAAGATCAGTAGGTCGTCCTGGAAAAAGATGGAAAAGATGTGACAGGAAAACTTAAATATATACCTTTTTTACACTTTTTAAATAATTGTTTAATTGCGGCTCGCGAAAAATTTTCAATTTTGAAAAATGGCTCGGAATATCAAGGAGCTTGGCCACCCCTGTTATATAGTTTCAGTATTGTACTATGGGGTTGAATTCTGGACACTCACTGAAGCGATGGAGAAAAAACTTGAAACCTTTGAAATGTGGCTATACAGGCGAAGCCTAAGGATATCATGGACGGACAAGATAACTAACGAGACCATACTGCGAAGAATGGGGTAAGAAAGAAAGGTGATGTATACGACTAAAAGGAGAAAGTTAGAATATCTCGCACACATAATGAGAAATGGCACTAAATACAGATTACTGAAGGTAATCCTTCAAGGCAAAGTGTTCGGATAGCAAGGAATTGTAAGAAGAAAGATAGCATGGTTAAAAACATGAGGAAATATTTCTCCACAACAACAACAAACATATTTAAAGCATCAGTTAATAAAATAATTATAGCCAGAATGATCGCCAATATTCGAAATAAATAGGCACCAAAAGAAGAAAAACAACAAGTATTCTTAACTCTGCAACTACCTAGGATGATTAATAAGTTACTTTTTCCATTGTATTGGAAGAGGAATTTCAAGGAACTCGTAAGCTGATTTATCAGATCTGGTATCTAAAATCTGTTACAAAAATATGGGGAAGTATAGTCAGAGGGTTAATGTCGTACAATTTCTACTGAATTTGTTCTTACTCAATTTTCTAGATAAAATCTCTCATACATTTTTTCTCCAAATCTGTTATGCAGTGATGAGCTCGCTAATAACCGGCAAAATAACGCAAAAGATGGAAAACATAATACATTGCGAAACAAAAAGGGATAAAACTAGTGGAGGTGGGAATTATCGTTATAAACGTATAAATTAAAGTTACATTACATAGTTTCACACCTTTAGATGTATCAGAGGAGTATGACAACTCTCACTGTGACAGTAGAATTTTATAAAATACTCCTGTCACAGACGTCTAAAGATGGGAAACTATGTAATGTAATGTTAATTATTTATACGTTTATAACGATAATTTCCACCTCTACTAGTTTCATCTCTTTTTGTTTCACAATGTATTATGTATTCCATCTTTTGCGTTATTTTGCCGGTTATTAGTGCGCTCATCACTGTAGATAAATCACATTAGCACCGATTACTTGAGGTTATATTATTCATAAGGCATTCTCTTATTATTAAATTGACTAGTTCGCAAAAATTGACAGTTAACGATTCATAACCACCTTTCTCAAAACCGTTCAATATCTTTTCAGCCACAACTCCCCATTACCATCTTGAATATGATCATATTTTTCAGTAAACCATATAAAGGCCGTTAGACCCTTTTCAACAAAATTCAAAAACAATTACATAAATAACAGAGCTACGTTGCGCAATTTGTTTCTAAGCTGTCCTAGTCCAAGGCATCTCTAAAGGTGTTTTTAGAGTTATGTTAAATACTGCTGGTCACAGTATGCAACCCTGTCTAACTCCTTTTCCGACTGTAAAGATTTCGGACAGTTCATTTACGAATCGAACTATTGCTTTTTGAACTAAACTTTAAACTTAATTTTTTAGATGACGCTAAAACCTGATAACTTCTCCTAAATTTTTCTCTAAAATATGTTATACATATATAAATCACATTATCACCGAATGTGTCAGGGTGTATTATTCATAAGGCGTTCTCTTATTATTAAATTGACTACTTCACAAAAATTGACAGTTGACGATTCATGAGCACCTTTCTCAAAACCGTTCAATATCTTTCACCTTCCTGACCCTTTTCAGCCAGAACTCCCCATTACCATCTTGAATATGATCATATTTTTCAGTAAACCATATTAAGGCCGTTAGACCCTTTTCAACAAAAGTCGAAAACAATTACATAAATAACAGAGCTACGTTGCGAATTTTGTTTCTAAGTTGTCAATTTATTGCAATACGATCTTCGGTTTAGTCCAAGGCATCTCTAAAGATGTTTTCAGAGTTATGTTAAATACTGCTGGTCACAGTATGCAACCCTGTCTAACTCCTTTTCCGACTGTGAAAATTTCGGACAGTTCATATTCGAATCCAACTGCTCCTTTTTGAACTAAACTTTGAACTAAATTTTGTGGTTTACTGTAAAAAGGCCGAAATCATTAGACCGAAACCGAAAGTAGTAGACAGAACTCATTAGACCGAAAATCACTTTACCGAAACCTTACTAGACCTAACAGTAGGAGACCAAAAAGTAGGAACAAATTAGAAGCAAATAAAGTTTATAGTAATAAATATTATTTGGATGGTTATTAGAAACAGGTAAAATGGTGTTAACGTCACTCTACCCTTAATTTATTTTTCCGTCGACCGTCCATTTATGATCAATTTTGACACCCTCAAAATCATTGATTAATGACCCCTATTAATAAATGATTTTCTATTAATGAACGATTTCATTATAGGGGCACCATTGAGTTCACTCACTTCTTGATCAGGTAGTTATTTTATTAGTCGAGTTCACTCCCGACACTATTCGAATTCACTCCCGAGCAATTTTACAATAAAAGATGATTAACGGATATTATTTTTCTGAAATTTAAATATTGTTGCCAAATAGCACTTTTATCGTAAAGCAATTCGAGAAGTTTTTCCAGATACTAAACTTAAGGGATATGCCGACAAACAGTGCAGAAACAGATATAACTAAATATATAACTTATATAAATATTTGGTTTACCATTCCTCAAAGCAGAAGACGTTGGGGAATGCTTTGCCATAGATCTTGTTGCAATTCAACCAGAAGATGAAAGAGTGGTTAAGTTTAGTGACTATTTCGTTGAAATCTATATTGAAGAAACGTCAACATTTCCTCCTCACATATGGACTGAAAGTTCTTCGTCTTTACAAAGGGCCACAAATGCATGTGAGTCTTTTCACTCCCGCTATAATGCTTCATTATACAATTCATCCAAATTTTAACCAGTTTATTTATGTTCTTCAATATTTTCAATTAGATACTTATATCCAACTTCAAAGTATAGATACCGTTGTGAAAAAAAATAATTTGAATGAACTACAAAATAACGGCCTTACCAATTTTGAATTTATAAAAAATATATCAAATATGTTGTAAAAAAAAACTAAGCGGGGCAGTTAGAGCAATTTTATATTTACTCTAATGTATGTATAGTATTCGATGAAACTTAGTGACCAAATATTAACAAGAATATAACAATGAAACTTTGTTTTCTTGAATTATTACCAAGTTGCATTTTTAAAAATCATCCCAATTAGATGTAGATGTGCAAGAACGTCTAACAAGAACGTCTACTTTTAAACGAATGATTTGTCAACAGTGTCCAGATTTTAAGCTATAATAATTATTTATATTAATGACGGCTTAAAATCGCCTGGGAGTGAATTCAAACATTAGAGAGATATTGCTGAGTCTTTTTTGCACTTGCTATATTACAGCACGCGTTATTTTGACAGTAGAGCATGCGCAGATGTGATATCTGGCTTACGCTGCGTTATTGGAAATACGGCCTGCCGTTATTACAGGAGTCGTTACGCTGTGCGGTATTCGTTGCGCTATTTTGTTTTCAGGTTATGTTTGTTGTTTATCTTTCATTTAAACCAAATTTATTCGTAATAATTTGCTAAAATGGGTACCTCAGACAGTAGCAAACGAATTATTTACGTCTGATGACGATTTGTGTTTATTAAAACAAGTTTTATGTCAAAATCCATTGACTTCTCCAGAAAATTTGACGTTAGTTCAGGAAAACATGAAGAGTGCAACAGGAAAATCTTTTATTTATAAGAACATTCAAGGATCATTTGTTTCTCTTACTCGATATTTGGAATAAAATACAAACCTTTCTTCCATCTAAATTAAATTCTGGATTTTGAGGACAAATTAGATAAATAACTAATCTTAATTGAGCCGTAAAATACCGCAACCAAAATGTTGAGCAATATCTGCATTTATGAAACGTTTGAGAAATGTCAATTCTGTCAAAATAGCGCGGTGTAAATAGCGCAACGTAGGCTGTGTTAAATTTGCAATATCTCTCTATTACCTTTTACGTAGTCAGGTAATAATATTCATATTTGGGAGTGAACTTAACTCGTCGTCCCCATTATAGGCAACACAACATACATTATACACTGCTTGCATAAATTAATTAAACGCTCTGTGATTGGCAGTGACCTGTGGTGTAGGTAACCAAACATATACCTATTTATATTCCCACTAAAAAATTTAAAATCAAGTAGCCACTGTTAGTACTATCTGTCATTGTATGTCATTATTTACTTTATTGTTTAAAATTCTGTGTATTTGAAAAATCAAAAGATGGATATTGACGAAGAGCTTAATTTAACTCCACCAAAATTGGCAGAAACTGCAAATGAAATATCTTTAAGTTTACTGCCTGAAAAAAGCAGAGTGTTGTACGAAAAAACATACGCTGAATTTATTGCATGGTGAGGCAATAAAAATTTAAACTAAGATATCTTGATTTCTGAAAAGTACGGTCGACGGAAAAGTTTTGTAGCGAACTCGTGAATTAAAATGGCGATTAACAATCTCAAACATTAACGCGCTCGCCCGCTCACGCGTTAAAATATCTCAATTGTTAATCGCCCTTATTAATACACTTGTTGGTTAAATAACTATTTATTTATTTATTTATTTAACATGCTCTACAGACCTTGGAGGCCTAGGGCTTTACAACTTAACAATAACAATTTTACATAATACAAATAACAATATATACTAATGTCTTATATTTATTATATAATTTGATTTAATGACTATGTAAAAATTGCTGCACTATGTTTCTCCACTGTATCCTGTTTTTCGCTTTCTCTTTCCAGTCTGTAATTTCCATCGATCCTATATCTTCTTGAAACTTTTCGTGCCATCTTTTTCTTGGTCTACCTCGTCTCCTTGTCCCAACTGGTTTTCTTAATAGTATCTTCTTTGGCATTCTTGACCTATCCATCCTCTCGACATGACCTGCCCACCTGATTCTTTGTGCCTTTGTGTATCTTGTTATAGTTGGTTCCTTGTAAAGCATCTTTAATTCTTCATTAGTTCTTCTTTGCCAACCATCTGCCGTATTTTTTCCCCCGAAAATAGTCCTCAGTACCTTGCGTTCCCATCTCTCTATCATTTCTTCTTCTGTTTTGTTTAGTACCCATGTTTCACATCCGTAGGTGACTGTTGCTCTTATTACAGTTTGGTATATTCTAATTTTCGTCTTTCTTGATACGTAATTTGACTTTAATAATTTTTTTAAACTGCCGACCTTTCGGTTACCTTTAGCTATCCTGTGCTTTAGTTCGTTTTGCTCGTGTCCTTTTTCATCTATAATGGCACCTAGATATGTAAAGTGATTTACTCGTTTAAATTTATATTCTTTTCCATCGAACGCTGTTAACTTTAGCATATCTACAGGTTCTCTTTCTGTGTTGCCTAGCACCATATACTTCGTCTTTTCTTCATTTATTTCTAGGCCGAATTTTTTTGCCTCTCTGACTAATCTTCTCATGATTTTCTTTAATTCGGTATTACTTTTTGCTAGCAGTGTAAGGTCGTCGGCGTAGGCCATGCATTGATGTTCGTTACGGTAGATCGTTTCTTGTGTTTCTATTCTGCTGTTCCTTACAATTGTTTCCAAAACTAGGTTAAATAACACAGTTGATAGAGGGTCACCTTGTCTAAGTCCTTTTTTGACTATAAACTCTTCCGATTTGTGACTGTTCCACACTATTTCGTTAGATGTCATATTTAAGGTAATTCTTATTAACTTGATTAGCTTTTCTGGTATTTCCATTTGCCGTAGGGCTTCATACATTTTTTTCCTATTAATTTTGTCATAGGCCTGCTTAAAATCTATGAATAGTGCATATAAAACCATTTTATGTTCGTAGCAGCTTGTTTGGATTTCTTTTATGTTAAATATTTGCTCTGTCGTCGATCTATTGTTTCTAAAGCCTGCTTGGTATTCTCCTATTAGTTTCTCTGCGTATACCTCTAATCTTTCTCTTACAATCCTAGCAAATATCTTATAGCACACGTCCAGCAAAGCAATACCCCTGTAATTCTGCAACATCGTTGCATCCCCTTTTTTATGTAATGGGATTATCCAGGCTTTGGCCCACTCTTCAGGCATCTTTTCTTCTTTCCATGTAAGTTCTATCAGTTCATACACCTTTTCCAGTAGTTTTCTTCCCCCTGCTTTCAGCATTTCTGCACTTATTTCGTTTGGCCCTGGACTTTTATTGTTTTTCAATTTGCTTACAACTCTTTGCACTTCGTCTTTGGATGGTTCGGCTATTCTTATATCTGCACCCTCTGTTCTGTCTTCGTCCTCTCCCTGATCTTCATCATCACTGTTTAGTAACGTTTCGAAATACATTTTCCATTCTTTCATAACTTTTCCCGGCTCACTTACTAGCTCTCCTTCTCTGGTCTTTATGTAGCTTGTTTTGCTTTGGTAACCTTTTTCTACTTTTTTTACCTCTTGATAAAATGATCTTATTTCATTGTTTTTAAATTTTTCTTCTATCTCCTGCAACTTTTTTTCATTGGATTCTCTCTTTTTCTTCCTGCAACTTTTCTTTAACTGTTTTCGTACGTGGTTATACTCTTCTCTGTTTTTGTCGTTAGGGTTGGTCAACATACGTATTCTTAACTTTTTCTTCTCTTCTGACAGCTCTGCACACTCCCTATCAAACCACTCCTTAGTTCTTGTCTGTTTTTTAATTCTGGGTATCAATTTTCTGCTTACTTCTTTTGTAATGTGTTTTATTTGTTCCCATCTTTCTTCTACATCTGTGGCTTCATTCTTTGTTTCCTAAATAACTAATAACTGGTAAATAACTATTTACCTTCACTAATCTGTTTAACGGATGAAAATTATTTCACATCAGACTGTACAGAGTAACAATTTACACAGTATATATATAAAATAATACAAAAAAAACTACAATAAAAAAAGACAGATATACAAAATCTTAGCATAATTTGCTGCAATCTTTTTTAATTTATGTACCATTTCGCTCTAATGCTGTTCGGTCTAGTGAGGTTTCGGTAAAGTGCTTTTTGGTCCAATGAGTTCGGTCTACTGCTTTCGGTCTAATGATTTCGGTCTAATTGTCGTGTACCAAATTTTGTAGATGACACTAAATCCTGATAACTTCTAAATTTTTCTCTAAATCTGTTATATATAAATTATATTATCACCGACTGTGTCAGGGTGTATTATTCATAAGGCATTCTCTTATTATTAAATTGACTACTTCACAAAAATTGACAGTTGACGATTCATGATCACCTTTCTCAAAGCCGTTCAATATCGTTCACCTTCCTGACCCTTTTCAGCCACAACTTCCCATTATCATCTTCAATATGAACATAATATTTTTTAGTAAACCATATAAAGGCCGTTAGACCCTTTTCAACAAAATTCGAAAACAATTACATAAATAACAGAGCTACGTTGCGCATTTTTACGGACTGACCATGGCTGTGCGGTAATAAAAATTCTCGATTGTATCTAGAAAATGCTCAAAGCAGAGATGAAAAAATTGATGTATAAATCCTAAAACAACGTACAGTCACATATTGAGAGCATTTGCATATTTTAAAAATCCTACATAGGTATGTTGACTTTAGGAATGCTTGTATTTGAGAGGGTTTTCCATTGATGTTTGCTAAAAATATAAAAAAATTATTTACTTATTTGGAAACAACAGATATGTACTGTTATTTCCAAAAAGAGAGAGCATGCTGAGGAATTTACAAAAGATTAAATTCAATTTTTGATAATAAAAGCAAATACAGGTGTTAATAAAGCAACGAAAAAAATGTTTATTAACGTATTTTGCCCCGTTCTTACTGCTATCGAAATATGTTCTTGGAAAAACGTCACGAAATAAGTAAAAAAGAGAGCTTATGAAAATGGACGGGTAGAAAAAATAAAAGAAAATTTCAAAAACAACGAAATTAGAGGGGCTTACGAATACATAAAAAAGATAAAAAGAATATAAACCTCAAACAAGTCTATGCAAAGATGAACGTGGGCAAATGATCAGTGACCAGTAGAAAGTCACAGAAACCTGGAAGTATTATTTTCAGGCCCTACTTGGAACATAAGTAGATATGGAAGATGAAATGGGTACAAATCACGTAGAAGATAATGAAGTAGAAGCTTCAACCATAAAGGAATTTCTCGAAGCTATTAAGGCCAAGAAAAACCATAAAGCCCCGGGAGTTGATGAAATACCAGCAGAACTGTACATAGTAGGTGGCGACCTCCTAGCACAGTGATACTCAACCTGCGGCCCGCGGGCCGCATGCGGCCCACTAGCCTTTTTTATGCGGCCCGAAAGCTAACTGAAGGGCCCTATGATCAAATTATTTGTCAAATTCCACGTGTTTTTCAAATTATTTGATAGTGTGCCGATGTGTTTGAGGCGTGCTTGTGCATGAGGCAGACAATTTAATGACTTTAATTTTAAATTATATTTACATTTTTAAGAACTCTGATTTAAAAGCAAGGTATTATTAACTTTTAATAATAAATTATTAAAGTTAATGAACAAATACTCATTTTAAAAATAATCAATACTTATTTACTACATTGCAACGACCCATTTAGTAATCACAAGAGAAATTCAGGTCCAGATTAACAAAAAAAAGTTAAAATAATTGTGACCTTGAAACAACATCCTCTATATTAAAATTTTCAAAATTCGTCTGCACATTTGAAACGAGCACAAAAAACTAAGTTTAATTGCTCGCTTCAATTTTTTGCGCAGATAATTTAATGACATTAATTTTGAAATTATATCGAAATTTTTGTTTTGAAAGTTCGAGTTCTTAAAAATTTCGACATAATTTCAAAATTAAAGTCATTGAATTGTCTGCGGAAAAAATGGAAGCTCCATTAAAGCTCTTTCCAAATGTGCAAACGGGTTTTGAAAATTTCAATATACAGGATGTTGTTTCAAGGTCACAATGGATTTATAATTTTGTTTAATCCGAATCTGGATTTTTCTTCTGATTAGTAGTTGGGTGGTTTGGGTTCTAAATGTGACATATGTGTACCAAATATCAAAAAATATACAAGGTGGTTATAAAGTTATGGGTTCAGAAAGAAATGGGCTCGGTTATAAAGTCGGTGGAGCAATAAATTTAATATGTCTAGAACCGCCTCATTTACCTCTATTCACCATTCAAGCATTTCCGTTTCCCAATGAAACACCCTGTATACTACTTCATCTTGATTGCGGCCCGCAAGCTGTGGCAATAGCTACTATGTGGCCCAGGAAAGAAAAAGGTTGAGTATCGCTGTCCTAGCCAATCATATCCACGCCGGCCGCTCATCAAAGACATATGGCAAGAAGAGGAAATACCCGACGACTGGAAAAAAAAGTATAGTATGCCGATCTATAAAAAAGGAGACAGATTCCAGTTCAAAAACTACCGTGGAATTTCTCTACTACGTACAGACTACACACACCCAAACTTATATGGAATCACCATGTATTTCACAACAATATATATTTCTTTTAAAAAAACTTGTTATTATTGCGAAGAATAAAGGTTTTTATTCAAAATAAACAAATCGATAAGACAATCAGATAGTACAGCTCGGTACGGTATAGGTTATTTGCTTGAGTTGCAAATTGAACGAAAATAATTAAACTAACTTTTGCGTCCAAAAACGAAAATATGCCTCATGTGGGGTTATAGAACCTACAACGGGGAAAGACTATTGGTCTTGTGGAGCAAGTAATGTTCTCAGAGGGACATAGCTGCAGAGCTAGGTGTAACACAGGGCATTCTGTCTAAAACCTATGCTAGGTAACAGGAAATAGGAAAGCTCAAAAATAAAGAAGGGAAAGTCGCCAAAAAGTAATAACGGCTCGCCACGATCGTTTAATTGTCCAATCAGCTGGAAGACACCCAATTATCAGGCAGCACAAGATTGATCGTCTAAATTGGTGTCTCCACCACCAAATCTGGAACATTGGTAATTGACAAAATGTGCTATTTTCAGAAAAAGTCGGGATTTGTCTAAAATCAGATGACCGACGAAATCGTGTACTTAAAGGTCGATGAAGACAAGCAAGAACGAAAACTGTCAGGTCTGTTCACAAATATAAAAAGGGAAGTGTAATGTTCTGGAGAGGAATTGTGATCCGTAAAAAAACTCCTTAATTTTCATCCAATCAACTTTAACTGCTCACAGGTATGTTGATAACCTGTAGTTAAGGAGAGGTGCAACAGGATAAAATTTAATTTTCATGCATGATAATGGACCTCCACATACCATTAGAGTGACTAGAGACATCATTGAAGCAGAAGGTACTCCTTGTTTGGAGTGGCCTGCTTGCTCACCCGAGCTTAACCCTATTGAGTATTTGTGGGATATGCTTAAAAGAAAAATTAGAGCTCGCCGGGAAAATCCACAAAACACCGCACGGCTAATACAAGCTGCTCTTGGAGAATGGAGCAACCTACCACAATAAAATGTTGATAATTTGATTAGGAACGTGCCCCGCAAACTGAAGCTTGCATAAGGACTAGAGGTGATAACACTGACTACCAAAAAAACAAAAAAAATTAATAAAAACAATTTAAACATTATTAGTTTTACATTGAAATTTTTGATGCTATTGACTTTAAAACAACTAGTTTAAATTTGTTGTTTAAATACTTTCTTGTTTTATTTAATTGTTATGTATTTGTGACTAAATTGCTTTAAAATGAATATTCTTTGACTTCGTGTGTTCTTTTTTTAAATACGCACGAAATAATAAGAAATATCAGATGATTCCATATAACTTTGGGTGTGTGTTTAAAGTCCTCATGTATAATTATAAACCAGCGGCTCCAACGACTATTGAGCTCACAACAATAACGACATTGATGTTCACAACGTGTTTGTAGACTTCAAACAGGCATACGACTCAGTCAAAAGTAATAGACTGAGAAATACAGAAGAGAATAACGCAGGAAAACAGAGTTTAGTTTGCCCTCTCCCCTATATTTCGGTCTAAAAGTGTCCACCGAAATACAAAAACGCAGTTCATCGATACTATCGGCAAGTACGACTGTATCGTCAGCATATCGGATGTTATTTGCCAATTCTCCATTGATTGTTATGCTTTCGTTTGCGTCATCCAGTGCTTTATTAAAAATTTGATCGGAGTAAATGCTAAAAAGGAGAGGGGAGAGAACACAACCCTGTGGCACACCTATTCTAATGCCAATGCTCTCTGTGGACGAATTGCCAATTTTCACCCTGGCTGGCTGTCTGATTCCAGTAGAACTTGCCACCATTGGGATGTCCTTATCATCAATTCCTATGTTTTGTAGAATTTCAATTAGGTAGTTGGTCTAGTCTCAACTGTATATTTTGTATAAAACAAAACTTTGTCCACATCCAGTTCGTAATACCCTACAACGAATATGACACACGTGGAATATATTTATAACATTTCGGCGGCTTAAATTACAATAAAGGCGAAAATGCTAAATACAAGAAAATTTTCAGCTCGACGAAACTAAATACACTGTTTTATTTTTGATATGATTAAATTCCATACGTCTGGTGCTTATTTTATAAATTTAAGGGATCCCGAAAATGAGAAAAGTTTTGTTAATTAAACTTAAAAGATTAATGTGGTGAATGACACACGCTGTGTTTTAAATAAGTTTCGTAAACATTTTGTATCAATATTTGTATGTTCTTGCCAGGTATATAAATGAAAATTATACAGGATATTTGACCGAAGCGTTCAACAGTTTTCTAATAAATATGTAATTTACTATTTTATAAAAACGAGGAAGAAGAAAACCTTAGGGATGTCGCTGTTTTGCGTCTCAAAGGTGGAATTATTGCATCGCGGTAATTTATTGTTAGAACTGCTTAGTTCACATTCACACTTATAATTCATCTGGTACAAGCCACAATAATCCTTTTTTCATCTTCAGCCATCAAACCACTTTTATATATCCATAACATACATATAAATTACTGACATCATCATCCACAGACATACACATTATACGCTCTGAGCTTCGCTGGTGTCGTTCCTAGCGGTTATTAATTCAACTTTTACCGGTAATTTTTAAATTTATTATTTAATTGTCATCGCTTAATATTTACAACGCAAAAAGTAATTAAATTGTAATATATTTTTTTAAGATTTTGCTAATCATTTTGACGTTCTATTGATAAAATATGAATTTCTTACTTCGGATACTTTCACAATTATCGTGTAGATGGCGCTAAGATTAATTTATAATTACATATTACGGAACATTTAAAAAACTTAAATTCAGTATTTAAGACGTAAGTATATTTAAGGTAAAAATATATACCACAGCTTTGACCAACTAATATTTTTTATAATTAATGTTTTTAATTTTAATTTTAAATTAATCACGTATTGACATTTATGTCAAATTTCCGGTAAACGTTTACAGACTTGCCACTACTGGCGCTCGCGAATTTGTAAATATCCCCTCTACGTACGAGCTCACAGCGTATACAATAAATTTTCATCTACATACAACCCACCATCATATTTCTACATAATATCACTATTCTCACCCTAGCTATTCAATCTGTCATTACCAAAATAAACACTTATCTATAGTAAAACCAAATCAAAAGTCTAATTTTCTTTCTAGGTCCCGTTCATGTTCCTTTCTCATTACCTTCCTTACAGACGTTTCATACCCCCAGCCCCTACTGTCATCATCTTACGACGGTTTTGGTTTTTGGACCCTTAGTGATCCGGGCAGCCTGCGAAGTCTTCAGGAATTAGTCGCCTAAGTTTGAGCTTGTGTTTTCTTAATGATACATCCCCCCAGATTATTTAAGACATTTTTACACCTGTCACCCCCATTGTGATTTTTTTTCAATTTACACAAATCCCAACAGCTGCCAATAAGTTAAATAAATTCGATAACTTAAAATTAACACAAATTTGCTGGTTAAATCTTAGATTTTTTTTTGACAAAAAGATTTTGTTACTGATTTCAGTTATCGAATAATATTCGTATTATTACATATTATGTAATAACATTTGTGTAATGTGGGTTGTCTATCCACCTCCACTAGTATACGCAAATACATTTTTAACTACAACATTTAGCTTACTGAATTTCAAATGATTATTTCATTCATAGGAGATTCTGACCAATAGAAAGCTAGAGAAATGCAAATGAAGGTGATAATTTTTGATAATATCCCGTCGTCAAGTATATTTCGTCAGATGCCCTTCGTTGTTACGAAAAAATACATGCAGTGACATTAATGACAATTAATATTTTAAAAGTTATAAAAGTTATGACTTTCAACCGTAAAATATTTTATATCAACTGTGTGTTTAACAGTACTAATTTGTACTTACATAAATAAATTACAATAAAATTTTGGTTTTGAACAGTTTTATTCATGAAATAATCGCAACAAATTGCACTCGATCTCTAAAATTAATATAGAATTTTTGCCATCGTGAGATTTTGACATAATTTCACTCGCCTTCGGCTCGTGAAATTAAAACTGTCAAAGTGTCACTCGGGAAAAATTCAATAATGTTAGAGCTCTTGTGCAATTACTACTGATAATTATCACAATGGAGTGTGTTGTTACACCATTTCTAATTTTAACAAGTTGTACACCATAGTCTTTAAATATGACAGGCTAATTTTTCAACTTCCTGTGGAACTGTCATTTCTGTCTTGTCATCGTTCTGAGGTCTCTACCCATTTAATTGTCATTTGCTGCCAGACTTTCAGCATGTAATCAAGTCAAACCACAGCTCAGATGTTACCTCGGGCATAATATTAAAATATTTTAAACATTTATGCTTTAAAGACTAAGTTTTTCAACCTAATAAAAATATTTGAAAATAAAATAAAATATTTTTAAAAGATTTTTAATTGAAAAACTTATTGGCCCGTTTTCCTGGTGACACCTCCAAGGCTTCTACAATATGCAAGCCAGATGGATGCTGCAGTGAAAACAAAAGGGAAGGAATTCTACACTATGCAATTCACAACCCCCGTCTGCAGCTTGGTAAAGTTCCAACGGAAAATGGACCTAGTTACTCTATAGGAGTAATACTAATAAAGAGAAAATGGGCCAATAAGTTTTTCAATTAAAAATTTTTAAAAATATTTTATTTTATTTTCAAATATTTTTATTAGGTTGAAAAACTTAGTCTTTCATTTAGCAGATGCCGCTACGCACCTACTACCTTCACGTCAGTTGCAATGGGGGACTAATAAATGTCGAAAATTTTTACCTGCAGTAGAGAAAGCAGCCTATGCATTCTCTGAAAAGCCTCTAACAAGAGGTGAAATCGTCGATAAGTGTGCTGGCTGCACTCTCTAGTCTAAGTAAAAATTAAGACGGTTTTGGCTTCGCATTGCAACTGAATAAAAATGGTATACATTTTTATTGTAGTCACCAGGAAAATGGGCCAATAAGTTTTTCAATTAAAAATCTTTTAAAAATATTTTATTTTATTTTCAAATATTTTTATTAGGTTGAAAAACTTAGTCTTTCATTTAGCAGATTCCGCTACGCACCTACTACCTTCACGTCAGTTGCAATGGGGGACTAATAAATGTCGAAAATTTTTACCTGGAGTAGAGAAAGCAGCCTATGCATTCTCTGAAGAGCCTATAACAAGAGGTGAAATAGTCGATAAGGGTGCTGGCTGCACTCTCTAGTCTAAGTAAAAATTAAGACGGTTTTGGCTTCGCATTGCAGCTGAATAAAAATGGTATACATTTTTATTTATGCTTTAGTTGGCATTTTTAACCGATGTTTCCTTAACGGACCACTTATACAGGACTTTGACCCACATATTTTTTGTTAAAATATATCTTGGTGGTTAGCATGTAAACTTCACGTGAGTATAACCGACAGTTTTTTTAGCCATAGTCAAAATTTCAATATCTTTGCATTATTTTATCATGTTATATTCATTTTAGGTAACCACTGATGATGACTGGTAAACCAGTCGAAAACTAGTTATGTGATTGTGATGTAGCCCTTTTTAGGGATTTTAAATATATACCTTTTATAAAGGATTCACCGTTTTTTTTTAATAATACTTACGAAACAAAACAAAATGAAACTAGTAGAGGTGGGAAATTCAGCGATAGAAACCTATAGATTGACATGATATTCATAGTTTCCCACCATTAGACGTATCGGAGGAGTATGTCAACTACAACTGTCACTGTCATAGTGTCTTTCACATAGTATGTATTATGTTTCCATCTTTTGCACTATTTTGTCGGTTATTAGCACGCTCGTCACTGTATTTCGTCGTACACACGTCAGACGGGAACTGTCTCATTTAAAAGGCACCCTTACACAAATCTGCCTATTCGAAATAATTTACCAAAAATAACAATCTATCAACTTCATACCTCCGCATCTACACCATTATATATTCGTTTCTCTTGGCCAGAAAACCCCAAAATTGCTTGTTAGCTCGATCCGACACGAACAAATCCATCCGAACAAATCTTACAAATCTCCTATGCAGTTCCGTCGGCTGTCACTCATCCATCTTGACTTCTTACTTCGAAAAGAGCGCCAGCAGCATTTGTTTAACAAGCTGGTTGCCAATGCGCGATGCCAATCACACAGACCATAATCCGAATGTCACTGGGTTGCCACATATCCGGTGTTGGGTCTGTGTCGGACGATGTGCGGAAATTATAATGAGCTGGAAATGATTACTTCATTAAATAGTGACTGGATAATCACATTATTTCCCACAACAAATTAAAACCGTTATTTTAATATTACATCTAAAATATGCAGGCGTATTTTATAATCTATGTATGTAAATATTGAAATAAAATGAAAATCGTCTCAGCTTTTTTATTTTTAAAATGTTATGTAGATATATTGGTTAAAAAATTGTGTTTATATGGGATTAAGCCACAATTGTTTGTAATGATAGTATAGAACAACAAAGCTTAAATAAAATAAACAAAGAGGTCTCTAAAGCAATTAGAAAGGACATAAGGGCATATAAAAGTAAGAAAATCTCGCCGACATTCGAGCATAACAAGAGCATGAAGATATTGAGAAGAAAATTGACGAACAGCAGGAAAGAAATTATCAGACTCAAGGGAAAGAATGGCAAACTAACATCCAACAGAGAGGAAATGCTAGAGATAGTGGAAGCTAGAGTAGTGGCAGATGCGATAAAAATCGGAGGCTCTGCTCTTATCAGGGCAATCAAACACCTCTTTTAATATATGCTTATAAAACCAATCCATACCAGCTGAATGGAATAATGCTATAACGCTCCTTATACATTCTCAAAGTAGATCAAACAGACCTCAAAAACTATAGGTCAATCAGTCTTCTAAACCACCTGTAAAAAATATTTGCTCGAATATTCACTGTCAGAATTGAGAACAAACTAGAAACATGCCAACCAACAGAACAGGCAGGTTTCCGCATTGGGTATGGTACAAATGACCATCTAATTTGTCTAAAGGTCCTAATCGAAAAAAACTGTGGAGTACAACTTTCCGCCAGTTCTAGTATTCGTTGACTACAAAAAAGCCTTTGACACTATCGAGATGGTAGCCATCCTAAGAGCTTTGAGAAATTGTAAAATCGACTACTGATATTCCAAGATTATTCAAATATATATGCAAATGCCACAACAGCATTAAACCTCCACATCCAAACCCTTCTTCTTCTTCTTCATTTTCTTTTATATAGGCAGTACTGCCTGTTTTTCTTTAACGGTGCCTTTCATTCTGCCCCTAAGTTGTCATTCCATCTTTTCCTTGGGCGTCCTTTACTTCTTCTGCCTAACGGTGACTTGTCCCTGGCTATTCTTACTATCCTTGATTCAGACATCCTATTTATATGTTCATTCCACTTTTCTTCTCTGTTCTTTACCCTATATCCCGGTCATATTACCCGTATGCACGTCAATGGTGAATATAAAATTCTTAACTGTATGTCAAAAAATGCGCAATAACTACCTCTTAAAACCTACTAAATTTCATTTGCATATCTTAACCGGTTTTAGGGCAATAAATAAATCTTTAGTTTGTAAGAAAAAATTCAACATCCGGTATCTCGGAAACGAAGCATTTGCGGACATATGTTTATAAAACAAACGGTCATTATTTTTTCATGCAGAAATATCCCTTAAAGTTTGTCGCACTTATTTAGAAAAACCCTGTGTTGATGAAGAACGTTGCTAGTTGTTAGAATACCTAACTTTTTTATTTTCCAACATAAGTGAATTAATCAAAAAGCAAAATATTAAGAAAGCCTTAGGCTACAGTGGAGTTTTAATTTCAATATTTTATATAAGCTAGAATATTCCACAGGGTGTTCCAAACGTTGAGGAAAAAACATACTATTATTTTACACCCGGTGTGCAATGACACTTATCTTTATAGCAACAATATTATTACATCGATATACTTGAAGAATAAAGCTGTAATATATTAAAAAAATCATTAAAATCGAGGAAATACGAGACCCCAAAAATGTCACATTTTTAAGGTGGTACGTTAATTTTGATGCTTATTGTATATACGTGGAATATCACATAATTTGTCGTATTTAAAATACTTTCTTATGTCTATATTTTGTATTATTATGAATAAATATTTAGATGTATAATTTTCTTTTTTATTCGAGGAATTTTTATTTCGAGCCATTTTCATCTCGAGCAATTCGTTTTCGAGCAATTATTGATTTCGAGCAATTGATTTCACCGGTTACCGTATGCAATGATACAGCTGTGCTCCTTCTCAGAGGCATCTTTCAGTACGTCACAGTTTTTCGATTTCTTTCTATCGCATTAAGTTGGAAGTGTCAGAAAAAAGGTACGTCCGAGATTAAAGTCATTTATTCTAGTTGTTGATAGATGGCGCTATAATCGAACAAAAAATGATTTATGTATTATATCGACGGCTGAAAGGCAAAAATGACCAAGCGACATTTGTCTAATTTTACACTAGAGCGGTTTAAAGTTTGAAATTTTGAAAAAAAAAATCATAAAACATGATTTAGTGGTTTTATTGTCATAATTCCAACGAACTTTAAATGCAGTTTAGATACTTTATAAGCTACCCTTTGTAGACTATGTATTTTTTAATAGTTTATGAAAAAGTGTCGGTTAGTAATATTTTCAGCTAAATCGCAACCAGGAACAAGTTACCAACTGACTATATTTTTTTACCTTCAACTGGAAAAAAATACTAAAGGTGACTGATTTTTATTATCGGAACTGGTAAAATTGACTAAATTTGATAAATTTTTGACTGTATTTTAAGAAATATAACCTATCCGAAAACTAGGGACGGCGGTTGTTGACAAAACACCGGTTTTCGGTTATACCGGTTTTTTATACCTACGGTTTAACCTGACGGTTATAACCGGTCAAAAAACTGGTTATTCCAAAAACCGGTTTTCGGTTTTTTTAGTCATAGCCAATACCCAATAGGTTACATTTACATTGCGCTTTAGTTTCCGACACTTCATTCGAATGCATATGAGTATAAAAATCAGTTATCAGTGTTGTGAAATTGGTTTCAGTCAGCTTAAAATTTCTCATTTATGCACGGAGCGAAAAATTTTGCCATTTTTTTCTCTGAATTCAGTATTTTTTCCGCTTATCCGGTTTTTCAGCGGTTATTATTTATAAAGAAAGAACCAGTTACAACCGGCACAAAAAAAACAACTCGAAAAACCTATTATTGCAGAGGAAAAACCGGTCTTAGGTTTTTCCCATCCCTACCGAAAACCATCCATGTTTTCTAACAGGTAAAATGGTTGAACTAGAAAACTAAAAAATATAATGTACAGTAATTATTATATTAATAACAGGCTGTACTTTGAATCGTCTCGTCTTTATCCATCCGACATACATGATCAGTGAAATGTATAAATTTCTTATTTGAAATATGTACTGATTTCTTGGCATCCTTCTACACTACTTACCAAAAGTAAATCTTTGGTAGATGCCCCTGCGCTTGCCAAAGCTAGGTTTAGGATATTATGTATTCGTTTTCTACTATCCATTATATTAATAAAACAATACGTTACGTTGATTAAAAAATCAGTTATAATAATAAGTAATACCCAATAGTAAAAAATATAGATTTTAACTATTACACAATTCGGAGCACACTGACCGATATTCTGTGATTAACTATAAAATCAAACTATGATTTGGAGGCGTTCTAAACGGCGGAACAGGTTACGTGCAATATAGTCTAGGCGCCAAATAGAGGTCACCGTGTCATATTCAATTCTGATGGACAAACTCAACGGTTTCTTATGGATTTTGGGCTGCTGATTACGAATTTCAAGGGGGGATTTCGATCCAAGTGGTCAAAAAATTGTTATAAACAATTTAATTGTTTATAAATTGTTTATAAGACTCTGGCTCATAAACTAAAAGAGATAAAAAATGTTTCAACAAAATTTGTTCCCTAATAAAAAACGAGGAAACAACCGTTTACTAAACTTAAATCCGACAATTAGAACTCAAGATATTGTAAAATTAGTGCACAATGCAAATTGCAAATTGCAAAATAAGTATTTTTCGAAGCTTTACCGATCGTAACTCGGCTTCTACGCATGCAAATGAGCCTTATAAGGTGTCCTTTCAAAGCTTAATTAAGAGGCTTCCCAACAAAGTTCATTAAATTATTTGATCTTCATTTGTTTTAAAGTTATACCTGTTTGAAGTTATAATTTTCTTAAAAAAATTGTACATTAATTTGTTTATAAAGGTTTCAAGCAAACTTGAGCTCTAAACATTTATACTTTAATTAACAATAATGATAAAACAACTCAAAAGGAACAATTTGAGCTTACGAAAATGTTCGTAAGTTTATTTTTGGCTAAGATGTCGATATTTTAATGGCGCGCTATGAGGCGCAAGATTGGCTCACAGTCAAGTAAGTATGTATTCTTCGACGCTTTATCGATCGTAACTCGGCTTCTACGCATGAAAATGAGCCAATATGTGATATCCATATAAAAATGGATCGAGTTCTTTTGCAGCATCACCATTGCATATAAAACGAGTATTTATGATGTGGCGGCATACACGCAATTGACGGGCCTTGATGATGCTGCAAAAGAACTAGATCCACTTTATATGGATATCATATAGATAACAAGACCCTGAAGCCTCAAAAAGTTTTAGTTTTACTGCCTACAGGAACATACTTGTACCACCATGTAACTGTTAAAATTTCGCTAAGAACTTATGCAGATGTAAAAAAGCTGATATTCCCTGTATATCTTTATGCAGATTTGCAGATGCATGAAGAAAAATGTTTGTAAAAATAGTATTAATAAATAATATCAACTTACTTTTTAGTTATACTTCTGAAATATTAGTTTAAAATGTTTTTTTCTCATTTAGTGCAAAAAATAGAAGACAATGTAAATAGAATGAAAGGTGATACGAGGTAAAGTATGATGATTTAATTATAAGAATTATATGATAAAATTTTATTAGGATCTTCAAAAATGAAAAATGAAGATAACGTATGTATACATAGAAATTATAATTTGCATCGAGAAGTTAGCGCGTAAACCTTTACGCGGTGAGCCGATCTTGCGCCTCATAGCGCGCGCCATTAAAATATCGACATCTTGGCCAAAAATAAACTTATGAGTATTTCCATAACCTCAAATTGTTCCTTTTGAGTTTTTCTATCATTATTGTTCATTAAAGTATAAATGTTTATAGCTCAAATTTGCTTGAAACCCTTATAAACAAATTAATGTACAATATTTTTAAGAAAATTGTAACTTCAAACGGGTATAACTTTAAAACAAATAAAGATAAAGTAATTTAACAAACTTTGTTTGGAAGCCTGTTAATTAAGCTTTAAAACGACACCTTCTAAGACTTATTTGCATGCGTAGAAGCCGAGTAACGATCGATAAAGCTTCGAAAAATACTTATTTTGCAATTTTCAATTTGCATTGTGCACTAATTTTACAATATCTTGAGTTCTAATTGTTAGATTTAACTTAAGTAAATGGTTTTTTCTTCGTTTTTTATTAGGGAACAAATTTTATGTGAAATATTTTTTTTATCTCTTTTAGTTTATGAGCCAGAGCCTTATAAACAATTTATAAACAGTTAAATTGTTTATAACAATTTTTTGACCACTCGGATCGAAATCCCCCCTCGAAATTCGTAATCAGCAGCCAAAAATCCATAAGAAACCGTTGAGTTTGTCCATCAGAATTGAATATGACACGGTGACCCCTCTGGCGCCTAGACTAATAATGATAATTTCTTTTAAAAATTTTTTTTTAAAGTATTTTATATCTAAGCAGCAAAAACATTATAAAAAACGGCAGGTAAATTATTACCAAGCGACAAATTCCACCTATTTTAGGCAGAAAGAAAGAACGATTTATCTTGTTTAAGAAAGTTACATCTATGTAGATATAGTTAACTAAACAAAAAACGGTATTTAATTAATGTGCGAAAAAAAGTAATAAATGATAAAAAAAATATTTTTGGATAGGGTAAAATTTCTTAAGCATTTTAAAAACTCTAGATATTGTTTGTAAAAAATCACTAAGCGCTCAAACATTTAAAATACAATCTAATAAAAACTTACTAACTGTAAGGATTAAAATGATAACTAAGGATTAAAATAGAATAGGTTCCAAATGAAAGTTGTTCTTAAATTTACAAAATTCTAGTCGCTTGGTCGCCAAAAATTGTTAAAAATGTCAATTATTTTAAATTACAAAGCGACAAAAAATTCATCGTAGCCACATGAGGATACAACCAATCAACGCAGAAAAATTTTCTGATTTCAATGATATGTATAACTCAATATCGCCCAAATTGGCGTTTGGTAACTTTTGCCTTTCAACCGTCGATATATACGACTATAATCTGTACAATTGTCAACAACGTTCCTTTTTATAAATGAAATAAACACAATTGATTTGTTTTTATACCAAATTACGATTACGATTCTGACAACTGTCTGATTTAACTAAAAAGCCATGCTATGATTCTCTAAATTCTTAAAATCATATATTACATTATAAATGACACACTGAAAGACTGGTTTAAAATATATATATTTAAAATGATAGTCGTATAAATATGTAATAGGTAAATAATGGGTAAATACCTAACCTTTTTTCCGATTATAGCGTCATCTATCAACAACTGGAATAAATATTATAAATGTGTATGTATCACGGACATACCTTTTTCTGTCACTTGTGACGCACTGAAAGATGCCTCTGAGAAGGAGTATAGTAACTCTACTCTTATACATTGGTTGTTACATACTCGTATAACATTTTCAGCTAATGAGATTGCTACAACTAAGTTTCATATGGATACAGAATTTCACAGTCTCGGTTACTTCCACGTAGTTCAATTAATAATTTTATACCAGTATTGAGTAGCTTGTAAACTTCAACAAATCTATAATAAAACAAGAAAAACTTGAAACAAACGAATAAAGTCGTATACTCCTTACATTTATTACGTGACGTTGTAATATGAAGTGCAGTTTTAACATAAAATATGATAAATTTGAAATAGAAACAAGTCAGTAATAAATTTGATAAAGTGTTATATCGTATACTTGGAAATATTGGATTGTACAAAATGTGCTATCGATTCGACTATGAATAAAAGCTTATTAAACCGAAATGGAAATGTTATTCTACGAAAGCCATTTATATAAAGGTTTTAGTTTGTAGTTTGAGTTTTTCTTTGTTGAAGTAGGTACTTGTGATGCATATGATAAATATTTGCATGCGGTTCTTTTTTGAACTAAGCATTGATACTTAAAAACCAAACATTATAATTAAAAAGTCGGTTTAAAAATACAATTTAACATGTAGCGATGGATTTTCCTGAATTTTTGTTGAAAGTCTAGTGTATTTGGAAGGAAAAAATGAGCAAGACGTTCTAAAAGAGATTGAGCTAAAAGAGACAGCATAACAGAGAAGAGTGACCGAGATTGTACCAATAGATAAACAAGTAGTCTGTAAAAAGGAATTCAAACCCAGAATCTAGAGCTTCACGGTATTCGATAAAAATATCGATATTGTGTTGATATCGCATCGAAAATCAATACGATACTAATACAATACATACCTTAGCAATATTAATGTCGATACGATACTCATTATCTGAAATCAATACAATACTCTTGTATTGTCGATACGCTTGTCTCGATATTATTGAAAATATGGATATCGAGAAAAAAAATAAAACGCTACAGTTGTTTGATTATATTTTGTGAAATAGGTATTTAGATCATAATTATTTACATAAAAGTATAAGTGAACTGCAACCCAAGCATGAGCTGTTATAATATTTTACACTCGAGAGCCTGAACTTAAAACTCTTGAGAGTGAGTAAACGACTGCAATGATTACACTATTTATGTCATGTTGCATTTGTGGCAATATTATGGAAGTGAGTGAAGATGACGCAAAAATAATTATCAACAAATACTGAATTGCGATTTATTCCGAATCTCCGGGGATTTCTCTATCTTTTCAAAAGTGGTTTTTAAACAATACAGAATTATAATAAGTATTAGTTGACTGTCAAAGAATCATTCAGCCATATTCAATTTCTATAAGAATTCTATAAGTTTTAAGAAATATTAGTAATATTTTTAGAATATCCATTTGCCAAGCATGCAAAAGTGGGCATGCTTGGCAAAAGATTGGCAAAATATTATTATATTTAATAATCCTTTTTATGTCGATATTTTATCGAGTATTTTATCGATATCGTAGCGAAATCAATATCAATACGATATTTTTATAGGAAAGTATTGCCGATATCGATACTCGATACGATACTTCATTGGCATAACCAAACAATACTCAATACTTAAAAAGTATCGATATTGTATCGAATCGTGAAACTCTACCAGAATCTTCTTCTTAAAGTTCCCTCTCCTCAATGGAGGTTGGCTTATACAATTGCAAACTCTTCTCTGTCTTCAGCTACTCTTATTAGCTGTTCAAATGTAGCCCTGTCCATTGTCGGACGTTTCTGAGCCTCGATAGTCTTTTGAGAAAAGTGCTCTGCACATGAGACTTGAAGTTGGAGCTAAGAGGTTGGCTAGGAGCTACGTTTTCCCGACTTGGTTGTATGGAATGGAAGCTTGGACCTTGAATGCTGCATTAATGAAAAAACTAGAATAATCTGAGCTGTGGGTGCACAGAAGAATTCTGAAAATATCGTGGACAGAACACGTCACAAACAAAGAGGTTCTGAGAAAGATGAATAAAGAAATGGAAATCAATCTTAAATACCATCAAAACAAGAAAATTCTAATATCTCGGACATATTACACATGGAGAGAAATACAACTTGCTCCAACTCATTATTCAAGGGAAAGATTCAAGGAAAACCATAGGGAGACGCAGAATATCGTGGCTGCACAACCTAAGAGAATGGTACATCAAATGAACTTTTCAGAGGAGCCGTCTCTAAAATACGAATAGCTATGATGATTGCCGACCTTCGTCGCAGAGATGGCACTTAAAGAAGAAGAAGATAGTATTTTCCTTCATAGTCATATCTTTCCCTCGATATTTCCTTTCCTCGAGAAGAGTCGACCAGACGTAGCATTTTAATAAACGTAGTCGAATTTCGAGTTATTCGAGAATAGTCGGGAATAACAAAGCAGTTTTTTGATTTTTTCGAAAGATTTTCTGGCCTCTTCTATTCTCGTTCTTATTTCTAGATCAGGATTTAGGCTGATATCGATCCAACATCCCTGGTACTTAAATCTGTTGACCTGTTCTAAAATGTGCCCATTTATTTTGCAAGGTTGAGGTACGTTTTGGTTTTTTCGAATTGACATCACTTTGGTTTTTTAATGTTTATTTTCATACTAAATTGCTTATGGTAGGGGAGCCCAAGCGAGGATTTTTGCAGTTACTCGAGCGCGTCAGATTAACATATGGGGAGAAACCTGGTACCCTGCAGATGTACCTCTACCATATATTGGCTCTTAACACAGGGGAGTTCGTTAAGGGGGGCCCGAAAAAAAAATCTATCCTTAAAAAAACTCGAAATTGTCAGATTAAGATAAGGTACGTTAGGTACATGCAAAAGAGTGTATATTTCAAAAATCTGACGATTTGAGCCGGCGCGGGCTGTAAGGAAATGGGTGAGTCCCAAAGATTCACAAGAAAAAAGCTAATATTTCGCGAAATGAATGACAGATCGAAAAACTAAAAAATATGTGCTCAATATTTTTTAAAAATCTATCGAATGATACCAAACACGACTTCCCACGGAGAGGGGTGGGGGGGTAAATTTAATATTTTAAATACGAATCCCGCGATATTTCGCGAAATGAACATCAGATCGAAAAACTGTAAAATACACTTACATATTCAATATTTTTGAAAAGTCTATCGAATGACACCAAGCACGATCCCCCACGGAAGTGCGGTGGGGGGTTACTTTAAAATCTTAAACAGAAGTCCCCATTTTTATTGCAGATTTAGATATTCCTTGCGTAAAAATAAGTAACTTTTAATTAAATTAAAAATGGAAAGTCCCCACTAAAATGGAAAACTTTACTTAACTTTTTTTTAATTTTAGGACCTACGTTTCACAACCCAATAGGTATCCATAACGCTCGAGTGACTGTACATTTAGCATACTTTGCTCCCCTACAAGTCGGGTCGAGTTGGTCTTGTCTATGAGTCGTTGCAGACCCAAGTCGAAATTCGCAATCAACACCGTATCATCTATGAATCTGATGCTGTTGATATTAATTTAAGTTATTCACCTTGAATCCATCCTTGGAATCCCCCAGAGCCTCTTTAAATAAAAACTCGGAGTAAAGATTAAACCGCAGGGGCGACCCAACACACCCTTGTCTAACTCCCCTCCTAATTTCGACTTCTGCGGATGTGGAACCTTCGATCATCACTTTGGCTTTTTGGTTTCAGTATAAGTTTTTTAGTAATTTGATGTCTTTTCCATCTAAACTGACTTCTTGCAAACGTTCTAATTGTAGGTTGTGTCGTACTGTATTAAATGCTTCCAAAATAGATCAAACCTAGAATAATTGCATGTAAAGATATGGTATGGTATGGTTTCGTAATTAGTGACAAGGAAGAGATATTTAATACATGGGCGAATCATTTTGAAGAACTGAATCGTTTCAATCATGAAGATGAGTGAAAGCACCCGTGATTCAAACAAATGATAATGAACGAAATTTTTGAAAACGGTGGCAGCACCTTTTTGAAAAATATGCATAAATTAATAACTGAAATATGGCAATAGAAATAAACATCCGCAAGCTGGAATTACACATACTGTATCGACTTGACAAAAAGGGAGACATTATTGTATGTGATAATGATAGAGGAATCATTGTACTCGATATATGTACGTAGCGATATGTAGCGAGTAATAGCGTATAAAGTAATATTCCACGTATTGTACAAACAAAAGGCTCATTTTGTTTTTTTTTCTGTCATTTATAAAAACTATATGTGTCTACTGAGTGAACATACTATACACTGATCAAAACGAAAAAGGAGCCACTAACTTAATTCAGGAGTATTCTGGAGGAATTTTTTTTCAAAATATAAATTGGAAATATACGGGAATAAATATCAATGGCCGCTACCTCAGTAATCTCCGATTTGCGGATGAAATAATCCAGATAGCTACTGACCTACAAGAACTGCAAACCATGCTTTCAGAACTACACACAGAATCTTCTGAAATAGGACTGAAAATAAATTTAAACAAAACAAAAGTCATGCACTCCGAAGAAACCGTGACAATATTAAACGACAAAGTTATAGAAAAAGTAGAAGAATATATACACTTAGGACAAAAAATAATACTAAATAGGGAAATTCAAACGGAAGAAATAAAAAGAAGAAGAAATTTAGCATGGGCAGCATTCGGCAAACTAAACTATATACTCAGAAATCAGCAAATTCAATTATATCATAGATCTAAAGTTTTGGATGCATGCATTATTCCGATATTAACATATGGGGCACAAACATGGACAATCACAAAAAAGAATATGAACATACTCAGAGTCACTCAACACGCGATGAAAAGAGCAATGCTTGGCATATCACTTAAGGACAGGAAAACAAACATATGGATAAGAAAGAAAACCAAAGTCACCGATGTGGTACAAAAATCATTAAAATTGAAATGGGAATACGCTGAACATGTAGCTAGGAGCGATCTAAACAAATGGCACAGAACAATTCTAACCTGGAGACCATACCAACACAAAAGACCCAGAGGGAGACCTCCTATGAGATGGACCGATGATCTGAAACGAACTGGCTACAAGTAGCGTACAACAAAAAACAATGGAAAGAAGACTTGAAGAGGCTTATGTTTAGATGTGGACTTGAATGGCTAGACGAAGAAGAAGAAGAAGAAGAAGAACTTAATTCAATGTAAATTGTCTGTTTTATTAGGTAGGAACTTAATAATTTACGTCCACCCAGTAGACACATAAAGTTTTTATAAATGAAAGATAAAAATAAGTTTATCACAAGGAAAAATTCCTGCAACTGGCTGTATACTATAAATCACAAAAAATAAAAACCTTATCTTGTAAAAGATATATTTAAAATCCCTAAAAAGGGCTATATCACGACAAAACGTTTTCGGAATCAATATTCCGTCATCAATGTTATCACAGGTGTTGTCACCTAAACTCTGCCATGTAAGGTCCTACCTACAAATTTTCCAACCAATATGGTTGATGTCATGTAATGCCAGGGGTTAATCTGGAAATATTTTTTCGATTTTTCTACTCGACGTAGATTTTTTCAACGAGTCCAGATTTCTTCTAAATGATGTTGATGGACGTGTTACAGTTTGGAGGAGACCAGGCGAGCGCTTTTGGATTCCACAATTCAAGAAATCCAGGCTTTTGGCGGAGGTTCCATTATGGTTTGGGGTAAGATAAATTTAAATGGGTATTCTGTCTTAGTAGTTATTCGGCGAGGGCCGATGACGGCAGATCGGTACATAAATGAAGTTCTTGAACCACATGCTGTCCCACTTGCTGAAAATATGGGTCCAGAATTTATCCTTTAGCGAGATAATGCGAGACCGCACGTGGCCAGAATAGTGCAACACTATTTGACTACGTAAAATATTCAGGTTATGGAGTGGCCAGTGAGGAGTCCAGATTTGAATCCCATTGAACACATTTGGGATACACTCGCAAAGCGCTTGAACGATCATGTAAGGAAGAACATGTAAGGAAGATCTCGTGGAAGAATGGGAACAACTAGATCAAGGAACTATTCGAAATTTGATTGAAAGCATGCTTGGACGTTTTGCAGAAGTTTGGCTAGATAGAGGAGCCCATACACGCTACTAGTTTTGTTTTACAATGATTTTTAGCAACTCTGTTATTAATCAAATAAATCGAATTTTTCGCATTAATCAATTTTTATTTTTTTTACACCAGAAAATTTGCAGTTGAGTAACAAAAACTTTGCTATGTTTATAGCGAAAAGCCTTAGCTGCAATTATATAAAAATAATATAGTCATAAAATGAATTAGTTCAAAATTACGAACATCTTCATAAGTGGCTCCTTTTTCGTTTTGATCAGTCTATTTTTTGGTTTTGCTTTCTGACTATTTCAAGGCATTCTGATTAAAGTGATTAAATACATACGTATGTTAATCCATTTTAGAGCCTGCTGACTAAACCATGACAATTGAATTAGATGTTCAAAGTCAATTCGTCTAACAACTCCACGTGTCAAATATCATTAACTTCGTATACCTTCCCTAACACATATGGGCACTAGATTGATAACCGAATGCCAAACAAATGGACGTCGGCCAGTCGATGTTCTTTTGTTTGACCACATCTCGAACAATCAAGAAGGCTGATAATGGTGGTAATTGATTGCTGTTTTTGCCAGTAATTAATTATAGTGTTCGAAAAGGGCCGGAATAAAAATCGGAGAAATAAGGAAGAAGTCGATACGGGGTGTCAGGATAATGAAAAAACATTGTATTTTGCGGCTTGGAATAACGCAGCGAATGGCAGGAGGGATACGCCATCGTGTTTTTATTTTAGATTGGTAATAAATACAAATCAATCTCCCTACGATCAAACGGGACTTACAGAGACGGTTTTGAGCCTAAATTCGGAGAATATTTTTTTATAAACTTGTGTGTTATAAAGACTTATTTGATGTAATTGAAACAATCGCTAAAGTGATATTAGCCCGATCAAAGAACAATCTGACCCAAAAAAAATAAAGGAAGAATGAAAATGACTAATTTTAAGCAACTTTTGTTCTATAGAGTTTTTTCCCTAAGTCAATACTTTTCGACTTATTTGCAAGTGAATATGTTTATTTTTAACAGAAAAAAACATGTTTTTGGACGGTTTTTCGGAGATAACTCAAAAAGTAAGTATTTCAGCGAAGAAAATATTAGCAAAAATATAGCTTATAAAAAAATTCATTTCAACTTTTTAAAGTGTATAAAAAAAGGATTTTTTTTGTTTTTTCAAAACTTGTAACATTAAAAGTAAGTGAGGTACGCTCAAAATATTGTTGGTCCCTTTTATTTTTTGGTAAAGAAATCGCGAAAATCACCCCTTACTTAGCATCACCAATAAATTTTATCATTACCACTTCACAAGTTGTTTGTTGTTTATTTGGGTTTATATGACTGCGGACACTAAATCCATTCGCCCACTTCACAAGTTACTTTGCTTATGTATTATTTATATGATCTGTAAGTTGCATCGATTTCAAAGTGCTTATTTTTGAAAAAAGCTGTAGTTAAAATTGCTTGAACGAGTAACTAATCACGAGTTTAGGCAAATTTTGAACAGCCATAGAATAATCAATTTTAGTATAACAAGAAAACAAAAAAGGAAAAATATTCAGAAAAAGCAAAACGTACATTTTATTACTATTTAAGATTTTTGGTATTACTAATAATTTTTAAGTCAATTCCATGAACAATTCCATGTTTTTTCAAAATTAAAAAAATTGTTTTATTTTAAACCCAATTTTTTTCAAAACTGAGCACTTTGAACCAATGAAACTTATATATAATATAAACAATACATAAGTAAAGTAACTTGTGAAGTGGTTACGATTAATTTTATTTCGGAAGCTAATTAGGGGGTGATTTTCGCGATTTTTGTACCAAAAAATAAAAGGGACCAACAATAATTTGAGTGTAACTCACTTATTTTTAGTGTTAGAATTTTTTTTTAAACAAAAGTAAACCTTTTTTTATTTTTTTAAAAATATGTAATGAATTTTCCCCGAAAAGTGCTCTGTTTTTTGGTTATTTCACATTGAAATATTCGATTTGGAATTTGACGAAGAGGAACCTACTTTTCATTACTACAACTCTGCTTATACTGGGTCTGCAAACCTCACGCTTACACATTTTTTTAAATTTTTTATAGGCTATATTTTTACTAAGAATATTTTTTTTTCGCTAGAGTACTTGCTTTTTGAGTTACCTGCGAAAAATCGTCCATAAACATGTCTTTTTTTTGTTAAAAATGAACATATTCACTCGCAAATAACTCTAAAAGTATTGACTTAGTGAAAAAACTCTATAAAACAAAAGTTGCTTAGAATTAGTGATTTGATCCAATTCTGGGCCTATTTTGAATGTATATTTTTTCACTCACGAGGAAATATTTTTCACCCCGTTTGCATTGTAAACTTTTTCTTATATAATAGTAGACAATTTCAACTACCTATTTCCAAATTTTCATCCTTCCTTTATTTTTTTGGAGGTTTTCGTAAAATTTTGTGTTCCCTGATCGGGCTATATGGTTGTTCAAGCAAAGCAGCTTAACAGCTGGGAACAGCAAGGGAACAGCCTAGTGTAAAAGTACGAAATTCATATACTTTTTGGGGAATTTCTAAAATAAAAAGTACTGTACCAATTATTTTGAAAATTTGCATGAGCATTTATTATAAAAATAAGTACAGGTAGAACAATTTTCATAAAAAAATATTGAAAATTAAACGATTTATGTGCCATCTACTGGCACCATGAAAATAAAAACATAGCTTAACTGCTGCAGTGATTGGAACTAATAGAGATTGAAACATAAAGTTATTACTAAAATATCCACAAAGAAGAATTTCCTTTAGCTGGCTGTATACCATTAATTACAAGTAAATTTAATGAAACATTCGTCTTGATGAAAGGTACATTAATTTAAAAAGCCCCAAGAAGGTGTTTTTTTTATTTGTTTTATGTTTGTAGCCCTTCTAGAGTCTTTTTAAATTAATATACCTTTTACCAAGACGAATTTTTCATTAAATGTACTAATTATTGAAATATAAGTTATTTTCTATACCACCATCAACTACGAGTTTTCTGATCGAATAAAAATGTCAATGTTTTAGCTAATTTAAAAAAAAATTCAACACTTCGTAATTTTTCCAAATTTTAATATTTTTCAAAAATCCTAGTTGATGGTATAAGAAATAATTTATATTTCAATAATCACTTTAAAATTTTATTAGTCCCAATCACTGCAGCAGTGAAGCTATGTTTTTATTTTCACGGTGCCAGTAGATGGCGCAAAAATCGTTTAATTTTCAATATTTTTTATGACAATTGTTTTACATGTACTTCTTTTTATAATAAATGCTCATGCATATTTTCAAAAAAATTGATACAGTACTTTTTATTTTAGAAATTCCCAAAAAAAAGTATATGAATTTTGTACTTTTAGCTGGATTGCAAAATTTATTTTGCAAAATACGTTGAACCGATCTTAATAAAATTCACAGTATTGTTTTACTATATCACATTGTTTTTCTGGGTGAAATATGAAGGTCCTAAGTGTAGCATAAATGGTTTTTTTGCTTGAAAAATGGCTTTGGCAGAGCCAATTAGCCAGACTTGTTTATGATTACTTTCAGATTCATAGTCATAAATTTAGAAAAAATTAAAACGAAAAACGTAAAATTCGAATACTTGTTTTTTATGGTTTTTTCGAAATTATTGCTATTTTGCAACAGGGGTGACAATTTTTAAAATTTTTAACTAATGCTATATTGTAGGAAATTTAATTACGCAACTTTTATGTCAGTGCAACTTTTCTCGGAAAAGAATAAGTTATAATCAAAAAACGAAGAAAAAAATTGAATTTTTCCTTAATTTTTTGACACTGATTATTTAAACAATCTTCCGGACCGTTTTGAGTGGGAGGATAACTCAATTATTATTATAAGAGTTATTTCCAAGCAATTTCTGCAAAAAAATATTAGTCACCTCTCAACGTCCAAATGTACTAATATTTTTACAGATGCGCCCTGGTCTAACAGTTAAATAAATCAAATCAGTATTTTATAGACCAACATCATCATTATCACATTCAACTTAAATGAACTCTTAAAATATGTACCTTGTACAACAACTGCAACTTCTTATTCATAAAAAAATCACCACGAACAGAATACCAGATGAATGGAGGAGAGCGATCATGCTGACGTTCTTTAAGAAAAGGGATAAGAAAGACCCAAATAATTATCGAGCAATAAATCTTTTAAATACAATACTCAAATTGACAACAATAATTATAGCGCCAAAGATAAACGAACGAATAACTCTGCAAGAGAAACAGCAAGGACTTCGGACAAAAAGATCATGCACGGATGCAGTTTTTGTAATAAACCAAATAAAAGAAAAGCCGCTGGAATACAAGAAAATATGTGCTGATAGATTTAAAGAAAGCGTTTGATAGAGTGAGAATTCGGGACGCGATACATTTATTACAGTCGAACCCGCTTATTAGAGTACCGCTTATAGGAATATCCCGGTTTAAGGAATAGAATTTTGAGGTCCCGAAACATTTCCATTTACTCCTTAATAAATTTAACCGATTATAGGAACACGTTTTAGTAAAAGAATATCGCTTTATCGAATAATTTTAACTTACCAAAAACTTTTTACGTACAATTTCCAACAAATTTATGTTTTCTGGTTTATAGGACCTGTCGATAATATATTTTATTACTTACTTTATTATGGGCACAAATTATACCTTCCGCCAAACATTTACCGATCATAAAGTAGGTACCTACTTTTTCAATTGTGCAAATATTCTTATTACTCACTCACCAACCACGTCGTTGTCTGTTTAGATTTTTAGAAACAGTTTAGAAGTCATAACCGCTTGTAATATAATAACCGCTTTATAATATATATATATATATATATATATATATATATATATATATATATATATATATATATATATATATATATATATAATATTTCCGAAATCTGTCGGTCTGGCGCGTCCGAGTTAAAGGGATCTTTGTCGGTAAAACGGGCACCACACTCTCGGCGAAGTTACTTCGCCAAAGTTGACCGAAGTCCGAAGTGCCTCTCTACACACTCATTCTACTTCGCGAGGAACACATTCAAGCGGTGCGATACTGACAAAGATCCCTTTGACTCGGACGCGCCAGACCGACAGATTTCGGAAGTAGAACGAAGTTAGAAAAAGTTACACAAGGTGGCCGTCTACACTCTCGTACTTGTTGAACCTCGATCGACTTCGGCGAGAGTGTGGACGGCGTTTAAGAAGTTTTCGAGGGCTACAAGTGACTAATATCTTATGTAACAAAACAAATAGTCTCAGATTACCATTTATTTTTCAAGAAAAAAAGTAAATCTGTTGTATGTATGTTAATAAGAAGATATGTATACCTATATCTACATATTGCATACATTTCATACTTATTTGTGTAGTATGCATGCACAGATAATGTAGTTTGGTGTTTTAATAAAATAAGTAATAGTTACTCTAAGTACTGTATTATTGACATAAAACGAAATAAAACCATATACATAATATATGTACATAACGTATGTATGTACAAGTACATACATACTATGTACATGTACAAAGTGTGTTGTACTATTATGACGTTTATTCGGTACATTTATTTCTGCTAGCCACCACTGATCGGTTATTACAATATCCCGGTTATAGGAATATTTTTGCTTGGCACGAAGGGTATTCTAATAAACGGGTTCGACTGTATATGAAAAGGGAATATCACTGGATTTAATAAAAACCATTAAGAAAATAATATATAAAGATAACATAGCTATGGTAAGATGTAAGGGAAACTATCGCAACCTATCAAGTATGAAATTGGCATTAGACAAGGAGATTCGCTGAGCCCATTAATATTTAATCTGATAATGGATGAAATCATAAAGAAAGTTAAAAAAGAAGAGGATATAGAATGGGAAAAATAATAACAGGCGAAAATGAAGATGACCTACAAAGATTAATTAAAGAATTCGAAGACACGGCTCTCATATACAACATGGTGATCTCAATAGAGAAAACTAAATCGATAGTAATATCAGCGGAATCGAGACGAGTAAAGTGTAAAGTGGTTGTAAATAACAAAATAATAGAACAAGTGATGGCAACGGAATACTTGGGAATAAAACTGTCAAGCTACGGAAAAGTGGAAGAAGAAATAAAAAACAAGTGAACATGACGAACAGAGCAGCAGGATGTCTCAACAGCACAATCTGAAGAAACAAATACCTCGCAACGGAAACGAAAACCAGGATATATAAATCAACAACAAGACCGATAATGACGTACACAGCGGAAACAAGAGCAGATACGGCGAAAACACAAAGAGTGCTAGAAACAGCAGAAGTGAAAGTCTTACGAAAAATAACAAACCCAACGCTAAGAGACAGAGTAAGAAGTGCGGAAATACGAGGGAGATGTGGAATAGTAGAAATAAACATGTGAACCAAAAGAAGAAAGGTAGAACGGAATCAACACATAGAAAGAATGACAGAAAACAGAATAGTACGAATAGCAAGAGACAAATCGCCAAATGGAAGAAGATCATTGGGACGACCGAGGAAAAGATGGTCAGACAATGTCAATTGAGGCTAAAAACCGAAGTAAAACAAACATTGAGCCTATTTATAAAGTAGGAAGAAGAAGAAGAAGAACTAGGTGTATCAGCATTTTTCAGAACAGAATTATGATGGGCGAATATTTTTTTTAATTATTAATTGGATTTACTTAGATAATGGCATTAACTACCTCTTTTCTTTTCCTTTCGTTAGGTATTGTACATTAGCGTGAAATACCTTCGTTGTGTTCGGTTTTATCGTCTTCATAATTTCAATTTAAAGGTACCTCGAAATATATTTTGATTATATCAGAATGTTTCATTTTTAATTAAATATTTCGAAAATGGATTGTTGGCCCAATCCATTATTCCTCTGCGCTACACAAATTCTTTAATGGGATGCAAAGCAAAGGCCCAAAATCCGGGAGGTGGATAGTTATCCGTTATTTAGGGGTAACCTGTTGAAGAAACTCTAATAAATTTCTAATTTCACCTTTTCCGTTTTCCTGCTTTCCAGTTTGTTTGTTTTAAGGGAGAGAAGGTCTACGGTGGCAGCAATTTTCGGCTATCGTACCAAGGAATCGAAAGTGGAAAATCATTACGTTAAAGTGCGTAAGTGTTTAATGTGATATGAAAATTTGTTTCACAAGGGGAACAGATACAAGGGTATAAGTTTAATAAGAGTTTTAACAAGATCTAATTGTCGTGTCTTGATGGTCCTCTGTTGATGAGTTCAATTATTATTGAGTGATTATAAGCCTTTAGAGCAGTGATTCCCAAAGTGGTCCAGGTGGACCCCAGGTGTCCACGAGGGACTCAACGGGGGTCTACGTTGGCGTGAAATAAAAATGGGGGTTCACAAGTTGTAAGTGGGGTCCACGAAAATTTTAGAGTGATTTGGTATTTATTTTAAACAAATTTCCATAGTTTTCGTAAAATATCGATGGAAATCGATGGAAAAAATAATGTTTTATTAGTAGAGACACAAAAATGTCATTATAACGCATTATAATAAGTTATTTTGATTTAAAAGTTTATTTTTGTGTAGAAAACCTTAAAATGCCGTTTTTTATACTTTGCTCTATTCCCAAAAAAAATGTCCTTCGATTTGATTGAAAATTTGCCCACAGATAGCCAAAACACAGGACTTTTAACTAGTTAAAATTTTTCTTATAGTTTTACAATATAAAAAAACGTGTGGAATAGTATCAAAGTCAAAAATATAGGCGTCTACTTTAAGTACAATTAACTGAGTAATATCGACCGTACGAAAAAAATGGTTAAAAAAAATTGTAATAATTATTGTAAACACGATTTATTTTGAACAATTTCAGTTCCTAAAATTGTTGTCGAAAAGTTGAAAATGGCGGAGGTATTGAACAAAAACCACTCAGGTCTTATACTCGCGCCTTTACCGCATACGTACTACCTGAAATATAGATTTTAGAAAAAAAAATGAAAGAGATTAAAATTGTATAAAATTAAATTCTGTTCATTTTTTTTGTATAGGTACATTTTTATTATAAAACTAATAATAAACGAGATAATTCAATAATTATGCTCTAATTGTCACTATTTCCCTCCATAACTCGGGAAATATCGACGGCACAAAAAATTTATAATAAAAGAAATTACTTATAGGAAATCATATTTTCAACAATTTCAGTCCTTACGCTTTGTCGGAAAGTTAAAAATGGCGGAGATATTGAGCAAAAACGGTTCTCCTTTAAAATCAAGATGGCGGTTAAGGCAACGGCAGAATTCATTCGCGATTTTAAATTTACACTACTATTGACCCCCTAAAGCTTAAAAAAATAGAATCTTGCTTGGGTAGCTCGGCATAAAAGATCAAATGCTAACTCGAGTGGACTATATAATTTTGACTCTGATATTAGTGCATGTAACTTTTCTTGTATTGTAAAACTATACAAATTCTTTTAACAACTTAAGGTCTTGTGTTTTGACTATCTCTGCGCAAATTTTCAGCTAAATAGAAGAACATGTATTTTGGGAATGGAAGTAAATGTAAAAAACAGTATTCTACAGGTTTTCTACCCTAAAATTTGATCAAAAACATGTTTTAAATAAAGAAACTTGTTATAATGCCTAATAATCACATTTTTAAGTCCCTTCTATTAAAACATTATTTTTTCCATTGATACTTTACGGCAAAAAATGCAAAGCTTAAATAAATTCCAAATCACTGTAAAATCGCTTGGAAGGATATTTTGAGAAAAAAAAAGAAGAGAAAGACTGTTAGACCTTTATTAATGTCTTATTTTTTCCACCCATGTTCTTCCCACCCCCAGTCAATTTTCTAGACCCGCCACTGACGTGCACAGCTACAAAATACCACTTCTGCTGGGAGTCCACCGAAACCAGTAAATTTTTTAAAGTGGTCTACGAGAAAAAGTAGTTTGGGAACCACTGCTTTAGAGCAACTTAGATAAAATAAAAAAAAATCAAAGAGCTATGGAAAGACAAATGTCGGGAATATCACTGAGAGATAAAAAGGAGAACGAGTGGATAAGAGACAAAACCGGAACAACAGACGCTATCGAACATGCACTGAAACTAAAATGGAAATGGGCTGGATACAACGAAAAATATCAGGATGGAAGATGGAATAAAGAAACCGGCCGCTGGAGACCATATACTGCAAAAAGGTCAAGATGCCGACCGCAAATGAGATGAAAAGATGACAGTGAGCAAAGCTCAGGTCCAATAATGTGGAAAAGGCAAACAGAAGAGAGAGACAAATAAAGACAAATGGGAGAGGCCTACATATACCATTTTTCTGTTAATATCATCCTTACTAAATGTTTGTTGATCATATAAAATCCATAGAATAATTTAAGTGTATTCTCTCATTGTGGTATATATTATTTTAGTATTGCAAAAAACAATTTGTTTTAAATATTTAAATTTACTTATATAAAAACAAAATAAACACTTACCATTGTTTGCAGTGTTGGTAAATCAAAAATCACACACCTGAAATACAAAACTATTTTAAATCGCTAAATTTTAAGCTATTATTCATAAAAGTGTTCAAATTAGTATCACATAAATAACTTCTAATTGTTACAAATTAGAATTGTTTTTTGATTTTGACAATAACCAAAAAAATTATAGAAAATATCTCAAAAATAGCAGCAATGAAAATAGGGGACCTGTTATAGAACTATTTCTAGGATATAATAATTATAATGCGGATAACTAAGCAAAAAATCAAATAAAGCATAAAGAAAAAACGGAAATAACGAAAAAAATAGAACAATTAATAAAATATCATAGTAAATATAGAAAAAAAGTAAATAAGATAGTAAACAGAGAAATCGTAGAAAAATATTACAATCAATGTAAAAAGAATGCAAAAGAAAGTAACTTGGTCAAACAATTACCTAATTTTAATACCGGGTGTCCACTTATATTTTCCCCATTTTAACTGCCTATAACTTCTAAACGACTCAAGATAGAAATATGCGGTTTTCGCTGAAATGTTTTATTTTAGTAAAAGTTTTGCTTAAATGAATTGAATTTTTTATATCGTTTTTAAATAAAAAATTGCAGATTTTTGAAAAAAAAAACGTTGTTGACTTTTTTATTGAAACACACAGTATATTTTTTTATAAATTAAAGAACGAGAATATCAATTTGCTTATAGTAGGGAAGCAAAGTATGCTAAATGTGCAGTCACTCGAGCGTTATGGGGACCTATTGGGTTGTGAAGAGTAAGTCTTAAAACCAAAAAAAGGTAAGTTTTCCATTTTAGTGGGCGCTTGTCATTTTTTAATTTAATTTTCCATTTCCAACAATCTTTTTTCCGATTATAACGCCATCTATCCATAATTCGAAAAAATGTTTTGAATAAAAGTTATTTATTTTTACGTAAATAATCCAAATCTGCAATAAAAAATGGGGGCTCCTATTTAAGATTTTAACACTCCACCTCCGTGGGGGGTCGTGTTTGGTGCCATATATAAGTGTATTTTACAGTTTTCCTTATTTAAAATATTAAATTTACACCCCACCCCTCTCGGTGGGAAGTCGTGTTTGGTATCATTCGATAGATTTTTTAAAATTATTGAGCACATATTTTTTAGTTTTTCGATCTGTCATTCATTTCGCGAAATATTCGCTTTTTTCTTGTGAAACTTTGGGACTCACACATTTCCTTAAGCCCGGTTCAAATCGTCAGATTTTTGAAATATACACTCTTTTGCATGTGCTTAACTTACCTTATCTTAATCTGACAATTTCGAGTTTTTTAAGGATAGATTTTTTTTTCGGGCCCCCCTTAACGAACTCCCCTATGTTAAGAGCCAATATATGGTAGAGGTGCATCTGCAGGGTACCAGGTTTCTCCCCATATGATAATCTGACGCGCTCGAGTAACTGCAAAAATCCCCGCTTGGGTTCCCCTACCATTAGTTATGTTATTTAGTTAGTGATATCCACGTTGCACCTCTCATTTTAAAAGTTAATTACTCAGTCATTTGACAACCGAATTTAAAAAACTTTATATCGCTGGATAGATGAATGACCGTCCTTTTAATTTACAAAAAAATATATTGTTTGTTCCATAAAAAAATTTTTTTTTCAAAAATCCGTCATTCTTTTTTCGTAATTGAAAGCGATATAAAAAAAAACAATAAATCTTGTATAAAAGGTATATTTTAAAAACCCTCAAAAGGGCCACATCAAATTCGCATAACTAGTTTTCGACTGGTTTACCAGTCATCATCAGTGCTTACGTGCAATGTACATGCTTAACCACCAAGATAGTATTACACAAAAATATGTGGGTCAAAGCCCAGTAAAAGTAGTCCGTCAAGGAAACATTGGTATAAAATGCTACCTTAAGCCTAGATGTTTAAAATATTATCTAATTTGCCCTAGGTAACATCTGAGAGCTAGGTATGACTTGTTCACATGTTGGAAGTGAGACGACAAGTCACTTAATGAAATTTACAGTGTTGTTTTACTATATCATAAAGTTTTTCTGGGTAAAATATGAATGTCCTAAGTGTAGCATAAATAGATGAAAAACGTAAAAGCCCAGTACTTGTTTTTGTATGTTTTTTTCGCAATTATTGCTATTTTGCAACAAGGGTAACTATTTTTTAAATTTTCAACTAATTCTGTATTGTAGAAAATCTAATTACGCAACTTTTATATCAGTACAACTTTTCTCAGAAATGAATAGTTTTAAAGTTATAATCAAAAAACCAATAAAAAAATCGAATCTTTCCTTCATATTTTGACATTTTGATTATTTAAACAATGTTCCGGACCATTTTGAATAGGAAGATAACTCAAATATTAATATTTGAGTTATTTTTAAGCAATTTCTGCAAAAAAATTTAAGTCACCTCTGAACGTCCATCTCAAAACAGATGCGGCCTGAACTAATAGTATGGTATAGTTAGACCCAAACCCAGACATCCAAAGTGAAAGTTATCCTCCAACACCAAATTTTTCTATATGGTCCACATAATGTTCAGAAAAAAATCACACCATTTTGAGCGTCGGGTTTGGGGGGGTGAGGGGGAGAAATCTGCAAATTCGTAGTTTTTTATGTTTTTCGTCAATATTTCTAAAACTAAGCAGTTTAGCATGAACAACCCTCTACACAAAATTGTTCTACATTAAATTTGAAATAAAAAAGGCCCTATGTATAACGCTTCTAAAATGAATGGTTCCAAAGTTACGGAGGTAGTATAGTATAATTAGTCCAAAAAAGGCCTAACCCAGACATCCAAAGTAAAAGTTTTCCGTCAACACCAAATTGTTCTATTTGGTCCACATATTGTTCAGTAAAAAGTTACACCATTTTGAGCGTCCGTTTTGGGGGGAGATGGGGGAGAAGTCGGTAAATTAGTAGTTTCTTTACGTTTTTCGTTAATATTTCTAAAACCATGCTTTAGCGTAAGGAATGCCTATAGGAAAATGTTCTACATAAAATTTAAAACAAAAAAGGTTCTATACATAATTGTTATAAAATTAACGGTTCCAGCGTTACGGAGGGTGAAAAGTGGAGGTTTTCGATATTTTTTATATTTACCGATTTCCTCCTCCCCCCCCCCCCCCCCGAACAAACCCGACGCTCAAAATGGTGTGACGACGTTTTTCTGAACTTTCACTTTGGATGTCTGGGTTTTTGGTATAGTTATATGCAGGGAAAGATTCAAGGAAGGCGCAGCATAGGTAGGAGAAAAATGTGTCCTGGCTGAGAAATCTCAGAGAATGGTTTGGATGCAGCTCAACTGAACTCTTTCGGGCTGTAGTGTCAAAAGTGAGAATAGCAATGACCATTGCTAACCTTCGTCGCGGAGATTGCACGTAAAGAAGAAGAAGAACAATATGAATACGTTATCAGAACCGACTCCCTTAGCACCTGGTGTCAATTTTTTTATTTTAATTTTATTTAATTTTTGAGTTGTACATTTTATTAGGTTTATTTTGTAAACTAAATAATACAGGGTGAGTCATGAGGAACTGTACATACTCCTACCTCGTATAGAGGCTCCTATGGGAATTAACAAATGACCATTAAAAAGTGTCTGCTCCCATTGTTTAATAATATACAGGGCGAGTTTCGCATTTTGACAGAAATTTGTATTCGTCATAATTTTTGAACGGTCAGATCGATGTGTCTCTTATTTTGGTCAATCGTTACACTATTACCACCTAATCAACTGATTTATTCAAAATAGAAAAAAATCAGGTCCGGCTTTAAAAAATTAGTTCGTTTGGGTATTAGAAAAAATGTTACCCTCTATAAGCTTTTTGAAAACTCTAATATGAATTTTACAAATTAGACAAATAGGCAATTAAAATGGCATATTTATGTTTTCCCCACGCGATTACTTAATTTTTTAGAAAAAAATCAAACTTGACTATGAATTAAAAGTTTGGTAAAGTGAACCATAGATTAAAAAAATTAACTGTTATTACCAAAATTAATTTTTTTTTAACAAATATTTAATTTATGTTACCACTCAATCAACTGATTTTATTAAAACTAGAAAAACATCAGGCTCGGATTTAAAAAATTAGTTTGTTTTGGTCTTAGAAAAAATTTCACCCTGTATACGCTTTTTTAAAACTCTAATATGAATTTTACAAATTAGACAAATAGGCAATAAAAATGGCATATTTATTTTTTTCCCACACTATTACTTAATTTTTTATTAAAAAATCAAATTTGTCAAAATCGGAATTTTAACCTAAAAATGAAAAAAAAAATGAAATCACGGTTTAAACTCGCTACGACTATGTTCCATTTTAATATTTTTTTTTTCTGAAATTTTTACAGCACGTATCTCTTACCATTGTGAAGACTATGAAAATTGTTGCAGCCTTTCAGTCTTCTTCTCGTAAAAGTTGTGAATTTTTAAAAATAAAAGGTGCACATTCGTGAATTGCAAAGATAAATCGCAAAAATTAAGTGAAAAAATATAAAATGTATTTAAGTGTTATGGGGAGTTTTAGATCTAGACGTGTTATAAATAAAATAAAAAAAATGGTGAAACTTTTAATATTAAGAAAAACTTTGTTTAATTTTTTTTATTTTTATTGTAAAATTGCGATTTAGACAAATTTGACTTTTTAATAAAAAATTAAGTAATCGTGTGGGGAAAAAATAAATATGCCATTTTAATTGCCTATTTGTCTAATTTGTAAAATTCATACTAGAGTTTTCAAAAAGCTTATACAGGGTGAAATTTTTTTCTAGGACCCAAACGAACTAATTATTTAAAGCCAGACCTGATTTTTTTCTAGTTTGAATAAATCAGTTGATTGAGTATTAACATAAATTAAATATTTGTTTAAAACAAATTAATTTTTGTAATAAAAATTAATTTTTTTAAATGTATGTTTCACTTTACCAAACTTTTAATTCATAGTCAAATTTGATTTTTTTATAAAAAATTAAGTAGTCGTGTGGGAAAAAAATAAACACGCTATTTTAATTGCCTATTTGTCTAATTTGTAAAATCCATATTAGAGTTTTCAAAAAGCGTATACAGGGTGAAATTTTTTCTAAGACCCAAACGAACTAATTTTTAAAAGCCGGACCTGAATTTTTTCTAGTTTGAATAAATCAGTTGATTAGGTGGTAATAGCGTAACGAGTGACCAAAATAAGAGACACATCGATCTGACCATTCAAAAATTATGACGAATACAAATTTCTGTCAAAATGCGAAACTCGCCGTGTATATTATTAAACAATGGGAGCAGACACTTTTTAATGGTCATTTGGTATTCCCCATAGGGGCCTCTATACGAGGTAGGAGTATGTACGGTTCCTCACGACTCACCCTGTATAGTTATTTGTTAGTGTTTTTATTAAAATGTTCGAGCCTTAAAATACATATTATGTTCATGTATAATTCATCAGCAAAATAATTTTACATTATATTCAGCAATAATTTAAATATAACTTTGTGAAGCAAATGACATATTGTGTGCGTAATTTCATAGTTTCAGTATACGTTTTACCATTTTTAGCGGACAGAGGATAAATAAACTCTGTATTTGACGTTTTATTGTTTATTTAAGCTCCCAGATTAGAATCCGTTTTCCGAATATAACTTTTTAATTAATGAGAGCATTTTGTTTTTGTGTTTGTTTTAAAATTTCGCTTAAAACAATTAATGTTTTAAATTAATTTTTAATTACATTCAAAATCTACAAATTTGCTATCATGAGCTCTCACACTTTTTCAATTTAATCTGTCAAAGATTCTTTAAATGGTAGGGGAGCCCAAGCGGGGATTTTTGCAGTTACTCGAGCGCCTCATATTAGCATATGGGGAGAAACCTGGTACCCTGCAGATATACCTCTACCATATATTGGCTCTTAACACAGGGATGTTCGTTAAGGGGGGACCGAAAAAAAAATCTATCTTTAAAAATACTCGAAATTGTTAGATTAAGATAAGTTAAATACATGCAAAAGAGTGTATATTTCAAAAATCTGACGATTTGTGCGGGGCGTAAGAAAATGAGTGAGTCAAAAAGTTTCACAAAAAAATTGAATATTTCGCGAAATGAACGTCAGATTGAAAAACTAAAAAATATGTCTTCAATATTTCTCAAAAATCTATCGAATGGTACTAAACATGACGTCCCACGGAGTGGGGTGGGGGATAAATTTAAAATTTTAAATACAAACCCCGCGATATTTCGCAAAATGAACATCAGATCTAAAAACTGCAAAATACACTTTCAAAATTATTTTGAATAATCTATCGAATGGTACCAAACACGACACACCACGGAGGTGGGGTGGGGGGTTACTTTAAATATCTTAAATGGTATCCCCAAATTTTTGATTGCAGATTTTGATTCTTTATGTAGAAATAAGCAACTTTTATTCGAGATATTTTTTCGCATTATGGATAGATGGCGCTATAATCGGAAAGAACGATTGTTGGAAATGGAAAATCTAATTAAAAAGTGGAAAGTCCCCAATTAAATGGAAAATTTTACTTAACTTTTTTTTGGTTTTAGGACCTAATAATCGCAACTTAATAGGTCCCCATAACTCTCGAGTGCCTGCAAATTTAGCATACTTTGCTCCCCTACCATAATTTATACATTTTGGATCCTTAGTTAACTTAATATAAACGAATAATGAGATATGATAAAAAATAATACATCACAAAATAACATCCATTAGCTAAATCTAGTACTACTTAGCTAAATCCAGTATAACATCAGACACTTTATTGTCATATTCTTTATGTGTATCGGATGTTATTACTATTTTTAAAAGAAACCAACTATCGATATGGAAAGATCAATGTAATCTTTACTGCTTAACAAACCCCACAAGATACACCGCTTTACAACCAGTGGCAGTGGTTCCACAAAGTACTTGGTTTAAGAGTTTTAAAGCTCCACGTAAATATATAACAACTATAAATCGACTACGTTTTGGACATGCTTGCTATCCAATTCATTTATATAAAATAAATGTGATTGAAGACGATAATTGCAAACATTTCGGAAAACAGGGTGATCTTGATCATATCTTTTTTGAATGTACTAAGTTTCAACAGCATTCAAATTATCTCTATAAAAATTTAATTAAACTTGATATGCATGCACTATTCAATATATAGTCTCTGCTGGCTACAGGCTCAGAACAAATATACAATATCATTATAGATTTCTTGTCAGATACACGCACGGTCCTATAAGATTTGTACGCGGGCATGATATTTTTTATGATTTAAGTTCAGATTTGCATCCTTTTTTATCATAAATGTTATATCACTTTATCTGAGATCCATTTTATTGTTTTTATTGTATTATTAATGCATTGCATTATTTACTGTATTACTATACAATAGATAGACATAGACTAACAGATATTTAATGTCTATGCTATTAAATAAAAAAAAACATATGTTAGTCCACATTGTGAGACCGGTCCCGTATGAATTTTTTTATTCCGTATCTTCGCGGATTCCAGTCCAAAAATTGTGTTCTTTAAACAAATCTGAACATCAGCAACAATGGTGACACTAGAAATTTTTGGACAGAAATTGTTTAAACAATTTTTTTAAACAATTGCCAAAAAACACCTTTTTTATCAGGAAATTTTTTGTCATTTTTCTCAAAAGTTGACAATCTTTGAGTTTTAATCAATTCAAAATCCAAAAAATGCGAAAATACGCATTCTTAAGGCCCGAAAACCTAAATTCAAGACGAAACGTTCAGTTTCAAGATTCTGAGAAGTAAACGAGGCTTATTTCAATTTAGACCGTTTAGAACACATAAGCAACTATAAACAACTAAGACCGAAAACTATAATCTTCTGTTAAATCAACAGGATTATAAAAATCCAAAAAACACAACATTGATTAAAATATTGTAATAAATTTTTGTAAATTTTTGTCTATTTTTGTATAAAATATATTGAATTTTTCGCGTGTGTAACGCAAAAGAAACGTACCATATAGTGCTGCGCGACGCGGCGACTAAAAAACGAATGGACGCCTGTAAATAAAAATTAAAAAACAACGGTCTAAATTGAAATAGACCCCGATTATTCTTCAGAGTCTTGAAATTAAATGTTTAAACTTCAATTTGGTACTTGGCAACGTCAAAAATAATAATTTACATATATGGGTTTTCAAAGCCTCGAAAATGCGGATTTTGAATCGCTTGTAAAGCTGCGTCATAACTGGTAAAAATTTGTGACGAACCAGGTGTCGTTGATAATATTTGCGTACTTAAGGTAAATTGTGCTAATGTGGACGTGTTCGCTGCATAAATCAGACGCAAGAATTTTCGACGCATTTAATACACGCTCCATCGGTTGTCGGTTTTGTGAGCGAAGATCAAAGGATATGCGTCGCATACGGTTTGCAGTGTAAACGACCGATAAACAAATTTTCGATGGTGGAGCAATTAAATTTGCGACGCAAATTCTTGCGGAGCACCATTAGTTCAGTAGGCACGGAAAAATTTACCAGTGAGGACGCGGCTTAAAAATTTACCAGTGAGGATGCGGCTTAACTCGAAAAGTATCAACTTTTGAGAAAAATAATACAGACCTCTTTTGTTTAGAATATCCCAAAAAAGCTAAAAATGTGTTTTCCAGATGTAATGATACGCCGTGAGCACTCACCGACAGCGGCAGTTAGAACCGTATGAGTTCCACAATCTGCGCAGATTGTTCCACTTCTCCGAAACAGCACAGGCAAAGGGATACTTAAGGAGGCCAGCGAACCGAGATTCTCCAGTCTTGAAGCGACAGCTCTGTGCTCCACTACCAGCCAAGCGAGGTGAGCGAGGCAGGCCGACCTGAGTAGCAAGTCACCGTAGTGACGTGATCTCGCCAGCTAAGGCATGCCAACTTGAGCAGCAATGTGTACCATGTTGAGGTAATTTGTGGCTCATAATTAAAGGGTAGCAAGCGAAGTGAGCAAGCTTCCGATAAATTTATATATTTTAATCGCGTGACTGTTTTGCAACTTACACTGCACTGAGGTGTAAGGATATTTCGGATTGTTATTCATTTTGCTTTTCTTTTACAGACGTCTATCCGGGAAGGACTTCGCTGCAACGCGGCTACAAATAGAATTGTATTTTATTTTTATTTCTTTTTGACGTATACATAATTACATTGTATATACGTATTTTGTTTTAACCTGTGTTTTACTGAGTCTGTCGTCTTGAGAGAACTACCCGGCACACAGAATAAAAAAGTCATTTTTTGGAACATATATTTAAAACAATGTTTAAACAATTTCTGCTCAAAAATATTGCTCGGCACCCTTCAGATTTGTTTAGAGGGGACATCAATCCGCAAAGAGTCCGAATCAGAAAATATTTCATACGGTAATGGCTTCATACAGCTATTGCAAATTAACTTTAAGGTTAATACACTAAACCAAGCAGTCGTACTCATATCATTGTTTATATTTAATGCTTATTTTCTTAATTATTGTGCTACTACGATTTCCAAAAATGTAGGACCTTTAGACCTTTTAAAATGTATGCAAACACCGAACTTGGCAAAGATTTCATTGCGTCCTTTTATCCGCATCGTGGCGAAGGGCCGACAACCGAAACAAACGGAGGGTGAAGGTTGAGAGCAGGTTTCGGCTTTAGTGTAGATTTCAGACAGTGACGTCCGGCAACAATGCTTAGCAAGGGTTAGTCTTCTAAAATTAATATATTGTAGAGTTTCTGCAAAATTGAATACAAAAAAAAAAGTTAAAAAGAGTTTAAAGAGAAAAAAAAATAAATCTGCATTACATATTTTGCAAAAAGGGTGCTAGTAAACAGCTCGCACTTTCTCTGTGTGCCGGCACTCCCGCACTCTGTGGGTTCTGTTTTGTCCACTTCGTGCTTACATTCTTACCACGAAGTGATCCAGTCACTTTCTGCCCCCTCTCTGCTATTATGTGAGCGCTAATGATATTACTAGAGTACCGTTTATCAATTTGTTGTTATCAATATTTATTTGTTTTTCTATAGGCTAGTGGAAATCCTTATAACCAGCAGCAGCATGACTATGCTCCATAGCATCCTCAACAACACAGCCTCATCAGGGGGATAGCACAGTCTTACAGCAGCAACAGCATAACTTCGATGTGCAGGTAAATCTATAAATTACATTTGTTGTAAGATTTTCTTATAACTTTTCAATTTTCACATGTCAAAAATATTATTATATTTTTTACTGTGTTAAATTTTTTTTATTACAACCCTTAACTTTAAATACGTACCAGCCCAACCCTGTCCTGTCCAGCACCACCTAGTTCATCCCCACCTAAATCCATCCCTTCCAATAGACAATATTTGGACAATTTGCGATTGAGAAAAACTCTCTTCTCTCACGCCCGTCAAAGGGTGAGGTTCTCTCTCGTACCTCTCGCCACACGTGAAGGTGCAACCTTTTTTCTCTACGACCTTTCGAAAGGGTCATCTCGGGTACCGCTCATCTCTTGACGGTACAGCCTTTCTTTTGGGCTGAAACGAACAATCAAAAGTCGTGCACGAACAGTGAATTCGGGAGTGACGCCATACACGACTTTGCAACAATCAAAACGCGAGGCACGTGGAACGGGAACAGTCAACTCGTGTGTCACCGGCTTCAGTGTTCAGGAGAAGGTTTCACAGCTTGGTAAGACTCTTTATCTACATATCAATATTGTCTGTATAAAACCTTTATATATAAAACGGCAAAAATTTCACTGAGGTATTTAGTACTTCAAAAGGCCTCCGACAAGGATATTGTCTATCTCCCACTCTCTTTAAAATATACCTTGACCAATCCTTACAGAGGTGGACAAAAGCAGTAAAACCGATGGGACTGAAAGTGGGAGACGACTCCCTGTTTACATTATACTTTGCGGACGACCAAGTTGTTATAGCCCAAGATCAAGATGACTTAAGCTATATGATACGGAAGCTAAATGAACATTACCAACAGGCAGGATTAGTAATAAATATGGACAAGTCAGAATAATTCATAGTGGGAAACAAAGACATTGAAAACCTACCTTTGGAACAAGGACATATTGTTGGTGTGAAACAATGCAAATATTTGGGAGCTATATTTAACAAAAGAGGAAATAGTGAAGATGAAATACAACATAGGATCAATAAAGATGGAAGCATCACTAGATTCTTCAATTCAATTTTATGGGACAAATGTATCAGGAAGGAAACAAAGAAAAGAATATATGAAAGTATAATGAAGAGCGCTACAATCTACGGTGCAGAAGTTTGGGATATAAGTGCAAGAAATAAAAAGAAGCTACTTAGTACAGAAATTGACTTTTTGAGGAGAAGTTGTCAGGTTTCGAGATTAACATGTAAGAAATGAAACAATTAGAGAACATATGAAGGTGAAATTAGAACGGATACTTACATTTCTAGATGAGGTATGTGTAGAAGGCGGAGTTTGTGCTGACAGCTGGTATATTTTGTAAAATCGCAGCCGTCAGTGTCACAAGAAAAATCTTATTTACCTGGACTATGATGACGAATGAGCAAATAACCAACAAAATCAGTTTAACATGTTTGGAAACATTAAATGGAACATGTTTTAACATTAAAAATAGGAAAAATCGGATATTCCCACTTTATGGGTGCTATAGATCAGAGATATTATATATCTCAAAACCCAGTTGAATCAAAAAGTATGATTGTTAGATGGCGTCGTTTGATCCATGATGCTCGTTCAGTTTGACGGATACAAAATACTTGACGGATACAAAATACCTCAAACAAAACTTCAAACACATATCCACTTCTCTTTTCTATCCTAACATGAATAAATTCTCTATACTTCGGCTGGATTATAAAATATATGAGAAACTGAGATGCAAATAATTTGTTTGTATACATTATGTTCAGGTAGACTTGTAAGCGAAGTCACTGAAGTATATTTATGAATTACATGCATGCCAACTGGATAACGAACTGAGATGCTAAGATACATCATCGCATTTTATATAAATAAACAGCGTTGTAGGTTTTCCTTTAATTAGGGAAATAGGGTTGTTTTCAGAATGTGTTAATTGTATGATAACTTTATTCTCAGCCGTCGGTTAATTACTTAATAGATATAAATTTATAATATGCAATGGAATGGTTTTTATGTTAACATGCTTTTATGCTTGATAAAAAAGTAAATACAGTAGAACCCCGCAAATCCGAACTAATTGGGAGGACAGCCCGTTCGGATTCCGAAAAGTTCGGATTATCCGAAAGTTAGCCTGGAAAGCATGGATGAATAGTGCACTTTTTAAGGAACGATTTGAAAAACAATTAGTTCCATCCGTTTCGATATTCAATAAGGAAGTGGAAAAGCTGTTTTCCTACCACCAAATATGACCTATTGCAACTTATGGACCAGGGTATTCTGCAGTTTATAAAACTGTACTATAAAAAAATTTGGTACGGACTGTATTAGAAGGCGAGGAAAGCCGTCCACTACTGACAACCTGAAAAAAATCACCGTAAAATATCTCATTTATTGGGTGGCTGAGGCCTGGGACAACAGCGCTTAGACTTTAATTACAAAATCATGGAAAAAGTTGTGGCCAGATTTACAATTTGAAGAAGCTCCATTACAAGATGATCTAAAAGTCGTAACACAACTTCCAAGATGTGAAAGCAAAGAAGAAAGTGCAATTACAAAATGTATTGAAGCTGACGAAAATGGCCACCAATAATTTATGGATGAAGACATTGTAGACTTGGTTCAACCTTAAGGCAGCCCTAATGAAGAAGAAGAAAGCGAGAAAGAAGTTTTTCTGCCAGATCGAGTGTCACACGCAGTTGCCACTAAAGCTCTGGATGTGGCTCTAGGTTACGTGGAGCAGAACTCTGCTGCGTTACCGGTTGATGTAATGTTTATGCATAAATGATTTAACATCGCTGCGTTAACTCGCTACACCTCCATGCGTCAGACGAAAGTTACCGACTTCTTAAAGAATACTCCTTATTAATCCTACATTGTTAAATTCTCTGGTTTTACTATGTATAATAAACATGTTTTTAATCCGTGGGTTCGGATTTGCCGAACGTTCAGATTAGCGGGATTCGGATTTGCGGACTGTATATCTACTACAATTAAAGTAAAATACGTATGGTGACATATTTTGAATCTATATAATATACTGTTACGATAGTTCAGTAAGATTTATTCCATATAGGAAAGCCCCTTGACGAAAAAGAAGAAATATTAAAAATCATGAATCAGGGATGTCATCGAAACAATCCCGAAAGTGAGGGATTTTTTCTTTCTTTGCAGACAATGAGCTAACCAAATACCCAAGTAGTTGGAGTCCAAAACGTGAAGAAAAAGAAGAAGAAAATCCCGAACTATCTCGTAATATCTGGGACGTCAGAAATAGTATATTAAGTATGGAGAACGGTAAGGGTTTTATACCGATCGAAGACAATTGTTTGGAGGAGGAGCGGAGCGACGACTCCAATTATTGTCTGAGATCGGTTACCCTTAACGTTCGACATGCTTATAACATTTTTTGCACGATTGATACCATTATAAATTATAAAATTAAACATTTTCGTCATATTGACTAGTTTCATTCATTTTATCAAGATAAGTATATAAAACTTCGTCCATTACAAGTAAAATCAAATCATTTGTTCTTAAGATACGCCAAAGGAAAATGTTGAGCTCAAGTAATAGGGAAAGGGACAATCGGGGGCTGGCCTTCTCAAATTGCCAAATTCTTAAATTTGCCTAATCCCGAGAACTATACTGGCCATTCGTTCAGGAGGACATCAACGCTTTTGGCTAATAAAGGTGTTGATGTCCTCGGATTAAAGCGTCATGGAGATTGGCGTTCATCGACAGTGGCAGAAAGATATGTAGAAGATTCTCTTCAAAATAAAATAGATTTTGCCGAAAAAATATTGTGCAATACTAGTAATACTACTAATGTATGCGATTCTGCAGGAGTTTCTGTTAGAAATGAAACCACAGCCCAAACAAGTGGAATTTCATTAAATAATTTAACAAATTGTACCATAAGTTTCAATATTAATAAATAATTCGTTAGTTTTCTTTATTCTTTCAAAAAAATAAATTAAAATTAAGAGATTTTTTAACTCGACGTTAAGTGAATTACCGTCGAGTTGGATTACTTACCGTCGAGTTGCTAGTAAATGTCACCTACTGACGTAAAATCTGTCACGGTAAACAGTCAAAAATGATCAATCGTGCAAAAATGTATCTATAGGGCTTTTCATTCACAGTCATTTGTTTCGAGCTTCTGTCATGTGTCACATAAAATTAATTTATCTACGTCATACGTTATTGGTATATAAACAATACAAACCAAAGACGTATGGCGTAGATATACCAATATTATGTGACACATGACAGAAGCTCGAAACAAATGACAGTCGATGAAAAGCCCTATACGCCCTGAGCTTCGCTGGTATCGCCGCCTACTTAGCGGATTACTAGAACAACTTTCGTTGGAAATTTCGCTGGAAAGAGAAATGTGTTGCCTATTCTGTGAGTTTCGCTGGTATGGCTGGTATCGCCATCTAGCGGATGACTTACTATTTCAGCCGGAAATTTAAAAAGGAAAGGAGAAAAGCAAATAATAATTGTGTCAGACTTATTATTTAATTCTTATCGTGTAATATTTATAACGTAAAGAAGTAATTGGATTGTAATCGACAGCTAATATCAATCAGTAAGTACAGAATTTATTATTTATTATGATTATTTTTAAGATTTTGCTTATCGTTTTGAAGTTTATGTTGACAGATAATATTAGAAACAATTTATTCTGCAAAAAAGTATAATAATTTAATATAATTATAGTATAATATTCTTAAATGTTAAATTGTGCATTTATTGCACTTAAACATTTAAATAAGAGCGTAAACGTAAAATTTCGTACCAACTCTTTTTAAATGCATTACTTTTTTTCGAACACTGAGAGAACCAAGAAGTATATTTGAAAAATTTAAACGCAGAATGAAAGCCTACATTATCATCGAGGGTCAAAAGTCCCTGAAAATTTCTGTTTATTTTAATCAGTTACAGGGGTGAAAAAAGAGAAAATTTAGTGTGATTTTTAGTTTTAAATATCTCAAACGTTCAAAAGAAACTTTTTGTTTATTCTAAGGAACTTCCGGCCTTTTAAATGAGACATTTAGTAAAAATTATATGCAATTCTTAATGTAGAACGTCAAATTTCCAGTTAAAGTTCACTGACTTGTCACTACTGGCGCTCGCGAATTTTTAATTATCCCCTCTACCTACGAGCTGAGAGAGGATATAAACACAGGACGTAGCCAGTTCAAGTAGTATCTAGTAATAGTAATTGAGTTTTGAATGGCTCTCTCATTCTGTTAAAGTTGGTATCAAGTATTGTAATATTGTTTTCTCATTCAATAAAGTGATTAAAGATATGAACTGCTTCGAAAAATTATGGAGGGGAAGATAGCAGGAAAAAGGTCCATAGGAAGAAGACGAAACTCCTGGCTAAAGAATCTACGGGAATGGTATAGCTGTAGCAACAACGAATTGTTTCGGTCAGCAGTTGCGAAAATACGTATAGCCCTGATGATCGCTAACCTTCGGAACGAGGATGGCACTTGAAGAAGAAGATTAAAAGCAAGTGTAACATTGGTGACAGCGATGGAACAGAAGAGATATTAAATAAAATTTAACGTGAAGTAAAACTCTCCCTGGTGTAGTTGGTATATTTTAATAAAAATTTTAAAAAAATTTAAAAATCCAAAAGGATTACGTTCAGAACGTTTTCGGACTTATCAGTTCATCCTCAGTGAACCTAAAAGTAAGTAATCCCACTTATCAAGGACAGGGAGTAAGTAATCTTAACCACACTTTTCAATTTTTTAACAGTCAAAATTTCACCCTTTTTAATTTTACTAAGTGAGATTACTTACTGTTAGGTTCACTGATAATTGATAAGTCCGAAAACGTTCTGAACTTAATCCTTTTGGATTTTTAAAAAAAATTTAAATTTTTTTTAAATATACCAACTACACCAGGGAGTGTTTTACTTCACGTTAAATTTTATTTAACTAGATGGTATACAGCCAACCTTCGGGTATTATCCCGTTTTATTTAGATATTAAATAAATGTTATAGTCCAAGTAATGAAGCTTGAAATAGGACAAAACCTCGCAATTTTTACAGAATGGATCGATTTGCTTGAAAATTTCAGAATAAGTAGTGGATAGTCCAAGGATCAAAATCTATATGATGCCGAAAGGCGCTTTTACCATGGGGGTGGAAATTTTTTATTATATTTTGACCGCAAAAGTTGGTAAAAACGTTCATTCTAAGCAAAAAATGTTCGATACATTTTTTTGATAAAATTAATAGTTTTCGATTTATTCGCTATCGAAAGTGTTAGTATTATATCGAAAAATCAATGTTTTTAATCAGTTTTCTGCTAATAACTCCAAAATTTTTCGTTTTATCAAAACAACCTTACTTAACAAAATTGTACTATTTGAAAAAATAAACAAAACCGTGTTTTTTAATTTTCTTTAAGACCAACAGTAATTAAGATATACTTTATTATATGTTAGCTCTCCTTTGTCAAATGCTAAATATTGCAGTTTCAAAGTCAAAAGTCGGGAAAATATGCTTTTTTCGAGAATACCTTATTAAAACTAATTTAAATAATTTAAAAATATCTATTTCTAGAAATAAAAAGAAGTCTCTAGCTCAAAAATTAAGTGACTTATAATGAAAAGAATGTCAGTCCCTATTTTTTTCAGCGCAAAAGTGGTCGGAAGCAACCCCGTAATCACCACCCTAATTAAAACTAGTCATTGACCTTATTTGGTCTTATTTATTTATGAATTATTAATAGGTTAGAGAAGTTTGACAGACTTAGAATGATTCGTTTTTAAAAAAGGGAAGTTAACAGCGATTAACGAAATTTTGTAGTTTGGAAAAAATGGATTTTCTTCTGAATAGAAAGATTAGCATCAGAGATGTGAAAAAATGTTTAAATATTAAATTATACTTAATTTAATTTTCAAGAATTTGGTATCAAAAAAATTTTTCTGTAACAAAAATTAAGTGAGCTATTGACAATTAAAACTTGTAATAGCATGCAAAAATCACCTTTATCAACCCTTTCAAAGTCACCTCCTTTTGTGACTAAGGATTTTAATAAGATTTAATATTAATAGGCATGTAGATATTGTAAAAACCTACAAAATTCTTTTATAGCAAACTTTTTAAGATACAAAATAAAAAAGTTACGGTTAAGAAATCAATATATTTTTTTGAGAAAAAAAAGGAGAACTCCCATTGTAAGCATAATAATGTAAGTTAGCGGTGTTTTTAGTCATTGGCCTTATTCATTCTTCTTTATTTGTGTATTATTAATAGATTCTAGAAGTTTGACTGGCTTAAAATGATTAGTTTTTAGAAAATTGAAGTTAAAAGCGAATAAAAATTTTTTGTAGTTTTGTAAAAAATGCCATTTTCTTCAGAATAGAAAGATTAGCATCAAAGATAGAAAAAAATGTTTAAATATGAAATTGTAGGTTAGTTAATTCTTAAGAACTTGGTGTGAAAAATTTTTTTCTACGACAAAAATTGAGTGAATAGTAAATGAGTATACTATAGAAGAACATTGATTTTTTCCATATAAAACTAACACTTTCGATAGCGAATAAATCGAAAGCTGTATACAACAACTGAAATGTATACAACATTTTTTGCTTAGAATGAATGTTTTTATCAATTTTTGCTGTCAAAATATAATAAAAAATTTCCACCCCCGAGATGGGGTGGCAACCACCCCCATAATAAAAGCGCCTTTCGGCATCATATAGATTTTGATCCTTGGACCATCCACTACTTATTCTCAAATTTTCAAGCAAATCGATCCACTCTGTAAAAATTGCGGGGTGGAAAGCTTCGGTTCCTGGACTATTAATGGTTAATACAGGATCTACTAAACCTGATAAAGAAATGAGAAATGGGAGAGGAAAAGAAGAAGCGTCGAGAGGTGAAGGAGAAACGTAGACAAGAAGAAGAAGAGGTGAAGTAGAAGCGTGGTCAAGAAGACAAAAAGAGAACCGTATAAAAGTAGAAGTAGAAATCATAAATAGTTTAACTCAAATTCACGAAAATTTTAAGTTATAATTAAATCAAATTACTAGTGGAATAGACAAATTGGAAGAATAACAAAACGATTTAAAAATTGTTTTAGAAAATAAAATATAACAAAAAACGATATGAAATATAATTTAGAACAAAAAAAGAATGTGTGTGTACTTTGTACGCACGTAAAAAGTTCTTAAGAATACTTCTAATATATGATTTCAACGAAATTAATATACTTTAAACAGTTTATTTATATTTTATTTAAATATTAATTTAATTTTACTATTTACTACTTCTCAAAAATTTTTATTAAAACAGTGCCAAAAATTAAAATAATAAAAGAATAAAACACACACAAACAAACACATTGAAAAATGCCACAAATGATTTCTGAACAATGTAGGAAAATTTTTTAACTAAATACGTATTTTCTGAAAAAAAATATATAATAAATAAACTTACAATCATAAAATGTATAAAAAAATAAAAGTTTCCATTGGGGTTCGAACCCGCTTATCAGCGCAGTTAGTATTGAAATTCATTCACCTTAAACTTTTACACACGGAGACCATGTGTCATCACGTGCGAAGATCAACTAACTAAACGGATTAAACTTTTGACGGTTCTAAATTTAACCAAATTATTTTGATTTTGAATTGAAATTATTTAGAATTGAATGAAATTGAAAGAAAATACAACAAAACATGAGTAAGAAAACAATATATTAGGTGAATATTGATAGAAATTTTGATGGTAATCAAATTATGTAAATCAAAGCATTACATACTATTTTGGAAGGTTCTTTTTAAATTTTCCCAATAGTGCAGTCACTGAAGGTTTTCACCTCCGATTTCGTTGAACCTCCATAGATTTTCATGAAAATTGGTGAGTAATTAGAGGATACCTCAAGGAACAAAGGTGACATGATGCCAACTTGCGCTTTTACCCTGGGGGTGGATGCCACCCCTTCTCAGGGGTGAAAATTATTTTATTAAAAAAAATACCATAAGTCGATAGAGGGACAAATTATAAGCAAAATTTTTTATATAAAGTTATTAAAATAAATCAACACTTTTTGAGTTAATAAAGACCAACAATTTTTATTTTTTCGTAAAAAAATGCATGTTTTAAATCGGTTTTTCACGTATAAACCAAAAACTATAAGCTTTTACAAAAAAGTTATAATTACTAAAATTGAAGATAATAAAAAATTAAATACAATCCTTACATAAAGATCAAAACTAATGTTAGTTCAAAGTGAGTTATTGGCAATTGAATATGTATTTTTTTCGACGAGTACTCAAATCTAAGTGTTCAAGCTAAATAACGGGAAAACGATGCAATGTATAAAATATTCCTGCTAGACATTTGCCAAAGTACTTCGGAATACCTATCAAATGAGCTTCAGAACAAGGTAATAGCGTCAAAATTAAGCAAGTTATAATGAAAACAAAAGAACCGTTTCGAATTTTTTAGGAAAAAGTGAAAAATAAAACATACGCCATTTCCACAAAAATTAAAATTTATAGTAATTCTTACAAGAGCTTCTTTATATTAGCATAAGTAATGTGTTCGATAATTTTGACTGGTTTAGAATGCATATTTTTGAAAAAAAAGATATAATTTAAAAAAATCATAATTTTTATAAAAAATTATTGTAATTCTCATATTCTTTTGATAATAACTCCAAAAATACTCAATATACGTAAAAAATTATATATAACCAAATTTTAGTTTTTTCTGTGCCAAATATTTTACCTGTTTTACTATTTCTATAGGGTGAAACATAACCGAGATAGAAACGTTTAAATCTTAAATTTTGCTGTGGGAACCATGCAACCGGGTTCATTTAACGTTATATTTTTAAAAAAGTAAGGGGTTTAGAAGATTAGGTTCAACCTGCTAAAATAGCACGTGGAATTAGCTTTGAAGCAGTTTTTAAATGAACCTGATATCGTAAACATGAACGGAGTTATTAAAAAAAAAACAATAACATTTTTTGGAAAAATTTTTAAAAGATAAATTTTGAAAAAATTTTGGAGCATAAATTTTAACGCTATCAACATGTTCGGGGGTTCATTTAATAAATATTTTTAAGTACTTTGACAAATGTTTTATAAGTTTATGTTATAAAATGCATCAATTTCCCGTTATACCCCAGGCTGTGGGTGAAAAATAGGTCGATTTCAGGATATAATTCAGGAATTTTTGAAACCTACCAGGTGTTGTAAAGGACGAAGCCAGGAATAACTTCTAGTAAAATGTAACCAAAAATATTGTGCGCCTTTTTTTTTAATTGCGACTTTCATTTGTTAAATTTGCAATTTTTATTGATTTTTAATTTTGTAGCTTAGGATATTGATTTTAGAGAAAAACTTTTTAATAGAAAGTTGTAGTAAATTAAAAAACCTACAATTTGAGCTACGGTAAGTTTAATTTCGTTAATTGGTTATTGCAAAACAGCCTGCGAAAAGTCCAAAATGGCCGTTTTTTACAATTCCATTATTTATTGTACAAATATTTTTTTTATTTTTTAAAGCTTTGAAATGAAGATCTTTCAATTCCAAACATAAAAAAAATTGTAAAGCCAGATTAACGAATTTGTTGCTTAGGTATTATAAATTGTTTATCACAAGAGGTCAAATGTCGAAGGCTATAACTTTTTGAAAAAAAATCGTAGAAAGTTAGTGAAACATCCAATCTCCTTCGAAAGATTTATATTTTCATATTCTGATGTAAATAAATGCGTAAAACATTTTTAAACCTCTAATTTTTGGGTTTGAAAATAAGGGGGCAAATTTCGTTATAAACATTTAGAGCTGAAGCGGCCCTGTACATCCTATGAGTTTTTAACTTACAGATTATTGTTGCTAAAGATGAAACAAAGATTCATAAAAAAATAAAAAATTTCTACGACCAACTGAAGCCGAGATAATTTTTGGGTTTGCAAATAAGGGGTAAATTTCGTTATAAACATTTAGAGCTGTAGCGGCCCTGTACATCCTAGGAGTTTCTAATTTACAGATTATTGTTACTGAAGACAAAAAGAAGATTTATAAAAAAAATAAAAATTTTCTACAACCAACTGAAGCCGAGATAATTGTTTTTTTTTTTTCTTAAGTCGTAGTGCCTTTATTTATAACAATTAAGAAATTATTTTGCAGTCATTGACTAAAGAAAGACTTATATTATCTTAAAATAAAAACTATTATAAAATATAATTACATTTAATTATTAAAAATTATTTTTAAAGTCGGTGCTTTTGCGAGCGGCCGAATTTTGCAAATCGCCCGGCTCGCTTCAAATCCGCGCGGTCGGAAAATTTTAACGTAACTTGTATTAAATTTTGACAGAAAATAATTTAATAATATTACCGTTATAATATACAATCTATTTACCACTGTATTTGTTTTTCTTGATAAACTTTTATATGTGAAATTTCATTTCTGAAGAAATAATATTACAAAAATGATACATATATATGAAATATATAACTATATTTTTAATTTTTTCATTGTTATATAAATATAATAATAATAATGTTACTTCTTACTATAATATACATAAAACTTTTTCTTCTTGTAGTGACTATTCTTTTTGGATTTCACATATAAAAGTTTATAGAGAAAAACAAATACAGTGGTAAATAGACTGTATATTATAATGGTAATATTATTAAATTGTTTTCTGTCATTTAATACAAGTTACGTAAAAATTTTCCGAGCGCGCGGATTTGAAGCGAGCCGGGCGATTTGCAAAATTCGGCCGCTTGCAAAAGCACCGATTTAAAAAATAATTTTTAATAATTAAATATAATTATATTTTATAATAGTTTTTATTTTAAGATAATATAAGTCTTTCTTTAGTCAATGACTGTAAAATAATTTCTTAATTATTATAAATAAAGGCACTATGATTTAAGAAAAAAAACAATTATCTCGGCTTCAGTTGGTTGTAGAAAATTTTAATTTTTTTATAAATCTTCGTTTCGTCTTTAGCAACAATAATCTGTAGGTTAGAAACTCATAGGATATACAGGGCCGCTTCAGCTCTAAATGTTTATAACGAAATTTGCCCCCTTATTTGCAAACCCAAAAATTATCTCGGCCTCAGTTGGTCGTAGAATTTTTTTATTTTTTTATAAACCTTCGTTTTATCTTCAGCAACAATAATATGTAAGTTAAAAACTCATAGGATGTACAGGGCCGCTTCAGCTCTAAATGTTTATAACGAAATTTGCCCCCTTATTTTCAAATCCAAAAATTAGAGGTTTAAAAATGTTTTACGCATTTATTTATATCAGAACATGAAAACATAACTCTTTCGAAGGAGATTGGATGTTTTACCAACTTTCTACGATTTTTTTTTCAAAAAGTTATAGCCTTCGACATTTTACCTCTTGGGATAAACAATTTAAAATATCTAAGCAACAAATTTGTTAATCTGGCTCTACAATTTTTTTTATGTTTGGAATTGAAAGATCTTAACTTTAAAGCTTTAAAAAATAAAAATAAATTATTTGTACAATAAATAATGCAATTGTAAAAAACGGCCATTTTGGACCTTTCGCAGGCTGTTTTGCAATAACCAATTAACAAAATTAAACTTACCACAGCTCAAATTGTAGGTTTTTTAATTTACTACAACTTTCTATTTAAAAGTTTTTCTCTAAAATCAATATCCTAAGCTACAAAATTAAAAATCAATATAAATTGCAAATTTAACAAATGAAAATCGCAATTAAAAAAATGCGCACAATATTTTTGGTTACATTTTAGTAGAAGTTATTCCTGGCATCGTCCTTTACAACACCTGATAGGTTTCAAAAATTCCTGAATTATATCACGTTTTTTCACCCACAGCCTGGGGTATTATTTCAGCTTGAATACTTACGGGTTTTTTACTCGCCGAAAAAAATATACATTCAATTACCTATAACTCACGTTTAGTTAACATTAAAAGGTTTTTGTAGTAAGGGGTTTATTTAGTTTTTTTATTATTTTCAATATTGATAATTAAAACTTTTTTGTAGAAACTTACACTTTTTGAGTTATTGATGAAAAATTGGTTAAAAACATGCATTTTTCTCAAGAAAAATTAAAATCTTTGATCTTCAATAACTCAAAAAATTTTGATTTATTTTAATAACTCTATATAACAAATATTGCTTGAAATTTGTCCCTCTATCGAATTATGGGTTTATTTTTAATAAAATAATTTTCACCCCCGAGAAGGGGTGTCATCCACCCCCAGGGTAAAAGCGCAAGTTGGCACCATATCACCTTTGTTCCTTGAGATATCCTCTAACCATTCACCAATTTTCATGCAAATCGATGGAGGTTCAACGATATCGGAGGTAATAGCTCATATCCACCTTCAGTGACTCCACTACAATAGGTAGGTACCTATGACTTTTTTAATTAGGATACTGAAGCATTTACAATTGTTACGTACTATTGTCTTATTACGTACTGTCGCTTTTAAAAACTATTTAAAAAGTCACTACAATATTACTCGACTTTCTTATTCTTTAGTTTTGTATGAGATCGTCCTGCTTGATTGATGTTATCCACAGGTCTCTACGCCTTCGAGATAATCGGTTTTTATCAGTAATTTTGTGATTGAAAACCGCAGTCACAAAATAAAACTCCACTTCTCTGTTTGATGAACTTCCACACCTGGCATCTTTTCTATGTTAATAAGTCCAAAAATTTATACGAAAACTATTTAAAAGGCAGTATAACTATTAACTAACGTTTGTCTGTTGTTTCTCTTTTCTCTTCTCACAAATTTTATAACACACCAGCCGTAACCACAAAAATAGACCACATCAAACCACAGCTGTGCTACATCCGCCATATTGGATAATTTTTGACATGTCATTTAAACACCCAATCAGAGCAAAAGTATAACGCGCGTGCGTCCGGCACTAAGGATTTTGATGTAAAATTCACTCCCATCGCGCCTAAAGAAGTATAACTTCAAAAAGAGTTCTAGAGTTAGAAAGAAAAATTGATACCTTAGCTTCATTACTGTTTATTATTTTAATAACTTATGTCGAATCTATAAACAAAGAGCCTCATGATTTTCCATAATTAAACCAGATAATTAGACCTAGCAAAATTTTAAAGCCACCCACATTCGATGGTCAAACAGCATGGGAAACTTGGAAACATGGCGCACTAATCTCAGCCCAGGAGTAAAGAAATTTCGCCTAGATCGACATCCAGAAGCCCATCATACAGTCCTATTGGAAATACTAGTAGGTAGAGGTCCATAAAAAATAAATCTCCCACAACTGACTAAAGAAAGGAAGGAGATACTCTGGGATCTGAAGTGAATCATTTGAAGGAGCAACTTGGGATTAGTAAAAATAAAATTAAGAAATTGAGAGAACAGGTGTCAATGTGGCAATTTGGCAACCAGAGCGCAAGGTAACTCGAAATAATGAAATGACATGTTCAAAGCTAGAAGAAAAAAAATATAAACGAAGAAGTAAGTCTCCGGATCACAGTTAAACAGGAAAATGATAACAATCAAACTTCCCAAGAAAATTTTAAAAAGAGTCAAAAGCAAGGTAATCACTTAAACCTCTTACGCGAATGGCTTAACTATAAAGTCGTAATGGACTCACTGAGAATCTGTTCTCCTTGAGAATGAGAATGTCCTTCTAATGGTCTATTATATCGGAATTGGGCAAGTCCCGATGGAGTAGGTACAGTTTAATAATTAGGAATCCAACACACATTAAAATTGTATTGCAAGAACTTTATGGCAGCCTCTCTGGTGGACATTTTGGATTCAAAAGGACACTTGACAGACTTCGAGATAGATCTTACTGGATCATTTGTCGTCGAGATGTATAAGATCGTTGAACAAAAAGTTGTAGTAAGAATGGCCCAATATCTTTCTGGAGAGCCTTTTGAATTGCTTGAAGTGGATATTCTTGGTGCACTTGCACCAATGACAGAGGGAGAGAAAATAAGTACTTAACGGTCACAATGGATTATTTTTCTAAACTTAATGAAATTGCACCACTTCCTAATGAAGAAGCGACTAAAATAGCAGAAGCATTCCTACCAGACATCGTATCAAGACATACATTGGAGTTGCTTTAGAGTTCTTTAGAGTTATATTCTTATCAAGGAAATTTTTTTTTAATCCGAATTATAATAGTTGCCACCATTACCGACGAATACTATGAGATGGTCCTTCGGAATTATATATAATAGAGATCGAGAATACCGAAAAGTTAGTTTAAGCCGAAGAACTGATCTGGCGAAGAACTCGCCGATCCCTTGTGGCCAATTGGGCTCCAACGTATAGAGTTGGAGACAAACCGGAATCTTACGGAGTACTGATCTAAGAAGAGTCAACTGGTTTAAGCTGGAGTGTTGATCTAGCGAAAACCAACCGGGTTCTTGACGTATTGAGTTAAAGCCAGCCGTGTAGCGGTTCAGAATTGATAAATCGCTCGCGGTGACCATAACCGTGAATTGAACGGTTACTCCCATCTTCAACTTAATGGTGTGTACGAACATTATCATCGCCATCAAAAAATACATTTTATTTTTATTTACAGATAACTGCCGATGCACTTTATTCGAGTCCGAGCGGAGGATTAAATATTATTTTGTTGCTTTTATTTTATTGTATTGGGTAATAAAAATACACATATTTTATTTGAATTTAATTTGCGTTTTACTGACTCTGTTGTCCGACAGAGCTAACCCGTTGCAAGGAAGACGAAAAATATTGATCAATGAAAATGAACCCAATTCAAGTAAGTTTTACAAAGTCTCGTACAAAGTTGCAAAATATTGCAGCTCATCAACTGTATACGTTTCAAAGTATACAAAACACCCCGGTGTATATGTACTAACACCAAAACAAATTGTCTTATAATCGTAGTTGATCTCATTGTATATTCATGAGTATTACCTCCTTCTTGTAAACGTCTCCTGAGAAACTCAATACGCTCTCAAAATAGTTTTGTTTTATTTGCCGAGGTGTCCTCGGTTACCTGAGAACTTTATGAAAGATAGCGATTACTGCAGAGAAGTATCTTCCTACAAGTAAGTTTTCTTTGTGTTAAAATATAAACCTTATTTTATAATTTTTCTAGAAAATATACTGGTAAAAGGCTTTAAAATAGTTACAGAATATATAATACCAATAGAAAGAAGAGAATATAAAGTTTGAACTGATTCATATGTACAGTTCGTCTAATATACTTACCGTTGCACGTCATTATCTACATCAGAGATCTAAGTTGATATTGTTGCCCAATTACAAAAAATTCTTGAATCCATTTTAAATCAAATATATCACATAATTTTTGCGGAAATGGATTAAACAACAAAACCAATTAATATTCAATGAAAATAAATAAAAAGTTTAGAATTAGAAAAGAAGAATTAAGTGATAATCTTACGTTAAAGTAAATAATTAATACAATAAATATAATAAAACAAATACTTAAAGTAAAGAATAAAAACAAATATTAAGTGTCAACTCACCGCAACTGTCAAATAAATGTTACCAATTTATGCCAAAATATCACCTTCGTTCGATTACAGTTACAGTGTGATCCGAACAAATGTGCTTCATAAAAACGTTTTATAATCCATTTATACAAATGAAATGAAACATATTAATGTTTATTTGGATGAGGATAGGAATGAGGATAGGAATGAGGAATACGTTGAGGAGAGGAGAGCTCTTTGTCTCAAGTTGGTTATTCAGAATTATGTCTGTATTTTTTAATTTATTAATTTCTATCAATTTTAATAAACTTAGCTTATGACCTTGATTTTGAATATGTAGAATTTGAAATTGGTCATTAACAGATTGGTTATGACCTAGAAGGTGAAATTTTTCTACTATTGGAAGCCATTTTGTGTTCGAAACAAATACGTGTTTTGTTTTGTCAATTACCTCTTCGTTCGAGCTGATTTTTTTATTTACGAGCCATCTCTTCAGATTTGAGAACACATAATAATCGCAGGGGACCAAATCAGGTGAATAAGTTGCACGAGAAAGCAATTTGCAGCCCAATTCATGATTTTTGTCATTTTTTAAGGCTTTTGCTAATCGCTACGGATAATTGTTAACCCTAATCTTTTTGGAACATGACTACCTGTGACAAGGGCGGATCCAGGGCCGATTTTCGGGAGGGCCCATGAACTTTTTGGGGGGGGGGGTACCAGGAAGTAATTTTCAAAAATTACGGTTACAATGATGGTGAGTTTTAAGGCACTTTTCAGACACTTTTGAGTGCCATAAAGACATTCAAAACTTATCGTTATTAAAGAATTATTAAAGTACGTACCGAGTCCTACAAATTTCTTCGGATCCAAGTGCAGTTTTTTTAACAAGTATAATACTATGTTTCCCAATGCTTCTCCTGTCAGGCCTTGTTTCTCTCTTTCTTAATTTTCACTAATTATTTTTATGTTCTCATAAGCGTCAATGAACTTGACAGAGTCTTCACAAGTGTTGTTACTGTGTATGTATCTTAAATTTAGAGAGAAAGATGTTCCACGTGGGATACGTCGGTCGTTTCGTCAAATATAACAAAGTAACAATTTACGCTTTGACCCAGATTCATTATTTGTTCAATTATTTCTTCACCACATGTTATCAACTTATTCTGCTAGTGCTACTAATGTATGTTGCTCGGGAAGAAGCAGTGGATATGTATTGATTAGTCTTATCTCCTGATGCGATTTCCAACCTTAACAATTCCCCTTATAGCTAGGGCCAGTATCTTAGTCCCGAAGTAGAAAGCCATCATCACGATGGCCTCTTAGATGAATATGTTATATGTTAGAGGACTGTGCTATTGGTCGTAGTCTTTCTCTATTTTCTTGTGTCTGTTTAGACCTCTGAGAGTCTATCTGGTTAATGACTGACTTTTGCTGGTTACGATAACTTTGCAGAAAACCGAGCCCAACCTGAACCCACTCCTTGTGGTATGATGTTTTTTCATGGGTTTGTGTGGCTCCGCTTTGCCCATGAGTTTGGCGAAAAATGTTAAAGGTTTCGTGACAAGGCTTTGGGCTATCATCCCTTCATTGTGACCATATTTTTTATTAGAAAAATAAAACGGAATACTTGCAAAACAATCTCTTTTAAATGTGAGAAAGTACCAACCAACTTTGTTCTAAGTGCTGGTGGCCCAAGTATAACTCTTCATTTCTTTATTTATTCTGTGTGTGTACAGAATACAGAAATTGATACGATTTTGATGGTTGCCAAAGTCGTTCTAACAATTGGCACTTTGTAAAATTCATCCTATGCCATTCTTGAAGCTTCCGCGTTCCTGCTTTTGTTCAATTCTAGTTCAGATTCAGAAGACATATTTATCCCCTGTTTTTTACATATATATGTGTCTGAAACTAAAAACATTTGAATTGAAAATATTTAAATTTCTATTTTTTTAAATTCTCGGAGGGAGCCATGGCCCCCATGGCCCCCTCCCTGGATCTGCCACTGACCTGTGATTCTTCTGGGTTTACTGCGATTTTCCATTGAAAGCTTCAATCTTACAACTAATTTAGAGTATCTTGTAGGCATCTTCTCGCTAGGTGTGGATCCAGTCTTCTCGCTGTTGTTGTTGTGTCATCGGTATATAGACTGAGCATGTGTAAGGAAATGTGTGATGTTAATGCCTTCTAGGTCCAAATTAATTAAAACTCTCTTTCTTGGTTCAGATGCATTATATTTACAATCAACTCCATCAATTACTAACCATAACAACGTGTTTACATATAACAGTAACGACCTACCTTACATTAACTAAATACTGAGTACAATAATATCTATATCATGGGAGATTCACTTTTATATAGAATAAACTATTTCAACATCACGCGCGGCCTCGGTCATGGGCGTTCGATTATATTATTTACTTTGGTTATTAACTTTCAATAAAAACATCTTATTGTACAGGGTGATATTATAATACTTCACATGGTTTGCGAGGTGGTTGGTGTATCCACAATGTATATGGTATATAGAAAGGGTGACAGTAGGGATTGTCACAAACTCGAGCTTAGTCCGGCTCGGCTCGTTTGACGAGCTCAAGCCGGTTTGTTTCTTGCTAGCCAAGCTTAGAGCCGAATTAAAGTTTTTTCGAGCCGAGCCAAATTCGAAACGAGCCGAGCTTCCCTTAACGAGCTTGTCAATATTTTAGCTAATACTTAATACTTTTTGTAATTCATTTATTTCCGCTAAGACGGATACTTTTGATCCAAAATAAGTACCGAATTCAGACTACAAATATGAATTCTCAATATAGAGTGTGTCCGTAAAATATGGAATAATCGAAATTTCGAGCCGAGCTCAATCCCCTGTGGAACTCCACCCTCGATCATTTCGAGTTCACACAGAACCAGTGACTTTTCTATAGGGCTTTTCATCGATTGTCATTTGTTTCGAGCTTCTGTCATGTGTCATCAAATATTAATATATCTACGTCATACGTTATTGGAATATACAAATGATAAAAACCAAAGACGTGTGACTTAGATATCTTAATATTATACGACAAGTGACAGAAGCTCGAAACAAATGACTGTGAATGAAAAGCCCTATTGACTAGATAGGACGAAAAAATGTATGTCATGGCCTTGCTGTATCCTGGTTGGCCCATTGTACCCATTCGAGGCATACTTTGTCAAATACCTTACTGCCGTCTAGGAATGCAGTTAGCAGCGTATTCTTCCTGGTTGAATCTCTCTGTGATGTACCTACTTATTCGATCAACCTTCATCTGTAACTCACCGGAGGGTTCAATTCTGAAACCAAATTATGTGTTTCCGGTATCTTGCCTATTGTTTCCTAGCTTCTTCTTTTCCTAGCTACAAAGAAAACTTCTCAAAAGAAGTCCTCAAAACAGATGTTAAGTCCTCGTTACAATAAATTGTGGTTTAATCTCATATAAAACAATATTAAATTAACTTAAATATTACAGAATTTTGATATTTATTTATAAAGTAAACAATAACAATAATTATTATTATTATTATTGGAAAAGGTTAGTAAGTAAAAGTATAATGTCCGGTGAATTAATGTAGAGCGACCTCTATGGACTAGTAGTAAAAGTAAAAGGTCGAGTGAAATATCACTGGGCGAAATAAATCAATAAAATCTCTAAACAAAGCAAAACCTGTAAGATGTAAGTAATTAAAATGACAAAAAATATATATTATTTAAGATATAAATCAAATAAACAAAAATTTCATTATATAAAGAAATATTTGCGAATGTATTATTTAATTGATAATTACACATTAAATCCATGTTTTTATCCATTTTTAGTCCAAGGAATACATTTCATAAATATATTATTACAGGATTGGATTCCACAAATAAAATGTAATATTTTCTTCACCAGAAAAAAAATAAGTACGATTACGATGTGAAAATAAAGGTATACCTAGTCATCTTTAGTCGTTAGTTTTTTCTATATTTTTATTCCTATACTTTCAGTACAGAAAGTTACTGAAAATAATATGTGCTGGAGTAACAACAAACTGTAGGTAATGTAGAAGCGTTGATTGAAATTTAACATCAATCAACGGTAGAAGATAGTGATTTTGATATTGAAGTACAAATTAATATTGCAGGGCTCTGTACCTACATCGCAATGTAAGTTGCCTAACAATGGGGGCAGATATATAAATTATTATAATATTATTATAATAATATGCGATTGCATGATCTATTCTCATTAGCTCACTACTCACTTACACACCCCGTGGCGTTACAACCCGTCGTGGGCTTTAGCCGACACGACAACATTCCTCCAATTTTCTCTGTATTGAGCAATCTCCATCCAGTTCTCTACGCCCATAGCTTTCAAGTCCACGTGGTCTTCTTTTAGTTGGGACTTCTTCCCATACCAGCTTTATTGTTCTTTCGTCAGAATGTCTCCTGAGGTTTTCTACCTTTTGGAGTCTTCTGGACTTTATTTCTTTATTATGTATAAAATAATCAAAAGTGTCAACAAAGGAAAAGGAAGAGGATACATAATGGAATACACAGAAGTAAAAAAAGGTACCTACTCGGTTAAGCAGAAGACGCAATATTGATAATCAAAGATGAAGATAGTCTGCAAAGACTAGTACCCACATAGATTTAACGAAGGGCATTAGAATTTAATATGAATATCTCATCTCAAAGAATTAAAACAATAGGAATCAGCAAAGGACCAACTAGATGCAAAAAAGAGATCGACAGCATCTTCTTCTTCATGTACCATGTCCTTTCAGAACGTTGGTTACCATCATAGCTATTTTAATTTTATTCACTGCCACCTTAAGTAGCATGCTTGTATCAACAGGAAACTTTTAATGTTCTTCTATATCACCAGATTTTAAAAGCCTCAAGGCGATTTAGATCGATTTTATTCACAGTCCAGGACTCGACACTATAAAGTAAGACCGAGAACATGTATCAGCGAAGTAGGCGGATCCTCAATGCCAATTTTAGGTCTCTGTTACATAACACCTTGGACATCCTTCTAAAAGCGGCTCTAGCCTGCTCTATCCTAGATCTAATTCGGCCGTGATTTTCTACGTTACAATTTAGTTGCTCTCCAAGGTAAACGATTTTATCAACTTGCTAAAGTTTGGTATTATTTACATATATAGACGGTTTTATATGCTGTTGTTTACTTATTACTAGTATTTTGGTTTTCCGTATGTTCAGATCCAGACCTGCCTCCCTAAAACTCTCAACGACACTATCAAGTAGTGTTTGCAGATCTTTTTGACTAGAAGCTAGGAGTACTGTATCGTCCGCCTATCGCAAATTATTGATAACTTCACCGTTCACAAGTATTCCTTCTTGTTTTTTAGAAAGTTCTTTTCTAAAAATTCTTTCGGACTAAACGTTGAAAACAGGGGTGACAAGAGGCATCTCTGCCGTACCCCTCTTTTAATATTAAGAGCCTGTGATTCCACACCATGTACTAAAACTGATGTTGTTTGATTCCAATATAAATTTGCAATTATTCGAACATCTCTGCCGTCCAAGCCTATGTCTTTTAGAGCTTCGATCAATATAGAGTGCTTAACACGATCAAATGCCTTTTGGAAGTCAATAAAACAACAGTATATGTCTACAGATATATCTCGACATCTTTGAGCAAGTACGTTCATTCCAAACAATGCATCTCTCGTTCCAAACCCGTTACGGAAGCCAAAGTGTGTGTCATCCAGGTATTCCTCGCATTTATTGTAGATACGACCATGTATTACCTTCAGAAAAAATTTCAATAAATGGTTTAACAAACTGATGGTTCTATAATCAGCACAGGTTTTTGCTGTTGTCGTCTTAGGTAGAACTATAAACAGTGAATTAGACCAACCATTAGGTAGTTGTCCGCTGGCGATAGCATCAGTATTGAACAAGTATTGGAAATAGAATACTTTGGAATTACACTGTCCAGCTGTGAAGAACTGGCAAAGAAGTAAGAGATCAAGTACCTACAAAAAGCAAAGAGACTGGCGAGATGCCTTAATAATGCTATATGGCGAAACCGACATATTAACAATGAGATGAAATCATTTATAAAGCCAGTGTAAGCAGGGCCCCCGCTACCATATGTGCAAAGTGTACAATGCACACGGCCGGCCATCCTTTAGGGGCACCAAAACCCGGAGTTAAAAATTGCAAATAAATTGGAGAAAAAAACAAAAAGTAATTTTAAAATAAAAGTTGAGAAATTAAATAGGATTAGGTATAAATAGGAGAAAAAGAGGAGAAAAACAGAATACTTTGGCCATATAACTAGAGGACCTAAATACCATCTACTTCCTCCTTATAACACAAGGAAAACTTTCATGGTTGCGTTGTATTAGACAATGGTGTGTAACCACAACCACAGTAGAAAAATTATTTCGCGCAGCAGCCGATAGAGAAAGCCGATAGGGACTTAGTAAACAGGATGATGACCAACGTCTGAATACGGACACGGCACCTAAAGAAGAAGAAGGTATACATCCACACGAAATTTTATTAGTACATCATTCAGTTACTGCCGATTCCTATGTGCGAGAAAATGTCAGAAGTCATGAATTTTAATTTATTTTATTATGATTTTATTCTGTTTCTTTCATTTTGATATTTTAGTATGCAAATAATAGTCCATTTATTCACGGTTTTTGATGTGAATTTTAAAGGATCGTTTGTATTGACATGAAATTTGGCATACAGATAGCTAACACGTCATAGAAAAAAGTGTATTGTGCCGATGTCTGCTTTTTGCCCTGGGGGTGACTTTCACCCCTTCTCGGGGGTGAAAAAACATACGTTCAAAATATGTCCGGAATTGGATAAACTGACTTCCTAAGCAACTTTGGTTCTTATAGAGTTAGTTCACAGTTTCAAAGTCAATACTTTATTTGCGCGTATATTTATAAGAGTTATTTACGAGTGAATATGTTCATTCGCAAGAAACCCCGTTTTAGACACTTTTTCGCAAATAACCCAAAAAGTAAGTATTTTGTCGAAAAATTATCTTAGAAAAAATCTAGCTTACAAAAAAGTGAAAAAGGGGTATATTTATGAAGACCCAGTAGAAGCAGATTTGTAACTAATGAAAAGTAGGTCCTTATTCGTCAAATTCCAAATCGAATATTTCAACGTGAAATAACCAAAAAATAAAGCACTTATCGGGGAATATTAATTACAACTTCTTTAAAGTGTTTAAAAAAAGCCCGCTCAAAATAATGGCTCCTTATTTTTTTGGTAAAAAAAAATCGTAAAACTCACTTTCTCTAATTAGCATTCCAAATGAAATTAATCGTCACAGCTTTATCATTTACTTTATATTATGTATTATTTATATTTTATCATTTGTAAGTTTCATCGGTTCAAAGTGCCTTATTTTTGGAAAGATTTGGTTTTTAAATAATTTTTTTTAAATTCCGTTTTTTTTTTTCAGATAACTTAAAAACTATTAGTGATACCAAAAATCTCAAGCAGTAAAAAAATGTAGGTTTTGCTTTTCTGAATATTTTGGATTTTTTGTTTTCCTGTAGGACAAAAATTTGTTAAGAGGAAACAGTAGCGATCAACAGGTAGCGAGCAACAGGTAGCGAAAACGCGTTCCAAGATTGCGGCTGTAATTTTGAATATTTTTTCGAGATATTTGGCACACTTACTCGTAACATAATAAAGAATGGCAGTACAGAGCCCAATTTGAAAAATATATTAATATGTGGAAATTACTCTGTAATTAAATATAATACGAAAAAAACGAGCCTGTACCGCCATTAAGAAGAACAAGAAAATACACTTTCTTCAAATAAACTTTTTTATCCGATGCGTAGATTTTGTGTCATTTTGGAACTACTAATGAAATAAAAAATTTTAGTAGTTCCAAAATGACACAAAATCTAGGCATCGGATAAAAAAGTTTATTTGAAGAAAGTGTATTTTTTTGTTCTTCTTAATGGCGGTACAGGCTCGTTCTTTTAATATTGTATTTAGTTACAGAGTAATTTCCACATATTAATATACTTTTCAAATTGGGCTCTGTACCGCCATTCTTTATTATATTACGAATACGTGTGCCAAATATCTCGAAAAAATATTCAAAATTACAGCCGCAATCTTGGAACGCGTTTTTGCTACCTGTTGATCGCTACTGTATCACCTTAAGATATGACTGTTCAAAATTTGCATACACTCGTGATTAGTCGCTCGTTTAAGTCCTTTTAACCTATAAAACTTGAGATCGTATAAACAACACATAAGTAAAATAACTTGTGGCGTCTTGTGGTGAAGCGGTAACGATTAATTTCATTTGGGATGCAATAAAGGGGCGATTTTCATGATTTTTTTTTTACCAAAAAAAGGGACCAACTCTATGTTGAGCGAAAGTTAGGTCCTTATTACTTAGTTTTGATGTTAGAACTTAAAAAAAAAACAAAAATACAGTTTCTTTTAAATGCTTTAAAAGAGTTTTCACCGATAAGTTCTTGATTTTTTGGTTATTCCACGTTGAAATATTCGATTTGGAATTTGACGAATAAGAATCTACTTTTCATTAGCTACAACTCTGCTTCTACTGGGTCTGCAGACTTCATATATACACCATTTTTTGTTCACTTTTTTATGAGCTATATTTTTTCTAAGACTATTTTTTTCAATAAAATACTTACTTTTTGAGTTATTTGCGAAAAACCGCATAAAAACCTGTTTTTTTTTGAAAAATGAATATATTTACTAGCAAATAACTCGAAAAGTATTCACTTAGTGAAAAAACTCTATAGAACAAAAGTTGCTTAAAATTAGTAGTTTTATCCAATTCCGGACTATTTTGAACGTGTGTTTTTTCGCTCCCGAGAAGGGGCGAAACTCACATCCAAGGCGAAAGCACACATCGGCACAATATCACTTTTTTCTTTGACATATTAGCTATGCATATGCCAAATTTCATGTCAATCCAAGCGGTTCTTTAAAATTCGGAGGTTTAGCAATATTCGACCGTGGGTAAATGGACTATGAATATTACTTCTAAAAGTTCAATTTTTTGCTTTATTTCATGCATTTACCTACCTACCTACCGTCAAAAAAATACATAAACAACATGATCCAACATAAAAAAACATAACTTAAGGGGCGCCAAAATCTTTTTTTGCACACAGGCGCCTGTAACTCTTACGGGGTCCCTGAGTGTAAGACCGATAATAACATATGCATCAGAAATAAGAACCACAGTCACAACACAAAGAATGCTGGAGGCGGCAGAGATAAGAGTACTGAGAAGAATTACAAGAAAGACGCTGAGAGATCGAAAGAGGAGTGAAGACATCAGAAGAAAATATAACGTGCAGGGTATAAACGAATGGAAACTAAGTAGAAAAAAAGTGTGAAGAAGATGAAAAGGAGGTAGCAAAACAAAATAATTGGCTTAATTCCTATTTTGACAACGATTTGTTTGACGTTGTGTTTTATTTCCATTAAAGATCGTAAATCACAAATCACATCAATAATTTGGTGACCTTTAATAAAATCATTATTGCTAAATCTTCAAGCTTATTATAGGTACATAAATATGGCAACAGAGTGTCTCGAAATTTGGTAATTACGCCCAACGAGTTTACACCGGTATTAAAAATAAAAATACCACTTCTTCATAATCACTTTTTACCTCTTTTAAGATTTAGTACCTACTCATATCAGATAATCGATCGGGTACCACCGCTTGTTTTAGCAGTCAATGGTAAACAGCGATGGGTGCTGTATCATGCGGTCAGGTACTATCAGCGCTTATTTTAGTCGCGTCGATAGCGATTTTTCTTGGAATACGAGCTTTTCTGGCTCCACCTCCAATTCCTGAATTGGGGGAAAAGTGGTGGAAAGCCTCTAAACCGGCTGAACTTGATACTAGTGTTAGACCTTTTAAAATACAAATTTCGGAAGAAGTAAGTGTACAAATATTTATTACATTTTTTATTTAATATGAGACAATCGTTTTGGTATTATCTTAATAATGTGTTTTAATAGATACATTTTTAAGATTATTTTTTGCGCTTTTTTTAAAAATGAGTGGTTCAAAAGTTATATTATAGTGGATAATTTTATTTGAAAAGCACTGTATATTGTCGGTTAATTATTATTATTATAACGTCCTGCGACGTTGTCCGATGCCTAAGCGACAGTTCCCTCGATTGTTCCAGTCCTTATCAGATAATCCTCTTTCGCTCGTAGCAACCTCCGTATACCACCAATCCAAAATTTTTTCGGTCTTCCACTTTTTCGATTTTCCTTTGGTATCCTTCTCATTGACTTTTCAGGGAGTTTTTCATCGCTCATCATTTAAACGTGTGCGTACCAGATTAATTTTTACTCTTCTATACAGTCAGTAATTGTTTTTGTTACACCCGTTCTCTCTCTTATTATTTCATTACGAATTATCTCCAACTTTGATGTTTTGTCTGATCGTCTTAGTGCGTCCATCTCCTTAGCCTCTAGTTTTCCCTTGTTTTGATGTTCTTTAATGCACCAAGTTTCAGAACCGTACGCTTTTTATCAGAGTATTATACATTGTTACTATTCGTTATTTTCCTATGTCGTTACTCCACAATATTCCATTTAACGATTGTAATGTCATCATCATATTTTCCTTCTTTGTTCAACAGTACTCCCAAGTACCTAATTATAATTTCTGCATGTTTTTATTATTTCATTATTTTCTATAATCAAATCGGTTGTTTCTTCACCAATACATAAATATTGTATTTTGTCTATATTCATTTGTAGACCCCATTTTACTTTAGTTGACGCGCCATATATTCCAAGTCCTCCTTATCATTTGAACAAATTACTTGGTCGTTTGCGAAGTGAAGGGTATACAAACAAGTCCAAGTACAAGGGTATTCATCAATTTGTATAACCATTCCGCTGCATTTCCTTTAAATAGTGTTGGGGAAATGCAACTACCCTGACGTAAACCTGAGTTCCTCAGAAGGATTAAGAAAACCCGAGAGATACTGACCACGATCAAATTTCTAAAGTTAGAACACTTCGGACAGATTCTGCGACAATTAATCCAGATATGTCCTCATCTAAGCTACCTTGCAAGGAAAAATATTTGGAAACGAGGTTCATGAAGAAAAAGAAAATCCTGAGTAAAAAAGCTATAACAGTTCTAGCTATTTTCCCATGTAAAATCCCATAAGAAATCGCTACGGTCCATTCTGTTCATTTTTGACGCTTTTTGTGGTGGAGGCGCGACTGCTCGTCAGGTATTTAACATGTCTTGAACAGGTCTGAACAGGTCTTAAGCAGAGACCTGTTCAAGATCTGTTCAGACCTGTTCCAGACCTGTTCAGACCTGTTCAAGATCTGTTCAGACCTGTTCAAGACCTGTTTAATACCTGACGAGCCGTCGGCGTCGCCACAAAAAGTGTCAAAAATAAACAGAATGGACCTTAGCGATTTTTTATGGGATTTTACATGGGAAAATAGCTAGAACTGTTATAGCTCTTTTACTATCTTGGTTAAAGGACCTCAGAACCTGGTTAAACATAACATCTGTGCAGCTTTTTCGAGCTGCTGCAGATAACATAAAGATTGCCATGATAATCGCCAGCATTCCATATGGATAAGAGATAAGCATATCAAGAAAGAAGAATCACATGACCAAAATATGAGAATTTTCTGTTTTACTGTGCAGATCAGATATTGCTACGGTTTTATTAATGATTCAACTAGGAGGATTGAGCTTTTATTTACGAAAATGTTGGAAATATCATCCTAAAACTGATTGTTATAACATCTGCTTAAAATACAACTAAAATAAAGCATTCGCAAATGTTCAACTATGGAAAATAAACTGTAAATGTTATATCTCTTGTTATAATCATAATCATAAACGGTGCGTTTTTATTATTATTAATAGATGATATTGTTTTTATTCAGATTAATTTCTTTTTTATCTTTTATTTAAAATTAAATACAAAATATCATTATATACTTTCATAATATTATTTGTAATGGGATATTTTGAAGATTTGTTTCTTTTTATAGAAAGTTTTATCAATCAATAATTAAGAATAGTGTTTGATTTGACCTTGATGACAATAATGTAATAAACTTTATTATATGGATACATTATCACGGACCTTGCCCTTTTTTACTGCTTCTTATTTTTCTCCTCTTACCAGATGTTGCAAAATAATCATTACAACTTTGACTCAAAGGAGTCCAAACACTCCTTAAAGAGAATTTGGACTACTTCTTTGTATTATGTATTTTCAAAAATATTTTTAAAGAATTACAGTGGCATAACCATGGGGTGTGTTTTGGGGGTTATAAACCCTCCCCCATTTGGATGTACTTTAAGCTCTATACGCTTAACAACATTACTGTTCCATACCCCCAGATACCTTCCAGTAGTCGTAACCCCCCTTAAGATTATCCTGGTTATGCCGTTGATAAATTATTTATGAGTCGACACTAAAGGCAGCAACGCATTAGAGAGTCGCGGACACGACTCGTCGCGAACAAGACAGTGGAAGACTTCCAAATGCGTCTATGAAGATTAAAAACAACGTAAAGAATCTCAGCTAGGCTAGTCCACGACGAGTCGAGGCGCGTCCGCGGGTCTCTAATATGTTTCTGCCTTAATAGTCTCCAAAAAAGACAGAAATATATAAATGTCAAAAAGAAATTCTTACACCAACCAGATACAAAAAGAAACAATGGATGACGGAGTAAATCTTAGATTTAATGGAAGAAAGACGTCAGCATAAAAACAAAGATAATCAGATGTACAAAAATATGGATAAACAAATAAAATCCAAAACTAAGCAGGCTAAAGAACAATGGTTAAAAGAAGAATGCGCAGAAATAGAAGAACACCAGAAAAGACATGATAATTTTAACACATATAAAAAAATTAAGGAATTAACTCAGAACAACAGAAAAAGAAACCCGGGAATACTAAAAGATACACATGGGAAACTTGTGTTGAGTACTAACAAAAAATTAAAAGATGGACAGAATACATAAATGAATTGTTCAAAGACAATAGAACAGAGCAGATGGAAGTCGAAGTAGAAGATGATACGGTTTTGAAGATATTAAAAGAAGAAATTAAATCGGCATTAAAAAACAGCAAAAATGGTAAAGCAGTAGGTGTAGACCAAATCCCAGTAGAAAGCTTAAAATGCATAAATGATGAAACCTTAGACATTATCGTAGACCTGTTTAACACAGTGTACAAAACAGGAAACATACCAAAACAATGGTTACTCTCAACCTTTTGTGCTATCCCTAAAAATACAAACGCTAAAGATTGCAGTGAATACAGAACAATTCAAGTTACATTCTCAAATTATTCTTGAAAATAATACATGGTCGTATAAATAAAAAACTAGAAGAAGGAATAGATGATAGTCAGTTTGGGTTCAGAAACGGACTAGGAACCAGAGAGGCGTTATTTGCTTTTAATGTGTTAGCTCAAAGATGCATGGACATGAATGTGGATGTGCATGTTTGTTACGTTGATTTTGAGAAAGCTTTTGACAAAGTAAGACATGAAAAATTAGTCCAAATTCTAAAGACAAAAAACATAGACAAAAGGGACTTACGAATAATAACAAACCTTTACTGGAATCAAAGAGCACAAATTGTAATAGATAACGAACCCAGTCCAGAAATTGAAATCAGGAGAGGAGTTCGGCAGGGATGTATTATGTCTCCATTACTCTTTAATGCATATAGTGAAGCCAATTTTCTAGAAGCATTGCTATCTCAAAGTAAAGGAATAATAATTAACGGAAGATCTATTAACAACATAAGATATGCAGATGACACCGTGATTATGGCAAGCTCTGCTGAACAACTCCAACTACTACTAAACAAAACAAACAATTTCTGTGAAGAATATGGACTAAAATGAATATAAAAAAGACCAAATACATGATAATAACTAAGAAAACAAACATACAAACAAGCATACATTTGGGAAATGTACCGATAGAAAGGGTTGATAAATACAAATATCTAGGAACCTGGATTTCAGAGAAAAATGATCAAACAACAGAAATAAGGACCAGGATAGAAATAGCAAGAAATGCGTTTGTAAAAATGAAAACAGTTCTCTGCAACAAAGACCTTAGCTTAGAACTGAGAGTAAGAGCTTTGAGATGCTACGTGTTCTCGATACTACAATATGGACTTGAAAGCTGGACATTAAAGCAAGAACACATAAATAAGCTACAGTCATTTGAAATGTGGTGTTACAGTACAGAAGTATGCTTAGAATAGCATGGACACAGAGGAAAACGAACACGGAAGTATTGCGAGAAATGGGTAAAGAATGCGAAATAATAAACACAATAAAAATAAGAAAGTTACAATATCTGGGACACGGAATGAGGGGACCGCGATATGAAATGCTAAGACTGATAATACAGGGAAAGATAAGAGGCGGAAGGAGTATAGGAAGAAGGAGAGTGTCATGGTTAAAGAATTTAAGGGACTGGTTTAGATGCAGTTCTATAGAACTCTTTAGAGCAGCGGTGGATAGAGTAAAGATAGTGATGATGATATCCAACCTCCGATTAGGAGACGGCACTTGAAGAAGAAGAAGTCTCCAAAATAAAACAAAAATCTGGAAGTTGCTCAAACAGTTCAAAAAATAAATAAAGTTAAAGCAGTTGGACCAGGTGATATCAGTGGGGAAGTTTGAACAGGGTTCAGAGCGATAAAAAGAAGTTGACTTAAGGAGTCTGAATTTACTGTTACTCTAACACTCTAACCTACCTTTGTTTATTCTAAAATCATTTTCAGCTGAGACGAATAACCAATCGCTAATTTTAAGCAACCTGTTTTTGTTGTTGAAAGATTTGAATAGTCTATCAAAATTATGTAATATCATTATTGTTACAGTCCACGGAAAATTCTTAGAATATGCAATGACGATTAATGTTTATTTGTTGATGAAGATATGTAAATTAAATTACATATGTAAATTTTTGGCCAAAATCGATAATATCGACGAATAATTATTTCCCGATGTAGAAAACCACAATCTTATTTGTAGTAGGGGAGGCAAGTATGCTAAATTTGCAGTTACTCAAGCGTTATGGAGCCATATTGAGTTGTGAACATAAGGTCTTAAAACCAAAAAAAATTAGTTAAGTTTTCCATTTTTAAGTTTTTTGACATAATATTCATTTCGCGAAGTATCGCCAGTTTCCTATTTAAAATTATAAAGTTACTACCACCTCTCTCCGTGGGGGGTCGTGTTTGGTATTATTCGATAGATTTTAGAATAATATTGCATACGTGTTTTCCAGTTTTTCGATCTGACGTTCATTTCTCGAAATATTCGCTTTTTTGTGAAACTTTGTGACTAGCTTATATCCTTACGCCCCACTCCAATCATCAGATTTTTGAAATATACACTGTTTTTCGAGTTTTTCCAAGGATAGATTTTTTCAGACCCCCCTTAACGAACGCCCCTGTTTTAAGAGTCCATATATATCAAAAGCTAAAGCTGTTTAATAAGGAGTAGACCTAGAAACACGTGTCAAAGGATGGTAAGAGACTGGAATTAAATCAAAACGCAACTACTTATGTTTATTTTGTTAAGTTATACTCTACGCAGAGTAAAAAACGATAGTGGTTTAGATGGGTAAACTGTTGAAGCATAAGTGGAATAGATTCCTAGCATCGTCCGATAGCTTGCTTAAACCTTGGGTTTACAGTTTATTTGGATTATTATCGACACTCACTTCATCGTTCCTCATTAGAGCAACCAGTTCGTGCGTTTTGATTCAGTTCAGTCATTCAGTCTTCTTATAAGCTTTCTTTGATAATGGATAGACCTAGAAAAACATGTCAGAGGATGATAAGAGACTCGAATTGAATCAAAACGCATCTGCCTATGTTTATTTTATTATCATAACCAGTGTAAAATTAAGATTAATATTAATTATTATTATTCTGACTATTATTATTAGTATCCCGAAATAACCAAAGTACGTGCCTCCTAGCGGCGGGATACGGGCAACAATACATTGGCTTATAGGGCAGTCCTTACAGTAGGGATCCTGGCCTATACAGAAAAATGCAGGCGGGTGTGGGGTAATACTGCACTTTGGTTGCATTGGTGGTGTATTGGCTAAACGTGCAGGGCAGGGTATGGTGCTGATAGAAAAGGCATTCAGGCATCAAATATCCAAAAATCTTTTCAGGCCATAATAATGAAAAGACCTTCTCCAAACGCAGTAAAAACTTATACTGAAATGATGGCATCTCCTGAGGTAAAATGTTCCGGAAGTAAAATGAGCCTCCGTTCGGATCTCCGGGTGAGGACTATCTCAGGGGGAACACCATTGCAGGTTAGAAAAATCAGGATAGGGTCTTGGAATCTTGGTAGTCTTACAGGTAAGAGTCTGGAGTTAGTGGATGCGCTCAAACGAAGAAGAGTTCAAATTGCTTGTATTCAAGAAACTAGGTGGAAAGGACAAAGGGCGAAAGAAATAGGTGAAGGATACAAATTGTGGTATGTAGGGAGTAGTAACACTAGAAATGGAGTTGGTATAATTGCTGATAGTGAAATGAAAGGTAACGTAGTAGAAGTTGTAAGAACGAGTGATAGAATGATGTCAGTGAAATTTGTAATTGATAAAGAGGTATTGAATGTTGTTTGTGTGTATGCTCCCCAAACAGGTCTGGGTGAGAATGAAAGAAGAGCTTTCTATGATCAATTAGGAGACGTACTGAGTGATATTCCAGCAGAGGAGAAAGTTATAATAGGAGGTGATTTCAATGCACATGTGGGCCAAACCAAGACAGGATATGAAACAATACATGGGGGATTAGGCTTTGGAACTAGAAATGAAGCTGGAGATGACATGCTTGAATTAGCAACAGCATTGGATATGGCGATTGTTAACACATTCTTTAAAAAGAGAGAAACTCAACTTATTACCTACAAAAGTGGACAACATCAATCCCAAATAGACTACTTCATGATAAGGAAAGAAGACATACGTGAATGCAAGGACTGCAAGGTAATAGTGAGTGAGACAGTAAGCCAACAACATAAGCTGCTTGTTCTGGACATCGAAGTAAAAAGCGAAACTAAACAAAAATATCGGAGAGGACCACAAAAAATCAAATGGTGGCTGCTGAAAGATGAGAAAGAAGGTCTATTCAGGAGAAGAATAGTAGAAAAAATATGTTGGAACATGAAAGGAAGCCCTAATAAAATTTGGAGAAAAATGGCCAGTAGTATTAGAGAGACTGCTATTGAAATACTTGGGAAAACGTCAGGAAAAAAGTTTGAGGATAAAGAGACTTGGTGGTGGTCAAACGAAGTACAAGGAAAAATAAAAGAGAAGAGAAAATTATATAAAAAGTGGCAAGAAACCAGATCCGACACAGATCTTCAAAACTATATGGTGGCGAAAAAGGAAGCGAAAGTAGCAGTAGCAAAAGCCAAAGCAGAAGCGTATTCAAACCTATATGATCAACTTGATACCAGGGAAGGCGAAACGAAGATATATAAAATAGCCAAACAGAGAGCAAGGAAAGCAAAAGATTTTAATCAGATTAGATGTATCCGAGATGAAAATAATAAAATACTAGTTCACGAAAGGGAAGTCAAAAAGAGATGGAGAAAGTACTTTGACAGCTTATTAAATGAAGAATTTGACAGACAGCCTGTAGAGTCAACGGAGACAGTAGCAGCAATGGTCACCAAAATAACCAACGAGGAAGTGGCTCAAGCGCTTCAAAAAATAAAGAAAGGAAAAGCGGTAGGACCAGATGATATTCCTGGGGAAGTATGGAGAGCATTGGGAGAGACAGGAACAAGGTGGCTAGCAGGTCTATTTAATAGAATTATGGAAGTCGGACAAATGCCAGACGAATGGAGAAGCAGTATACTGGTACCTGTTTACAAAAACAAGGGAGATATACAACAATGTACAAACTACAGGGCTATAAAACTGCTTAGCCACACCATGAAAATATGGGAAAGAGTAATTGACAGACGGATACGTGAAGAGACCGAAATATCCGAGAATCAATTTGGCTTTATGCAGGGTAGATCAACAACAGATGCAATTTTCATTATAAGGCAGTTGATGGAAAAATACAGGAGTAAAGAAACAAACGCTCATATGGTATTCATTGATCTTGAGAAAGCATATGATAGAGTTCCTCGAGAGATTCTGTGGTGGGCACTCAATAAGAAAGGAGTCCCTGGTGAATATGTAAAGATTGTGAGGGATATGTATGAGGGAGTAACGACTAGTGTTAGGACAGGTGTGGGAGAGACTGATAAATTTCATGTGAAAGTAGGATTGCACCAAGGCTCTGTGCTTAGTCCGTATTTATTCTCATTAGTTTTGGACCAGATAACAGCGAAACTACAGGGTAACATTCCATGGTGCTTAATGTATGCTGATGATGTCGTGTTAGTAGGAAATAGTGAAAGAGACTTAGAACAAAAACTGGAACAGTGGAGACAAGCTCTGGAGGAAAAAGGTTTAAAACTTAGTAGGACAAAAACAGAGTATTTGGAATGTTCATTTAAAGATGGAGCTACTACAAATAAAATGGTATCTTTGGATGGTGAAATGATTGTGAAAAGCAATAGTTTTAAGTACCTAGGATCGGTATTACAGAGTAATGGAGAAATAGATGGAGATGCATGCAGTAGAATTAGGGCTGGATGGATGAAGTGGAAAGAAGCGAGTGGTGTGTTGTGTGACAGAAAAATTCCAATGAAGCTGAAGGGAAAATTCTATAAAACAGCCATAAGACCGGCTATGATGTACGGAACTGAATGTTGGGCAGTGAAAAAGAAAGAGGAACAACGAATGCATGTGGCGGAAATGAGAATGCTTAGATGGATGAGTGGAGTGACAAAGAAGGATAAAATTAGAAATGAGTATATTAGGGGAAGTCTAGGTGTGGCACCAATTGATGCCAAAATGAGAGAGCATAGGTTAAGATGGTTCGGTCATGTTCAACGTCGAGACGTTAATCACCCAATACGAAGAATAGCTGAAGTGCAGATTCCTGGAAGGAGTAGGAGAGGAAGACCAAAGAAGACCTGGGGGGAGGCGATAAGGCAGGACATGTTGGTAAAGGGGATTAACATTGATATGACCCAAGACAGAATTGTGTGGAGAAATGCAATTAGGGAAGCCGACCCCGCATAGGGATAAGGCAAAGAGAATGATGATGATTCTGACTATTATTATTACTCTACAAATATGTGTAATTTAAAATGGTGCTTAACTTTCAGGACCTACAAGACCTTAAAAACAGACTAAACCGAACAGTCCCGTTGCAGTCACCTCTTGAAGATGTCAAACAACACTATGGCATAAATACCAACACACTCAAACCTATATTAGAGTTTTGGAAAACAAAATATGATTGGAGAAAACGAGAAGAATTCTTTAACCAGTATCCACAGTTTAAAACAAACGTCCAGGGACTTGATATCCATTTCATTCATGTACGACCCAGTGAAACTAAAGGAGTGAAAATGTTACCAATGTTAATGTTGCACGGATGGCCAGGATCAGTTAGAGAATTTTACGAAATAATTCCAATGCTTACTAAACCAGAAAAAGAAAGGGATTTTGTTTTTGAGTTAATCATCCCAAGTGTGCCAGGCTACGGCTTTTCAGAGGGAGCAGAAATAGTTGGCCTCAATTGTGCCGAAATTGCCATTATAATGAAAAATCTTATGGACCGACTAGGTTTCAAACAGTACTATCTTCAAGGAGGTGATTGGGGAGCTGCAATAGCCGCAGATCTCGCTATATTATTTCCAGAGAAAGTAATTGGTATACATTCGAATCTATGTTTTGTCAACACTCCAATGTCCAATTTTAAATACTTTCTTAGCGGTTTTATACCATATTTATTCGTTGATGAAGGTAAGGAGCACTTGGTCTCTCCAGTTTGGGACAAAATAGAGTTCTTGATGTTGGAATTTGGTTACACTCATATCCAATCTACAAAACCTGATACAATTGGTAAGAATTTGAATTATTATCGTTAATTATAGTGTCTTTATTAGTATTCCCCTTCTCAAACACCTTTTTCCATTTTTCTTCTTCGTCAAGTGCCATCCCGCGACGGAGATCGGCAATCCTCATAGCTATTCGGACTTTAGAGGTGGCTGCTCTGAAAAGTTCATTTGATGTACATCCGTACCATTCTCTCACGTTGCTCATCCACGATTTCCTGCGTCTCCCTATGCTTCGTTTTCCTTGAATCTTTATCTGCATAGTGAGTTGGAGCAAGTTGTATCCCTCTGCACATGTAATATTTCCGAAATACATATTCCAATTTTCTGGTTTTGATTGTATTTATGACTTCCATATCTTTATTCATCTTTCTCAGAACCTCTTTGTTTGTGACGTATTCTGTCCATGTTATTTTCAGAATTCTTCTATACACGCTTCAAGTTCCAAGCAGGGGCGGTTTCTCCATTGGTTCACTTGTGCAGTGAACACCCAATCAAATTTCATTAGAATACATATTTTTTAAAATCTCATAAATATCATTAAAATATTTTTTCTTAAATCTCGTAAATATCATAGTATCATTAAAATATAACTGTATTTATTAATCACATAATTTGTTTGCACAACACCGCTACGCTAGATGCACGTGGTAAGTGCAGAATTCAAATTGAACCCAGCCACTATAAAGTAAGCCTATAGAAGAACGAGAGCTCTTAAATCCGTGAACCAGGGATTCTCCTATCTTAAAACATTGACCATTTGTGCACTGCACACAGAGACCGGGGCGAAGCGTTTCGATTCACAATTTGGCATTTTCTGTTGTGGGATTTTATTAAATACAATATTGGTAGGTACTTTTTTTAGGATGGTGGAGCCTTATTCAGTGAAGTTTATAAAAGAAAATGCAAATAGTTTTGAAAATCGACTTCTTATAAAAAAATGGACTAACTTGGCCGGAGATAAACTTGGTAAAAGAATGTGCAATAAGAAACAAAAAGTTTAAACATTGTTTTAAAGTTGAACAATATAGAAAAACTTAGTGATTATGTGGGTGTGATAAACTACATTCTTTATTTTGTTTTCCATGTTTAGTATTTTCAAAGAATAAAACTATAATTTCAATCTCGGTCTTTGGATGCCGTTAAAATAAACGGATTTTTAAACAGTTTTGACAAAGCCATTTCATTATTCGTAACTTCTGCCTCCACCTTCACCACCGAAGAAGCGCCATCATTCAGTAGGTATCATATTCTGCACAAAACAAATAAAGTGTGTGACATCCTGACTAATCGGGTCAAAGATAGGTTTCATTTTACAGAAATCTTTTCGCCTGCGGCGCGTATTCTCCGTTCGTATAATTACATTCTTAAATTGAACACCCTCCTTAAATTACCACGAGCCGCCACTGGTTCCAAGCTTACATTCCGTAAAACAAAGTCGAGACAACGTAGCACCTAGCCAACCTTACTCTTAGATCTAACTTCAGATCTCTTGTGCAGGGCACTTTTCTCATTTTGATAAAATTCGCTCTAGCCTTTCCATTACTAAATGCTTAATTGTTGTTTATAAGGAAAAACTGTCCTTTATTCATTGTTTTTTTACTATTATTCCGGTTTTTTTAAGTTTTAGTAGTTTAGTAGTATTTTTCCGGTTCTTAGTTTCCAGCTTTGTCGATCGTTCCATTCTCCAGGGTGAAGGTTTCTTTCCGACATCGCCTTCTGAATGCCGCCTAGTCAGGATTGTTTCAGCCTTCCTCTCTTCCTTCTTTCCCTTGGCATCCATTTTAAAATTTATTTTGGCAGCCTGTCGTCGTCCATTCTTTCTACATGACCACACCAGGTCAGTTGTCTGCTTTGAATTTCGTCTATGATAATTGCTTTAACTCCCATTAAATGTCTGATTTGGTCATTTTGTATCCTTTCAAGCCTTGATTTTCTAGCTGATCTTCTCCAAGAAGTCCATCTGAATGAATAGCTGATCTTTCCATATGTACGAAATAGTCTTCCTTTCAATTAATTAATAATTAATGTGTAAAATTTTAGGTGTTGCTCTTCGTGATAGCCCAGTGGGTCTAGCTGCATACCTGTTAGAAAAATTCACCACATGGACAAATGCTGCCTATAAAGATTTAGACAGTGGTGGTCTGACTAAAAAATTCACCATGGAACAACTAATAGATAATGTGATGATATACTGGATTACTCGATCATCAACCACCGCTATGAGACTGTACGCAGAAAGTGTAAATAGGAAACATTTAACTACAAATATGGAAGGGTGAGATTTTTGCTAATTTAAGAAGTACACATAGTTTTAATTTTCTTTATTCTTCTTATCTTCACGTGCCTTCTCCGCCACTAAGGTTGACAGTTATAATTGCTATCGATATATTTGTCGAAGGCCTTTTATATCTAAACATATCTGCATTATCACGTTGCGTTGAAGGAAATCAGTAATTGTCTTGTTCCTAAGTCGTTTCTAAATCCGAACTGGGTATTACTGATGTTCACCTTCTAACTTCCTGTATATTGTGATTGTGAATGATGAATAATTTTTAAAAGTACTTTTAACATACTATGACACATTAGACTGATACGACGATGGTGCGATGTTCACTACATTGTCTCACGTTGTTCTTCTTTGGTATAGGTATGAATGTTGATAGTAGCCATTCTTTAGATAATAATATTATATCATTATATCAGACATATTATATCAGTTTTGTATATTATGTAATTGAATAAGTCAATATCAACTTCTGAGAAAGACTTCTGTTGGCATTTCATCCGGAATAGCTTTCTTTATGATTATAATTTTATAATTAGTTTTTGGGTAAACTAAATTATGGGTCTCTTTTTAAGAAAAAACTCTACTGTCATACAACTTGGTAGACAGGTTTCTCCTGGAACAAGGAAGAATCCTATCGAATTTAGGGTAAATACAACTGCTTCTTCTTGTCGTATTGTTATGCTTTGACTTTTAATACATAGGTTTTTCTTGATTAGCGGTAACCCTATTAGTTTTAAAATTATCTGATCATATTCTTTGTCTCATCTTAATATAGTTTTTTTTTCTTAAAGCAACAGTCCTAGAGTTTTGAAAATTGGTACATAGGTTTCCTCTACTGAAAAAACGTGTTAAGTTTGTGGTTGATAAATCTTATTATTTCTGATTTTACATCTTTTTTTATTGAGACAAACTTAATGTAGAACTTTGACTTTGAATCTTTGGCGCATGATTTTCTCTTGGAAGAACTATACCTATTGATTTTGGGGGTCACTATCTACAGACTTTGTTACAATATACATCCGATGTTGTCTAATAGTATCAAGTCTAAAAAGGTGTGAATTGTTGGTGAGGTCTTCTGGTGTACCTACTGCTTTTGAATTTAAGTGTTTAGCAATTGTGTGTAACATCTGTATTCAGAGTTTGATCGCATATTTCGTTTTGATTTTTATATTTTTCAAAACCTTCAAATAAATTAAGGATTAAAAATCAAGAAATGGAAGTGAAAAATCTAACAAAAATGTGATATGCTTGAAACCAAGTTGTTTGTGGCTGATTAGATACCAACCAATAGTGATTTTCTCTATCGTAGACCTCTTATTTTTTCTCTGTTCTTATTGATTGATTTCCATGGTTCCACAGTTATGCGTATGGTCTGGACCCAATACAACGCTGAGATATATATCTACAGGGTGAATGATTAGTAGGGTAAAGCTCAATAGCTCCGCTATAGTAATAGATAGCAATAAAAGTTAATAATAAAAATTTTAGCCACCTTTGAGCTTCACGTTACAAAATTAGTTAGAATGTTACAGAGGGTGTTCGATAACACAGTGGCAGACCAAACTTTTGTTTTTTTAAATGGAACATCCTATATTTTATTTTAAATTCGAAATCCTGTTAACTTTTCCATCACAAAAATAAAAAGGTTTGTTATGTTATACAGGGTATTTACAAAGTTATAACCAATTTTATATGAAAATCGTAACAAGTTCAACTCCCTGTATAAATAAAAATAAGCAAAACAACAATGGTTTATTAATGCCATATTTTTTAACGTATTGTCAAAATTTTCAAGAATAGTCGATATTGCTAATTTTCTTATTCCAAATACAGGGTGAGTCAAAACGCAAGTACATTATTTTCTCAGTAATTTTAAATAGAACACCCTGTATTTTATATCACTATTGAAAAGTACCATTACCGTACTTTAATTTTTAGATAACATTCCCTATGTCTAAATTTATTAGTTTTCGAGATATTTTCATTTTTCGATGGACCAGTAGCGTGTCCACCCAAATCACCAGAATTTAATAAACTGGACTGATTTTTTTGGGGTTACGTTAATAATGAAGTTTATAAAATACCTCCAGCAACAAGGGATGAGATGAAAATTAGAATACAAAGTGTATTTCAATGTGTTAATTTACAAATGCTCCGTAGAGTAAGTAGCTCATTCAATGATCGTTTTTAGGCGTACCTACATAATAATTGTGTTAGGAGATAATTTTGAACACCTTATGTAATTAAATATTTAACATATTTTATTAAAATTAGCTTCTAATTTTTTCAAACATGTTTTTTTTGCAAAATGTATTCCTGATAAATTATGTTTCGTTCTTGATTTGTTACTTTGTTTACATCATTTACATACAAAAGTAGTGTTTAATTGTCTTCACAAAATATTGTATTTTGTGTTTGTGTGTTTTTTTGTAAAATTTATTACTAATTTTCTTTGTTTATTTGTTGCATTTACATAAAAAGATAGTTTTTAATTGTTTCAAAAATGTTGCATGTAGTGGTTATGTTTTTGTTTGTAAAATGTATTACTAATAAATTATTTTTATTTCTTTATTTGCTACAGTGTTACATTGACTACCGGATTGATAATCGGTAATCTTCAATTGTCAATTCAGTCATGGCTTACTTAAAATTTAGATAAATTTAAACACCTAAAATAATTTGCTCTGAAAAATGAAAATATCTCGAAAACTAATTTTGGGCATAGGGAATGTTATATAAAAATTAAAGTACGTTAACGTTACTTTTCAATAATGATATAAAATACAGGGTGTTCCATTTAACATTACTGAGAAAATAATGTACTTGTCTTTTGACTCACCCTGTATTTGATATAAAGAAAATTAGCAATATAAATAATTCTTAAAAATGTTGACAATAAATAAAAAAATATGGCATTAATAAACGATTGCTGTTGTGCTTATTTTTATTTATACAGGGAGTTGAACTTGTTACGATTTTCATGCAAAATTGGTTATAACTTTGTAAATACTCTGTGTAACATTACAAACCTTTATATTTTTGTGATGGAGAAGTTAAAAGTATTTCGAATATAAAATAAAATATAGAGTGTTACATTTAAAAAAAAAAACATAAGTTAGGTCTGCCACTGTGTTATCGAACACCCTGTAACATTCTAACTAATTTTGTAATGTGAAGCTCAAAGGTGGCTAAAATTTTTGTTATTAACTCCTTTGCTATCTATTACTATAGCGGAGCTATCGAGCTTTACCCTACTAATCAATCACCCTGTATATTGTTTAGTAGACCACTCATCAGCGGTAAAAAAAACTGTAAAACCGTGGAATTATGAGAATCAACACCGATTTTAATGAAAATTTGGGTTTAAGCTCTGTTGACACTCTTCTTCACAATCTACCCTATGTCGAACTGCGCTTTTGCCCTGGGGGTAAAAACAACCCCATCTAGGGGATGAAATTTTTTTAATCAAAATAACTATGGAAATCGATAGAGTCACCAATTCTGAGTAAATTTTGTTCTATAATTTTTTTTTTGCAAATTGTCACTTTCCAAGTTATTTGCGATTGAAACTATGCATTTTTCATTGAAAAAAACTCACGTTTTATAACCGTTTTTCATGAATAACTTAAAAAAAAATTAATTTTATAGAAAAAATCATTGAGCACAAAATTGTGGATAATAAAAAACAAAGATTCGCGTCGGAAAGACCTAGTAAACCCAATAACGATGAGTTATTGCTCTTTAAAGGATGGTTATTTTCGAGGAACCTCGAAATGGAGAACTCAATCAAAACTCGAATGTGGTGCAATTTTTTGGGAAAACTTAAGAGACATATTTTTAAGTTCACTAAAATGTCTTTCAGATAAGTTCTGGCAAGTTTTTTGCATAAGAACTGACTGACATGACGAAAATAAAGTCGCTCTCTGCTTTTTTCTTTTTGAAATGTAATCCCCTCGTCGTTACAAGTCTAATTAAAACGAATAGCTTCCCACTTGAAATTAACTTTATTTAGGTATAATTTGTACGATCCATGTGATTCGACCGGTTTGGAATGCTTAGTTTAGAAAAAATTGTTGAAGAAATCGAAAATTACATTATTATAATTTTAAAAAAGTGCATTTTTCTTAAATAAACCTAAAAGTATTCATGATACAAAAACAAAAACAAATCTAAATTTTTAGTAAAAGAAATTCTACAATTAATATTTGAAACATTTTTCATATTATGAATACTTTTAGATTTATTTAAGAAAAATTCATTCTAAAAATGTCATTTTCAATTTAATCAACTATTTTTTTCTAAATTAAGCATTCCAAACCAGTCAAATCAGATGGATTGTATCAGATATACCTAAATAAAGTTAATTTCGAGTGGGGAGCTATTAATTTGTATTAGGATTGTTACGAAAAGGGTTTAATTTTTACCTTTCAAAAAGAATAAAGCAGAGAGTGACTTTATTTTTGTCATAAGTTAGTCAGTTCTTAAGCAAAAAACTTTTATTGGAGCTTATCTGGAAGGTCTTTTAATGACCTTTAAAAGATGTCTCTTAAGTTTTCCCAAGAAATTGCACCACATTCGAGTTATTAAGATTAAAGATTCTCCATTTCGATGTTCTTCGAAAATAACCATCCTTTAAAGAGCAATAACTCATTCGTTATTGGGTTTACATATAGGTCTTTCAGACGCAAATCTCATTGTTTTTTTATTAGCTACAATTTTGATATTAATGATTTTTTCTATAAAATTAATTTTTTTTAAGTTATTCATGAAAAACGGTTATAAAACGTGAGTTTTTTCAATGAAAAATGCATAGTTTCAATAGCAAATAACTTGGAAAATGTCAATTTTGCGAAAAAAAAATTATAGAACAAAATTTACTCAGAATTCAATCGAATTCCATAGTTATTCTGATTAAAAAAATTTCATCCCCTACATGGGGTTGTTTTCACCCCCAGGGCAAAAGCGCAGTTCGGCATAGAGTAGATTTTGACAAAGGTTATAATTACTGCATAAATCCAAATTTTCAAGGAAATCGACCTTGGTTCTCAAAATTCCACGAGAAAATGGCTGTTGATTGGACTATAATATAGACCACAAAATGTAAAATTAGAAGTTATCTTTTACAATCCTAATGAGATCACTCCAATAATACACATCAATGATTAGTTGATTTAGAAATTTAAAAAAATATGTCATTATATTTCTTCCAATTCATTAGCGACTTTATTATCTTCTTTAATGAGATAAAGCGTAACCCTCTTTCTGTTTACAGAATTCCTGTACAACCTCCAAGTGGCTGTTCGAGATTTGAAAAGGAAATCTTGTGGTTTCCAGAATCTGTTCTCACTGAAAGATTCGTAAATATGGTCCACATAAGCACCCACCGTGATGGCGGCCATTTCGCTGCGTTTGAAGTTCCTGACGTTTTAGCCAAAGATATTTTACAGTTTACAGAAATTGTTGAACGTATTATTAAAGAAAAATCTTAGTAGAATATGTGTATGGATAATAATAATTAATAATTGTTATAAGATGTTTTATTAAAGGTTGTATAAATTGTTTTATTTAAGTTTATTATTTGTTTTTTGAAACTTTGTGTGTGTGTTTTGTTTTATGGCGCTGGAACTAAGCCAATTAGCCAGAATTTTTTTTAAATTTTTTAACTTGATTCATCAAGTTCAAAATACCCAATACATATTCTGTGTCCGTTTTCGTCCATGTGTTCCGACAATCTCTTTTAATTTCTTGTGCAGATGAAAAGTATCATGTTTCTTGTAATTTTATTACATTCTTTATACGAAATTGTGTTTTCGCCTGTTTTCATTTCTGCCTGATTATTGCGTTGATCCTCTTTTATTCGGTTTTATCTTTATTTCTGCCTTTTCATCTTTAATGAGACTCATGGACCAGACAAATACTGGTCCCTGAGGCTCAGTATTTGCCTCAGTCTTCCGTCATCCACCCTTGGTTTATTTTTGGTTTTACTGTACTTAATTTTGTTTCTTCAACGGCCCTTAATATATCTTTAATTCTCGTTCAGTTTTCCTCAGTACTTTCCTCTATGCTTGCTGATAACTTTTTTTTTCTAATACACTAGGTATTTCTTGTTTTACGGTATCATTTAACATCTTGTCTCTATCAATAATAACTATTCGCTTATTCGTCCTTGTAACCCTTTTCACAGGGCCGTTACTACCATTGGGGTAACCGGGGCAGTGCTCCGGGGCCCCCGGCCAAGAGGGGCCCCGCAGGAATTCTCGTTTGGTTGGCCGTGCATAGATTTTAACGAGGAAAATAAAAATATGTATTTTAAAAGCCGATTCCAACGAAATAGTTTCAAATGACACAATTTTAAAAAGACCTTACAGATGCACCCTAGACCTCCACATAAAGTTGAGGGGGCTAAGCTGGGGCCCCCAAGACCATAACATAAAAATTTAAATTATTACCTAGGAAATTAGTTATTTTGGCGTAATAAAACCTAAAATGCCATTGGAACAGGGGCCTGGGCCAAGCTGGAGCCCCCGAGACCTTTCGTAAAGATATAAAATGTTACTGAGAGAATTTAGTCATTTTGGCGAAATAAAAACTAAAATGCAACCGGAATATGGGCACCCCGTCCCAGCTATATTGTCTTAACCAATTTACCCCAGGCCACATATTGGTACGTAAAAGGAACCACATTGTAGCCGAACAATGTACTTGAATAAAACAGATAAGATGGTAATTGCAAAATTATTTAACTTAAAATAAGGTGATTTCAAAATTTTTTGTGTTGGTCAACTAAAATAGCAATATATAGGTAGAGGCCAGGAACGAAAGCTTTTCACCTCGCAATTTTTACAGAATGGATCGATTTGCTTGAAAATTTGAGAATAAGTAGTGGATAGTCCAAGGATCAAAATCTATATAATGCCGAAAGGCGCTTTTACCATGGGGGTGGTTGCCACCCCATCTCGGAGGTGGACATTTTTTATTATATTTTGACCACAAAAGTTGATAAAAACATTCATTATAAGCAAAACATGTTCTATACATTTTTTTGATAGAATTAATAGTTTTCGATTTATTCGCTATCGAAAGTGTTAGTTTTGTATAGAAAAAATCAATGTTCTTCGATATACTCATTTACGATTCACTCAATTTTTGCCGTAGAAAATGTTTTTTCAAACCAAGTTCTTGGGAATTAAATAACCTACAATTTTATATTGAAACATTTTTTCGTCTCTCTGATGCTAATTTTTCTATTCTGAAGAAAATGGAATTTTTTACCAAACTACAAAAAATCGTTATTCGCTTTTAACTTCAGTTTTTTAAAAACTAATCACTCTAAGCCAGTCAAACTTCTAGAATATATTAATAATACATAAATAAAAAAGAATGAATAAGGCCAATGACTAAAAACACCGCTAACTTACATTATTATGCTTCCAATCTGATTTCTCCTTTTTTTATTCAAAAAAATATATTGATTTTTTAACCGTAACTTTTTTATTTTTTACCTTAGAAAGTTTGTTAAAAAATATTTTGTAGGTTTTTACTAGATCTATAAGCCTGTTAATATTAAATCTTTTTAAAAGCCTCAGTCACCAAAAGAGGTGACTTTAAAGGGTTGGTATAGGTGGTTTTTGCATGTTATTACAAGTTTTAATTGTCAATAGTTCACTCACTTTCTCCGTAAAAAAAAATTTTTGCAAACCGTGATCTTAGGAATTAAATAAACTATAATTTCATATTTAAACATTTTTTCGTATCTCCGATGCTAATCTTGCTATTCTGAAGAAAAAGCCATTTTTTCCAAACTACAAAAATTCGTTATTCGCTTTTAACTCCATTTTTTAAAAACTAATCATTCTAAGCTGGTCAAAGTTCTAGAACCTATTAATAAATACATAAATAAAAAAGACCAAATAAGGTTAATGACTAATTTTTACTAGGGTGGTGATTAGGGGGTTGCTTGCGATCACATTTTCGCTGAAAAAATGGGGACTGACATTCTTTTCATTATAAGTCACTTAATGTTTGAGCTAGAGATTTTTTTTATTTCTGGAGATAGATATTTTTAAGTACTTACTTTAAATTAGTTAGAAAGTTGTCCTCGAAAAATGAATAGTTTTCCCGTCTTTTGACTTTGAAACTACAATATTTAGCATTTGACGAAGAAGAGCCAACGCATAATAAAGTATAGCTCGATTACTATTGGTCTTAAAGAAAATTTAAAAAACGGTTTTTTTTATTTTTTAGGAAGGTACATTTTTGTTAAGTAAAGTTGTTTTGATAAAACGAAAACTTTTAGAGTTATTAGCAGAAAACTTATTAAAAACTTTGACTTTTCGATATAAAACTAACACTTTCGATAGCGAATAAATCGAAAACTATCAATTTTATCAAAAAAATGTATAGAACGTTACCAACTTTTGCGATTAAAATATAATAAAAAATTTCCACCCCCGAGATGGGGTGGCAACCACCCCCATGGTAAAAGCGCTTTTCGGCATGATATAGATTTTGATCCTTGGACTATCGACTACTTATTCTCAAAATTTCCAGCAAATCGATCCATTCTGTAAAAATTGCGAGGTTTTGTCCTATTTTAAGCTTCATTACTTGGACTAGTACAAGAAACTTCAGTCATGAAATGCATTAAAATGAGTATTCAACGGGTTAAATATCAAGAATTTTTTTCTGGGCCGCCCCCCATTCCGCTGGGGGATAAATCCCAGACCCCACGGTAGGGGCCCCCAGATCACGTTTGCCCCGGGGCTCCCAACATCGTAGTTATGGCCCTGCCTTTTTAATCTCACTCTTATTTTTCCTACTAAAATATTGTGATGTATTGGTACATCTGTGTTTGGATATGTTTTGACTGCTAAAATTGAATTTCTGTATCTCTTATTTGTTCAAATAAAGTCTATATCTATTCGTTCAGGTGTATCTGCTGGTGATCTCCAGGTGTAAAGTCGACACTTGGAAGTTTAAATATTGTGTTAGTTATTGCTAGTTCATTTTCTATATATATTATATTATAATATACAAAAAGATACCAAGATATCTCCTCTTTTATTTCGTACTTTCAAACGATATTTTGTTATGATATTTTCATGCTCTCTTTCGCCAATCTTGGCATTAAAATCTCCCATGATAATATTGAGCTAGTGTTTCTTTGTTGGTGCTAATACTTTTTTTTATAAATCATGATAGATTAACTGAATTATACAAAATTATCTGCAGGAATATTTTACATCATAACTGATTGGCCTAGACCTTCGATCTGCCAAGGTCAAGGCGGGCCGCGGGCCCGAAATTTAAACATTCAAAGTTTCCGACCGGTGCTACCACAGCCGCTGTTGTCAAGTTTACTGTTTACACGGTAGATTACCGTTTTCATGTTACAGCTCTATCATATTTCATAACTTATTCGTGCTTTTAAATTATTTTAAATACCTATTTCTAAGCTACTTGTTGAATTTTAATTATTGAACTAAAAAGGGTTGTTCCCTAGGTTGGCTGCATACCATATAGTTAAAAAAACTCAAACATGAAATAAAAACCACTTCTATGTAATTGGTATATTTATTAAAAATTTTAAAAAATCCCAATGGATTGAAAAAATGTGTCCAATTCAGAACGTTTTCGGACCTATTGGTCCATCATCAGTGAATCTAAAATAGAATAAGTAATCCCACTAATAAAATTGAAAGATGGTTGAAATTTTAAAAGTTAAAAAATGTGGTTATGATTACTTACTCGAATACTTGCTAAATAGCCCCAGAACCAAACAATGGTTGAAATTATAATTCAATCTACATTATGTGGTAGTGATATTGAACAGGCTAAACGCCGATGTTAAAAGATATAACCTCCGGGAACATGGTGAAACTCTACCAGGAAACTTAATCAACCATCTTAGGCCAACGTTGACAACCAAGTGTCAAAAGTTTGTAAGGAACTCTATGGAGTGACATTGACAGTAGAGAAGAAGGTAGTCGATTTTCAAAAGTTTTAACCAAAGGTCATGATCCAAAACAATTATAATATTATGATAAAAATTTTAATATCTGAAAATGTCTAACATTTAAATCTATTGTTTTTTGAAAAGAAAATTGTGTTTTACAATTTTTTTTTAATATAAAATTATTTTACTTTGACTGTTTACTATAAAATTAAACTGATCAAATTGATTAAAAAGGAAGTATGAGCTGCTATTAATAATCAGTTTCCTGGTAGAGTTTCACCATGTTCCCGGAGGTTATATCTTTTAACATCGGCGTTTAGCCTGTTCAATATCACTATAACATAATGTAGATTGAATTATAATTTCAACCATCGCTTGGTTCTGGGGCTATTTAGCAAGTATTCGAGCAAGTAATTATAACCACAATTTTTAGCTTTTAAAATTTCAACCATCTTTCAATTTTTTTAGTGGGATTACTTATTCTATTTTAGATTCACTGATGATGGACCGACAGGTCCGAAAACGTTCTGAATTGGACACATTTTTTCAATCCATTGAGATTTTTAAAATTTTTAATAAATATACCAATTACATAGAAGTGGTTTTTACTTCATGTTTGAGTTGTTTTAATTATTGAAGTTGAAGAATTGCGTGTTTAGAACTAAAAATAATGAGGTATGCAGAAAATATGAAGTATGAACATGTATTATTGTTTTAATTCTGTCGATTATTTTTTAACGATTTTAATTTCCGATCGTGTAGTAAGATTTTTCATCATATGTTTAATTCTGTCCAATCATATTATTATTATAGGGAGAATTTTCTACCTAGATTATTACAGTGGAAATATTTTTAGGTGGATTGTTTCTGTTTGTTTACACCAACAAATTTTCAAGTTTTGACAACTGTCAAATTTAAGAAAATGAACCATGATAAACTTTTAGTTCTGCATCTAATGTCAAACTATCACGAGGGTAACACAAATCGGCAATTTTAAGAGCTCGATTGTACTTCTGTAATATTATTTCATGAATAAAGCTGTATTTATAAATAATTTTAACTAATATTTTAAATACCTAAATACCTTAAATAACTAAATATTTAATATTTTTATATTAAATTTATTGAAACTCTGCCTGGGGTAGGGTGAGGAACGGGTGTGAACGGGAACTGAGTAGCTCGGAAATCACCTTACTGCAGCCGGTCCCAAGCCCGGGTAAAAGAGGAGGGTTGAGCGGAGGGTTAACTACCCACCCTCGGAAAAAGAAGCTAGTTATGAAAACTGCAACTTTGCCTCGGAACCGGACAAATAAACACAAAAAACGACCAATGCAATGTAAAAGGACTATGAATATCGGAACTTGGAATGTCCAGAGTTGGTACAGACCTGGAGCTGCCACAAATGCTGTGGAACAACTGGAAAACATAGGAATGGATATAACAGCAGTCCATGAAATAAGATGGCCAGACGATGGAAATATAAAAATAAGTAAATCCGCCATCTTCTTCAGCGGTAAAAAACAGAAGACATGAATTTGGAACGGGCTTTGAGATTAGAGACGGCCTGGTACAGAATATACTAAATTTCAAACCTATAAACGAAAGGCGTGTATGCTATAGCAGAATGAAGGGAGAACGATACAACATTTCGATCATCTCAGCTCGTGCTCCAACGGAAGAGAAGGATGAAGATATCAAGGATGACTTTTACGACGCCCTAAAAAGAATGATAGATACGATGCTCAAACAAGATATGCGCAGACTCTGCGGAGATTTTAATGCTAAAATAGGCAAAGAGTCTAGCCTACGCCCCACAATCGGAAAACACAGCCTTCACAATATATCCAACGACAATGGCTTAAGACTCACAGAAACTGCAGCAGCTAATAATATGTTAATAAAGTCAACTATGTTTCCGCATAAAGACATTCATAAGCAAATCTGGATCTCAAACGACCATATTACGCGAAACCAAATTGACTACATCATTGTAGATGCCCGACATGGGAACAATATCATAGACGTAAGAAGCCTCAGAGAAATAGACGGAGACACAGATCATTACTTAGTCAGAGCAAAAGTCAAATCCAGAATATTTAGCCACAAATACAACAAAACAACAATGAACCCACAATGGAACATGGACGAAATGCAGAACACAAAGAAACATCAAAAATATATAGAACAACTTGAGCAAACCTTGAACTCTGAAACAGTTTACAATGATATATAAGAGCTGTGGGAAACGACTGCCGAAATAATAACCAAGACAGCTGACAAGATCTTTGGAAGGAGTAGGCAGAAGAGGGCAAAAACACGGTATGACGATGAATGTCGGAAACAGCTGGAAAAAAGACGAACAGTAAGGAAGACATGGATACAACTACAAACAGACAAAAGTAAAAATAGGTCTGGATCCCGCGTAAGAAAAAAAAGTTGATTAATAGCAAGCTGAAAATTTGTTAATAGCTTAAGGGTGTCTAGTCGGACAAACTTTGATATATAGGAACACTAGAATAGGGGACGATTTAATTGTGGAACAGATTAAAAATTTGGAACGGTCAGACCACGAAAACGTCACATGTATTTTGTCCGACAGAACTTCCAATTGATTTGTTACCCTTTCATTAAACTCTCATGCAAAAATCAGGCTGCTGTTTATCACCAAATGGGAATTATAATGAGTGGAACACGTAGAATATGTCAAATGACAGGAATTATGACAAGTGATAAATAGCAGTCTGATTTTTGCAAGAGAATTTAATGAAAGGGTATCAAAGCAATTGGAAGTTCTGTCGGACAAAATACATGTGACGTTTTCGTGGTCTGAGTGTGCCAAATTTTTAAACTGTTCCACAATTAAAACTTCCCCTGTTCCAGTGTTCCCATATATCAAAGTTTGTCCGACTAGACACCCTTAAGCTATTAACAAATTTTCAGCTTGCTAGTAATCAACTTTTTTTTCTTACGCGGGATCCAGACCTATTTTTACTTTTGTCTGTTTGTAGTTTTATCCATGTCTTCCTTACTGTTTGTCTTTTTTCCAGCTGTTTCCGACATTCATCGTCATACCGTGTTTTTGCCCTCTTCTGCCTACTCCTTCCAAAGATCTTGTCAGCTGTCTTGGTTATTATTTCGGCAGTCGTTTCCCACAGCTCCTAAAAGGAATACGATGACTGCCGAAAAGAAACAAGAAAAATGATACGCACAATGAAAAGAAACTATGAACAACAAAAATATGAAGCTATGGAGGGAGACCGACATAAACCAGGCTCCAGAGAATTGTATAAAGTAATCTCCCCTGAGAAAAGAGGACATAGAACCAATTTTATCCATACACTGAGAGACAATCAAGGCCATATGATAATCGACGATAAAGAATTAACAGAAGAATGGAAAGGGTATTTCAGGGACCTTCTAAACATCATACAAGAAGAACAGGACAAAGAAGAGATATATAACAGCAGACATGCCCGTCGAAAATCCCTCTTTTGAAGAAACCCGAAATGCCTTAAATAAGGTGAAAAATCACAAAGCGCCGGGTACGGACGAGATACCAGCAGAATTTCTGAAATATGGTGGAGAAACACTACATCGCCAAATCCACCAATTAATAACACAGATATGGTTAGAAGAAAGGATACCAGCAAGATGGAAGGAAAACATCATAGTGCCCATCCACAAAAAGAGGAAAAAAACAAAATGCGCGAATTACAGAGGAATTTCACTCTTAAACACGGCATATAAAATCCTCTCAAACATCATTCTTAGTAGACTAATTCCTTATGCTGAAAATGTCCTAGGAGAATATCAAGCCGGTTTTAGGGCAAACAGATCCACAATAGATCAACTATTCACGCTGAGACAGCTTCTAAAAAAGAGATGGGTACACAATCTCTTCATAGACTTTCGACAGGCATATGACAGCGTAGAAAGAAGCCAAGTGTGGAATGCCATGACGGAGTTCTCAATACCAAAGAAACTCATTCGGATGACTATAAGTCTGTATGGAGGGTGGAATATCAAAAGTACGTGTAAATAATAAACTGTCTGACAGCTTCGAAATCAACAGTGGACTCAAACAGGGTAATGCGTTATCTCCACTACTTTTTAACCTTGTATTAGAGAAAACCATGAGGTCGGCCGAAATAAAAACAGAACTGCTATCGGTTCAAGGTCCCAAGTTATTACTAGCATACGCAGATGACATTGATCTCGTTGGAGACTCCATCCTATCCATAAAAGTCATTTTCAACAAGGTGGAAGGAGCAACAAGCGAAGTAGGGCTGAGGATTAATAAAGAGAAGACGAAATATATGTGTATAAATAGAATGACGCGAAGAGACAGGATAGGACAAAATGTGACGGTCAACACCTTCAATTCGAAAAAGTACAACGTTTTAAGTATTTGGGGGCTGTAATCACAGTTGACAACGATGTTACTGAAGAAATAAAAGACAGAATCCAATCAGCAAATCGCTGTCTATTCGCACTGGATAAGCTTATAAAATCAAAAATCTTACAAGAAGTTCCAAGATTAAAATCTATAAATCCATCGTCAGACCTGTACTAACATATGGTTGCGAAACGTGGACCATGACCAAATCAAACGAAGAAAAGCTCAGACGTTTTGAACGAAAAATACTTAGAAAAATTTTCGGACCTCACCACGACATTAACACAAACCAGTATAGGATCAGAACCAACTTCGAATTAAAAGCACTCTACAATGACACCGATATTGTCCAAGAAATTAAATCACAGCGACTAAGATGGGCAGGCCACGTGCACAGACTTCATAACGAGAGACTTGTAAGACTGGTATGGGAGGAGATTCCTACAGGCAAAAGACCACTCGGACGCCCCAGAATGCGATGGAGAGATAACATCCAAGCAGATCTCCAAATAATGAACATTCCATTTGACCCTAGGTTGATGGAAGACCGAACAAATTGGAAGAAAGTTGTACAGTCAGCCAGGGCCCACCCAGGGTTGTAGCGCTACGTGATGATGATGAATATTTTATTGATATTTTCGTCTGAATATTTGCTAAACTGTGCTGTTCATTTTGACAGGTTAAAAACGTGTGTCACATTAAGTGGGATAAATAAAACTGAATGTTTTTATACAAATACTTAAATTTTATATGTAAGTATTAAAAAATAATCTGTCGAATATAACACAATAATAAGAATGAATAAGAAAATAATGCTCCAATTTCTTTCTTAAACTCGTTTCCAATCGGCAATAGCCACTCGAGGCCTCCGGGCTCTTATATCTATTGCCATGCAACAAGTTTTCAAAATATTGTCGATTTATTGTCAATTTAAATAGAATTAGAGCTGTTATTAAGTTTATAAACACTTTACAAACGATATAATACTAACATTAAATCTAAAGTCTTTAATACAGAAATAAAAAATATGATTTTTTATTAAGAGGTATGCAAGTATTATTACTGGCAATGAAGAAGTAGATATGGCAGCCAAATGCTTGTGATGCTCGAATAGAAGCAACGATTAAAAGCAACAATGATTTCTTGCCACCAATAAAGGAACATGTAATGGCTAAATGAAATAATTAGGAAAAATTGGGAAATTAGGAAAATTAGACAGACGTTAAATTGCCTCATTCAACAAATCAAAGTATGATCTATTAATTGAATTTATCAGGAAAACAAAAATAAATATTTAGCAGAAATACCTCTAAAAATTTTGAGGTAGTCGCTAAAATACAATCAATTCGTTACGCACTCTTTAAAAAAAGGTATATTACAATACATATATTTAATAACAGGTTTAGATATAAAACAGCATTTTTTTTATTTTCTGTAAATACACCCACCGGCACAAAATTCCGCCACCCAAAATTTTTTATTAAGTTTGAGAATCTATAACTTTATTATTTGTACTCCGATTTTCAAGATCCTTCCATCAACTTGTAGGTACATACATATTGATGTCGTTTGTTATCATTCCGATAACAAAACATGTTTGCTTAGATGGCATTATATGGGGGTTAATGGAAGTGTTGTATTTTCTCTGAACTTTAGAAAATCCTGTGGAAAAATTGGAGAGCTAATTTCGTTTTATACTTCTGTTGTGTTATCCTGGAGGTATCACTGAGGTACTGTTTTTTGAATTATCCGAATATCTCTTTCATTGTAAGAGCTGTAAAGAAAAACACTGATTTGAAGGTTTATTTAATTAAAAATACCAAGCGCACTAAAATTAACAAAACAAAACAAAATTAACAACAAAACAAAACAATTAAATAGCGGGTATGTCCACCTCTTGCAGCAACGACTTCACTCAATCTGTTTGGCATCGAATAAAGATGTGTTATCCTTGTCTGGGGAATAGCCCGATATTCCTCTACAAAGGCCATAACTGTACCAAATTTTCTGGAGGCCTAGGATGACGGCGAATAGCTTTTTTTTTAATTCATCCCATAATTTCTCAACAGGAGTGAAATCTGGGCTGCATGCAGGCCATTCTAATCTTATCCAACCTCTATTTTATGAGTCAATCAGTGTTTTTATTTACAAAAAATTGTACAACTCTTACAAGAAAAGAGATATTCGGATAATTCAAAAACCAAAATTTTAGTGATGTCTCCAGAATAATATGACATGACTATGAAACAAAATCAGCTTTTCCATTTTTCCACAGAATTTTTGAAAGTTAGGAGAAAATACAACGCTTCCATTCATCCCTGTATAATGCCGTGCAAGAAATTTTTTTTGTTACCGGAATAATAGGTACCAAGCGATATCAATACATGTACCTACAAACTGGTGCAAGAATAGATTCTCAAAGTTATAGATTCTTAAACTTAATAAAAAATTTTGGGTGGCGGAATTTTGTGCCGGTGAATGTAGATTGGATAAAATTTTTTAAGTATTTCGTAATTCGCAACAAATAATATTATACAATGCGTAAAAATATATCATGGTAACGTTATCTAATAAATACATAAATATATCAAATAATGAATGGTTGCATGTGTGAGTCCATACTATTGTAGTAAAGAAAAGAGAGACGCTCTCACAAACAATTTATTTGTTTGTGAGAACGTCTTTCTTTTCTTTACTACAACATATATCGTTTGTTTCAAAATCAACATTTTATCTACCAAAATCGACCAAAATCATTGTTGACCTGGCAACACTGCCGAGCACCGAGGGAACCATGAATGAATGGAAAATTCAGTTAATCAGCTGTGTAAACTGTAATTCGCTCGCTAATTCAGAAAATCAGTCACTCTCAGTATTCTCGCTTGTTTGTTTGTTGTGTGTGAGAAGTGAGCGAAGAAACATGGGGTGTTGCGCTAAAGTTGGGGCTCTTGTGGCAGTCCTTTTAGCTATTTTAATTGTATATTGTTCACAATCGTTGTTTGAAACTCCAGAAAGACCAGATTTGGGCGAAAAATGGTGGAAAGTGGTAAAGCCGGCAAAAGTAGATACTAGTGTCAAGCCGTTCAAAATTCAAATTTCAGATGAAGTGAGTTTCATTATTACTTTAAAATGTAATACATATATTTTGTTTTTTTCTCGTGTTCGGTTCATATTATAATGTAGTTGCATAACGATTATTTAATTTTAGAAAAAATGTAATTGATGTAACTAGCCCAGTTATTAAGTTTTTACCTACACCCAACCAAACTTATATGGAACCAGTGGCGGCTCGTGATTTTTACAATAGGGGAGGCTATACCTAACTGTAAAATATCTAGACAAATTTGCCTTAGCAAAAAAATGCACCAAAAAATGTAATTTAGGGCCCCATTTTTTATTTACATTTCATAATATCATCATAATTCATAATTTCATGATATCATATCATTTTAAAAATACAAAACACTCACCGGCAGAGAAAACGGGCACCCCAAAAAATGGGTCATTTTTAATGTCTTGTATTTCCTAAACCTGGTGTCCGATTTAAGTAATTTTTTTAATATGTTATAGCCTTATTCCTTATTCTTTATCAATATCGCTGTAATAATATTGTTGCTAGACAGGTACATTGTCATTGTATACAGGGTGTACGAATCAAACTGTGTTTTTTTCTCAAACTTTGGAACACCCTGTGGAATGTTCTAGCTTTTATAAAATACTGAAATTATAACCAAACTATACCCTCAGGTTTTCTTAACATTCTGTTTTTTGATTCATTCGCTTATGTTGGATAATAAAAAAGTTAAGCACTTTAACAACTACCCCTGTTTTTCGTTAATACAGGGTGTTTTTAAATAAGTACGGCAAACTTTAAGGGGTAATTCTGCATGATAAAATAATGACAGTTTGCTTTATAAACGTATGCCCGCAAATGCTTCGTTTCCGAGATAGGGGGTCTTGAAATTGTTCTTACAAACTGACGATTTATTTATTTCTCTAAAACGGTTTGTGATATGCAAATGAAATTTGGTAGATTTTAAGAGGTAGTTATTGCGCATTTTTTGGCCTACAATTAAGAATTTTATATTCACCATTGGCGTGCATACGGGTATAAATATTTTAGATATATCCCGTATGCACGCCAATGGTGAATATAAAATTCTCAGTTGTGTGCCAAAAATGCGCAATAACTAGCTCTTAAAATCTACCAAATTTCATTTGCATATCACAAACCGTTTTAGAGCAATAAATAAATCGTCAGTTTGTAAGAACAATTTCAACACCCCCTATCTCAGAAACGAAGTATTTGCGGGCATAAGTTTATAAAGCAAACTGTCATTATTTTATCATGCAGAATTACCCCTTAAAGCTTGCCGTACTTATTGAAAAACACCCTGTATTGACGATAAACAGGGTTAGTTGTTAAAGTGCCTAACTTTTTTATTATCCAACATAAGCGAATGAATAAAAAAACAGAATGTTAAGAAAATCTGTGGCTATAGTTGGGTTTTAATTTTAGTATTTTATAAAAGCTAGAACATTCCACAGGGTATTCCAAAGTTTGAGAAAAAAACACAGTTTGATTCGTACACCCTGTATACAATGACAATGTACCTGTCTAGCAACAATATTATTACAGCGATATTGATAAAGAATAAGGCTATAACATATTAAAAAAATTACTTAAATCGGACATCAGGTTTAGGAAATACAAGACATTAAAAATGACCCATTTTTTGGGGTGCCCGTTTTCTCTGCCGGTGAGTGTAGTTAGTCTAATTGTAAAAGTTTAATACCAAATTTTGTGTCGTTTATTTGTTAACAATCCCATCTTTGTAAGTAGATATGCATATCAAAATAAATACAGATTTGAAGTTTTGCAGTCCATACAGGATGAAGCTTCACATTTTTTAAGATACTCAACTGAATTTTTTTAATTCTAAACGCGGCCTACTGCGAATTCAAAAATACGATAAATTACCGATATTTTGCTTTGCGTTACAGATATCGGAAAAAGTTATTTGAACAAGTTGTTCCAAATATTAGTCTAACCCCACATACCAAATTTCATAACAAAATTCGCACTTTTAGCTTTTTCATTATTTTTAGTCAGGACCCTAAAACTCATTGTCCCAAGATGCACGCAACCACGCAACGGAGCCGAGAAGCTACTTAGCCTCCCTTGGTATATCTCCGGGCAGCGTGTGATGGCACCGTAGATGCCACTGTTAGGAGACCGCGTCTCCTTAAACTCCTGCTGCGCTGCGCGGTGGATCAGCTACGGAGGCTGCTCCGCTTCTCGGCTCCGTTCATGCATCTCAGGATAACCCAGGGTCCTGCCTACAATAATACATAATAAAAAAACTGAGACGCAATCATGCGTTCTAGTGCTAATGCTCCGTGCGTATGGATATTTAGTGATAATATGAAATTTACACGTTGTATAATAGTGAGAGTGCTTGTTGTGTTCGCGATTCATGATAAACAAAAAAGTGTAGCGTGTGTAAAAAATTTATGGGGAGGCTAAGCCTCCCTTGCCTCCTCTGACGAGCCGCCACTAGAATCATCTGATAATTTTAGTATGTATTTTAAGCTTTTAATTAAAGCTAAATATAATTTTCTTTTATTGCACCTCTCCGGAGCCTAACTACAGTTTATACCTATTAAATCAACATAAGTTGGTGTTGTTCTGAAGCTATTTCCTTGTGGCATGTTTATGATTAACTATTTAGATGGGAATAAGCCACAATTAAAGTTGGTTGGATGAAAATTAAAGGATTTTCTGTACCGATCATAATTCCTCCCCAGAACATGACCCCCTATCTCTTTTATATTTGTGAACAAATCTGTCAGTTTCCGTTCTAGCTCGTCTTCTTCCATATGCGTAACCAGGGGGGTTTTGGGGGTTATAACTCCCCATTGGAATGTACTTTGAACTTTATACGCTTGCATCACTGCCAGGGCCGGCGATAACGGGCCTGCAAGGGATGCACTGCAGGCGGGCGCCAAAATGAGCTTTTTTTCTGCAGGTGCTATACAAGATACTAATTTAAAAGATACCGAAGGGCGCCTATGCCTCTTTTGCAGGCGGGCGCCTTATACCCTAGCGCCGGTACTGAATCACTGCTATTACATTCCCCCAGAGATCATCCAGTAGTTGTAACCCCCCCCCCCCCTTAGGATCATCCTGGTTACGCCATTGTCTTCTTCGCCCTCTAAGTACACGAATTCGTTAATTATCTGATTTTACATATCCTACTCTCGTTTGAAGATAGCACACTTTTCCAATTTCCAATGTTCCAGTCTTGGTGTTAAAAACACCAATTTACGTGATCAATCTTGTGCTGCCTGGTTAACTCGGGATCCCGTAACTTTCTCCTGCTATATAGTCCTTGGGCACGGCAACTCTTATTCTTGTCGGTTCAAGTAAAATACACCTATCAATAGCTTCCAAAAGCTGCAGATTTCAAATACATAGTGATGCCCAGAGGCGGCTCTAGCCCATGTAGCGCCCGTGTGCAGTTGATGCCCTGGCGCCCTTTTATTCCCTGGGCCAACATATAAAATTATCATTAATGACCACACCGTCGAATCTTTTTGTACTTGTTATTTGGGTGGAGTCGGACAAATTTGGAGCTTGGCGCATTACGGTAGTGGGGCGTTTGCCTGTCAAGCTGTCACGAAGTTATCAATTTTATGCAAGAAAAAAATGTATAACCACATTGGTCATTTTATTTTAATCAATGGTTTTTATCATATAAACAGCGAAAACAATTTTGTCGGACAAAAATATTGTGCCATATGACGCGTCGAACACGCTAAATATGTCAAATTTATTAATAATAAATTTATTACCACATGGCTAATTTTAACACAATCTACCATAAAAATTTTTTACAATAATGTGGTAACCTTGTCGGACAATTTTCACGGGGCATATGCGCAGTCAGATGCGCCGAAGATGTCAATTTCCTGGAATTTTTTTATTTAGTACCACAGATGTCATTTTTATTTTGTACTGTTTTTTTACATGTGTAATGTATATTAGATCACTTGTCAGACAAAAATAATGGGTCCAAAATTTTCAAAAAATTTTCCGAAATTTTCCATCTTGCCGGAATTTTTTTTTAATATTCGAGAAAAGAAACTACAGAACGATGTTCGTCATTGTTCAAGGAGTATGTACACAAATTTTCAGATCAAAATTTTTCCAAAATTTTCCCTCTTGTCGGAAAATGTTTTGGAAAGTTTTGGGTACAACTCTACGTCACGCTTTTTTAAATGTCGTACTTGGTATGTGTACCAATGTTTAGCTAAATCGATTCAAAAGTAACCGAGAAAAACTGTTTTAAAAATTTTTTCGACAATGCCTCCTCTTAAGGGCGTCGATAACCTAAAAGAATTAAGTTTTCTGTTCGTTTGCTCCAACATTTTTGTAAAACAATTACATTTCTTGTTTAAGAATACAATTACTTGTAACCTACTACTTTAACCTGTGAAGATAAAGGATGCACGAACCCAGCATGTTTTATAAGTATAGTTTATTAATAAAAGTTAAATTTTTTGTTCGACTGTCGATTTGTCCCAATATTTTTGTCGAATACTTAGATTTTTTTATTTAGAGTATAATTACTTATAACCTCCTATTTTTGTTAATCTCCTATTTTTGTATTTTTGTCGGAAAAATGGTTGTAAATAAAAAAATTGCAGGAAATTGACATCTTCGGCGCATCCGACTGCGCATATGCCCCGTGAAAATTGTCCAATAAGGTTACCACATGATTGTAAAAATTTTTTATGGTAAATTCTGTTAATATTAGCCATGTGGTAATTAATTTATTATTTTCATAAATTTGACATATTTAGTCCGATGCGTCATATGACCCAATATTTTTGTCCTACAAAATTGTTTTCGCTGTTTATATGATAAAAACCATTGATAATAAAATGACCAATGTGGTTATAAATTTTTTTCTTGCATAAAATTGATAACTTCGTGACAGCTTGACGGACAAACGCCCCACTACCATAATGGCGCCAAGCTCCAAATTTGTCCGACTCCACCCAAATAACAAGTACGTTTCGACGGTGTGGTCATAAATAATAATTTTATATGTGGGCCCAAGGACTATTTGGTAGACGCGCAGTCAAAATGGAATAGTCGAATAGGTACCTACCTAGTACTAGTACATAGGATACAAAGGGTGTTATGTACCTACGCTTATGATGTACACAAAAATCCAGATGCAAATAGTGCAATATAAATTATGTCGGGAGTCAATAGGTATTCACAGCGTCAGAACAACCTACCCGAATATAATCTACAATGAAATACGTATTTTCAGTATTACTAAAAAAACCAACAACAAATTGTTAATACGGATAATTTTTGAGAAGCTCTTACTCCGCTGAAAGTCGTAAGTCCTTTTAAATAATTTTAATCAAAATAAAAGCCGCTTTACTTTATATTTACATATTAACTTAAATAATATAATACATAATCCATTCCGTCAACGCTTATTTCGCAAAATTACCCCGCGACACGTGTATAAACGCCTTTGAAAATGCCCGGCAAGTCCCAAGCAATTTTACCTTTGGTTCCTTGTTTGGTTTGGCCTTAGCTTCCACAACCTATTTCGAAATCATTGTCGATATGTCTTCAAATGAATCAAAAGATTGCCTCCCGTCTATTGGAGGGATGGACGGACAGATGGGCGGGCGGCAATCTATAAATCGCGCCTAATTGCCAATGTAATTTTTCATTAATCGTTTTAAAGCCTATTTTATTTTGAAACAAAGTAAAGGACCCGCTCTTTGGCTCTCGGCGCCCCCAACATGCCGGCGCCCGTGTGCACCGCACACCCTGCACAATAGGTAAAGCCGGTGATGCCATATGAGTTTGGTTGAGTGAATATTTTGTTTACGTATTCTAGCCTTGGTTTGGATAGATGTTATCTAATATTTTCTGGAAAAATTTTCATGGGGCATTTTTATATTAACTACCCTATTTTAAGGGAATAACCCACAATTCTAATTAACATACTTCATATTTGTTATTTGTCGTTTTGAATTGTCGGCTTGAAAAAGAGGTGGCAAGTTGTCTTTACAAAGATACACTTGAACGTTTGCGGTCCCTCTGAGTACATTTTGTAAATTTGAATTACATATTTCAATTTTTGCAACTACATATTTATATTAATATTAATCAATGTTATAATAATGTAAAACCACAAAAGAACACTATTTTTACTTTTTTTACGCTGTAAACAACATTTACAAACAAAACAAACGGTTTCAGTGTGTTTGATTCACATTTGTATGTTAAATGCAGTGGCGGCTGGTCCTATGAGGCAGGTGAGGCAGTGCCTCACCAGTATACCAATCGACTATTTACGTTATTTCGTTATTTCATCATCAATTCTTTAAACACAATTTAACTGTTTGAAATTTGCTAAATAACTTTATTTTCGTTATATCATCATCAATAATTCTTTAAATACAATTTAACTTTTTGAAAATTGCTAAATAAGTTATTGCTAAAAAAAATTAGTACGGCCCTGACCCGTTCTTCATAACACACCGATATACCTACTCTACAAGGTACCATTAAGGCTGATTCACATTATAGCTCAGGTCACGGTCCGCTCACGCTCAGCTTAAGGTTCGGTCAACTATTCTTACACGCATCTTAATCATGCTATCCGCACTAAACACGACGGTCAAGTTCCGTCCCTTTTTTTGACCGCGTGGTTTCTCCGAGAGAATATTTTGATCGTGGCTTGAGCTGACCGTGAGCGGAGCGTGACCTGAGCTATTATGTGAATCAGCCTTTAGAGGCAGTGCCTCTGATGGTACCTCTTCTAGCATATTACGAAGCCGACGGAGATCGGCCGGCAGCATGACTGAGAATAATTTTTGGAAGCGGGATTAAGTATCCTTTCAGAGGCAGGCAAAAATATGCCTCTAGCGTGGTTTTGCAGTTTTAGGTAGTTTGTTAGAGCAGTTTGTTCTAGTTACGTGTACTTACTATTAGTATAAGAGATACAATAGATGTTTAGAATATGTTATTATGCTCTGACTGGCTAAAAGTCATTTGCCAATGTCAATTAAATAAATAAATTAATAAAAAAATTAGAAATTATGATTTCTTTCATAATAATTCATTTACTTGTAAGTACGCTGTTTATAAAATAAATAAAAAACCAAAAAAAATAAAATTTAACCCTAGTTTATTTAACATAAAAAAACAATCTTATAATATAACCGTAATTTGCTTACTTGCTTGTTTCTATTTGCATATATGCAATACATTTACAATATAATAAAATTGGTTCTAAAATGAAATTATCACGTGTTTGCAGGTATATTGTTTGCGTACCATAATTTCATTTTGGCAAGTGATTAATAATAACAGAATCAGTCAACGGCCAAACCAGAATGATCCTAAGGGGGGCTACAACTGGTGGGTCTCTGGGGGTATGGATTTAAGGCTTTAAGGATTTAAGGCATTTGAGGCTTATAACCCCCAACCCCCCCAGTTACGCCACTGGAATCAGTTGTCCGTTGTTTTCATGTAGTATATAATGTAAATTTTGCTTAATATGGCTGTTCAAGTGTTCAACGCTGATGAGCCAACGACGAAACATCTGATTCATGCTGTTTTGATATGTGGTATCATATTAATTATTATTTTTAGCTAAAAAAACAGCTACTATGAGTATGAACCTGTTAGAGACTTAGAACTTTCGTAGCTATTCTTTTGCGAATAAAATTGTTATTTAATATCGTTTGCAAGCCTTAAAATAAATACGGTGACGTTATGACGTCACAAAATCGACCTTCCGGCTATTAAAGAAAATCTAACCATAATACTAATAATCCTCAAGTGTAGTGTGCCTCACCATCTTGTACTATCACGAGCCGCCCCTGGTTAAATGTATAATTATCAAGGCCAACTGCAAAATTTGAAATAATTAATGTTTTCTTTATTTCAATACAAAATAAAAAAAGGATACAAACAAATGTTTTAACGAATTTGAATGTCGTGTCGGAATGTTAGGCTTTTTCTATTAGGTATTGTATATACAGAGTGGGCCAAAGAAAACAGTCCACCTCGATATTTGGCAGCACTTAATAGATTTTAAGTAAATGACGAAACAAGTCGATTTTTGATCTCAGGGGGACACATTTTTACGGTACATACATTTATCATTTGTTAACCCCCTCCCTTCCACTTCCCCCTCACCTTATTTTTAAATAGGGAATAGGGGTCGTGTGCTAGCTCATTTAAAAGATTATTCAATTCTCTATTCAGTAATATAAACATTAACATAATTATTTATACAGGGTGTCCAAGAAAAAAATATTTTAATTAAATTAATTGACACAAAAAGAAGAATATGTAATTTATTTAATTCAAAATACATTCTACTGCTGTCACAAAACAGAAAAAAATGTTTTTTGATAAATAAAGATTGCTTTTCGCTTAATTTCAATGTTCAAGCTGCCACCCATCTGCCTCTTGGTAGGTTGAATATTGAATTTAAGCAAAAAGCAATATTTATTTGTCAAATAAACATTTTTCTCGGTTTTCTGTCAGTAGTAGAATGTATTTTGAGTTAAATAAATTGCATACATTCTTCTTTTTGTGTCAATTAATTTAATTCAAAATAATTTTTCTTGGACACCCTGTATAAATAATTATGTCAATGTTAATATTGCTGAATAGACAATTGAATAACGTTTCAAATGAGGTAGCACACCACCCCTATTCCCTATTTAAAAATAAGGGGTGGGGGAAATGGAAGGGAGGGGGTTGCCAAATGACAGATGTATGTACCGTAAAAATGTGTCCCCCTTAGATCAAAAATCGACCTGTTTCTTTATTTCCTTAAAATCTAATCTTCTTCTTCAGCTGCCATCTACGCTACGGAGGTTGGCAATCATCATAGCTATTCTAATTTTTGATGCAGTAGCTCTAAATAGTTGTTTTGAGCTGCATCCAAACCATTCTCTCAGGTTCTTCAGCCATGAAATTCGTCTTCTTCCGATGCTTATTCTGCCATCTATCTTTTCTTGCATTATAAGTCGCAGGATGCCATACTTCTCGCCCCGCATCAGATATCCGAGACACTGTAGTTTTCTTTCTTTAATTGTAAGTTCAACTTCCTTCTCTTTACCTATTCTTCTCAGTACTTCGTTGTTCGTAACTCTATCTACCCATGAAACCCTCATAATTCTTCTATAGGTCCACATTTCAAAGGCGTTAAGTCGTCTCATTGTGTCTACATTTAACGTCCATGATTCCACTCCATAGTATATATAAGTACACTGTATACATAACATTTTGTTAGGCGTACGACTAAAATCTAATAAATACTGCCAAATATCGAGGTGGACTGTTTTCTTTGGCTCACTCTGTATATACAACGTGATAATTTGAAAAATTCCCAACATTAATATTCTATTAATTCGAGAAAATAACATGAAACATCGAAAGACAAATAATTTTTTTTAATGGGAGTGGCTTTCAGTGATTATATTTGGCCAGCAGGGTAAACGCTACCATTCATTTATCGGTCCCTATATAAGTATGTAATTTTTTAACTTGTTTTGGACTCCATTTAATTGAAGCTATGCATCTGGACGTCTTTGTGTTCATTTTAACACCCATTTCCTATCCTCCTGCGTGAATACGATCAAGCAGAATTTAGAAAACTTAAATGTTTTCTGACTCAATTACTGTACTTTATTGAACGCCTCATTGAGTGACCATTCACACCTTGGTACGAACGTCAATAAAAATTGGGACCATTCCATAGAAATCAAATAATGTAGGATAGAGAAAGCAATATCTGCATTTCAAAAAATTATTCAAATGTCATGATTTGTTGATATCCATAAAAGTCAGATTACTACGATGTTATATCTTTCCTATACTGTTGTACGGAGTTAAGTCGTGGACTCTCACAGACGCCACCTGCAAGAAAATTGAGGCTTTGGAAATGTGGCTTTATCGTCGAATCCCGAAGATGTCTTATACCGACCACATTACTAATCAAAAAGAAAAAGAGCTGTTAATCAAAATAAAAACAGCCAAAATCGAATACCTCGGTCACATCATGAGTAACAGTGAAAGATATGGACTGGTGCAACTAATCTTTCAGGGAAAAGTAGAAGGAAAGCGAGGACCAGGAAGGTGAAGGATTTCCTGGCTGAAAAATCTACGTAGGTGAATCAACACAACAGCAGTGGTTTGGTTTAGAGCAGCAGTGTGCAAAGTACAGATTGCCATGATGGTCGCCAACATCCGAAACGGATAGGTACTACAAGAAAAAGAAGAATTGAACTCCTTCCTAGTTACCATAGCATTTCTAATACCAAATTGGGTATCTTCGAGATCTTCTTCGCATTTGCGTCTAATTCTGTTGTGAAGTATTCTTAGGAAAATCTTAAATCTCATCAGGCTAATAATTAATCGATATTCTGGGCAGTTTGTTTTTTAGATATTGAGACAACAGACACCACGAGAAATTGGAAGGCCACCCCAACCAATTAATATTACCATTACTGCAGCCACTAAACAACAGAAGATTGCGAAGATTATGGCCCATAGATCTTCGCTGAAACTGAGGTGAAACCGCTGGGTGATGTACCTCATAACGCCATTTTAGTGTACAATACTACATTGATATAAGTTATTGTACTTGTTATCAAATTAACTCATAGAATATGTAATTCTGATTGTTAATAAATGCTTACAAAAAAAAAGATATTGGGACAATGATAGACTAGAGTCAGTCTGTGAGATTCTCTCTATTTAGTGTTATACATAGTGCATTATAAAGTTTTACTTCAGCTGTTGCAACATATAATCTCTTCTCTATAATATATTCTCTTGTGTCTATAAAACACATATTATATTACCTACTCAATTTATACAGTTTATTTTAATTTTACCTTAGCAAAATACAAAGCATTCAATTTTGTCAATGTTTTTATATATCAGTGGAGTTATCTCAAGGTCTTTTAAGGTAAAATGCAAGAGTATCATGTTTAGTGACATCCATATTTTTTATTGTAATTGTTTGCCTATGCCATGCCTATAACTTATCTCACTGATATAAGAAAATATGAGTCTTAAACAATGTGCACTTGAGTTTATCTTATGAACTTTGTGTCTCTTTTTCTACTATCTTGTTGCGATGCTTGTTGAATATTGATCTATCTTGAAATATTCTTAATAATTTTTCCACTACCTCTAGTTTTCCTTTATAGATTATTTATAAGTAAATAATTTGATAATTTGGAATACTTAAGTAGTTGTGAAAGCAGAAGTAAACAAACCAAGACACATTAAATGTTACGAGGTGCTGCTGGTGTCTTGGTTTGTTTATTTCTAGTGCAATTTTATTGTGATTTTAGTATAGCCACATAGCAAGATCTAATAACCTGTATATTACATATTGAAAACCTTAATTTTTAAAAAAGTCGAAAGCATGGTGGTCAAAGTAATTCACTCTAGGGAAAATACAGATCCATGTTCGAAAAAAGAACATTAGGGCCCTACGAATGTTACCAGCCGACTGACTCTCCCTCTCTCACACACACTCTTTTGTATTAGGTATCAAGAATGAATTGAATAGAAGCATTGAAAATATTAGCACATATGTTAAAACTATATTGTATAACACTAAACTATATTAGCCACCTATATTGTGTAACACAGTTAATAGACAAACAAATAGCCTACAATCAAGAACTTCATTTAGTGTACATAGACTTAAAAAACATACGATACTGTGTCACAAAGTAAACAACTAACATCAGTCTGAACCTCATTAAAGCTGTAAAAAATCTATACCACCATAATATAACAAAAGTTAAGCTAGGCAAGGAAATGTCGTCAGGATTTGAAGTGAATAAGGGTCTTAAACAGGGCTGCTGTCTATTGCCGACACTATTTAAAATATATTTAGAGGAAGTTTTGAAATCCTGGAAAAGGAAATGTAAGAATATGGGTATACCGCTAAATGATGATAACATGCTATACACTCATATATAACATGTATAACAGCATTGTTAAGAGCATTATACCATATAGCAGCGAAGTTTGGCCACTTAAAGAAAAATCCGAAAATATGCTGAGAACAACTGAAATGGACTTCTGGAGAAGAGCTGCTGGTATATCAAGAATACATAAAATCGGAAATACAAGAATATTGGAGATAATGGATGTAAAGCATACAATATTGGACGATATAAATTCAAAGCAACTAAGATGGTTTGGCCACGTACAACGTATGGAAGAGGGCAGATTACCCAAGCAAGTGCTACGATGGGCACCAAAAGGACGGCGGAAAAGGGGAAGACCTAGGAAAAGCTGGATAGAAGGAATTCATAGGGAAATCAGAGAAAGAGGCTTGAACGAGGACATGTGCTACGATCGAGAATAATCGCGATTGCGAATCAGCAGACGTCGTAGAACATTATGAACCGATTATATATAAGTATGTTAAAACTATTTTTATATAACAAATAATAAGGACAAGGAAAAATATTTGGAAAGCGAGATCCAGGAAGAACATTCTGGTTGAAGAACCTCAGAACCAGGTTCAACACATTTGAGCAACTTTTTCGTGCTGCTGCAGATAAAATAAAGATCGCCGTGATACTCGTTAACAATCGTCCCGGATAGGCACATCAAGAAAAAAATACGAGAAAGTCTGACACATTTCATACGTCACTTTAAAAAAAGTCATTCAATAAGTTTTTTATATTCGTCTGGAAAATTTCATAGGTATTTGTCTTATTTGATATCTAATCAAACGTTTGTTGTTTTAACACTATCGTTATAGTACAGGATCCGACATAAGGTCGATTAGCACCGATTTGTTTAATGGATAAAAATTATTGGATATGTAATTTAGCATGTTAACAATTACAAAAAACAAGGGTTGCCCGATCTAATCTTGTTCTAACTATAATTAATTAATATGTAATTAAAAAAATACATTTTTTTATGAATTAAAAAAAAATTTATCGACCCGGGCAAAATTATATCCAATTTTTTGGATCATTCTAAAAAAAAGTCTTTTGTAATTTTTCTCTAAAATTGATCGTTTTCGAGTAGCTAGTCTTTCTGCTTCTCTCCACCCAATATTTCTTTTTACGCAAACCTTTCCAATATTTGCGTTTCACGTTCTTGCTGGCCTGCCTCTTCGTCGTTTGTTGTCGGATGCCGCTTTCCATACTCTCTTTACAGTTCTACCTTCACTCATTCTCGTCATTTGTCCGAACCACGATAACTGTTTCGTTTCAAGTCTGTCTAAGGTCCTTCCAATACCGCACCTTTCACGTATGTCTTCATTTCTTATACGATCACGTCTGGTCACCCCGGATACCGCACGTAAATATCGCATTTCGCATGCTTGAATTTTACTACGGAGGTTGTCGTTCACTGTCCACGTTTCACTACCGCAGAGTAGCACTAGCTCGTATACAGTTTGAAATACTTTCATTTTTGTTTTCGGACTTACTTCTTTCTTCCTAATAAAACTTTTATTTAGTGCATAGTATCATTTTATTGCACTCATTACCCTGCTGTTTATTTCTGGTTCTATATTTCCTTGTCCATTCATTGTTGATCCTAGATACTTGAAGTCCTCTACTTGTGTAATGGTCTCATTATTCAGCTTTACGTTTATATTTTCTTGAGTTTTCGATATCACTAAAGCTTCTGTTTTTCAATATTTATTTTCATCCCAAATTGATGAAAAGCTTCATTCCAAATATTCACATTCACACACACTGACACGTAAACTTGTTGAAGTTTATACACCACAACCCTAGTTCTGTTTACCTTACCCCTGCATTCTTTTGCAATTTCGTCCATTAGAGTGATGAATAGCAAAGGACTCAGAACACCACCTTGTCTTACACCTGTCCTTGTGTAGAATTCTAGAGATGAGCGATTGTTCGTTCTTACATTATTACGTGTACATTTATATATACTCTTTATTGCTTGGATTAACTTCGGTTTCACATTTCATTTCGGTTTTCTACGGTTTGATATTTCCCAGATCCTATTACGTGGCGCCCGATCAAATGCTTTTTCCAAGTCCACAAAACAGAGAAACAACTTACTGTTATGATCTAGGGCTTTTTCTGATAACTGTCTCACCGTGAATATGAGATCGGTTGTACCTCGCCCTAGCCTAAAGCCGCATTGGCTGTCATCCAGTGTGGCCTCTATATTTTCTCGCAGCTTTTTCTCTAGTATTATGTTATGTTACGTTATCTTATAAGCAATTTAAAACTGAAAAAAGAACGAAAGATGACAATTTTCAAGGCTCAAAAACACAAATAAAAAATATCATTTTTGGAATCATCAAAACTCAACCTACATAAATTCAAGTTCAAACCTTTTTATCAGGTCCCGATAAGAATTTTAGCCATGTTTTATTCTAAAACATATTTTTTTAATTGTTAATAAGGAAGGTTTCTTATGGGGAGACGGGCATTAACACTTAAAAAACAATATTTCAGAATGAAATAAGTCCAAAATACTTATCAAGAACTGATAGAATAATGTTTGAACTTGAATTTAGGTACTTCGTAATTTCAAAAATGATATTTTATACTTATGTTTTTAAGCCTTGAATATTTCGTTCTTTTTTCAGTTTTAAATTGTTTATAACTAAAAAACGATCAACTTTAGAGAAAAATTACAAAAAATCTTTTTTGTTTATAATGACCTAAAAAATCTGAAATAATATCTGCCCGGGTCAAAAATTTTTTTTAATTTATAAAAAAATTGTCATTTTTTAATTATTAATTAATTATAGTTACAACAAGATTAGATCGGGCAACCCTTGTTTTTTGTAATTGTTAATTATTTTAATAACTTCATATAACAAATTTTGCTTATAATTTGTCCCTCTATCGATTTATGGGGTTATTTTTGATAAAATAATTTTCCCCCACGGGAAGGGGTGACGTCCACCTCCAGGGTTAAAGCGTAAGTTGGCACCATGTCACTTTTGCTTCCTGAGGTATCCTACCTTACTATTTGCCAATTTTCATGCAAAACGATAGATGTTCAACGAAATTTGAGGTACTTAATAGCTCATATCCACCTTTAGTGACTGTACTACATAAAACCACACCGTTTTGATGACATTTTACAAGCTATAACGTCTTCAAAAGATATGTAATTAAAATGTGTTTGATTTGTTTTTAAGGGGTGAAAACTATTCAAAAATTAAAAACTGGAGATTTATGCTTATTTAAATATTAATCGTGTTTAAGTATATTCAATAAAGATTTCTTTTCATGTGGGAATGCATTTTATAATATATAATTATTTTTCACCCCCTAAAAACTACCCTTTAAGACAAAATTTGCAAAAAAGATCATCTAATAATGAAATTAATTTAATATTTATAGTTTTATTTTGCAGCTTTTTAATATTTTTAACACTTACAAACCACCCCCATTATAAAAATAAATTGCGATGCTTCAAACATTTAAATGGTCTATTTACGGTAGATTAAATTTATTTTGCTATTTAACAACTGATTTTGTGAAATAATGCATTTATTTGACTTTTAAAAACCACGTTTTATGGAATAATCTATAAAAATTATTTCCTATAATTTCAAACTAAACAATGTTGTAAGTGAAATAATAATTGAAAGTGTCATCATTGTTCACATTATTGTATGGGGTTTTATTTCTTGCATTTATTTTTATTCCTTTGCAGATTTTAAAAGACTTGAAAGACAGACTGGATCGTACTCTTCCATTCCAACCACCACTAGATGGCGTGAAACAACATTATGGAATGAACACTAATCTTCTGAAAACTATAGTGGACTATTGGAAGAACAAATACGATTGGAGACAACGGGAGAAGTTTTTCAACCAGTATCCACAGTTTACTACCAATATCCAAGGACTTAACATCCATTTCCTTCATGTCAAACCTGCTGAGACCAAAGGACTGAAGGTTTTCCCGATGCTGATGTTGCACGGATGGCCAGGATCGATTAGAGAGTTCTATGAAATTATCCCAATTTTGACCAAACCGCAGAAGGGAAGAGATTTTGTATTTGAATTGATTATTCCAAGTTTACCAGGTATGGGCTTATTTTATACCAAGACTTTTACCTAACATGGTTCTATAATAAGTATGTATTTTATGTATTTTACGGATGGTCTTCAATGGTAGTGTAATAGTGTTAATACAGTAAACTCTACATTTGTAATATATCTAACAACGATGACGTAGAAGACAGAGACATAGGTTTGTATACTATATTGTCGATTCTTCTTAAAGTGCCTCCTCTTCAATGGAGGTTGGCTACTACAATTGCAAACTCTTCTCTGTCTTCAGCTGTTCAAAATTTAGCCCTGTCCATTGTTGGATATTTCTGAGCCACGATAGACTTTTCCTTCTTAAGGAGCCCGCGCACTGAATCGGCATAGACTGGTCGGCTCGGTTTAGAACAATCGGCAGATTTTGCTATACCTGGAAATAAATGAGCCACCGCGCACTGCTTAAGAATGTTCGACTCGGAACGGCCAAATCGTCTCGGCTTCGGCGGAGAATGATAGTAGAGGCAAAAACCGCCGAACGTTCCGGTGCCCTTGTGTATTTTAGCAGGGGCTGGGAGTGTGCTGTGATTTTTAGTAGTAATATGTACACGTCTGATTTTTAATAAACGCACTATGGCTGACGAACTTCTTATAGAAAGTGTGCGGGAATATGTAATTTGTAATATTATTGTTAATGAGGAATTAATGAGAAATTAATTGTTAACGTGGAAGTTTTCTTGTGGGGAGAAGGGCATTAACAACTAAAAAACAATATGTTTCAAAATGAAAAGTCCAAAATACTTATCAAGAACTGATAGAATAAAATTTGAACTTGAATTTAGGTACTTTGTAATTTCAAAAATGATATTTTTACTTATGGTTTTGAGCCTTGAAAATCGTCAGCTTTCGTTCCTTTTTCAATTTTAAATTGTTTATAACTCGGAAACGATTAATTTTGAATAAAAATTACAAAAGACCTTATTTCTTTAGAATGGTCCAAACAATCTGAAACAATATCTGCCCGGGTCGAATTTTTTTTTCAAATTTAAAAAAAGAGTCATTTTTTAATTATTAATTAATTATAGTTAGATCGACATTAGATCGGGCACCCCTTGTTTTTTGTAATTGTTAATATGCTAAATTACATATCCAATAATTTTTATCCGATAAATAGCTAGGTTAAGTTCGACCTTACATCGTTTAGACTAATTTATTTGAGATGAAAATTTGGATAATTTAAAGTGACCGCTAGCCTTTCTTCAGGAGATATTGATTTTAGAAAGTTTGTGCCCTGCTTTCTAAGGGGTAATATCTCAACGAGTTTATAAAATTTAACACTGGACATTCGAAAATATTTGAAAAACTTTTCGTCATCTTCGAGTATGTCGGGAAACAAATCATAAAACTCTCCATAAGTTTCTCGCTTTAAATTAATGTTAGAAATCCAATATCTTGGTTTTTGTATTTCATTGCACGCTAAGGCAATCATAACATCTTCAGAATCTGATGAACTAGTGTCACTGTTTGTGACACTTCAGCAGCCAGGGTACTGAAGCGTTTTTTCGACAGGTAATACCTATAGGAACAAATTATAACTATTTCCTGCGTAGGATCTGGCGGCCATTTTTATTTATAAACAATTAACTGTCAAAAAATGGCATTTTCCCCTTTTTTTCAAATCAACAGAAAACAGTGAAACTTATGATTTTTTGAGTACAAATATCTTCGAGATTATGGAAAAAGCTTTAAAATGACGTATTACAAAGTTTGATATACATACTCATTTATTGTTAATATAATTGCGAAAAAGGGTCGGAATTGCAAAAAAAAATATTTTCTCAATAACTGTTGTAAAAATTAGTGTACAGCTTTGAAATTTTTGTCAAATGAGGGTTCTTTGGTGCTTGATATGTGATAAAAATTTCAAAGCGATTCATTCAATTGTTTAAATTTTATTCAAAATTGTTTATCCCAGAGAGCATTTTTTTGCAATAACATGTCAGAAAATAATGACCTTAGAACCATTCCATAGGTGTCAAATGAAAGACATTAGCTACATTTTCAACATGGTTTAAAAAAGTGAATAAAAAATGCATTTATTAGTAATAAATAATTATGCAAAAATATCGTCAATTTTTATTTATAAACTTTTTGAATAACTTTTTCTAAAAAAATTAAACTCTGTTTTAAGTGCACAACTACCAATACAAGTAATGTTATCTATATCATAATTGATAAAAAATTGTAATAAATATGTATAATTTCTTATATAACAAAATAAAAAGTTTATGAGGAAAGATTTACGATACTTTTGTGCCGTCTAACGTTCTAACGTCATTTTCTTTTGACTTATGTTATTGCAAAAAAATGTTCTCCGGGATAAACAATTTGAATAATATTTAAACAATTTAATAAATCACTTTGAAATTTTTGTCACATAGTAAGCACCAAATAAACCTTATTTGACAAAAATTTCAAAGCTGTACACTAATTTTTACAACAGTTATTGCGAAAATAATTTTTTTTGCAATTCCGACCTTTTTTCGCAATTATATTAACAATAAATGAGTATATCAAACTTTGTAATACGTCATTTTAAAGCATTTTCCATAACCTCGAAGATATTTGTACTCAAAAAATCATAAGTTTCACCGTTTACTGTTGATTTGAAAAAAAGGGGAAAATGCCATTTTTTGACAGTTAATTGTTTATAAATAAAAATGGCCGCCAGATCCTACCCAGGAAATAGTTATAATTTGTTCCTATAGGTATTACCTGTCGAAAAAACGCTTCAGTACCCTGGCTGTTCAAGTGTGATGGAAAAAACCTTATTACCCTGGACTATGTTGCTGACACGGAACTGCCGATGTGCCGATGCCGAGGACGCCGAGGTGACCGAGTCAGGAGTCAGTGCGCGGGTACACTTTGCCGATCGTACCGTTCTCCTCCTCCTCCGTTCTCGCCTCCTTTAGTCCTCTCTTTCCCTCAATATTTCCTTTCACTATAAGTTGAGCATATTGTACATTAGCTAAGTAGCTAGAAATCGTAAAAAAATATGGAAAATTCCGTATTAAAAAACAATGTTTGGAACCTGGTCGATAGAGGCTCTTGATAATCAGTTGTTCAGCATTTTATATACAAACTTTCGGCAGTAGTTATCACATGAACCAGCGTTTCCCAACCGGTGGGTCGCGACCCACTAGTGGGTCGCGACCCACTAGTGGGTCGCGGACGGATTTCAGGTGGGTCGCGACGTCGCTCTTACAGTACTTGAATAACGTACACATATATCATCATGGGTGAGGGATGGGTCGCGAATATGAAAAAACATCAGAAGATGGGTCGCCAGACATAAAAGGTTGGGAACCACTGACATGAACCATTCTAAATACTGAAGTAAGCTAAAGATCCGCCGTCAACACTAAAATTTGTATCTATCGTGTATTTGTAATTATTTTTGCGGTACATTTTTTTTCTAAACTTGTTTTATAAACGTATTATTAATGTCGCATAATTAACTTGTTTGGAAAAACATTAGTTTCCAAAACAATTAAATACCTACTGTGGTGGGACTTTCCTTGTAGGGCTTATACATACTCCAAGGTCAAAATTAAGTTGAATTTTATGCTATAATAATAATCAATGTTAAATAATATTTAGTAAGTTGATACAGTATGGGGCAAAATAAATAGTACTGAAATGAATATTGAAATTTTTATGACTATTTATACAGGGTGTTTCATTGGGAAACGGAAATACTTTAATGTTGAATAGAGGTCACCGAGGCCGTTCTAGGTATACTAAATTTTTTGCCCTACCGACTTTTATATTCGAGTTACAGGGTGTTTTATCGATTTTGCTCATTTCTTTCCTAAGCCATAACTTTAGAACCACCCTGTATATTTTTTTAATATTTAAAAACATATGTCTCATTCAAAACCCAAGCGACCGACATACTAATCACAAAAATCCAGGTCCGGATTAACAAAAAATTATAAAGTAATTGTGACCTTAAAATAACACCCTGTATATAGAAATTTTGAAAATCTGTTTGCATATTTGAAAAGAGCACAAAAAACTAAGTCTAATGGTTCGCTTCGATTTTTCTGCCACACAATTTTTTGACTTAAATTTTGAAATTATATTGAATTTTTTAAGAACTTAACATTAAAAAGCAGGTATTATTAACTTTTAATTATAAATTATTAAAGTTATTGAATAAATAATCATTTTAAAATGAATCAGTACTTATTTACCACATTGGAAAGACCCAATTATTAATCACAAGGAAAATCCTGGTCCGGATTAACAAAAAAAACATAAAAGTAATTGTGACCTTGAAACGACCCCCTGTATATGGACATTTTCAAAATTTGTTTGCACATTTGAAAAGACCAGAAAAATACGAGTTTATCGATTCACTTTGATCTTTAGTGCAAAAATTTATTAACTTTAATTTTGAAATTAAATATATTAAAATTTTAAGAACCCTGAAATTAATAGGCAGGTTTTTAAAGCAGTTTTAATAATAAATAATTCAAGTTAATGAATAAATACTGATTTTAAAAATAATCAGTTATTATTTACTGCGTTAGAAGGACTCACTTACTAATCACAAGAAAAATCCAGGTCCGTATTAACAACAAAATACAAAGTAATTATTGTGACTTTGAAAAAACACCCTGTATATTGAAATTTTTAAAATACGTTTGCACACCTGAAGAGAACACGAAAAACTAAGTTTAATGTCCCGCTTTAATTTTCTGTGAAGGCAATTTAATGACATTACTTTTGAAATTATATCGAAATTTTTATTATGAGTTCCCAAAGTTCTTAAAAGTTTCGACATAATTTCAAAATTAAATTTATTAAATTGTCTGGCCAAAAAATTGAAACGAACAATTAAACTTAGTTTTTTGTGCGCTTTTCATACCTATGTGCAAACGGATCTTGAAAATTTCAATATACAGGGTGTTGTTTCAAAGTTACAATTACTTTATATTGTTTTGTTAATCCGGACCTGGATTTTTGTTGTGATTTGTAAGTGGGTCGTTCGAATGTAGTAAATAAGTATGAATTATTTTTAAAATAGATATTTATTTAATAACTTTAATAATTTATTGTTAAAAGTGCTATAAAAATCTGCTTTTTAATTTCAGTGTTCTTAAAAGTATTAATATATTTAATTTCAAAATTGAAGTCATTAAATTTCCTTCACAAAAAATTAAAGCAAACCGGTAAACTCAGATTTTTGTGGTCTTTTCAAATATGCAAACAAATTTTGAAAATTTCAATATACAGGGTGTTGTTTCAAGATCACAATTACTTTATATTTTTTTGTTAATCTGGACCTGGATTTTTCTTGTGATTGATAATTTGGTCGTTCCAATGTGCTAAATAAGTATTGATTAATTTTAAAATGAGTATTTATTCAATAGCTTTAATAATTTATAATTAAAAGTTAATAATAACTGCTTTTTAATGTGAGAGTTCTTAAAAAATTAAATATAATTTCAAAATTAAAGTCATAAAATTGTCTGGCCGAAAAATTGAAGTGAACGATTAGACTTAGTTTTTGTGCTCTTTTTAAATATGAAAACAAATTTACAGAATTTCAATATACAGGGTGTTGTTTTAAGGTCACAATTACTTTATAATTTTTTGTTAATCCGGACCTAGATTTTTCTTGTGATTAGTATGTCGGTCGTTTGGGTTTTGGATGAGACACATGTGTACCAAATATTAAAAAATATACAGGGTGGTTCTAAAGTTATGGCTCAGGAAAGACATTAGCAAAATCGATAAAACACCCTATAGCTCGGTTATAAAAGTCGGTAGGGCAAAAAATACCTAGAACCGCCTCGGTGACCTCTATTCACAATTAAAGTATTTCCGTTTCCCAATGAAACACCCTGTACATTTATTTAATAGGTATAAATTAAGCCTTGTAAACATTATTCTCGACGACCCGACATTCTTGATAAATAAAATGTTAAAGGTGCCCTCTGGCACGAAAAAATCTTTAATTCTATTATAGTCCGCAATTCAGGAATGACAGACGGTGGATCGGTCTGCCTCCTTCAGCACTCCCCATGTAGGCGTCAGGTGGCGTTAAGTCTGGTGAGTGCGATGGGTATGGAAAATCGCGCAATATTCGAAGAGACTCCTGGCCGTGCGACAGGTGATCCATCAGGTTTTCTGCTGAAACCATTGTTGATTTTAAATTTGGACCGTTTTCGTGACCTTCGCCAATTCATCTCCGGAATTCGCCAATCGCGTTAGCACGATAATATATTTTTAGTGCATGTTTCAGTGCCGGATTAAGGGGGGGCTGTGGGACTATTAGCCCCCGGCGGTAAATTTTGAGAGGTGGTACGTCGCTCCCATCACGTTTTAATTCTATATGTGGATATTTCAAATTTATGGGGTTGACTTTCTGAAATAACATGGTAATAAAACTTAGCAGGTTGGTAGCAGGTCGCACAAAAACATGTGTCATGTTTCCGGGAAATCGACCAGCGCCACTGCGCTTGGCGGCAGCGTGTCTGGCTCCAACTCTCCCACACGCCATGTCGCCAGTCGTGTTAGCGCAATTTTCGAGACTAGTCTTAAATTTTACTTATTAGTGAAGTGTTTTCGTGGCGTTACTTAAAAATGAACGGAAAGGAAGGAGGTGCATTTTGAAAACGACAAAAGTTAGAAAAACAACAAAAATTAAATGCAGTATTAAAAAACCCCAAGATTCAGCTTTTGTTACCAAATACAGGCAAGATAGTGTACCAAGGAGCACTTCTTTTCAAGACGATCCAATTGCAACCGTTTCAGATGTTTTAGAAGGTAGGTTTATTTGACTGTTTTAGTTACTTTTTTAATAAAATAAAATTTGCAGCAGGAGCTTCATCACGTCGAGATGATTCATCCACAGCAAATTCAGACCCACTTTGTGATATCGAGTTACATCCTGAAAAGAGTTCTCCTGAACGTCAAATTCTAGTCGAAAGTGGTGTTAATCGAGTTGATTTACAAGATCCAAAATTCTAGCCAAGAAATTGTGTAGACGAAGTGCTGAAAGAATTCAAAACACAGGATCTTAATTCTTTAGACTTTTAATCTTATCAATCAAAGATAAAAATAGGAAAACAAAACAGGTACTGCACTAAATCACTATTCTATAAAGTTTTAAAGAATGGTGAAAAACTTCGGCGTGACTGGTTAGTTTATTCCAAAAGCACAGGAAGAAACATTAAATTCGTTCGCTGTTTTAAATATTAAAAATGATCTGCTTACAAAATTAGATTTTAATAAAATCATCGACCTGTTTGCAAGTAGGAAGTCCAGGAAAATTTGTTTGTAAATAATTATGTAAATTTACTTTATAAGTTGTGAGTTTATGTCTTCTGGCTTTTTTGTATATTTGTAATAAATTACCTAATAATATTAAAATAGTTTTAATGAATAATTGTTAACCCAAGACGCATCTATAGGTACCTACTGGAGAGTGGCGGTATAGTATGACTTTGCCCCCGGCGCGCCCCGGATTTAGTTCATGGACCGCCGTGGCGGTCCATGAACTAAATCCGGCACTGGCATGTTTGGACAGAAATAACAGACAGACAACTAATAAGCCCCATTTCTTCAATGCACTGCTGACAGGTAATGTGTACTTACAAAATATTTTGCCGAATCTAACTATTATACCAGCTACTAGCCTGCGTAGCTGCCCGTGTATGTCAAGATGGTAGGTACATTTTAATAAACATAATAAAACAGTATAACATTACTTTTCTGGGAAAACTGGGGTTACAACGAAACGAGATTCTGTGGGAATGAAACAAAAATTGAGTTTTTTTATTACCTACTACATAGTCTCTCTCAATTAACTGTTCAACGGCTTAAAAATAGCTCAAGGTTGCGCATATTCTTCTGATGCCACAATCAGTTGATTCATTGTTAAGATTTATAAAATTGTCTAACTAAATTCAATTCGCATATCGCGTGAGCAACATAATAATATGTTGAATAACAAGATATAATTGGTGTAAAACATAATTAAAAAAATATAGTAGTAGCATTTGTATCATTACTTAACAATTTTATCAAACAAAAACTGTAAAATATACCTACACTTAATAGATAATTAAAGTAACTAATGTTTCTTCTTAAAATATTTCCGTTTGGGACTGAAAATTATATATGGGACTGATTTACACAATGCCAACAATAATAACAGATTTACATATCCACCACATCTTACAATACAATTCATTAATATACCAAATATAAAAAGTATAAATTGCTAACTGAGTAGATAATACCATTACTATAGAAATAGAAATATGCTTTATTGTCACTGAAAATTATACAATTTTACGGACAAAGCTTAAAATAGAGTCAAAAAAAAACAATAACAATAACAAATACAATTTTCTGAAATTAGATAAATCGTCAATATAGAAAAAATGCCTTCCCCGCACTCGACTGCTTGCCCGAACTCCGCTATCGCGTCGATCGGGTCAACGGCAGTCTCGTGCGGGAAAGTATCACTTTCCGCACTAGTTAGGAAAATAACTGTTTTGGCTCTGCTTCTTGCTATGCCAACGACAGCTTCTCGGCCTATGAATGTTTCTTTTGTTTCTTTGGCCTTTTTCGTTCCCTTCAATTCCAGTATGTCCAGGCACACAGACTAAACTTACTTTGTTAGTTTTTCCAATCTGAGTCACATTCTGAAGATAGTTCCAAACTAACTTTCGAAATCGGAAGTCAATCCGATTCCATTCCAGCGCTTTTGCTGCCGCTTGGATATCTGATACGAGATTTTATAGATTTGTACATGCAGTTCCTCATGATTGGTTCCTGCAGGCACATCTATCTGAAGGTAATAGACTAATAACCTAGGCTTTCACTAAGGCTTTGCCTTAGTTTCCCTTCCTACTACACCCCAGCTCCAACTCCTTCATCGGTTTTATAGCTTATACCAACATGGGCAAATTGATTTACAATTTATAGAACAATTTTTGTATTTTTCAGGTTATGGATTTTCTGAAGCTGCCGAAGTAACTGGACTCAATCCAGCCCAAATATCCGTCATTATGAAGAACCTGATGGCTCGATTGGGATTCCAGAAGTACTACCTTCAGGGAGGTGATTGGGGTTCCGCAATAGTAGCCAACTTAGCATCATTATTCCCAGAAAAAGTGCTGGGAGTCCATTCCAATATGTGTATGGTCAATAGTATGCTTTCTAATCTAAAATTAGCATTGGGTAGTTTTATGCCATCCTTGATTGTTGATGCTGACAAGCAACATCTCCTTTATCCCAGAATGAAACATTTTGGATTCCTTATATTGGAAAGTGGTTATATGCATCTTCAGGGTAGTAAACCAGATACCGTTGGTAAGTTTCTACATAATTATATCGAATATCAATGATAAAAAACACTATTAATGCTAAATTGCTAAAATATCACTGACATTAATGAAGAGATATCAATTAACGGACTACTAGTGACGATACAATACTCCTTGCAGACAGCAGAGAAAGGCTGCAAATTTTGGTTGTTCGCACTAAACAATACTGCGAAAAGTATAGACGGAGAGGCAGCGCTGAAAAATCTATTTGAATTTACTAAAGCTAGATTTTTCACAGTTGATTACTGTGAGTGTATAGAGAAACATACTGCGGTCGGTCAAGCGAAACGTAGAACAGTGGTTACTGAGAGGGTATCAAAGTTGCTTTCCTACGAAGGTAATTATTTCCATTTACTAAGGCTGAAAATCAGTACACACATTCTAAATAAAATATAAATAAAAGTTATTATAGTCGGTCAGCTGTATGACGGGACAGAGCCGGTCGGTCGGCCCGAATAGTCGATTGAGGAAATGAAGCATTTTGGCTCGCAATTTTTTCGTCCAGCATGGATTAACTTGAAATTTTCACAGAAGGTAGGAAATAGTCCAAGGATCATTTTCTATATCATGCCGCTATATCATACGCTAAAACCTTGGGGGTGTTTGCCACCCCATCTCGGGGGTGGGAATTTTTTATTACATTTTACCCATGTTAATCGATCGAAAAAGTGATTCTAAGAAAAAAATGTTTTTTACATTTTCGACGAAAAAATCGACTTTTTTAGAGGGTTTTTTGAGAATATCTCGAAAAATATGCATTTAATCAAAAAAACTGTGGATATCAAAATTGTATCTTTTAGTAACACAAACCAAATTCTTTTCCAATAATATCTTTAAGACCAATACAAACCGAGATACAGCATGTTAAAGGTTAGCTTTTTTCGTCAAATGCATAATTTGAAATATTCAAAGACAAATAATGGGAAAAATTTGCATTTTTCGAGGAAAACTTGAAATATCTTTTTTCAAGTATACAATTAGATCTTTCAAAAAATAATAATAAAAAGTTTCTAGCATGAAAATTAAGCGACTTATAATAAAAAAATGTCGGTACCTTCTTTTCTCTACGAAAAAATCAGTGAAAACAACCCCCTAACTACCTTCCTAATTCAAAATTGGTCTTCACCTTTCTGTAGTTTCTTTTATATTTATTTATATTATCAATACACTCAAGGAGTTTGACCTATTTAGAATGCCTAATTTTGGAAAAATATTTTATCTCATTGTGTACTGATTTTCAGCCTAGTAAATGGATTTAATTACCTTCGTAGGAAAGCAACTTTGATACCCTCTCAGTAATGAGACCCCTCAATAATGATTTTGTAGGATTTTTAAAGAGCTATAAGACTGTGTAAAATAAATTCCGTAAGATGCCTTAGTTTTAATTGGGGCGGGTTTAAAGGGCTCGAATAAGAGGGTGTTTGCTGGCAATTAGAGGTTTGAAACAGCTATATCTGGCTAACTATTTACTGTAATGAAAATCTATGCACAGGGTTATTTTAGTCATTAAAAAAGCTACAATTTAGTAGTTTATAATTTTTTTCATATCTTCAGTATTTATTTTCGGAGATATTTTGAAGTAAAAGGAGAAATACCAGATTGCAAAAAATCAATTTTTCTTTAAACTCAAATTTTTCCAAAATTAGGCATTTTAAATAGGTCAAACTCCGTGAGTGTATTGATAATATAAATATAAAAGGAACTACAGAAAGGTTAAGACCAATTTTGAATTAGGAAGGTAGTTAGGGGGTTGTTTTCATGCCCTTTTTTGCCCAATTTTCATGCTAGAAACGTTTTATTATTTTTTTTGAAAGGTCTAATTATATACTTGAAAAAGATTTCGCTTTCCTCGAAAAATGCAAATTTTTCCCATTATTTTGCTTTGAATATTTCAAATTGTGCATTTGACGAAAAAAGCTAACCTTTAACATGCCGTATCTCGGTTTGTATTGGTCTTGAAGATATTATAGGAAAATAATTTGGTTTGTATTACTTAAAGATACAGTTTCGATAACTACAGTTTTTTTGATTAAATGCATATTTTTCGAGGTATTCTCAAAAAACCCTCTAAAAAGGTCGATTTTTCGTCGAAAAACTGTTATTTTCAAGCGCGAATAACTCGAAAATATTAGTTTTACGAAGAAAATGTAAAAAACATTTTTTTCTTAGACTCACTTTTTCCATTGAATTACATGGTTAAAATTTAATAAAAAATTCCCACCCCCGAGATGGGGTGGCAACCACCCCCAAAGTTTTATCGTATGATAGCGGCATGATATAGAAAATGATCCTTGGACTATTCCCTAACTTCTGTGAAAATTTTAAGTAAACCCATGCTGGACGAAAAAATTGCGAGCCAAAATGCTTCATTTCCTCAATCGACTATTGGGGCCGACCGACCGGCTCTGTCCCGTCATACAGCTGACCGACTATAATAACTTTTATTTATATTTAATTTAGAATGTGTACTGATTTTCAGCCTTAGTAAATGGAAATAATTACCTTCGTAGGAAAGCAACTTTGATACCCTCTCAGTAACACCTGTTCTACGTTTCGCTTGACCGACCGCAGTATGTTTCCCTACACACTCACAGTAATCAACTGTGAAAAATCTAGCTTTAGTAAATTCAAATAGATTTTTCAGCGCTGCCTCTTGGTCTAGTATGGAATGGCTCTGAACACAAAAGAAAAATAAAAAATCATGATTATCACTATACTCTGGGCTAATTAGCAAAATTCATGGAAAAGTTATTTACCAGCAATTTTATTGCTGGAATCGAATTATAAGATCCTATATATTAATAATATAGGTATGCAAAGTCCGCAGATAGTGTGCTACTTTTTTTATAAACAAAATGGCGCCGAAAAATCGTATTTCTTTCAATTATTGCTCTATAACTCCAAAGATTTTAACTTTACAACAAAAACACTCAAATAAAAATGCACCGCAATTAAATTCTGCATAGAGATATGTTTTTCACGATTTGCTCCGACGAAAATTTTCCTCGGAAAATGCGGGTTTTCCTAACAAAAACTCTAATTTTCAAATAAAGTTTTAGGTAAGTAATTATTAATCAATAATTAAATAACTTAGTGACATCAAAGCTTTCTTGGTGTAGATTGAAATTCCAGAAGCCTGTGAAAATTAAACGAATATTTTAGCAACAATTCAATTGTTAATTAACAATTTACGATCGCAATAATAACCAAAATAATCATGATACATTGATCAAACTTATAAAGATTATAAAGATGAGATGCTTATTTAAGATTTTATCGACAAAATATAAATTTTTCTTTTTTTTGCATAATCTTTAAATTCTGAAAAAAAAAATAGTTATAATACGCTGGTCTAATTAGTAAAGTACAAAGAAAGGTTATTTACCAGCAATTTTATTGCTGGAATCGAATTATAAGATCCTATATATTATTAATATAGGTATGCAAAGTCCGCAGATAGTGTGCTACTTTTTTTATAAACAAAATGGCGCCGACAAATAGTATTTTTTTCAATTATTGCTCTATAACTCCGAAGATTTTAACTTTACACCAAAAACACCCAAATAAAAATTCACCCCAATTTAATTCTACATAGAGGCATGTTTTTCCCGATTTGCTCCGACGAAAATTTTCCTCGGAAAATGCGGGTTGTCCCAACAAAATCTCGAATTTTCAAATAAATTTTTTGGGCCAGTAATTATTTATCAATAATTATATAGCTTGGTGAAATAAAAGCTTTCTTGGTATAGATTATAAATTCAGAAGCCGGTGAAAATGAAACGAATATTTTAGCAACAATTCAATTGTTAATTAACAATTTACAGTCGCAATAACAACAAAAATAATCATGAGACATTTATCAAACTTAGAAAGATTATAAAGGTGTGATGCCTATTTAATATTTTGTCGACAAAATATAATTTTTTCATTTTTTTGCATAATCTTTAAATGTTTAAAAAAAATTGTTATAAACAAATTAACATTTCTCGGAAATTGTTTATTATATTCTAATTTTAAAAAATACTTAAAATGCGCACTTCATAGGTCTTGAAAATGAATGCTTTAAAAAAATTTTCCAACAATTTGCAAAAAAGTTATGAAACAGCAAAATAAATATACGAATTATCCGTTGTTTATAATTTGTTTTAATTGTTTCAAAGCTTAAAAGTGAGTCTATGGTACAATCTAATTACTCACAAAAAATGTCAAAAATTAGTGCAATGGTTATATTTTAATCAAAGATTAAAAATACTTTTTTTTGTAATTTTTAGCGCAAAAGTAGGCCTGATACAGAGTCGGAGCTATAATGTTCACTCGAAGCGACTGGCACGCCGCATACATTATTTATTAAAAGTGTACGTCGCGCGGTCGACCGTCGCTCCGAGTGAAAATTTTAGCTACAGTACTGTATTATTCTACTTTCGCGCGTGTAAATTACAAAAAAATATATTTATAATCTTTAATTAAAATATAACCATTATTCTGATAATCGATATTTTTTTGTAAATAATTAGCTTGTACTATAAACTCACTTATACGCTTTGAAAGAATTAAAAAAAATTATAAACACCGTAATAATCGTATGTTTACTTTGCTGTTTCATAATTTTTTTGCAAATGGTTGCAAAAAAGTTTTAAAGCATTCATTTTCAAGATATTTGAAATGCGCATTTTAGATATTTTTTAAAATTATAATATAATAAAAACTTTCTGAGAAACGTTAATTTGTTTATAACTAATTTTGTTTAAACATTTAAAGATTATGCAAAAAAATAAAAAAAAAAATATTTTGTCGACAAAATGTTAAATAGGCATCTCATCTTTATATGGTTTCAAAGTTTGATCAGTGTATCATAATTATTTTGGTTATTATTGCGACCGTAACTTATTAATTAACAATTGAATTGTTGCTAAAATATTCGTTTAATTTTCACCAGCTTCTGGAACTATAATCTAAACCAAGAAGTGTTTGAAGTCACCAAACTATTTAATTATTGGTAGATAATTACTTATCTAAAACTTTATTTGAAAATTAAAGATTTTGTTGGGAAAACCCGCATTTTCCGAGGAAAATTTTCGTCGGAGCAGATCGGGAAAAACACGTTTCTATGCAGAATTTAATCACGGTGAATTTTTATTTGGGTATTTTTGTTGTAAACTTAAAATCTTCGGAGTTATAGAGCAATAATTGAAAAAAACACGATTTTCGGGCGCCATTTTGTTTATAAAAAAAGTAGCACACTATCTGAGGACTTTGCATACCTATATTATTAATATACAGGATATTATAATTCGATTCCAGCAATAAAATTGCTGGTAAATAACTTTTCCTAAAAATAGCCTATTCTCCGATAATCAGCCCAGACTACTAAGACCAAGATTGAAGACGAAGACGAAACAATCTATATTAAAGGAAAAAGGAAAAGCTTTAGAGAAAGTACCCAGATACAATTATTTGGGATGTAAGCTAAAAATGAACAATGGGATGGCAGCGTTGAAATAAAACGACGCATTGAAATGGCCAGAAGCGCTTTCAATAAGATGAAAACAGTATTATGCAATGGAAAACTGGGAATAGAAATTATAACTAGAATATTGAAATGCTATGTACTCATATTTACAAAAAATGTAAACATTTTCGTTCTTACAATTACCATATTTATAATTTACATGTTTATTTCCAGGTGTCGCTCTACGTGATAGCCCTGTAGGTCTTGCAGCTTACATCATAGAGAAGTTCACCACATGGACAAATCCAGAATGGAAAGACTTAGAAGACGGAGGATTGACAAAGAAATTTACTTTGGAAAAGTTGTTGGACAACGTTATGGTTTACTGGGTTACCAGATCTATCACCACCTCCATGAGATTGTATGCAGAATCCTTTGATTCTGCTAACTTGGTCTTGAAGGTCGATAGGTAATTTATTAACTTTTTAAAGAATTTATTTGAAAGGACACCTCACACATCTTATGGAAAATATAATCTTACTCAAATCATCATCACCATCAATGGTGTTACAAATCTTCGTGAGTCTTTGCCGCGTTTACTATTGCCTTTCATGTTTGTCGGTCCTGTGCCACTAATTCCCATTGTCTCACTCCCATTTTCTCCAGATCTTCTTTGACTGCATCTTTCCACCTTTTTCTAGACCGTTCTACAGACTTTCTTCCATCTGGCCTTTCCCAGAACATATTGTTTATAAGGAGCTTGTCGTTAGTGCGTATCACATACCGTGCCCACCTGAGTCTATTGACCTTTATATATCTGACTAGATTTTCCTTTCCGAATAGAGACTCTTAACTCGTTATTGTATCTGCGCCTCCATTCCTTTGCCACGCTGTCTCTGCAAGGGCCATATATCATTCGAAGGATTTTATGTTTCCACACCAGCAATTTATTAACTTCTCTTTTTGTTAACGTCCATGTTTCGCTTCCATACGCAACTGCTGGTCGTACTATGGTCTTACATATCTGGATTTTTGCACTTCGTGAAAAAAGTTTTGACTTCATTAGATGCTGCATTGCAAAGGAAGATCTGTTCCTGCCATTATTCGCGTTTCAACTTCTCGCTCTATTTTGTTGTCATTTGTGATTGTGGCTCCTAGATATTTAAATTCTTTAAACACTATGTTTTGCCTTATTCGCCGTCGTTATTGTTTTGAGACGACCATGTATTTTGTTTTGTCTTCATTTATTTTTAGACCGATGTTTAATCCAGCTTCTTCAAAGCTCGATAAAATATTCTTAACTTCTAATGTTGATTGTGTCACTGCATCTACGTCATCGGCAAAAGCGAGTATGATTTTTGCTCCCCGAGCGGTTATATCTGGTTTGATTTTTGGATAAATTTTTCGCATGACATATTCTAAGGCCAAGATAAACAACAATGGGGACAACGGATCTCCCTGTCTCAGTCCAGAATTTTATGCAGAAAGCATTTGATATTTTCCCCCTATTCGAACTTGTGCAAAAGAGTTACTTACACACATTATTTGTGTTACCGCAGTTAGTTTCGTGGGTACGCCGAGCTCGATCATTGCCAATCTTACTCAAATGAAATACTGAAAAGTTACATGAATAGATTGGTCTCGAAATTACAATAATTTCATACCTCAATTTTGATCGATAACGGTGTAAATTGATATAAATAAATCTAAAATCAAATGGGTATGTAAATGAGTTAGACAAGGAAAAGATATTTTGTGATTCACCAGTTCATAAATCTCTCTACAGGTATTAAGGCAGATGCTTACTTATCTGATAGATAGGTAATAAAGTAGGTATAATTTCTTATAGATAGGTAATAAGTATTTCAGTCGTATCAAAGTATATGCCCAGGCAACCAAGTGACATCAATAACGTCGAGGAAACGTCAGTTTTTGGTTGAATATATACACGTGTTTGAACATTGCGTCATATAGCCGTCTTTTGTAGGTGATTTTAAATAGGTAAGGTTAATGACATTAAAATGCGTTTAAAAAAATGTTTTCTTCAGACAGCCTAAGTCTGTCGTCACAAAATTGGGAGGAGCTTATTGACTTTGACTCCAAACGATTTCGTTTATAGCGTGAAATGGTTATAAGAAATTTTTCATTAATTGTTTACGTACTTTGTTTGGTAAAATAATACGTTTCATTTAGATAATTATGTAGTTGAAGAAGCGTGTTAATTAAGAGATGTTTATTCGTTTTGCTCAGGTGAGTTAGTTTAATACGCACAGTAGGTAATTCTTCTTGCAAACTTTTGAGGTTATGTGTTTGGGTTATTTTCTGTTAATGAACTAATTATGTGTTACCGAGTCTAATTAAATTAATTTTTAGCCGTCTAAGATTGCTTTAGCAGTCTACAAGATATAGCTATGAGATGCTGAAGAAAAATGATGCTCATGTACTATTGTATATAGGTATTCCCAACAATTTGTTCATTATTCTTTTTGATTTAATGTACAGCATTTAATTAAGATATTATGCTGGATAATTTGTTAGTAAATTATTTATTAGTTTATATGTTGTTTCAGTTTTATACAGTAAGTATACCTATATCAAAAATGTAAAATATTGCATTTTGGGTATTTTGTAATTTTATGCATTTTAGAGTCTTCCATTTAGTTTTTAGCGTATGCGCTAAATTTAAAACAGTTAAATGGAAAAATTGCAATGCCAACAATGCCCATACGAATAATTAATGTGTATTTTTAAAACTTTAAAATGAAAAATAAATTTAAAAAACGACCTAAAAACTACGTTTTTGATATCACGTATTTAAAACGTGTTAAAAATGACGTCAATTATGGTGGGACATATTCACGTGACTTTCGACGTCGAAAAAACCTGATAAACTGACGTGGTTTGGTAATAATTATGACGTCTTTTCAGCGTTTTGTAAACGTTGTTTGGTTGCCTGGGTAGTTCCTATAATCCGATTAGCTCACGTTGGGTTAATCTGTTTTCAATAGCCACTAGACTATATTATTTATGAATAAAAGTTTTATGGACTTCAAAAATCTACAATTTACGCCGTTATAATTCAAAATTCAGAGTTAACGCAATGATATGAAATGAAATCTATTCATGTAAATGTTATTACGTTTGAGCGACATTATATTTTCCGTAAGATGTGTGCGGTGTCCTTTACATTTTAAGACCAAGAATTTCGGAAAAATCTTGTTATGAAAAATCTTTGATATTATTCGTATTTTTTAGACTTCCCATCGATGTCCCCAGCGCATGCTCTCAATTTGAATACGAGCTGATGTATTTACCAGAATCAATCCTAAAGGAAAGGTATCGCAACTTATTGTTAGTAAGTTCGCATCCAACCGGTGGCCATTTCGCGGCTTTTGAAGTTCCAGATCTTCTTGCCAAAGATACGTACGATTTTGTCAAAAGGGTTCAAGATTTCGAAAAGCAAAAACCCAAAAAGTAATGTTTTGTATATATTTTTGTTATGAATAAATTTTTTAATAAAACTTTGTGTTTTGTTTTATTTGTTTTTAAAGACAATATGGCTATTCAGGAAATTCTTTCTTGTTAATGATTATTAAAAACAGTTAAAAAATTAAAAAGACTAACTACTAAAACGTTGCATTTCAAGAGGCGGATACGATGAACAATAGAGTCGCTGTGGTTTGATCCGAAGAGACAGATTATGAAATGAAGAGATGAGGAGAATAATGAAAGTGAAAAAAGATGCCCTGCAGTATAAAGAAGAGAGAAAACTAAAATGGTCCGGCGAGGTACTCGGAGCAGAAAGTACTTGTATGGATAGACAAGGTTGCAGAATGAAGCCCAAGAGGAACAAGAAGAAAAGGACGACCGAGAAGATCATGGCAAAGTCAAGTGGACAAAGCTATATCAAAAAAAGGATTAGAAGACGGAGATTGAGAAGATCGAAAAAAATGGAAATCTGGCTAACGGAAGGTAAACTAGGCACTAGCTGAAGACAACCCTTTAATATAGTCGCGATAATTCGGTAGTAATTAGAATACAAAGTCTGACGTCCACCCTGGTTTATTACGGCTCTACATCTGTCACTCATAGACAAAATGAGATTGTCGATATCCTGTTGTTATCCACTCTGACTCAACAATAATCTGGATGAAATCCAAATCTAGATTCGTCGGAGGATAAAACTGTAGCACAATCATTTGTATCCCAGTTTTGATATTCTTGACGCCACTCTAATCTTGCAACGCGATTGCCTCTAGAGATGGTGGACATCTCAATGGCCTTCGATTGTGGAGATTGGCTTCATGGAGACGATTTCTTCCAGTATCACGACCTATAGTTACGTGGTGTGCCCGCTGCAAGTCGCTAACCAATTTACGTGCTGTAATTGTTGGTTGTCTTCTAACGGTTAACACTAAAACTCGGTCTTGAGCTACAGTTGTAGCGCGCTCACATCCTAGATGACGTTCGGCTGGACTTCCGGTGTCACAAAAATGCCGTCACAATTGACTTTGGGAGACTCCCATGCGCTAAAGACACATTAGTTTACCGCATGCCACATTGAAGAAGGCCTACATCCCTATTTATCTCATTCAAAATTAAATGAACTCGTTCCATGATAAAAAAAAATATTTTCAATACACTAAGTACCTAAACAAGAACTGTATAGCATTAACAAAATCGAAACTAGCAGAATATTTCTGTTGCTTGGTTCTATAAGGGCCAATGTCAAATTTTTGTTTTTTTTTATACAGCAATCTTTTGAATTTAATATTGACCAAACAAAATGCAAAAAATTGAAATTGACCATTTTAACACCAAGTCACATAATGTGGCTTAATGATAAAAGGGCCAGAGTCAATTTTTTGCATTTTGTTTGGTCAATATTAAATTCAAAAGAAAGCTGTACAAAAAAACAAAAATTTGACATTGGCCCTTTTAGAACCAAGCCACAGATTTACTGCAGTATAAAATACTTAAAATAGTTTTTCCTGTCCTCTAAAAAGCGTTGTCAAATATTTGTTATCACTTTTACCGTTATGTTTTACTCAAAAAAATTCAATTGAAATTAAATGATAGTGTGAATTTATTTTTATTAATTTCATTATGTTATAAGAATATCCATAGACTTTTCCGTTGTGTGTAATTATGTATATCTAAGTAGAATTTTGAAACTTAAAAAAAAATAATTTGGACATTGCTGGGTTAAACAAGAACTCAAAAAATGCCTTATGCCCTGTGTTCATTTCTGCTTTAAAAATATTCCTGAATATTGAACCAACTAAAAGATAATACCTAATATACAGTGGCGTGCTGACCATATAAATGAATCGGTGCAATCAACGAGAGGCCGCGGCCTCTTGAGGCCGGTCAAATAGGTTTTTTTCACAAAAAATTTTAGATGTTACAAAAAAATATTTTTTTAATTTCTAATCGAATGTTAATTTTGCTAATTATATTAATAAAACATTTCAAAAAAATTAAATTTTTTTTAATTGTAAAATAGGATTTAAGTAAATTAATAAAACTATATACATAAATATTTTGCTACAGATAATATTTATTTTCATACATACAAGTATATTTTTTATGGTTTTCCAATTTCCATCAAACATGTATAATATACTCTGCAGAATAAAAAATGGACACACGTCTTACACATTTTTTACCGAATTATTGGAAGTACCTATCGAAGATCGATTTGATCAAGACAAATCGTTTGATGATGATATAAGCACTATAATACCTCTAGCACCTTTAACGGGATTTAAATCATTTAAGTACTGAAAAATTAAGAAATTTTTATCCCACTATATCTGCGACTGCAGTTAGAGAAGAACTCGTGGATTTTGCTTATAAATGGATTGTATTAAAAAAAATAGGATTTTGCAAAATACTGAAATTATAGAAGAAGTTAATGACGAATATATGTTCAGTCTACAGAAAATATGAAGGATGATATTATTAATTTAAGTGATAATAAATACGAAATAACAAATGACAATGTTGTTGATATCGTGAAAACTTCACCACCGTGTGTAAAGATTGTATGGCTTGCTCTTATGCTGTTTTGCGTAAGTACAACTTATATTAGTGTGCTTATCCAAATTCAAATGGTATATAAGCATTTATTAACTCTTTCAGTGACACAAAAGTATCTTGCGAAAGAAGTTTTTCAACGTTGAAATACATAAAAAAATCGGTTAAGAAGTAGTTTAACACAAGATCACTTGGAAACATTTATGCTAATGGCTATAGATACACAAACTTTTTATGAGCTTAAAAATGAAGAAATAATCGACGACTTTGCTTAAAACTCTATAGTACACTTCGCATCAAAAAAAACTGGTACACTTTTTTTTCCCAATGTAAACCTGTGTTCAGACTGGACACAATGGCTCGTGAATCAATGCGTTGTTGCCAGCACAGATAATGGAATTGCACTAAATCTAAATACAAAAAATAACGTTCAAAAATCATGGTGGTGAATCGTAAAACGGGCCATAGGTAACTCAATGTAAAATTCTAAACTGTTAAATTCCTGCTTCCCTAATCATTTTACAACAAAAGTCATGAGAAGCTATTTGTAGAGGATTAAAATCTGTATTAAAAACAAAAGCTAAAATTGTTCTAGGATTTAAACACATTCCAACATTTTGAAAAATACCTACATTTGCCACAGTAGGTATGTGTGTAAAAGTTAGGCCCACGTTATTATTTACCTGATTGTTCGCACACTATTGACTGAATAAAACATCTTTATTATTATTACTTTCTCCTCAATTGAGGCTATCTTATCAATTTTATTATTTTTTAAACAAGAAATGATAAAATAAAAATTTTGACAGTTCAAATTGTCAATATTTATAATAACTTCACTGTGACCGAACGCAACCGATAAACATTATGGTAATGTGTGTGGCCTAACTTTGGCGTATTTCTGTGAAAAATTATTATATTTTCACAAAATTTTGGAATATGTTTAATTCGTAGAACAATTTTAACAGTTGTTTTCAATACAGATTTTAATCCTCTAGAAATAGTTGTTTATGTGTTTTGATATAAAATAATTAGGGAAGCAGGAATTCTACAGTTTAAAATTATACATTGAATATGGCCCGTTTTCCAATTCACCATTCGGTATAAAAATTTTAGACAGGTATTATTTTTATCATTAACAACAAAAAACCTTATCTAATAAATTTAATATCCAGAGAGACGGTTGAGTTAAATGAGTTGAGTTTTGAATGAAATATTTGCAATTAAACGTCACTAAATTTTCTCTTTATTTTCCCCCTGTAACTTATGGTAGGGGAGCAAAGTATGCTAAATGTGCAGTCACTCGAGCGCTTTGGGGACCTATTGGGTTGTAAACAATAGGTTCTAAAACCAAAAAAAGTTAAGTAAAGTTTTCCATTTTAGTGGGCGCTTGCCATTTTTTAATTTAATTTTCCATTTCCAACAATCGTTTTCTCCGATTATAGCGACATCTATCCATAATTCGAAAAAATGTTTCGAATAAAAGTTACTCATTTTTACGCAAGGAATCCAAATCTGCAATAAAAAGTGAGGGTTCCTATTTAAGATTTTAAAGTAACCACCCACCCCACATCCATGGGGGGTCGTGTTTGATGCCTTTCGACAGATTTTTCAAAAATATTGAATAAGTGTATTTTACAATTTTTCGATCTGATGTTCATTTCGCTAAGTATCACGGGATTCGTATTTAAAATATTAAATTTACCCCCCACCCCTCTCCGTGAGAAGTCTTGTTTGGTATCATTCAATAGATTTTTAAAAAATATTGAGCATATATTTTTTAGTTTTTCGATCTGTCATTCATTTCGCGAAATATTCGCTTTTTTCTTGTGAAACTTTGGAACTCACCCATTTCCTTACGCCCGGCTCAAATCGTCAGATTTTTTAAATATACACTCTTTTGCATGTACTTAACCTACCTTATCTTAATCTGACAATTTCGAGTTTTTTTAAGGGTAGATTGTTTTTTCGGGCCCCCCTTAACGAACTCCCCTGTGTTAAGTGCCAATATATAGTAGAGGTACATCTGCAGGGTACCAGGTTTCTCACCATATGCTAATCTGACGCGCTCGAGTGACTGCAAAAATCCCCGCTTGGGCTCCCCTACTATTATTAAAATAAACATAGAAGTTTTCAAGGACTTTCGGCCGTCAGTAATAATGTAATCTTTCATTCTGCGTTTAAATTTTTCAAAAATATTCATTATATTTCTCATGATTCGAAAAAAATGAATACATTATAAAACACATTGAACATTTTGACAGGTGACATTTTCCACCTATGTCCTTAATATTTCAGCAGTTTCGAATTTTATTGTAATACAAATATTTAAGTTCCACACTTGTTCACTGTTAAATTTATTCATTTTGTATTAATTTAAAATTTTAATTTTTCCGTGTGTTTTATTGATTAGTATCCCACAGCTCTAAAAGAGTTTTGTGCTACACTTTACGAGAAACCCTTCACACTTCTCGATTTTAAATTAAACGTAATAATGTAATGTCATGTCTAGAGTTATTATCTGTCATTCATGTCATATCTGGCATAAATTATAATAGAACACGAATTAGAGAATTTTTTAGGATGCATGTTTAAATAAATGTGAGTGACTAATCGAGAATGCTCGATGCTGTTTTAATTTTTAGTAAACATACTAAAAACTTGCGGTCTGCCGCACAGCCCTGCTTTTAGCTGGTTTGATATAATAGTTTAGTTGAACTGGCAACGTTGCCTAGAAATAAGAATGACATATGTAACAAGACCAATTTACACAACTAGAAAAACACGGACTTGTACCAGTTTTTTTTGACGCGAAGTGTACATTCTCTAAAGGTAAAATATTACAAAACCTCTAAATTTTAAAAAACTGATTGGATTGACATGAAATTTGGCACACACATAGCTAACAAGTCAAAGAAAAAAAGTGATATTGTGCCAATGTGTGCTTTTGCCGTAGGGGTGAGTTTCACCCCCTTTTGAAGATGAAAAATATATGTTCGATATAAGTCCGGAAATAGATAAAATGACTAATTCCAAGCAACTTTTGTTCTATATAGTTTTTCACCAAGTTAATACTTTCCGAGTTATTTGCGAGTGAATATGTTAATTTTTCTACAAAATAACCACGTTTTCAGAAGGTTTTTCGCAAATAACTCAAAAAATAAGTATTTGGTCGAAAAAAAATTAAATTCAAAAATATAGCACGTAAAAAAGTGAAAAACATGGTGTATGTATTGGGTCACTATACCTAGTAGAAGCAGGGCCGCGTTTAGGTCCATTGACGCCCTAGGCAATTCTCTAGTAGCCGCCCTTCAAGCATGTACCATTTTTGCGAAAAAAAAATTACAAGCAGATTTTTTTATTTAAATAAGAATACATAAAAATTGTCATTCCAGTTCGATCACATCAGATTTCTTTCTTGATTTTTCTTTGGAAAAATCATCTATAATGTCGTTATAATTTATCGCCTTTGTTACGTCACTTTCTATATACAAAATCGACAAATTTTTAAGACGTTCTTGCGTCATACTTGATTGGAAATTATTTTCATGGCTGTTTTAAATTCTTGACATTTTCGAAAATGACCTTTCAGCGGACACGTTGGTTGACAACTGGGAGGCACAAATAAATGCGCAAAGCAATATCAAAATTAGGGAAAATATCTTTCAATCCACTCTTCTTTAAATATTTAGATATGTCAATTATTGGTGATTAGTGATTTTATTGTGGTATCCAAATGAACCTTTAAGTGAATGCATTCATGTATGAATGATGTAGGTATCTATTAGTGCAGTTAGTGAGGGTATTTGGCTCCGAATTCCATCCTACTGCATCAATTTAGTTGATATTTTCACTGTAACTAGGGAATAGCTCAAGAAATAAAGTCTACGCTATATATCCTATAACGCTTTTACCTTCGGGGTGGTTCCCACCCGTTCTCGGGGGTGGAATTTTTTTTATCAAACTAACACCGGAAGTGGCCAGAGAACCTAATTCTAAGCAATAACTGTTTTTTCATTGAAAAATGACACTTTTCGGAGACTGTTTTTTGGGAATACCATCAAAATTGTGCATCTAACGAAAAAAACTATATAAAACATTTTTGTAGTTTATGAAAAATCAGAGAGATTCATTTTTCATAAATCTTCTAGTTTTAATAAAAAAAGAGATGGTAGATGAAAAAAGATTTTTTTGGTGCATGCTCAAATCGGTGTATTCAACTTAAAATAACAGAGAAATTGTCGATTTTAGGGGTATAATGCTACGAATACCTTTTTTAGTGCTTGAAAAGACCTTTTACGTCGGTTACATTCAAACTAAGCGAGATATGGTGCAAAAAAACTTATGACTTATGTATTGTAAGGAAAAAATGAGAAGTATATTTAACCCCTCATCCACCAGAATTTAAATGCATCGATTTTCTTCTAGAATACCTGCTACTATAACGTTATTTCTATATTCAAAAAGTTGGACGGGTTTAAAATGAATGGTTTTTAAAAAGAATAAGATCAAATTATAGAGCGCATTTTTAAATTTTCAGTAGTAATTGCACAAGAGCTCTAAAATTCTATATTAATTTTAGAGATCGAGTGCAATTTGTTGCGATTATTTCATGAATAAAACTGTTCAACACCAAAATTTTATTGTAATTTATTTATGTAAGTACAAATTAGTACAATTAAACACACAGTTCTTATAAATATTAATTTGACGGTTGAAAGTCATCACTTTTATAATTTTTAAAACATTAATGTCACTGAATGTATTTTTTCGTAGCAACGAAGGGCATCTGACGTAATATACTTGACGACGGGAAATTATCAAAAATTATCGGGTATAATATCACAAGAGAGTGAGAATAAATTCAAAATAATGCGACAGTTTTTCGAAAATTTGTTGTCTGACAATAGACACGAGAGCCCGCAGGGCTCGAGTGGCTATTGCCCAATGACAACAAATTTGAGTAAAAATGAAGCATTATTTTCTTATTTATTCTTACTGTCATGTAATCATAATTCGTAAGATTATTTTTTAATACGTATATTATGGATATTTTCTTAAATGTGACAGTTGTCAAAACTAGGAAACTGGTTGGCATTAAACAGAAACAATCTACTAAAAAAAAATTCTATCGGTAATTTTCTACAGTAGATAATAATTCTCAGTATAATTTTAATCTGATTGGACGGAATTAAACACGTGATCAAATATCTTACTATACGATTGGAAGTTAAAATCATCAAAAAATAATCGATTTAATTTAGATTTATGTAGCTTTCTATTGGTCAGAATCTCGTATGAATGAAATAATCTTAAAAATCTTTCTTTTTCTCCATGTAATTCGAAAGTGATAAGAGATAAGTAAAAAAATACCTTACAAAAATGTATGTTTTCTTTTAGATAACAATTTTATTTTTCTTTCATTACTGTATCTCATTATCATTTTCGAGTTACATGGAGAAAAAGGAAGATTTAAAAAAAAAATTAAAAATGCTCTCTATAATTTGATCTTATTTTTTCAAAAACCATACATTTTAAACCCGTCCAACTTGTTGAACATAGAAATAACACTATAGTAAAAGGTATTGTAGAAGCATAGCGATGCATTTAAATCTGGTGGATGAGGGGTTAAAATATACATACTTCGCATTTTATCTTAAAATAAATTATTCATCCTTTTTTGTTGCACCATATCTCGCTTAGTTTGAATGTAATCGATATTTAACAGTGCGGTCGTTTTAAAGGTCTTTTCATGCAGTATTAACAAAAGATATTGATAGCATTATACCCTTAAAATCGACCATTTCTCTGTTATTAAGTTGAACACACCCATTTGAGCATGCACAAAAAAATTTCTTTTCACCTACCATATCTCTTTTTATGTTATCACTAGAAGACTTACGAAGGAACGAATCTCTTTGATTTTTCATAAGCTACAAAAATGTATTTTTCGTTTTTTTTTTTCGTTATATGTCTTTTCGTAAGATGCACATAAACATATAGTTTTTTTCGTTAGATGTATAATTTTTAGGGTATTCGCAAAGGTCCGAAAATGGCAAATTTTCAACCAAGAATAACCCAAAAGGATTCAGTTTAAAAAAATTATAGAACAGTGCGCCCGCCGCCTTTAATCTCTAAATTTACGTCTGTTCTTTTTGAATGAATAGTGTTAAGAAAATGCAATTTGCTTTCTAGAAATGAATGCCCACTTTCACTATTCAATTGATGGATGTACGATGTACTTAAATGTTATTCGATTTTAATTTTTATAAAAATTTTTTGTACAGTATTTTTGCCGCCCTCTCATAATTTGCCGCCCTAGGCAACTGCCTATATTGCCTAATGGATAAAGCAGCCCTGAGTAGAAGCAGAGTTATAGCTAATGAAAAATAGGTTCATATTCGTCAAATTCCAAATCGAATATTTTAACGTGCCATAACCAACAACGAAGCACTTATTTGGGGAAAACTCATTTTAACTTTTTTAAAGTGTTTAAAAAATGCTTATTTTTGTTTAAAAAAAATGTTAGCATCAAAAGCAAACAAGTTACTCTCAAAATAAAGTTGGTCCCTTTTTTTGGTAAGAAATCTGGAAAATCACCCCCTAATTAGCATTTCAAATGAACTTAATTGTTACCACTTCACAAGTTTTTTACTCGCGTATGTATTGATCATATGATCGGTAAGTTTTATCCGTTCACAGTGCTTATTTTTGAAAGAGCTGTACTTAAAAGGGCTTTAACGACTCACTTATCACGAGTGTATGCAAATTTAGAAACATCGAATATTAACCAATTTTTGTCTTACAGAAAAGCAAAACAATACAAAATATTCAGAAAAGTAAAGCCGATTTTTTTATTTTTTAAGATTTTTGGTATTTTTAAAAATTTTTAAGTTATTTTAAAAACTTAATTATTTTTTCAAAATTAAAATTTTTAAAAATTTTACTTTAAAACCAAATTTTTTCCAAAATAAGCACTTTGAATGGGTGAAACTTACAGATCATATAAACACAACATAAGTAAAGTAACTTGTGAAGCGGTAATGATTAATTTCATTTAAGTTGCTAATTGGGGGGTGATCTTCCTGATTTTTTTGCCAAAAAAAAAGGGACCAACTTTATTTTGAGCGTAACTTGCTTACATTTGATGCTTAAAAATTTTTTTATAAAAACAGAAATAAATCTTTTTTAAACACTTTAAAAAAGTTGAAATTTTTTTCCCCAAGAATGCTTCATTATTTGGAATTATGCTTCATTATTTCACATTGAATTATTCTATTTGGAATTTTTCGAATATGAACCTATTTTTCATTAGCTACAACTCTGCTTTTGCTAGGTATAGAGACCTAATATATACACCGTTTTTTATTTCACTTTTTATAGGCTATACTTTTGCTAAGGATATTTTTTTCGGCAAAATGCTTACGTTTTGAGTTATTTGCGAAAAGCCGTCTAAAAACGTGGTTATTTTGTTCAAAAATGAACATATTCACTTGCAAATAACTCAAAATGTATTGATTTGGTGAAAAAACTCTATAGAACAAAAGTTGCTTAAAATTAGTCAGTTTATCTATTTCGGGACTTATCTTGGACATATATTTTTTCACCCACGAGGTGGGGTGAAATTCACCGCCAGGGCAAGAGCACACATCGGCACCATATCACTTTTTTTCTTTGACATGTTAGCTATGCGTACGCCAAATTTCATGTCAATCCAAGCGGTTCTTTAAAATTTACAGCAAAAACCGTGAAAGAATGTACTACTACTTTAAGACGGAAATTAATGATAGAGATTTAAGTAATTATTTTATAAAATAATTGCAAAAGAATGTTTAGGTTATTGCGTTGTATTAACATTTTAAATATTGTTAAATTAAAGTATTTGCATTGTACGTGTATATATTATGTACTTGAAAAATTCTCAAAATTTTATTTTACTTTTATTTTATTTACATCAAATTCATATTAGATTTATGCAGCAAATTATGGTTTCTGCCTTACTGTATACAATATTGTCATACATGTAATTTATTATTAATCTGTAAGATTGCTTATTCTTAAATAAAAAAATATACCAAATTAAAAAAATCATTGAATTCAAAGTTTTATGTTTCATTTAAAAATAATTTGTATTTTTGTTTTTTGATTTTATAAATAACGAATAAAACATCCTGATAATAGAAGGTAAAATGAAGATGGGAGGCCGGTTTTCTATAAAATCACCGGGCCGCTTGAAAAGTTCCAGCACGCCACTGCTAATATATAGCCACATTATAATCTCATTATGTTATCACTTTGATTATTACAATCGGTGTAGATTAAAGCAATTGTTTGTGCAGGAATTTTTTGTACCACTTGAACTCTTATTGAACTAGACCTTCGATCTCTCAGCCGGCGTATCGTTCAAATTTAAACTATAATCATGTCTAACGACACCGGTGCCACTGATAGTATAGTGACAGTTGTGTGTGAGAAGTGGAAGAGGAAAAATGGGTTGCTGCGCTAAAGTTGGAGCTGTTGTTGCAGTGCTTTTAGCTGTTTTAGTTGTCTATAGTACAAAATCTTTATTTCAAACACCCAAGGTGCCAGATTTGGGCGAAAAATGGTGGAAAGTGGCCAAGCCGGCAAAAGTGGATACTAGTATCAAACCGTTCAAAATTCAAATTTCAGATGAAGTAAGTTTGTTTTTATTTGTAAAACTAAAACCTCTTTTTGCCGGCTCTCACAATTATTCACTTTGCTTCTATATTATTCATATTAAAATATTAGTTATATAAGAATTTAAAGGCATGCATGTATAATTCGTTCAATTAGTACAATGTATTTAAGTGTCTACTATTGACAATGATATTTTATTTGCGTTTCCATATCTGGTCTTTGAAAAGATTACATTACAAATAGACTATATTTTATTATACTATTTAAAATAGGTATATAATAATATTAATATATCTAATATTTAATACACGTTATTTTCTCTTTTTTATTGAATACACGTTATTAAATAATATACGAATCCGAATATTTTGGATTAAATATTTGTAAAAAATATATAGTTTTCTTAGCGATTCTAGCACTCTTTTTTTTTCTTCAGTCAATTTTGTTTCATAAAGGTCTCTTTTTGTTTGCTTCCTTTGCAGCTTTCTCGAGTCTAGGTCTAAGGTGTTCCTACAGAGCCTATTTTACTTCAAATTAGGCCCGAGGCATTACACAATTTTCGGGCCCCTAAATATGATTTATAATAATAATAACTTTTTTAAGTGAATTAGTTATTTGATAGAAGTATAGTTGCATCAGAAATTTAAATTTTTATTAACAATAAATAAAATTTATATTTTATTTATTATTAATAAAAAATCAATAAATTTATTGATTTATTGTTAAAATTTATTAACAATCAAACATTGTTTAAATAGACTGTGTCGCATTGAAGATGGAGACAGGTCTATATTTCGGCTATCAAAATAAATACAAATTTGAAGTTTTGCACAGTCATACAGGTTGAAAGTTCACACATTTTTTTAACATAGTCAAATGAAATAATTGAATGAAATATTAATTGTGGCCTACTGCGAATCCACAGCGTAACAGGGTAAATTTTCTATATTTTGCTTTGCGTTAGAGATATCGGAAAAAGTTGTTTGAAAAAGTACTTCCAAATATTAATTGCATACCAAATTGCATGACAAAATTCGCACTTTGGGTTTTTTGACTACAAATATTAAAAAAAACTAAAAGTTCGAATTTTGTTATGAAATTTGGTATGTGGGATAGAATATCATTTCAAACATCTTTTTCAAATAACTTTTAACGGAATCTCTAACGAGAAGCAAAATATCGAAAATTTACCCTGTTTGTAGAATTGCAGTAGACTGCGTTTAAAATTTAAATTTCAGCTGAGTATCTTAAAAATGTGAACATTCAGCCTGTATGACTGTGCAAAACTTCAAATCTGTATTTATTTTGATATTAAAAATATAGGGCTCTCTTCATCTTAAAGGCGACACACTGTATACCTTAGGGTATTTCCTTTTGTAAATAATTTGGTTGTTGAACCGTAAAAAGATAGACCGTTTTTGGACCAAAATTTAATGGTTGCTATTATTCGTTGAAGAACGTTTCTCCAATGTTTCTTTTCTTCTAACTAAATAACCTTTTTCCATTAATGTTAGGTACAATTTGTCCTGTGGTACTACTTATCTTGACTAATGTACATGAAATATAGGAGATCGCTCATGTTGAATAACTGTCGTATATTGATATTTTTCCCATGGAAAGTACTGTACACTAACCGCGCGCGAAGAATTTTCCCCATTAGCTTTCATTTTATAAAAACGTTGATTGATACATAGTATACTTACCACCACTATCCTTAATCGCGGTGTGCAAGTACTTGGAGGGGATACGAGAAACGATCGTGCTCGAATAGCGGAGAAATATTGCAACTTTCTTAAATAATTCATATTTCATAATATTCTCAATTGAAATTGTCAAATTGACGTATATTTCATACCTACTGTCATTGAAGAAGAAAAATTATATATTGCTCCACAATGTTGATATGATATGCAATTATTAAATAAAGGTAAATTTAATTAAGTGTATTTTGCTTGCAGTACTGCATTTTGATAACTAATTTTATTTACTACATACAATTGTTTACGTTTTAATAACATAACCTGAATCTTATTTTTTCTTCTTATTATTTTTTTGGACTATGGCCTTGACAATTATTCAGTAACCAGGACTAATATAATTGGCCAATATAGTTAAAAGTGCGAAAAATGTTGCTGAGCGTAGAAACCAGGTGTCGCTTTGCCGAACTTGCACGGTCCTAATATTTATCAATCAACAACACATTTACTAATTTGATCAACAATATATTTATTCGATCGATTATTTATAAAATATTGTTGAAATTCCAGATTTACATATTTTGGCCAATTCCTGTTCATAAATGAAAGAATTTTGAAAATTTATTTTGTTATTGCCATAAAAATTTTTTATGATCTTTCCGGGCCCCATTAAAACACGGGCCCGAGGCAGTTGCCTCACGGGCCTAGAGTTAAATTGGCCCTGGTTCCTGACTAATATAGGTATTTATATAACCTTTTGTGAAGCTTATTGTTTATTACATGTTATTTGAATCCCACGATTGTCTTTCTTCATGACCATGACTGGTATTTGTAATTGCCCATGAAATCTGAAATAACACATGATTTGCATTTAATTCTAAAGTAAATAGCATCAACTTTTATACATTGTAATGTATCGCAACTTTATAAAAAGCATCAAGAAGAGAAAGCTGGAGTATTTCGGACATGTAATATAGGTCCCAAATATAGGTCACTACAAAATACACACACCCAAACTTATATGGAATCACCTGATATACCCCATTCCACGAATATACGTCTGTTTTGGATTATCGCGACAACGAATATTTTACTGTGCAAAATATGAAGAACGAAATTAAATTGCAAATTATATTGTTGTTTATTGGAGTAATTATTAGAGCAAAATACTTTCGTACTTCTTATTTTGCACACTAAAATATTCGTTGTCGCGATAATCCAAAACAGACTTCGTGGAATACACCATATTTCTTATTATTTCGTGCGAATTAAAAAAAAACGAACACACGAAGGCAAACAATATTTATTTTAAAGCAATTTAATAATAAATGGATTACAATTAAATTAAACAATAAAGTATTTAACAAACAAATTGAAACTTGTTGTTTTAAAGTCAATAGCAAAAAAAAATTCAATGTAAAACAAATAATGTTTAAAGTGTTTTTATTTATTTTTGTTTGTATTTTTGGTAGTCAGTATTATCACCCCTAGTCCTTATACAAGCTTCAGTTTGCGTGGGCACGCTCCCAATCAAATTATCAACATTTTGCTGTGGTAGGTTACTCCATCCTTCAAGAGCAGCTTGTACTAGCCGTGCGGTGATTTGTGGATTATCCCGGCGAGCTCTAGTTTGTCTTTTAAGCATATCCCACAAATACTCTATAGGGTTAAACTCGAGTGAGCAAGCAGGCCACTACAAACAAGGGATATCTTCTGCTTAAATGATGTCTCTAGTCACTCTAATGGTATGTGGAGGTCCATTGGCATGCAAGAAAATTAAATTTTTTGCTGTTACACCTCTGCAGAGCCTAACTACAAGTTATCAACATATCTGTGAGCAGTAAAAGTTGATTGGATAAAAATTAAAGGAGTTTTTTTACGGACCACAATTTCTGTCCAGAACATTACACTTTCCCTTGTATATTTGTGAACAGATCCCGTTTTCGTTCTTGCTTGTCTTCCTTGACATTCCTTGAATTAAATTTTTTGCTGTTACACCTCTGCAGAGCCTAACTACAAGTTATCAACATATCTGTGAGCAGTAAAAGTTGATTGGATAAAAATTAAAGGAGTTTTTTTACGGACCACAATTTCTGTCCAGAACATTACACTTTCCCTTGTATATTTGTGAACAGATCTCGTTTTCGTTCTTGCTTGTCTTCCTTGACCTCTATGTACACGATTTCGTGGGTCATCTGATTTTACACAAATCCTGACTTTTTCGGAAAATAGCACATTTTTTCAATTCCCAATGTTCCAGTTTTGGTGGTGAAGACATCAATTTAGGCGATCAATATTGTGCTGTCTGGATAACTCGGGAACCTATAACTGTCTCCTGCTCTATACTTCTTGGCACGAACTCTTCTTCTTATCGTTTCAACTGAAACAGTTACACCTGTAGCTTCCAAAAGCTGCCTTTGGAGCTGCAGGTGACAAATGGTTGGGTGTCTTCCAGCTGATTGGACTATTAAACGATCGTGGCGAGCCATTATTACTTTTTGGCGACTTTGCCTTACTTTATTTTTGAGCTTTCCTAGTTCCTGTTACCCAGCATAAGTTTTGGACAGAACCCCCTGTGTTACGCCCAGCTCTACAGCTATGTCTCTCTGAGAACATTACTTGCTCCACAAGACCAATAATCTTTCCTCATTGTAAGTTCTATAACCACACATGAGGCATATTTTCGTTTTTGGACGAAAAATTTAGTTTATTTATTTTCGTTCAATTTGCAACTCAAGCAAATAACCTATACCGTACCGAGCTGTACTATCCGATTATCTTATATATTTGTTTATTTTCAATAAAAACCTTTAGTCTTCGCAACAATAACAAGTTTTTTCAAAAGAAATTAATATTGCTTTGAAATACATGGTGATTCCATATAAGTTTGAGTGTGTGTATTATGCAAAGGCAAACGCAGTCCAGGACGAAGAAGAACCTCATGGTTCCCTCATGGCAACCAACGTTCTGAAAGGACATGGTACATGAAGAAGAAGAACTTTATCGCTTTCAGTGTGTTTAGTTCCCAATTACTCATTGCAAATGACTAATAATAATACTCTAGCAGAGTCTTAGAGGCGGTTGTAGTTCAGCGGTTATGTTACTGACTTAACAAGCTGAAGGAGGACACCAGAAATTTTCCAATTTATAACTGGAAAATTGAGGGAGTCGCCACCATGCTTCGGAAGGCACGTAAAGCCGTCGGCTTGGGTGATCTGAAAACCCTAACACTAGACCTTAGCCCGAAGGTTCCACGAACTTTATTTTTGCTTTATCAGCGTTTTCAAACAAGTTCATTATCGAAAGTGAATTGTAAATCATTTTTATTTGTATAACTTGTGTACAATGTTAGTTGATTAAATAATCTCATTTTAAAGATAGCTTAATATCGGGCTAAAAATGGCATTTCGTCAAAAAGTAAAAATCATTATCAGTCGTCGGCGGGCGATAAAGCAGCACAATTAGTATAATAAAGCATTTGGTGACTTGAAATGTTTTAACTAACTGTTATCACACCTAATTATACTTTTTAGTCAACAAGTTTATAATTTGTTATAGTTTGAAAATAAATAAATATTGTTAAACTTATTCAATTGCCCAATTATAGTATCCATTAACAAAACTTTTGTCAGATTGTACCAATTAGGGGAGTGCAATTAGAACGAAAACATGCATTGTTTCGGAACAATTCAAACAAGCTTATATTTTTCTAAAACTTTTTTTGTTAGTTTATATACATGTTAAAGTAAAAAGTTCTACTCGCAGATTTGGGCGCTAATTGTTTATTAATTGTATAAATAATAACAATTGTTTTGTATAAATAATTTTAAAAATATCGTTAATTTCATCATTTTACTTTGATCAAATATGTTTCTATTCTGTTTTTGATTATGCTGAATCCGAATATGGCATTGCAATTTGAAAATTCTTATACAGAAGCTCTTACACAGTATGTCTGCGTAGCTAGGAACCACATGGAAAACTTTTTTATTATCAATTTTACGAAAAATTGTTATTCTTCATAAAATGCTCTGGATAGACAAAAATCTAAAACTCAAGCATCAGATATCAAATTTTATACGAGTTATGTCAAATATATGAATTTCGTTAGAGAGTAAAGTACCTTTATATTCCAGAATATCAAAAAATTATATTATGAAAAGTTGTTTGAAATTAAAAACTATGTTTAAATATACAATTACATCATTCTAATCGTAAAAAAATTAAATTTTTCTCAAATTACGGATACGTCTAAAATCTAAGATACAACCATCAGATATCAAACTTTTTTAATTTTATACGAGGTATGTAAAAAATATGAATTTTTCTTAAGAGTTAAGTGCCTTTATTATTCACAATATTTTAATTAGAAGGATGTAATTGAACACTAAAACAATTTTTTTAATTCCAAACAACTTTTCTTAATAACAATTTTCGATATTGTGAAATTTAAAGGTACTTTACTCTTGAGTGAAATTCATATTTTTTGACATACCTCGTATAAAATTAATTAAACTTGATATTTGATGATTGCCTTTAAGAATATATACGATGCAGAGTGTTTTATAAAGAATAACTTTTTTTCGTAAAACTAATAATAAAAAAGTTATCAATAGGTTCCAAGTTACGCAGACATACTGTATAAGAGCTAAAAAAAATTTTTTTGCTGAACATCTATTATTGTTGAAGCTTATTATTAAATGTATTTTAGGTAAGTTTTGCAGAAAAAAGTTTTGATCACTTTGTATAAACATTTTTTTAGCTGGTAATTTTCGGTTTTTGTATTACATTTTTGTTATCTTTCTTAATTTTCTCAAAAAGAAATAGTCTATTTTATTTCTAATGTAAAATAATTTAGTGCATTTTAAAGATTAAATCCTAAGCTTTAAAAAATTGCTTACAAAACTGTAATAGATGTGTTCAAACTTGAGTAATACCGTCGTAAAGTGGTGGTAATTATATAAAACTACGAAGATTTCAAAAATTACATTTTTGAGACGTCATATCATTTGAATTAAATATTTGAGACTTTTTTTGAATGAAACATCATTTAGTGAGACTCTTAAGAGGTAAGTTGTGCAAAATTTAGAGTTTTATAAGAAAAATTGTATTAGTTACACATTTTTAAATCATTTTTAAACAAAATTCCTGTAAGGCTCACTTTCCGCTCACAGCGTACCTACTTATGCCCATACATTTTATTTCTTTCTATTATAACCATAAGATAGCTTAATTATTCTTCTTTTATTTTCAATTTGTAAAATTTCATTTGATCCATTAGTTAAAGAATTACATTAAAATAACTCAACCGTGCACTTCGCCGTACTCTAGTTTACAGTGCGCCAATGTTTGTGAGATGGGTGACTTTAGTGTTATAAATAAATAAGTATAGAAGATACAGATTTAATTTTAGAAAATTCTTTATATAAAGTTTTCTTTGTAAAATTTTCTGAATTTTTCAATGGTGAATCAGTTTTTTAAAAAAACATCGAATTTCGCAGTTCATTTGTTTAATAAAAAATGAAGCACCCACTTCTCGAGTAGAACTTTTTGATACGTTGTTTATTAAACATTTCTTAATAAAATTACAAAAAGTTCCATCTTGTTTGATTTTTTTCCGAAGTGAAAATCTAAGTGCACTCCCCTAAATAAGATACCCAACAACCAACAATGAACATAATTTATTAATAATAGCTATTTGTATAACAAGGGAGGAAAGTGCAACTTTTCCTCCCGAGAATGAAGTTTACTGCCCGACGCGTAGCAGAGGGCAGTAATCATTCAAGGGAGGAAAAGGCACTTTACTCCCATGTTATACATATAGTTTTTCCACCTTCCTCAAATTAATAACAAGTAATTTTTTCATTTTTACTTTATTTATGTAACTAACCAACAAAATTTATTAAAACTATTTTTAAAAATTTTAATTCTGTAATGTGCATTAGATAGGTAAAATGTCTTGTTATACAAAAATCATAGTTATTCTTATGTATTATAATTATTGTGGTTATTATAGCGACCGTAAATTTTCAATTAACAATTCAATTGTTGCTAAACTGTTCATTCAATTTCCATCCGCTTCTGAAATTATAATATATACGAAAAGAGATTTTATACTACCAAGTTATTTAATTATTGATAAGCAATTACTTATCTAAGATTTTAGTTGAAAATTAAAGATTTTGTTGGAAAAACCCACATTTTCCGGGGAAAATTTTAGTCGAAGTAAATCGGGAAAAACACGTCTCTATGTATAATTTAATTAGGGTGAATTTTTATTTGGGTGTTTTTGGTGTAAAGTTAAAATCTTTGGAGTTATATAGCAAAAATTGAAAAAAGCACGATTTTTGGGCGCCATTTTGTTTATAAAAAAAAGTAGCACACTATCTGCAGACTTTGCATACCTATATTATTAATATATACAATCACAAGATTCGATTCCAGCAATAAAATTGCTGGTACATAACTTTTCCTTGTATTTTGCTAATTAGCCCAGAGTAGTATTGTTGTTAGGTTCGTTTATCTCAATTCGTCAACAAAGCTTGCCGAAGTTAGAGAGATTTTCTAGGTTTTTTACCGCTTACTGATAGTACCGGACAAGGATTATCTAATTATTTATTAGAATTTTTGAAATTAATGAATATTGATTTTGATGATTTACGAGGCCAAGGGTATGATAATGGGGCAAGTATGAGAGGCAAAAATATTGGCCTTCAAAAAAAATTTTAGACATGAATCCTCGTGCGTTTTATGTTCCTTATGCGGCTCACAGCCTTAATTTAGTGTTAAATGATGCCGCTAAATGCTCATTGGAAATAACAATTTTTTTCAATTTTTCAAGAAATTTATGTTTTTTTTTTCGCATCCACATTACGGTGGAATGTCATAATGAATGAGATACCCACCTTTACATTAAAACCGCTTTCAAATACGAGATGGGAAAGTAGAATTGAAAAAATATAATTCGTTTTAATATGGGGAAAATTTACGATGCATTATACTGAATTTTTGACAACAAGTACGACAATGACAAAAGAAACATCGCAAGCTCATTGATGACAAAATTAAAGAACTAAGTTTATCTGCTCTGTCGTAACTGGTAAAATATTTTAGCAAAGGTCAATATTGTCAGTAAAACTTTGCAAACGCGGGATATTATTATTTTGGCAGCTGTTAAGATGCTTGATCCAGTTAGTAAAGATTTAGCCAACAACCGCACCGACACTGCGTTAAGACAATTACGAGGCTGCAGACAAGCCTCTGTTAGATCAAAAACAAAATTTTAAAGTTAACTTCTATTAAAAATAATTTTTGTGAATTTGTTTAAAATAATTGTTTAAACAAATTTTCGACCACGGTATTACCTGGCACCCTGTGGATTTGTTATAAGGACCTCTTTTTGAGTAAGTTTGTGCAAAAAAATCGAATCGGAATAATTTACCTAACGGGGGCGACGATACAGCCTAGACTATAAGCTTATTCCAAACATTAATCTCTCAATTTTGCACTGTAGCCTTCTCAATTTTTTCGCCAATGTTTTTGTGAGAATAAGGTTTCTGCTCCTACGTGAGAACTGGTAGCTTAAAATCGTTCCCTTTTAAAAGTTCTATGGCCGATTTCTTGATTTCTATTATCTCATTGGAGACAAGATTGGTCACCATTTATTTTCCATAGCTTATCTTTAAACCGACTCTCTGTGTTACTTGCTGTAGTTGTAGCATAACTCTGGCTTCTCCTAAGTCGTCTGTTATAGGAACAATGACAGCGGCATATCGGAGATGATTTAGATCTAGTAGGTAGATTTAGTATTTAGTCTTCCTAATGTTTTTTAAATATTCGCTAGCGCATGTTGTTTTGATCTTCTGCGCTTCCATCTGAGGAAAACACCGTACCTCTCTAAGGACCAAAATATCTCTAAGGATGTGGTTTGGAGTTCTTCTAGCTCAGCAAATTTTATTGTGGCTTTTTCTTCCATTGTTTCCAGTACTCTGATTTGCTACAATAGGAAACGTTCAGCTGCATATCTGTTCACCTTTACAGCTTAGCATCTATTATAGCCTGCTTATGTCTTCTTTTTATTTGTTCTGCACGTATGTCGGCATGCGAGAGATGCGTATGTGATTACAGTTAGTACGATACTGTTGATCAATCTCATTTTAGTTTTGATGACTAACTGACGTTTTCTTTCTGTAAGTTCTATATCCTATATACGTGATTCGGGAGTGCTCCTAGTAACGTTTGGCGTGTCTTGGTTTGTTTATTTCTGCTGCATCGTGATTGTAAATCTAGTATAGTTTTGCTACCTTTGCCTTATCTCCCTGGTAATAATACCCCGCATCGCTACTTAGTCTGTGTTTAGTCACCCTGAACGACCCCTATCTGCGAAAATTTATTTCCCTTCCCTACCCTTGATTGTTCGATTGGATTCGTAATGGTCTTGGTGTATGGTAGGTTTGGTTAGGCATTGATTTTAAGAAGTGTTGCTGGCTAGATGGGCGCAGTTCCCAAAGGCCATAAAAGAAAAAAAGAAAAATCCTATATCGAGATTTCGAGAGTTCTGGCTGCTTATGTCTTACATGTTACTGCGATTATATGTGGAGTAAACGTTATGCTGCATAGTGACTTCTAAGTATTGGACTTCCACTCTTCCACTAGATAGGTATATCCTGTACCGTTAGTTGTTTTTCTGGATTTTCTTTTCCCCTTTGGAAGTGTGTCTTATCTGGATTTATGGCTATGTTTTATAATATACGCCATTGGCTATACACTAGTCTGCTAATGCCTTGAGTGCCGTTTATAGGTTCCTTACGGTTACATCCAATTCTATAGTTTGCCGCTATTGGTGTAACGTCTGCATAAAGGCTAAGTAGAATTCTGAGTGTTTTTGAAACGTCTGCTGTATACAGGGTGTTTCATTAATAATTGTCCATATAGTAACTGGAGAAACCTTAGCACAAAATACGAAGATTTAACCTAAAACACTTAAATAAAATGTGGTTCCATACTGAGTTACAGGGTGTTTTATCTAAAAATTAAAAAATTATTTTTGCTCGGCATTTTAAAACTATTCAACATATCCTTTTTATACTTGGCAGGAAGTACAGGTACTGTACAAACTACTAAATTATGTTAAACAAACGTTTATGGCTATTACCAGAGGCGTACGACGGGGGAAAGTGAATGGTTGACCCTTTCCAAATTCTACGCCACTGACGGAATTTCTATTTTAGTTCAATTTTTGGATTCTCCAATACTTTATATGAAAATAATATACTCTTTATTCGTAACGATAAAGTCATTAGTTTTCGAGATCTTTAAAGTAAAAAATTAAACTACACGGTTATTTTGATTAATGTATTGTGTCGCTTCATTTTTAATTTCAAATATCTCGAAAACTAATAATTGTATCGTTACGAATGAAGAGTATATTATTTACAAAAAAAGTATTGGAAAATCAAAAAATTACCCTAAAATAGCAATATCGTCAGTGGCGTAGAATTTGGGAAGGGTCAACTAGAAACTATCCCCTGTCGTACGCCTCTGGTAGTAGCTAGAAAAGTTTATTTATCTTAATTTAGTAGGGTTTACAGTACCTACACTTTCTGCCAAGTATGATAAGAATACGCCAAATAGTTTTAAAGTACTGGGTACAAATAACTTTTAAATTTTAATCATATGAATCATATCATAAATTAATCAAAATAACTGTGCCGTTTCATATTTAACTTCAAATATCTCGAAAACTAATGACTTTATCGTTACTAATGAAGAATATATTATTTACGTAAAAAGTATTGCAGAATCTAAAAATGGCACTAAAATAGTAATTTCTCCATTGGCGCAGAATTTGAGAAGGGTCAACCATTCACTATCCCCTGTCGTACGCCTCTGGTAATAGTTAGAAACGTTTGTTTATCATAATTTAGTGGGGTGTATAGTAGTCGCACTTTCTGCCAAGCGTGAAAGGATATGTCGAATAGTTTTAAAATGCTGAGCAAAAATAATTTTTAAATTGTTAGATAAAACACCCTGTAACTCAGTAAGGAACCACATTTTATTTAAGTGTTTTAGGTTAAATCTTCGTAATTTGTGCTAAGGTTTCTCCAGTTACTATATGGACAATTATTAATGAAACACCCTGTATATGCTATACAGTAGGTGTGATAAGACCGCCAGTGATACTCCAACCTTCGAGGCTCTATGTTCAAACATTCTCGTATACAAACCTTGAACATCCGATTGCCTAAGTACAATGTAATGAGTTTCGTTATGGCTTCATGTTTCATGTTAGAGCTTTATGCCGTACTATGTCGAACGCCTTGCTTATATCGAGGAAGAAAACTGCTGCATATTGCTTGTCGTTAAATCCAGTTGCAATGTACTCTGTTCTGAATAGTTGTTAGTTATCAATTATTATGAAAACTAAAATTTTTACCAGAAGGTACTCATATTTTTATATTTCTAATGCCTTTCCTTTAATACTTGATACAATTAGATTTAAAACCTTTTGGAGGTAATAATGATATTTTTGTTTTCTTTATGAACTCATTTTTATCTTTATGAACTGCTGTAATGGTAGTACCAATAGTTTCTCATAATACTAAAAAGACAAAACTACGAATGACATTGAAATTGTACGTGTTTCTTCTCGTCTGTTGATTTTTATATCTTTACAGATTTTAAAAGACTTGAAGGGCAGACTAGATCGTAGTCTTCCATTTCAACCACCCCTAGATGGCGTGAAACAACATTACGGAATGAACACTAATCTCCTGAATACTATAGTGGACTATTGGAAGAACAAATATGACTGGAGACAAAGGGAAAAGTTTTTCAACCAGTATCCACAGTTTACTACCAATATCCAAGGACTTAACATCCATTTCCTTCATGTCAAGCCTACTGAGACCAAAGGACTGAAGGTTTTCCCGATGTTGATGTTGCACGGATGGCCAGGCTCTGTTAGAGAATTTTATGAAATGATCCCACTTTTGACCAAACCGCAGAAGGGAAGAGATTTTGTATTTGAACTGATTATTCCAAGTTTGCCAGGTATGATATTATTTTACGATTGTATACATACTTATTCCCCATAGTCTAGGCGCCAAATAGAGGTCACCGTGTCCTTTTCAATTCTGATGGACAAACTCAACGGATTCCTATGGATTTTTGGCTGCTGATTACGAATTTCGAGGGTGGATTTCGATCCGTGTGGTCAAAAAATTGTTATAAACAATTTAATTGTTTATAAGGCTCTGGCTCATAAATTAAAGAGATAATAGAAAATATTTCAAATAAAATTTGTTCCTTAATAAAAAACGAAGAAAAAACCGTTTACTAGACGTAAATCCAACAATTATAACTCAGGATATTGTAAAATTAGTGCACAATGCAAATTGCAAAATAAGTATTTTTAGAAGCTTTATCGCTAGTAACTCGGCTTCTACGCATACAAATGAGCCTTAAGTCTTATTTTAAAACTTAATTAAACAAAGTTTGTCAAATTACTCTATCTTTATGTGTTTTAAAGTTATACCCGTTTGAATTTATAATTTTCTTAAAAAAATTGTACATTAATTTGTTTATAAGGGTTTCAAGCAAATTTGAGCTATAAACATTTATACTTTGATTAAGAATAATGATAGAAGAACTCAAAAGGAACATTTTGCTTCGTAAGTTTATTTTTGGCCAAGATATCGATATTTTAATAGCGCGCAATGAGAGGCAAGATCGGCTCACAGCGTAAATCTCTACACTTTCCTAAGCTCAAACTATTTCTTTTGAGTTCTTCTATTATTAATGTTATTTAAAGTATAAATGTTTATTGCTCAAATTTACTAAAAACCTTCATAAACAAATTAATGTATGTACAAATTTTTAAGAAAATTATAATTTCAAACGAGTATAACTTCAAAACAAATGAAGATAAAGTAATTTGACAAACTTTGTTTGGAAGTCTATTAATTAAGCTTTCAAATGAGACTTTTAAAATTTAAAAGGTCATTTGCATACATAGAAGCCGAGTTACGATCGATAAAGCGTCGAAAAGTACTTACTTGACTGTGAGCCGATCTTTAGCCTCATAGCGACCATTAAAATATCTATATCTTGGCCAAAAATAAACTCACGAACATTTTCGTAAGCTCAAATTGATCCTTTTGAGGTTTTCTATCATTATTATTAATTAAAGTATAAATTTTTACAGCCCAAATTTGCTTAAAACCCTTATAAACAAATTAATGTACAATTTTTTTAAGAAAATTATAACTTTAATCGGGTATAACTTTAAAACAAATGAAGATCAGGTAATTTAACAAACTTTATATAGAAGGCTCTAAGGCTCATTTGCATGCGTAGAAGCCGAGTTACGAGCGATAAAGCTTCAAAAAATACTTATTTTGCAATTTACAATATCTTGAGTTCTAATTGTTGGATTTAAGTTTAGTAAACGGTTTTTTCTTCGTTTTTTATTAAGGAACAAATTTTATTTGAAATATTTTCTATTATCTCTTTTAATTTATGAGCCAGAGCCTTATAAACAATTAAATTGTTTATAACAATTTTTTGACCATTCGGATCGAAATCCACGCTCGAAATTCGTAATCAGCAGTCAAAAATCCATGGATAAGAAACCGTTGAGTTTGTCCATCAGAATTGAAAAGGACACGTGACCCCTCTGGCGCCTAGACTATCAGTTATTCTTCAAAATCATGATATGCTTCAGATGTATTTGAGACTGATAGTATAATATCGAATAAAATATTCGTTTACTACAAGGAGAATCAGAAATATCTAAAAAATGTAATGGTAGGGGAGCCCAAGCGGGGATTTTTGCAGTTACTCGAGCTCGTCAGATTATCATATGGGGAGAAACCTGGTACCCTGCAGATGTACCTCTACCATATATTGGCTCTTAACACAGGGGAGTTCGTTAAGGGGGGCCCGAAAATAAAATATATCCTTAAAAAATCTCGAAATTGTCAGATTAAGATAAGGTAAGTTAAGTACATGCAAAAGAGTGTATATTTCAAAAATCTGACGATTTGAGCCGGGCGTAAGGAAATTGGGGAGTCCCAAAGTTTCACAAGAAAAAAGCGAATATTTCGCGAAATGAATGACAGATCGAAAAACCAAAAAATATGTGTTCAATATTTTTTAAAAATCTATCGAACGATACCAAACACGACTTTCCACGGAGAGGGGTGGGGGGTAAATTTAATATTTTAAATACGAATCCCGCGATATTTCGCGAAATAAACATCAGATCGAAAAACTGCAAAAAACGCTTATTCAATATTTTTGAAAAATCTATCGAATGGTACCAAACACGACCTCCCACGAAGGTGGGGTGGGGGGTTACTTTAAAATATTAAATAGGAGCCCTCATTTTTTATTGCAGATTTGGATTTCTTACGTAAAAATAAGTAACTTTTATTCGAAACACTTTTTCGAATTATGGATAGATGGCGTTATAATCGGATATAAACGATTGTTGGAAATGGAAAATTAAATTAAAAAATGGCAAGCGCCCACTAAAATGGAAAACTTAACTTAACTTTTTTTGGTTTTAGGACCTACTCTTCACAACCTAATAGGTCCCAAAGCGCTCGAGTGACTGCACATTTAGCATACTTTGCTCCCCTACCATAAATAATAATTAAAGTTTTGTTAATTTTTTTCAGTAAATGTTAAAAAAAAGAGTTCATGAATATGATCATAAAATATAGTTTTCCACCTACCTCTACCGAAAGTAAACTTTTCCGGACCTGATTGTAGGGAGCAAAGTTGTACTTTTCCTCCCTAGGGAGGAAAATATTTTTCCTCCCTAGGGAGGAAAAGTAAAAGTGACGTCATTCATGAAATATAACTTATTGACGCCCTGTACAATATCTATTTTCTATTACGTAAGTATCTATACATTTTAACGTTTATTTATAAAACACCCAATATTTTGCAGAATGGTAAAAAACAGTAAATTTTTATTTTGATTTAACAATGTTTACATTAATAATTTGACTTATATTTGACAGTTGACAGTTATATTGTACCTACTTGTTAGTTTTAATTTTACTAAATTTTGTTGGTTAGTTACATAAATAAATTAAGTAAAAATAAAAAATGACTTGTTATTAATTTGAGGAAGGTGGAAAAACCATATGTATAACATGGGAGTAAAGTGCCTTTTCCTCCCTTGAATGATTACTGCCCTCCGCTACGCGTCGGGCAGTAAACTTCATTCTCGGGAGGAAAAGTAGCACTTTCCTCCCTTGTTATACAAATAGCTATTCCAGTTGAGGCCAGGGTACCGTATTGTACATATTTCAATTGCAAAAGATAGGTACTGATTCTTCTTCCTCTTAAGCTTCTCAGCCAGGAAATTCTTCTTCTACCTATGGATCTTTTCCCCTTATTGTTTTCCCCACTGATTGTGAAGTTGCTAATCTCACTGATTACCTGTACAGTCTTGGGCCCTATTTGCACCCATTTTTTTACCATTATGTTTCTTGGTATCCTTTTAACTTCGTTTCTTATTTTCTATTAACTCTTTTCCATATGTATATTACTCTTCTTTTTCTCCTTTATACTGGAATTTTTATTTTCTTAATATATGGCCAGTCCATCTTCATTTGCGCTTTTCAATTATAATCTATATTTTTCTTCATTAGTTCTTAGTCACAAACATTAGCGTGAAGTGTTATGATATTTAGTGCTGAAAAATGAATGACCAAGAAAAAAACAGTAGCAAGACAGCTGCAACAGAGATTAAGACCTTTCGAAGATACTATCGACTTCTAAGATGCTGTCGACAAGCATCGACAGAATAAGAAATAAGAAAATAGAGGAAATAAGAGAATATCCTTAAAAAAGAAACTGAATCGCAAATAGAATGAAATGATTTATCTTCTCGTTATACATATTTATACTATTTCAGATCTTCTTCTTCATGTGCCGTGCTCGATTGTTGAGCGTTGGCTATCGAATTGGCTATAGTAATTTTGTTGACGGCAGCTCGGAAAATGATGCAGAGGATCTGTAAAACCATTCTATTAGGTGTCTAAGCCATGACGTTCTTCTTCAACCTGGCCCCCTTCTTCCGTCCACCTTGCCTTTTATTATTAAATGGAGTATATTATATCTCTCTAAGGGCCGGTTATTCGAACGCTGATCAACATTGATCACTATCAAATATTTAATTACTGTCACAACTGTCAATGTCAACTTTGGTTGGGTTGCTGAAAACATAGTTAATTATAATTATGAGATTAGTTAGTCAATTAACATAACAATTATTAACATAATTGATTAACTAATTTTTTTATGGACCATAAAAAATTTAAAGACAACATAAATAATACATATCCGAAAGAATAATACATATGAACATCACAATGGACTACCAAAAATTAAATGTTATATCTAGCTATAGCCCCGAGGACTGCAAACCTAAGAAGGAACGAGAGGCATTCTACGAACAGTTGCAAACCATCCTGGACGACATACCTCATGAAGAACACTTAATTCTTATGGGGGATTTTAATGCACGAATCGGAAATGAAATAGTTCCAGGAGTAAAACAAAGATTCAATGAAAACCATGTCAACTCAAATGGAGAACTCATGGCTAATCTCTGTGCTTTTAACGAATTGCGAATCAATAATACATTTTTCGACCATAAGCTTCAGTATAAATATACGTTTGAAAACTCCAGGGGGCACAAATCTATGATTGACTTTATAGTCACTAATAGAAAAATCCACCCAGAGCAGATTCTATAGATATTCGAACTTTAAACTCGGCAGACGCAGGGAGTGAACACAAATTAGTCCTAGCAAAAATAAGAATGAAACTAACACCAAAACATTTTCCACAGGAAATCACCGAGGAAAAATTCAATGTAGAATCACTGTGGAACGATTCTACCAAAGAAATGTACCAAAGGAGACTAGCACAGAAGATACAGCTGAAGCAGATAGACGACATCGAAGATATAGACGCGAGCTGGGAGAAAATTAAAAACAATATTGAAGAGGCAGCAACAGAAGCTCTAGGAAAACGCAAAGTCGTACTGAACAAAAGAAACAACAACAATACACCATGGTTCAGAAAAGAAATAAAAGAGAAATGTAAAGAGAAGAGAGACGCCTACATGAAGTATAAAACATCAAACACTCCAGAATCCAGAGACACCTATAGAAGAATACGAAATGAAACAAAGCAATTGGTAAGAAGAACAAAAAATGAACACTGGGAACAGTTTACAAAAAGGATGGAAAGCGACTTCTACGGAACACAAAAACAAATATGGAGATTCATAAGAAACCAACGGAAAGAAATGGCAGAATTGAAGGAATACAATAACATACCAGCAAACGAATGGGAAAGATACTTGACGGAACTGTTTAAAGGAAAGGAAAATCATAACCAAAATAATAACCTACCTGAATTAAGACACGAAATTGAAATCAGTTTTCAGGAAGTAGGGGTAGCCATAAATTCACTCAAAAATAGGAAGTCACCAGGACCAGACGGAATAACCAACGAGCTTCTAAAATACGGAGGAGACAGTATAACCCTAGAGATGACAAAACTTATACAAAAACTAATATTGCACTGCAAGATACCAGACGCATGAAGAAACAGCATAATGATACCAATGTTCAAAAAAGGAGACAAAGAAGACCCCAACAATTATAGAGGTATAAATCTACTAAACACCGCACTTAAGCTAACCACAAAAGTCCTAACCAACAAAATCATTAAACTAACAACTTTATCAGATGAACAACAAGGATTCAGATCCGGAAGATCCTGCGTAGACGCCGTATTTGTACTGAGACAAATCACAGAAAAGGCCATTGAGTACAATAAACCAGCATATCTATGTTTTATAGACCTGACAAAGGCTTTCGATCGCATCCAAGTCGAAGACGTCTTACATTTACTGTATAGAAGAAACATACCAATCAATATTATACAAACCATCGAAAACATCTACTCTCATAATCGAATACAGGCAAAGATAAATGGAAAACTAACGCAGTTTATACCAGTACAAAGTGGAGTCAGACAAGGTGACTCGTTAAGCCCACTGCTCTTTAATATAATAATGGACGAAATAATAGAAGCAGTACGTAAAGGTCATGGTTACAGAATGGGGAATAAAGAAATCAAAGTATTGTGTTATGCAGACGACGCCGCATTAATCGCCGAGACAGAAGACGATCTCCAAAGATTAACACACATCTTTAATACAACAGCCAAGAAATACAATATGATAATATCAGCAGAAAAAACCAAATGTATGACAACATCTAAATACCCACTACGATGTAAAATCGAAATTGATGGGAAAATAATAAAGCAGGAAGCAAGGTTTAGATATCTGGGAATAGATATAACCAGTTACGTAGATGTTGAAGAGGAAGTACGACAACAAAGCTTAAAAGCAAGTAAAGCGGCGGGATCTCTCAATGACACAATCTGGAAGAACAAGCACTTAAGACAAGACACAAAAGCAAGAATCTATAAAGCAGCAATTAGACCTATATTAACATACACGGCGGAGACAAGGCCTGACACATCTAAAACGAGACGACTACTAGAAACAACCGAGATGAAAATACTCCGACGAATATCAGGGAAAAGTCTGTTGGATAGGGAGAGGAGCGAAAACATAAGAAGATCATGCAATATAGAAGACATAAATGGATGGGTGACAAAACGGAAACAGGAGTGGAACGAACACATTAGTAGAATGGCAGAGGATAGGACAGTACGAATAGCACGAGATAAGTCACCAAATGGACGAAGAAGTATTGGCAGACCAAGAAAAAGGTGGTGCGATAACCTAAACAATTTAGGAGGATAATATTGAAGAAGAAACAGGCTTTAAAGCCTACATACAAGAAGGAAGAAGAAGAAGAAGAAGATTAACTAATTTCATAATTGTCATCAATAATTATGTTTTCGGCAACCCAAGCAAAGTTGACATTGACAGTTGTGACAGTAATTAAGTATTTGATAGTGATCAATGTTGATTAGCGTTCGAACAACCGGCCCTAAGTGTCGCATAACATGACCAAAATATTCGAGTTTGCGATTTTTAACTGTTTTGATGACTTCCGTAACTTTTCTCATCCGATGCAAAACAACTTCGTTACGAACTCTATCCACCGAAATTATTCTTGGTATTCTACGATACACACAGATTTCACACACAACCTTCGATGCCATACAAAAGAGACACTATTTCGGATACTTGTCTAATTTGGTTTTTTTATCCAGCTTGCGCTGCATCATCAGTTTTTCTTATACAGAGTGAATAAACGCATAAAATTAAAGAATCGAAGTGTTTTTTAATATCCATTTCAATCCAAAAAACGGCTTAAATTGTATCCCGTTTCGTTCAAACTTCGAAATTGTAGGCAAGTGTCAAAGAAATAATTAATATGTTAAGAAATAATAGTATATACAATTACTTTATTATCATCCATATCATATTATAATATAATAAAATTAATCCAGGAACCGAAGCTTTTCACCTCACAATTTTTACAGAATGGATCGATTTGCTTGAAACTTTTAAAATGAGTAGTGGATAGTCCAAGGATCAAAATCTATATGCCGAAAGGCGCTTTTACCATGGGGGTGGTTGCCACCCCATCTGGGGGGGTGGAAATCTCAGAAAAAATGTTCTATACATTTTTTTGATAAAATTAACAGTTTTCGATTTATTCGCTATCGAAAGTGTTAGTTTTATATCGAAAAAATCAATGTTTTACGATATATACTCATTTAAGATTCACTCAATTTTTGCCGTAGAAATAACTTTTTCAAACCATGTACTTGGGAATTAAGTAACTTACAATTTCATATTAAAACATTTTTTCGTATCTCTGATGCTAATTTTTATATTCTGATGAAAATGGCATTTTTTACCAAACTACAAAAATTCGTTATTCGCTTTTAACTCCAGTTTCTTAAAAACTAATTCTAAGCCAGTCAAACTTATTTATTCCATTAATAATACATAAATAAAGAAGAATAAGTAAGGCAAATGACTAAAAACACCGCTAACTTACATTATTATGCTTCCAATTGGATTTCTCCTTTTTTTTTCAAAAAAATATATTGATTTTTTAACCGTATTTTTTTTTTATTTTTATCTTAAAAAGTTTGGCAAAAACAATTTTGTAGGTTTTTATAACATCTATAAGCCTATTAATTTAAATATTTTTAAAATCCTGTCGCAAAAAGAGATGACTTTGAAAGGGTTGGTAAAGGTGGTTTTTGCATGCTATTACAAGTTTTAACTGTCAATAGCTCACTTAATTTTCTTATAATAACTTGGCTCTTATGCTAATCTTTCTATACTGAAGAAAAGGGCATTTTTTCCAAACTACAAAAATTCGTTATTCGTTTTTAACTCCATTTATTTGAAAACTAATCATTCTAAGCCGGTCAAACTTCTAGAACCTATTAATAATACATAAATAAAGAAGACCAAATAAGGTCAATGACTAATTTGATTAGGGTGGTGATTAGGAGATTGCTTCCGATCACTTTTTCGCTGAAAAAATAGGGACTGACATTATTTTCATTATAATAAATCACTTAATTTTAGAGCCAAATACTTTTTTTATTTCTGGAGATAGATATTTTTAAATACTTTAAATTAGTTTTAACAAGTTATCCTCGAAAAATGGATAGTTTTACGTCTTTTGACTTTGAAACTACAATATTTAGCATTTGACGAAGAAGAACTAACATATAATACAGTATAGCTCGATTGCTATTGATCTTAAAGAAAATTAAAAAAACGGTTTTGTTTATTTTTTCAAAAGGTACATTTTTGTTTAGTAAAGTTGTTTTGATAAAACGAAAACTTTTGGAGTTATTAGTAGAAAACTTGTTAAAAGCATTGATTTTTTCGATATAAAACTAACACTTTCGATAGCGAATAAATCGAAAACTATTAATTTTATCAAAAAAATGTATAGAACGTTTTTTGCTTAGAATTAACGTTTTTACCAATTTTTGTGGTGAAAATATAATAAAAAATGTCAACCCCCCGAGATGGGATGGCAACCACCCCCATGGTAAAAGCGCCTTACGGCATCATATAGATTTTGATCCTTGGACTATCAACTACGTATTCTCAAATTTTCAAGCAAATCGATCCATTCTGTAAAAATTGCGAGGTTTTGTCCTATTTCAAGCTTCATTACTTGGACTAAATACATAGTATGTACCTAATAGTAATTAATTCGACATTAGGAAATTTAAATACAACAACTGGTCTTGTGTTAAACAAAAAGTGTTTGTGTTAAATGTTGAAGTAATTATCCAGTAATAAATGACTACTACAAATTTAGGTATTAGTAGGGGAGCCAAGAGCAAAATTTATATATTAAATTTCATTTCAATTACATATATATAATTTAGTCCCTTTGGAAATAAATGCAGACCACAACAAGCCACTACTACAGTCCGAATTATAAGAGCAGTGGCGGCCGGTCAGGGTCGGCAGGGTCGGCAGTGCCGACCCACACATTTATGGACACATTGTAGATTTTCTAAATATTTAATTTAATCTGAGTTGATGATATTTGTTTCTGTAAAATAAAAAAAGATCTGTGAGATAATACAGACTAAATTTTATTCATTGTTTGTAAAAGAATTCGATCAATCCGATACGTTAAAAGTGATCCCTACGGGTAAGAAACTTTTCAAATTAATAATCCCAGCCATGCATCCGATTGCGATTATGTGAATTCTATAAGATCTGCTTCGACAGGGACGGCGAGCCGTCCCTAGATTTACGATTTACTTGTAAGGAGCGCTGTGGAATATTAGCCGATAGGCAACCAATTATACATTTCACCACAATTTCACCCGTATTTGAATGGCAGAGTCCGGCAGATACCGGACCGGCAGAAATCAATCTGCCGATCGGTGATGGGCAGACACCAGCAAGGCATGTACCAAGGCACGTACCCTGCTATAGTGCGCTTGCGATGAAGTTAATTATTATGAAATAACGTAGCTTTTGGAATTCTAAATCTCGGTTAGTTTTCACTGTAGTATGTATGTACTACACCGTTCTTAGGCGTCAACGCCCTTCGGTAGGGATCTATGGGGAAGTATCACCGAGCCGCAAGCCCTTATCCCTTGCCGTACTGCTCCCTCATAGGTCGATCAGATGCCCGCATATTCCAGTCTAAGCGCCAGATTCATACTTAGAATTTTATACTGGCGCATTAGCCTTTTTGTTTTTCTGATGGCCTGGGCTGGGCTTGAACTCACATACCTCAAGGTGAAGTGAAGTGTGGGTCGGCCGCTAGTCGCACTGAGCTATCCGATCGATTCAGCAGATTGAGCAGATTTTCGTAAACAGCTTTTGGAAGTTTTCAATTTTATTAATAAAGGCGACAATTTTGCAAGTGATGATATCTCGATCCGTGAAGCAATCGGTTTGAAAACTTTACTAAATGATTATTCTTTTAATATTTTTTTACATATTTCTAAGAAAGTGTTTACCCAAACTGATGTGATATTCAGTGTTGTTCAAAATCAGTCAACTGACTTTATTTATTCCAAAAATAGAATAACAAAGCTGGTAAAAAATCTCAGAGATAGTAATTTTCAATATATACGCAGTGACGTTTTGGATTCGCTTGATATTTCCGAACACCCCCACAAAAGACAAAAGTATGACACAGATCTCGAAAAACAAATATATTTTGAAATTTTTGATACTATTATTACTTGTGCAATTAGATAGGTACTCATTTTTTCAAATTTTGAAGATTTGCAAGAATTTAAAAGTTACGCCAAAGAATTTTCAAAATATCTATTAGACAAGTGTATTAAAACTATCCATAATTCTTTAATCAAATAAACTAAGGAAATTAATTAAAAGTTTTATATGCTGATCCAACTATTTTCGGAAGATGGGATAAGTTACAAAATATGTATAATTTTATATACTGCAATTCATTGCAACAAACTGTTCCCGAAATTAATAAATTATTATCATGAATTCTCTCATTGCTACCAACTTTTGCCTTAAATGAACGGGATTTCTCTTGTCTAAAAAGTGTCAAAACGTATTGTCGAAACACCATGAAACAAAAGAGAATGTCAAACTTTTCTCAAATGTTAATAGAAAAAAACTATTAAAATCTCTCCAACACATTAATAAATTTTACGATGATGTTATTACCCATTTTGCTACGTGCAAACAACATAGACTAAAGTTAATTTATAAACATGTTTAGGTTCTAAATCTATGTGAAAAAACAAAAAAAAATAAAAAAAAAACAAAAACCAAAAATCTTCTATAATGATTGAAGCTTTTTAATTAGATGGTATACCTATCTGAGGAGACAAAAACCTTGCCGACCCTGTCCCTAAAGCCACGAGCCGCCACTGTATAAGAGCCAAGCATAAGTCAACCAACATCCTCAAGTGTATTGTTATCACAAGAAAATATACAACCAGTGCCATGTTTCGTTCAACAAATTCTGAACACGTTAACACCACAGGTCCAGATACAATCACAACGACTATTAACATCTATCTATAAGCGAGGTTCCTACAGCCTCTGCCGCTTCTCGCATTTCGACAGCCATCGTTTTTTGTCCATCCATTCGTCTTCTTTTATGGCTATATTTCTTATTATATGCCGTACATTTTCTTCCCAGGAAACTGAATGCCTTTCCCTTCTTCTTCTTTGTTGTGGTATGTAATTTAAAGCTTTGTTTGGCCAACTATCTTCATTCATTCGTTTCATGTGACCATACCACTTTAGTTGTCTCGTTTCAATTCTATCTACACTGGAATATACCTAATTTGTTCTCCTTCTAATATGTTCATTCCTGATGTGATCTTTTTTGGATATACCACTCGCTCTCCTTAGATAATACATTTCTAGTACATACTTCTATTCTTTTTTTATCTTTTTTCGTGATCTGCCAAACTTCTGCTCCATATAATAATAATTTCGTTGTTTGTCCAATATCTTTAGACGATAGTATAGAGCTTAGAATGTTTACCGCTTTTTTCCCTGCTGCATTCTGTTTTCGATGTCTCATTTGGTACCTAGTGCCTTCTTTCGACATTATAGATCCGAGATATTTATATTCTTTACATGTTTTCTGGTTCTAATTTCTAATTCTGGATCTTTTTCATCATCTCCTATTTTAAGATACTCTATCTTTAACATATTCATATTAAGGCCCCATTTTTCATATTTTTTCTTTAGTTTTCTAAACATGTAGTCCATGTTTTCCTCATCACTCGCTACGACTACCTGATCATCTGCGAAAAACAAAGTTGTTCGACAATTACTACCACCTATGTCTATTCCTATTCCGGATACTTGTTTCTTCCACTGCTCAATGTTTGAATATATACTTTAAATAAGGTCGGAGATAGACAACATCCTTGTTTAAGCCCCTTTGTTATTGAAAATGATTGCGATAAAAAGATTCCTTTTTTAACTACACTTCTTTCATTTTTGTATATATTTGCAATAGCATCATCCATATACTCTCTACTAGACAGTACTAGACCTACTTTCGTCAGTGTTTGAAACAGTTTTTTCAAAGGTACCGTATTGTATGCCTTCTCTACATCTACAAACAATAGGTGGGTAGATAGATTCCTTGCCTTCCGTTTTTCGATTACCTGCTGCAGAACGAATATATTATCAGTGCACGATCCTCCTGCACGAAATTTAAATGTCTTTGTATTCTGAGTCTATTCTTTCTTTTATTATTTGACCGTAGTAGAACCTCCCCACTGAGCTGGTAACAGGTATTCTCCTATAATTATAATTACAGCATTTGCGTTCATTCCCATATTATGTGTACACAAAAAGTGAAAAGTGCGTATTTAGGGCAGAAGAATACGCCACATTGTTAAACGTTAAGTTTACTCTCATTCTGTAGATTGTAGAGGAAAGCTATCTACGTATCTTTTTTGGCTGTGCCTCCAATAAATACTGTACGCCGCATACAACGTTAATCCATACCGTCTACAGCTAACAATATACATACAAACATTCTTTAGGTCAAAACAAAAATTTTTGCATGTAGAAAATTAAATCTTTTGTCTCAGAAAAAATTTTAGTTTAATTTATAGCGGTGATCATTTACAGTTTATAACACATTTTTTTTCTTTTATTAGGTTATGGATTTTCTGAAGGTGCTGAAGTATCTGGACTTGGTGCACCCCACGTAGCCGTCATTATGAAGAACCTTATGACTCGATTGGGATTCCAGAAGTACTACCTTCAGGGAGGTGATTGGGGTGGCATAATAGTAGCCAACTTAGCATCATTATTCCCAGAAAAAGTGCTGGGAGTCCATTCCAATATGTGCTTTGCCAATAGTCCTCTTTCTCATCTAAAATTAGCATTGGGTAGTTTAATGCCATCTTTGATTGTTGAAGCCGACAAGCAACATCTCGTTTATCCCAGAATGAAAATTTTTGGATTCCTTCTACTGGAAAGTGGTTATATGCATCTTCAGGCGACTAAACCGGATACCGTTGGTAAGATTCAACATGATAATATCAAATAGCAATGTAAATTTCCCATATTACGCCAAAAAGTAATGCTACTGTATAAAAATTATACTGATACTGTAATAATTACACATCTTTGCTACTGTTAAATTCTGTATAATTCCAGGTGTCGCTCTACGTGATAGCCCTGTAGGTCTTGCAGCTTACATCATAGAGAAGTTCACCACATGGACCAATCCATCATGGAAAGACTTGGAAGACGGAGGATTGACAAAGAAATTTACTTTGGAAAAGTTGTTGGACAACGTTATGGTTTACTGGGTTACCAGATCTATCACCACCTCCATGAGGTTGTATGCAGAAACATTTAATTCCGAAATCTACGCCTTGAACGTTGATGGGTAATTTGTTATATTTTTTAAATAATTTATTTTAATGTTTGTGAGCTTTTGCCCTCTTAGTATCATTTCGATCGAGTACAGGACGCCAATACTAAAGATGCAAATACTAAAAGAAGCAGGAATTAACAACCAAGATCTGAAAATAATTCGAAACCTTTATTGGAATCAAACCAGGTGAACACAACGAATATGTGAAAATCATGCTTGGAGTGAGGCAAGGTTGTATTGTGTCTCCTCTAATCTTCAATCTCTACTATGGAAATAGTTATTTTCCTAACAAGTGCAGAAAGTCATTCTTTTGCAAGCAGTCGAGTGCGGAAAAGAGACGTTATGCAAGAGTTAGGAACAATATTTTTTCTAAGAGTCTTTAAAAAAAATTACCAAATCTTAATCAATTAATTTAATTAATATGAAAATTCCACACCTGTAATTTTGAACCAATCAAAATACGTTATTTTGACAGATCACCATGGCAACAGAGGTATTTTATCGGAAATTTTTTGCTCGTGGGGTACCCAACAGCGAATTATAGTGGAAATTTTTTGACGTTTACAATAACAGAACATTTTTGACAGACTGGTTTTTATTTGTTTACATAATTTAGTTTTGATTCATTTTCTATCACTTGTAGTTACTCAAAACTTATGTAAAATTGAAGAATATACTATTTTCTATCTTGAAATGGTATTCCCATGCAACTACAATGAGTAGAAATTACGAATTTGAAAGCCTAAATAATTGCTGACAAAGCTATGGCGCGCTATTAATCTGTTCATGCAGCTTTGGATTTTCAAATGCAAATTTGGTGTGGAATTTTCTTACCGAATACCACGCGAAGTCAAATTAATATCCGGAAATTTTTTTTTGATCATGAATATTTTTAGAAAATTTCCCTCGTCTGCGACTCGGGAAATTTTCAAAATATTCATGATCTCAAAAAAATTTCCGGAAATAATTTGACCTCTAGTGGTATTGTCAAAACCAAACTTTCAATATAATTAGTTAGCATGACGACGATCTTGGTTTCCATGACGATTATTCAAAACGACTGCTATTGTCTACCGATTTGACTTTCGAATATTATGTCAAAATAATTTTATTTCATCGAATTGTCGCGTTAATTTCATTAAAACAGGAACACAATAAGATATATTTTAAATAAATTAGTAAATAATATCTAAACATTAGTTTATTGCATGTATTATAATTACTTTAAGGCCATATTAACATATCTAAATTAACACGCGTGCGGAAAAGTAAAAACCGCGTGGGGAAAAGTAACACGCCTGCGGAAAAGTGACATGCGTGCGGAAAAGTGAAACTTTCTAAACTAAAATGCGTGCGCGAGAGTAGACATTTTTGCACGCTCGTAAAAAAAATATTTATCGAAGCTTTCAGCATGAAACTGAAAAAGGTATTCTAAATAACATCAGGTATTCAGATGACACCATAGTATTTGCGGACAACCAAGAAGACCTAAAAGTCTATATGAACAAAATCACGCATTACAGCCAACAATATGGACTCAATATAAACAGAGTAAAGAATACAGAGCTTATGATCATTAGCAGGAAAGAGATAACAGAAGGCCAACACTACATCAACCAAACCTCTGTAGAAAGAGTGACTCACTACAACTACCTCGACACCATAATAGATAAATATTGGACCAACAAACAAGAGATGAGAGCGCGCATCAGAAAAGTTAGATCCACCTTTAACCAGATGGGGCCTCCTTCAAGAGCCACCACCTCGCTCTTAGCATAAAAGTAAGAATTCTGCCATGCTACGTCTTCTCTCTCCTTTTTAATAGTGTTGAATCGTGGACCTTAAACGAAGATATCTGCAGAAAATTGTAAGCATTTAGATATGGCTTTATCAAGGAATTCTTAAAATCCCTTGTACTGACCAGGTCACAAATGAGGAGATCCTCAGAAGAATGAAGAAGAACCGAGTTAGAATATTGCGGACACATGATGCAATATTAATTCAGATATTATGTCCTCTTACACTTACAAGCCATCCTATAAAGAAAATTATTTGGAATGCGAGGTCCAGGAAGAAAAAGAACATCCTGGATAAAGAATCTTAGGACCTGGTCCAGCACAACATGTGTAGCATGACCGCCAACATTCGTCACGAATAGGCACATCAAGAAAAAGAATATGTATTTTATCGAATATTACTATACTAAATTTACAATCAAGATGCAGTAGAAATAAACAAACCAAGGCACGTTCGTTAAATGCTACTAGGAGCACTCCCGAATCATAATTTACAATGTATAAACTTTGGAAATCATGATTTGGGATTTACAGTGTATGTATACAGGGTGTCCCCGAAAATAGTGCGTTCCTTAAAGGTATAGATAGAAGGCACAATGTAGAGCAAAAAAGTCTTATAACATTTTTTTCTAAATTCAGCCGTTTGACCAAAAAACGAAAATATATTTTGATATGCAAATTGAAGTCTGGCAACACCGTGGAACACAAAAGCTAAAGGTTGACACATTTAAAAATAGTAGGTTTGTAGGTCATTTGTATCTGGTAGGTAGTACAGTAAAAAGGTAAATATCAACAAAATGTTTACATTTTTTCACCCCGTCCTCGTCCCCTCACATCAAACAAAGAAAGATATTAATAGCAAAAATGCCTAAATCACACCTCAAATAGTAAATAAACAAGAGGTTCCATTAGATTAAATTTCCAGTCACAGGTTCTTCTACGCCATGTTGCCAGCTCGTTGTAAATTAATGAAAATAAAAACTCATTCCTATGGAGAACAATGTAATTTTTTTTTTTTTCGAAACGGTTAACTTTAGGAAAAAAATGTTATAGGACTTTTTTGTTCTAAATTGTGTATTATATCCACACCTTAAAGGAACGCACTATTTTCGGAGACACCTGTATACATTGTAAATTATGATTCGGGAATGCTCCTAGTAGCATTTAACGTGTCTTCGTTTGTTTATTTCTACTGCATTTGATTGTTAATTTAGTATAGCTGTCTAGAATATGTCTAAGATTTACAAAAATTGTTTAAAGAACTTCTTGAAATTTCTTGCGAATGTACTTTAACATTCTTCTTATTTTTCAGTCTTCCCGTAGATGTGCCCAGCGCATGCTCTCAATTTGAACACGAAATTACATATCTACCAGAATCAATCCTAAAGGAAAGGTATCGCAACTTATTGTTAGCAAGCTCGCATACAGACGGTGGCCATTTTGCAGCTTTTGAAGCTCCAAATGTTCTTGCCAAAGATACTTACGACTTTGTTGAAAAAGTTCAAGATTTCGAAAAGCAGAAACATAAAAAGTAAATTTTTGTATATTTATATGGTTTTATTATAAGTAAATTTTAATAAAAAGTTTTGTTTTTTTCTGTTTATTTTGTTGTAAATTATTACAAAACTGAAAATGATTAAGTATACTAAGCAACAGATTCTTTTCTGTTGGACGATCATTTTAGTCTAGTGACTAAAACGTTGTAGTGCAATGGTCGGCCATGTAGAATGTTTTCACAGAGAGACACTTAAATAATTGAAATTTTATATTACGAAATTTGTACCTATAATTGGTATCGTCATTTTAGTACTCGTAACTGGTATATCATAGAACACCTACAGACAATAAGGACACTTATCGAAAAGTGTAAGGAATACAATAAGAACCTCCTCATTTGGCATTTGTGGATTACAATAAGGCAGGGGTCGGCAACCTGCGGCTCGCGAGCCGCATGCGGCTCTTTGAATGTGAAGCTGGAGCTCTTTTGTTCCACACGCAAATATTCTTTATTTTACCAAAATAAATTAATACCAAAATATCGCGATAAAACCAGTGCAACTGTTGACACGAATTACTTCAGCACAGTTACAAAAAAATTGAAGATGAATTTGCTGGCAGATTTGAACAATTCAAAACCAACAAAACCACTCTAGCATTCATAGTAAATCCTCTGCTCTCAACACAAATAGTAACGAAATCCACGTTGAGCCATTTGGAATAATTGATACTGGATCTTTAGAAATGCAATTGATCGATTAAAAAAGTAACGCTTTGTGAAGTGAAAAATTTACAGAATTGAAAAGCAAGTTGGAAGAGTTGGAGGTCCAGAAATGTATGTACGTAACGCAACAAAAGTGGACAGCTTTGAAAGAAATGCCGCGAATTAAGGGACTTATATTCGACGCATGGAACAGTCTTCCAGATTGCTAGTGCTACAGTGAGGTAAAGAAGTTGACATTTGACAAGTTGACTTTCTTACGAGAAAGCGTGCTCTTGCATGAATATTATTAAAAGTAAACTAAAAAGCCAACTAACAAATGAAAATTTAGAGTCGTGTTTGAAACTTAAAACAACAAGTTATGAGCCAGATTTATCCAAACTTTTTAAAACCATGCAAAGCCAACACTTCCATTGAGATTATTTGCTCAATTGTTTGTCATTGAAGTACAAGTTAGTGTTGTAAGTGAATATTTTTTTAAATTTTTTACTTGAATAAATTAAATGTAAGAAAATATATACATATGTGAAAAACACTATATACATATTATGAATAAATAGATTAATTTTTTTTATCAAAGAACTTTATTTATGCGAATACTATTTATTGTTAACAAAAAAAAATTGTGGCTCTTTAAATACTTTGAAATTTTGTAAATTGTAATTTTTGGCTCTTCCGACTCAAAAGGTTGCCGACCCCTGCAATAAGGCATTCGATTTCACAAAACTCGACAGCAGTACTAGAAGAAATGAATAACGAAAGGATTGATATCAGATATTATAGAATACTCCTAAAATACATATACGATAATGTATATGTATTTATTAGTATTCTATATCTGATGACACAGTAGTCATAAGCAACAATACAGAAAAACTAATCTACATGCAAAAGGAACTTAAACAACAATCTGAGAAAATCGATTTAAAAATTAATTTAAATAAAACAAAAGTGATGATAAATCAAAAATTCACAATCGACTTAGATGGAAATGAGATCGAAAGTGTCGAAGAGTGTTATAGATATACCTAGGTCACACGATCAAACTAGGCAAACAGAATCAACGGCAGAGATAACTAGAAGAATCCGAATGACTTGGACAGCAGTAGCAAGACTCAGTGATGTGTTAAAAAAACAAAAAGAAACCAATAAATCTAAAGAAAAGGGTATTCAACAGTTATATTCTACCAGTTATGACCTATGGAATGGAGACCATAACACATACAGAGGTATCATCCAATAAATTGAGAACGACACAGAGGGCGATCGGACGAGCTATGTTAGGAGTATCTCTGAGCAGGGGCGGTTTCTCCATTGGTTTACTTGTGCAGTGAACACCCCTTAAAAGTTCATTAAAATACAATTTTTTAAATCTCATACCTAAATATTATAATATTATTAAAATATTTTTTTAATCTCATAGAATCATTAAAATTTAACTTTATTTATTAATCATATTTACTTGCTCTACGCCGCTGGATGCACGTGGAAAAGTACAGATACTATGCTCTGGTGCAGAATTCAAATTGAACTAGCCAGTACTAACTTACCCCTGTGTTCGAAAGAGAAATCTTAAAATCGGTGAAAAAACATTTCGCCTATCTAAAACAGTGAGGATTTGTGCAGTGCACACAGAGACCAGTGCAGCGTTTCGGTTCACAGTTTGGAATTTTCTGTTGAGGGATTTAGTTAAATACGGTTAAATCTTAAATACAATATTAATAGTTTTATGATGGAGCCTTATGCAGTGGAATTTATAAAAGAAAATGTAAATAGTTTTGAAAATCGACTTCTTATAAAAACGAATGGTCAACTTCGGCCGGAGATAGGTATAAGAATGTGCTATAAAAAACAAAAAGCTTTAAAGCTTTAAAGTTGAACAATATAAAAAAACTGCGTGGTTGTGCGGATATGATAAACTACATTCTTTGTTTTGTTTTCCATGTTTAGTATTTTCAAAGAATGAAACTATTTCTTCAGAGTGGACAAAAATGGGCGTTCGAGATTTATCTCATTTATCAACAAAAATTAAAAAACACGGATCTTCCCAAATTCATTTAAAAAATAAATTGCAACTCTCAGATATTGGCAATATTAATGTTCGCCAATTATTAGATTCTGGGTATAGGAAAAAACGCACCTTGCATTTTACCTCAATGGTGGCGTGGAAATGAATGCATTATTTAATCGAAATTAGCTACAGATTTTATGTATACCTACCATACATAAATAATAAAAAATGATTAATATTCCACATTTAAACAGGCGAAGCACTCACTATTGATAATTTTTTAACGAACGCGTATGCAATAAGTGAATATAGGTATAATTTGGTGAGAACCAGGAAAGTACAGTCGGAAAAATGAAAGAATACCCATGAACTATCACATCAATCACTGTTTTTGTATTTGCTGTCTTTTTCTATAAAAAAAGACAGCAAATACAAAATAAGTGATTGATGTGATCGTACATGGGTATTCTTTCATTTTTCCGACTGTATAATAGTTTCACTAATCCGCTGTGTCGCAATTGCCCGCGGCTTTTATTCACTGTTTCTATAATTACATTCCTCAATGGAACACCCTTTTTAAATTACCACGAGCCGCCACTGTCTCTGAAAAAACATATACGAAATGAAGACGTGCGAAGCACGACGAAGGTGGAAGATGTAATGGAACTAGGTGGGACACGTGGTACGACAATACATCTAAAGGTGGACGAGAAACATTGTACATAGACGATATCAAAACAAAAATGGGGAGAAACTGGCACCAAATAGCACAAAACAGAGGAGAATGGAGAACTCATGCGGAGGCCTTTGTCCAGAAGTGGATGCAAACAGACTGAAGAAGAAAAAGAACTTGTATCGGATTACATTCTTATTAACAAAAGATTTAGTTACGCCATCAGCAGAGTTACGATACCCTGCAGCAGATATTGGAGCTAATCACAACCCTTTAGTCGCCAATCCAAGAGTCAGGCTAAAACAATATATAATAATAAAACAATAGAGAAAAACATCAACAAAAGAATTTTACTATTCCAGCTATCAACAAAGAAATGAGAATAACCGAAAATGTTGAGAATACATGGATATTATTTCATGAACATATTATAACCAAGATACTAGAAGAACATAGTGTAACTAATAGATTCAAGAACCACCATTGGATGACAAAAGGAATACTACACCTTATGGAAAAAAAGACAACACATTTACAAGACAGACATTTAGAGAAGAAACAAAGAGAAATAAAACAAAAATACGAGCGGCTAAAGAAAAATGAACAATGGATTGTTGTTCAGAAATGGAAGAATTAGAAAAGGAACATGACATGAAGTGGCTGGCCTGTATAATAAGAAAAACACTAATACTTGAAACTATATATAAACATGGAGCAACTGTATAACTAAATTGTTCCAAGATGACAGGACAAACATATAGAGCAATTTAAATCAAAATTGAACTGAAATTTTTAGACCTGAAGTTCTTCATGCAATAAAATCAGCCAAAATCAAGAAAGGAGCTTTGACAATAAATTCAAAATTAATATACCAGGCACGGAAGACTGAAAGAAATGTACCTATACCCATACAAGCTGGTGCTACCTGGTACACTGATGGTTCAAAAACATAGTAAAGTGTGGGACTCGGCATAGTAGGGACCAATCAAGGGATACACTTCTCGGCAAGTCTATCTATGGATGTCACAGTTTTCCAGGCGAAAATAATGGAAATCCATCTCTGCGTGAAAGAAATAGAAAGGCAGCAGGAAAGAGGCAGGCGTTGAATTGCCGTGTTCAAAGATAGTCAGGCAGCGCTTAATGCCGCTTAAGGCGCTTCTGTAGATGTCAATTCTAAGCTATTAAGGGATTGTGTGGGTGCCCTAAATCAACTAGGAGACCGTAGCAACTGGGTAACGGGGCACGAGGGTCATAAGGGCAATTAAAAAGAAGATGAAATGTAAAAGAAAGAAAGTGGGTAGCTCACAAATCTTTGGAATGGTGGAGGAATTCGTTAGGGCAAAGACAGGTGAAACATTTCATCACAGAACATTTGTCAAAATGTATGGCAGACCTACTAAGCAAAGACAGGAGAACAGTCAAAGCCATAGGTAGGTCTGCTAACAGGACACTGTAAGCTGAATAAGCACTTGAAGCTGATGGGATTGTAAGATGATGACCTGTGCAGATTCTGTCACCTAAAAGAGGAAAGAACATTTTATATCAGTGTGACAGTCTGGCAAATGCGGTTCTTTGCATTACGAGAAGAAAATCCGCCGGCAAATAGTTACCTACATGGAAGGTTCAGTCTCAAAGCTACTTATTAGACCATTTAAAAAGGGTCAGGCTAGAGAATGTAACCTCTAGGACTAGAGGACCACAATAGATCTGAAAAGGTCGCAGTGGAATGGGCAAAAAGGCCCACCTCTTTAAATCTATATATCTAATAAAGCAACTGGGCCAGGCAACAATCCCAGCTGAACTCTTAAAAATGATACAGAGAACCAGATCAGAGCTCTAGTTAAGCTTTCTAATGGCATTTATGAAATATCTGAGGAATGCCTTGAGTCTGTCTTTTAGCTTTCCAAACAAACAACGGGCAAAAAGATGCGACAAATATGTCTAATCAGGGTTTGAAATTAACTATATCTTCTTGGGCCATACTATTTATGAAAAATAAAAAATTTTAAAAGTCAATCAAAAATTTAATGCAATAGGTTTTAACTTTATAATGTACAACATTATTATTCATAATATTATACCTACATTTCACCGACCACCATTCTTAATGCATAACCATTGTTTAAAAAATAATTATTTTTTAAAGAATGGCATACCGGGCATACCTCTTAAAATATAGAAAACTCCATAAAATTCTCGTTTTCAGAAATTCCCTTTACCTTACCACTTTGTTTCAACTTTACATCCATAGATGATCCTGTGTCGGGTAAGCTAGAAAATTATTTTTTTGACAGGTAGAACATGCAGACACCAATAGATGGCGTCACTCCTACCAAAATATTAATCTTACAGAGCATGGTCTCAACAAGTTGGTGACTGCTCGGCAAATTTTGTAGATTTTAATGTAAGTACCCCATATACTCTTCCCATTTAGATACAGGTAATTTTTTTAATGTTAGGATGAGCTTTTACACACACACATATCATAAATTAATTCTATTTTAGGACATATACAAACTCATACATAGTTGGGTATTTTGCATACACTGAAAAAAGTGTTACCTAATAATAACAACTGTGAGAAATATTTTTTTTATTTTTAATAAAAGGGGAATAATTGATGAACATTTCTGTTAAATTTTTGGTTTCGTACTTTTGACCAAATTACGAAATAGTTTTTGTAGAAGTTTAGTATAAGTATCTATAAAAAAGGGGAAATCCCAATAGTTAGCTGCTGTAAGTATATCATAGTTTAAACAAACTTAAAATGTATGGTAATGGTACAATATGGTATGATGGTACATTTTTTATTAAAACTTTTAGGGTAGTCAATGAGGGTATTTGGCTCCGAATTCCATCCTACTACATCGATTTACTTGATATTTTCACAGTAAGTAGGGAATAGCTCAAGAACAAAGTCTACCCTATGCCGATGTGCGCTTTTATTTTGGGGGTGGTTCCCACCCCTTCTCGGGGGTGAAAAATGTTTTGGTTAAAATAGCCACGGAAGAGGCTAGAAAACCTAATTTTAAGCAAAAACTGTTCTATAATTATTTTTTGAAAACTCAATATTTTTTGAGTTATTCGTGGTTGAAAATTGCCCATTTTCATTGAAAAATGACACCCTTTCGGACGGATTTTTGCGATTACCTTAAAAACTATGCATTTAACAAAAAAACTATAGAAAATATTTCTGTAGGTTATAAAAAAACAAAGAGATTCGTTCCTTCATAAATCTTCTAGTTAAAATACAAAGAGGGATATGGTAGGTAAGAAGAGTTTGTTTTTTTTGGCTGCATGCTCAAATCGGTGTATTCAACTTGAAATAACAGAGAAACTGTCAATTTTGGGTTTATAATGATACTAATAAACTAATCACTTTTGTAGTGCTTGAAGAAGACCTTTAAAATGAGTAATACTAAATGACGATTACATTCAAACTAAGCGAGATATTCTGCAAAAAAAGTTGATGACTAATGTATTTTAAGAAGAAATCAGAACTATCCATCAGAATTTAAATACATCGTTTTCCTTCTATAATACTTTTTATTATAGTGTTATTTCTATGTTCAAATAGTTGAAATGGATTAAAATGAATGGTTTTTGAAAAAAATAAGATCAAATTATAGAGCGCCTTTTTAAATTTTCTAAAAATCTTCCTTTTCCTCCATGTAACTCGAAAACGATAAGAGATACGAAAAAAGATACCACACAAAAGTGTAGTACTTTTTCAGATACAAATTTTCTTTTTCATTACTGTATCTCTTATCATTTTCAAGTTACATGGAGAAAAAGGAAGATTTTTAAGAAAATTTAAAAATGCTCTCTATAATTTGATCTTTTTTTTTCAAAAACTATTCATTTTAAACCCGTCCAACTTTTTGAACATAGAAATAACACTATAATAAAAGATATTGTGGAAGGAAAATGATGCATTTACATTTTGGTGGCTGGGGGTTAAAATTACTTCTTATTTTTGTTTTCTTAAAATACATTAGTTATTAATTTTATTTGCAGCATATCTCGCTTAGTTTTAATGTAATGGACCTTTAATGTAGCTCATTTTAAAGGTCTTTGCAAGCACTACAAAAGGTATTAGTAGCATTATACACCTAAAATCGACCGTTTCTCTGTTATTTCAAGTTGAATACACCAATTTGAAAATGTACCAAAAAACAAACTATTTTCACCTACCATATCTCTTTTTGTATTATAACTAGAAGATTTATGAAGGCAAGTGTCTCTTTTTTTTATAACCTACAAAAATGTTTACTATAGCTTTTTTAATAAAAATAATGCTTGTTTTGTTATCTCTGTGTCCGGTTTCCGAAGGGTATGACCCAACCATTTCCATATTCTCTTTCTTATTTCTTTATGTAAGTATTGGTTCTTGTTTCGTTTCTTTCCGTAAGTTTGAGTTTGTGATCCAATTGGGCCAAAATCTTAATATATATTAATGAAGGATTGAATCTTTCCAGTGTTGTGTTTTGTTTTTCCCCAAGTTTGTGATAAGTATAATATAAATGTGATAAGAGTTTTATTTTGGTGTCCAGTTGTTTCCTAGGTTGGTACCTATACATATTTGATTTTCAATCTCTTTTGTTATTATTATTGTGTATAACTTGTAGAGGTGGTTTAACAGGTTTATGAGTCGATATTTCTCGAGGTCCGTTGGATCGGTCTTTTTGTGTAATAAAATGGTAAGAGCACTGTGCCAATTCCTTTGTATTCTTAAAGTCTGTCTCTACCAATCTTTGCGATATTATCTTCTCCCGGAGCTTTATTTCTTTTCGTTTATTTTGTTCAGTGCATTCCTCATTTCGTCTTTTAATGTAGCAGGTATTAATTCCGATACTTGGTTGAGCAAGTTTTTTAACTTTTCTGGTAGGTACCTGCTCATCGTGGTTTTGTTGACTTCTGTATAGAAATCTTCTACTACTCCTAGTAATTCATCTCTGTTGGTGAGGATATTTCCATCTGTATTCTTTAATTTCGTTGTTTCTTTTTTGCCATTTTCTAATTTTCTCCTTGGAACTTTGATTATCTTCAATAATATGTTGGATTCGTGGACTTTTTTGCTTTCGGCTGTCCGTCCTAATAGACGCTTGTATTCTTTTACTTATCTCCCTAAGTTCATGGCATTCTTTGCTTATAATAACAAGAACATAGCATTTTTCTCTTCCCTTCTATTATGTCATGTGGTTTCTTTTGGCAGTGTATCTTCTGGCTATCCTCTATAGCTTCTATTATAATGGCATTCAGGGTGTTGACATTTGGGTCTTCTTATTGCTTTCGACTCTTTCGAGCATGCTGTTAATGTGTTCTTCAAATTCATATACATTCTCAGGCTCTGTCCAAGTAGGTTTAGACTTTCTTTTTATCATGTGGTATTTCTCATTCCCAAGGTCTATTTCTATCGAGACTTTTACTATTCTGTGGTCGCTGCCTGTTGAAAACTGGTTTAGAACTGTAAAATTTCTTGTCAGTGATAATATCATATTTACTCGAAAATGTTAAATTTATTAACCAAAAGAAGAATCGACGAAATTGGTTATAAGCCTCTTCTTATTGTAGTTGTAGTGATATATGTAGACTATAAATAGACGGCTTCCAGAGGAAATGTTAAATTTATTAACCAAAAGAAGAAGAATCGACGTAATTGATTATAAGCCTCTTCTTATTGTAGTTGTAGTGATATAGGTAGACTCTAAACAGACGGCTTCCAGAGGAAAAACATGCCTATTTTATATGCAGTTCTTTGGCTCTATTGTCGATATGCAAGATGCACTCTGTTTTTCCCATTTGCAACCAGAGAATTCAATAGTATTATGGTTAAAACAACTTTTTTCTTGTGGAATTGATATACTATTTTACTACATAAAAATCTATGGTTACTTGCCATTAAATATAGTAGATTCATAATTCAGGAAATAAGGAAAAAAATATCCTGTTGGTGACACAACCCCCTCCAGGCCGAAACCAATTTTTTTTGAGTAGTATGGACATCTATATTAATAACCTATATGTTTCCTGCCAGGGACGTATTTAGGGGTTGGCGAGAGAGGCGCCCGCCAAGGGCGCAAGGGTGAGGGGGCGCACAATTAGCGGAAGATTTTAATTTTATAAACTAAGATTTTTCATACTTTCGATGAAAAAATATGATGCCGTATTCTAGCAAAATTAAAAAGATAAGAGAATACATAAATGCCGGTACGATGTCAGTAACATTATAAAAATAATTGTAATATATAAAGGATTTTAAGTTTTGTTAATTGGATGGAGGTGGAAAAATGGCGAAATATATTAAAAGTTGTAGATGTGATTTTCGCACTGTGTAAAGAAAAATTTACCTCTTAGGGGGTCATCATATTCAATATCCGATCAAAACTGTGGTGTGTTTTTGAGCACTTTGGATCTTATAAGTCATTACCACCCCAACTGAAACAACACATTGAATACGTAAGATCAACAAAGAATGCTACAAGTTATTTCTCACCTGGTATCCAAAATGAAATAATTATTGAGCTTCTTGGGAGTAAAGTTCGCTCATATATCTTGTTGAAAATTAAATCAGCAAAGTATTTTTCTATCATCTTTGACTTTACCCCAGACGTTTTGCATTCCGAACAAATGAGTCAAGTCATAAGATACATTGATTTCTCTAGTGGTCTGGCTCAAATCGTGGAGAGTTTTGTTGATTTTATTGTTAGCCGCAAGAAAACTGGTGAAGGAATCTCAAATGAAATTCTAACAAAATTGAAAGAAGATGGATCGGACGTAAATGATTGTCGTGGCCAAGGCTTCGATAACCAATCGAACATGGCAGGAATTTACAACGGCGTACAAGCTCACATTGGCAACATCAATGACTTAGCTAGATTTGTGCCATGTGCCACGCACAGCTTGAATTTGGTTGGTGTTCATGCAGCAGAAGTATCCCCAATGATGATCACTTTTTTTTATATTGTACAGGGTATATTCTGTTTTGCCAGTGGTTCAACGATACGATGGGAATGTTTTAACAAGTATTTGGGTAGCACTCTGAAGGGACACAGTGACACACGATGGTCTTCAAAAAGACAGGCCATCACTTCTATTGAGAAAAACATTAATGGATTATACACTGCTCTAAAGGAGATGACCAACAATCATGAATGGAATAATGAAACTCTTTTTGGGGCTTCAAGCATAATCAAAAACATTGATTTTAAGTTTATCTGATTGTTCTATTTGTGGTCTGAAATATTAATATCAATTAATTGTACAAACAAGTCATTACAAGCCTAAAGACACGTCTCTTGACATTGCATCAAAACTGTTGAATGGCCCAAGAAGATTAAGAAACTGCGTGATGATGGTGTGGATGATATAATTTCCAAATCTGTATCAACATGTGATGAAATTGGCATTGAGAGTTCATTTCCAAATATACGAACTAATAGAGTTAAAGCCTTATCATCAGGAATGGCCATGGATGAGAGCTGCCTCATACCTCAAAGACAAGAATTCCAACGAGAATGTTTTTTGGTTTATGACAAATTAATAACCGAAATGAGTAAAAGATCAGAGGCCTACACAAAAGTTTCAAATGATTTTGGATTCTTATCAGGGTCATCACTGCGAAAAGCAGACTCTGTTTTGGAAAACTGTGCAAAAGATTCTGGCCTCAAATACAGCAGAGACGTGGACGCAGTTGAAATAGTAAGAGAAATTGGAAGTTTCAAATTCCATATGAACAGGCTGTGTGAACAGTTGGGCTCGGCATCCCACTTAGAAATTTCGCAGAAAATTCATAAGTACCAGCTAAGAGATGCTTAACCAAATATTGAAATTGCTTACAGAATTTACCTTACAATGCCCGTTAGCATTGCATCGTGTGAAAGGACATTTAGTAAGCTTAAACTTATTAAGAACTATTTACAGTCGAGAATTGGCCAAACACGCATGAGCAATCTGGAAATCTTATCAATTGAATACGAAACAGCTTCAAAACTTAACTTTGACGATGTCATAAATGAATTCGCATCTATTAAAGCACGCAAAGTGAAATTTTAACAATAATAAAATATACCAGCTTAATTCAAGAAAATTAAATTGTCTAAAAATTTAAAAATTTTAAATCGAAACTTCATGAACTGTTGTAGGCTATTATTTATTATTATACAATATTCCCGAAAACCCAAAACAAACGGCCCTCAGTCCCGGGCAACCCTTAAATGGGGAGAGGGTGCTAAGAATCCCCCGGTCAGCCAATAATGTCCCAAAAGTGAAAAAGATCGGTACGTGGAACATTCGAAGCATGTATCAAGCAGGCAAGGCAGCAAATATTATTCAAGAAATGACTCGCCTAAACATAGATATTTTAGGATGCAGTGAAGTTCGATGGCCAAATTCTGGCATACAAATTATAGGTGAACACCATATCTATTATTCGGGAGATGACACAACAAGAAACAGAAATGGCGTAGCGATGATAGTAAAAAGGGAAATAGCCAAAGCAGTAATAGGATTTACGCCCATATCAGATAGAGTTATGCTATTGAAGATTAATTCAAGTCCCTCTAATATAAATATCATTCAGGTCTACGCACCGACATCCGAATCAACCGAAGAGGAAATAGAAAATTTCTACCAGACTCTAGAAAACTCTCTAAAGCTGACAAAAAAACATGAGATAACTATCATCATGGGCGATTTCAACGCCAAAATAGGACAAGGTACAGTCGAGAATGTTGTGGGGTCATATGGTCTTGGCACAAGAAACGAAAGAGGAGAAAGACTGATACAATTCTGCCAAGAGACGGATATGGTTGTAATGAACACATTCTTTAAATTACATTCAAGAAGGCTTTATACATGGAAAGCACCCGGTGATACCCCAGGGAAAATCATAAGAAACCAAATTGATTTTATTAACATAAGCAAAAGGTTTAGAAATTCTGTCACCTCAACAAAAACATATCCAGGCGCCGATGTCTTCTCAGATCATAGTCTGTTAGTTGCAAATATCAACATACGACTCAAAATATAGTAATTCAAAAGAAATTCAAAAGAAAGTAAGACCCAAGATAGATATAAAACTACTGAAAGAAAATAGCATCCAGGAAAAAGTAAAAACAGAGATTAATAAGAATTTTGCGAAAATAGTTGAAGACGCTCCTAGTGGCGTAGAAGAACAATGGAACGAAATGAAGACATCTATCAACACACTTTCGCATGAATATCTTAAATCAAAAAGAGAAAAGAAGCAAGAATGGATGACAGATAAAATATTGCAGATGATGGAAGAGCGAAGGAAATTAAAAGGTAGAAATGACAATGAATACAAAAAGTTGCATAAGAGTATACTAAGAGAAATAAAAGGGGCAAAAGAAGCATGGCTGATGGAGAAATGTACAGAAATTGAAACACTACAACGCAAACATGACGATTTCCATATGCACAAAAAGATTAAAGAAGTACAGAACATCAGAAAACAACGCAATATAGGCATAGTCGTAGACGTCGAAGGTCAAATTTTGACTACAATTGAAGATAAATTAAGAAGATGGAAAGAATATATGCAAGAATTATTCGAAGATGCTGCACGAAGTCCGTATGAAATAGACAATCCCTATGGCCCAGAAATAACAAACGAAGAAGTAACTATGGCCATTAAGCGGATTAAAGATGGGAAATCACCAGGACCTGATGAGGTGCATGGTGAAATTTTAAAGCTATTAGAGGCACAACAAATTACAGCTCTTACGAAGTTATTCAACAACATATACGAGACTGGTTACTTACCAAAAGACTGGCTACTATCAATATTCATTCCACTTCCCAAAAAAGCCAACGCTAGAAAATGTGAAGAACATAGATTAATTAGTTTGATGAGCCATGTACTTAAAGTACTTCTTACTATCATTCACTCGCGCATATACACCAAATTAGAAGAACAGCTGAGTGAAGTTCAATTTGGATTCAGATCAGGACTCGGAACGAGGGAAGCACTTTTCAGCTTGCAAGTTCTAATACAGAGAGCCAGGGATGTCAATTGCGATGTGTATGCATGTTTCATAGATTTCGAGAAGGCATTTGATAAAGTCCCACATGGAAAACTAATCGATATCCTAAAAACATCAGGACTCTATGGTAAGGATATAAGACTCGTTTCAAACTTATATCTCCAACAAAAAGCAACAGTTCGATTCGAAAATGAACTGTCCGAAATCTTCACGGTTGAAAAAGGAGTCAGACAGGGTTGCATACTGTCACCAACATTATTTAACTTCTTCTTCTTCAGGTGCCATCTCCGCTACGGAGGTTGGCAATCATCATAGCTATTTTAATTATTTAACATATACTCTGAAAACATCTTTAGAGAGGCCTTGGACGAATCAGAAGATGGTATTGCAGTAAATGGACAACTTATAAATAATATTAGATATGCAGACGATACAGTATTGCTGGCGGATAGTGCGCAGGGGCTCCAAAGGATCATGGATAATGTTGTAGAAGCATGTAACAAATACGGCCTAAAACTAAACTGTAAGAAGACAAAAATAATGATCATTAGTAAAAACACCAACATAACCGCCCAAATTACAGTAAACAATACACCTCTAGAGAGAGTACAGAAAATATGCTACCTGGGCTGCAACATTAAGGATACTTGGGATCATAGCTACGAAATAAAAACTCGTATTGAAAAAGCCAGAAGCTCTTTTAACACTCTTAAGAAAATTCTCTGCAACTTGTCTTTAAGTATCAATATACGCATAAGAATTCTTAGATGTTACGTCTTTAGTGTCCTCCTATACGGAGTTGAAAGCTGGAGCCTGACAGAAGATGCCATAAAACGGTTAGAGGCGTTTGAAATGTGGTGCTACCGACGTATGTTGAGGGTCTCATATATACACCACACAACTAATATAACTATTCTCCAGAGGCTAGGAAAAGACAAAGAAATAATTAACACCGTAAAGAACAGAAAATTGGCTTACTTCGGCCACATTATGCGTAATGAAAAATACCGACTGCTGCAGTTGATTCTACAAGGCAAGATTGAGAGCAGGAGAGGCCCTGGACGTAGACGTATATCCTGGCTGGCCAATCTTAGGAAGTGGACTGGTCTAACGTCAACTGATCTATTTCGAGCTGCCGTAAATAGAATAAGATGGGTCAATGTGGTCGCCAACATCTCTAGAAGATAGGCACTTTTAGAAGAAGACAATATTATATCAATATGTTTTCGCTTAAAGTAATGTAACATAAGTGCAGAGTTATGATAGTTTATGTAAGTAAGTACATTTTGTCATGAATGTAACATATTCACAAATTGTGAATCACAATATTACATGTAAAGTAGTAGTAAGTAAAGTAATTTTATAAGTAAGTAAAATAAATAATGTTTCAAAAATATGTTCCTTTATTGTTATTGTTTTTTGAACCCAGGCCTAATACATTTTAAAGTAGTAGTTGTAGTAATTTGCCTACAACTATTTAAAAATTGTTACATTACAGTCCCACTGCATAGTGAATGTGAATTGTGGTTGCAATTAATGGGAGTCTCTTTTTTGTGGGGGGGGGGGGGGCGGAAGCATTGAATTTCGCCAAGGGCGCAGGAATAGCAAGATACGTCCCTGTTTCCTGCAGCCGATTTTGATGATATACATAGTTATAAACAAATGAAGATCAAAAAACGGTCAATTTTCGCTTTTTTCGTCTATAACCAAAAAGTTAAGTATTTTAAACAAATTTGAGAGTGATAAACTCATAAATCGTATAAAAAACTTCAATATGGCGTTCGCTGAATATGTCTATCCTTATTGGTTGCTTAGAAAATTGCAAAATAAATCATAAACTTTGAGTTTTTATAAATATTTATAACTTATGTAAAAACTAACGTTCTTGTTATACGGAATGCTGAGACTTCTGGTGCTTAAATCATACCCTAAATTTCAAAGCAATTGGTCAAATAGTTAAAAGGTATTTCATTTGTTTATCTAAAATTAATTTTTTGCAACGCTATAAGTCAGAAAATGATGAAGTTACACTAATACTTTGAATAGTTTATGAAAGAAGATTTATACTATTAATTTTATTAAAAAAAAATGACAAAAAATAATTCTAAATACTGCAAAATTATTTTGCAAAAACATGTGAATTAAAAAAAGGGGGGCTAACTTCGTCCCTAACTGTCCTAGAACAATTGTTTTTCTTTCAAAATGTGTATAAAAATTCAGTCTTTCCAAATATGAAAAAATAATTTTTCTACGGGTAACGGTTAAAAAGTTCTAATTGTTTATAAGTAAGCAAAAAATCGACGTGTTTTTGCAAAATAATTTTACACTGTTTAAAATTACTTTTTGTCATTTTTTTTTTTTAATTAAGTCAATCGTATAAATGTTCTTCCATAAACTGTCAGAAGTCTTACTGTAACCTCATAATTTTCTGACTTATAGTGTTGCAAAAAAATAAATTTGGGATAAACAAATTAAATAACTTTTAAACTAATTGACCAATTGCTTTGAAATTTAAAATATAATTTAAGCACCAGAAGTCTCAGCAATTCGTGTAATAAGAAGGTTTTAAGTTAATTTTTACATAAGTTATGAATATTTATAAAAACTCAAAATTTATTATTTATTTTGCAATTTTCTAAGCAACAAATACGGAAAGTCATATTTAGCGAACGCCATATTGAAATTTTTTAGACGATTTATGAGTTTCTTACTCTCAAATTTGTTTAAAATGCTTAACTTTTTGGTTATAGACGAAAAAAGCGAAAATTTACCGTTTTTTAATCTTCATTTATTTATAACTATGTATATCATCAAAATCGGCTGCAGCAAACATAAAGGTTATTAATATAGATGTCCATACTACTCAAAAAATTTGGTTTCGGCCTGGAGGGGGAGGTGTCACGAGAAAAATCTTATTTCTCTGGACTATCAATAACATGTTAAATCTTGTATATTCACGATGTTTCATTTCATTTCAAGATGTTTACAATATTCTATTTGCCACTAAGAATCATGATCTTTTCATCAGCAATATTCCCCATTTTTGGCTTTGACAGTCATTTCTGTTTGTTTTTATATTATCTCGTGTCCATCTCCCATCTTTCATCCTAATAAAGGGTTTATGTATACATAGGTACTATGCCTTTATAATCGTTGAGTTGTTTTCCTTAGTTAATAATCTGTATATTATCATCTTGTCTCTAAATGGATGTTCGTTTCTTATGATTTTAATTTTTTTTTTCGGATAATATTTCCTAATTATAAAGTAAAGTATCTCCACACATTGTCACACAATTCGCTTCTTTACTTTAGGTCAGGTGCTAGTTTGAAACCGATAAAAACAGTGGTGTCATGGCAAAATTAGCAGTGCGGGAACGCAGTGCCGGAACGCACTGCTAATTTTTGTTTACAAAACCTAAATTCTCTATTATTTTTTTTCTTTTCTTAACCAGTGTGGGAACGGCGTTCCCACGCGTTCCCACACGATGACACCACTGGATAAAAAGTATTCAGTCATGCATTACTCTCAACCTTTAATTATTTTATTATACTCTTACATCATTATACATTAATCAGTATTGCTAGATTTTGAAGTAATAACAATATATGTATACTAATACGACAACTAACAACCTGCATATCATTATGAAAGGGCTTAAAATTTGACCGAGGGTTCGAAAAAGCAAACCCTAACCAATATGTAATATGACTTCGAGCATACATTTAAAAATGTTCAGTTAATAGCGAAAGGGACCGACAATAGATGGAAAATATCTAAATCATCTGAACTAGACAGTTTTAGACTGACCTGGAACCACTATGTTGTTAGTTTGAATAAAACTTCAGTATAGTATAAATGATAAATAGGAAATAACTCACAAAAACAAAAGAGCTGGTTAAAAGAAAAATATTAGCTGGGAAAAAGGTCAAAATCAAAGTTTATAGAATTTTCAAAGCTTAAAAAATCGTTAAATTATTTGGTTTATAATAATTAGTTTAAGTAATGAAGCTTAAAATAGGACAAAACCTCGCAATTTTTACAGAATGGATCGATTTGCTTGAAAATATGAGAATAAGTAGGTAGTGGATAGTTCAAGGATAAAAATCTATATCATGCCGAAAGGCGCTTTTACCATGGGGGTGGTTGCCACCCAATCTCGGGGGTGAAAATTTTTGATTATATTTTGACCGCAAAAGTTGGTAAAAACATTCATTCTAAGCAAAAAACGTTCTATACATTTTTTTGATAAAATGAATAGTTTTCAATTTATTCGCTATCGAAAGTGTTAGTTTTATATCGAAAAAATTAATGTTTTTAATAAGTTTTCTGCTAATAACTCCAAAAGTTTTCGTTTTATCAAAACAACTTTACTTAACAAAAATATACCTTTTGAAAAAATAAACAAAACTGTTTTATTTAGTTTTATTTAAGACCAATAGTAATGGAGCTATACTTTATTATATGTTAGCTCTTCTTCGTCAAATGCTAAATATTGTAGTTTCAAAGTCAAAAGACTGGAAAACTATGCATTTTTCGAGGATAACTTGTTCAAAATAATTTAAAGTATTTAAAATTATTTATCTCTAGAAATAAAAAAAAGTTTCTAGCTCAAAAATTAAGTGACTTCTAATGAAAAGAATGTCAGTCCCAATTTTTTTCAGCGAAAAAGTGATCGGTGGTATCCCCCTTATCACCACCCTAATTTAAATTAGTCATTGACCTTGTTTGGTCTTCTTTATTTATGTATTAATAATAGGTTCTAGAAGTTTGACCGGCTTAGAATGATTAGTTTTTAAAAAAATGTAGTTAACAGCGAATAACGAATTTTTGTAGTTTGGAAAAAAATGGCCTTTTCTTCAGAATAGAAAGATTAGCACCAGAGATACGAAAAAATGTTTAAATATGAAATTGTAGCTTATTTAATTCCCAAGAACATGGTTTGCATTTTTTTCTACGACAAAAATTGATTCAGCTATTGACAATTAAAACTTGTAATAACATGCAAAAACCACCTTTACCAACCCTTTCAAAGTCACCTCTTTTTGCGACTGACGATTTTAAAAAGATGTAATATTAATACGTTTATAGATCTTGTAAAAATTTACAAAATTCTTTTTTATTAAACTTTCTAGGATAAAAAATAAAAAAGTTACGGTTAAAAAATCAATATATTTTTTTTGAAAAAAATAAGTTAGAGGTATATAAATAAATAATAATGTAAGTTAGAGGTATTTTTAGTCATTTGCCATATTCATTCTTCTTTATTTATGTATTATTAATGGATTCTAGAAGTTTGACTGGCTTAGAATGATTAGTTTTAAAAAAACTGGAGTTAAAAGCAAATAACGAATTTTTGTAGTTTGGTAAAAAATGCCATTTTCTTCAGAATAGAAAGATTAGCATCAGAGATACGAAAAAATGTTTAAATATGAAATTGTAGGTTATTTAATTCCCAAGAACTTGGTTTGAAAAAATTTTTTCTACGGCACAAATTGAGTGCATCCTAAATGAGTATATCGAAAAACATTGCTTTTTTCGATATGTAAAACTAACACTTTCGATAGCGAATAAATCGAAAACTATTAATTTTATCAAAAAAATGTATAGAACATTTTATGCTTAGAATAAACGTTTTTATTAACTTCTGCGGTCAAAATATAATGAAAAATTTCCACCCCCGGGATGGGGTGGCAACCACCCCCATGGTAAAATCGCCTTTCGGCATCATATAGATTTTGATCCTTGGACTATCTACTACTTATTCTCAAATTTTCAAGCAAATCAATCCATTCTGTAAAAATTGCGAGGTGAAAAGCTTCGGTTCCTGGACTAAATTGTCTTCGACACATTTCTCAAATGTCTTCTCAAATTGTAAGGCCTCTTCCATGTGTCTTCCTTCATGTGTTTAACGATTTCTTTCCTCCATCTCATTCTGGGATTTCGTAGTCTTTTTTTGCCTTTTTCCATTCTAGGGCAGGTTTTGGAATTCTAGTTCAGTCAATGCGTCGAACATATCCACGCTGCTTTAACTGTCTGTTTGTGTCTCGTCTGTAATTGTTTTTTTAATTCCTAGTACTATGTTCTATTCTTCGACTTGAAGACTCAAAGAGTCTTCGACTCTTTCGTTGGTAATTCTTCCTTTTCTAGTTATGGGCACCGTTCTCCTCTAGAAGTCAATTTCGGTAGCCCTAATGATCTTCTTGCCTTTTATTTGTGTACTTCACAAGTAGCTGTACTTCACTGCCATAGAACATAATACTTTTAATTATACAAGTAATGTATTATATTCCATAGCAGTCCCAAAGCCTGGGGTCCTATGCCCTATCATTCAAAATATAGAGGAGGAGACGGAAGAGTAAGAACCTTGTAAAAAATCAAGGTTCTACTGACTCCGGATGATAGCACTTTGTTGAGACCCATATCTAGAGTTACAGATGAAGAGTATATAAGATCCAAAACGTATACGAGGAAAACTAGAATATCAAAATTGTTGTAGAAGCTTCTGAACACACTCAAGATCAGAAGGGTAGGAAACATTAACTGCTGACAGAACAAATGGTAAAAACAATTGACGACGGAAATGGAATTAGGGTCATGGAATATTTAAGAAATTAACAACAAGCGTTCATTTTTAGCAAAAGGGATTGAACATCTTAAAATTAATTTAGTGCGCCACAACAGAAATGTACGTCAAAAATAACAGTTAGTGGCATACATTTCCTTGTCTTATTATGGCTCCTCTACATAATCGGCGATTACAGACGATCAAGCGCGAGCACGATTATGTAGAGGGCATACTCGGCTATAGCTGCCCATGATCGTCTATGATCGCCCGTGATTGTAGACGATCCGTGATTTTGCGGTTTTTGGAGACGCTTCAAAGGGAATCGTCGAGTAATAATACGTAATGAGTAATAATAAGTTAATGAGTAATAAGTAATAGTTGCGTTGACATGCCCACGCGATCGCCCATCATTCATTTCCCGTCGGAAAATATTGTGCTTAGGTTAAAAAAGGTCAATGGACTTTCTGAAAGTAGTGTCTTGTTTTGCTACTAATGGGGATATTTTTCGTACCAAATACCTAATTGAAATAGTTCGGTGACATACGTATAAAGTTTTCGAATTCTTCAGAAGGTTTAACCAATAATTCAGCAAGTAGATTCTCCATAATTTTTTGGAAAAAAGTATATCTAAGTGCACAGCGATGAGTGAAAAATATGTTTATCGAATTGCGAAGTTTGATGTACCTAAACTCATTTGATTTTATCTCGAACAAGCCTGTCTTAAAGGTAGTTGTCGAAGACTACTCATCTTTTCCTCCATTTTTTTACAACTTTTCGTTGGGCCATATTGACATAATGGTTGTACGCCACTATTAAATAAATTGTTGCAGTAGCAACCCACTGCACGTCCATCTTGACGGTTGTCGTTCAACATGCTACGGACGATTATGTGGACACTTGCACGATGATTGTGCCGATCATAGACAATCACATGATCGGCCATCATCGGCGATAATGAAGAGCAGGCATTATGCTGGGGCCACAGTAACGTTAACGTCTAACGTCCATGATCGTATTAATTAACACACCAAAAATGATGGAATACACTGCGCGTTAGAAGTGACTGGCCACACTTATTTTAGCGCTCAGTCAGCAGAAAACGCGTTTTTTTAATCCAATAATTTCAAGATGGATGGAAGTCAAAGCTGCTACGCTGTTATATTTTATGAGTGCTAATTATTATTTTATGAATTTATTATTTTATAAACGGATCAAGGAAAAACCAATACTCAAAAGAAGATGGTGGATGATAAAAATGCACAGAAAACGAACACATTAATGACATCAAATGCAAACCAGCTTGTTTTATATTATACCTCATTCGTTCCCATGCCAGATTTTAACGATTTTTTATTTTTATTTAAATGGGTCCTATAGTATCCCATAAGTGTGTCTTTTTTCTTTTTCAAATCTTCTACCGTCGCTGGAAAAGATAATGATTGCACAATTCGACGCCAAGCGTCACCATGACCACCACGATTTTTGTTTGATTTTTGTCGGGGATCCCATAAACAAGGTTCTGTTTCAAACGCTGTTAGAAATTCAATTATTTTCTCATTACTCCACTCCATTTTCGTAGAATAGTATGTACCTATTTCACAAAACAAATTACTCTGCTGCGCTGCAAGCTAGAACTTGTTGAAACAGTGCAAGTGTAGCCACAACAACGCGATAAGTAACGGAGTAACTCCTTTGTAGTGTCGAAAAAAACCGACAACCGATCTATCGCCTAACGTTTAACGGCATTAATAATTGCATTAACAAATTAGCGCGCTAAGTCATGGCTACCCCTAACGCGTTAGTCAAATAACGCGTTAATTAACGGCATTAGACGTTACTGTGGCCCCAGCATTAGTACGAAAGAACGGTGATCAAGCAGAAAAGTTTCAATTCTAATAAAGAAAAAACTTAAAATATGCATAACTGTCTGTAGAATATCGATAACAATGAACATGGATTTGTTGCAGAAGAAGTTTACAGTTATTGGTGCTTATCGTTCATCTGACGATTAACCTATATAATATGTAAAAGACCAGTGTTTTATCAATTTAAATGATATAGTCGAAGAAATTAGCAATACACATGAAATAATGCTATTAGCTATTAAACTAGCAGAACTAGTGGGAGCATAGGTAATAAATCTAGGTTCGCATACATAAGACTATCTTAATTACAAGCATCATCATTATCAATCAGCCAACCACGTACACTACTGGACATAGGCCTCCCTCAGTTCTTTCCAGTGTCCTCTACACTGGGCTGCTTGTAGCCAGTTTGCACTATTCTTTTTATGTCGTCGGTCCATCTAGTCAGTGGTTGTCCTCGGCTTCTTTTATAGTTTCTGGACCTACATTCCATGATTCGTCTTGTTCACCGTCCATCTTATGTTCTAGCTAAGTGCCCTGACCAGTTCCACTTAAGCATCGTGTTACTTTCGATGATGTCTTGAACTCCTGATCTTTGCCAGATTTCTTGATTTGTTATGTGGTCTCGAAGGCGCACGTGTTGCATTTCATGTTCTATGTTTCGTTGTATAACTGAGTTTATTCGCCGATTTTTGCGTCAGTGTTCTGCTCCATAAGTTTATACGAGTCAAACACATTGGTTATAAATCTTTCGCTTGAGACACATGGGAATTGAACTTTTTAGGATATGGCTTAGTTTGCCAAATGCTGCCCTATGCCCGGCCTATTTGCCTCTGTACTTCATTTGTTTGTCTGTCTCTGCTTACTTTGATCTCGTGTACCATATATTTGTAAGTGTCTATTTATTATATTATGGTATTATTGTCAATATTTTCACTCATTACGCGATTTTTCATAAGCTTAATTTTCTAAAAGATTATTTTTAATCCTGATCTCTCAGACAGAGTTTTAAACGAATGTATCATAGAAACTAGGCGCGGATCTAGAAATTCATAATAGGGGGGGACAGACTTACCTCAAATACAAATATTATATTTTCCAGATTTAGCCCCATACGACTCACACTTACTCTAAGGATATATAGCCCAGTAAATGAACGGGAAATTCGGCGATACCGTGTAATTTTCAGGGGCAACTCCTAATTGCATGAAAATTTGGATTTAGGTTCTACTTACCCTCCACTTCAAAGTTGAAATTGTGCCGTTGGTTGCTTTTACTTGGGGGGTGACAGTCACCCCTTCTCGGGGGTGAAAAAACATACGTTCAAGATAAGACCGGAAATGGATAAATTGACTGATTTTAAGCAACTTTTTTTCTATAGAGCTTTTTACTTAAGTCAATACTTTTCGAGTTATTTGCCATTGAAAATGTTGATTTTTCGACACAAAAACTACGTTTTCAGACGGTTTTTTGCAAATAACTCAAAAAGTAAATATTTTATCGAAAAAATATCCTTAGCAAAAGTGTAGCTTATAAAAAATCCCAAAAAATGGTGTATCAGTAAAGTCTATCAATCAAATAAAAACAAAGTTGTAGCTCATGAAAAATACGTTTTTATTCGTCTAATTCCAAATCGAATATTTCAAGTTGAAATCACTGAAAAATTAAGCACTTTTCGGGAAAAGCCCATTGAAACTTTTTTAAAGTGTTTATAAAAAGCTTTGTTTTAATTGTTAACAAAAGTTTTAGCATTAAAAATAAGCGAGTTACGCTCAAAATAAAGTTGGCCCTCTTTTTTTTGTAAAGCATCATGAAAATCTCGCCGTGTTTAGATCCCCAAATGAAATTAATCGCTACCGCTTTACAAACAATTTACTTACCTAGCTAGTTTTTATATGATCTGTCAGCCTCACCGGTTTAAAGTGTTTATTTTTGAAAGGGTTATAATTGAGAAAGCTTGAATGGGTCACTAATCACGAGTGTATGCAAACTTTGAACAGCCATATCTTAACCAATTTTTGTCTTATGGAGAAACAAAATAAAACTAGCCTATTTATAAAAGCAAAACCTACATTTTTTTACTCTTTAAGGTTTTTCTTATTACTAATACTTTTTAAGTTATTTAAAAAAAAAATTAAATTTTTCAAAAATTTTTAGAAATTTTTTTTTTTTACTATAAAACCTAATGTTTTCAAAAATAAGCACTTTAAACCAATCAAACTTACAGATCATATAAACAATACACATACAGTTAAAATAAATGGTATAGCCAAACGATTAATTTCATTTAGGGTGCTAAATAGAGGGAGGTTTTTACGATTTTTTTTACCAAAAAAAGGGGCCAACTTTTTTTTTTCAGTGTAACTCGTTTATTTTTGATGCTATAAACTTTTGTAAAAAACAAATAATAAGCCTTTTTCGATACTTTAAAACTGTTAATAAGGTTTTCCCGAAAAACGCTTCTTTCTTCGGTGATTTCGCGTTGAATTATTCGATTTGGAATTAGACGAATAAGAACGTATTTTTCATGAGCTACAACTTTGCTTCTACTCAATTTGTAGACTTTACTGGTACACCATTTCTTCGTTTTTTTATAGGCTACACTTTTGCTAAAAATATTTTTTTCGATAAAATATTTACTTTTTGAGTTATTTGGGAAAAACGGTCTGAAAACGTAGTTTTTTTCTCGAAAAATCAACATTTTAAATCGCGAATACCTCGAAAAGTATTGACTTACGTAAAAAACTTTATAAAACAAAAGGTGGTTAAAATAAGTCAGTTTTGTATTGTGACCCTTATTTAGGGTATTTTAATATATACCTTTTACAAGAAACTTGGTATTTTTGTGATTTATGGTATACAGCCAGCTACAGGAAGTTTATTTTCCTCCTGGATTCAGTTTATCCATTTCCGGCCTTATTTTAAACACGCATGTTTCACCCCCCGAGAAGGGGTAAATGTCACCCCCCAAGTAAAAGCAACCAACGGCACAATTTCAACTTTGAAGTGGAGGGTAAGTACCCAGGCAACCAAGTGACGTCATATAACGTTGAGGAAACGTCAGTTTTTGGTTGAATATAACACGTGTTTGAACATTACGTCATATAGACGTCTTTTGTAGGTGATTTTAAATACGTAAGATTAATGACGTTAAAATTACGTTTAAAAAACGTTTTAATTTCAGACAGCCGAAGTCTGACGTCACAAAATTGGGAGGAGCTTGCTTGTTTGTATTGACTCTAAACAATTTCGTTTAGGTATAGATAACGCTAAATGTTCATAAGAAATTTCTCATTTATTGTTTACGTGGTTTGTGTCTTGTGTAATAAAATAAGACTTTTCATTTAGATATTTAGTTGAAGAAACGTGTAAATTAAGAGATTTTTTATGTGTTTTTGCTCAGTGAGTTAGTTTAATGCAGTAATTCTTCTTGACAACTATGAACTATTTGAGGTTATGTTTATTTGTTTTTAATTAAGCGTTAAATGAAGATATTAAGACAGCGTTAAATTAAGATATTAGTATGCTGGATAATTTGTTAATAAATTATTTATTAGTTTCATATATATGTTTTTTCAGTTTTGACACAGTAATTAGGTATATAACTAGTGAAAATTCTATAATGTGAGGGCTGGTACAATCAGGTAGAATCAATGATGCTTCAAGCCTAGCGCACAAGCGATCTTAAACAAGTGGTAGTACTTTCGACACATGGGACGTAGGCCTATAGGTTTTATGTTATGTACCTATTTTTTATACTATTTTGAAACATCTGAAAGAGGTCACTTTTTGAAAGTATTAAAGACGTGGTTTTACCGACGTGAAAAAAACGTAGATACGATTACGTCTTAAAATCGTCACAATTATGACGTCAAATCGATGAGACAAATACACGTGATTTTCAACGTCAGTACTACGTCATAGAAACACGTCAATTGGTCATTTTTATGACGTGTTATCTACGTTACAAAAACGTCGTTTGGTTGCCTGGGTAGAACCTAAATCCAAATTTTCATGCAATTCGGAGTTGCCCCTGGAAATTACACTCCAAAACGTTCATTTATTGGGCTAATAATACACTATATAATCCCAGGGGGCCGTTCAAGTATTACGTAACGCAGGTTGGGGGGGGGGAGTCAAAAATTGCGTTACGCAATAGTTAAACGTCCATTATTAGAGTGGGTTACGTAGGGGAGGAGGCGTCAAAAATCTTCAAAAATCGCGTTACGTAATACTTAAACGCTCTCCAGATACCTACGGTAACAAAAGGGTTGATAGACAATTGACGACTATTAATCTCACTGGTCGTTCTTTACCATAAAGATTAACCTTTCTACCATCAATGGGTAGGTACGCATGGATATTATCTAGTAAAATACAAATTTTTATATCTTTATTGCATCGCAAAATTGAAACGTGACTTTTCATGAGATAAGGTTTATACCCAGTGTAATGTATTTGCATCTTAAAATATCATTTCTGTTATTCTTTGAATTGAGAAAAATATTTCCGTTGTTTATGATTCCACCGGTACCCAAACAAATGCGCCTGCAGATTATTTTTCAGAGAAGGGTGTTTTATTAGAGATTATATGGCTTCTTTCAATTCTTTGGAAACGATTGTCGTGTAATTTAGTGTTGTACTGATGGCTTAAAGTTTAGAGTTAACAGAAAAAAATAATAAATAATAAAAAAATACTTATAGACTAAATACAATAGGGGGGTCCATGGACCCGTTGACCCCCCCCCCCTGTATCCGCGCCTGATAGAAATTGTACCTTGTAAGTTGTCTGCGATTAATACAACATCGTCCGCAAACCTCAGATGAATTAACCCATATCTTGCCATTCTTCTTCTTGTAGTTCCTTCTCCTATCAGAGGTTGGCTATCATCACAACTATCCGTACTTTATTGCCGGCTGCCCTGAAAAGATCTACTAAGCTGCAACTATACCACTCTCTTAAGTTTCTCAGCTAAGAAATTCTTCTGTCTATGGATCTTTTCCCCTTAATTTTGCCCTGCATTACGAGCCTTAATATCTCATACTTCGCACCTCTAGTAATGTGGCCTAAATATTCTAGCTTTCTTGTTTTCATGTTCTTTATTACCTCGCAATCCTTTTTTAGCCTTCTTAACACTTCTGCATTCGTAACTCGTTGGATCCATGGTATTTACAAAATCCTTCTATAGCATCACATCTCAAATGCTTCCAACTTCTTTATGTTGTCTATTTTTAGTGTCCAGCTTTCCATTCCATACAACAAAGTCGAGAACACGTAGACTCTTAAGGCTCTTATTCTCAGCTCCAGAGGAAGGTCTCGATTAACAAACATTTTTTTCATTTTTATAAATACTTTTCTTGCAATTTCGATGCATGTCCTGATTTCTCTACCTTGGTCATTGTTTTCATTTAGCCAGGTTCCCAGATATTTTTGTAGTTCTTCACTATGTCTACTTGTTTTCCCTCGATATCTAACCTTCCTACTGTGTGTTGCTTAGAAATAATCATGAATTTGGTTTTTTTTAACTTTGATTTGTAGTCCATATTTTATACTGACTTGATGTAATCTATTTACTAATCGTTGCGGTGCTTCTAGACGTAGACTGTCTCCAAATATAGTGGTGTCGTCTGCGAATCTTATGTTCAAGATTTTTCCGTTTATTGATATACCCTGTCCTTCCTCTGATATTGCTTCCTTAAAAATAGCTTCGCTGTACAGATTGAATATAAATTAAGACAACACGCAACCCTGTCTAACACGTCTTTTGATTATTACAATTATTATGATTATTTCATTCATAGGAGATTCTGACCAATAGAAAGCTACAGAAATCTGAATTAAATCGATAATTTTTGATAATCTCCCGTTGTTAAGTATATTACGTCAGATGCCTTCGTTGCTACGAAAAAATACATTCAGTGACATTAATGACAATTAATGTTTTAAAAATTATAAAAGTGATGACTTTCAATCGTCAAATATTTATAAAAACTGTGTGTTTAATGGTACTTACTTAAATAAATTACCATAAAATTTTCGTTTTGAACAGTTTTATTCATGAAATAATCGCAACAAATTGCACTCGACCTCTGAAATTAATATAGAATTTTTGCTCTCGTGACACTTTGACATAATTAAAACTGTCAAAGTGTCACTCGGGAAAAATTCAATAATTTCAGAGCTCTTGTGCAATTACTACTGATTATCTTGCCATTGAGTGTTCTTAAATATTGGCTCTAGAGCTGCCGTGAAGATAGTAAGAATAAATAAGAAAATAATGCTTCAGTTTGTTTCTCATACTTGTTGCCATTCGGCAATAGTCACTCGAGCCCAGCGGGCTCTCGTGTCTATTGCCAAGCCAACAAGTTTTCGAAAAATTCTCGCATTATTTTCAATCTATTCTCACTCTCTTGTGATATTATGATATTCTTCTTCTTCTTGTAGTGCCTATCCGTTTCGGATGTTGGCAACCATTATGGCAATCTGTACTTTGCACACTGCTGCTCTAAAAAGATTCGTGGTTGTTGTGTTGAACCACGTACGTAGATTTTTCAGCCAGGAAATCCTTCGCCTTCCTGGTCCTCGCTTTCCTTCCACTTTTCCTTGCAAGATTAGTTGCAGCAGTCCATATATTTCACTCTTCCTCATGATGTGATCGAGGTATTCGATTTTGGCTGTTTTTATTGTGATTAACAGCTCTTTTTCTTTTTGCATTCTCAGCAAACACCCTGATTAGTAATGTGGTTGGTATAAGATATCTTCAGAATTCGACTATAAAGTAACATTTCAAACGCCTCAATTTTCTTGCAGGTGGCGTCTGTAAGAGTCCACGACTCAACTCCATAGAACAGTATAGGAAAGATATAACATCGTAGTAACCTGATTTTTATGGGTATCGACAAGTCATGACATTTGAATAACTTTGCCATTTTTTGAAATGCAGATCTTGCTTTCTCTATCCTACATATGATTTCTGTAGAATGGTCCCAATCTTCATTGACGTTCGTACCAAGGTAGGTGTATGTTTTTACTCTTTCTATTTGTTGACCGTTCACACTGATTCGTCCAAATTGCTGTTTCTTCTTAGAGATCATCATACATTTGGTTTTCTTAGTGTTTAGCGAAAGACCGTATCTCTGACTGACTTCTGCGATTTTGTTTATTAACTCTTGGAGGGCTTGAGCACTGTCAGCGAATACCACTGTGTCGTCTGCGTATCTTATGTTATTGATACATTCAGTCCACTGAGTCCACTGCTTCCTGAAAGACCTCCTCAGAGTAGATGTTAAACAGCAGTGGTAATAGTATACATCCCTGCATCTCCTGCCTCTGTCCGTATAGATGATATTTGATTCCAGTACAGATTGCTGATAATCCTTAAATCACAGGTGTTTATTCCAATATTGTTTAGTATCTCCATCAGCTTGTCGTGCTTTACAGTATCGAACGCTTTATGGTAATCAATAAAACATGCATAAATATCGCAATTTACGTCTCTACATCGTTGAAATAGCACTTGTATACTAAATAGAGCCTCTCTTGTACCCACTGCATTTCGAAAACCAAACTATGTAGGTACGGCTGGTTTTTTCTTCGCACATCCGATATATTATTTGATGTATAATTTTTAGAAACAATTTTAAAATATGGCTCATTAAGAGGAAACAGTAGCGATCAACAGGTAGCAAAAACGCGTTTCAAGATTGCAGCTGTAATTTTGAATATTTTTTCGAGATATTTGGCACACGTATTCGTAATATAATAAAGAATGGCGGTACAGAGCCCAATTTGAAAAATGTATTAATATGTGGAAATTACTCTATAATTAAATACAATATTAAAAAAACGAGCCTTTACCGCCATTAAGAAGAACAAAAAAATACACTTTCTTCAAATAAACTTTTTTATCCGATGCCTAGATTTTGTGTCATTTTGGAACTACTAAAATTTTTTATTTCATTAGTAGTTCCAAAATGACACAAAATCTAGGCATCGGATAAAAAAGTTTATTTGAAGAAAGTGTATTTTTTTGTTCTTCTTAATGGCGGTACAGGCTCGTTTTTTAATATTGTATTTAATTACAGAGTAATTTCCACATATTAATATATTTTTCAAATTGGGCTCTGTACCGCCATTCTTTATTATATTACCAATACGTGTGCCAAATATCTCGAAAAAATGTTCAAAATTACAGCCGCAATCTTGGAACCCGTTTTCGCTACCTGTTGATTGCTACTGTTTCCTCTTAAGCTGATGGTTCGGAAATGACTGCAGGATACAGATTTTGTTTTCTTTGGTAAAGCAATAAACGTTGACTTCAGCCATGTTCTTAGTATTACTCGATTACTCCGCTTAAATATATTTCATTAAATATTTTGGTAAGCCGTTGAGTACCGTCGGTGTTAAATAGTTTTATTAATTCAACATATGCATTGTCAGGTCCAGGAGCTTTGCCATCTTTTAGTTGTGAAATTGCTCTTTCCACTTTTTCCGATGTGATTGGTCATTGATCACATATATGTAGGATGGAGGTTGTTCGGATCTAGTATCATCAAAGAGTTCCTGGATGTATTTTGACCATATCCAGATTTCTTGATTTCTGTCTGAGATGATATTCCCCTGTTGGTCTCGCAATTTGCTAGCTGTGTTGAATTTGCTAGCTGTGTTGAATTTGCTAGCTGTGTTGGATATTAATGTTGAAAATATTATTGATAATTCAGTTTATTTATTTACAATATAACGTCAATTACATGACGTCGTCACAGTGATGTAATTTTTTTTGTTTATATTGTTTCCAACGGTATTGCAATTCATTCTTTGTTAAAATTGCAGTTGGAATGTACATTATCGATCGTACTTGTCAAAAAGTAAACGTGCATCTTAAAACGTTTAAAAACCTGTTATAAAGCAAGGACAATGTTACTCAGACGTTGAGTCTAACGTCACTTCCACAATCGGTGGATTGGAAGCCGAAAACCCAACGTATTTTAGTATTTTAACGTAACGTAAACACAGCACCTAATCCAGTTTCGGTCCATTCATAAACAAATACTCCGGCGCATACATTAGACACCTAATTCACCTAATTTTTGGCGACGGTGCGGCGTCCTCAACAGTCTAATCTGCCCCTTCACGCTTTTTCTTCGCGATGGTCCACCCTTAGAATGTGACAATCTGGTTTTGTATGCACTGAATGGTCCCAAACGATTATCAGCCGTATGTTGTATGTACTTAGTGCATTTACATAACGGCCTAGGCCTACTAAATGTGACTTTCGATAAAAGAGATGACATAAGGGCTGTTTATATCCGTCGATCCGGTGGCAGCTCCGCTCCCCCCTCGTTCTGAATAACCGGTAGGTACTCGCCTTTATCGCCCCACTCTTTTTAACTCCTTATTTATTTTAATAGTTGCTAATCGGTCAGGTGGTCGTGACGATTTCGTTATCAAAATTCTGTGTCATATTTTTAAATAAAAAAATGCTTCAGATTTCACTTGTGGAATTAATCACAATTGTATGACTGGAACTATTTGATTGATATTCAGACTGCGGAACCGATTTCAAAGTACACGTTTTGAAATTATTATTATTGTTATTATAGAACAAATAAGGGCAGAGGAGCGAGCTCCTAAGGCCCTGTGGTCGTGAGAGACAACTACCTAGTCGGCCAGAAAACCCATGGGCGTAAATTAGTTTAGCATTATAACGTTTTTAAGTATTTGCGATTGTTGAAAAAACTTGACTGTGATATGTAGTTGTCATAATAGTAATAACTTAGTTGCCCATATAACTAAAGATATTACTTAATGTTGTAACATCGTAATGTCAGTCCGGTTAGGGGTCGTTGGCCGAAACAACTGAAAATGCTCTCGGGCAACGTTATATACAGTGCATTTGTTTGTACTGACAACCAATGCGTCGAAAAATTGCTACTTGGGTATTATGCCCAAAAACAAAGAAAAATATCTTCTTCGTCTTTCTAGCATGATTGATCATGCTAGTAGACTACTGCCTGTTCATTGCCATCAAGTCTTCCCCGGACGATGAGGTCCAGCATTCTCGTCATCCTTTTGGTGGTCTACCCTGTGGTCTTTTACCTACTGGGTTATTCGTTTTATCGCTTACTGACATGATATCCGTCTTCAGCGACCCTAAAAATCCCCCGAGTAACGACTTTACACTGATTTTGTATCGAATTTCGACAAAACTCCGGGAGACGAGTGTCACATGCTTTCTTTAAATCCACAGTGCGGTGGAATAAGTGTTACCCCCCTGTTAACTTGTTTATTTTAAGAATATAAGCAAAACGCTGGACAGGTCGATTTTCAAACTAATCATAGTATATTATAGCATCAACGTTTCGAACTTTACGCGATCCCTCTTCAGGTGACAGACATAACTTTGATTTTTTTAAATGGTAAAGTACGTCATGTGATACCTCATTTGGTAGCTTTTGAAATACTGATTACAAAAATGTATAATATGTACTTTAATCCTTTTTGAGAGCGTAGGCGGAAAATTTCGGTCGAACTCTTTTTAAACGCATTTATTTTTTCGAATCCTGAGAAAACTAATGAGTATTTTTGAAAAATTTAAACGCAGAATGAAAGATTAGATTATTACCGAGGGCTGACAGTCCCTTAGAATAAACAAAAAGTTTCTTTTGAATGAAATATTTGAAATTAAAAATCACACTAAATTTTCTCTTTTTTTCATCACTGTGACTTATTAAAATAAACATTATAGGAGTTCTCAGGGACTTTGGCCCATCGAGAATACTGTAATATTTTATTCTGCGTTTAAATTTTTTAAAAATATTTATTAGTTTTTTCAGGATTCGAAAAAAATGATTTCATTTAGAAAGAATTCGACCGAAATTTTGCGCCTACGCTCTCAAACAGGATTAAAGTGTTATACATTTTTGAAATCAGTATTTTAAGAGCTTTTAAATGAGGTGTCACATGATGTACTTTCCCATTTAAAGAAAAATCAAAGTTATGGTTGTCACCTGAAGACGGATCGCGTAAAGTTCGAAACGTTGATGCTATAATAATATACTATGGTTAGTTTAAAAATCGACCTGTCCGAGCGTTTTGCTTATGTTCTTAAAATAAACAAGTTAACAGGGGGGGGGGGGGTAACACTTATTCCACCACACTGTATAAATGTACCTGTTTTTTGCCTTTTTCTTTTTGATTATTTATTGGACCGTGTATATTTGGTGGATACAGGACCGTGCTGCAATAAGCCCTGCTTGGTCTTCTTATCAGTGCCAATTTTATCACTGATACTTACCTTCTTTTAGTTTGTTTTTGACATTGTCATACAATCGTTGGAAGCATTGGAAGGCTGCGCAAGGAATATCATGGCTGCGCAATCTCAGGGGGTGATTTTGATTTAATTGCTCGTCTAACTAGCTTTTTAGAGCAACTGTAAAAAGAATACAAGTACTTATGATGATCTCCAACATTTGAAAGAAGCAGGGTTGCAAAAAACATGTTTTTTTTTATTTTATACAAAACAAACATTTTTTTTGTTTTAAACGGTTTTTTTTTTTGTTTTTAACATGTTTTTTTGTTTTTATACTACATATTTTAAACAAATAAAACGTAAAAAAACAATGTTTAAATCATATTTTCTTAAAATGTGAAGGATCTGTTTGAGGAATAAGGCAGCACAGATACACATATAATAACATATGGCTGTTCAGCCCATATATTGAACTTACTTGTCCATGATAAAGAAGTGACAGGAATAAATAGTATAAAAAAATTGCAAATATTTCGGAAATGTAAGATGAAAAATACATGCTATGAGAAGCATGTGATTGTGCTCTTGTATTGCATCAGGATGTTCGTTGGAATACTTTATCGGAATGCTTAGAAAGTTATTTGAAAAACTGACCAATATTATTTCACATTTGCTCAAACAATAGAATAAGTATTGATTAAGATGTAGTAAAGCTTGTAAATGATACAAATTTAAAGACAAATGCCTAAGACTAGGTATTTATAAATATTAAAGTATATTGCAGGGACAAAGTCCAAACACTTGCACTAAAGGAGAGGCTACAGAGATATGGCTAGAACTTCTGGAAGAATTCGAGACTAAACATGCAAATGGTGATTTCTTGATAAATGATACGAATAGAGTCAAGGAGGTTATGGAAATGGCTTCGATCCCGGCTCATTTTTATGTATAATCTTATTATTGAATATGTAGAAACTTATTATCCAGAAACATTGCCAATTATTATTATTTACCAGGCAAAGTGTGTACCTTTTTAAACCATACATGTTTACTAAACATCTAATTGAGAATGTAAGACCATTGGCATGATGGCGTTCTAGGGTCATCCAACATAAAAAAAAAACTCTTCTCATCATACGCTTTAGTCAATTCCAAACTACTTATGTAATCGGCTAGGCAATGTCAAAGCTGCTAAGTGGATTTCAATTTTTAAAGATTTTAATTCTATAAGTGATCACGTGGCTGATGATCAGATTGATGACTTAGTTAGATTACAAGATTACTATGAGACTGAAACAGTTTGAGAAATTTATTACCTAACTCTTGTATGCAAAATGTTTTGAAGTTTTCCCAATTTTTGTTGTATTCCCATTATTAATAGATAAATACCTAACATATTTGTTAAAAAGTCTGTATAATAATATGTATTGGAGATTTTTTTTCATATTTATGTATTATATTCACAAAGAAAATGAAAAAAACGCCTGTTTAATTTAAGTGTTTTAAACGGTTTTAAACAAAAACTGTTTTAAACCTAAACAAATGTTTAAAACATGTTTAAAACAGTTTATTAAAACAAAATGTTTAAAACAAAACAACCCTGGAAAGAAGACGGCACCTTAAAAAAGTCATATAGTCGACCATTCATTGATGAGATTATGTTAATTTCCCTGTAGTTTTTACATTTTCTTCTTCTTCTTCTTCTTCTTCTTCTTCTTCTTCTTCTTCTTCTTCTTCTTCTTCTAGTGCCGACTCCACTAATGAAGGTTAGCTATAACAATTGCAAATTCGTCTCCATCTTCTATTTTTTAAAAGCGTTTGTGTGTTTAACCCGGTCCAGTCGCGAATGTTTTTCAGCCAGGATATTTGTCTTCTGCCAGGACTCTTTTTTCTTTCGATTTTACCCTTCATGGTCAGCTGCAACAATTCATAAGTATTATCATTTCTAAGTATCTGCCCCAAATATTCTGTCTTTCGCCTTTTAATAGTGGTCAAAAGTTCTCTGTGTCTTCCCATTATGTGCAACTTTTCTTCGGTCTCCTTTTTTAAATATTGATGTAATGTAAGCATGTGTCTACTATTCAAGTAGTTTTCCCCGTTGACGGCTTTTTAAAAGCATAGAATTTTAACTTCAATTCGCAATGTTAAGTCACAATGACGACCTCTCGTGGATTTCGGCTGAACTAGCTTCGAGGGGCTTTTCAATGTCAAACGCTGAGCGCACATGCATTTGAATCAAGTAGGTAATATTCATTATTTATTCTTACATGTTTTAAATTAATTATTGGGTAATATAAAATGATTAACTTGGAATCTTCACGTTTCAATAAATGTTGGCGTCGATGTTGTATATAAAATTTGTGAAAAAAAAAAACATGTAAAAATAAATACTGAATATTTCCTACTTGTAAATGTTGTCCTATGCGCTCAGAGTTTGACACTAAAAACCCCCTCGAAGCTAGTTTAGCTAAAATTGCATTTAAAATTTAAATAATGTGGAAAAAAGTTATAAACAATGTCAAACTTCGAGATTTTCAAGACAAACAGCTTAATTTCATGACTGTATCAGCCAGTATTTAAACAAGAAAAGTATCAGAAAAGGTTATTTTATGTTCAAAATACATGTTAATCTAGTACTTACAAATCGAGAATTTATTGTACTACATATGTATGGAGAATAATGGAATAAGTATTTTTCCACCTACCCCTCCGAAAGTATACTTTTCCTGACCTGATTGTAGGGAGCAAAGTCGTACTTTTCCTCTAGTCGTACTAAAAGTGACGTCATGGTATGTCATTGATGAAATAACTTATTGACGCCCTATACAATATTCTATTATCTATTACGTAAGTATCTACACATTTTAACGTTTATTTATAGAGCATCCTGTATTTTGCAGAATGGTAAAAACAGTAAATTGTTATTTTGATTTAACAATAGGTTTGTTCTAGCAAACAGTCAAACTAGTCAGAAACCGTCAGCAAACAGTTGGTCAGTGAGAGAACATAATACAGTCACCAGTGCTCTCCCCTCTACTCCCGCTGTTCCACTATTCGCTGATGGTTTCAAACCGTTTGAAACTGATGCTAGAGCAAACCTATTGTTTATGTTTACATTAATAATTTGACTTATATTTGACAGTTGACAGTTATACTGTACCTAGTTGTTAGTTTTAGTGCTCTAATAAATTTTGTCAGTTAGTTACATAAATGAATTATTTAAAAATGAAAAAAGTACTTGATATTTGAGGAAGGTGGAAAAATCATATGTATAACATGGGAGTAAAGTGCCTTTCCCTCCCTCGAATGATTACTGACCTCCGCTACGCGTCGGGCAGTAAACTTCATTCTCGGGAGGAAAAGTAGCACTTTCCTCCCTTGTTATACAAATAGCTATTCCTTGCACCTAATATCACTTTCGGAACTCCTCCTCTTTGCCGGGTTTGATTATTCATGGATGTAATTGGCACTGGATGATATTTAATTGTTAACGTACAGAACGGTTGTTATTGGAGAAATACTTAGTCATTCATTTGAGGTTCACTGACGTAATTGTTCTTCTTGCTGACAGCATTGATGATGCAGTATCGCAACTGGAGAAACTATACCTAGCCTCCCTACATCATCATCATCAATCAGCCCGGTGCATCCACTGCTGGATATAGGCCCCCCTATTTCCGTCCATTGTCTTCTGTCCTGGGCGCTTAGAATCCAATTAGTGGTCATTATACAACATCTGTGACTCCTGTTCTCAATCGTAGTTCTTCGTTTGTTATACGGTCCCGCAATAACACTCCAATCATCGACCTTTCCATCTTACGTTAAGCAATTCTTAGCTTCTTAGCCTCTTTACAAGTTGGATTAAAAATCAATCACACAAAAACAGAAATCATGACAAATTTTTTTGTTAAGCGAAAAGATTTCAGTAAACCACCTCTTTTAAGTACTTGGGACATGAGATACGCATAGGAAGAGATAATCAAACGTGCGAACTAAGCCGCCGCATAGGACTTACTTGGGTGGCATTCGGCAAACTGAGCTATGTCCTAAAGTCAGAACTGCCTATGTGTCAAAAGAAAAGTCTTTAACCAGTGCGTGTTGCCAGTACTTACATATGGTGTAGAAACTTTAACAGTAACCAAGAAAATAAGAAATAAGATTTGTGTTACACAAAGAGTCATGGAACGCTCGATGTTAGGCATTTCTCGTAGGGATCGAATTATGAACAAGGAGATAAGACTGAGAACAAGAGTGACAGATGCCATAGAAAGAATTATGACCCTTAAGTGGAACATCAGAGAAGATTGCTAAGAATGGAATATTAGAAAACGATAACATTGAGGAAAGCTGGCAAAAACTCAAAAGATAACAATATCAACGCCGCAACAGAATCACTTGGAAAGAGGAAAGTAACGAATACTAACATATTAAAAAATAAAACCCAGTGGTTTAAAGAGGAAGTGAATATAAAATGTGAAGAAAAGAAGAAAGACTTTTTATAATACAGAACAAAACAAGCAGAACAGTCATACAACCACTACAAACGAATCAGAAACGAAAGGAATACTTCAGTGGGACAAATAAAAAGGGAACACTGGCAGACTTTCTCAAAACAGATGGAACACGACTTCTACGGAACACAAAAAGAGGTATGGAGAATGACCAGAGGTCATAGAAAGGAGATGAACGAATTAATAAAAACAAAACACATTCAGAAGGAAGCATGGTCGGACTACTTCCGATCTCTATTTGCTAAAGGGGACGATAATGAACCACCAATACCTGAAGTTACGACAAACGAAGAAATAAACATCGAGGAGGGAGAGGTAAAGGAAGCAATAAGAAAATTAAAAAATAGAAAATCTCCAGGAGAGAACAGAATATCGAACGATCTACTAAAGTACGGACGACACAATCTAACTAAACAACTATTAAAACTAATACAAAAAAAAATAATAGAGCAAAACAGAATACCACAAGAATGGAGATCAAGCGTCCTAATACCTCTCTTCAAAAAAGGAGACAAATCGGAACCGGAGAATTACAGAGGAATTGACTTATTGAACACAACACTAAAATTAACAACCAAAGTGATAACAAACAAATTGAATGAAATTATAACGTTAGCAGAACAACAAGGTTTTGGGTCGGGTAGGTCATGCACTGACGCTATATTTATAATGAGGCAAGTTCAAGAGAAATCGTTGGAATACAACAAACCGACATATTTATGTTTCGTGGACCTTAAGAAAACATTTGACAGCGTCAAATTAAAGGACGTTATCCATTTGATATACTCAAGAAAAGTATCTCTAGGAATAATTAAAACGATCGAAAACATCTACCAGAACAACACAATAAAAGTAAAAGTGGAAGATGAACTAACTGACCCAATTGAAGCCGGTAATGGGATAAGACATGGGGATTCCTTGAGTCCTTTATTGTTCAACCTGATCATGGACGAAATAATAAAAAAAGTAAGAACTAAAAATGGATACCAAATGGGAGAAAAACAACTTAAAATAATCTGCTATGCAGACGATGCAATACTAATCTCTCAAACTGAAGATGATTTACAACGTATGCTACACCAATTTAACATAACCGCCAGAAAATTTAACATGTTAGTTTCCCCAAAAAAGACAAAATGCATGGTTATAACAGCAAATCCAATAAGATGTAAATTAAAATTGGAGCAGGAGGGTCAGCTAATAATAGAACAAGTGATGGAGTTTAAATATCTAGGCATCACACTGTCTAGCTACGGAAGGCTCGAAACAGAAGTGGAAGATCAAGTGAATAGAGCAAACAGAGCCGCAGGTTGCATGAATGGCACAATATGGAGAAATAAAAATATCGGAAAAGAAATGAAAGGCAGAATTTACAAATCAGTCATTAGACCAATAATGACATACGCGGCGGAAACATAACTCGACACAGAGAGGACAAAAAGATTACTCGAAACAGCGGAGATGAAAACCCTTCGAAAAATCGATGGTAAAACTCTATGGGACAGAGCTAGAAGTACAGGGTAAGTACAAGGTGGATAACATTAATAACTGGGTAAGAAACAGAAGAATAGAATGGAATGACCACATAAGCCGAATGACAACAAATAGAGTAGTAAGGACAGCGAGAGACGGTTCCCCAATAGGAAGACGATCAGTGGAAAGACCACGAAAACGATGGAACGACAACTTACTAGAGGCACATTGAAAAAACAGACAGAGTCATGTCTACAAAAAGAAGAAGAAGTGGAACTGGGCGGGGCACATAGCTAGAATGCCGGATAACAGATTACCACAGCGAATAATACACTGGAGACCAAGAAAATACACCTAAGACAATTTAACCCAATTAGTTTTTCTTAAATACCCCCAAAACGCTTCTATTTAGAAAAACGAAAATTGGTATGCATATTTACTTTTCAGAGATGAATCGATTCCATCCATTGCAAATTTCTAGTACCGGTCATAGGCGTCCGTTTTGGGTAGAGCAACGGGTGTTTTATCGCATAACTTTTTTGTCCTTAACTTTTATGCATTTTTGACACCTGATTATTAAATTGTGAGGTATTCTAGTACTAAAAGGTACTCTTGCTTTAAGTCGGTAGGACACCCCGTTTTCTAGAAAAATCAATTTAAAAGTTTTTCGTTTTTGGAATTTGAAAATAAATTGAAAGAACTTTTCAACAAAAAACGAAGTATTTTACCAACATACAGTAAGAGTAACTTTTAGTACTCGAATACCTCATAATTTAATAATCTAGTGTCAAAAATGCTCAAAAATTCAAGACAAAAAAGTTATGCTATAAAATAACTGTTGACCTACCCAAAACGGACGCCTATGACCAGCGCTAGAAATTCGCAAATAAATTAATCGATTTATCTCTGGAATATAAATAAATGTACCAGTTTTCGTCTTTCTAAACAGTTTTTTGAAATTTTTTTTTAATTCAAAAAGCGAAAAATTTTTAAATCGATTTTTCTAGAAAACGGTGTGTCCTACCGATTTAAAACAAGAGTACCTTTTAGCACTAGAATACTTCAAAATTTAATAATCCAGTGTCTTCTTCTTCTTTGAGTGCCTCTCCTATCGGAGATTGGATATCATTAGGGCGATTCTAATTTTATTTACTGCTGTTTTGAACAATTCGTTAGTGGTACAGCCAAACCACTCTCTCAAATTTCTCATCCAGGACATTCTTCTACGGCCTGGATTTCTTCGTCCTTGGATTTTTCCTTGCATTATGTTTTGTAGGAATGTGTACTTTTGTCCCCTCATCAGGTGGCCTAAGTATTCAAGTTTTCTCTTTTTTATATTCAGTAGAACTTCTGGCTTGTTATTTATTCTGCGTATTACTTCTTCATTTGTAATTTTATCCACCCAACTTATTCTTAGTATACGGCGGTAGTACCACATCTCAAAGCTTTCAAGATTTTTAATATTCCTCTGTTTAAGAGTCCATGACTCAACACCGTAGAGCAAAGTACTGAATACATAGCATTTTAACATTCTAGTTCGTAGATGAATACTAATATCACGATTACAAAATAATTTTTTCATTTTTATAAAAGTAGACCTGGCAATTTCAATACGTCTTTTTATCTCGTGATTTTGGTCACCTGTTTCATTGATAAGGGTTCCCAAGTATTTGTATTCGTTTACTTTTTCAAGTTGGGTACCGTTTATTGTGATACTAGTGTCATTTATTGGATTCTTACTGAAGGTCATATATTTGGTTTTTTTGACGTTCATCCTTATGCCGTAGTTATTACATATCTCATTCATACTTTCAACTAGATGTTGTAGATCTTCCGCTGTTCTTGCCATTATCACAGTATCGTCAGCATATCGAATGTTATTGATAACTTCTCCATTGACTATTATCCCTTCGTTTGCATATGAGAGAGCTTCTTGGCATATTTGTTCGCTGTAGATATTAAACAAGAGCGGTGACAATATACAACCCTGTCGTACCCCTCTACGTATTTCTATTTCGTCCGATGTTTGGTCTTCTATTTTTATATTAGCTCGCTGATTCCAGTACAGATTTAATATTATTTGTATGTCTCTGGTGTCAATGTTCTTACTCTCCAGGATTTCTTTGAGTTTACTGTGGCGTACTTTGTCAGTACGCCAATCCAGTGTCAGAAATGCATAAAAGTTAAAGATAAAAAAGTTTTGCGATAAAATAACCGTTGCCCTACCCAAAACGGATGCCTATGATCGGTACTAGAAATTTGCAATGGATGGATTAGATTTATATCTTGAAAATAAATACGCGTACCAATTTTTGTTTTTCTAAATAGAAGCGTTCTGGAGGTATTTAAGAAAAACTAATTACAAGACGCCATCTTCAAAGAGCTCTAGCTCCCTTAGGAAGCATTTTCGGACTAAGTGAATTGGGTTAAATTATCTTAAAATTATCTGAAGAATCTCCTATCTTCGTTTGTCGGTAGAGTTTCTGGACACCCTGTATAATATACTCACTGACAAACATATTGCATATGTATGTGAAATGAATTTTTTTCTGCTGCTATCTTTAGCCCCCAGTATCATAGGAATAGGATTTTTTTCCGAATGCGATGATTTCAAGTGTCATATAAATGCTATAATCGGATTTAAATCTTATCTGAACTATATTTTGGCCAATATAATTGTTAAATTGAATCTCAGCAAGGTAGGTATTCACTGTTCTAGCGACATGAAGACGTGAATTCGCACCAATATGCCATATCCAATGTGGGCTGCAAATGGCAAAACATGATCTCCTAAAATGTTTTCAATATGTCAGTTGGCATTCGCCTAATCACCTCGACGTGTTCGGTATGTCCTTTCAAAGCAATACCGCTCCGTAGTACTATGCCGTCACCACCAAAACTAACGCTCTGTATGAGGTTACAACTGACATACTGTTCACCAACTCTTCTGTAGACGAAGTTTTGTCAATCCTGCTTCCATATGCTGAACGGTGTGCCAGATGTAACCTTATACAGAGTGTTAATTTTGGTGTTGGCGGCATAGTGCTATGACCTCAAAACAAAACATGTTGAACTTGAAACAAAATGGAATGGTTCCCCAGGTGGATAGAGCAAGCAGCTCAGACTCCCACACCGGAAAAACGGTCAGCCTCTCGGATTCTGGGGGAGGCACAAGCTCAACAAAACGCGCCAAAATAGATACAATCAAACAAAAAAAGTTACTACTAGCCACATACAACATTTGATCAATGGCTAAAGATGAAAGAGTACACGAATTAGAAGAAGAACTATCCAAGATAAAGTGGGATATTGTAGGACTGTCAGAAGTGAAAAGAAGAGGCGGACAATGCATGCAGCTAAACTCTGGAAATCGCCTGTACTATACAGGGAAAATAGACGAAACATATGGTGGAGTAGAATTTCTTATCAAAAAGTATCTCACACCATACATTTCAACACATAAAAGCGTTTCTTATAGAGTAGCTTATATTATAGTAGACCTAGATAATAAGCTAAGATAAAGGTAATACAAGTGTATGATCCCACAACACCACATCAGGAAGAGAAAGTTGAAATGTTCTACGAAGATCTGATAACAGCATTAGATGAAAATGATACAAGATATACTATAATTATGGGAGATTTCAACGCAAAATTAGGTAAAAAAGAATACTGAAACTAAAATAGGGATGCATGGTTATGGCACACGAAATGCAAGAGGAGAAAAATTATATAACTTCTTAGAACAACAAAATTTATATGCCATGAACACATATTTCAAAAAACAAGCAAACCGAAAATGGACGTGGATATCTCCCGATAAAAAGACGAAAAACGAGATCGATTACTTCTTATGTGGGAACAAAGACATTTTTGAAGACATAACCGCTCTCAACCAATTCACAACTGGCAGCGATCATCGTCTTTTAAGAGCTAGGATTGTTTTTAAACAGACCAAAACCCGTAGAAACAGGCCACATAATTATAATCAGATAGATCAAACTAAAATTCGACAGAAGGGAGATAAGTACAGAGAAGTCTTAAGAGAAGAATTTGTAGGATATTATCAACAAGAAAATACCGACATGAACACAATTAATAGAGAAATGCAACGAAAGCTCTTGAAAGCAGGCCTGACTGTGGTAAAGAAAACGAAAAGTAAAGAAGACAAAATAAGCGTTGGAACAAAACGGTTGATGGAAAAGAGACGATTATTTCTAAGCGAAGGAAAGAGAAACACCGACGGTTTCAAAGAATTGAATAAACAAATAAAGAAGGGAGTAAAGGAAGACTTAAGGATCTACAATGAAAACAAGGTAGAAAAAATTATAGAAAAGAATCGAGACCTAAAATGCTTAAGACCAAACATAAGAAAGCCTCTAATAATCTCATTAAAAGATAAAGATGGAAAAGAAACAAAAGAAAAGAACAAAATCCTAAAAGTTACACAAACATTTTACCGTGATTTATATTCCTCAAACAAAGACCCAGATAACACAGCAAAGGAAAATCTTAAGAAAAAGATAATAAATGTGAACTCAGAAGTACTCCCTAATATAGAATCCTTCGAAATAAAACAAGCTATGGCACAACTAAAGAACAATAAGGCTTCGGGCCCAGATGGAATACTTGCCGAAATGTTATAGGAGGGGAGTGAAATTATTCTCCAAGAATTGAAAAATCTTTTCAACGAATGCCTTCACAAAGTAAAAGTCCCAGATGATTGGAAAGAAAGCTTGACAACAATTCTCTTCAAAAAGGAGACAGGGGAGATCTGAAGAACTATAGGCCAATTTCCCTGTTATCCCAAATGTACAAACTGTTTATGAGAGTAATAACTAATAGGCTATTGTCGAAGCTTGATAGCTATCAACCGGTAGAGCAGGCAGGATTCCGAAAGGATTACAGTACAGCGGATCATCTTCTTACAGTCAGAACGCTAATAGAGAAAGCCAATGAATATCACTTGAACTTATACATTGGTTTCGTTGATTATGAAAAGGCATTAGACTCCATATAACTTTGGGCAATAGAGAGAGCTATGAACAACTGCAGGATAGATTCTCGATACAGAATGCTCATACATAATATTTATAAGAAAGCTACAATGAAAATACAGATAGATGAGAAAACCAAAGCTATACCAATCAACAGAGGAGTTCGCCAGGGAAAGGTTATTTCACCAAAGCTGTTTACACTGGGACTTGAAGACGTGTTCAAAGACATTAACTGGGTAGATAAAGGAATAAATGTTAATGGAAGAAAACTGAGTCATTTAAGATATGCTGACGACATTGTAATATTCGCTACAAGTTTCGAAGAATTACAGACCATGATGACGCAACTATTTCAAGCTTCGGAAAAAGTAGGTCTTAAGATGAACTTGGAAAAAACAAAAGTAATGACGAATACACCGAACATTACAAAAATAACGTTGAATGACATAGATTTAGAAACAGTAAGCGAATACATCTATCTAGGACAGATAATGAAAGTTAACAAAGAAAATCAAACTGCCGAAATTACTAGAAGAATAAGATTAACGTGAGCAGGATTTGGAAAACTGAGTTGGATCTTGAAAAACACTAAAATAGAACAATATTTGAGAACCAGAGTTTATGATCAGTGTATCCTCCCTATACTTACGTATCGTTTACAGACGTGGACACTCACCAAGGCCAATATGGATAAAATAGTAAAGGCACAGAGAGCGATGGAAAGATCAATGCTCGGGGTGAGGCTCATAGACAAAAAAACAAATACATGGATTAGAAGCAAAACCAAAGTAAAAGACGCAGGAGAACATGCTGCCAAATTAAAATGGAGCTTCGCAGGACACAATACCCGACTGAAGGATAAAAGATGGAATCACGAAATACAACAATGGAGACCGTGGTTAGGAAGAAGAAGTAGAGGAAGGCCACAAATGAGATTTGCCGATGACATAAAGAAGTTTGGAGGACACAACTGGAAACAGGTGGCGCAAAATAGACAACACTGGATTGAATTGGGGGAGGCCTATGTCCAAAGTTGGATTACTGAAGGCTGAAGAAGAAGAAGATATCCCTCGGGCCAAAGGCCCTCGGTATATACACCATTGACATCAAGCGTTATTATCCTTATAATACCGTTGGTACCTTAATAACTATAATATGACGTTATTTTTTAAGGTATTTTTATTATCTTTAATACTGAAACCATCACAACAGCCTTCCAATAAGCTACAGCTGAGTTCCTTTGACAGTTATTTGTTTACCGCTTAGACGTCCGCATAGCCACTACCCGTTTGTTTACATTCTTAAAAGTCTAGTTGTCAATTTAGGTTAGCGAAATTTATTAATCTCTGTTCCGATTTCGTATTGTGTATGATGTGGCTTTGAAAATTATAAATTTACGACATTCTGGAGGATCGGAATGGTTACCGTTGGTCCAGGTAGCAAGGATAATTTTCACAGGATCATCTGGAAGTGCACCAAATTGCGCGTGCGTCTCCAATTCGCGCCAATGCCGGGTACAGATGGCAGATGTTTTGTAACCATCGAAGTGTACACGGCAGAGTAAAAACTACTCATATTTTATTTAATTTTTCCGGATAAAGGGCTGGTCCAAATTACATAAAAATCGCACCACGTCAAAGCCCAGAGTTTGCACAATATGAAAATCGGAAATTTTAAGTTTTTTAGCTAGCCTCGATGCCACTGCAGCTAGTCTTTTCCGATCCGCTCTGCCGTTTACTAGCCTGCTTAGTTGGAAACCATTTTGTTTCGTTTACGGGAATATGTAGTTTTTTTCTTTGTGTTTTCTTAAAATAAATTAACCCCTTGTTAAAATTGAGTGCAGTGCATATTTCTAGAATAGGACCAAATTTAAAGGTAAGTTCTGAGGGGTAATTCCTACCGAATTTAAATGTCTAGCTTTGGGAATGATGGCGGTCAGGGCAGGGTAGTATCGCCAAAAAATACTTCGTTTTTTTAGAATTTCCACACGATCCATACGTTTTAAATAGCTGATACGAACGCTAATGTATGATAATTTTATAATAACCGTTAAAATAATAACAAAGGTGCTATATTATCCCTCCCTCCCTTAACGACTTATTGGGTAGCATTCCAACGGTTTTTGAAGGATATAGATCATTGCTTGTGATTAAAAGGGTGAAATAATGTTACTATTTAGTTTATAAAAGTCATACACTAGCTATTTATCTTAACACGAAACATAGTTTTTTAATGAGGGCAAACTCAACTAGAGATTAGGTATCTCAAAGCGGTTTTTATAGATGTAGGTAGTGAGCTGTTAAATATCTTAATCGATCTTATGGCTGTAGAAACGAGGCTTTTTTAACGAGTTATTAACTAAGTTTATATTTCTACATGATTCTACATTTATTATATCATCATATGAACTCGCTTTCATCTAATTTATGTCATGCTTTCCGCATGTATCCATGTGTTTGAGGTTAATATCTCCTTTCTACATGTTGTGTTGAAAAAAATTATATATTTTGCACATGTTTGGTATCGAAAAATGACCTTTGATAGGGGTCAACTTTAACAATCTCAATATTTGAGGATTGAATAATTTTATTGTCTATTTCTTATTATCTACCTTGGGTGTTTTCATTAACATACACACATCAACAATGTCTGGGGATATTTCATGCATATGGTAGCCAATGACAATTTTTTTAATAGTCTTGCATTGTTGGCTGTTTTTTTTATTAAACCTTGAATTAAAAAATGTTTCAGAATTATTACAAAAAACAATTATTCTGATCTACAACAATTTCATTGTCTAGTGAATCATAATATATGATTAAAAGACTATGAATGTGACCATAGATTAGACTACTTAATTTTTCCATTGGGATAGTCAAGTTGTTAAGTAAATTATTTATTTCTGCATAATAAATTTCTCTCCATAAAAAGCTATTTTTGGTCCATTCACTTCCATCATAAAATTGCTTATTAAACTTAAAAAAAAAGAGAATACATAATCAGTTTTCCTAAAATTTATTTGGGATGATCTGTAAATACTGTTTAAATATTTGAATAATAGCAAGTTGCTATTCTTATATCTTATAATATGGTATGCAAATCTCAAGATTACAAGATAAAACTGTCAAATGGAAAACTGTTATTAATTATTTGAAACTATTCACAACACTTTTGTTACTCACTTTGAAACCAATGGAAAATAGATCCTTTATTCATAATAAATCACAAAATGGATGGAGTTTTCAAGACAATTTGCTTATAAAAGAGCCTTGACCTTCCCAGGTCTATTACGGTAGTCAGTTCTATCCATTGTCAACTGGTACCAGTTTGCTGCACCTATTTTTCTACCATCCTCATCTACACCATCCTTCCATCTGGGTTTTGGCCTACCCCTATTTCTACTTCCCACAGGTTGTGACTTGTGACAAGGATTCTTGTTGGGGGTTGTTCTGCTGTGATCCTGCTAGATGTCCTGCCCATCTTAGTCTTCCTATTTTTATAAAAGATACTACGTCTTTACCACCAAATATATATTTATATCCATGGTATATCTTGTAGTTGTACCTCCTCCTCCAAATACAATTTTCACAAATGCCACCAAATATTCCACTCAAGATCCTTCATTGAGATATAAGCATATCTCAATATATATATATCTCTTCAAACAATAAGAACTGTTTTATTTGGAATTTCCATCTCTTCACTATCCCATAATTATCTAAGTATTATTTTTTCAATCCAAGAACATTTTCTAATAACTACATAGTTAGTTTTTTTCCTTATTGAGAAAACATTCTAATTCATGGGATAGTAAATAACAAACATGTCTATAGTTATTTTCGTAATGTTGAAAATGGAAAGTTTGTTGAAAACTTTTGAAATAGTTCAACTACTTTGTAAAAGTATCTGTAAACATTACAGTATCTCTCCCAATACCAAATACAGTGTAGGTGTAAAAATGATACCAATCAAACAATGTCTTTTGTTTGATTCAGGGCCGGTTGTTCGAACGCTAATCAAAACTGATCATTATCAAATATTTAATTACAATTATATTTGATTAAGCGTACTTCTGACAGATGTCGCATTTTTAGGTTATGTTGACTGATTTATTTTATTATTTTGGTTTTAATTCAAAATAAAACATAATTAAACTCTTTCTGATGTTAATTTCTTGTTTTTACTTACAAATCAATAATAATAATAAGCAATTTTTAATAATTTAAGAGCTGCGGCTATATTTTAATTACTGTTTTACCTACAATCAATAACTGATTAGTGTTTTACATGTATTTTTCATGTCACGATCTGATTCCCATCAAGAAAATTGATTACAATAAACTGATTGATTATAATCAAGTTCTTGATTAGCGTTCGAACAACCGGCCCTCAATCTTTATTTATTTAAATACATTGATTATCCATTTAGAATCCATTTAGATTACAAACTAATATCAAATCAAAAAGCAACTTCATAATCATATAAAGCACCTGGGTACCTATTTAAATAAAATATGAAAATAAAACTGAATTCAACAACTACCATACTTTTGTTTAAAAAATCTTGTGAGTGAGTGTATAAAAGGATCAATTTCAGGAAAGGAATTTCCATAACCCTTTCCATCCATCCAATGGCACTACAGCCCAAACCCAGCCTTGGCCTCCTTCAGCAATCTTTTCCAATCATTTCGATCTACTACTGTTCTTTTCAATTAACGGGTTTTAGGATGTTTTTGGCATCCGACATCCTTATCTACTTCATTTTCCCATTTCTTTCGTTCTTCCAACAGGTTTTTTCCTTGCATTTAGAAATTTTCTGTGGATTCTATTCTCATGTATGCAGACCAGGTGCCCTGACCACCCTAATCTCTGCAGTTTAGTGTATTGTGCTAGTGTTGATTCATTATATTGTTCGTATATTTCTTTATAACCCTAGCATAAAATAATTAGCCAACCATGGGTTTGGAAAACAATTTTATTAGGGATCCTTAATATCTAAAGTTTTAGGTAATATTTGTTACTATATTTCATGACACTTTGTTCTGTTAGTTCTTTGCAATACTGTTAGAAGAGTACTTTCAATAAGACTTGTTGTCTTGGACTGTATTGTATTTGATGGGTACGGGTAAAGAAGTTGCTATGTCAAAATAATAAGTTTTGAGAAAAATGGTTTTAAAGGATAAGACTCTCTGGTGTTTGTTTATTATTTATGCACTGACGAAGACTTGTTTATTTACTAAATTTGCTGGAATTACAACGATGGCATCAGCCTATGTGTACAACATGGCATAGGACTTTTTTCGCCGAGACCTTGCAGACTTGGCACCTTCTTAGCCTGACTAGAGAACTTAAAATATATGTTAATATTCCTAACTGAACATGCTCATAGCGGTGATTGATTTATATAATAGTATGCGAGATTGCTGGCTAACAGAGGGGACCAGAAACTCATTTTCTACAAAAATTGACATAGCACCTTCTTTGCCTGTACCCTTCATTTGGTGACTTTGTAGTTCAACAATGTAATAATGTCATACATGAATTATTATTCAGTAAATAAAAGTGCTATTGAGATCTAATGATTCAAAGGGCTAAATAGCTTTAACTTAAAGTATTATCCTCCCTGAAAAACACCTTATATATATATATATATATATATATTTTTCAGTCACCAATTTGTAAGTAAGTACTTAGTGCTTATAATGTATCAGTACACTTTTAAACAGTCGCGTAACCAGGGGGGTTTTGGGGTTGTAACCCCCACCCCCTCCTTTGGGATGTACTTTGAGCTCTTTTAATGAGCTCCAGTAATGTAACCCCCCCCCCTTAGGTTCATGCTGGTGACGCTGTTACTTTCAAACCCTCTAATCAAGCCTCCCAACCCCCTTCTAATCAAGCCTGACATCACTTAGTAATATCTGATTATTGACACTGTAAAATCAGTATACATAATTAGACCTGTCATAACGCCACTTCATTGGAAATTAGGTGAGGGGTAGTTGATATTGTGGTGACGAACCTGTTTATTATCTCATCAAAAATTAATGAATATGCTCAACACAAATAAGATATCTCTGGGATAGTGGACTGTCATTAAAATTTTTATTCCTATTAGTCAACCTTGAACTGCTCTAATTTTAAACATCACTCTATTTTCCACCTTTGTTAAAAACAATTTTAATAACCCATCCTTGGATAACATCATAAAGTTGCTCAAGTCCATTCAGGTATACAAATGACACTAATGAACGAAACATCCAACGAAATGGACATCTATTAGAAGACCGTATAACCCAATTGTTTCCATATATTATGAAAGCATGGCAGGCTCAAGAATATCTGCAATGCATTCAAAAACTCCTCAAGTTGAAAGGTCATGATTTGGTGGAACTGTGTTGCCTCATCTGACATCAGGATTACTGTGGATCTATGTGATGTTTCTAGACATGCTATACACTATTAGACTTCTAGATTGTATATGCAGATTATATTTCTACATCATTCTACATTTATTATATCATCATATTATGAACTTGCTTTCATCTAATTTATGTCATGCTTTCCACATGTATCCATGTGCTTGAGTTAATATCTCTTTTCTACATGTTGTGTTGAAAAAAGTTATATTATATTTTGCACATGTTTGGTATCGAAAAATGACCTTAGGTTCAAGGTATTAAGAATATCAATTTTGGGACCCCAAAAAGATGAAAACCTGTTTATCACTCCTACCACCGGGCTTCCTCCTAAAACCACCCCTCGTAGAGGGGAAAACCGAAAACTTCATATTACCAAAAATATGTTTATGCCGTATAAAAAAAATGTTAAATGTAGCTCAGATTTTATACAAAAATGTTTGTTAGCATTTTTTGTGCAGAATGAACCATTCTTTTGGAAACAACGCTTGAAGCGACCGGCGATTTTGAATGTCAGTTAAGCGCGAACACTCAATTTTTTAAATATAATTTGTATCAAATGGACGGTAAAAATTCGATATATCAAAGTGTCATTACCAAAAATAAGAATACGTTTTAAAGATAAAAATGTGCAGCTTTGATATCCAATTGTTGCATTTTGAGAAAATGAAGTCAGTTTCTATATAAATGTTAAATAAATAAATGTTATGCGATTTTTGTCACTTTTTAAGATTCTCATGAGATCGATATAATCTATTATTTTCATTCACTGGTCGCTATGGAGTTTCCATTATTAGAGTAGAGCACAGTCTTCAAAATTTGTAACATGATATTTCGATTTTGAGTTTTGGCAACCACTATGATGAGGCATTTGAAATATACTTAAAACACGCTAAATTTAAACTATCACATTACAAATGATCTCACGTCACGGGAAATGCTTCCACGAAGAAAGACGTGAGTGGTTTGTATCTAAAGTTGTTTAATTTCGAGAAACTTACTTGTGTTATCGAACAGAAGCAGTTTTCAATGTTTTAGATTGTAACGTGAAAGTTTAAATTCAGCGTGTTTTAGGCATATTTCAAATGCCTCATATTTGTTGCCAAAACTCAAAATCGAATTTTTTGAATATTTGAAGATTCTGCTCTAATAATGGAAACTCCAAAGCGACCAGCCAACGAAAGTAATAAATTTTATTTATCTCATGAAAATCGTCAAAAATGAGGCAAAAATCGAGTAGTGTTTATTTATTTAACAGCTATACAGAAACTGACTTCATTTGGTACAAAATGCAAAAATTAGACACGAAAGCTAAACATATTTTATCTTTAAATCGCATTTGGATTTTTGTCAAAAGGACGCTCTGATCAAAAGATATCGAATTTTGACCGTCCAGTTGATACAAATTCTATTCAAAAAATTGAGTTCGCTGGCGTAACTGCATTTAAAATCGCCGGTCGCTTCAAGCGTTGTTTCTGAAAAAACGGTTCATTCTGCACAAAAAATGCTAACAAACATTTTTGTTCAAAATCTTGGCTACATTTTGTTTAAATAATTTTTTTATTCGGCCTAAACATATAATTTTCACATTTGTTTTTAATACAGATTTCAGTCCTCTACAAATATTTTCTCATGACCTTTGATTTAAAATAATTAGGGAAGCAGGAATTCAACAGTTTAGAATTCCCCATTGTTTCCTATGATGGTTTAACTACATATTCAACCCCCGGTATATTTGTGTGTGTATGTGTATGTCTGTGTGTATATGTGTGGGTGTGTATACACATCATATACATACTCACACATATTAAAATATATGAAAATCCGATTATACAAATAAAGAAAAATAAAAAAAAACAGAAAAATAAATAGAAAAAATCTTCTTTTACGCATGCGCCAAAAAGTGCCCCGTAGCCAATTTTAATTTTGACGTATTTTTGATCTACAAGGGGGTACTGCTAGCAGAAAAGCAAAAAAAAATAGGGGGTTCGATCAACTTTTATTTAGATTTTCTCTTGAACACCGTGATGAGCTACATTTTCAACATGGTTTAAAAAAGTGAATAAAAAATGCATTTATTAGTAATAAATAATTATGCAAAAGGATCGTCAATTTTTCTTTATAAACTTTTTGAATAACTTTTTTACCCTGTTTTAAGTGCACCATTACCAAGTAATATTATTTATATCATAATTCATACAAAATTGTAATAAATATGTATAATTTCTTATATAACAAAATAAAAAGTTTATAAGAAAAGATTTACGATACTTTTGCATAATTATTTATTACTAATAAATGCATTTTTTCACTTTTTTTAAACCAAGTTGAAAATATAACTCATGCTCTTTAATTTGACACCTGTGGAATGGTTCTAACGTCATTTTTTTCTGACTTATGTTATTGCAAAAAAAATGCTCTCTGGGATAAACAATTTGAATAAAGTTTAAACAACTAAATGAATCGCTTTGAAATTTTTATCACATATTAAGCACCAAAGAACCCTTATTTGACAAAAATTTCAAAGCTGTACACTAATTTTTACAACAGCTATTGCGAAAATATTTTTTTTTGCAATTCCGACCTTTTTTCGCTATTATATTAACAATAAATGAGTATATCAAACTTTGTAATACGTCATTTTAAAGCTTTTTCCATAATCTAAAAGATATTTGTACTAAAAAAACGATAAGTTTCCCTGTTTTCCATGGATTTGAAAAAAAAGTGAAAAATGCCATTTTTGACACTTAATTGTTTATAAATAAAAATGGCCGCCAGATCCTACGCAGTAAATAGTTACAATTTTCTCTTATACGTATTACCTGTCGAAAAAACGCATCAATACCCTGGCTGTTCAAGTGTCATGGAAAAAACCTTATTACCCTGGACTATAACTACAGCTGCCGCAAATGAAGAAAATTAAGATAAATTATTTCTATTTTTTTACTTTTGAACTTAGTTATTTTGAATATTATAACGTTTGATGATGTTTTTTTTTATTAATTTTTTGTGTGTAAATAAAAATAAAAGTTGTTTTAAATCATTTTTTTTTTCATTGTTTATTAGTTAATTTTATAAAATAATTTATTCATTTTTAAAGTTTTTAGACTTATACTTTGTATCAAAAAAACCTGGTTTAAACCAAATAAACCTGGTTTAAAAAAAAAAAACCTGGCTTTTTGGTTTTTTCGAAAAACCTTAGTTTTTGCCAACCCTGAGTGTAAGATCATGAAATACTGGAACAACTATTAAACCTTTAGAAACTTTAGGAATTTGATTCACACACACTCTAAAATCATTTTCCATACCTAACTGTTGGGTTAATTATTAAATGCAATGGAACTGGACAGGTCACGTTGCTCAAATGACAGATAACAGAAGGATAAAGTGGATACTGGAATGGAGACCAAGAGATGATGCCTACCGAAGCAGAGGTCGTCCACCAACACGTCGGACTGATAATCTAAAACGTTGTCATAGGAATTGGATGCAAAAGACACAAGATCGAAATAGATGGAAATTTATGAGGAAGATCTATGTCCAGCAGTGGACAAGCGAGGATTGAGTGATGCTGGGCTATTTAAAGTCCTTTCCTGAAATTGATCCTTTTATACACTCACTAGCAAGGTTTTATAATCAAAGGTGATGTAATTGTTTAAGTTTTATTTTCTTTATTGATGGATTCGACAGTTACTTGATGGAAATTCATTTTATCTTTAAAACACTGAAAAATTTTGTTTTCAATACTCCCACAAAAATAGTTTGTGTAAGTAATGAAAACAAAAGTTTTCAGTGTTTTGTTTTTTTATTTTATTTAAATCCTTGGAATCAATTAATGAAATTATTCATTTAAATAAAACTTGTATATTACTATAATACCCCCATACAATATATTTAATGTCCCTGGATACTGTATCTCCCCCAATACTGTATACTTGTAGAATGTGTACTCTTGTTAGCACCAACTTTACACCTACGCTTTATTTTGTATTGGGAGAGAGTTATAATTCATGCAATGTTTACAAAGATGTTCACAAAGTAGAAAAAATATTTCAAAAGTTTTCAACACACTTGCTATCTCTAACACTACAATAATAACTATGTATATAGATGTTTGTTATTTACTGTGGCATGAATTAGAATGCCCAATGAGGAGACAAAAAACTGTTAGAAAATGTTCTTGGATCTGCTTGATAAAAAGATAATTATTATGGGATAACTTATATCCTATACCGAAAAACAAATTGTCTTGAAAACCCCATCCATTTTGTGATTTGTTACGAATAAAGAGTCTGATTTCCACTAATAATTATTACAAACAATGAATAACAGTTTTCTATTTTGATGTTCTTAATATTCTAATCCTGAGATTTGCATACCATATGAGAATAGCAACTTACTATTGTTCAAATATTTAAACAGTATGTATTTACAGATTGAAGAGTGAATGGACTAACTTTTTATTTGACATCCAAATGTAAGGAAATAGCAATATGAAGAGAAATTTATTATTCAGAAATAAATGGATTCAACAACTTCACTATCCCAATGGAAAAATAAAGTAGCCTACTAACAGCTATGGTCACATTCACAGTCTTTGAATCATACATGATTCACTAGACAATGAAATTGTTGTAGACCAGAATAATTGTTTTTTGTAATCAATGTGAAACATATTTTAATTCAAGGTTTATTTAAAACAAATAGGGAACAATGTAAAACCAACAAGACTATTAAAAAAATTGTCATTGGTTGGCATAAGCATGAAATATCCCTAGACTTTGTTGATGTGTGTATGTTAATGAAAACATCTAAGGTAGATAATAAGAACTAAGACAATAAAATTATTAAATCCTCAAATATTGAGATTGTTAAAGTTACCTGTCGAAAAAACGCTTCAGTACCCTGCTGCTGAAGTGTCACGAACAGGGTATATTTTTGTCTTATTACCCTGGCCTATTAGTAAAAACTTCAAATAAAAACACCAGTTTGGAGGCTCGGTAAAAAAATAAAAATAAAAAACCAGATTTAAACTGGTTTTTTAAGAAAAAACCAGTTGGTTTAAACCAAGGTTTTAAGCATGCTGGTTTAAACCAGCCAACCCTGCTTACACTTGGTTCTGATAACTCTTTATGATACTGATAGAAAAATACCACATGCTTTCTATAATACCTACAACCTACAATGGACTCATTCAGTGACTTATTTCAACAATGTAATAATCATATATTTGAAAATTCTGTTGAGATCTAATGGTATAAGCTAGATATCTTTCTTTCGTCTTCTTTAAGTGCCGTCTGTAAATCGTAGGTTTGATATCATCATCACTACCTTTACTCTATCTACCACTGTCCTGAAGAGTTTTGCAGAACTATACTCCTTCCTCCTCTTATGTTTCATATTGCTGCATTTCATATCGCTGCCCTTCATTACATGTCCCAGATATTGTAACTTTCTTATTTTTATTTAGTCCATGTGGTGAGACCGCTCCCGCCTAGAAAAATTTCTGATTCGGTTTCTTTGTGGATTCCTATTCAAAAATGTCCCCTTTAAACAAATCTGAAGGGTGCCGGGCGGAATTTTTGGGCAGAAATTGTTTAAGGTAAGTACATTCCATGTCAAATCACTCAGGCAAAAAATTTTGGATCTCCGATTTGTCTGAAAATTGGTATATAGCTTGTGCGGGACGTAAAAATAAGATATTTAAGGTCAAAAAATCTTCTTCTTTTTTTCTCAAAATGTTATTTTATGCGATTTTACAGTGATTTGGTGTTTATTTAAACAAATTTGCATTTTCTGTCGTAAAGTATCAATGAAAAACATAATATTTTAATAGAAAGGACTCAAAAATATCATTATATGGCATTATAACAAGTTATTTTGAATCAAAACAAGTTTTTGATCAAATTTTATAGTGTAAAAAACGTTAAAATACCGTTTTTTACATTTTCTTCCATTCCCAAAATACATCATCGATTTGGCTGAAAATTTGCCCACAGATAGCCGAAAGATAGGACTTTAAGTGGTTAGAAGGATTTGAATTATATTACAATACCAAAAAAGTTACTTGCAGTAATATCAGACTCAAAAGTATTTAGTCCAGTCGGGATATCATTTGACCTTGAATGCCGAGCTGCCCAAAATTTTATTTTTCTGATCTTTAGGGGAGTCAATAGTAGCCTAAATTTAAAATCACGAATGAACTCCTCCGTTACGTTAGCCGCCATCTTGATTTTAAAGGAGAACCTATTTTGCTTAATATCTCCGCCATTTTTAACTTTTCGACAATAATGGTAGGAACTGAAATTGTTCCAAATAAATCGTATTTACAATTATTACAATTTCTTTTTAACAATTTTTGTCGTGAGGTCGATATTTTCGAGTTAATTTTACTTACAGTAGACGCCTATATTTTTGACTATAATATTGCATCTAACTTTTTTGGTATTGTATTATAATTCAAATCCTTCTCACCATTTAAAGTCCTATGTTTTGTCTATCTGTGGGCAAATTTTCAGACAAATCGATTATGATGTATTTTGGGAATGGGGAAGAATGTAAAAAACGGTATTTTAACGTTTTCTACACTATAAAATTTGATCAAAAGCTTGTTTTGAATCAAAGTAACTTGTTATAATGCCAAATAATGACATTTTTGAGTCCCTTCTATTAAAATATTATGTTTTTCATTGATACTTTACGATAGAAAATGCAAATTTGTATAAATAAACACCAAATCACTGTAAAATCGCATAAAATAACATTTTGAGAAAAAAAGAAGAAGATTTTTTGACCTTAAATATCTTATTTTTACGTCCCGCAGAAGCTATATACCAATTTTCAGACAAATCGGAGGTCCAAATTTTTTTTGCTCCAAAATTGAGTGATTTGAAATTAACCCTTAAACCCATACCCTTAGACCCTTAAACAATTTTTTTAACACATACAAAAGATCATGTTTTTTTGTTCTGGAACATATATTTTTAGATTTTTTGGGTCAATTCAAACAAGAAAGATATCTTGTAATTTTTGTCAGAAATTGATAGTTTTGGAGTTATAGGCGATTTAAAATCTGAAAAATGCGAAAATACGCATATTCGAGGCTTAAAAACTCATATTTAAATTAGTATTTTTGAGGTTTCCAGATACTTAGATTGAAGACTGAACATTCAGCTTCAAGATTCTGAAGAGTGATCGCGTCTTACTTTAATTTGTACCGTTATTTTTTAATTGTTAAATATGGGTGTTTTTCCGATTTTTTTGCCGGTGCGGCGCGTTCCATTTCAAAAATCTCCTATTTTCCTCCGAAAAAAATTGTTTCTAGATTCTTTGTGATATTCTAAATAAAATATGTTTCTTGCCATTTTTCTCAAAAGTTAATAGTTTTAAAGTTATAAGCGATTTAAAATCCGAAAATGCATTTATTTGTCATTTTTTGGATTTTAAACCGCTTATAACTTAAAAACTATTAACTTTTGAGAAAAATGGCAAGAAACATATTTTATTTAGAATATCACAAAGAATCTAGAAAAAATATTTTTCGGAGGAAAATAGGAGATTTTTGAAATGTAGCGCGCCGCACCGGCAAAAAAATCGGATAAACACTCATATTTAACAATTAAAAAATAACGGTATAAATTAAAGTTAGACGCGATCACTCTTCAGAATCTGGAAGCTGAATGTTCAGTCTTCAATCTAAGTATCTGGCAACCTCAAAAATACTAATTTAAATATGAGTTTTTAAGCCTCGAAAATGCGTATTTTCGCATTTTTCAGATTTTAAATCGCCTATAACTCCAAAACTATCAATGTCTGAGAAAAATTATAAGATACATTTCTTGTCTAGATTGACCCAAAAAATCTAAAAATATATGTTCCAGAGCAAACAAACATGTTTTTTTGTATTTGTTTAAAAAAATTGTTTAAACAATTTCTGCCCAAAAATTCCGCCCGGCACCCTTCTGATTTGTTTAAAGGAGACATTTTTGAATAGGAATCCATAAAGAAACCGAATCAGAAATTTTTTTCAGACGGGAGCGGTCTCACCACATGGACTAATTGTGTTTATTATAGATATCTTTAGTATTGTTACAAAACTGACTTTACGCGGTTGACTTTACTATTTTATTATTTATGTTTTTAGGCACTGAGTTTAATTTTAGTTGACTTTATTTATTTTTAATAACTTACTTCTAAACAAATCAAAGACACTGAATTTATATCTTTTATTTTACAAACTACGATATCTAATTTATTTATTACACCAAAACTAATAATTTATTTACATAATTACAAATTTATCCGCGTCCGATACATATCAAGATACACCGACGTATTCAAATTCACAACTAACTGCTAATTTCCAAATCCCTCTTATTTATACAATGCTTAATCATCTCGAATGTAAAAGAATGATCCAGAATAAACGAGTATTTACATAATAACTTAAAGCACAATTACAATTAACAATTATTAGAAAAAGGTATGTAAACAACTGTTGATCGAGATCTTTCTTTAAATTAGGGTCCCTCATAAATCAATCAACCACAGGTCATTGTATAAAAAAAGGTTCTTGGTAAACACTTTCGGCGCCTGTTAGTCCGGGAGCTGAAAACAGTAAGGTGACATAATTGTGTCACAGTATTATCCTCCATGCAGCACATTGAAAAACAACCTTACATACTTAAATTCACAGTCACCAATTCGTAAGTGGTGCTTATAGTACTTACCTATACATCAGTGCAGTTTAAAACTATCTAACATCCTTCTCATTAAGTCTGAGGTCAGTTGGTAATAAATTTCTTTATAAAATCTTGCCTATGACTGTATAAAAGGAACAATTTCAGGAAATGAATTCACATACAATAACTAGCCCAATAATTAGGTTTGGAAAATTATTTTATTGGAATGTGGGTGTGAATCAAATTCATACGACTTTCTTTCTTCACTGTCTTCCTCCATTATGCGGTGCCTTTGTGTTTCTTAGCCAAAAGTGAAAGGTGGCGGATTGGCTGGAACAGTTCATCCGCTTCTGTTTTATTCCTTAGAGATTTTCTCTACAAGTATTTTTCATTTCTCTCTATTTTTTGCTCACTCTTTGATCTTTCTCCATCTCAGACCAATTTTTTCATCTTTCGTCTTTAGTTTTTAAAGATTTAATATCTTTTGTTTCAGTATTTCATGATACTTATACACTTGCTTCTGTTAGTTCTTTACGGTACTGGTAGAAAATTACTACATGCTTTCTAATATCTGATGATTGATACTGTAAAATCAATGTACCTATATTAAACCTGTAACAAGGTCACTTCATTGGAAATTAACTTCTATTGTGTTGATGAACCTGTTTAGTATCTCGCCGAATATTAACCAGTATGCTCAACACAAATAAGATTGTCCAATATCTCTAGAATAGTTGACTGTTTTGAAATTTTGATTCCTATTAACACATTCGCTGCCACCTGACGATGACGCCAGAAGGCGTTTTGCGTGCGTAAGTCAGGTGCCACTGATGCCTCTAGGTGTTCATAACTTGTGGAATTAAATAGGGTTCTTTACGTAGTGGCACCATACAGAAGTGACAGAATATAAGGCGGCCGCGAATGTCTTAAGCAACCTTGATCTGCTCTCATTTTAAACATTACTCTACCGATGTGTGTACCGCTTAAACTTGGTTTTTCTGCTCTTTTCAAATATACAAACGAATTTTCAGAATTTTAATATACAGGGTGTTGTTTCAAGGTCACAATGAATTTATATTTTTTTTAGTCCGGACCTGGATTTTTTTGGTGATTAGTAGTTAGATGGTTTGGGTTCTAAATGAGACATATGTGTACCAAATATCAAAAAAATCTACAGGGTGGTTCTAAAGTTATGGGTCCAGAAAGAAATGGGCAAAATCGATAAAGCACCCTGTAACTCAGTTATAAACAAAGGTGAGGCAATAAATGTAGTATATCTACAACCGCCTCAGTGACCTCTATTCACCATTCAAGTATTTCCGTTTCCCAATGAAACACCCTGTATAAGTAATAAAGAATTACAATTGTTCTTCTTGGATATGTTCTGTTGTAATTTTGATCAGTTTGGGAGGTTTACTTGTCTTGCACTTTATTTAACTTGGGGGTCAATGTTCTGAGATATGTATGTATAACTCAGATAATATTCTGATTAAATTAGGGTAGGTGTTAAAAGTTTTTAACAAAACATTCTATGTAAACAAGTGAAACCTAGGGAAGATTGATTAAAGAGATTTATTTTCAGTCAAGATAACAATCTTTTGGAGAAGGTCAGCAAGAAGACCGAGACTAGAACACATAAGAAACGACGACATTAGACAACAAATGGAAATAGAAAGAACAATCATAGATTACATCGAAAAACAACAACTAGTATGTTACACGTAAGACGAATGGACGAAAGAAGAATCCCAAAAAAAGTGTTAGAATGGACCCCCACAGAAAAACGAAACGAGAAAGACCAGCAACTACATACTACAGACTTTAAGAGAGGAAGACTGCCACAATAGGAAGAATTGGCGATTATGAACGGAAATGCGTAGAACGCTATAAAACCAGTGTAATATATAATAGATAACAATCTGTAGAGTCATTTTAAAGATCCAGCTTCTAAAATTCGTACATTCTTTGGAAGGATAGGACAATTTTGTATATAAAAAAGATCTAGGCAAACTAGAGAATTTATGAAACAAAAGCTATGAAGTATTTTTTATAATATTTTTATAATTTGGAATACTGATTCTAAACACACATCTTTAGCAATCATATAAAGAGGTTTCTCTAATATTTCTGAGTTTTATGAATGCATCATCCACTCACATATAAATACATTTGCGTTTCATTTGATTTGTATCCTTGTTGTTGCTTTCTTATACTTTTTGGGCTACATTGATTGTTTGATGAGTCTGTGGCCCAACAGAGATTGTGCGAATTCAAAATAATCTTCAGAGAAGTAATCAGAGAATTAGTCAGTTTATCCACTTCCGGACTTATTTTGAACGTATGTTTTTTCACCCGCGAGAAGGGGCTCACCCTCAAGGTAAAAGCACACATCAGTACAATATCACTTTTTTTCTTTGACATGCTATGCATATGTACCTATACCAAATTTCATGTCAGTCCAAACGGTTCTTCAAAATTCGGAGCAAAAACCATGAGTAAATGGATTAATATTTTGAACAGTCAAAGATGTGGTCTATGTCGCCGATTGTGTTACAAATATCACAAAGATTACTCTCGAATATTTTGATCTTATGTAAGAATGCTGATTAACATGCGGAACCGAACTTCATTCTGTTGATAGTGGTTATATTATTTTTGCGGTTGTAGTCGTATTTGTTGTGTCAAGGTTTTTTTCTCAATTTGGTTCACAGTCTGGTATAGGATTTGGAAAAATTTAATCCTGCCACAACTAAGACCATTTCCTCGTTATTTCTTGTTTTGATGTGTTCATTTGCTCTTATTCTGTTGTTGATTCGCAGTTTATTTCTTCCCCCATTTGTATGTTTTCTCTGACAATTTGATGTGGAAGTTCATTGTTTATTATTCCGTCTACTTTGACACAGAAAAGTTTTATATTTTTATTTTGATTTTGTAATTTTTTTTTATACTAACAATAATATTATTTGATGAGTTAGAGTTAGTTTTTATGAGTTAGATGATGTTTGATGATCATTTGACGAGTTAGATTTTAAAGAAAAGAACTGCTTACCATCGAAGAAGAAGAAGATCCAAATCAACCACCCCAGGAGCAAGCAACAATACACCATTATAGCCTTTTTTAATGCAAGAAGTACAGGATGTAATAAAACACCTAAAAAATAATAAATCTCCAGGAAGTGATGGTATACCCGCGAAACTTATTAAATGTGGAGGTGCTACTTTGATTAATCAAATATAAAAAATAAAATTGAGAACCTGCAATGAGAAGAGTTGTGTTATGGAATCGTTTGCCCGCTACACAAAAAGGGTGGTCAATTGGAATGTAGAAACTATAGGGGAATAACCCTCCTTAATACAGCATACAAAATATTTTCGAGTATCTTAAGGTACCTGGGTGCTCCGTACTCGATGTAGCTGCTCAAATGGATACGGCATGAGCTTCCCTACATATAAACCGCAAACCGGTTGAACCGAAAAGGGTGAGCGGCGAGCACCAACGTATCCACTATGCGGAGGTTCTACACCGAGCACGGAGCACCCACGTATGGATACATAAATACCTTCATATGGTCGCCTAAGTGCATATTCAGAGGAGCTTCTTGGCGAATATTAAAGTGGTTTTAGGCCTGGTCGATCAACAACAGACCAGATCTTTTTGCTAAGGCAAATACTGAAAAAAACCAATGAATTCAATATCGACACATACCATCTTTTCGTAGATTTTAAATCGGCCTATGTAGACAAGGCGAAAACGGTGGGTTCGTTGGAAAAAATATTCCCATGAGATTTTTTTGCACAATCACATTCCATGAGACATCCCAGAATAAGGTTCAAGAAGTCGCCCACGTGAAAAGTGGTCCAATTTTTTTTAACAATTTTTTTAAAATTTTTTCAAAGTTTCAGGAGTTTTTCAAAGTTATTTAAATTAAATGTATGAAGTTGAATGTAATGTTTCTCGATTCCACGTTAAGCGTCATAAATGGTCGCCTTTCTAGCATTATCTTTCAAATGATGTAGTGTCCATCGAATGTAGGTACATTAGATTTTTTTTATATTCGAAATATATTAAAAAAATAGTGGGTTGGCCGGTAAATGAACTCGGATTGCCCTATCAAATTTAGCGTCGTAACCACTACAACTACATAAACCATTTCGGCGATAATGGTCAAATGGATTATACTTTGGAACGTGATAACTTCGAAACGGCTTAACCGATTTTAATCACTAGACATGAGTTTAAAACGTATTGACAAGTAGTATCAGATGCATCCAAGGTCAAGTATGATAACTGAAGGTATTACAAGAATTATTGAGCTTGAAAAACCGTTTTTCCCATAGGAAATAGATTTGATCACACTTATGAAGCCTATAACTTAAAAATTCTTTCCCAGATATGAGGTATACACCGTTAGTCGCGTCTAGAGTCCTCCTACAAACGCTCAGTTATTGGCGCAATTCGTAGGTTGAAATTTTAAGTAATTGTCGAAAAACCAAAATTTTCATCAGTAATGATCAGTACTATCAGAAGCCGCAAAGGTCGGACTTAAATTTTCGAAATTTTTGTGAGTTTTGTGGACGAGAACGAAAAACAGACCCTAAATGAGAAGGGCCGTAAAATCCACACCCTTGGACTAAAAAGGATGGTTGACATATGGATGGGCGAGGCTGTTCCTATACTTTAAGATGCGATTTGGCCCAATTTTCAATTTAGTCAGATTTAGAAAATCGAAAATTTCGTGTATATATTAATGTCGCATGTACGGGGGTTGTGCGCCACTGGCGAGAACTGTCGTTCTCTGGGATAAACATATACATAAACACATAATATACAAACGCATAATACACAAACAAAGCTCTTCAAGTAATCAGAATTTGATATCCTTAGGACAAAAACACCACCCTCAGATTTTTATAACTAAAAGCATGGCTATTGGTTACAAGATAGAAGCCAAGTAAGGGAGCGTTCAAGTATTACGTAACGCGATTTTTGAATATTTTTGACCCCCCCTCCACCCTACGTAACGCACTCTAATGGGCGTTGAACTATTGCGTAACGCAATTTTTGAAGACTTTTACCCCCCCAACCTGCGTTACGTAATACTTGAACGGCCCCTAAGTCACTCTTCAGTTTTGAAAAATATACGCTTAACAATTTTTTCGTACATTTTCGAACAAGCAACAGTTAAAAATGTAATTTTTATTATAATCAATTGTGGCTTAATCTCATATAAACATAATATAAAAATACTTTTTTTATTATTGTGTTAACTGAAAATTTTTTCATCAACTCCCCTTGGTAATTATCGTCGTCTATCTCGCTGTTGCGTTCAAAATATATTAATATCATCTGCAAAAAAATAAGCAGTTGGCATTGTCATTTAAAAATAGAATATCTTGGGTGTACTTATTAATATTTATTAATCATAGATCTCAATACCAGATAATTGGTATCCATTTAAATAAGGCCGGATAGGTTTAAGAATTCAACACATATTATGATTTGATTTATAGAAATTATGCTATAGAAATTTCTAACTGTTTAATAATAGTATTGAATCAAAAATTGGAAGAAGCAAGATAAAAATACTGTGGAGTATCAATGTTGGACTGTGTAGGCAGGGTGGAGTTCGAATATACAGAGAGATTCAAAATTATGGAATACATTCATTATTTCGAGAGTAGGTCACTTTGGAGAAAAATCCTGAAACAGATCGATTTTTATTTAATTACGATTTTTTGGCATATATGCCAGAATAGTGACTTCATCCATTTGGGCGTGATGACGTAGTTGATGATTTTTTAAATGGTAATAGGGGTCGTGTTGTAGCTCATTTGAAAGGTTATTCAATTCAATTTTTGCATTAAATTTTGACGAAAGACATCCGATGTTGACGTTGAAACGTTAATAAAATCAATTTTTTAGTTAAATTGTGGCTTATCTTTAATTTAGAATAGTTGATTAAATTAATTGACGCAAAAAGAAGAATGCATTTAATTTATTTAACTCAAAATACAATTTACTGCTGTCAGAAAATATAAAAAATAAAAGAGTGTGTGTACTTTGTACGCACGTAAGAAGTTATACTTCTATTTTTATGATTTCAACGAAACAAATATATTTTAAACATTTTAATTGTATTTTTATTTAAATATTAAACTAATTTTAATACTTAAAATAATACCTTAAAATACTAGCTTTTCGAATTTCTTCTGTATTTTCGTCAAATTTTAAAATCATTAAAAATGGTAAATTCTCGATAAATAATGTTAATCCATCATTTTTTGACGAACTGGAGAGTCCCAGCAATTTCTTTTCCCTTGAGAAATCGCTGTGTCTAGGTACACGCTAACGTGTACGCAAATAAAAAAGTTAGGTACACGCTTAAACGTCATCAAGTCAGTGACGTCGTTATTTAGCGTGTACTATGACTGGGTTTTTTGGTACACGCTAATTTGAGCTACGTGTATGCTGTGGTATTAAGTATCTGTAATATGTAAGTATCGCGAATGTCAGAGTTTGGTTAGAATTTGTCTAATCGCCTTATGTTTACAGTATAATATATTGATTTGTAAAGAGTTTCCTTATTTTTAATTGTTTAGTGTTTTTTTTTTAAATTAAGTATGGAGTGTGGACAATTATTTAGTTCTTTTAATGAGTTTAACAGCATTCTAAAACAGTATGAAAAATATAAGAGACAAAAATTCGAGATTAAGGGTAGCAGAAGTAATTAGACAAAATATACGGGGTGATTGATTAGTGTGATAAAGCTCAGTAGATCCGCTATAGTAATAAATAGCAATAAAAGTTAGTAACAAAAATTTTAGCAACTTTGAGCTTCATATTACAAAATTACTAAAATTAGATAGTGGCAGGCCAAACTTATGTTTTTTAAATGGAAATGAAACATCCTATATTTTATTTTATGTTCGAAATCTTCTTAACTTCCATATCACAAAAATATAAAGGTTTATTATGTTATACAGGGTATTTACAAAGTTATAACCAATTTTCTATGAAAATCGTAACAACTTCAACTCCCTGTATAAATAAAAATAAACACCACAGCAAAAATAAACACCAATATAAACTGGTATAATTAACTTACGTATAAATAATACTTTAGCCGTATTTTGTATTTATAATATCATGTTAACTAATATTTATTTTGCTAAGCTGAATATATACTTTTATATACAGTTGTTTTATTACAATTAAGTTTGAAACATCTGAATTAAATAGTTCTGCTTCCCTTCCCCTTCCCTTAATAAAAATATTTTTTATCAAACAAAAAACACTAAGGCCCGGTACTTTATGTCTCGATTAACAGTCGGTTAGTTAACCGGGACCTCTTTAGGGTCTCTTGCGTTGTAATAAATGCAATTTTAATTATTATTATCCTTATTTATAATTATATTTAATAATACTTGTAATTAGCGTTACCAGGTGTCCCGATTTGCGCGGGACGTCCCGATTTTCAGGGGTCTGTGGATGCGTACCGATTTGTACCTGATCGGGACACGAAATGTCCCGATTTTCATCCACGAAAACCAATTTCAGGAGGACTTGGAGTGAATTTTACAACTATGTTATAAAATCAAGGCACTCCTACAAGCGGCAACATCGAATGAAAAATATAATTTTAATAAAAAATAAATAATTTACTTAGTCACACCTTGTAGTCCGGTAAATGAACGGGAAATACGGCGATACTGTGTAATTTTCAGGATCCACTCCGAATTGCATGAAAATTTGGACGGCATGTGCCGTTGGTTGCTTTTAGTCGGGGGGTGACAGTCGCCCCTAGTTTTGGGTAAAAACCGCACGTTTAAAATAAGTCCGAAGATGGATAAATTGACTAATTCTAATTAATTTTAGTTCTATAGAATTTTAACTTAGTTAATACTTTTCGAGTTATTTACGATTGAAAATGTTTATTTTTCGACAAAAAACCACGTTTTCAGGTAATTTTCACAAATAACTCAAAAAGTAAGTATTTGATCGAAAAAAGTATTCTTAGCAAAAATGTAGCATAATATAAAAAATGAAAAAAGTTGTGAACTCGTAAAGTCTATAGACCCAGCAAAATCAAAGTTGTAGCTCATGAAAAATACGTTCTTATTCGTCAAATTCCAAATAAAATATTTCAACGTGAAATAACCAAGAAATGAAGCACTTTTCGGGAAAAACCAATTAAAACTTTTTTAATAAAGCTTTATTTTTATGTTTTAAAAAAGTTTCTAGCATCAAAACTAAGTGAGTTATGCTCAAAATCAAGCTGATTCCTTTTTTTTTGGTAAAAAAATCGTGAAAATCCCCCCCTACTTAGCGCCCCAAATGAAATTAATCGTTACCGCTTTACAAACAATTTACTTTATTTATGTATTTTTTACATGATTGAAAGGGACTAAACGAGTCACTAATCACGAGTGTATGCAAAATATGAACAGCCATATTTTAACCAATTTTGGTCTTACAGAAAAACAAAATGGATCTATCATATTTATTATAAAAGCAAAACCTACCTACTTTTTACTCCTTAAGCTTTTTAGTATCCCTAATACTTTTTAAGTTATTTTGAAAAAAGGGCATATTCCAATATTCTAGGAAAATTTTTTTTTACCATAAAACCAATTTTTTTCAAAATTAGGCACTCCCAACCGGTAAACCTTACAGATCGTATAAACAATACACATATAAAGTAAATGGTAAAACGGTAACGATTAATTTTATTTACGGTGCGAAATAGGGGGAGATTTTCACGATTTTTTTTACCAATATAAGGGGCCAACTTTATTTTAAGCGTAACTCGCTTAGTTTTAATGCTAGAGACTTTTATATAAAACAAAATCAAAGATTTTTTTAAACACTTGAAAAATTTTTAAAAGGTTTTGCCCAAAAATTGCTTAATTTTTTGGTTCTTTCAAATTGAAAAATTTTATTTGGAATTTGACGAATAAGAACGCATTTTTGATGAGCTACAACTTTGCTTTTACTGGTTTTATAGACTTTCTGAACATACATTTTGTTTTTGCTTTTTTAAAAGCTACATTTTTGCTAAGAATATTTTTTTCGATAAAATTACTCGAAAAGAACTGACTTAGTTTAAAATAGAACAAAAGTTTTTTAGAGTTAGTCAGTTGATCCATTTTGGGACTAACTTTAAATGCGCGTTTTTTATTCCCGAGAAGGGGTAACTGTAAGTGTCACCCCCAAGTAAAAGCAACCAACGGTACAAGTTCAACTTTGAAGTAGACAGTAAGTAAAACCTAAAACCAGATTTTCATGCAATTCGGAGTTGACTCTGAAAATTACACTCCAAAACGTTCATTTACTGGGGTTGTTTATTTGTCCCGATCTACAACCCTGAATCCCGATTTGTTTTTGCTTATGTACCGATTAAAAACAAATCGGACCTGGCAACACTACTTGTAATTGCCTTTATTACAATGCAAGAGACCCTAAAGTGGTCCCGATTAAACCCCAGTTAGATAACCGGCTGTTAATCGAGACATAAAGTACCGCGCCTAAACATATCAAAATAGCGTGTACCAAAATATAAAGTCACTGCGCACGCTAAATAATGACGTCACTGGCTTGATGAAGTTTAATTCGCGTGTACCTAACTTTTTTATTTGCGTACACGTTAGCGTGTACCTAGACACAGCGTTGAGAAATCGTAGAAAATCTAAAAAACTATTCAAATTATTTCCGGAAATTTTTTTGAGATCATGAATATTTTGAAAATTTCCCGAGTCGCAGACGAGGGAAATTTTCTAAAAATATTCATGATCAAAAAAAAATTTCCGGATATTAATTTGACTTCGCGTGGTATTCGGTGAGAAAATTCCACACCAAATTTGCATTTGAAAATCCAAAGCTGCATGAACAGATTAATAGCGCGCCATAGCTTTGTCAGCAATTATTTAGGCTTTCAAATTCGTAATTTCTACTCATTGTAGTTGCATGGGAATACCATTTCAAGATAGAAAATAGTATATTCTTCAATTTTACATAAGTTTTGAGTAACTACAAGTGATAGAAAATGAATCAAAACTAAATTATGTAAACAAATAAAAACCAGTCTGTCAAAAATGTTCTGTTATTGTAAACGTCAAAAAATTTCCACTATAATTCGCTGTTGGGTACCCCAAGAGCAAAAAATTTCCGATAAAATACCTCCGTTGCCATGGTGATCTGTCAAAATAACGTATTTTGATTGGTTCAAAATTACAGGTGTGGAATTTTCTACTCAATTTTAATAGAAATATTACTTTTAACGTGCCTACAAAGTATACACACATTCTTTTTTTCTATATATAAAAATGTAAATCTGACCTGTTTATCAAAAACATAAAAAAATTTTACTGCCAGATGATGACACCCCAATTCGAATTTAGAGCTACAATTTCAGAATGACACTAAATAACCACTTCAAACACAAACAGATCTATGCTATATAATATTATTGAAAGCTACTATGACGCACAGGACGGTTAACAAATTTGAAATACCAAATATTTGATGAAAATGTGTTATGGGGTGCTGGTAGCACCCCACGTGGCAGGTGCCGGGTTAAAAAGTCAGTACAATTATAAACTCACTTTTGTCCCTGATCTCACAACTTTTAAAACAAAACTTAACAACTCTAACCATACTAATAAAAATGACAACACATTGTTTAACCACAGACGCCGTATTGGATAATTTTTGACATGTCATTTAAATACTAATCAGAGCTAACGTATAATGTATCTGCGCCTGGCACCAACGATTTTGATGAATTCGCACACATTTACATTCACTTCCAATCGCGCCTAATAGACCGAGAGGTAGTGTCAAATTTGACCGGAGCATTTTAGCATGGCTGTTTTCTGTTTATTTAGTTAGGTGTTCTAAAGCTTATTAACAAATGATGTGTCAGCTGGCCCATATCCGGGGATTTTAGGCAAGAAAAGGTAAAATGTGAAACTTGATGGAAAAACGCTGCAACTTATATGTCAAATATTTATCTCCGTGACGTGTATAATGGCGTAGAACACCTAGCTACTGGCTTTCACCCAGGGGACTCAGGTTCAATTCCTGGCGTTGAAGATTTTTTTTTATTTTGATTTGAAAAATAATTATTTTTTGATAATATGTACCACGTTTTTATTATTTATACGACACAATATAAAAAGGTCTGTAGGCATGTCTTTATAGAATCGTAAACTAATTAAACTATGCATTTAATAATAGATATTATTATGATTAACCTTAATAAGCAAAGTTGTTATACATGAACCCCTGAAGCTTTCTTGATCAAATGCATAGTTTACGATTCTATAAGGGACATACAGACAAACATTCATTTTTATATATTATAGAGAACAGAAAAATATTTAGATGACATTAAAAAATGGGGGTTGGTGATAGAAAAGTGAAAAATTAGGGTTGTATGTTTTTTTTGGTTCTACATCATATAAAATTAAGAAAAAACAGTTTGTCCAAGAAAATAAAAAAGAATGTCGGGGTAGATATTTCTGGAATAAAAAAGTAGATTCGTACGAACTCAGGAACCTTCAGGGGTTAGGGGTTCATGTACAACAACTTTGCTTATTAAGGTCAATCATAATAATATGATCAAATGCATAGTTTACGTTTACGATTCTATAAGACATACAAACTTTTTTATATTGTGTCGTATAAATAATAAAAACGTGGTATTATCACAAAAATATTTATTTTTCAAATCAAAATGTCAATTTTAAAAACAAAAAAATCTACCAGGTAGCTAGTTATTCTAGTCCATTATACACATGAGCCCCGGGGATAAATATATCAAGTTTGACATTTTACCTTTTCTTGCCTAAAATCCCCGGATTTGGGCCAGCTGACACATCATTTGTTAATAAGCTTTAAGCTTTACAACACCTATCTAAATAAAGAGAAAACAGCCATGCTAAAATGCTCCGGTCAAATTTGACACTACCTCTCGGGCTATAAAGAAGTATAACTTCAAAAAGTATTTTAGTTATTAAGGTACCAAGGGTATTATAAGGATAATAACGCTTGAGGTCAATGGTGTGGGAGGAGACCGAGGGCCTTCGGCCCGAGGTATATACAGTTGATCAAAAGCGTTATTATTATAATACCCGTGGTGCCTTCAATGTTTAATGTCCGACTAAATTATTCTTTATATGCAAAAAATTTGAATGAATTTTGAATTAATTAGTTTTCAAATAAGTGCATTTACCAGAAATAGTCGTAACGTAATTGTGGTAACCATAGTTTTACTTAGAGTTTTATTTGTGAACTTGACAGTATTTAACTCGTTATTTAAATTTAATAGGCCCTAGGGCGTTATTTTTCAATAACACGCCCTTAGGCGTTATATCGTACTTAACCTTTCCGGGACCGTGCTATAAAAACTTACGCTGCAGGCCGTGCGGGGCAACTATGTATGGTTACCCCACTAAAGTAATTTAATAATTCATTTAAATTTTACATTATTGTTTGGAAAGTTATATAATAAAGCACTAGTAACTGAAATAATTTGTTTTTATTATTAAAAAGATGTACGTTTTTTTATTTTTACCTGTAATTACAATTTTATCTAATTCATCATTTTTACAGTCAGGGCATAAAAAAGTTTTACTTTCTTCTCGATGTATGGTGCAAATGGGTTTCCTGCATGTACTACACGATATTTTAGTCTTTCTATCACGTGCCCTGGCACAAAAGCTGCATCTTCGACTTGTATATTGTTGAATGTCTCTGGCAGGGGTTTCTGGCACTGTGTGCCCGAGGAGTTAATTTCAATTTTAGTATAAAATTTAAATTATATTTGATAATTTTTATAAAAAAAACGATTTAGTTAATATATTTTCTAAGATTACCGGGAGGGATAAAAAAAATAAAAATATTTTGAAAAATTATAAAAACAAAACCGCATCTGGGGTACCTAAGATGCCCCGCACGGCCACGGAAAGCTTAATAAACTTCGAAATAATGTCATTATTTGTCAAATAATAGACCAGTCAGACATTAAATAAATAAACGTTGCTTTTCGCTTAAATTAAATGTCAAACCGCCACCCACCTGATTTTTGGCAGTTTAAATATTTAATTTAAGCGAAAAGAAATGTTTATGAAATAAACATTTTTTTATATTTTCTGACAGCACTAAAATGTATTTCGAGTTTAATAAATTACATACATTCTTCTTTTTGCGTGAATTAATTTGATCCAAACATTTTTTTGGCCATTCTGTATAAATAATGATATTAATGTTTATATTACTGAATAGAGAAATAAATAACCTTTCAAATGAGCTACCACACAACCCCTATTTCTATTTAAGAAAATCATAATTTAAAAATAAAAATCGACCTGTCTCGGGGATTTTTCTCCAAAGTGGCCTGTTTTCGAAAAAATTCATTTATTCCATAATTTTGAACCTCTCTGCATATATGTAAAGGAACTAAATAGTCCTGTCGCCAGGGGGGGTACAACGGCCTCGTTAATTCAGATGGACTTACCCAAGTTTTTTTTATGTATTTTGACCCGTAGAACACGAATTTTTTGGGTAACAGTTGATCCGGATGTCGATAAGATTGTTATAGACCAAGAACTTGAGGAATCAAATAACAGCGATTTTTGGCAAAACAAAACAATATTTTGTATTTTTTGGGTCATTTTAAGCAAAAAATATTTCTACAAGTTTTTTAGTAGGATGCACAGTTTTCGAGATAAACGCGGTTGAACTTTCAAAAAATCGAAAAACTGCAATTTTTAAACCCGAATAACTTTTGATTAAAAAATAAAATAGCAATTCTGCTTAGCGCCTTTGAAAGTTCAAGTCAAATTATGTCGGTTTTGATTATTTGCATTGCTAAAAATTTATTGTGTTATTGTTAAACAAAGCTACAAACAACTAGTGCGTGAGTGATGTTTCTATGATTTCTCATTTAAAATCGAACGAATAGGTAGAATAGGTACTAGTGCAATCAAGACTATTTCTACGTTACATGCGTTAAAACACATGTAAAAGCACGGGAAACCCTACGTGTTTATAGCTTTGTTAAACAATAAAAAAATAAATTTTTACCAATGGAAATAATCAAAACCGATATAATTTGACTTAAACTTTTAAATGCGGTAAGCAGACTTGCTATTTTATTTTTTAATCAAAAGTTATTCGGGTTCAAAAATTGCAATTTTTCGATTTTTTTAAAGTTCAACCGCGTTTATCTCGAAAACTGTGCATCCTACGAAAAAACTTGTAGAAATATTTTTTACTTAAAATGGCCCAAAAAATACAAAATAGTGTTTTGTTTTGCCAAAAATCGCTGTTATTTGATTCCTCAAGTTCTTGGTCTATAACAATCTTATCGACATCCGGATCAACTGTTACCCAAAAAATTCGTGTTCTACGGGTCAAAATACATAAAAAAAACTTGAGTAAGTCCATCTGAATTAACGAGGCCGTTGTACCCCCCCTGGCGACAGGACTAAAATTTAATGTAATTATAAATATCATTTCACTTCTTTAGTCAGGATTAAATAATTGTTCTATTTTTAGCAGCATTGGGAAGCACTTAATATTGGTGAATGTTACTCAGCCATAACATATTTTGTTTTCCAATACCTTACTCTGTATCTTTTCATCTTGGTAATAGGTACTAATGCAGTCTTCTTACCTTTTATACATTTAAAAAGCCTTCGGTTCAGCCCCTACGTAATATTTCTTCATTTTTGACCTTATACCTCGGTATTGTAAGCATTCGACGCAGCATTTGAAAAGCTTCAAATATGTTAACGGATCGGGTCTTTAACGCCAATGCTTCCATTCTGTACAACAGAACAGAACAGAACACATAAGCATATTGTACCTCAAGATGAAATCCAACTGCGATCAGTCAGAAATTTCAAAGTTTCAAGAAAGTATGTGTGGCTTGTGCTTCTCTGCTGTTTATTATAAAGATTTCTACTGTTATCGCCTCCTTCCTTCGTTTAGCTAACATCACCAGTCGTTTTTATACTGCCATTCTTCATCTCTAAGGCCTCGTCTTTCCATGGCCTCGTCCACTTCATCCCTCCATGATCTTCGGAGTCTGCCTCTTTTTCTCTTTCCTATTGGGCTCAAATCCGAGGTGTTTGATATCCACGTTGTACGACCTGCTCTTCTTATGGTAGGGCAGCCCAAGCGGGGATTTTTGCAGTTACTCGAGCGCGTCAGATTAGCATATGGGGAGAAACCTGGTACCCTACAGATGTATAGTACCCTCGGAGATCCGTGGAAAAAATTTACACCCAAATTAACAAAATTCAGTTTGGCAACACTGTGCGAATGTTGATACTAACATATCCTTTTTAAGATAAGCACAACGTTAATTTAGTCTAAACAAATTAATATATTTTTTTGCCAACAAAAATGAGATTTTTCAACCAAATAATGTTTCAAATATGATGTGCAAAATAATTTTTAATTGGGTTCTGCTAATGGGCTCGCTTTTTTTGTCATTAAAATAAAAAAAAACTAAATTTTACTCATTAAATCAATGTTGTCCGGTTATCGTCTTAATTATTTTAACTGTACTAATATCCGTTGAGTAATTATGAATGATTAATAGGTCGTTAAAACATTTTATCTACAGCGGCTTCTGGAATATCTTAAAAATATCGAATTTCATTGATAAAATGCGCATATTCCACCGATCTTCGCTTCGACAATACCTCTACCATATATTGGCTCTTAACACAGGGGAGTTGTTAAGGGGGGCCCGAAAAAAAAAATCTATCCTTAAAATCCCTAAACTCGAAATTGTCAGATTAAGATAAAGTAAGTTAAGTAGATGCAAAAGAGTGTATATTTCAAAAATCGTGACGATTTGAGCCGGGTGTAAGGAAATGGGCGAGTCCCAAAATTTCACAAGAAAAAAGCGAATATTTCGCGAAATGAATGACAGATCGAAAAAATAAAAATACGTGCTCAATATTTTTTAAAAATCTATCGAATGATACCAAACACGACTTCCCAGGGATAGGGGTGGGGGGTAAATTTAATATTTTAAATACGAATCCCGCGATATTTCGCGAAATGAACATCAGATCGAAAAACTGTAAAATACACGTATTCAATATTTTTGAAAAATCTGTCGAATGGCACCAAACACGACCCCCCACGGGGATGGGGTGGGAGGTTACTTTAAAATATTAAATAGGAGCCCCCATTTTTTATTGCAGATTTGTATTCCTTACGTAAAAATAAGTAACTTTTATTCAAAACTTTTTTTCGAATTATGGATAGGTGGCGTTATAATCGGAAAAAACGATTGTTGAAAATGGAAAATTTAATTAAAAAAAGGCAAGCGCCCACTAAAATGGAAAACTTTACTTAACTTTTTTTGGTTTTAGGACCTACTCTTCCCAACCCAATAGGTCCCCATAACGCTCGAGTGACTGCACATTTAGCATACTTTGCTCCCCTACCATTACGTGTCCATACCAGATTAAATGTTTTTCTTTAATGCATGTAGCTTAGTCTCACATCTATTATCGTTATATTGCCATTCTTATTTTTATCTCTTAATTTCTAATATTATTCAGTCTTCTTCAGCTTCTTCTCATGTACATACTCCATTTCGGTTGGTGTAATTTTGAACCTGTTTGGTTTGTTTATTACCCAATTTTCTGCTCGCGTAGAATTATTACAGTACGTACCACGGTGTATATTTATCTTTTTTGTATTTAGGTAATCTGTTATTCCAATAATAAAATATTAATTCACGAAAAGGATGTCAAAAAGAGATGGAGAAAGTACTTTGACAGCTTATTAAATGAAGAACTTGACAGACAGCCTGTGGAGTTAACGGGGACAGTAACAGCAATGGTAACCAGAATAACAAAAGAGGAAGTGGCTCAAGCTCTTCAAAAAATAAAGAAAGGAAAAGCAGTCGGACCAGATGATATTCCTGGGGAAGTATGGAGAGCATTGGAAGAGACATAAATAAGTTGGCTAGCAGGTCTATTTAATAGAATTATGGAAGTTGGACAAATGTCAGATGAATGGAGAAGCAGTATATTAGTACCTGTTACAAAAAAAGGGAGACATACAACAATGTACAAACTACAGGGCTATAAAACTACTTAGCCACACCATGAAAATATGGGAGAGAGTAATTGATAGACGGATACGTGAAGAAACCGAAATACCCGATAATCAATTTGGCTTTATGCAGGGCAGATCAACAACAGATGCAATTTTCATTGTAAGGCAACTGATGGAAAAATACAGGAATAAAGAGACCAACGCTCATATTGTATTCATGGATCTTGAGAAACCATATGATACGAGTTCCTCGAGAGATTCTGTGGTGGGCACTCAATAAGAAAGGAGTCCCTGGTGAATATGTAAAGATTGTGAGGGATATGTATGAGGGAGTAACGACTAGTGTTAGGACAGGCGTGGGAGAAACTGATCAATTTCAGGTGAAAGTAGGATTGCACCAAGGCTCGGTGCTTAGTCCTTATTTATTCTCATTAGTTTTGGACCAGATAACAGCGAAACTACAGGGTAGAATTCCATGGTGCCTAATGTATGCTGATGATGTAGTGTTAATAGGAAATAGTGAAAGAGACTTAGAACAAAAACTGAAACGAAACAGTGGAAACAAGCTCTGGAGGAAAAAGGTTTAAAACTTAGTAGGGCAAAAATAGAATATTTGGAATGTTCATTTAAAAATGGAGTTACTACAAATAAAATAGTATCTTTGGATGGTGAAATGATTGTGAAAAGCAATATTTTTAAGCACCTAAGATCGGTATTACAGAGAAATGGAGAAATAGATGGTGATGCATGCGGTAGAATTAGGGTTGGATGGATGAAGTGGAAAGAAGCGAGTGGTGTGTTGTGTGACAGAAAAATTCCAATGGAGCTGAAGGGAAAATACTATAAAACAGCCATAAGACCGGCTATGATGTACGGAACTGAATGTTAGGCAGTGAAAAAGAAAGGAACAACGAAAGCATGTGGCGGAAATGAGAATGCTTAGATGGATGAGTGGAGTGACAAAGAAGAATAAAATTAGAAATGAGTATATCAGGGGAAGTCTAGGTGTGACACCAATTGATGCCAAAATGAGAGAGCATTGGTTAAGATACGAATACGAAGATAACAATACGAAAAATAGCTAAAGTGCAGATTCCTGGAAGGAGTAGGAGAGGAAGACCAAAGAAGACCTGGGGGGAGACGATAAGGCAGGACATGTTGGTAAAGGGGATTAACATTGATATGACCCAAGATAGAATTGCGTGGAGAAATGCAATTAGGGATGCCGACCCCGCATAGAGATAGGGCAAAGAGAACGATGATGATGGTAATATGTTATTCCATAGTACCCTGTTCATTTGTTTGATACATATTCTTGTTTGTACTAATCTGCTGGTTATCTAAGTGGTTCATTTCTTTGAAATTATAAATCCTACCGCCGACCATTTCCAAGTTGCTCACTGGTATTCTTCGTCTTGAGCCGTTATTGGTCATCTGCAAAACTTAGTGTGTACAAGAGATCGTCTTGGATTGATATTCCCATACAGCTGCAAACACGTTCCAATAAAACAACAAATAAAAATCTGCAATTTTTTTTTATTTTGGTGTACGATAAGATACGCAGCAATCTCGTTTTGCGGTATTTGTTCCCAGTTCCCAATCGTTGACAAGCGCCTGTTCTAACGGTACCACGGCATAAGTCTGAATTTATAGGTGGCCAGGCTAACATTATTCTGCATTAGGAGCAAATTTTCACGTACAAAATGCATATAAAGTACCACATTTTCTTCCGTATATCCCTAATGTAGCTATCAGCATTACAGCCACCTCCCCCTAACATAACTGATGTACTTCCGAAGAAATGCCGCTCCATAAAATCCTCATCACCAAACTGTACTCTAGGAGAGAAGCAACATTGGCCACAGCATTCTCCAGACCTCTACACTCTTCGGCGATGATCAAGTGAATATCTCGTAAAACAAGCCTGATCTGTAAACAGAACGTTTCTCCAATCTTCCATATGACAATCTGTATGTATCATGGTATCGTGATCATCTGCCAGTCTCCTGGTCAAAGTTGTAGCAGTAACTGTCCACTGTCGAAACACTTGAAGTCTAAAGCCTCGTTTACACTTGCCAAGTTTACTGGCTGGAAGTTCTTGCAGCCACTAAACTTGGCACGTGTGAACAACAGGAAAGTGCACTTGCTAGCACTAATGTTTAAATATTGCAAGTTTAGTGGCCGCAAGTACTTTCATCCAGAAAACTTGCCAAGTGTAAATGAAGCTTAACACATTCGCGGTCATGACTGCATATGAAGTCATTTACTCCATAAGAATACGTGTATAAAATGACAGCGTGTCCGCGAATGTGTTAAGAAACCATAGTCTACTGCATTTGTTGCCCTTGGTCTTCCCTGTCCAGGTCTTCTTGAGTAAGAGACAGTTTCTCGAAATCGTTGTAAAGCATCTGAGATTGTACTTCACGGAACCCTCATCATTATGTAGAGCGACAGCTTGCGCTACTTGATCTGGCCTTAGTGTAAATTATTCTTTGTTATTAAAAACACTTTTCTTTCTCGAAAAAGCAGCTAAGTAACAATACACCAAAAGAGAATACAATAACTTTTTTTTCGACCATAAATTTTTTTAATTGTTTAAAACGAATGGATAAAGGCACGTGCCCGGTTAATTTTGCAAAGCAGTGTATTGAAATCACAGTTTTTTGATCACTACAAAAAAAAATTAATAATTTCAATAGTAGTAAGTAAATTAAAGCGGAATGTTTAATTACATTCAATAGAAAAAAATAATTTAATCGGTTATTTTTATAAACCTTGGCAATAATACCACAAACGCAACAGATTAATTACGTTTACTCTCATACTTATATGAATCCAATGCAACTTTGTAATGATTACGATAGAACTGCAGGCGGCTTTGAAAAACCAAATCACAACAATTGCCAATAATTACTGTCAGATGCATTTTATAAATTTTGAAGTCGCCTGGTATTTATCTGGTTTGAAAATGGCAGGGGAAAGATTCTTGATGAAAAAATGTATTCAATGATTGTTAGATTTTTTCATTCTGGAAAATCGAACTTGGAAATTTCCGATTTATTACAATAAATCATAGTATATTGTAAGAAGTTAGAACATACAGTGTCAGAGCCAAATGGAATAAATTTATTATTTCATGAATGAGCGATTTTGGAAATAAATCCAGAAACAGGTCGATTTTCATTTTTAAATCCTTCTGGGCGTGATGACGTAATTAACGATTTTTTAAATCAGAATAGGGGTCGTGTGCTAGCTCATTTGAAAGTTTATTCAATTCTCTATTCAGTAATATAAACGTCAATTTTTTATACAGTGTCCAAAAAAGTTGTTTTTAATTAGATTAATTGACACAATAAGAAGAATGTGCGTAATTTATTTACTTCAAAATACATTTTACTGCTGTCAGAAAACCGACATGAATTGAAATGTCTATTTCACAAATAAACATTACTTTTCGCTTCAATTCAATGTTCAAGCTGCCACCCAATCCACAATTTTATTGACATCCTGTATAAATAATTATGTTAATGTTTGTACATATTACTGAATAGAGAATTGAATTTCCTTTCAAACGGCTAGCACACGACCCCTATTCTCGCTTAAAAAAATCATCGATTGCAGATGACGTCACTGTGATATATAGGCCAAAAATTAAAAGGCCAATAAGTTAAAAGTAAAATTGATCTATTTCGGGATTTATTTTTAAAATGGCTCATTCACGAAATAATTAATGTATTCCATTTGGCTTTGACACACTGTATAAAACTAGGTTCAGTCGCCAGGAAGTCTCACACTGTGAAAAAAAAATCGGCGTACAAATTATCTTAAGCAAAGTATTCTGTGGGGTATTGCTGTTGAAAAACAAATTTCCAGATTCATATATGTCACAGAGAGGCTTATAAATTAGAATTTAGTACATTCAAAGTAAGCTATTTGGTAAAAAAGTAATAAAACTATAATGAGAATTTGCAATTTTGTTGCAGACTAGGAAAAGCTATTTTTGACGTTGCAACAAAAAAATATAGTAAAACGACTTGAAGTGTGTTAGAGACAGTTGAAGTCTCATCTTGACAATCTTAAAAGAAAAGTGAAATTGTCTGCATCGGTGATTATTTGTTTACCAAATGGTCAACTTTTAAATCGATTCTTTGTCGATGTTGCATATTTTTTTAAATTCTCCTGCTTGGTTTTACTTGCTCTAGTTATTAGTGTTATTATAACATACAAAAAAATACTGGAAAATGAAAAACGAGCGAACCTATTCTACTATATTCAAAAAAGGAGATAAAAAGCAGCCAGAAAACTACAGAGGTATCAACTTCTTAAATATTACCCTAAAACTTACAACTAAAATTTTAGAAGACCTAATGAATCAGAGGATAAGTTTAGCAGATGAACAACAGGGTTGTCGTACTGGAAGATCGTGTACAGATGCAATATTCGTCATAATATAGCAAATTACTTAGAAATCACTAGAGTGTAAGAGACCAGCAATTCTATGTCTGATTTATTTGAAGAAAGCATTTGACAGAGTAAGACTCAAAGACGTAATCCATCTTCTGCATAATAGAGAAGTTCTCCTAGATATCATAACTATTAAAAACATCTACCAAAACAACAAAATGGAAGTCAGAATAAATGGACAACTCAGTGGCGGCTCGTGGCTTTAGGGACAGGGTCGGCAAGGTTTTGTCTCCTCAGATAGGTATGTCATCTAATTAAAACGCTTCAATTTTATAGAAGATTTTTGGTTTTTGTTTTTTTTTTGTTTTTTTATTTCTTTTTTTAATTTTTCTTTTGTTATTTTTTTGTTTTTTCCTATAAATTTAGAACCTAAACCTGTTTATAATTTAACTCTAGTCTATGTTGTTTCGAAGTAGCAAAATGGGTTATAACGTCATTGTAAAATTTAGTGTTTTTGATAGGTTTTAAAAGTTTTTTTCTATTGACACTTAAGACAAGTTTGACATTCTCTCTTGTTTCATGGTGTTTCGACAATACGTTTTGACTCTTTTGAGACAAGAGAAATCCCGTTCATTTGAGGCAGAATTTGCCCACATTTGAGCACAATAATTTATTAATTTGGGGAACAGTTTGTTATACCTAATGAATTGCAGTATATAAAATTAAACATATTTTGTAACTTATCCCATCTTCCGAAAATATTTAGATCAGCATATAAAACTGTTATTCCATTTTCTTATTTGATTTGATTAAAGAATGATGGATAATTTTTAATGATAATTTCTAATAGATATTTTGAAAGTTCTTTGGAAATAATAATTGAGTTATCCTTCCACTCAAAAAGGTCCGGAACATTGTTTAAATAGTCAAAATGTGTCAAAAAATGAAGAAAAAATTCGATTTTTTTCTTCGTTTTTTTGATTTTAACTTTCAAAGTATTCACTTCTGAGAAAAGTTACACTGACATAAAAGTTGCGTAATTAAATTTCCTACAATATAGGATTGGTTAAAAATTTTAAAAAGTGTCATCCTTGTTGCAAAACAGCAATAATTGCGAAAAAAACATAAAAAACAAGTATTCGCATTTTACGTTTTTCAACCATTTATGCTACACTTACGACCTTCATATTTTAACCAGAAAACCTTTATGATATGATAAAACAATATTGTAAATTTCATTAAGATCGATTCAATAGATTTTGCAAAATAAATTTGGCAATCCAGCTTTTGCAAAAAAAAATTTTCAAAATGTTGCAGTACTGACAATAAAGCAGATAGCAAGTTGATTTTTTTTACATATAGAAGAAAGGTACAGTAATCTTCTATACGTAAAAATAAATTCAACTTGCTGTCTGCTTTATTTTCAGTTCTGCAACATTTTGAAAAAATGAATTTTTTTGCGAAAGCTGGATTGCAAAATTTATTTTGCAAAATCTATTGAACCATCTTAATGAAATTTACAGTATTGTTTTATTATATGATATAGTTTTTCTGGGTAAAATTATGAAGGTCCTATGTGTAGCATAAATGGTTGAAAAACGTAAAATGCGAATATGTACTTGTTTTTTTATGATTTTTTTCGCAGTTATTGCTATTTTGCAACAACCCTGACAATTTTTAAAAATTTTAACTAATCCTATATTGTAGGAAATTTAATTATGCAACTTTCATGTCAGTGCAACTTTTCTCGAAAATGAATACGTTCAAAGTTATAATCAAAAATGAAGAAAAAAATCGAATTTTTACTTCATTTTTTGACATTTTAATTATTTAAACAATGTTCCGGACCTTTTTGAGTGGGAGGATAACTCAAATATTATTATATGAGTTATTTTCAAGCAATTTCTGCAAACAAATATGAGTCACCTCTCAACGTCCAAATTAATGTACTAATATTTTTACAGATGCGCCCTGGTCTATAGGTACGTGTCTTGTTGCCGTTTGCAGATCACCGCTCGGCAGATTGTTTATCTGCCGTACTTGCCATTCAAATAAATACGGGGAATGTATAATTGGTTGCCTATCGGCTAATATTCCATAGCTTCTTATTACAAGCAAATGGTCAATCTGGGGACGGCTTGCCGAAGCGGGCCTTAAGAATTCACACAATCGCAATCGGGTGCATGGCTAGGATCATTAATTTGAAAAATCTCTTACGCACAGCGCACAGGGATCACTTAACGTATCGGATCGATCGAATTCTTTTAAAAACAATGAATAAAATTTAGTCTGTATTATCTCACAGATATTTTTTTTTATTTCACTGAAACGAATATCATCAACTCTGATTAACTTAAATATTTAAAAAACCTATAATGTGTTCATAAATGTGTGGGTCGGCACTGCCGACCCTGACGAGCCGCCACTGGGACAACTTACAGAATCTATCGATATAGGCAGCAGAATAAGACAGGAAGGCTCATTGAGCCCTATGCTCTTCAATTTAATCATAAATGAAATTATCAAAACCGTAAACAAAGGAAGAGAATACAGAATGGAAAACAAAGCAGTAAAAATACTCTGTTACGCAGACGACGGAATATTGATATTGATTTTTTTTATTTGTTGAAGTTTCCGTTTGTTTTATTCCCAGTCCATAAAGGGTTGGAGTGTGTGTTGGTCTTGTACTTGTGGATTTTCTTCTTGAACAGTCCTCTTTAGAAGGGTGTCATCTCCTATTACCAATTCGTTTGTTACGGATTGGCTACTGATCTGGTTAGAAAGAAAAGAAACATTCATGTGTTACTCACCTATTTCTCCTGGTGTCTCCTTTCGAAGACACGAGGAGATCATAACCTTTCTATAAATTTCGTCCTCATCGTTGCAATAAATGTTATCACGCATACATGCATTATTTGCTGGCCAAAACTAAATTTCCAACGTTTTCAGATGTATGGTTAATGACGTATTATTGGAAGTAAACATTCCAAAATAAAGGTTTTTATACCCGGTCCCGTATTGAAATGTTGTGTAATCTTATACGTGAGCTCTGGCAGTTTTAATTGTTATGACAATCATGTTATGCGCTTGTTTATCATAATAATTTTGAAAGTTTTATAATAACAGTTCTTTGAAATATATTTACGCTGGGTTTATAATAATATTATATTCTTCATTAAGGTATGTAAAATTTACTATCGCAAGTAATATACAGATTTTGTAAAAAAAATACAAATAAAACTGAATAATTTTCATTCTGAAAATAAAAAATTACAAATTTTGACTATAGGAAACGTCAAACAATAAGGAGTGCACGTAATTTTCCTCTTGTTGCCATATTCTGAATTTGAAAAAATATATAGGGAATAATCAGATTTTTTGACATTCTATTTCTATTACAGCGAGCATTTAATTGGCCAGAATTAGTGACGAGTTTATATGACGTCATTATTATATTTGGTGAGATTGTACCTAAATGGTAACTGACGTCTGTCATAATATTGGAGGTTAAATATAAAGTCAAATTATAAATATTAAATTTTTATTTAGTTTATATTTTAACAACAGTTTATTTTTTAACAAACTTCACTTTCCCTTCTTTATCCTTGATTGGTCGATTAGGTTCGTAATAGTTTTGTTGTATCGTAGGTTTAGTTAGGCGTTAATTTTAAGAAATGTTGCTGGCTAAATGAGCACAGCTCCCAAAGGACATAAAAGAAGAAGAAAAAACAAATAAACAAACAAAAATGTTACATAGCCTTCTATAGCAGTGTTTCTCGACCTTTTTCTTATCAGGGACCGGTAATATTTGGTATAATTTTTAGCGGACCGGTAATACTTACGATTATTTTTTAATGATTTTAACTTCTAATCGTATAGTAAGATATTTGATCAGGTGTTTAATTCTGTCCAATCAGATTAAAATTATACTGAGAATTATCTACTGTAGAAAATTACCGATAGAATTTTTTTAAGTAGATTGTTTCTGTTTAATGGCAACCAGTTTCCTAGTTATGACAACTGTCACATTTAAGAAAATATACATAATATACCTTAATCTTATGAATATCACACTACAGTAAGAATAAATAAGAAAATAATGCTTCATTTTTACTCAAATTTGTTGTCATTGGGCAATAGCCACTCGAGCCCTGCGGGCTCTCGTTTCTATTGCCAGACAACAAATTTTCGAAAAACTGTCGCATTATTTTCAATTTATTCTCACTCTCTTGTAATATTATACCCGATAATTTTTAGCGGACCAATAATTTTTTCAAATATGTATTACCTACATGTTTAGTAAATTATTATTGAAAACTAAAATTACAAAAACTATTTTCACAAAATTTTTAACAGTTTAATGTGATTGTCTGTTTCTTCTGTATAACAGTGTCCATTTCGGGTTGTAAATTGGTTAGTGCTAATCGAAGTCACGTGTTTATCGACAACCGATTCCTCGCTTTGTTTTTAGTTGTCGTCATTGTCGAAAATCCCGCTTCACATAAATATGTTGTGGCAAAAAGGAGCAACATCTTCATAGCCTGGTTGTGAAGACTGGGATATTCTTCTTTTATTTTGATCCAAAATTCATTGGATGTCATTGTCGAAAAATTTACCGTTGACGTCAAATCAGAACCCAATTTTAAAGTATGTTGTTTCCCTTCATTGTTTAATTGAAGATTTTCATATTCTATGAGAGGATTTCTTCTTCTTGTTCTTCTTGTTGTAATAGGACTATGTCCTGTTTCTTCTGTTACAGTCGCTGCTGCGATGAGCTCCAGCTCTCGTACCATCGTTTTTTGGGTCGCTTGGCGTTGGGCTTCTGTGTTTCCGCCCATTGCGCCATACGTTCAGGGTCCATCCGATCTACTTGGTCTCTCCACATGCGTCGCCGTGCTCTTGTCCATCTCACTACGTCTTGAACGCCTAGCTCCCTCAATGTGTCTTCGTTTCGTATTCTATCTCTGAGTTTGATACCTCTTATGGATCTTAGGGTTTTCATCTCTGTTATTCTGATTATTTGTTTGGTCTTTGTTGTCTCGGCCCTTGTCTTATAAATGCGGACTTTGCTTTCGGTGCTCATATATTTATTCCGCCAGATTATATCCCTCAGGAAATCAGATATTCTCGCTGCTTTCGTTACCTGCTGTTTTGTTTCTTGCCACAGATGCCTGTCGCTAGATATTTCCACACCCAAATATCTACAATCCATTGCCTGTTCGATTATATGGTCGTCCACTACTAATTTACATCTAATTGGGTTCTTGGATATTACCATCGATTGGGTTTTCTCTGTGGATAGTGTCAGGTTATACTTTTCGGCGGTTATTTTGAATTTTTGTAGTAGGCGTTGTAAGTCATCTTCGTTTTCGGCTATTAAGATTGCATCATCTGCGTAGCAAAGTATTCTCATGGTTCGGTTACCCATTTTGTATCCCTGATTCATTTTGTTAACACTACAAAAAATGAAAGGATTTGTTATATTATCGATAAATTACTCTCAAGTAGGTACACCGATGTCTGTGGGAAAATGCTTTTCAAACCCATTATACAGTGCTTGTAAATGGATACAAATTGTTGCATTACGTTTTATATAATTTAATTCTTTTTTGGTATTTAGGAAATCTAAGTAAGCGTAGAATATGTGACAATTATTTTGTTTAACTTGCGTTAACCAACACTTAATCTTTTTCTTAAAAGCATCTATTTTGCTGTGCAAATTAAATATATCTGTTGTACTACCCCGAAGATGAAGACTTTAATTTAAATCGTTAACGTAAGAAAATATGTCGCTCAGATAGGCCAGTTTTGCGACCCATTCTGTAACTGAAAAATAATTCGATAATGAAGATTTTTTTCATTTAGAAATATTTTCACTTTTGTTCGTAATTCAAATAGTTTTGTCAATACTTTGCCCCGAGACAACCATCTTACTTCAGAATGAAGTAATAGTTATTAGTTGTAGTTACAAGTAATGTTCTACCCCTATTTCTTGGCAAAGTATTGCAAATAATCTTGAATTTAAATCTTATCTGTTCTTATTAAAATAGGGATGTTCACTAATTTTTAAATATAGTTAAATTCAATAGATTACAAGGTATATAAAAACGTAACAATCATAAAACTGTTTAAAAATGTATACTTTTTAAGATAAATGAGTTCATAATGTTGATTTTCTTGGAGGCTAGAAAAACGGTACCCTGCAGCGAGGCTACGGTCTGTGACGTCAGCAGTCGTAACGTCTTTGATCGACGACTAGTTTTGTATACTTATTTACTCAGTGTATTTGAATGTGCGCAGTTTTTTACGTATTTAATTATTAAAAATAAAGCCAAATAAGTGGTGTTTTGTTCCTGGGTGTGTAAATACATCAAAAAACAGTTCTGACAAGATTTTTATTACCGTTCCAGCCAATTTAAAACAGAAAAAGAAATGGTTTGTTGCAGCTAGAACTTAAAATAACTAACTTAAAGAACTAACTTAATAAAATAAACATTATAGAAGTTTTCCAGAGACTTTCGGCCCTTGGTAATAATGTAATTGTTCTTTCTGCATTTACATTTTTCAAAAATACTTATTAGTTTTCTCAGGATTCGAAAAAAATGAATGAATTTAAATAGCATTGGACCAAGATTTTGCACCTACCCCCTTAAAGAGTAAATGAAAAAGTATTCTTTAAACTGGAATATTCCTAACAACGGGATTCTAATAATACATACAGTAAAAGTAAACCTTGAAATAACTACATGTGGATGTAGGTATGACTTTATATTATATTAAAATCATTCATAATTTAGTGAAAAGATTGGTTGAAATGAAAATGTATAATACCCAAGTTCAAAAATATTTTTTACCTTGGAACAGTTGTCAACTCCAAATACGAAACAACCGAAATAAGATCTAGAGTTGAAAAGGACATAGCAACATTTAACAACATGCATGAGAAATATTTTCACCCATTGCGACATAATATCTCTCCCACTAAAAATGTGGCTGCTAAAATGTTATTATTTCCGGTCTTGCTATATGGCGCAGAGGCCTGGACAATAATGGAAACATTAATGAATAAGCTAGAGGCATTCGAGATGTGGGTGTACCCACGTATCCTCAAAATATCCTGGGCGACCCACATCAACGTACAGGTATTGCGTCGAATGGGAAAACAAAAAGAAATCTCTTTTACAATTAAGAAACGAAATCTTAAATATTTCGGTCATATCATGAGGCATGATAAATATCGTATACTCCAACTGATAACGCAAGGTAAAATAGAGAGCAAACGCGGACCCGGAAGAAAAGACACTCATGACTTAAAAACTTACGCCAATGATTTGGACAAAAATCGATCGAGTTATTCAGAAACGCCTCAAATGAAATTAAAATTGCCATGATGATAGCCAACGTCCACAACGGACAAGGCACATGAAGAAGAATAAAAATATTTTTAATACACCTAACCAGGGTAAAGTAATAACCAGCCAATGTATGTATACAATATGCATGCGTACAATGCATGCATACAACTTTCTCTATTTTTTGTTGTGGAGTATTAAGCATTTATTTTTTTTTAGCTTAAAGAAGACATGGAAAATTATATGGAATATACACTCAGTAAAGCTGTGGTAGATTTATTTTTTTACAAGATGCCAATAAATCATACTTACACCATTGTTACACCTACACTACAGTCGGTAGTTTATACGAATCGGCTTTCTGAAAACCTTCTTCCATTTTATTTGTTTATTTTTGTAAAACCCAAAATATGTCCTTACAAACAGTCTATCCACTTTAAACTAAACAAATTCACTATAAAACTCCACTTTAACCCTGATAAAACAAGAAGAGAACAAAATAAAATGACCTGAAACGTCAAACAGGTAAACAGTAACAGTATGAGAATGGCGCGCGCTTGGGGTATGCAACTAGTGACGTCAGGCCAATAGAGAAGCGTTCTTGAAATTTAAAATAATGCTAGATTTCTAATAAAGATTTTTTATAGAAAGGCTTTTTCAATTTTGTTGAAATTTTGGACAATTATTCCTAGGGTGTTTCTTAATCGTTTTACATGTTTGAAATGACTTTTTAATTTTTTGTGAACATCCCTATTCACGATTTTTATAAATTCTCAAAAGAACATCATTTAGTCCTGGTGGCAAATTTCTCGTTGCTAAATGTTGACGATGTATGACACAATGTGTAATGATGAGATGTGAGGACAAAACTTCTTGAATTTTTTTAGCAACACCACAGTGCTTTCCTGTCATATTAGCTGCTCCATCAGTGCACAGGCCAACGAACTTTTTCTGTTGGATGTCACAGTATCAGAGCGCGAAATTCGCGGGGGGTTTGCAAATGCAACATATTTTCTGCGGACCGACAAAATTTTTCCACGGACCGGCGGTTGAGAAACACTATTCTATAGGACAATGTCAGTTTGACACTTATAGTACAGATGTTGTTTCACACTAAAAGATAAAGAGAAACAATGTAGCCGGTAGCTGCTTTGGTAAATACATGTGTTTTTTATCCTGCTAAACCTAACGGTAGCAAAAAAAAACTAACGTTAAGTTTGTACTGGTGGGTTATGATGTCATTAAATTTATGAAGTGCATGCCTAATTGTTTGACTTTTAGTTTAATCTTGCGTGATTTACCGACTAGGTAATGGCCGTGTAAACTCGGGTTCTTATACAATATGAACTTTTGGTTGGAAATCTCCAATTTTCTCCGTTAGATAAGATTTAAGCAAAAAACGCCTCGCCTAGACAGGTCGATTTAACGTTGCTTTTATTTTGGTTAATCGCTACTACGATGGCGTCAATAATAAATAACCAGCTCAAACATTAATTTTAAAATGTATTTTTTAATAAATCAAAGTGAAATAATTGGAGATACCGGGAAAATGTGTCCCCGTTTAATCAAAAATTGGCCTGTCTCTGGGTTTTTCAAAAATATTGTCGTAGTTCCTGATAATGACTACGACCACCGGGTATTTTACCATTTGTATTTATTTCCTACAAGATCTTTTTATTTATTGTTAGTGTCCTTTAGACATTCATTTCCAACGTTCACGATATTTATTTATATTAGAAGTTCCCCTATTTAAAGTATAATTAAAATATTTAAATCCCAACATGATGTAATGGTTTTATAATTAGCCATTTAATAATTAAATTTGGTCTACAGATAAAGACTTCCTATGTTTTATCTTCTTTTTCGTTGTTTCTACAACATGTATACATTTTCTGCAGATATTGAGTACAGTATCTATATCGCATTTAGTGTATCATAATATTATGAAGGATAACAACTAGAAGAATACTCGTAGAAGGCTGTATAAAAAATGAGTCCAGTGGGTTTTTATTCATGTGTTATCCCCTAAAGCACGTTAAAATAATCTACTTTAGCGGCGATATAATCATTCCAAGGCTTTTTTAATTATTCGATATCCCCCTTGTAAAACGATTTATCTTTGCCTTCAAAATTGCCTTTAGTTTCGATGATTATTTCGTCATCGGAGCGATATCTCTTGCCATGGAGCACTTTTTAGATTGGAAAAAAGGTGATAATTGCTGGGGCCAGATCTGGACTACTGTTCAGTGGCGTACTGCGCATGGTTCCGTGGAAGCAGGGTCCGGGCCCCGCAGGGGCCCGCTCTAACGCGATTTTTGCTTCTTTTGTTTCTAATTTGATGGGGACATTTTGAACTACACAAGTACACACTAGAAAATGTAACTGCTTATTAAATTTTAATTTTTGTGTAGGTACTTATAAATAAAAATGAAAAATACCTACTCATCAAAAAAGTTGGAAACAAAATTTATTAAGAAACACAGGGAACGCTTCTGTAAGGTCCCATAATCGTTTTACCAGCTTACCGAAGCCCTGGTTTACACGCTACTTGTTTAAAGACTAACCGCCAGTGCCTGCCTATACGTGCTAACTCAACCACTTATATTTTTTTTATATTATCAGTATGACAGCCCTGGCATTAAGGCTATCTTCTCCCGGTGAGGGTGGTTATCCCTTATCCGAGGGGTGGAATAATTGATACGCTTTTACTTGTTGAGTTGTTTTATTTACACTCGCATGAGCATAAGCTGGTAGCACCGCACCCAAAGAACGTCTCGTGAAGAAAGAGACACTATCTTTAATGTGGAAATATTACGTCTGATCACCAAAATAGAATGACGAATGTCTCATATAATAATAAGAATTCCCTTGTTATAGTTTTGCTGTTTATATATTTAGAAATGCCTATTCAGCATCGACCATGAAAAGTGTTTATAATTGACTCTGCAATTATTAGTGAATCGTGATCTAGGATAACAATATTTATATAATCGAATGAAGGTTGTAATATTGTTATGATGACATAAATAACTGAAAGTAATTATCGTAGATAATTACAGGGTGTTTTTAAGATATATCTACTGAGTACAGATGAATTCTTGTACACCTTCCCTTTTTAGGAATTTTCCGACTACGGGGAGGGAAATTTGCAAGTCGTGCTACCAACCCATACTGTGTTGTAATCAATACAAAAAAATTATTTTATATACAAACTTCCTAAGCCTACGCAAATACATAAATAATATAAAATGTTCGTTTAACAACATTGTTTCGTAACACTTGTCACTCACTGTGTTTTCGGATTGTAAGCATAATATAATCTATTCTTATGTATTTCCTTGATTTTATTGTTTTCTATTCTGATTTTACAATTAACGTTATTTACTTCTGTTATCGTGAAAGGACCTACATAAAGACTATCAAACTTACCATTCTCTTCCCTTTTTACACGGACTAGGTCTCCTATTTTAAAGTGTTGTGGTGTTGCTTTGAGCTTATTCTTTTCTTGCCGCTCTTTTTTGTGTTTTAATAAGAAGGTTCTGGCTCTCTCGTGTGCGCTTTGTAGTTTGTATCGTAACTCATTGTAGTAGGCATCTATATTGTAACATGGTTGAATCTCATGTGTAAGGTCTTCCGGTAGGTTAACCTTCCTGCCATATAACAGTTCGAACGGTGTGTATCCATGATACGCGTTAGGGGTTGTATTGTAGCAGTATGTGAACATTCTGCAACACACATCCCAATTTTCTCTGTCTTCGTCTATGAATGCTCTTACGTACTCGTTCAACGTTCTGTGTAGTTTTTCGCAACTTCCAATGGACTGTGGGTGGTATGCCGTTGAAAAGTTGTGTTCTATTTTTAATAGCTTTGTTAATTCCTGCATTACTTCGTTCTTATACTCTGTGCCTTGGTCTGTTCTTATTTGCTTCATGAGTCCGTATGTTGGTATAAAATGATCAAAGATTCCTCTTGCTATTGTCTCTGCTTCTTTATTGCACACTGGTATGCTGACCGCGTATTTTGTCAGTTCACACAACATTGTGATACAGTATTTATTACCTTCATTACTTCTCGTGAATGGACCTATTGTATCTATGTATACTATGTCCCATGGTTTGGAAGATGTGTCCGATATCACGAACTCTTCGACATGTGTTCTTTTCGGTTTGTTAATTTGACATTTGTGGCATTGTTTTACGTATTTTCTTACGTCTTTTTCCAAATTTTTCCATCGGAATCTTGCCTTTAGCTTCTTAATTAGTCTGTTATTCCCTACGTGTCCTCCGAACATCGGGTGATTATGGTATTCTCCTATTAATCTGTGTTTTTCTTTGTCATCTTTTATTGTTTCTGGTACTTCACATATGTATATTTCTATATTCTTCAATTTTTTATTTCCTTCTTTAATAAATTCATCAATTGTGCACATTTTAAAAATAATATCATTTACGTATATTTTTACTTTACGTACTGCATTCTCTACCGCCAGCTTATCAAGCTGTACCAACGCTTGGTTTAAATCGAAACGATTCAATCCTGTGGCTATGCTTTTGCTGCATTTTATTTTGTTTTTGGCCCTAATGCTCAGTCTTGGTGAGATTAGTTCTGCTCCAAAGGACAAAATTGGTAGTCTATGCGCCTCTAAATTATTTAGTACCTTCCTTACTGTCTGTTTGGTGGCTTCTGGCTGTAGTGCGAGTTCACTTTCAGCCTTTGTTTGTCTTGCTTCTTTCTCCTTTTCTTTTGCTTGAGCTCTTGTTATAGCTAGTATATGGGCGTTGTCTATGTATAGGTTTTTTAGTTGATGCAATGTTATTCTTGAAAGGCTGTCTGCGTAGTTACTTTTCCCTGTTATATACTCTATTTCGAAGTCATATTCTTCTAGGTCTAATCTGATCCTCGTGAGTTTTGAGGTTGGTTCTTTCATTGCAAATAGGTGTGTCAAAGGTTTATGGTCTGTTTTTACTTTGAATGTTGGTGCTCATATAGATAACATTTAAAATAATTAATTCCCCAATGAATCGCTAGTAATTCCTTTAACGATTTAAGAAACGATTATAGGTTTATTACATTCTCCTTTACTAAAACTTCTTGATGCATATGCTATAGGTAGGTCAATTCCGTTGTAATCTTGACTTAGGATTGCTGAACAACTCTCATTGGATGCGTCTGTTGTTAAGATAAACTGTTTGTTGAAATCAGGATATTTTAAAATTGGTGGTTTCGTCAGAGATGCTTTAAGCTTTTTGAATGCTTTTTCACACTCCTCGGTCCACGAAAATTCTACTCCTTTCCTCGATAATTTGTTGAGTGGTCTGCATATTTCCGCAAAATTTTTAATAAAACGTCTGTAATAGTTGCAATATGCTACAAATCTCTTTGTTTCTTCCGCTGTCTTAGGTGTCGGATATTGTTCAATTGCTGCATACTTCGCTTTGTCTGGTGATACTCCCTCTTGAGAAAGATCATGTCCTAAATATGTTACTTCCCTTCTAAAGAATTGACATTTTCCTGGGTTAAGTTTCAAATTGAATTTTCGACATGTCTCGAATGTCTTTTTCAGGTTGTCTAAGTGATGTTTTTCGGATATTCCAATCACTACGATATCGTCCATGTAAAGAAATGCTTTGTCTGGTGTTAATCCTGAAAATGCTATTGACATCATTCTTGAAAAGCTATTTGGGCTTACATTTAATCCAAAAGGTAATCTGGTAAATTGAAATGCTCCATTTTCTGTGCTGAACGATGTGTATTTTCTCGATGATTTTTCTAATGGTATCTGGTGAAAGCCTGACATTAAGTCTATAACTGAAAACCATTTTGCTCTTCCTAGTTGATCTAATATCGAATCTATTCTTGGTAATGGAAATTTGTCTGTAACTATCTTCTTGTTCAGTTGTCTAAAATCTATGCATAATCTCCATGCTTTTCCTCCATCTATAGCTTTTTTCGGTACCAGTACTACTGGGCTGTTGTACTCGGATGTAGATGGTTCTATGATTCCTTGGTCTCTTAGGTTTTGTACTTGTCGATTTAATTCCTCTGTTTGCGCATGAGGTGTCCTATAATTCTTGATATATACCGGAGTTTGGTCTTTAACTCTTAGTTTTTGTTCGTAGAAATTGTTACAGGTTAACATATCATGCCTTAGGGCGAATATGTCTGAATATTCCTCGCATAACGATACTAAGTTGTCTCGTATGTATTCTGGTATGTCTAATTTCAGTGATTCTCGTAATTCTTTTTTTCTGTCCTTGCTGTCGTTGACTAGCCTATATATATTGAATAGTTTAATATCCAACGTCCTGATTGTGCTTGCGTCTACATTTACTGTTTCGTACGTTGTGTTCAAAATTTTGATGTATGGATTATTACTTGAAATAATTGCTCTTGCTATGAATATTCCTGGTTGTATTTCTTGCTGTTCCACTATCCTGGCTTTCTTTAACGTTTGAAAAATTTTTACGATTCTGTAAATTTCACATCTAGGCGGTATTATTATGGTGTCATTGTCTATATTATCCAGAATTTTCGTACTAATGTAACAATCGTTGTCCTCTTTAATGTGCATTTTAAGGTTTGCGTAATCTAGTATACATTGAAAGTTAGAATTAAAGTATCTCCCAATGATTCCGTCTGTTGGAATTGGAAAGTTAGGTTCTACCAATTGAAAGATGTGTTCGAATCGAGTTCCTTTTACTTCGAATGTTGTCTCAACTTCTCCCATTGCTTGCAACTCTCCTTTAGTGACTCCTTTTATTTTCGCCTTTGTGTTTGGTTTCACCTGTTCCTTCATAAAATCTTGTGAACATTTTAGTATTGAAATGTCAGCTCCTGTGTCTATGATAAAAGTGCTTGTGTTTTCAAGAATTCCTGTTTTCATTCGTACAAAGTTCGTTAGGTTTAGGTCGAAGTTGTAAATGTTATATTTTATTTCTGCCTGTGTGCTTCCAACTTTTTGTTCATTCAAAACCCCAACTGCTGGTTTTCTTGCTCTTCTTGACTGTCCTCTATTTCTAGTAACCTTACGTTCCTGTTACGTCCGCCTCTCTGGTTTCCTCTGTATGTTTGATTGTTAAATTGTCTGTATCCTCTGTTCGAATAATTTCGTTGATTGTCCGTTGCTTCTCCTTCGTTCCGTTGTCCGAAGTTATTTCTTCTTCCTCTGTCATATTTGTTATGGTATCCTCTTCTGTATTGCTGCTGTCCTCTCCTATTCTCGTAGTTTGTCCTATAATTTAAGACTCTTCCTTGTGCATTTTCTTCAGTCGTATCGATCGACAAAAATTTAGATACTACTTCCTGCGGTGATGTAAAGTTACCTGCTTCCAGTATTAGCTTAGCTTTCTCTGCATTAGCGTTTCGTTTCATTGTTGTTACTACTGCTTCCGTCGTATATTTCTTTGCTAAGTCAAGTGGCATTCCTTCCGCTATGTATGCTACTTTTAATTGTTCTGCTAACTCTTCCACTTCAGATGCGTACACTGCTGCATCTCTATGCCCTTGCCTTTTTTTGGCTAATTTGGCTATTAAATTCTTCGGATTATCACCTTTTAATTCTTTCTTTAGTGCTTCAGCTATCCGTGGGATCGTATCTTCTGTGGTTATTAGGTTCCTAGCCTTATTGGTGAGTCGCGTTTTTATTAGCGTTACAGCTGTGTCTTCATGACCTTCTGCCAATTTTCCAAGTAGTTCTAATGCGTCTAAAAATGGTTGTAATTTCCCTGCGCTTCCATCGAACTCGTTGGGCAATATCTTGCTTGCGATATTCAAAAATTCATTGATTGTCAAAGCCATGTTTAATATTGTTATATCTTGTTTTATGTCACCTTTTTACTCTTTTATTCCGTCGTTAATTATTTCTTCTTCTCCTTCCTCGTCGCTTTTTCCTTCTTCTATTTCCTCATCGCTTTGTTCCTCTTCAACTTCCTTGTCGATTGGTTGATGTATTGAACTTGGGACCACTGTTCTCACATTTACTGCTTGAAATGATCGTATAACTTTGTCTCTGATTTTTCAAAAATATTTGTTGCACGATTCCCTTTGTTTGTCCGAAAGTGCTTCCCAGTTTTTCCTAGTCAATTGCGTGAACTTGTTATAAGCTTTAATTAGCTGTGTCGTCACTTCTTCCTTTATGTCCTTAGATTTCGGAACTTTTTTCTTTAAGACTCTTCTGCTTTGCCTGTCTATTTCTTGTGCAATTTCCTCAACTATTTTGACAAAATCTTCCCAAGTAACTTTGTTGCTACTCATTTATACATAATTTTTTTTCAGCTCCTGCACTTCTTAGCGAAAATATAAATTCGATAGTCTTACGGTGTATATAGATATGTAGTATATAGATATATAGTAAAAAAAATATGGAGATAAAATAATACGTCAATATATGGTAAAAATATGTAAAAATTGCAGTGGTAATAAAAAATTCAAAAATAAATAACGTTATATTAACCCTTGTAAATAAGTAGTTAGAATAATAATTTAAATGTATTATGCATATAGCGTATATTTGTTATATATCGTATATTTATTTTGATAGGTATATTTACGATAGCAAATATTAAAATCATAAAAAATTGCAAAAATGTACTAAAAATCAGTAGTCAAATAATAAATGAATAAAAGTCAGCAAGGATAAAGTATACGTTGATAAATATGTAAAAAAAATCATATAAAGTTGTATCATTGCGTCCTATAATAACTTAATATGAGGGTAAAAAAAAATCTTTGTATATTGATAAATATTGGTAATAGAATAGAATAATTAAGTAAAAATAGGTAAACTTGAAACATATATTAATGTAATTAAGGTAGCACATAATGTTTATACTTTATACTTTATATTGATCAGGAAATACCATAAAAATAGCTAATATGGACTTACCACTTTTACACGTCTTTGTTCGTATCACAAGTCCTCGCTGCACGTTCCATAGCATTGTCCATTGTCCCACGATGTTCCATCTCCATACTATTCCCTTTTCAGCTCCGCGTCGGCCTGATGTCTCCATCCATTTTACATACCACACTGTTGTCTAAGGTGGTCTAGGTGCCTGAACATTGACGTGTTTTCTCATTTCTCGTTCTAGACTGCTAGTTCTGAGTTCTCGCCTGGTCTTGGATCGCCATATGACAGCCCTGGCATTAAGGCTATCTTCTCCCGGTGAGGGTGGTTATCCCTTATCCGAGGGGTGGAATAATTGATACGCTTTTACTTGTTGAGTTGTTTTATTTACACTCGCATGAGCATAAGCTGGTAGCACCGCACCCAAAGAACGTCTCGTGAAGAAAGAGACACTATCTTTAATGTGGAAATATTACGTCTGATCACCAAAATAGAATGACGAATGTCTCATATAATAATAAGAATTCCCTTGTTATAGTTTTGCTGTTTATATATTTAGAAATGCCTATTCAGCATCGACCATGAAAAGTGTTTATAATTGACTCTGCAATTATTAGTGAATCGTGATCTAGGATAACAATATTTATATAATCGAATGAAGGTTGTAATATTGTTATGATGACATAAATAACTGAAAGTAATTATCGTAGATAATTACAGGGTGTTTTTAAGATATATCTACTGAGTACAGATGAATTCTTGTACATCAGGATGCATGAATAAGTCTTAGGTAAACTACAAAGTTGCAGAAATATGGAAACTGATCAATGCAAGTGTTATACGGTTAGTCATAAAAATAATCCCAATACAATAGGCTCGATGCTCGATACTATAGCACCCTCATCCTTGAGCCTGTACTTTTGGGTAATTCTTAATAACTGAAATTAAATTCTACATATAGAAAATATGGGATAAGGGTAAGCATAATAAGAATAAAATATAGACACTACAGTAGAAGCCCGTAAATCCGAACCCCGCGAATCCAAACTTTCGGCAAATCCGAACCAACGGAAACTGAAAAAAAATTAAAAATTCAAGACAAAAACTTAAAAACTTGTTTATTATACAGAGTAAAGCCAGAAAATTGGACAATGTAGGATTACTAAGACTTTGACATTTAAAATTTCTTAAAAATAAATATACTTTAATATATAGGTTTATAAAGTGTTTATAAAGGTTAAACACACACTTACTTTGGTTTTGTCGTAGTCAACTTGAGTCCAAAAATATTGTCCACACTCTTGCGAGGACGTTTGGCTACTCAAAATCACAATGAAAGCTTTGAACTACTAGTTAAGGCTAACTTTCGGATAATCCGAACTTTTCGGAATCCGAACAGGCTGTCCCCCCAATTAGTTCGGATTTGCGGGGTTCTACTGTACTTTCTTTTCAAGAAAATCTCGTCGTTTGATAAAAGATATCAACCCCACCGTTATCCAAGGTTTTTTGATATTTTTTTATTTAACCGTCTTATCTCCCTAGTTAGAGGTTTGTATGTAATTATTTAACTTATTTATAAATGTATCATATGCAATTTGAGAATCTATTTTGTTAATACATATAAATTTCATTCCAATGTTCATTTTTTAAAAGCTTTTTTTTAAAGGCTGCAGTTAAATGAGTATAAAAATGAATAAAATGAGTTAAATAGTAAAACCTATATTTTTTTACTAGTTGAGATTTTTGGTATCACCAATAATTTTTAAGTTATCTTAAAAAACAATTTTTTTAATTTAAAACAATTTTTTTTTTCAAATATGAGCACTTTGAACCGATAAAACTTACAGATCATATAAAAAATACATAAGTCAAGCAACTTGTAAAGTGGTATAACGATTAATTTCATTTGGGATGCTAATTAGGGAGTGATTTTTACGATTTTTTTACCAAAAAAAAAGGGACCAACTTTCTTTTGAGTGTTACATACTCAATATTGATGCTAGAAACTAGTAGAAACAAAAATAAAGCTTTTTAACCTTTAAAAAAGTTGTGATGAGTTTTTTTTTGAAAAGTGCTTCATTTTTGGTTATTTCACGTTGAAATATTTGATTTGGAATTTGGGGAATAAGAACCTAATTTTCATTACCTACAACTCTGCTCCTTCTGGTTCTATGACTTCGTATACTGCACCATTTTTTTCACTTTTTTATAAACTATATTTTTACAAAAAAGTCTCCGTCTCAAAGCGTGTTTTTTATGTTGAAAAATGAACATATTTCACTCACAAATAACTCGAAAAGTATTGACTTAGTGAAAAAACTCTATAAAACTAAATTTGCTGATAATTAGTCAGTTTATCCAATTCCGGACGTTCTTGAACGTATGATTTTTACCCCCGAGAAGGAGTTAAACTCACCCCCAGGACAAAAGCACACATCGTCACACTAGGTATCACTAACATGATGAAAATTTCATCTTAATCCGAATGGTTCTTTAAAATTTACAGTGAGTAAATGGACTATAAATAATTAGCTTGAGTTTTTATAAATATATATTATGATGATTTTTATTTAATGTTGATTAAAAACTTTTGATATACAATGTGTTTTTTGGGCGGGCGGGCCCGCATCCCAACTGGAACCAGGGCCCGCTGATCTATCAGTACGCCACTGTTGAAATCCCATCAATATATTGAGGCGCCGTCAATATTATTGCCACCGTGTGATGGTAGACACCATATTGAGCGAAAAACGTCAGTTGTTTTAAATTTATTTATTTAGTGTAAAATAGTAATACCAAATTGCATAATAAGAAGAGTGCAACTTGATGTTGAAACAGTTGTTCGTCCATTTAAAAAAAAATTGTAGTCATCTGGCTCAGTATGGAGTTCTCGAAGCAATTTCCGATATCCATGACTCGAACATCTATTTAACCAGTTTTTTGTCCACACTGTTCTTTGTATCTTTTTTTCCTCTTCTTGGCAACGAAAGCAAATGTGATTAGAAACTCTAGATCCTGGCTGCACAATTGAAACTGACACTTTATTGGTCAACATTATTGAGTCGTGTGAGAGCTACCGTTTTTTTTACCTTTATTGATCAATATTATTGAATTGTGAGGGCTACCGTTTTTTTACGATTTATTCGTCAATAATATTGCATCAATAATATTGACCGTGTAAAGTACGCTTAGTAAGTTTTTCGTTCCAGATTGAGTCGTAGTGCTCTATTCGCTGGTTTCTTCATACTTATCATAATGTTTTCTTTTTTATTTTCTCGTTGTATTCAACTGTGAAGCTTGTATGCAGTGGCGAGAATTTCTCGAAACAGGAATGACGAACTTAATGAAGCAGTGGCTTTCCAAAAAAAAAATAAGTATTATTTACAATAGGTCAAATTGTTCATGATGGGTACAAAATAGACATAAGATATTAAAACATAATTGTATGTACTAGATTATATTCGTCATTTTTGTATATTTGAAAGAACGCATATTATAGTATTATTACTCGTTGATAAAGGTTCTTTAAACTTTAAAACCGTTCTTATTTAGGGTATTATTACTGAAATAATTTATCAATAGAAGATAATACAGGTAACATTTTGTGAGTAGGTACATACATCATAATATTTATCGTACCTGATGTTCGTTATTTCGTAATAATTCTTATTTCGCAAATCGGCGACTTTAAGGAAAAATCCCGAAAAAGGTCGATTTTTATTTTTAAATTATTTTTTGGCATATATTATGTCATACTAGTTTGGCATATATTATGTCCAGATGGATGACGTAATCGATGACTTTTTTAAATGGGAATAGGGTTCGTATGGTAGCTCATTTGAAATTTTTTTTCAATTGTCTATGCAGTAATATAAACATTTAGGTACATAAATATTTGTACAGGGTGTCCAAAAATTTTTTTAGTTAAATTAGATATTTGACAAAAAAAGAAGAATGTATGTAATTTATTTGATTCAAAATACATTTTACTGTTTCTCGAAATCAGAAAAAAATGGTTATATCACAAATAAACATTGCTTTTCGCTTAAATTAAATATTCAAACTTCCTTGAACATTGAATTTAATCGAAAAGCAATGTTTATTTGTGAAATAAACATTTTTCTTTGATTTCGAGCAACAGTAAAATGTTTTTTGAATTAAACAAATTACATACATTCTTCTTTTTTTGTCAAATAATTCAATTAAAAGTTTTTTTTTGGACACTGTACAAATAATTGTTTATATTGCTGAATAGATATTAAATGACGTTTCAAATGAGGTAGCACACTACCCTTATTCCCATTTAAAAAAATCATCGATTACGTCATCGCGCCCAGATGGATGACGTCACTAGTATGACATATATGCCAAAATATCATAATTTAAAAATAAAAATCGACCTGTTTCGGGATTTTTCTGTAAAGTTACCGGTTTACGAAATAACGAATTCATTCCTTTCATTTGCACCATACGGTATAAAGATATATCTATATTCTCTTTCATAATTAGATCCAATATCGTTGTCGTTGGAATCATTTAAATCCATTTAAATCAATACGTATTTAACTCAGGGGCGTCATTTGATAGGGGGCAGGGGGGGCATTTGCCCCCCCCCTGGCCCTGAAAATTACTGAAATGTACAAAAAATAGATCAATTTTGTATTATGTTTGCATATAAATGTATTGTATATATAATGCTTGCCCCCCCCCCCTATCAAAATTTCAAATGACGCTCCTGATTTAACTCTTCAGTAATTACATCTATGCCACGTTCATTTTCAAAATACTTATTTTGACCTTGACATGTTCACACACTTTCTTCCAGTTATCAACAATTACTTCGAAAAATTTCTTTTATTGCTCCTAACGTAAAGTTAACATATTGCTTCGCAATATCCATATTTTATTTGCACTCAAACTCTTTCTAAGTGTTTTAAGTCTGGCTGATATGGTGGACGATTTAAGGAAATATGTTCACATTATTGCAGTAAGTTGTCAAATTTATATTGAATATGATCTTATTTGTGTCGTTTAATGATTTCATACAGTTGCAGTTTTAACGCTGGTATTACAGATATGTTTTTTCAATGAACCAGAATGACAGATTCACTTCTTTAGACTTACTGATGCTGATTAATAATTAGATGTTCGTCGTAGTGTATTTGGCATGTACAAACATAGGTTTCGTCAACATACACAATTGGTTTACCTTCACTTCTGCAGTACATATTTAATATTTAATACTTGAAACATGGAGCACGAATGTCATGACGTTCAGTTAATAAACGTCGATTATATTTCGTTTTCTTCCATTTAAATCCCAAATATTTTACAGTCCTATAGAGAGAACTCACACTTCCACTCAAAAGCCTCTTCAAGCCTTTTCTGCGAAATCTAAAAACACTAATTCCACCATCTTCTTTTACATTATGTCAATTCCATTTAAGAGTTTTTACCCTTTGTCGATGTGTATGGTAAATCTTGAAGAGTGTTCAATAGAGATACCTGATATTTTGTAAGATTTTTCAGTTCACATACCTTTCTACGAACTTAATGATTTTCCAGGTAGACCCATAATCAAATACCAGATTTTATGCATTTTCTACCTGTCGGAAATCTAGGTTACATATAGAAGAATCTTTTTAGACTACTACTGGGTATTTTAAGCTCAGATTTGTTCTACAATTATTGTATAATAGTACATTATATACCGCGGGACTGAAGTAGTACATTTAATCCTGAAGGTAAAGTTTATGGCCCGACCGCAGGGAGGGCCATAATTTACCTGAAGGATTAAATGTACTTCAGTCGCAAGGTATATACGATACTTTTCGTACTTCCGGTATGATTTTATTAATTATTTCAATAATTTCAATCAGTTTTTTCTCTCTTCAACTCATTTAATAAACTGTCTTTAAAATAAGTTACCATAGTAACATTGCGTTGTGACAGTTATAATTTAGAAACATTGTCATTACTAGTGTCATTGTAAAGAAACATTGTTATTGATAATTATTGGTATCATGAGTGAAGAAGGTGTATCTGATATTGATAAAAGAGCAGCCGAAGTAGGTGAAGAATTGTTACCACCGAAATCTAGAAAACTATACGAGCAGCAGTACGATGCTTTTAAAAAGTGGTGCCGCTTAAAAAATGTGAGACAACCTACTGAAAATGCGCTGTTAGTCTACTTCGATGATAAATCAAAAGCGGTTTGTGCCTCAACTCTCTGGGCACATTACTCAATGCTGAAATCGGTTATTAACATTAGAGAAGATATTGATATAAGTAAATTTCCAAAATTATTAGCTTTTTTGAAGAGAAGAAATGAGGGATTTAAGCCAAAGAAGTCAAGAATTCTCACGTCTGAGCAGGTAGATCAGTTCTTACGGGAGGCTCCGGATGATAAATATTTAATGCTTAAGGTAAATTTGGAAATTTGTTTATATTCAGAAATTTTAAGAAATCAATTTTTTTGTAGGTTGCACTTATTTTGGGCGTTGCGGGAGCTTGTCGTGGAAAAGAGTTGGTTGATTTAGAAATCGACGATGTGAGAGATTTGGGCGATTCCTTCCTAATTGCGATTAGAAACACCAAAAATAAAATTGACCGAAATTTTGTGATCAAAAATTCAGAAAACAGTGCCATCAGTTTTGTGGCGATATTTCGGAAATATGTGGCATTGCGAAAGACAGGGACAACTCATTCAAAATTTTTTGTTCAATACATCAACAAAGAATGTACTACGCGAGTAGTAGGAAAAAACATGTTTGGTACAATTCCACGGCAAATAGCAGCTTTCTTGAAATTAGAAAATGCGACGTCTTATACGGGACATTGTTTTAGACGCACATCTGCGTCTTTGTTAGCTGATTCGGGAGCAACAATAGACGTGCTGAAGAGACATGGAGGATGGAAATCCTCCAACGTGGCCGAGGGATATATTGAATCGTCTATTAAAAATAAACAAAAAATTTCAGATAAAATATTTGGTCAAGTCGCCGATTCGTCCACTATAGTTATGCCACAGTCCTCATTCTCGCTTCCTGTTTCCGCAGGATCTTCGAAACAAACACCAGTTCAATATGAAAAGGACCTATCTGTTACTCGTCAGTTACCTGCTGCATTAACCCAGGAAAGACTGGTCAATATGACGAACTGTCACAATATTAATTTGAATATTAACGTTAATTACCATTCTAATTAATTATATTTTTCAATAAAATATCCCTTAAATTCGTTTGTTTGTGATTTAATCGTTCCGGGAGTTTCGTCAATATTTAATCCCGGAGGGATTAAATGTGACACTTTAGTACCTGTCACAAGGGAGTGAAGTTGTCACTTTAGGCCCGGAAGTACGAAAAATAACATTTTTTGCAGTTTTGGAAAATAACATAATACTTATGTAATTCAGTTTTTATCGTCAAAAACCTATGCAGCTCTCCAACATTACTACAAGGACGGGTCGGATGAACGAAAGGCTTAATAGTTTTTTTCTCTTCTGTCTTCGGTGGATTTTCTGCTCTTCCTTACATAGTTGTTTATATTCCTCTCCTGGTGCTCGGGTTCTGTGCCCCTCTTGCGTCTTGCATAAGTAAATATGCTGTTTTTTTTCTATGTTATTCTCATTTTTTTTCTTTTGTTTTTTTCATTTATTATCATTAATTTGGTCTTTTCTGTGCTAATTTCCTTTTTAAAAATTGTGAAATCGACTGTATCATACCAATTGCCTTAGTTGTCGAGACATTCAAGCTAAATAACAGTTATTTATGAAACAGTTCGTGAAGTATGCTTTTTGCGAACGCACGCGATGTTTAGAGCACGAGCGACAGCGGTGCGAGTGCTATACATCGCATAAGTTCGCAAAAAGTACTTCACGCACAGTTTCATACAATATTTTATCTACGATAAACAAATAAAAAAACTGTAACTCTTCGTCACTGGAATTCATTTCTATTCTACAATTTTTAGAACTTTCCTCCTTCTTGTACTATTTCCTACTGTAGGTACGTATCCGTTACGTTGGTGCTCTGTGCTCCGTGTGGATACGCCATGCTCTTCTCTACATTTTAGATGTTGAAAAAGTATCTATTCGTTACAAAGTACTCGTTACTTACGAATACCGGAAGTAACGATTACTGTACAGAAAGGCAAATCGTTACTTTGATTACTTTGATTACTCTGATTAGTTCGTACCAATCGAATCAAAGCGAGTAACGACTATTGTATCTACTTTGATTACTCTGATTACTTCGTACCAATCGTATCAGAGCGAGTAACGACTATTATATCTACTTTGATTACTCTGATTACTTCGTACCAATCGTATCAGAGCGAGTAATGACTATTGTATCTACAACCAGTACACTTGATTACTTTCTACCAATGGTATCTCAGTGCGTAACGGACGGGACCGGTATTTTACGAGTGTTATCGAATATCGTTATCGGTATGAAGCGTTTTAAGGGTGTGAGGACCTACTGAGAAATACGATTCTCGATATGATTACCGGTACTCAAATACAAAAGTAATCATGGTAATCAAATCATTTTTATCCCTTAAACAGATCTGTGAAGGTCGTTGTTGTATTGGAATACCTATACAAAATACCTACCTACTGAGAAATACGATTCTCGATATGATTACCGGTACTCAAATACAAAAGTAACAAAAGTAATCATAGTAATCAAAGTAACGAATACTATAAATGATTACTTTATACAAAAGTAACGATTTGTAACGAATACTCGATAGTAACTATAATCAACATCACTACTCTACATATAAACTGCCACCAATTGGATCGCCGAGGGTCGAGTTCGTCCGGAGCGGCGCTCACCCTCGGCGATCCAATCGGTGGCGGTTTATATGTAGAGAAGCGCATGCCGTATACGTAATGGATACGTACATCGAAGGCACGTATCCGTTACGTTGGTGCTTCGTGCTCCATGTAGCTGCTCCACATAGTGGATACGTTGGCGGTTTATATGTAGAGAAGCGCATGCCGTATCCATTGGAGTAGTTACACGGAGCACCAATGGATACGTGCCTTAACAGGTTCATAAGCACCCCTCATTATTATGCGTCTGGGTATTTGTAATTTTCCCAGGCAATTCCACATGCACATAGTCCCTCTTTGTATGGAATCGAAGGCTTCTTTCATATCGGCCAATTCAGGTATGTTTCTTATTAGGAAAATATTATCTGTTGTCCTTCTTTTTTTTTTTTTCTAGAAAACTTGAATGTTGCTCTTACTTTTCGGTTCTATTTTATAGTAGAGCTCTTCTACTTGATCCATAATAAACGATCTTCGAAATAAAACCCACGCAGCTCAAACATTTGCCCTTCCAAACCCTGAAAATCTAAACGAATACTTCATTAACGTGAGTAAAAATATAACATCAACTATTCAGTCTCAACAAGATCCCATTTCCTATCTCCCTAATTCAGAAATTGTCTCGAATTCATTCTTTATAAGACCAATCTATAAATCTGAATTGATCCAAACGATCAATAGTATCAAGAGCAAATCATCTTGTAGTACTGATGGACTATCCATAAAAATCTTCTCAAATCTCACAGATAATGTATTAGAACTCCTCGTGTCACTAATTAATGATTCCTTTGAAAATGGTAAATTTCCAGAGTGCCTAAAGACAGCCATTATTATTCCTCTTCATAAAGGTGGCGAAAAATCTAATGCCTGCAACTATAGACATATTGCCCTACTACCGGTACTCTCCAAAATTATTGAGAGGTTCATAAAAACCCGACTTATGTCCTTTCTCTTTGATAACAATATTTTATCACAAAATCAGTTCGGCTTCTTAACTAATAAATGTACAACTGATGCCATGTTTTCTGTACTTCACGAGGTTTACCAAGCACTAAACAATAATCTTTATACTGCCACTGTTTTCTGTGACTATGCCAAAGCTTTTGATTGTGTAAATCACGAAATTTTGATTAAAAAACTAAATTTCTATGGAATTCGAGGTATTTCTTTGAATTGGTTCAAATCTTACTTAGATAATAGGAAACAACTGGTTGGAGCCAATGATACTGACTCTAGTCTCAAAAACATTGTATGTGGAGTACCACAACGTTCAGTATTGGGTCCTCTACTTTTCCTTATCTTTATAAATGACATCACTAATGTAAAAATCGATGGAAAAATTTTTCTTTTTGCTGATGATACCAGTATCACTTGGAGCAACTCAGCTATTGCAACCCTTCATGCAACTATAACTTCTGATCTTCTTACGATAAAAACCTGGTCTGACTCTAATTTACTCTCCTTTAACGTGGATAAAACGGTAGCAATATCATATAAAGGTGCTCTTCAACCCCTGCTTGTGAATAGCAGCCAGATCTCTACCGTTGATTCTGTAAAATTTCTGGGTATTCTTTTAGACAGCAACCTCAAATGGTCCCTTCATATCGATTTGTTAAGTAAGAAACTCGCCTCAGCCTGCTATGCCATAAGATCTGTTTCGAAGGAACTCAATTTAGCATCTTCTAAAATAACATATTTTTCTTTGTTCGAGTCTCATCTTCGATATGGTCTTCCTTTTTGGGGGTCTAGTACAGCTGCCCAATTTGATGTTATTTTCAAATTACAAAAAAGAGCAATAAGATATCTGTTTGGCCTCAGAAGAACAACCCATTGCAGAAGTTACTTTAAAGATCACGAAATTTTAACCCTTCTATCTTTGTATATTTTAGAAACTGTTTGCTTAATTCGTAAACACATGCATGTCTTTCCAGCAAGGCCTCATCATGACTACTCCACCAGAAATTCAACTTTTGATGTCTATTTACTCATCCGGTCTTCTGAGTTAGTAAAGAAATCTATACTATATTCCGCAGAAAAACTACAACCCTTTACAATTCAAGTCTGCAACATCCTTTCTCAAGTTCCGTAAAATGACAAAAGCTCATTTATCTAAAAGACCATATTATTCGGTAGAAGAGTTTGTTAATGACTAACTAAGAAATCACAGTAATGTACAAGTAACTAAAGTGTATTTATCTATATTTGGGTGTCATATACAGCAGCTTAAACTTATTGTTCCTTTGTTTGTGTTTTATTATATGGGGTATGTTCAATTTTGCAATTTATAGTAATTTTGCAATATATTGGTTTTGTTTTGTTTTTTACTTCACTTTTTTAACCTGTTTATATTTGTTTTATTGACGATTTATCTAATTTCATAAAATTGTATTTGATATTGTTATGTATGTATATCTTTTTTGTGACTCTATATTAAGCTTTGTCCATAAAATTGTATAATTTTCAGTGACAATAAAGCATATTTCTATTCTATTCTATTTTTTTCGGTTTCCCCTGTGGCTGCGTATATCCGACATTTTTTTTTATTTTTTATCAGATCAGGTCATATAGCCCATCTGATGATCTCTGGAGAAAGTGAAACGTATGGTTGATCATATCTGAACCGAAATAAAATAATATAAGCTGTCTTTCATATTTTTTTGTATTCTACAGGTTACTTTAAGGCGTATTATCTCTGATAGTATTGGTTCATTTACAACTCTACTATCAAATTCCTGTGTAAGGATTAATCCTACCCCTTCTATTATCCCTTCAGTAGTTTAAATTCCGTATAGGTCTGGATCCCGCGTACCAAAAAAAAGTTGATTAATTGCAAGCTGAAAATTTGTTAATAGCTTAAGGGTGTCTAGTCGGACAAACTTTGATATATTGGAACACTGGAACAGGGGAAGTTTTAATTGTGGAACAGGTTAAAAATTTGGAACGTCAGACTACGAAAACGTCAGATGTATTTTGGCCGACAGAACTTCCAATTGATTTGTTACCCTTTCATTATACTCTCGTGCAAAAATCAGACTGCTATTACCATTGATTAGTGGAATATTTATAATCAATGCTATTACTAACCAACATGATTTCTGTCATTTGACATGTTCTCCGTGTTCCACTCATTAAAATGCCCAGTTGGTGATACACACCAGTCTGATTTTTGCATGAGAGTTTAATGAAAGGGCAACAAATCAATTGGAAGTTCTGTCCGACAAAATACATCTGACGTTTCAACTTTTTAACCTGTTCCACCATTAAAACTTCCCCTGTTCCAGTGTTCCCATATATCAGTTTGTCCGACTAGACACCGTTAAGCTATTAACAAATTTTCAGCTTGCTATTAATTAACTTTTTTTTCTTATGCGGGATCCAGACCTAGTAGGAATACATCATGTATTGTCCATCTATGTTCGCTTTATCTTATCCAGTCATCTTTTATGCAACTTATTCTTGGTCTACCTTGTCTTCTCTTGTCTTTTCTTTGTATCGGAAGCACGAATGGAACTAACACATAAGCACAATGACAGAAGATAGGAGAGTAAGAACAGTACGAAATAAATTGTCAAATGGTCGAAGAAGTATTGGAATACCAAGGGAGAGATGATGTGATAATTTAAACAATGGAAGGGGCTAATATCCAAGAAGAAAGCCTTAGGAGCCTGTATATAAGAAAAAAGAAGAAAAAGAAGTTTGGGAGTGGAATCACGTTTTATTTTAGTTTTGAGCATGGTGTCTATGTGAGGGGAATTATCATACATTACAGCAAGGTTTGAGTTTTGTTGGTCGCTATCTGTGGTCTTGCTGTATGAATTTTCGCGACAACCATAATTTTTATACCTACTTTATTTCATCTTTCTAGAACTATTTAATCATATTTAAATATGTATACATTGTTTAGTACTATTAAATATAATTTTCTGATAATGAGATAGTTACTTGTTTGTTCATTAGTATATGTATTATTAATAGAAATTCCGATATTAAATTGTTAAGAAATTTAATTATTCATCAATATCACACGCAATATTGATTAATCTAGATTCTTTAAAAGCATAAAATTATTGAACGTTTTTTATACCTATATAAATATATATTTCATACCTTATATTAGACGGAGAGGCTGCGCTGAAAAATTTCTTTGAATTTACTAAATCTAGATTTTTCACAGTTGATTACTGTGAGTGTGTAGAGAAACATACTGCGGTCGGTCAAGAGAAACGTAGAACAGGGGTTACTGAGAAGGTATCAAAGTTGCTTTCCTACGAAGGTAATTAAATCCATTTACTAATATTTTTTACATTTTCTTCGTAAAACTAATATTTTTCGAGTTATTCGCGCTTGAAAATAACAGTTTTTCGACGAAAAAATCGAGAGTTTTTTGAGAATATGTACTTCGAAAAATATGCATTTAATCTGTAGATAACAAAATTGTATCTTTTAGTAACACAAACCAATTTATTTTCCAATAATATTTAAGACCAATACAAACCGAGATACGGCATGTTAAAGGTTAGCTTTTTCGTCAAATGCATAATTTGAAATATTCAAAGCCAAATAATGGGAAAAATTTGCATTTTTCGAGGAAAACCTAAATAATCTTTTTTTAGGTATACAATTAGACCTTAAAAAAGTTTCTAGCATGAAAATTAAGCGACTTATAATCAAAAAAATGTCGGTACCTGCTATTCTCTACGAAAAAATCAGTGAAAACAACCCCCTAACTACCTTCCTAATTCAAAATTGGTCTTTACCTTTCTGTAGTTCCTTTTATATTCATATTATCAATACACTTAAGGAGTTTGAGCTATTTAAAATGCCTAATTTTGGAAAAATTGGAGTTTAAAGAAAAATTGATTTTTTGCAATTTGGTATTTTTCACCTTTTACTTCAAAATATTTCCGAAAATACTGAAGATACGAAAAAAATTATGAACAACTAAATTGTAGCTTTTTTAATGACTAAAATTACCCTGTGCATAGATTTTCATTACAGTGAATAGTTAGCCAGATATAGCTGTTTAAAACCTCTATTTACCAGTAAACATCCCCTTATTCGAGCCCTTTAAACCCCGCCCAATTAAAAACTAAGGGATCTTACGGGATTTAATTTACACAGTCTTATAGCTCTTTAAAAATCCTACAAAATCATTTTTGAAGAAACTTTTTATCGTCAAAAATGTATAGAATATTTTTCGAGGTATTCTCAAAAATCCCTCTAAAAAAGTCGAAAAACTGTTATTTTCAAGCGCGAATAACTCGAAAAATATTAGTTTTACGAAGAAAATATAAAAAAAACATTTTTTTTAGAATCACTTTTTTCGTCGAGTTACATGGTTAACATGTAATAAAAAATTCCCACCCCTGAGATGGGGTTGCAACCACCCCCCAAGGTTTTAGCGTATAATAGTGGCATGATATAGAAAATGATCCTTGGACTATTCCTTACCTTCATGTAAACCCATGCTGGACGAAAAAATTGCGAGCCAAAATGCTTCATTTCCTCAATCGACTATTGGGGCCGACCGACCGGCTCTGTCCCGTCATACAGCTGACCGACTATAATAACTTTTATTTATATTTAATTTAGAATGTCCGTTTCTACGTTATCTGCGTTTTCTACGCTTCGCTTGACCGACAGCAGTATGTTTCTCTACACACTCACAGTAATCAACTGTGAAAAATCTAGCTTTAGTAAATTAATAGAGATTTTTCAGCGCTGCCTCTTGGTCTATATGTATGTATGTATTTAGAATATCATAGACGGACAGAGTTAGAAATGAGGAAATATTAAGAAGAACGGGCTTCCTGGATGGGGAACTTTTTAATTATGTAAAAAGTAAAAAGACTGCACACTTGGGGCACATATTACTATAATAGGAGAACGATACACTTTTTAGCAACTGATACTCAAAGGAAAGATAGAGGGTAAGAGAGGTCTGGGACGTAAAAAGATGTCATGCCTGCGTAATATTCGCTAGTGGATAGGAATTCACAGCTATGAAATGCTTCGCAATGCTGCTAAAGACAGAATTATGTATTCCTGACTATCTAACATCTCACGTGACAAGACAATGTACGGTGGACGCCTAAGCGGAAATGCACGGCACCTTAAAAGAATAAGAAAGATAAAATAGATAATCCGTGCGTACGTAGTTAAATGCTTCTGAATATTCGTAATTTCTCTGTTATATAATCACTAATCACCTAGAAGCCTACCATATCTTGTCTTGTTTTATGTGTTGGATTTTTGCAACACCAAGGAAATAATTTTACACTGGTTTTACACTTCTGAAGCTAGGAATAACTAAAGACACTTTTCACAACTAATATTTTATTACAATAACACAAACTTTTGGTATTAAAGTAATTTTTGTGTGGGATCGGACACACGCCCTACTTTCCCGTTTTTTATTATTTTATTATTCTATATAACAACACCTTGGCAACGAACTTTTTTTTTTTGAATATTGCGCCTTTGTGTACACTTTGAATTATAGAACATAAAAACATAGAAACATCTTTGTGAAGTGTACACAAGGCGCAAACCACTAAATAAAATATTGAAACAAAATATAGTTTTACTAAATATTAATGTTGGGAATTTATTTCTCCAACATGCTGGGGGGCCTTGGTTTTGATACCAAAACAATATATTCCACCCCTTTTTTTTACACATTTTTTAAAGAATTTATTGCTTATATAAGTATAAAACTTTTACAAAGTTTTAAATTTAAATAGAAATAGTTATAAAGTTAAATTTTATTTATTATTATAAATTGAAAAAAAAAAAAAAAATAATTTAAATTTGTTCATCGTTAATTGGAAGAACAGCAATTTTTGTGACAGAACGTAAGTATGTTCCCTTTTTAGTTTTTACTTCCACCACTCTTACCTTTCCGTCTTTACCAGGAATAACTTTATTAATCCTTGCTATATGCCACCAAAAAGAAGAAACATTGTCCTCCTTTACAAGCACAAGCATGCCTTCTTGTAAATTTGGCAACGATTTTCTCCATTTAGGTCTGTTTTGAAGTTGTGTTAGATAATCTTGGTACCACCTTTGCCAAAAATGCTGCTGCATTTGAACACACAACCTCCAAAATTTTAATCTATTTTCAGGAATTTCAGTTAAATTAGTTTCAGGGAAAGTTGTCAAAGGAGCACCTATTAGAAAATGACCTGGGGTCAAATATTCTAAGTCAGAGGAATCATTATTAATTGACATAAGAGGCCTTGAATTTAATATTCCTTCAACTTGAGTAATCAAAGTATTAAACTCCTCATATGTTAAAATATTATTTCCCATCACCCTTTTTATATGATATTTAACACTCTTCACCCCGGCCTCCCATAGACCCCCAAATACTGGAGAATAACTTGGGATGAAGCAAAATTCAATTTTATCATCAAGGCAAAAGTTGTTTAACTTAATGTTGTCGTTTAGAAGTTTTTGAAGTTGATTATTTGCTCCCTTGAATGTGGCACCATTGTCACAAAAGATCTTGGATGGTTTACCCCTTCTAGAAATGAATCTTTTTAATGAAGCTAAAAAAGTATCTGTTGTTAGATCAGAGAGTAACTCCATATGAATTGCCTTCACAGAAAAGCAAACAAACAATGCTATATATGCCTTTGTCGTTATAGACTTTCTAATCCGTGACTGTTTAATTTGGAAGGGACCACAGAAGTCTATACCAACATTCTGAAAGACCCTCGATGAACGTACCCTTTGTTCAGGAAGAGATCCCATTAACTGTTCACTGCACTTGGCCTTACATTTAAAACAGGTTACGCATTTGTGCAAAATCCTTTTAATTTCTTTAGTGGCACTAATAATCCAAAAATTTTGATTTAATGAACTTAAAACTTGTTTCGGACCTGCATGTAAAAGTCTTAAGTGCTCTCTGTGAATCAAAAGATCAGTGATATGATTGTTTTTGGGAACGATCAAAGGATGTTTTTTATTAAAAGAAATATCTGAGTTCTCCAGTCTACCACCAACTCTTAACAGTCCCTGAGAGTCCAAGAAAGGATATAAAGAATTTAAATTAGACTTAATTGCTGTGTTTTTGGTTAGACATTTTATTTCCTCAGAAAAATGAAAACTTTGTTCATACTTAATAATGGTTTTAAGGCTATTTTCTAGTTCTACAACTGTTAAACTTCCAGTAATCTTTTTATTTTTATTTTTTATATTATTTACAAATCGTAGGCAATAAGCCACTATTTTTTGAAGTTTTGTTAAGCTAGAGAATTTTATGAAGAAAGATTCTGGTTTGACCTTAGCTAAAGTGACAACTTTATATTCAGGCAAATGGTCTGGAGTAGAAAATGGAATTTCAAAGTGCAAGAATTCAATATTTGAAAGAATTTCAGGACCATTAAACCAAAGATTGTTTGAATTAATTTCATGAGGTTCAAGTCCACGAGAAAGACAATCTGCTGGATTTTCCTTAGTGTTTATATACAACCATTTAAATTCGGATGTCATTTCTTGAATTTTAATAATTCTATTGGCAACATAGGGATTCAATTTCAAAGGTTCGGATTTTATCCAAGCTAAGACAATGTTTGAATCTGAATATAAAAATACCTTACTGACTTTATCTTTTAACAGTTCAAAAACCTTGTGAGATAGTTTTGAAAGCAACAAAGCACTGTTCAGTTCAAGTCTTGGCATAGTTAGTTTTTTGTTTATAGGAACAATCCTAGATTTGGAACAAATCAAATTTACATGTACTTTATTTTCAAAAATAGTCCTCGCATAAATAACAGCTCCATATGCAATCAAGGAGGAGTCACAAAAGCCAACTATTTCAATATGAAGAGCACCAGTAAAGTTTAAATTTCTTTGGACAGTCACTGTGGGCATGCTCATTAAGCTTTCAACAAAATTTTTCCAAGTGTCAAGTAACTCACTGGAAATTATAGCATCCCATTTGACCTTACTTAACCAAAGTTTTTGCATAATTACCTTAGCAGCTACTAAAACTGGGCCCACTAATCCCAAAGGATCATAAAATTTGGAAACAAAACTGAGAATCTGTCTTTTAGTTACACATTCATTTATATCAACTTTTGGACAACTAAATTTAAAATTATCTGTTTTTGTATCATAAGTCAATCCCAGAGTCTTTACCGTTAAATCGTTTTTGCTGATGTTAATTTCATCAAAATTTTGTTTATTTTTAGGAATATCATTTAAAATTTGTAAATTATTTGAGCACCATTTGTGCAACTCGAAGGACCTTAATTTGAGCAGCGAGATAAGTTCATTTTTTAGTTTTATCGTTTCTTCGATTGTGTCACACCCACACAAAATATCATCAACGTAGGTGTTATTAAGAAGAGCTTTAGAAGCCAAAGGATAGCGTTTACCTTCAGTTCGGGCTAATTCTACCAAACATCTGGTAGCTAAAAAGGAAGAACTTCTTAAACCATATGTTACAGTTTGAAGTTGAATACATTGTAAACTGCCATTTTTCTCTCGCCACAAAATATTTTGTAACTGGCAATGGTCTGGATGTACCAAAACCATTCTATACATTTGTTTAATATCTGTCAAAAGGACGTAATTATATTTTCTAAAAAGAACAAGAATATCGAAGAGCTCATTTTGAACTACAGCACCATTATAGAGATAATCATTGATGCATTTTTTCTTTTTTGATTTCATGCTGCCATCAAAGACTACTCTTAATTTTGTTGTTTTTTTGTCTTCACGTATCACTGGATGGTGAGCCATGAAGTATAAAGAACCACTATTTAAGTCATATGTACTAAGACTTACTATTTTTGCATGCTTTAGAGCTAAATATTCATCAATAAAACTTTTGTATTGAGAGTACAGCTCAGGATTGACTTTAAATCTTTTTTCTAGATTTTCAAAGCGTTTTAATGCTACAGAAAATGAATCTCCTAAATCCAAATCAGGTAGATTTTGTTTTAATGGTAATTTAACTTGGTATTTATTATTTATTACTTGCAAAGAATTTTCAAAATTAATCTCACAAGCTTCCTGCTCTGTCGAATATTCCGGAAAAATTTCTGGAACCTTCTCGGTTTCCCAAAATTGAGAAACAATATTTTCTAAATTATTTTTCATGCTTAAATGAAAAGCAGAAAAATTACAAATTTGTAGTGATGGAGCAGAACCACTAACTATGAACCCAAATAGAGTATTTTGTAATATAATCTGGTCTACTTGTATTTTATCGGAGAGCAAAATATGAAATGAAATATTTGCCCCAAACAATATATCAATTGTGCCAGATTTATTGAAGTCATCATCAGACAATTTAATATTTTTAGGAATATTTAAATTTGAAACATTGAAATTTGTTTGTGGTATATCACTAGTAATTTTATCAACCACAGAACATTTTATATTTATGCTATAATCAAACACACATGACTCAATTTTTAAATTTACAGCCTTTTGCACATTGGTAATATTCTCAGAAATACCTAAGATATTGACATTATTATTAAATGTTTTTAAGTTTAATTTACTTACCAATCTACTTGTTACTAATGATATTTGAGATCCTGTATCCAGGAGACCTCTGGCAGTGATATAATCACCCCTTTTTGTTCTAATTTTTACCTTCACTGTTGGTAACAGAACATTATTAATGTTTTCATTTATTGAACCAAATGTAGTCACCCTATCGTCTGCATTACCACTGTTACCCTGTCCAGTGCTGTCTAATGGAGTTTGTCTGTCCACATGCAGAAGAGAATTATGTTCTTTTCGACAAACTGAACACCTGAAACTCATTTTACACCTACCAGGATGATTATTCAAACAAATTCGACAAGCCTTATGACTGTCTATAAAAGACACTCTATCATTTACTGAAACAGATTTGAAACTGGAACAATTATAAATTTTATGGCCTGAGGATGAACAAAAGCTACACCTGGTTTCTAATTTGACTTTACTTGTAGCCAAGTGAGTTTTTTGATACCTTTCTTTGTTAGTGCTACATTTTTTATCTGGAGTGGTTACAGTTTCTAAAGCTGTAGCCCTATTTTCAATATAAGATAAGAAATCTTTTAAATTTGGCAATTTTGAGTTGTCCCTATCAATTTGAAATGATCTATTAGTATAGTGATCTAGTTTTTTAGTTAAAATGCAAATAAGGATCATATCCCAACTTTCTACGGGTTGCTTTAAGTTTTTTAGTGCACCTAACTGCTGTCTCACTTTACTAATGAACTCACGTAAGGCGGTGGAAGTTCCTTTTTGAATGGAGGGAATGTCAAGTAGTGAATAAATGTGAGAATTTATTAATATTGTTTCATTGTTATAACGGTTATCTAACATTCTCAATGCATCATTATAAGAGTCATTTGTTAGAGGTAGATCATTTATTAGGCTTCTTGCCTCTCCTTCCAAATGATTCTTTAAATGAAAAAGTTTTTCAACATTTTGCAGTGACTTATTTCTATCAAAAACAGCTAGAAATAAATCTATAAAAGGTCTATAACTTGTTAAATCTTTGCCGTCATAACAAGGAATTTCTATTCGTGGAATATTTGAAGAATAAAAAGAATTATTTACATCTTGTGGATTAGTACTTACGCTCTGTATTACTGTTTTTGAGAGTTGACTATTAATTTTAGCTAATGTGTCAAAGTATTCCTCTCTAATATTATCAATGGAATCTGCATACCCCTGTTCACAACATAAAATTTCACAATGAAGATCTTGAAGTTTATTAAAATTTTCTATTAGTAAGTCTTTCCTAGTTTGTAATTGATTAATTATTAATTCAGAAATTTCTTTGTCCAAATGTTTTTCAACAAACCTTGTAATAGTTTTAATAGACTGAATTTCTTGAGATTTTTTAGTTTTTAGCATTTCAATATCCTTTTTAGCGGGCATTTTTTTTTATATGAATCTACCTAAAACTTAAAAGGTAAAAAAAACTATTTTAAATATCAAAATAACAAAAATGTTGACGATTATTTACAAACCAAAACACAAACAGTCAATTTATTTAATTTTGTATTCACTGTCAATGTCAGTTTTCTGTCACTTCATATATGATCGATTTCATAAAACATCGATTATTTCTCTCGACCGCTTGATAACCATTCGACGTCGGTCGTTCGCCCTCTTTTACATAGATGGCGCTATTGTATGAGCTTGACGTTTTACAAAATTAATTTTTTAATGATTTTTCTTTTTTGTAATTTCTTTTCTAATAATTTCTTTTTTGTTCAATAATTTCTTCTTTTTTTTTATTAGGTGTGTTTCTTACCTTCTGGAAATTGAGTAATTCCTAGCTTCTTTTTATTTCCGGCTCGACTGGATCAAACTTGATGTTGGATTTTTGCAACACCAAGGAAATAATTTTACACTGGTTTTACACTTCTGAAGCTAGGAATAACTAAAGACACTTTTCACAACTAATATTTTATTACAATAACACAAACTTTTGGTATTAAAGTAATTTTTGTGTGGGATCGGACACACGCCCTACTTTCCCGTTTTTTATTATTTTATTATTCTATATAACAACACCTTGGCAACGAACTTTTTTTTTTTTGAATATTGCGCCTTTGTGTACACTTTGAATTATAGAACATAAAAACATAGAAACATCTTTGTGAAGTGTACACAAGGCGCAAACCACTAAATAAAATATTGAAACAAAATATAGTTTTACTAAATATTAATGTTGGGAATTTATTTCTCCAACAATGTACATAGAAGTTTTCCGTATGGTGGTCGACATGTTCCAACTATTTTATGTTTTTTAAGTACCATCTCCACGATGGAGGTTGACAATCATCACAGCTATTCGGACTTTAGAGACGGCTGCTCTGAAAAGTTCATTTGATGTACATCCGTACCATTATTTCAGGTTTAGCAGCTATAATATTATATGTCTCACTATGCTTGTCTTCCCTTGGATTTCTCCTTGCATAATCAGTTAAACTAAATTGTATATAGGGTGTCAATTGAGGGGACCAGATGCTAAGGGGTACAAGTGACAAAATATTGAAAAATGAGTTAAGCGCATAAAATAATACTAGATAGTAGTAAAAATTTAGTGACAAAGAGATACAATTGAATTAACCTACTGGTGGCGATATATCGCAAGTTCTAGTTTGACTACTTACAAAATATTCGAAAAGAGTTGGTGGCAAACAGGTGTAAATAACTACATTTGTATCCATTTGCCTGTAAGGTGTTGGATATTATTTTTAGTGAATCATTTAGCATCTTTGTAAATCGTGCTCTAAGGCGGCCGCACATCAAAGAAACATGAAACGTAAAACATGAAACATAAAACGTGAAACACGTTTCATGAAAATAAAACATTGCTAAACAAATAGAAGTCTGCATACCAGTGAAACGAGTGTGATTCATGCGTGTGAAACATTTTTATCTTCCGAAGGCGCACACCAAAGAAACATGAAACGTGAAACACGTTTCATGGAAATAAATCACTGCTAAACAAATAGACGTCCGCATATCTATGAAACGAGTGTGATTCATGCCCATGAAACATTATTATCTTCTTGAAACCTGTTTCATGAAATAGGACGTGTTCTATTTTTCGATATCAGTTTAATTGTTTTGAATAATTAATTACGTGCGTAAAATAAATGCCGACCAAGAATTTAATATTGATTTTTTTTTGTGGTGGAGCAGAACGAAGAGTTGTACAATTATAACCTGGAGTGGTACTCGAATACACAATAAGAAGAAAATATCGTTTTTTTTTTAAACCAAGACCCACAATAAAACAATGTAAATGTTTGAATACTCATTCTATAAAATTATTGAAATTAGAAAGATGATTATTTAATTCGTTGTACATATTTTACTTTCTTTGCACCCTAAAGCCACAGTGGTGGCCTAGAGTCAATTTTTGCATATTTTCTTTAGTCAATTTCCTTTTTTTTTTGGGGTGGTTTCGGAGACAATATGGGGGTGAATTATACAAATTTGTAAATAACACCTTGTACATGGGTAATCGCTGAAAGTTTTCTTACGCTAGCATAAGCGGTTCAGATGGTATAAAAAGGGACTTTTTAAAATTTAACACCCTGTAATTAAAAAATGAACAATGCCCTTAAATGAAACCTATAACAAAAAATCAGACATTTATTTGTGATTAATTGCCGCTGGGTTGCTTCTTGATTCCCATTACGGTTAGGGAAAAATAATTTTTTTTAAAACATCTTTTTTAAAAACTTGTCAACTTTGGGACGCCACCTCCGCTAAACGGTGTGTGATAGATATATATGCTGTCGCGAAATAAATTGTAGGAAATATAGTCCTCTTCATATTTCTATTAAGGAATTTTTTGCAATAGCATACAGGAATGGCTACGTTTCGCAAAAACCACAAACTACCCCCTTTAAAGGGATAAAAATGGGTGTTCCGGGGCGAAATATTTTAAGAAAAAGTTAGTCTCATTAAAAACACCCCTTGGTATACAAGAGAAAAAAATAAAACCGGACTTGTGTCGAGTTTGCGAAGTTCAACCTCTGTTTCCTACACTATATAACATGAAACGGTTTCGTTCTTCACAATTTATTTGTTTCATGTTTCACGTTTCTTTAAGCCAAGCCGCACACCAAAGAAACATGAAGCGAAAAACATGAAACATGAAACGAAAAACATGTTTCATGAAAAGAAAACACTGCTAAACAAATCTCAAAGTCCGCCTACCAATGAAACGAGTGTGATTCATGCTCATGACACATTTTTATTTTCGGAGAGTTGATTAATGGCCGGACATATATTTGTTTAGCAGTGGTTTATTTCCATGAAACGTAATTTACGTTTCATGTTTCTTTGATGTGCGGCCTGCCTAATATTAAACAGCAATTAAAGAGCGGCGCCGACAGCAATGACCACGTCACTATCCATTGCCGACTATACAAATTTTATTTTTGTTTCATCGATTAGCATATCACATGAAACGGTTACGTTTTTTACAATTTATTTGTTTCATGCTTCACGTTTAATGTTTCACGTTTCATGTTTCTTTGATGTGCGGCCTGCCATAAAAAACTGTCCAAAAACGTTTAATTTTTACGTAATTTTTCTTTTATTTTAGTTTAAGAATTTAAGAAATCCGTAAGCTACTTAAGTGGCAAAGAGAAACAAGTGCAAAATTTGAAGCAGAGAGGTACAAGTGCGAACATTTTTTTCCAAATTTCAAATATTTTGAATGAACATAAATACTAACTTTACAAAAGCTTTTACAATTAGATAAATAAAAAGTATAAAATTAATTCAAAATAAGTCCATAAGTGATTAATTCGCTGTAGAATTTACTATGTAAATTTAACTTTGACTTCTTCCTGTAGTACCGATGGACTATCCATAAAAATTTTCTCAAATCTCCCAGAAAGTGTGTTGGGAGTCCTCATCTCTCTAATTAATGATTCTTTTGAGAAAGGTAAATTTCCAGAGTGCCTAAAGACGGCCATCATTATTCCTCTTCATAAGCCGGTACTGCCGGTACTCTCCAAAATTATTGAGAGACTCATAAAAGCCCGACTTATGTCCTTTCTCGTTGATAACAATATTTTATCACAAAATCAGTTCGGCTTTTTAAATAATAAATGTACCACAGATGCCATGTTTTCTGTACTACATGAGGTTTATCAAGCATTAAACAATAATCTGCACACTGCCACTGTTTTTTGTGATTATGCCAAAGCTTTTGATTGTGTGAATCATGACATTTTGATAAAAAAACTAGATTTCTACGGAATTCGAGGTATTTCTTCGAACTGGTTTCAATCTTACTTGGATAATAGGAAACAACTGGTTAGAGCAAATGATACAGACTCTAGTCTCAAAAATGTTGTATGTGGGGTACCACAAGGTTCAGTATTGGGTCCTCTACTTTTCCTTATCTTTATTAATGACATCACTAGCTTAAAAATCGATGGAAAGTTTTTCTTTTTGCTGATGATACCAATATCACTTGGAGCAACTTAAATATCGCAACTCTTCATGCTACTATAACTTCTGATCTACTTACAATAAAATCTTGGTCCGATTCAAATTTACTCTCTTTTAACGTAGATAAAACAGTAGCATTGTCCTATAAAGGAGCTCTTCAACCCTTAGCTCTTCATAACAGCCAGATCAGTATCGTTGATTCTGTAAAGTTTCTTGGTATTTTTTTTAGATAGCAATCTATAATGGTCCCTTCATATTGATGTGTTAAGTAAAGTAAGAAACTATCCTCAGCTTGCTTTGCAATAAGATCTGTTTCGAAGGAAATGAATTTAGCCTCTTCCAAAATAACATATTTTTCTTTGTTCGAGTCACATCTTCAATATGGTCTCCCTTTTTGGGGTTCTGGTACGGCTGCCCAATCTGATGTTATTTTTAAATTACAAAAAAGAGCAATAAGGTATCTGTTTGGCCTCAGAAGAACAACACATTGCAGAAGCTACTTCAAAGATCACAGGATTCTAACACTACCTTCTTTATATATTTTAGAAACTGTTTGCTTAATTCGTAAACATTACATGTCTTTCCAGCAAGACCTAGACATGACTATTCCACCAGAAATTCTACCTTTGACATCTATTTACCGATCCCGTCCAGTGAGTTAGTAAAGAAATCTATATTATATTCTGCAAAAAAACTTTACAACCATCTCCCTCTACAACTTAAATATGCAACATCTTTCCCCAAGTTCCGTAAAATGACTAAAGCCTATTTATCTGAAAGACCATATTATTCAACAGCAGAGTTTCTTAACCAATAACTAAGAAAGTACAGTATTCTTATTTATAAGTATAATCTTAATCTATATTTGAGTGTCATATGCAGCAGCTTAACTTATTAAATTTCTTAAGGTAGATTATACAATTTGCAAATTTTTTTAAATTTTGCAATAGATTGTTACTGTTTTTTTGTTTCTCTTCATTATTTTTATTTATATAGACGATTTATATCATTTTAGTAAATTGTATTTATTTGTTATTGTTCTTATTTATGATTCTTGTAAGCTTTGTCTATAAAATTGTTAAATTTTTCATGACAATAAAGCATAATTCTATTCTATTCGTTTTTCTCAATTAAACCATTTTTTCACTTGTACCCCTTAGCATCTAATCCTCTCAATTTGAAAAGTTGCCACCCCCTATAATTTGGTCCCTATAGAAAATCTAAAAATATACAAAAACGTCAAATTTATTTGTGAGGGGGACATTTTGTAGACCACTTTTCAACTAAATTACATTAACCCTCTAACGAGGGCGGGCACAACCGCCAAAATCTTTAATGGAAAAGGGGGTTGAGTGGTACCTCATTTTAAAGATCGTTCGATTACTTTTTCAAAAATACCACATACATTATATTTATTTTCAGTACTTTTGGAAAAATCAAGTGAAACCATACAGATATTAAGTATCGAGTTCAGAACCCCAAAACTTTTTTGGAGCATTGAGCTCCAAATTGAATTTTTTTTGGGTATTGGAGTATTTAGTACTGAAAAGAAATATAAGGTATTTGGTATTTTTGAAAAGGTTATCGAGTGACCTTTAAAATGAGGTATCACTCAACCCACCTTTCCATTAAAGATTTTGGGGGTAGTGTCCGCCTCCGCTAGAGGGTTGATGTAATTTAGTTGAAAACTGGTCTATAAAATGTCCCCCTCACAAATAAATTTGACGTGTTTTTGCATATTTTTAGATTTTCTGCAGGGACCAAATTATAGGGGGTAGCAACTTTTCAAATGGACACACTGTATATCTCTCCACGTGTAATATGTTCGAGATCTCCAATTTTCTTGTTTTGATTGTATCCAAGTTTGCCATTTCTTTATTCACCCTTCTCAGAAGCTCTTTGTTTGTGACGTGTCCACGATATTTCAGAATTCTTCTGTACAAGTACATCTTGAATAATTGCAGTTTTTTCATTGATGTCGCATTCAAGATCCAAGCTTCCATTCCATAAACAAAGTCGAGAAAACGTAGCACCTTGAAACGAAAAAAAAGGCGATAGACTACCCCAGCTCATTGAAATAATATTCGAAAATAATACTTCAATCATCCAAGATAGCTATCGCTTACCCCAACTTAGCTCAGTCTCTCAGGGTGTGTGTTCGTCTTGTCCTAATCTTATGCCGCGTCCGCATTGGTAAATTTTTCGTGCGTACCAGCTGTTCGTCGCAAATGTTTGCGTGCTCGAAGTAAATTGTGCTAGTGTGGATGTGTTCGTCGCATAAATCGGACGCAAGAATTTTCGACGCACACAACACACACGCTCCATCGGTTATCGTTTTCGAAGATCAAATGATTTGAGCACCGCGTCCTCACTGGTAATAATTTGCGACGCAAATTCTTGCGACGAACCATTAGTTCAATACGCACGAAAAATTTACCAATGCGGACGCGCCATTAGATATGAACTCAGAAAAGGGTACCCCCGTTAAGATAGGCAAAATGCCCACACTCTCAGAATTCAATTTCTTAAATTTTTTTACGTTCTGTGCAATTAAAAAATGAGATAACGCGGATTTTTAGCTCGCCACCCCCCCTTACCCCTCCCCCCACAGCCAAAAACGTAGATTTTTAGATTTAATTTTTTTTAGTTGGGTTGCAATTGATTTAAAAATTTCAAAAAATTCACATGTGTAGCTGAGGCTTTTACAAAACACGTCCATTTTTTATGGACCCTTAGGTCGAGTGTACATAACCTCAAATTTTTTTTTAACTTTTTTAAAACCTATAACTTTTTTTGGAGGGGGCTGCAGGTCCAGTTTTTTTTGAATTTCGTGTATTTTATCAAAAGCTATCTCCCTGATTTTTTTCAGATTTTCCGTCAGGTGCGCCATCTTGAAAAATCCGGAAAACTATTTTTTTAGGGGGTTTTTGGAGGTTTTCTCCATTTTATAGACTGCAACATAGATCAACTCAAGGTTTTGTTAATAGATTAGGTATAATTTGAAATAACTGAGTATATTAGTATATTCAAAAATTGGGCGAAACACTTTTAAACCCCCCAAAAACCATGTTTGTTTAAAGTTTTGTAAGGATTTTTGCGGGTCTAATTTTTTTTTTTTTTGAGGTCGATACAGCCTGAATATTTTTTTTATTTTTTTACGTTCTATATGATTTTAAAAAATTAGGACTCAACGCAATTTTAGCCCACTTCCCCTATTCCCCCTCCCCCACAGCCAAAAATGTCAATTTTTCCATTTTATTTTTTTTAAGTTGGTTTGCAATTAAATTATAAATGTTGTTCTGAAGCTATTTCTTTGTGGCATTTTTGTAATTAACTATTCTAAATGGGAAATAAGCCACAATTTAATGTATTTTGTGCATTTTGTGTATTTTATCAAAAGCTATCTCTCTGATTTTTTTCAGATTTTTCCGTCAGGTGCGCCATCCTGAAAAATCCCGAAAACTGTTTTTTTAGGGGGTTTTTAGGGATTTTCTCCATTTTACAGACTGCAACATAGATCAACTCAAGGTTTTGTTAATAGATTATGTATAATTTGAAATAAATGAGTATTTAAGGATTATCAAAAATTGGGCATAACACCTTTAAACCCCCCAAAAACCATGTTTTTTAAGTTATGTAAGGGTTTTTGCGGGCTTAATGGTATTTTTTGAGATCGATACAGCCTGAATATTTTTTTTTCATTTTTTTACATTATATGGGATTAAAAAATAAGACTAATCGCATTTTAGCCCACCACCCCCTCCCCCTGTCTCCACAAAAAACGTCAATTTTTCTACTTTTTTTGTTTAAAGTTGCAATTAATTTAAAAATTTTATGAGGCTTCTACAAAACATATCTATTTTTTATAGACCCGTGTAGGTCGAGTGTACAATATAACGTCAAAATTCCTTTTTTATTTTTTTAAAACGTATTTTTGACTTCCATTCGATATTTTTTTAAAACGTCCAATGAATATTGTACATTTCGCTCTCTCGCGGACGGCCGCTTCAATACATGCTTACCTATCGCTCATTTTTAATTATTAAAAATAATAGTTAGTAATAAAATAATGACAAAAATTTCTTTAGGCTATTGCAGGGGGGCTTTAAGCTTTGAGTTGGTCACTTGACTTTCACAATAATGACTTTCATAATAATAATTTTTAATCGAGTTATTAAGCCTTGAAAATGGCCATTTTCGCGTTTTTCAAATTTGAAATTGCATGTAACTCGACAACAGTCAATTTTATAGATCACAAGATACCTTTTTTGCTCAGCTTGATCCAGAGAATCTAAAACAAATTTGTCCGAAGTGAAAAAATTGATTTTTTGAATTCGTTTAAAAAATTTTTAAACAATTTTCCTACCGCGGTACTGCCTGGCACCTTGTGGATTTGTTATAAGGACCTGTTTTTGAGTAAGTTTGTGTAAAAAAAATCGGAATAATTTACCTAACGGGACAAGCATACAGCGGGGACTATTTGCATTATGAGCCAAACGTAGATGGTTTGTAAAATACACAAAACACAAAAAAATTAGCAGCCATCGCCAAAAAAAGTTAAAAAACAAAAAAAAAATGAGGTTATAATAATATGTACACTCGACCTTCGGGTCCATAAAAATAGATATTCTCTAAAAGCCTCAGCTGTGCGTGTGAATTTTTTATAATTTATAATTTAATCATTACTAACTATTCTAAATGCGAAATAATTCACAATTTAACTAAAAAATGAGTTTATTAACGTTTCGATGGCCGCCACGGACGTCGTTGTCAAAATACAAAATTTAATAAATTAAACAAAAATGTTGCTTGGTAAAAAAATCTTCTAATAATTTAATTTAATCTGACTTATTTATATAGATCGTCCCAAACCATTTTTTCAGTGCGTCACAGATTATCGAATTCTCTCTATCGCATTACAGATAGAAAATAAAATCATTTTTTTAGTTAAATTGTAGCTTATTTCCCATTTAGAATAGTTAATTACAAAAATGTCACAAAGAAATAGCTTCAGAACAACATTTATAATTTAATTGCAACTTAAAAAAAAATAAAATCGAAAGATTGACATTTTTGGCTGTGGGGGAGGGGGAATAGGGGAAGTGGGCTAAAATTGCGTTGAGTCTTAATTTTTTAAAATCATATAGAACGTAAAAAAATAAAAAAAAATATTCAGGCTGTATCGACCTCAAAAAAAAGAATTAGTCCCGCAAAAATCCTTACAAAACTTTCAACAAACATGGTTTTTGGGGGGTTTAAAAGTGTTTCGCCCAATTTTTGAATATACTAATATACTCACTTATTTCAAATTATACATAATCTATTAACAAAACCTTGAGTTGATCTATGTTGCAGTCTATAAAATGGAGAAAATCCCCAAAAACCCCCTAAAAAAAACAGTTTTCCGGATTTTTCAAGATGGCGCACCTGACGGAAAAATCTGAAAAAATCAGGGAGATAGCTTTTGATAAAATACACAAAATTAAAAAAAAATTGGACCTGCAGCCCCCTCCAAAAAAAAGTTATAGGTTTTAAAAAGTTAAAAAAAAATTTGAGGTTATGTACACTTGACCTAAGGGTTCATAAAAAATATGGACATGTTTTGTAAAAGCCTCAGCTACACGTGTGAATTTTTTGAAATTTTTAAATCAATTGCAACCCAACTAAAAAAAATTAAATCTAAAAATCTACGTTTTTGGCTGTGGGGGGAGGGGTAAGGAGGGTGGCGACCTAAAAATCCGCGTTATCTAATTTTTTAATTGCACAGAACGTAAAAAAATTTAAAAAATTGAATTCTGAGAGTGAGGGCATTTTTCCTATCTTAGGGGGGCACCCTTTAGAATGGAAGCAACCAAAACAGTGTTTTTAACTAATCATGTTTATTGTTCAATAAAGATATAATAAAAATGTGACTTATTAAATGCATTAACAAATATATTTAAATTCTTGCCAAAAACTAACAATTTCCGGATTATGCTTATGGCTTTTGGTATCTGGTTCGATGGTAAGTTCTTGATGTTGAATGGTACTGCTGTTGGTTCTGCAACTGGCTCTGGTGTTGTAGGTGTTCAGGGCCACCAGGCCTACATGTGTTGGTCGTTGCAGTCTAGATGATGTGGTTGCAGTCTAGATGTCATGTTCCTCGTTCTTGTATCGCCGGCGATTGAGGATTCTTGAAACTCCCAGAGGGAGGACGGTAATATTTATCATAAAAACTAGAAGAATAATGCGTATAAGTGACAATAAAGAAGTTAAAAAACCAAATTGTACCTTTGCCAAATAGTATTCAAAAACTAGTATATGGCAAGGGTTAATTAAATGGAATTAAGATTGATACTAGTCAAAATTTGATTTACATGTGCATATACATAAATTAGAAAGAAATAGTTATTTAAAACTGACCATGTGCTCGTAGACATGGAAGGTTAGGTATAAAAAATATTAGAAAGAATATTAGATGTAGAAATGAAATTAAAATATGATAATATTCTTACCCCAAGAGAAGATTTGATTTGGAACAAAACGAGGCTTTATGTAAAGCTCATCTCTTTAAATAAATTAATTCTTCCCTTCCATTTTCAGTTTGTGTCAGCGGGTAGGGATGCAGTGTCACTGTCTTATCAACGAAACACACAACACAGAACATGAAATTTGAAATAACGACTATGTTAGGTTATGAAATATGTTCAGTATGACATAGATGAAAAGAGAGTTGCCTATAGAACGGGCGCCAAACAAGTTTTTAACGAAAAAGCAAGTTAAAACGAATACTGAAGATAATTATTAATGAACTATTAAAGAAAATAAAGTAAAATAATTATTTAAAAATAAAATAGCAAGTGACGTTTGCAACGTTACAACCTCGCCAAACTAACTCATAGCTCAACTTTAAATCTCTCGTGCAGAGCACTCTTCTCATTTTGTTGAAATTGTAATTATTTGTATAAAAGTAATTATTTGTGAAGTTGAATCATTGTTCCAAGAATTTTCCGTTTATTAGAAGATTCTCGTTGTCTCTTTGAATTTTCGATGTTTGACGTTCATTGTTAGACCGTATTCTTTTTCATACTCTGATATTCAAAACACTGGTACTCTATTCTGGTCATCAGTTTCTAAAGATCTTCAATATTTTAGCTAACACAACAGTGCCCTTTCAACTTGAACTCCATTTACCTGTATCCCAGATTTTTCACCCTCAAGAGCTTTTTCAAGATCTCTTTCCTAAGCATTGCATTTTTACCTTGAAACAAGTAATACAGAAAAGATTGGAAAATTATCTCCAGACTCACTTGGTATTTGGTGACCTAACTAAGGCTTATGGTAGCATGCCGCTTTCTAAATTGGATTTCCATGGAAAATCAAGGCCTAAGCCCCAAAAATGTAAACGCTGTTAAGAAGCTATACAGGGACGACCAGGTTACTGTCACAGAGGATGAAGTAGACATTGATTATAAGCTTCGAAAACTAAATGACGAATCTACCAAATGGGGCCTTGCTTTGAACACTTGGAAAACTGAATATCTAATATTGAAGGAAACGAAGTCACAATGAAAAAAAAATCACCATATAAAATTGGAAGTAAAAGTTCGTTTACTAAAACACTACGTATTCTCTGTCATTCATTATGGAGTGAAGTCATGGACCTTAACTGAAGCATCACTGAAATGACTCAAAGCATTTGAACTGTGGTGCTATGCGAACACATGTTGGGGATTTCCTGGAGAGACAAAGGTACCAACGAAGAAGTTCTAGACAGAATGGATAAAGAGAGTGAACTAGCCATAACCATAAAACATCGCAAACTGGAATACCTGGTACATAGAGATGCATCAAGTCAAACTAGTTTGATTTTATTCAACAAACTTGACTTGAGTTGAAAATCAAACTTTTTTTGTAAAAAAGTTTGACTTGACTTGATTTCGATATCTTTAGGTTTGACTTGAAATCAAACTTCTTCAAACAGTTTGAAGTTTGAATGTCATATTGGCAATGTGTTTATTTCCAATTCTAATTGAGAGCGTACGGATTTTGTTGTGACTTATTTGGATAGGTCTGAATCTGTATTCTGCTACTCCGCAAATTAGTTTGTAGTTCATATTTAGACGTCCATATTTGGCTTGTTTATTACGCTAGTTTTGAAGTGTGTGGCTTTGGGAGATAATATCTGAATGTGGATATTTTTCGGTTCAGAAAAAGTACAAGAACAAATTGAGTCTGATATTGAAGGTATTCCCACTGCAAAAATTAAGAGAAACAATCTGTAGTCGAAGCAGTATTAATTAAGAAAAATAAATATACTGATTTATTTGATGTTGCGGCAGGTAATTTCAAAAGAATGAAAATTGCAAAGTGCATACATACTTCTATTATGTAAAAATAAGAAACAGCGTTATAAAAGCACAAACAGTAAACTAATTCTAAAGGACAGCGTTATGCATAACTCGACCAAGCGCCATTTCTTTAAAATCGAGATAACAGCGGATTCTGGTGACACATAGCTAAAACTATCTTGGAAAAATCCCTGTTATTGTCACGTTAACGGTTACTAAGAAAAACAAAAATAAACCAAGCGACATTCTGTCTATTAAGGGTTTTTAGTTTTGCATAACAAGACTATATTCATAACTGCCATTCTTAACTGCCATTCATAACTGCCATATATCCATAACTGCCATTCATAACAGTTTCGCAATTGTAGACTAAGCGCCGACTTTTGTGTGTTTATGCTAAACTAAGCGTTTGGCCAAAATAACAGTTTTGTCCCCATTAATGTACACATTAATTTTAAAGTTTCCGTCAAAAAATGATGGAATTTTTTTAAAGTGAAAATGTTGTGTTTATATATATATATATATATATATATATATATATATATATATATATATGTAATTAAATTGAAAAATACAAAAATAATCTTTATAAAATCTTTTTATTATGTCTAACGTGCTATGTACTAAGAATATAGTATAAGTCCTAAAATGGACCTTTCGGGATTCTTCTATATTTTGAATTTTGAATGTTTATTAATCATTTCTGTACTAAGAGTATAAATCTGTAGCCTGTTTTTCATGTATAAATATTGATTTTATTCCAACAGTACAACTTTTAATTTCAAAAGTCTGCTTTGTAAGGTACAGGTCAACTTCTACTGTTAGTACCTTCTGCTTTCACTTACGCAGCTTGACTTATACTTTTAGTACACACCAAATGTTGAGATTCTGTGGCATTTGTATTGAAAAAATGTAGATAATCCAAATTTGACCATAAAATTTCAAGGAATTAACATCCTTAAAAAGGGGTTGGTACGGAAACAGATTTTTGAGGTTCTTTGTTTTCTTCCTTTTTAACTTTCCTGAACCTTTTTTTATGACTTTCATTCTGTCGTTGAAGACGCTGTCGATGTTTATTGTTATCGGTTATAAAAGCAGACAATTATAAAAATAGCTAGATCCCATTTAAACCAAAAACTGTTCATTTAGTATTTTTTATTTAATTTTGTTGTGCGTGCTAAAAAATAGTTTACTGTGAAAGTGTCAGTGTTCTATTGTACATGATTTTTAAAAATGAGTAGAGGGAAACAAATACTAAAATTATTGGAACTAAAGGATGATTTATATGGCACTCAATGTATTATTAAATTTCTTATCTTAATTGGCAACTGACATGTCTATCTCAATAAAAAAGTAGGTATATAAAAAAATAAAAAAAAATAAAATACAGGATCCTTTATAAAAGGCATATTTAAAAGACCCTAATAATGGTTACATCACAAAACAAAACGCTTTCGGATTAACAAGTAATCCATCATCAGTGTTAAGCCAATAACATGCATGCGTGAGCCACCAAAAAGTTATGGGTAAAAACCCTTTAAAAGATATAGTTGACACTCAATTTTCAATATGTGAGGTTCATTCCTTTCATATCACATCCACGTGGGTTAGAGTCCTGTGTTGCCCTGGGTAATATCCAGGAATATTTGCAACATCTAACTATTTTAAACATAATATGTAGTATAATATAAGATCTTATACCTTTTAAAGAGTTTTTACCCATAACTTTTTGGTGGCTCACGCATGCATGTTATTGGCTTAACACTGATGATGGATTGCTTGTTAATCCGAAAAAGTATTGTTTTGTGATGCAATTCTTATTAGGGTCTTTTAAATATACCTTTTACGAAGGATCCTGTATTTTTGTGATTTATGGTATACAGCCAGCTACAGGAATTTTATTTTCCTCGTGGATTGTTAAAAAAGTATATCTACTAAATAAATTATTTTTCAAACTCTTTCAAACTAGTTTGACAAACAGTTTGAATTTTCAAACCTGTACGATTGACTAGTTTGACTTGACTTAAATTATTTGTCAGAAGGATTGACTTGAGTTTGACTTGAAATTAAGTCAAACTCAAGTCAAATTCAAACATTCAAGTCAAACTTGTGCAACTCTACTGGTACATATAATGCGTAATGAACAATGTTATGGCCTACTTCGGACCATAAAGTAAGATGCATGTAACATGAAGTCCAGGAAGAAGAATAATATCCTGGCTTCATAACCTACGAAAATGGTTTAACTTATGGCAGTAATGGTTTAGGCAGTAGTCAACAATGTCAAAATAGCCATATTAGTGCCCAACATCCGTAACAGGTAGGCATCGTAAGAAGAGAAGGAAACGAAGCAAATAATCTTCACAAGTAGATACTATTGAGGGAAGCAATAATGAAATAAACTGGAGACTAGGCCAAGTGAAGTATCAACTAGACAACTAATGCTGCTGCGGACCAGCAAAATACCTAAAAACAACAAAGTAACAATATGCAAAACGATTGTTGAAAGCATTGATGAAGAGATGGAAAATAAAAAATTTAGGACTCAGGAAACATTGACGGAAATGAGTTCAATTTTTATACTTAGGGGTTTTGTAGGTCACTAAACACGAACTTTATGACGGCGATGGTCTCCGAGGTACCTTGTGCCCAGGGTGGAACTCATCGCCTAGAACGACCGAATAATTCGCGGGACGATCGAATAATTCGCGAAATGAAGATTAGATCGAAAAAGTGAAAAGTATTCAGTATTTTTCAAAAATCTATCAAATGACACTAAACACGATCCCCCCACTCCACCCCCTAGAGGTGGGGTGGGGTAAATTTAAAATCTTAAATAGAAACCTCATTTGTTATTGCAGATTTGGATTGCTTACGTAAAAGTAAGCAACTCTTATTCGAGACATTTTTTCGAATTGTGGATAGATAGCGCTATAATCGGAAAAAACTATTTTTTCGTGATACCATAGGTAAATTATAGAAACGGTCTAATATCTCGAGAAATACACTTCCAAATAAAAAACCAAAATATACGTGTACATATATTTTTCAAGAACCTATCGAATAACCTAAAACACGACCCTCCACTCCACCTCCTGGAGGTGGGGTGGGGGGTAACTTTAAAATCTTAAATATGAGCCCCCATTTTTTATTACAGATTTGGATTCCTTTTAGTAAATAAGTAACTTTTATTCGAGACATTTTTTCGAATTATGGATAGATGGCGCTATAATCGGAAAACACTATTTATTAGCGCCATCTATCAACAATTCTAAAAAATGTTTCGAATAAATGTTACTTATTTTTTCATCAGGAATCCGAATCTTCAATAAAACATGGGGATTCCCATTTAAGATTTGAACGCTACCCCCCACCCTTACCCCAGGTGGTGGAGTGGAGGATCGTGTTTAATGTTATTTGATAGGTTCTTGAAAAATATTAAATACGTATTTTTTTGTCTTTCATTTGGAAGTGTATTTCTCGAGATATACGCCCGTTTCTATAATTTACCTATGGGATCACGGTTAATCGTTTTTTCCGATTATAGCGCCATCTATCCACAATTCGAAAAAATGTCTCGAATAAAGTTGGTTATTTTTACGTAAGCAATCCAAATCTGTAATAACAAATGGGAGTTTCCATTTAAGATTTTAAAGTTACCTCCACCCCAACATACAGGGGGTGGAGTGGGGTGGGTCGTCTTTAGTGGCATTCGATAGATTTTTGAAAAATATTGAACGCGTATTTTTCAGTTTTACGATCCAATCTTCATTTCGCGAATTATTCGATCGTCCCAGGCGACGAACTTCACCCTGGGCACCATATACCTCGGAGACCATTGCCGTCATGAAATTTGTGTTCACTGACCTCCAAAACCCCCCAAATATGAAAATTGAACTCATTTCCGTCAATATTTCCTGAGTTCTAAATTTTTCATTTTCCATCTCTTCGAGATGCACTTTGAAAATGCATTTTCTCATGCACAAAATTTTTTGCCGGAGATCAATTTAGTTCACAAAACTGCCTGACACTCTCTCGAATCGAATGCCAAAAGTTGCATGACGATTCATCTTACTGCACAAAATTCTTAGGTTTTGGCTTTTTAGTGCTTCGTTGCTTCGCCTATATTCCTTCACTTTGAGATAGTAATGCGTCCTTAAAAATGCCTTCACTATAGATATTTATACATTAAATTAATAGTAATGGGGACATAAATTACCCCTGCCCAACACCTCTTCTGATTTTAATTTCTAGCCTGGGTTCGTTATCTATTAACAATACAATTTGATCATTGATACATTTAGTCCGTTCTTTAACGGTAAAATATTGCAAAACCTCTAAATTTTAAAGAACCGCTTGGATTGACATGAAATTTGGCATACACATAGCTAACAAGTCAAAGAAAAAAAGTGATATTGTGCCGATATGTGCTTTTGCCCTGGGGGTGGTTTTCATCCCCTCTTGGGGGTAAAAAAATATTCGTTCAAAGAAAGTCAGGAAATCGATAAACTGACTAATTTTAAGTAACTTTTGTTCTATAGAGTTTTTTCACTAAGTCAATACTTTTCGATATATTTTGCAGTGAATATGTTCAATTTTTCAACAAAATAACCACGCTTTTAGACGGTTTTTCGTAAATAACTCAAATAGTAAGTATTTTGTCAAAAAAACATTTTTAGCAAAAATATAGCCTGTAAAAAATTTAAAAAAAATGGTGTACTTGTATATCACGTCTCTACACGTAGTAGAAGCAGAGTTATAGCTAGCTAATGAAAAATAGGTTCATATTCGTCAAATTCCAAATGGAATACTTTAACATGAAATAACCAAAAATGAAGCACATTTCGGGAAAACTCGTTACAACTTATTTAAAGTGTTTAAAAATGCTTCATTTTTGTTTTATAAAAAAAAATTCCAACATCAGAAAAAATTAAACAAGATACGCTCAAAATAAAGTTAGTCCCTTTTGGTTTTGGTAAAAAAATCGAAAAGATCACCCCCTAATTAGTATCTTAAATGAACTTAATCATTACGACTTCACAAGTTTCTTGACTCGTGTATATATTGTTTATATGATCTGTAAGTTTCACCGGTTCAAAGTCCTTATTATTGAAAGGGCTGTAGTTAAAAAGGGTTGAACGAGTCACTGATCACGAATGTATGCAAATTTAGAAACACCAAATCTCAATCAATTTTTGTCTAACAGAAAAACAAAAAATACATGATATTCAGAAAAGCCAAATCTGACTTTTTTTGTTTTTCGAGATTTTTGGTATCTCTAACAGTTTTTAAGTTATTTTGAAAAAAAAAGATATTTTTCAAAATTAAAATTTTTAAAAATTTTACTTTGAAACCAATTTTTTTCAAAAATAAGCACTTTAAATCGATGAAACTTACAGATCATATAAACACAACATAAGTAAAATAATTTGTGAAGCGGTAACGATTAATTTCATTTAAGTTGCTAATTAGGGGGTGGTCTTCCCGATTTTTTTTTTGCAAAAACAAAAGGGACCAACTTTATTTTGAGCGTAGCTTACTTAAATTTAAAGCTAGAAACTTTTTGTAAAAACAGAAATGAAGCTTTTTTTAAACACTTTAAAAAAGTTATAATGGGTTTTCCCAAAAAGTGCTTAATTTTTTGGATATTTTACGTCGAAATATTCTATTTGAAACTTGGTGAATATGAATCTATTTTTCATTGGCTATAACTCTGGTTTTACGAGATCCAGAGAGCTAACGCGTACACCATTTTTTTACTTTTTTATAGGCTATATTTTTGCTAAGAACGTTTGTTTCGACAAAATACTTACTTTTTGAGTTATTTGCGAAAAACCGTCTAAAAATGTGGTTATTTTGTTGAAAAATGAACATATTCACTCGCAAATAACTCGAAAAGTGTTGACTTGGCAAAGAAGCTCTATAGAACAAAAGTTACTTAAAATTAGTCAGTTTACCCATTTCCGGACTTATTTTGGACATATATTTTTTCACCCCCAAGAGGGGGTGAAACTCACCCCCAGGGCAAAAGCACACATCGGCACAATATCACTTTTTTTCTTTGACATGTAAGCTATACGTATGCCAAATTTCATGTCAATCCAAGCGGTTCTTTAAAATTTAGAGCAAAAACCGTGAAAGAATGGACTAATTACAAATTCCTGTATACAACAACAGGACGTGACAATAAATGTAACAATAAATGGAGACGAAAAAAATAATAAATTATTTTTGTCCTATTTATATAAATTCATACCTAATAATACGAAGAACCTTGGGTCACATGCTACAAACAGTTATTTATGACCTGTTCTGTTGATAAGTGTTATCAATCTCAAGAGGTACTAAATTTTATTATGAATGGCGAATACCACTAGAAAAGTTATAAAAGTCGGAAGTAGGTAAAGTACAATATTTACGATAGCTAATCTTGCTATTATTATGATATTTGGTTAATATACTAGGGAGTTACGACGTTCAGGTGCATTTTCAGTGTGAATTTCTTACAAAAGAACCTTTCTGGTTGAAAGTGACAACTAAATGCAGAGGATGAATAAGAATCGGTGGTATAGAAGACGGTATTGTACTTTGCGAATATTTGAGTCTTTCAATTTTTATACCCATGTATTTACAAAAATATCATACACTGATGGACAAAAACCAGGAAATTTGAATTGTCTATTACCTGGAATTGTTTATAAAACTTCTGTTGAAAATATCTCAAAAATTAAATATTACTGTAATCATTAACAGAAACCGTGAATCTTGAGTCTATTCAGACTCAGTCTCAAAAAATACAGACTCTAGTCTCAAAAACATTGTATGTGGGATACCTCAATGTTCAGTATTGGGTCCTCGACTTTTCCTTATCTTTATTAATGACATCACTAGTTTAAAAATCGATGGAAAAATCTTTCTTTTTGCTGATGATACCAGTATCACTTGGAGCAACTCAAACATTGCAATTGCAACTCTTCATGCTACTATAACTTCTGATCTACTTACAATAAAAACCTGGTCTGACTCTAATTTACTCTCATTTAATTTAACGTAGATATCTTCAGCTTGTTATGCTATAAGATCTATTTCGAATTAACTCAATCTAGCATCTTCCAAAATAACATATTTTTCTTTGTTCGAGTCACATCTTCGTTATGGTCTTCCTTTGGGTTCTGGTACAGCTGCCCAATTCGATGTTATTTTCAAATTACAAAAAAGAGCAATAAGATACATGTTTGGCCTCAGAAGAACAACACATTGCAGAAGTTACTTCAAAGATCACGGAATTTTAACCCTTCCATCTTTGTATATTTTAGAAAATGTTTGTTTAATTCGTAAACATCTACCCAAGACCTAATCATGACTACTTCACGAGCAATTCTACGTTTAACGTCTATTTGCCGACCCCGTCCTCGGAGTTAGTAAAGAAATCTATATTATACTCCGCAAAAAAACTTTACAACCATCTCCCTCTACAACTTAAATCTGCAGCATCTTTCCCCAAATTCCGTAAACTGACAAAAGCCTACCTATCTGAAAGACCATATTATTCAGTAGAAGATTTTCTTAATCAATAACTAAGAAGTTACAGTACCCTTTGCACAAGTAGTAGTTTTATTTTTTTTTTATCTATATTTGGGTGTCATATGCAGAAGCTTAACTTTTAAAACTTTTTTTTATTAATTACTAGGTAGACTATGCATTTGCAATTTATTTTAAATTTTGCAATTGATTATTTGTGTTTAACTTCATTATTGTTATTATTATTTTAAATAATATATTGACGATTTACTTATGTAATTTTAGTAAATTGGATTGTTATTGTTTTGTTTTCTTGACTTTTATAAGCTTTGTCGATAAAATTGTACAATTTTTCATGACAATAAAACATATTTCTATTCTATTCTCAAACACGTTGAAAATTTTTTTTCTATTTTTTTCCAGATCTTCTCTATGGGACTTAGATCTGGACTCTTGGCAAATTAACTGTTCTAATAAAAACCTTATTCACATAAGATTAGGAAATGCCGAAAGGTCTTAATCTCGATGAAGGAATTTTGGTATCGAGATACACTTCTGTCTGGTTTGCTTTTGTGACATGGGAAAGAAGCATTAGTTGAAATTTGTGAATCCTTCAAGACTCGGGAAGGAATTCCAGCAAAAATTTTATTTTTTATAAACCTCAGTTTGTTAGGCTTTTCGATTTCTTGATCTTCGTGTAGGATATGGTCTTGTTTATTCTGTCATTGCAGCTGTTGTGATGTTAATGTTCTGCTGTCATACCACCTCTTTGGGAGTATTCCTAGTGGTATTTTTCTATTGAGTTTGTGTTTTTCCCCATTTCGCGATTTTTGAAATGATCTCTCCATTTGCTGCGCCGTGTTCGTATCCATCTTACCACATGCTGGACTCCAGTTTCTCTTAATGCTTGTCATAGGTATCTTTCGGCTAAGTAATTAGCAAGTACCATAAAATCATTTATAAAAGGTATATTTATTAACATCCCTAAAAAGGGCTAGATGACAGAACTAGTTTTCGATCGGATGACCGATCCTCATCAGTGTTTACGCGAATCATAACATGCTAACCACCAAAATACTAAAATATGTGGGTAAAAGCCCTTTACAATCGATCCGTCATGGGAACATAGATGAATAATGTGAACTTAAACATGGATGTCTAAAATATCCAATGTATTATGCTCTAGGTACCATTTTAAGCTCGAAATTGACTTGTTCACATAGTGTATTCTAATCGCCTAGTGTATTCTAATAAAAAAAAATGTTATTCTACATCCTACCAGACTGAAAACAATGGGAACCTTCTCTGGTAACACCTCCGAGGCTTCTACAATTTGCAAGCCATAACGGATGCTGAGACTAAGGAAGATGAGGGAATTTTACAATTTATAATTCACGTCCCATCTGCTCAGCGCGGTAAAGTTCCAACGAGAATGGTTCCCTTCGTACTCCAATCGGAGTAAATATGTAAATCAAAAATAAATAACCATTTTCAATTTCGTTGCAACACGAAACTACAGCCGCGTCATTATTCCAGTCCAATCAGAGAGTGCAGCAAGCACCAAACAGGCTTGCAAATTGTAGAAGCCTCGGAGGTGTTACCAGAGAAGGTTCCCATTGTTTTCAGTCTGGTAGGATGTAGAATAACATTTTTGGATGTTGTTTTATGTGCTATTAGATTGAAAACTTAGTTTTTTACTAGCAGTTGCCGCATTTAGTTCGTTGCAATCCGTGACTGCACGCCGGGGTTTGTCCTAGTTGAGTCAGAGAGAGCAGCATATGTGCCCCCTGATGAGAGACTAATAAGTTTCGAAACCGGTAGAGGTGCTTGGTGCACTCTGATTGGACTGGAATAATGACGCGGCTGTAGTTTCGTGTTGCAACGAAATTGAAAATGGTTATTCATTTTTGTATTCTAATAGTTAGTTCTATTACTTGTAGATATATTTACCAACAATTTTTTTCTGGGCCAAAGATGTGTTTTAATTGAACAAGCCTCGTACATTTCGTATTTGTATTCTTCTACAGAGTGCTGTAATGTATATTTTTATCAAGTATAATTTTTGTACACCCGTCCCTGGCACATTATTTATGGAAATAAAGATTATGTATGATTGTGCAGTATTATAACACTCAATCGTGTTATTATCAAGCAATTATATGTTTGTGCTTTATTTGTTTGGCTCGAGGGGGAATGACGAATTTTACATTTTGATATAAGACCACGGTCTTTGACCTACTTATAACACTACAAAAGGACATTTACAATTCAACTTTTTTAATAATATTCCAAAATGCGGAACATAAATCGTATAGAACAGACATGTGCAAACTATTTAAGCGGAGGGCCACATAAAATAAAAACATTATCTAGGTGGACAAAAAAAATTAATAAAACAAGTTTTTATTAGGGTTGTAGTTAGTTGTTATAATATAAGAGTGATGTAAAATTAAGATAAAGTTGTTACAACTAACTACAACCCTAATGTGCATCTTATGTTCATAAATTCTAAAAAACAGTGAAAAAGATACATAAATAGATTATTCTTTAGCAGAGTATAAAGGTGTATCTGACATTAGTGTTAGAAAATTCTCAAGAATGAAAAATCGGAGAATATTCTCGAAATGGAGAATGTTCTGAGAATGAACCCCATGACGCACTTAAGAATATTTTTGAAGATGAAAAATAGGGTTTTAAAAATCATGCTTATAAGCATGATCTCATATACAAAATTATGAGACAAAACAACAGAAATACAAAATTTCTTTGATAAAAAAATGAAATTTTCTTCTTAACAGCAAATAATCGATGTGGTATGATAAAAGATGAGACCTCAGATTCAGAATCTATTTCTATCATTAGCTCATCCTAGTCATCTACAATCTGCATTTCAATGTACTGATGTTTTGTGGGATTTTGTTTTTCACGAGTGGCCAGCTCAGTCATGGATTGGTCTACGTCTAACAATTTTAAATTGTGAGCTATAAAAGTTACCTTGCGAGCCCGTTCAGCAGTGAGCCGGTTTCTTTTAGAGGAGTGGATAAAAAAACCATAAGTACTGAAACTTCTTCCAGTCACTGCACTGGATGAAGGCATGCTTAATATGTCAACTACTATTAATTTTAGTTAATTTTTGTTTCGAAACATGTACCTTTTCACCATATGATTAAGTCTAGTTTTTCAATTGATTTTACAACGTATGGTTTTCCAAAAAATCCCTCCTTAGACCCATAAAGTGCCAAATCTGCCATTATTTCAGCCGACTCATCACCATATTATTTTAAAGTTGCTAAATTATCTACAAACTCAGTTTCCTCAACTTGTTCTTCTCTGCTTAAATGAACACCATTCTAAATAATTGCACGTTAATATAGCACCAAAACAATAAATACTGACACTGTAAACACTCTAGCTAGTGGTTCATGGGATTGGCAAAAACAATATACCTACTAGTGATGTAACGAATATTCGTATTCGCATTCGCATTCGCGAATATCCGCATCTTTTTGCATATTCGCATTCGCCTTCGCATTCGCAAAATTTGTGCGAATGTTTTGCGAATATGAATATCAGAGAAAAAATAATTTGAAAATAACGTGAGATTAATAAAATCAAAATCTATTCTCTTTCTCACTTTTTTTATTAAAAAAAAGGTAACTTAACCTCGTATAATCAGATTATCAGGCTTCACGTTGTTTTATTATTTGGTATAATGTAATAAAGCTTAAAATTCAGATGGATTTACACTAAATATCAATTAACTTCTCATTATAAATTTAGAAAACATTTCAAAAATAGAAACAAATTAAAAAAAAATGAACATTCGCATTCGCATCCGCATTCGCGAATGTCGTTATTAGATATTCGCATTCGTATTCGCGAATGTTCAAAAAACAACATTCGTTACATCACTAATACCTACTCTATTTCTCAGGATCATCTTTCAGTGCGTCACAGTTTTTCGATTTCTTTCTAACGCATTAAATTGTATGTGACAGAAAAAAAGGCACGTCGGTGATTACATTTCGTCGGTGACATTTATAACATTTATTCTAGATATTCTAGTTGTCGATAGATGGCGCCATAATAAAAAACAATATTTTTTTTTAATTAGATAATAATATTACAAATATAATCTGTATAATTTATAAGACTATACAAATCAAAGAAAATACTATTTTATAAATGCAAGAAACACATTTGATTTGTTTTTATTCCAAATTGAAAATAAAATGTGACAACTGTCAGATTTAACTAAAATGTTATGTTAGAATAAATGTCATAAATGTGTATTATCACGGACTTACCCTTTTTCCTATCATTTGTTACGCACTGAAAAATGATCATGAAAAGGACAATACATATTTTTTAAATTATAATAATTTGACCCGTATCTAGTTTTTATTTTTGTTTCGGTTTTTGAAAATATAGAAAATTTCGCCGAGAATATTCTCGAGAGAATTTTCTGGTCGAAAATATTCTCTTCTAACATCACTATCGTGACATATGTATGAAACTGAGACTGAGCTTCTAAAAGGCTGTTCATAATCTGGCAGAAACTGGGATGAGCTGATTCTCAGGACTAGGGTGATTTGAGATGCGACGTATTCTCTGTCCTTTTATATTGAGTTGAAGCTTGGCCAATTACGGACGCAACTGAAAAAAGACTAGCCAGCATTAAGGGTGTTATCGAATAATATGGAAAATGGACACCACACGGAACAAACACGGAAACAATAAGAAAGATGAAAAAAGAAAAAGAAATATTCAACACTAAGAAGATGAGAAAAATGAGCTACTTTAATCTCATACTAACAAATGAGAAATGAGTTGATGCGACTGGTTATACAAGGGAAAGTGGAAGGGAAAAAAGGACCGAGGAGACGACACACGTCCTGGGCCCTGATTCTTATTCAAATTTCGACTCAAAACAAATAGCAATCAATATGGCGACGTTGAAATGCGACTGTGCGAGCCTTGTGGATTTTAGTTGAACTAACGAAATGATGTCATAAAATAGCGACTTATCGAAATTAATAGCGACTCCAAAAAAGTGGTTGATATTATAATTTCGAGTCGAAATTATTGTGACACGGACATGGCAATGAATGGCCGAAAGCGAGGTTAGGTTTAGTTTAGGAGATGTGTTTTGTTTGTTCCTTGCAAGGAAAACTAAAGCAAAAGGTATTAATATGGCTGGGTTTTATGGAAATTTGCTGGTTTTGAAGGAATTAGAATAGTATTAAATTAGAAATATAATACTTAATTGAGAATGTTCACAACGTGAATTATCAACTCAATGAAAGATGTAAGGCAATAATCTGGGAAAATTAGTATAAAACAAGGAAAATTATGTACCAGCTATTTTGTTGCTGGACATGCTGGAATCAAATCTTAAGATTTCATAAGTATATTAGTAATATAGCTATGCAAAGTCCTCAGAAAGTGTGCTATTGGGTTTATAAATAAATTAGCGCTCCGAAATCTTTTTTTCAATTATTGCTCTGTAACTCAGAAGATTTTAACGTTAAACCAAAAACACTCACATGAAAATTCACTGTAATTTAATTCTGCACATAGATATTTTTTTCCGATTTCCTTCGGCGGAAATTTTCCTCGAAAAATTCGTGTTTTCCAAGCAAAATCTTTATTTTTCAACTAAAAGTTTAGGGAAGTAATTATTTATCAATACATAATTAAATAACTTGGTGACATAAATCTTTTTTGTTATGTCTTAAAGATATGAAAATTTGTATGTACAAAAAGGACCGGAATAAAGAGGCAATGGTTCAAAGATCGAAATCCTGTTGTTTATAACTCTGTCGCAAATGCCCGTCATATTTGACCGGTTATACCTGGAACCACTCGCAATTCAATTGTTTTCTTCGAAAAGGGCACAGAAGCCGCGCCCTTTTCAACAGCGTTAACTTAATTTAATTTAATCTAATATTTTCTGAGGGGTTCTATTTGTTTATAAGCCAAAAAGTTGTTTCTTTATAACATTTCTGAGACCGCTCAAATAGTCCAATTTCAATTCTGTAAAGTACGTTGAATAGGTATAGTGCTTTTTTATACGAAAATCATAGTTATTCGGGTGTATCATAATATTTCTGGTTATTATTTCGACCGAAATTTTTTAATTAACATTTTAATTATTGCTAAACTATTGGTTAGAATTAGATTGTCGCCGGCCTCCTGATATATAATCTAAAATCTTTCATGTCATCAATTTATTTAATTATTCCTAAAATTCCTAAAATTTTCCTTCCCTAAAATTTTAATTGAGAATTGCAGATTTTTTGGGAAAACTCGGATTCTCCGAGTAAAATTTTTGTTGAAAAAAATCGGAAAAAAAATAACTTTGTGCAGAACTAAATTATGGTGAATTTTTATTTGAGTGTTTTTGGTTTAAAGGAAAAATCTTAGGAGTTACAGAGAACTAATTAAAAAAAAGAAGATTTAGGAGTGCTAATTTGTTTATAAATAAAATAACACACTTTGTGGAGAGAGGTCAAACAAGGAGCGAGAAATAGAGAGAAATGCAAAATACTGTCAGAGGAAATTTCAAAGGAATAAAACAGAAGGAGATGCCAGACAGTCAAATCTTTCACTTTTGGCTAAGAAACGCAACAGTGCCCAATATTCCATAAGGAGCAAAAGCAGTAGGGATAATTATGACATATGTATTAATTTCATCAAATCCGAGATAGTGTAAATAAGTATTTCGAAGACTTGAATTCACCAATAAACACGAAAGACTTTGAAATAATTATGTTGCGCGTGCAGAAGACTGTAATAATAGAAAATAAAATTGTTTTTTTTTTGTTTCGAATACAATAAAATATGTTTTTGTTAAGTCATTTTAGGATTCGTCAAATCAATCATTTTTTAATTTATTTTGTAACACGTTCAGTATTACTCTTAACTGTTTTTCTCTATTAGTTTCACGTGTTTAGTTCACGTTTTTAGGTGTACACGATTCACACACAAACATTTTTAAATTTGCCCACGTCGATTAGGTCTTCTGCTTTTTAGTGGCTGAATAATTTTAACGTTCAGATCGTCACACGACAAGACAACATTGCAGATTTCATAATACTACAGAGAAATAAGATTTTTCTCGTGACATATCCCCCTCCAGGCCAAAACCAAATTTTTTGAGTAGTATGGACATCTATAATAATAACTATATGTTTCCTGCAGCCGATTTTGATGATATACATAGTTATAAACAAATGAAGATCAAAAAACGGTAAATTTTCGCTTTTTTCGTCTATTACTAAAAAGTAAAGCATTCTAGACAAATTTGAGAATAAGAAACTCATAAATCATATAAAAAGCTTCAATATGGCGTCCGCTGAATATGTCTATCCGTATTTATTGTTTAAAAAATTGCAAAATAAGTCATACATTTTGAGATTTTATAAATGTTTATAACTTATGTAAAAATTAAGTTAGAACCTTCTTATTACACGGAATGCTGAGACTTCTTGTGTTTAAATTATATTTTAAATTTCAAAGCAATTGGTCAAATAGTTTAAAAGTTATTTAATTTGTTTATCCCAAATTCATTTTTTTTGCAACACTAAACTCAGAAAATTATGAGGTTACAGTAACACTTCGGATAGTTTATGAAAGAAGAACATTTCGCTGGTACCTATGATTAATGTGATTCCTAATACATTTCCAGTGAAAATAATAACTCTTTGATAAGTATTGGCGATTACAATTTTTTTTATATGCGTGTCCGCGAAGAGTATAACTCCCAAAATATTTATAGGTAATGAAAAGATTTAGTTCATAATAGATGCCGACGAAAACAATTATTTCTCTTTCTGTTTCTGCCGACGAAAACAATTATTTCTGAGAACTTTTTACTAATTATAATTTTCGTGGGCCCACAAACAGAAATGATGTTTTTTGCCGATACTCAAAAAATATTTTTTTCGCTAACACTTTATTAGGGATTATAAGTTTCACAATCATATAATCGAAAATAATATTTTTCGCGGCGTTAATTGAAAGTTCTACTCTTAAACGGCATTTTTCGGAGTTATATTTTTCGTAGGCGGCGGCGATTTATACTATTAACTTCAGAGTTGGACAACCATCTACAGATAGCTATTTCTGCAACTTACGCTTCATCAGTATAGCTATGCAGTCCCAAACTCTGATCAAATTAAAGCAAAACTGCCTTTCCCCCTTGTTCTTCTTTACTCAGATTTTTGAGTACTCGAAACTGTCTTTCGGCACTTTTTCCTAGACGAAAAGGGAGTAGATACGTGACCGTTGTCCTTTCTACTTTCTTCTATATTCGTCGTCTCCGTGCTTATAAATTGTTAAAACCGGAGATTCAGGATGTAACCAGAAAGCAGTTTCTTTCGACGAAAAGTCTTAGATTTAAAATGTTGTTTATTGTTTCATTTCAATTATTTTAATTGTTTTATTACAGTAAACTTTGCATCTGAGTCTTTTCGTCGTCTTCCTATATTTATATTAATTTCATCAAATCTCAAGATAATTGATGACGTCGGTATAATTGAACAATTATTAATGGAAATAAAATACCTTGGAATTAAACTGTTCAGAGTGTCCAGAGTGAACAAAAAAGTGAGAAATCAAGTACACGAAGCAAATAGATTGGCAGGATGACTTAATAACACTACAAGGCGAAAAGGACATATTAACACTGAAATGAAGTCAAGAATTTGTAAAGCCCGTGTACGACCAATAATAACATATGCCTCAGAAACAAGACCCGACACAGCAACAACACAAAGACTAGAATAGAATAGAAATATGCTTTATTGTCATAAAAAATTGTACAATTTTATCGACAAAGCTTATAAAAAGTCAAGAAAAAACAATAACAATCCGATTTATTAAAATTACATAAATCGTCAAAATTTTTACAATAATAATAATAATGAAGTTCAACAGAAATAATCAATTGCAAAATTTAAATAAATTGCAAAAATGCATAGTTTACCTAGTAATTAGTAATAAGGGCCGGTTGTTCAAACACTAATCAACAATGATCACTATCAAATATTTAATTACTGTCACAACTGTCAATGCCAACTTTGGTTGGGTTGCTGAAAACATAATTGATTATAATTATGAGATTAGTTAATCAATTAACATAACAATTTTCAACATAATTGATTAACTAATTTCATAATTGTAATAAACAATTATGTTTTCAGCAACCCAATCAAAGTTGACATTGACGGTTGTGACAGTAATTAAATATTTGATAATGATCATTTCTGATTAGCGTTCGAACAACCGGCCCCTAAAGTTAAGCTGCTGTATGTGACACCCAAATATAGACAAAAAAATAATAAAAATACTATTTGTGCAAAGGGTACTGTAATTTCTTAGTTATTGGTTAAGAAAATTTTCTACTGAATAATATGGTCTTTCAGATAGGTAGGCTTTTGTCAGTTTACGGAATTTGGGGAAAGATGCTGCAGATTTAAGTTCTAGAGGGAGATGGTTGTAAAGTTTTTTTGTGGAATATAATACAGATTTCTTTACTAACTCAGAGGACGGGGTCGGCAAATAGACGTCAAACGTAGAATTTCTCGTGAAGTAGTCATGATTATGTCTTGGTGGAAAAACATGTAGATGTTTACGAATTAAGCAAACAGTTTCTAAGATATACAAAGATGGAAGGGTTAAAGTTCCGTGAGCTTTGAAGTAACTTCTGCAATGTGTTGTTTTTCTGACGCCAAACACATATCTTATTGCTCTTTTTTGTAATTTAAAAATAACATCGAATTGGACAGCTGTACCAGAACCCCAAAAAGGAATACCATAACGAAGATGTGACTCGAACAAAGAAAAATATGTTATTTTGGAAGATGCTAAATTGAGTTCATTCGAAACAGATCTTATAGCATAGCAAGCTGAGGATAGTTTCTTCCTTAACAAATCGATATGGTGGGACCATTTAAGGTTGCTGTCTAAAAAAATACCAAGAAATTTTACAGAATCAACGGTACTGATCTGGCTGTATTAAGAGGTAAGGTTGAAGAGCTCCTTTATAAGACAATGCTACACTGTTTTATCTACGTTAAACGAGAGTAAATTAGAGTCCGACCAGGTTTTTATTGTAAGTAGATCAGAAGATATAGTAGCATGAAGAGTTGCAATATTATGAGTTGCTCCAAATGATACTGCAAATACTACTTATCAGCAAAAAGAAAGATTTTTCCATCGATTTTTTAACTAGTGCTGTCATTAATAAAGATAAGGAAAAGTAGACGACCCGATACTGAAGATACCCCACATACAATGTGTTTGAGACTAGAGTCTGCATCATTTGCTCTAACCAGTTGTTTCCTATCATCCAAGTATGATTGGAACCAATCTAAAGAAATACCTCGAATTCCGTAGAAATTTAGTTTTTTATCAAAATGTTGTGATTTACATAATCAAAAGCTTTGGTGTAGTCACAAAAAACGGTGGCAGTGTGAGGATTATTGTTCAGTGCTTGATAAACCTCATGTAGTACAGAAAACATGGCATCAGTGGTGCATTTATTATTTAAAAAGCCGAACTGATTTTGTGATAAAATGTTGTTCTCAACTAGGAAGGACATAAGTCGGGCTTTTATGAGTCTCTCAATAATTTTGGAGAGTACCGGTAGTAGTGCAATAGGTCTATAATTGCAGGTATTATATATTTCACCACCCTTATGAAGAGGAATAATAATGGCTGTCTTCAGGCACTCTGGAAATTTACCTTTCTCAAAAGAATCATTAATTAATGAGATACGGACTTTTAGATATTTTATCGATATATAAATCTTATCCATAGACCATCAGTACTACAGGAAGATTTGTTTTTGATACTATTGATTATTTACTATTGATACTACTGGAAACGGCAGAGATGAGAGTACTGCGAAGAATTATAGGAAATACTATGAGAGATCGAAAGAGGAGTTAACACATTAGAAGAAAATTTAACGTACAGTGTATAAGCGAATGGACAATAAATAGAAAAAAGAATGGAGTAACCACGTAAGCAGAATGGGGAGGGGTGTGGTCAAAATAGCAAGAGATAAATCACCAATCGGTCGAAGTATCGGACGACCGATGGAGGTACAACCTTCCATAGAGGTATCAATCCGCCAATGAACATGCAGAATTGCTTGCTTATAAAGAGGAGAAAGAAGAAGAATTCCGAGATAGTGGCTGGTGTAAATAAGTATTTCGAAGATTTGGATTCACAAATATACACGGAATATAAATCGGGAGATATTAGATAGAAATAGAAATGTGACATTTTCATGTGAAAATAAGATTTTCCATTAAAAAAAGGGGTGCAATGAGTTTTGGAGTCCTGCCATATTCATAGAATGACAGGATACTACCGATTTTGGGGAGGAGGGTAGCAAAAGGGCTAAGGGAGTACAATACAAACACGTAATCAAAATAATGAAATTTTCATGTAATTTAAAAAATGTTCATACAATCGATAGTATCCTGTCAGTCTATGGATATGACAGGACTCAGAAATTCATTGTAATGTCCCATTTTTTTTTTCGTGGAAAATCTAATGTTCACAGGGAACCCGTGGATTTTCCCACAAATTGTGAGCATCTCCTCTAACCTTTCAATATTGCAAAGGGCAGGACTCAGAAAATCGTGGCTAAACTTATATCTAATATCATTCATCATTCTCTTTGCCTTATCCCTATGCGGGGTCGGCTTCCCTAATTGCATTTCTCCACACAATTAATGTCTATTAATGCCTAAACCCTATCTTGGGTCATATCAATGTTAATACCCTTTACCAACATGCCCTGCCTTATCGTCTCCCCCCAGGTCTTAGGTCGTCCTCTCCTACTCCTTCCAGGAATCTGCACTTCATCTATTCTTTGTATTGGGTGATTAACGTCTCGACGTTAAACATGACCAAACAATCTCCACCTATGCTCTCATTTTTGGCATCATTTGGTGCCACACCTAGACTTCCCCTAATATACTCATTTCTAATTTTATCCTGTTTTGTCACTCATCCATCTAAGCATTCTCATTTCCGCCACATGCATTCGTTGCTCCTTTCTTTTTCACTGCCCAACATTCAGTTCCGTACATCACAGCCGGTCATATGGCTGTTTTATAGAATTTTCCCTTCAGCTTCATTGGAATTTTTCTGTCACACAACACACCACTCGCTTCCTTCCACTTCATCCATCCAGCCCTAATTCTACTGCATGCATCTCCATCTATTTCTCCATTACTCTGTAATACCGATCCTACGTACTTAAAACTATTGCTTTTCACAAGCATTTCACCATCCAAAGATACCATTTTATTTGTAGTAACTCCATCTTTAAGTGAACATTCCAAATACTCTCATTTTGTCCTATTAATTTTTAAACCTTTTACCTCCAGAGCGCGTCTCCACTGTTCCAGTTTTTGTTCTAAGTCTCTTTCACTATTTCCTATTAACACTACATCATCAGCTTACTTACACTAAGCACCATGGAATGTTACCCTGTAGTTTCGCTGTTATCTGGTCCAAAACTAAGGAGAATAAATATAAGGACTAAGCACCGAGCCTTGGTGCAATCCTACTTTCACATGAAATTTATCAGTTTCTCCCACAACCTGTTCTAACACTAGTCGCGACTCCCTCATACATATCTCTCACAATCTTTACATATTCACCAGGGACTCCTTTCTTATTCAGTGCCCACCACAGAATCTCTCGAGGAACTCTATGCTTTCTCAAGATCAATGAATACCATATGAGCGTTGGTTTCATTATTCCTGTATTTTTCCATCAGTTGCCTTATAATGAAAATTGCATCTGTTGTTGATCTGCCCTGCATGAAGCCAAATTGATTATCGGATATTTCGGTTTCTTCACGTATCCGTCTATCAATTACTCTCTCCCATCTTTTCATGGTGTGGCTAAGAAGTCTTATAGCCCCTGTAGTTTGTACATTGTTGTATGTCTCCCTTGTTTTTGTAAACAGGTAGTATGTAATATGTATACTGCTTCTCCATTCGTTTGGCATTTGTCCAACTTCCATAATTCTATTAAATAGACCTGCTAGCCAACTTGTTCCTGTCTCTCCCAATGCTCTCCATCATCATCATCCAGCCTCAAAAGTCCACTGCTGAACATAGGCCTCCTCCCCTCGTTTCCAACCCCATCTATCCTGCGCCGCCCTCATCCAGTTTTTATTTACCTTTCTTAAGTCGTCAGTCCATCTTGTAGGCGGTCGACCGACGCTTCTCTTGTCTTCTCTTGGCCTCCATTCCAATAACCTCTTCGTCCATCGCCCATCTGTCATTCTGGCTGCGTGTCCTGCCCATCTCCACTTCAACCTGGCTATCCTCTCGATGACGTCAGTCACCTTTGTTCTTCTCCTGATTTCTTCGTTTCTGATTTTGTCTCGCAGAGTTATTCCTAACATTGACCGCTCCATTCTTCTCTGCGTGACTCTTAGTTTGGTAGCCGAGGCTTTCCATGGTAGACTCTCCATACTTCCCAGGAATTCCCCATACTTCTATCTTATATATCCCGGTCTAATACTTTGAAATAAGTAGGTTGAAGGTGCAGGAAACTATAACAATTTGGAAACAAATGTTTTTTTTTTGTTTTAAAAAATATGTTTTTCAATAATTTTTTAATGTATCTTGTATTTAACACATTTAGTATTATTTTTATCTGTTTTCCTTTATTAGTTCCACGTGTTTTGGGTCACGTTTTTGTATTCAACACACAAACATTTTAAATTTGCCCACGTCGATTAGGTCTTCTGCTGTTTTAATGGCTGAATAATTTGAACGTTCAGATCGTCACACGACAAGACAACAACAGTGCAGATTTCATAACCTAAAATCAGTGACATTTTTCACTTTTTAATTCAGTATTCAGCTGCATTCTAAAAGTTTCAACAAGAAAGATACAGGGAATTTTGTGGGCAATCCGTTAAGTGTATTGTCGTACTGTCTGTGGGTGGGTATGTGAGCTAAAAATAATTTTTTTTTGATAAATTTGTTACATTATGGATTAATGATTGAAGTGAAAGTACTTGCGAGGTAATGTTTGTTTTATTGGTGTGGAGATGGTGTGTCGTGGAATGAGGAGTGCATTTATTTCGAATACAAATTTTAACGTATACAGGGAGATTCCTGAGTTCAGGTAATTTTGAAAATATATATGTTTTGCTATATTCATTGCTAATTGAGTACGTTGGGTTTTGTTTTATAATTAGTTTGATTTTTTGGCTACATATACAGGACGATTCATTACATCCATTTTTTAACCTTTGGTCATGGATTTTACGTACATAAGTGCAGTTCCTCACAGGCGCCAAGGTGCCTTTGAAGTGGCACCTAGGCATCTTTGTGTTTGTACAAAGAAAAAACGTTTTCTTTGTACAAACTAAAGTATTTAATTTTTCAAAAAACGTTAGACAATAAATAAAAATATAAGAAAATATACTACATAATGCCTACATGATTAATATTTAAAACATATATTTATTTCACGTTCAGAGAGGATATTTGTTACTGAAGTTTGAATATATTTGTTTGGAATCCCAATATTGCTCAATCTCGGACATATAGCATATTTTTCTTTGACCTGTGGTCGACAGTTCATCTACTTCCAGGTTGCATATTTACAGATGTTTGCGTGTGTAGATACCAGGGTGTTGAAATCGGTTAGAGTTTGGAAAAACAGTACGTTTACAAATACTAACAGATTTGGACACCAGAGTGTTGAAACCAGCTAGCTTTTTAGTGGCTATACATGCATAGATGCTAACGGCTATTGACATTGATTTTATACAGTAGGTATGGGTATGGTGCAAATGTCTGGAATAAATTCGTTATTTCGTAAGCCAGCGACTTTAAGGAAAAATCCTGAAACAGGTCGATTTTTAATTTTAAATTATGACTTTTTGACATATATATCAAACTAGTGACGTCATCCATCTGGGAGTGATGACGTAATCGATATTTGTTTAGATAAGAATAGGGGTTGCGTACTAGCCCATTTGAAAGGTTATTCAGTTCTCTATTCAGTAATATAAATATTAACATAATTATTTATACAGGGCGTCCAAGAAAAAATTTTTTGAAGCAAATTAATTGACACAAAAAGAAGAATGTCTGTAATTTATTTAATTCAAAATACACTCTACTGCTGTCAGAAAACAGAAAAAAAAAGTTTTTTGATAAATAAACATTGCTTTTCGCTTAATTTTAATGTTCAAGCTGCCACCCATCTGTCTCTTGGCAGTTTGAACATTGAATTTAAGCGAAAAGCAATGTTTAATTATGAAATAAACATTTTTTTTTGTTTTCTGAAAACATAAATTACTATATAAATAAATTACATATATATTATTCTTCTTTTTGTGTAAATTCATTTAATTCAAAATTACTTTTCTAGGACACCCTGTATAAATAATCATGTCAATGTTTCTATTACTGAGTAGAGAATTTAATAACCTTTCAAATGATCTAGCACACGACCCCTATTCTCATTTAAAAAATCATCGATTGCGTCATCACTCCCAGATGGATGACGTCACTAGTACGATATATATGTCAAAAAGTCATAAATTAAAATTAAAAATGGGCCTGTTTCAGACATTTGCACTATACTGTATAAAATCAATGTCAATAGCCATTAGCATCTAGGCATGTAAAACCACTAAAAAAGCTAGCTGGTTTCAACACGATGGTGTCCAAATCTGTTAGTATTTGTAAAAGTACTATTTTTCCAAACCCAAACTGATTTCAACACCCTGGCGTCAACACGCGCTAACATCTGTAAATGTACTGTTTTTCCAAACCCTAACTGATTTCAACACCCTGGTGTCTACACACGCTAGCATCTGTAAATATGCTTCCGGGTTTATCTCTAACCGTTTTGAAATTAGTCATTAAGTATATTTATGTAGCACATAACTTATTCGTTGTATCCACTCCTCCTTCAGTCATTATAAAGTGTAAGTATTTCAGGTTATCCAGGAAAAATACCATCGATTTGTTTCCATCAATTGATGGTATTTTTCCACTGCATATTTAGAGTTTGCATAAGTACTTGGTATTGAAGAGTTTAACGATTTCTGCATTTACGTTGTCTGGTTAGCTTAATTTAAAACCGTTTTATTATCTTTCAAATATGCGACCGCATATTCCACTTGTGATATGTACTAATATTGGTGGGCCAGTTTTTTCATTCGTAGTATCGTAAGTTAACAGACAAAGTAAAGAATATAATGTTTGCCAGAATTTGCATAGTTCGTTGTGATCCGTTATGATGTTATCTTTTTTATTTTTAAGTAGTTATGTACTGATGACCAAATAAAATGCAACAATTTGTATACGGTTATTTATTTGGATCAAAAGTATTTCTTTGTAAGTCGTATCTAGAAATGTATACTTGATAAAGTTTTTACCTCCCTATCTCTTCTTTCTGACGTTTTTTCTTTTTTTTTTTTTTTTTTCTCGGAAAAACTAAAAAAGTTTATTTCTGTTTATTTAACTTTTGTTTATTTGTAATTTTTAGTCATTTTGGATTGTTTTTGATTTACACAAAAAATTTAAAATGCCTAGAGTTTACGGTCGTCGGCAATTTTGCCATTTAAGGCCCAAACCAGACGGGCCACTCTGCAGTGCTACTCTGTGGATCCACAAAGCAGCTTCCGATGATTTACCGTGGGTTCTTATGTGAAGTGGACGTCGCACCTCAGACGAGCCACAGACGGACCGCTTTTGTAGCTGCTGCAGATGTTTACGAGAATTTATAGGGTGCAGAGAGCTGATTACTCACTCACCTTAAACTCTAAAATCAATTAAACTGAAGCGAAGCAAAACAAACCCAATAATACCTTTTATCTCAAAAAACGTTACAGAATCGGAGCTTGGAACGTCGGGACCATGTATGAAGCGTCAAGACTAGCGCAAGTAGTAAAAGAAATGGAAGAATTAAGGATACACATTATGGGGCTATCTGAAATAAGATGGCCTGGGCAAGGAGAGACAACAATATCAAACGGAGGAGTGCTGTTGCACTCAGGAAACGATATAAAAGAAGACAGGAGGAATGTAGTTGGGATCCTTCTAAGTAAAGATGCAAAAAGAGGGCTAATAAAATGGCATCCTATATCAGACAGACTAATAGTAGCACAATTCAATTCTCAAATAAGAAAGATAACCATTATTCAATGTTACGCACAAACAGTTTGTTATAACAAACGAAGAAGATACAATATACAACGACTGAAAGACAGTGAAACCCAAAAAATGTGGAGTAACAAAATAAAGTTCAACACAGAAACTATAAACAACACACAGACAAATATAGCAAACAAATGGGAGATGATCAAAGAGGCTGTACACCAAACCGCACAAGAAGTGTTGGGCTACAACGAAGAAAAGAAATCAGAGTGGCTAAGTGATAGCACATGGCAACTGATAAAAAAGAAGAAAGACTTAAAAGCCGAACTAAATAGAATACAAAAATTAGAAGATAGAATCAGAATAACCCAAGAGTATGCAGATACAAATAAACAAGTAAAAAAGAGCGCTAGAAATGACAAAAGAAAATGGACAGAGAAGATGGCGCGCTTAGCAGAAGAGGCAGCCGAAACAAATAATCAGAGAGAGCTATATAGAACCACTAAACGTCTTGCAAATAAGAACTTCAACAGTGACAAACCACTAAAAGACAAACAAGGACAACTGCTTACAACAACTGAAGAACAAACACGAAGATGGCATGAGTACTATAGCGAACTTATGACAGAAGAAGAAAATGAGCCGCCGTTCCAAGAGGGTAACGACGTAGAGCCAAATGAAAATTATCTAAGGATAAACGAGGAAATTCCAACGAAAAAAGAAATAGCTGAAGCAATCCGGCACCTGAGGAACAACAAAGCAGCGGGAATGGACGATATCCCAGTAGAACTGTGGAAAGCGGACACTGAGAGAACCGTGGACCTAATAGCACCATTATTAGCAGATGTATGGACTGAAGAAATCCTACCTAAGGAATGGAATAATGGAATTATAGTCAAGCTTCCAAAAAAGGGGACGTACAGCTATGCGAAAACTGGAGAGGAATAACGCTGTTATGTTCCATAAATAAAATATTAGCATTTATTGTTCATCAAAGAATCAACAATATAATAGACAAAACTCTCAGAAAAGAACAAGCGGGTTTCGGAAGGGGAAGATCCTGTATAGACCAAATCTCGACGGCAAGATATATATATATATATATATATATTATATAGGGTGAACACCTAAAATGAATTTCGATTCGGAACGGTTTTTGATTGAAGTGCAAAACAGACCGGGTATATGTGATACAAGAACCCGAGGGCATATTTATAGGGCATTAAAAGGAAAAACGCGTTAAAATTTTATAAAATATTTAAAACTATGGACATTACAAACAATGATTTTGACGAACACACTTTTTTAAAAAAATATTAGCCCGCAAGTTTTTAATCATTTGATTAAACTTATTGTTTTTTATCACCCATTATATTAAACGCCGCACGCTTCCAAACGATCCACTTCGCAGCGTAGTCGCCGGCGCTAGAAAATCGCCTGTTTCGGCCACTCTGTGGATCCACAGAGTGGCCCGTCTGGTTTGGCCCTAAGAGACTTAAAAAAACGACGCATTGTAGGCATGAAATAGGCCGATTCAGGTTTACAGGAAATTTCACGAAGAGTTGAAGTTATCCATCAACGGTGTTAAAAGTTTGGAGGAGGTGGTCTAATGATGAGACTTATAGGCGTCGTGTAGGGTCTAGACGTCTTACAATATTGCAAGGCCATGATTTACGCCATTTTAGACTTCTTGCTCTCAGAAATAGACGGGACAGTGTACATCAAGGGATGGTTTAGTAGCAGCTACAAGAAAGGTAGTCTTAAGAAGAATAGTTGATCAAAGATTACTTTTTGAATCGAACTGAGAGCTTACAGTCCGCTTTTCATGACACCTTTGACACCACAGCATAAGACTCGGCGCTTAGAATGATGCAGAGCTCAGCAAAATTGGATTGCTTAACCCATTAACGCCTACGGGTACCATATGGAGCCAACAAATTGCGTACGCATCGGAGTCTATTTACCATATTGTTAGGTAAAATTTCGCAGAGAGATTCGGCCTATTTGTAGCTCAAGGTTACCTCTTCTTGAAAAATTCGGAAAACTGTTTTTTTAGGGGGGTTTTGATGATTTTCTCCATTTTATAGACTGCAACATAGATCAACTCAAGGTTTTGTTAATAGATTATGTATAATTTGAAATAACTGAGTATATTAGGATATTCAAAAATTGGGCGAAACACTTTTAAACCCCCCAAAAACCATGTTTGTTTAAAGTTTTGTAAGGATTTTTGCGGATCTAATTATATTTTTTGAGGTTGATACAGCCTGAATATTTTTTATATTTTTTTACGTTCTATATGATTTTAAAAAATTAGGTCTCACCGCAATTTTAGCCCACTTCCCCTATTCCCCCTCCCCCACAGCCAAAAATGTCAATTTTTCGATTTTATTTTTTTTAAGTTGGTTTGCAATTACATTATAAATGTTGTTCTGAAGCTATTTCTTTGTGGCATTTTTGTAATTAACTATTCTAAATGGGAAATAAGCCACAATTTAACTAAAAAATTATTTTATTTTCCATCTGTAATGCGATAGAGAGAATTCGATAATCTGTGACGCACTGAAAAAATGGTTTGGGACGATCAATAAAGCTTTTTATTGAAAATAAACAAATCGATAAGACAATCAGATAGTACAGCTCGGTACGGTATAGGTTATTTGCTTGGGTTGCAAATTGAATGAAAATAAATAAACTAACTTTTGCGTCCAAAAACGAAAATATGCCTCATGTGGCGTTATAGAACTAATTAAGTCAGATTAAATTAAATTATTAAAAAGCAACATTTTTTTACCAAGCAACATTTTTGTTTAATTTATTAATATTTTGTATTTTGACAACGACGTCCGTGGTGGACGTCGAAACGTTAATGAAATCATTTTTTAGTTAAATTGCGGCTTATGTCGCATTTAGAATAGTTAGTACCTAATTATAAATTACAAAAAATTCACACGCAGAGCTGAGGCTGTTACAGAACGTCTATTTTTATGGACCCGAAGGTGGAGTGTACATATTATAACCTCATTTTTTTTTGTTTTTTAATAGGTACGTATAACTTTTTTTGGCGATGGCTGCTAATTTTTTTTGTCTTTTGTGTATTTTACAAACCATCTACGTTTGGCTCCTAATGCAAATAGTCCACGCTGTATGCTTGTCCCGTTAGGTAACTTATTCCGATTAATTTTTTGCACAAACTTACTCAAAAACAGGTCCTTATAACAAATCCACAAGGTGCCAGGCAGTACCGCGGTCGGAAAATTGTTTAAACATTTTTTTAAACGAATTCAAAAAATCAATTTTTTCACTTCGGACAAATTTGTTTTAGATTCTCTTGATCAAGCTGAGCAAAAAAGGTATCTTGTGATTTTTCTATAAAATTGACTGTTGTCGAGTTACATACAATTTCAAATTTGAAAAACGCGAAAATTGCCATTTTTAAGGCTTAATAACTCGATTAAAAATTATTATTATGAAAGTCATAAAGTGACCAACTCAAAGTTTAAAGCCCCCCTGCAATAGCCTAAAGAAATATTTGTCATTATTTTATTACTAACTATTATTTTTAATAATTAAAAATGAGCGCTAAGCATGTATTGAAGCGGCCGTCCGCGAGAGAGAGATGTACAATATTCATTGGACGTTTTAAAAAAATATCGATTGGAAGTCAAAAATACGTTTTAAAAAAATAAAAAAGGAATTTTGAGGTTATATGTTTTGTACACTCGATCTACACGGGTCTATAAAAAATAGATATGTTTTGTAGACGCCTCATAAAACTTTTAAATTAATTGCAACTTTAAACAAAAAAAAAATAACAAAATTGACGTTTTTGTGGGGGCACGGGGGGGTGTGCTAAAAATGCGATTAGTCTTATTTTTTATTCACATAAACCGTAAAAAAATGAAAAAAAAATATTCAGGCTGTATCGATCTCAAAAAATAATATCATTTAGCCCGCAAAAACCCTTACATAGTTACATTGGACGTTTTAAAAAAATATCGATTGGAAGTCAAAAATACGTTTTAAAAAAATAAAAAAGGAATTTTGAGGTTATATGTTTTGTACACTCGATCTATACGGGTCTATAAAAAATAGATATGTTTTGTAGACGCCTCATAAAAATTTTAAATTAATTGCAACTTTAAACAAAAAAAAATAACAAAATTGACGTTTTTGTGGGGGCAGGGGTGGTGGTGTGCTAAAAATGCGATTAGTCTTATTTTTTATTCACATAAACCGTAAAAAAATGAAAAAAAAATATTCAGGCTGTATCGATCTCAAAAAATAATATCATTTAGCCCGCAAAAACCCTTACATAACTTAAAAAATAATGTTTTTTGGGGGGTTTAAAGGTATTTTGCCCAATTGTTGATAATCCTAAAATACTCATTTATTTCAAATTATACATAATCTATCAACAAAACCTTGAGTTGATCTATGTTGCAGTCTATAAAATGGAGAAAATCCCTAAAAACCCCCTAAAAAAACAGTTTTCCGGATTTTTCAAGATGGCGCACCTGACGGAAAAATCTGAAAAAAATCAGATAGCTTTTGATAAAATACACAAAATCCAAAAAAATTGGACCTGCAGCCCCCTCCAAAAAAAAGTTATAGGTTTTAAAAAAGTTAAAAAAAAAATTGAGGTTATGTACACTCGACCTAAGGTTGCATAAAAAATGGACATGTTTTGTAAAAGCCTCAGCTACACGTGTGAATTTTTTGAAATTTTTAAATCAATTGCAACCCAACTAAGAAAATTAAATCTAAAAATCTACGTTTTTGGCTGCGGGGGGAGGGGTAAGGGGGTGGCGAGCTAAAAATCCGCGTTATCTGATTTTTTAATTGCACAGAACGTAAAAAAATTTTAAAAAATTGAATTCTGAGAGTGAGGCCATTTTGCCTATCTTAACCTTTATCTACCTATCGTACCCTTTAGTTTTCTACCTATTTTCCAGTGTAATAAATTTTTTAATTTACGGTTGGTTTTGTTTGTGGCAAAATATGGACATTCGTTTCGTGTAAGTATTTTATTTATTACTTTTTGCACTAGGATCGTCGTTTTTATTTTCAAAAGATTTTCTACAAACTTTAGTAAATATACCTTGTACGGGTTTTCATGATATTTCATATTTTGGTTTTTTCGTAATTAGGCCAAAAACATGGGTGTTCCCAAATGGAACCGCTAGGCGGTTTGCTGGATATGTTGTTTTCACTATTCTTTTTTGACTTTTCTTATTTTTAGAGGAATTTCTTAGAAAGAAGATCTTTGATCTGATAACTTAAAGTATGCTGGTTCAAGCCCTTTAGAACTTTTTAGATTACACCAACTAGGCCCGTTAAAAGTTTTCAAGACAGGATTAAAAAATATTGTTGTTCCGAGGCCAAAAATAATATTTCAAGATACAATAATAATATGGGTGGCACTGATTTGATGGTTAGCGATTTATCTTGTTATGGAATTGGAATCCGTTCCAAAAAAATGGTATTGGCCTATTTTTACATATTTAGTGGACGCGAACATTAAAAATGCATGGAAGTTGTATAGGAAATCTGGTCGTACCATTAGCCAATTGGAGTTTACACGGGCAATTATCTAAATGTATTTAATAAGATATAAAATCTCACCGAAACCATCAGGAAGAGTGTCCACAGCTGCAAGAAGTAACTCTCGAATTGGAGATATTTGGTAAGAGGGATTAAATATTTTGTGGTTTCTCTACCAGAAAACAAAAGAAGAAGATGAGCACGGATTGAATTTTTAAGTTGAGGGAGAAAAGTGTGCTGCAAATATGATATGATCCTCTTTATTTATATTGACTGTTTTCGCAATTTTCTTACCAAGTAACTCTTAACGAACATCTATCGGGTTCGCACCTAGTGGTCCCATATGGGAACAGTTTTTTGTCAATAATTATTCCATTTACAAAAAAATTTCTTACGCTTTGTACAGAATACTGTTACATTTAACGATTTTTAATAAATTTTGTCGAAAACAAAAAAAAATTCTCGGCCTTAATGGGTTAATGGAATTTTGTCTGCTTCAGTGATGGATCTAGGTTCTTTTTGGGTTGCTGTGATGCGCGCATAGGGGTAAGACGTTTTCGAAGTGTGAGGCGAAATATAGACTTGGCAGTTGAACGTCATACAGCAAGACAACCCCTCATTATGGTATGCGGTGCTATTATGTTTGGGAAGCAGATCACTTCTAGTTCTTAATAACGGCACTCTGACAGCTCGACGATCTATTGATGAAGTACTGCAACCGGTTTTAGATCCCTACCTACAAACCGTTCCAAACGCGTTCCTTCAACAGGATAACGCAAGACCTCATATTGTCCGTGACAATATTTAGTTCATACAAAAATCTGCTATAGAGACTTTGGAGAGTCCATTAAGATCAGCTGATTTGTAACCCATCGAACGTGTGGGATATGGTAGGTCGTAACCTAGATAAATTGTAACTTGCTCCAGAAAACTGAGAAGACCTGTGGAATGCCATAAGAAGAACATGGATGAGTATTCCGCAAATGAAATAGACATATACATACCACTAATTCGATCACTGCTCATCTGTAAAGCCACCTTTACACGGTCAATATTATTGATGCAATACTTTTTCAATGATATTATTGTTTTGGTAGGGGAGTAAAGTATGATAAAGTTGCCGTCACTCGAGCGTTATGGGGACCTATTGGGCTGTGATTATTAGGTCCTAAAACAAAAAAAGGTAAGTAAAATTTTCCATTTTAGTGGGGACTTTCCATTTTTTATTTAATTTTCCATTTCCATCAATCGTTTTTTCCGATTATAGCACCATCTATCCATAATTCGAAAAAATGTCTCGAATAAAAGTTACTTATTTTTACGTAAAGAATCCAAATCTGCAATAAAAATTTGGGGGTCCCATTTAAGATTTTAAAGTAACCCCCACCCCACCTCCGCGGGAGGTCGTGTTTGGTACCATTCGATAGATTTTTCAAAAACTTTTTTTGTATTTTGCAGTTTTCCGATCTGATGTCCATTTTGCGAAATATTCGGTTTTTTTTGTGAATCTTTTTGACTCGCCATTTCCTTACGCCCCGCTCAAATCGTCAGATTTTTGAAATTATAATATACACTATTTTGCATGTACAGTAAAACCTCGATAGAACGGACCTCTATTTAACGGACTTTGGATATAACGGACAAAAAATCCGATCAAATGTAAAAAAAATTCAATGCAAAAAATATAAAAGTCGAATTCTGAAGGAAAAATCAGCAAGGACATTGGTTTTTTGAAGAATTTGTACCTGCAGTAAGAAAATTTCAAGAGAAGAACCTGGAAATACCGGCGAAAGAGGTGAAATCGATTGATTTTAGACAGCGCTTCTGCTTATTCCTGAAAATATTCGACATTCAGAAGATGGCAACTTTAATTGTATGTTTTTGTCAAAAAATACATCGCTTATTCAACCCATGGATCAGTGAATAATTTTGACAACCAAACGAATATATTGCAGAAAGTTTTTAGATGAAGTAGAAAAGTAAAAAAGTAGCAAACAAAACTTGATTAATTTTTTAACTTACAGATTTGTACACTGTAGGTAATTAAATACAGTACACATTTTCAAAAAAAAATTATTTATTTTAAACCTATTTTTATATAACGGACTTTCGGCTTTAACAGACATCCCGTCTCCCCAATTAGTCCGTTATATCGAGGTTTTACTCTACTTAACTTACCTTATCTTAATCTGACAATTTCGAGTATTTTTAAGGATAGATTTTTTTTCGGGCCCCCTTTAACGAACTTCCGTGTGTTCAGAGCCAATATATAGTAGAGGTACATCTGCAGGATACCAGGTTTCTTCCCATATGATTATCTGACGCTCTCGAGTAACTACAAAAATCCCCGCTTGGGCTCCCCTACCATTTCAATGTATTCCATACACGTTCAATACATTGATCAATATCGATATTGCTTCAATAATATTGACCGTGTAAAGGCGGTTTTAGTCTATGAGCAGTGATCGAATTAAGTGATCTATGTCATATTTCATTTGCGGAATACTCAACCATGTTCTTCTTATAGGCCTGGATCCCGCGTACCAAAAAAAGTTGATTAATAGCAAGCTGAAAATTTGCTAATAGCTTAACGGTGTCTAGTCGGACAAACTTTGATGTACGGGAACACTGGAACAGGGGAAGTTTAAAAATTTGGAACGTCAGATTACGAAAATGTCGCATGTATTTTGTCGGACAGAACATCCAATTGATTTGTTACCCTTTTATTAAACTCTCATGCAAAAATCAGACTGCTATTACTAACCAACATGATTTCTGTCATTTGACATGTTCTTCGTGCTCCACCCATTAAAATGCCCAGTTGGTGATACACCTATCTGATTTTTGGTTGAGAGTTTAATGAAATGGTAATTAATTGGAAGTTATGTCCGACAAAATACATGGAACGTTTTCGTAGTCTGACGTTCCAAATTTTTAACCTGTTCCACGATTAAAACGTCCCCTGTTCCATTGTTTCCATACATCAAAGTTTGTCCGACTAGCCACCGTTAAGGTATTAACAAATTTTCAGCTTGCTATTAATCAACTTTTTTTGGTACGCGGGATCCAGGTCTATTATGGCATTCCACAGATACTGAGTGTATCGAAAATCAAGGATCCGCTCGTTATTAATTTTTTCACTAAAATGGCGTGGCAAATGTGTTTATAATGTTATCAAGTAATAAGAATATAAAAATGTATACTCGTACTTCCATAAATAAATATTTAAAGAATATTATTTGTTCTTCTAGGTGTTGCATTTTTTGGCCATCAGTATATTTTCTGAAGGTGTTTGTTATTTCTGTGATTTTTTATGGAAGTTGAAAGTGTCATGTTTTGCAAGTAGTTGTTCTGCTTCCTGGCAATTTTTAATTATCTCATATTTTATATTTAGACTAGCTTGTATTCCCTATCATTATCTTTTAAAACTCTTCTTTCGTCCATCATGTCCAGAATTTTCTCTATCATCCAACTTTTCTTTGCTTTTTTTTCTAACCCAGACCATTTATTCGTATTTATTTCCTCTATTCCCTTTTATTTCTGTCTTGTTTTCCGTCTCCCTCTACCTATCTTTCTGAACTAATTTTCTGAATCACCAGTCGAAAAAATCCTAACAAAGAAGCTCTTATGAATAATGAATAAATTTCGAGCTAGTTTCGTAATTAAAAAAACTAATCAACCCATATGAGTATAAAACACCCTCGAATATGAGTTTAACCGGATTCCGACTTAATTAGCTTGCTACCCTTATTCTTCACATATTTATAAGCTAAATCCATCGGAAAGAAGCTTTCTAAATTCCGTGTTTTATAATTAGGAAACAAACAACGTAATGTAATCAGAGTGTTGGTGCTAGAGATGGGCTTTATGATTTTTCCTTTGGTGTTACTAAGTCTTATGTGTGTGTATGTGTGGTTGAAGAATTGGCTTTCAAGCTAGTCCTTCAGCCACAGAATTGTAATATTATAAGTTATTGGTTTTTAAATAATACATCCAACCTTAAAAAGAAAGTTACATATTAGCTCATATATTTATCTACTGTCTAAAGAAAGTAAATGGGTGATGTTTATGGGAGTCTAAATTTTAAGATCTGATAATTTTGAATAGAGCTGATCTATTTCATACTTATGTTTACCGCACTTGAAAAGAATATGGTTGATGTCACATTGTGATATATTATCACATAAGCATAACCCAGAAGGGATACTATTTAACTTAGCTAAGTGAGCTGGGAATGCGCCGTGATTGGCTTTCAGACGACTTATTGTCGCTGTCGTCTTCTTCGACATTGCGTATTTAAAAATATAGGGAATATCTTGTGGTAAGGTAGGGTGGATAGTATAATACTGATTATTTGAGTTCGCTGCTATGTTTTTCCATTTTATTAAAGTTGTGTTATTATAGTGTAGCTGTAAGTCAGCCATTGTGAATATAGGTAAATATAATCCAGCATGGGCAGCATCCTTAGCAAGCTATATCTATTTCTAACATGAGGGATACACGAAAACGGAACGAACGCTAAAATAGAAGATAACAGATACAAAGAAACGGAACAAACATTAAATTAAACCACAGTATGTAATTCCGCTAGTATGTCGGACTAATTTTTGCGTAAAGTGTCTACATCTGTTAATTTATGGTTAATGTAGAGATCGTTTATACAGGGTGTCCAGGAACTCTACCGACAAACGAAGGCAGGAGATTCCTCAGATAATTTTAAGACAATTTAACCCAATTCACCTAGTCCGAAAATGCTTCTTAAGGGAGCTAGAGCTCTTTGAAGATGGCGTCATGAAATTAGTTTTTCTTAAATACCTCCAGAAGGCTTCTATTTAGAAAAACGAAAATTGGTATGCTTATTTACTTTTCAGAGATGAATCGATTCCATCCATTGCAAATTTCTAGTACCGGTCATAGGCGTCCGTTTTGGGTAGAGCAATAGGTATTTTATCGCATAACTTTTTTGTCCTTAACTTTTATGCATTTTTGACACCGGATTATTAAATTGTAAAGTATTCTAGTAGTAAAAGGTACTCTTGTTTTAAATCGGTAGGACACACCGTTTTCTAGAAAAATCGATTTGAAAGTTTTTCGTTTTTGGAATTTGAAAAAAAATTTAAAGAACTTTTCAACAAAAAACGAAGTATTTTACCAACATAAAGTAAGAGTAACTTTTAGTACTCGAATACCTCATAATTTAATAATCTAGTGTCAAAAGTGCTCGAAAATTCAAGACAAAAAAGTTATGCTATAAAATAACTGTTGACCTACCCAAAACGGACGCCTATGACCAGTATTAGAAATTCGCAATTAATGAAATCGATTTATCTCTGGATTATAAATAAATGTACCAGTTTTTGTCTTTCTAAACAGTTTTTTTTTAATTTTTTTTTTTAATTCAGAAAGCGAAAAATTTTCAAATCGATTTTTCTAGAAAACGGTATGTCCTACCGATTTAAAACAAGAGTACCTTTTACTACTAGAATACTTTACAATTTAATAATCCAGTGTCAGAAATGCATAAAAGTTAAAGATAAAAAAGTTATGCGATAAAATAACCGTTGCCCTACCCAAAACGGACGCCTATGATCGGTATAGTTCGAGAAATTTATATTGTGAAACAGCTTTAAGGTCGGCAAAATTTGGTATTCTTTGTCAAAGATGTTTTAAGAGGCGGTTCGTTTGATGACATCTGTTTTTCACACCCACATAATCGGTCCCCTCAGACATTTACAAGTTTTACAAAACTTTTAGTTCAGTAGTATGTCTTACTGGAGTATAGGTGTGTGATTTAAAGCTCGATAATGGAGTGTAAAATGTTGTTTAAGTTAAGATTAATTTATTAATTAATAATTAATTTTAGTACATACGATATGTCCTGCTTTAACGGTATATCTAAGTAAAAATAAATATTTTTAATTATATATTTAATCACCAGAAAAAACAACCAGCCTCCGAACTATATTAAAGGGGAACTGGCAGGACTTACAAATCTGACCCATTTCACTGTATTGGTTACTTAAACTATACTAGATATTTGCAACGGATGGATTAGATTGATATCTGGAAGATAAATACGTGTACCAATTTTTGTTTTTCTAAAAAGAAGCGTTCTGGAGGTATTTAAGAAAAACTAATTACAAGACGCCATCTTCAAAGAGCTCTAGCTCCCTTAGGGATCTCCTGCCTTCGTTTGTCGGTAGAGTTTCTGGACACCATGTATTTCAAAACAATATTTATTTCTTTTGAAAAAACTTGTTATTGTTGCGAAGAATAAAGGTTTTTATTGAAAATAAACAAATCGATAAGACAATCAGATAGTACAGCTCGGTACGGTATAGGTTATTTGCTTGAGTTGCAATTTCAACGAAAGTAAAAAAAACTAAATTTTGCGTCCAAAAACGAAAATATGCCTCATGTGGGGTTATTGAACTTACAACCGGGAAAGACTATTGGTCTTGTGGAGCAAGTAATGTTCTCAGAGGGACATAGCTGCAGAGCTAGGTGTAACACAGGGCGTTCTGTCTAATACCTATGCTAGGTAACAGGAACTAGAAAAGCTCAAAAATAAAGAAGGGAAAGTCGCCAAAAAGTAATAAAGGCTCGCCACAATCGTTTAATTGTCCAATCAGCCGGAAGACACCCAACCATTTCTCACGAGCAGCTCCAGAGCTTTTGGAAGCTACAGGTGTAACTGTTTCAGTTGAAACGATAAGAAGAAGAGTTAGTGCCAAGAAGTATACAGCTGGAGACAGTTATGGGTTCCCTAGTTATCCAGCAGCACAAGATTGATCGCCTAAATTGGTGTATTCACCACCAAAACTGGAACATTGGGAATTGACAAAATGTGCTATTTTCAGAAAAAGTCAGGATTTGTGTAAAGGGATCGTTCAAGTATTACGTGACGCAGTTTGGGAGGAGGGGGGTCTTGTAACACGTTACGGCGCGTAACATTCTTTTTTAACTTAAATGAAAAAAAACTACGGAATTTCTTTTATGTTTTTTATAGACCCCTGAATTGTATTATGTTGCACCATCACGCTCCGCTCATGTTCCGACAACAGGACAATATTACCTTGTAACGTTACAACGTTCCATCTCCTTTCTATAATTCATCCTTTTGTCTTCCTTTGTGTTTTACTTCTCATATATAGATTTTCTCTTTATTTTGTTTCTTTGACATTTGAATTAATTTTCGTTCCAAACCTTTTCGTTTCAGTTAACATTTCATTCTGCAGTCTTTCCATTCAAATTAAGTTTCCATTCGCTATGCAAAAATTAAGTTCCGCACTTCAATTGTTCTAGCTCCTGTCCTATTCCCTTAACGCACTTCAAATAATAATTTTCTGAAACTTGAACTATTTATTGTAATTAGCGAGCATTAAATATTCGTCAGTACTAGTTTTTCTCCAATATGTTACCCGCTTAAAAATGAGTGCCTTCGGAAATTTGCCCTCTTTTGAATAAAACTTGAAATAAGTAAAACCAATGTAGTATTATCTATAACAAGAGGTGTTTCCCAACTTATTTGGGTCGCTGGGAAGAGCCCATGTACCAGGCTATACAAATCAAATACCATCTAGCCGCCGTTTTGCACCGGTGACCATGAAACTACAGTAAAGGCCTGCACCCGAACACCTTCACCGTCAGTCAACAGGGCTACGTGGAGCCGAAGCTCCTCTAAGACCAGAAGACAGCAACGGAGATCCCTCGACGCCTCGACGATCGCATAAGATAAGTAGCCTCTTGCAGTTAGATGTTCGCAAAGTGCTGCTGAATGAACTATTTTCTTGACAACAAGTCTTTTTATTGTTAATAAATTTCAATTTTCCTTTATTCAATATTTTGAATGGCGATAATGTGTATTTAATAGATTTAATAAGGTCAATAAACGAATATGTGAACTTTTCGAATTTTATTGCTTAATCTCCTTTAGATTCTTGGAAGAGTGATTCTTTCTTGCACAGCACAGAACCTACGACAGGCTGAGCTAGCCAATAACCTGTGTAAGGGTTACATTAGGTTACACTTGGCGCCCAACGTGGGGAGGAAACACCACAAGTGTAACCTAATGTAACCCTTACACAGGTTATTGGCTAGCTCAGCCTGTCGTAGGTTCTGTGCTGTGCAAGAAAGAATCACTCTTCCAAGAATCTAAAGGAGGTTAAGCAATAAAATTCGAAAAGTTCACATATTCGTTTATTGACCTTATTAAATCTATTAAATACACATTATCGCCATTCAAAATATTGAATAAAGGAAAATTGAAATTTATTAACAATAAAAAGACTTGTTGTCAAGAAAATAGTTCATTCAGCAGCACTTTGCGAACATCTAACTGCAAGAGTCTACTTATCTTATACGATCGTCGAGGCGTCGAGGGATCTCCGTTGCTGTCTTCTGGTCTTGGAGGAGCTTCGGCTCCACGTAGCCCTGTTGACTGACGGTGAAGGTGTTCGGCTGCTGGCCTTTACTGTAGTTTCATGGTCACCGGTGCAAAACGGCGGCTAGATGGTATTTGATTTGTATAGCCTGGTACATGGGCTCTTCCCAGCGACCCAAATAAGTTGGGAAACACCTCTTGTTACAGATAATACTACATTGGTTTTACTTATTTCAAGTTTTATTCAAAAGAGGGCAAATTTCCGAAGGCACTCATTTTTAAGTGGGTAACATATTGGAGAAAAACTAGTACTGACGAATATTTAATGCTCGCTAATTACAATAAATAGTTCAGGTTTCAGAAAATTATTATTTGAAGTGCGTTAAGGGAATAGGACAGGAGCTAGAACAATTGAAGTGCGGAACTTAATTTTTGCATAGCGAATGGAAACTTAATTTGAATGGAAAGACTGCAGAATGAAATGTTAACTGAAACGAAAAGGTTGGAACGAAAATTAATTCAAATGTCAAAGAAACAAAATAAAGAGAAAATCTATATATGAGAAGTAAAAAACAAAGGAAGACAAAAGAATGAATTATAGAAAGGAGATGGAACGTTGTAACGTTACAACCTATTCAAGTGAAAAAATCTTAAAATTTGTAACACAGATGAAGTACGGTAACATGTGTTTGTAATAATTAAAGATGGACCTCTCTCCACAACAAAAGATTAAAAGATACAGATGTTATTTAGAGGTTGCACAGGGAACTACGTGTTCATAAATCATGTATGTTTTCTGAAATCGTTTTCTGCAGTAGGTATTCATTAATGTTTTAAATAAAAACCATTAAATACAGAACCCACTATATTGATACTTACTTAGTTAAGAAAATTGATAGATATTTAAAAAATAATAATACCCTTAGTTAAAGTGTGATTCCTGAATTATTAATTTCAAAGTTTTATCATTGATTATATATATTTCCACTAGATAGCTCACCTCTTGGTAACCGAAAGACGTATCAACAACTAGATGGCGCTACTCGAAAACCGTATCGAGATTTCTCATTCTCTCTCTGACTTGCGAGGAGGTAGGAGTAGTGTCAGGGCCGAACTTACCCTATAGGTGTATTAACTGTGACAAGTGTTGTGACAAGTTATAGCAAAATTAAAAAAAAAAAGGACTCACATTTTAGATAAAATGGCCTCTGTAACGCATAAGTGTGTTTACGCGGGATGTTTTGAAAGAAACGATGGAACAAATAATAATATATCTTTCTTTAAATTTTCCCTGAAAGACGTAGAGCGCACAAAAATTTGGCAAAAAAACTGCGGAAATATTGATATTATATTGATGGATATCAGTGACCTGAAACAGAGGGTAATTTGCCAGCATCATTATGCAGTGGAACATATTTACCAAAGTGGCCAAAGAAAGTTATTACGGAAAAATGCTGTTCCTCTAAAATTTGCACAGTTAGCAACTGATTTAGGTGAGTACTCAACTTTGGAAATATTTTTATGTTTGCCTAATGCGCTTTGTCAATGAGAATAATACTATTAAAATATATTTTATATAAAATCAGTTGATATTGAGTGATTTATATATTTTTTATACAATTAAATCAAAAGAGATTTTTTTTAAATATGATTGCGTTGTTAGTATCACTCCAGAAATAACGGAGATGCTTGTTTTGCTTTAATTAAAATTACACATACATTTCAATGATTACCTATTTTAGGTGATACCCCACCAGTATTATGCTCTACATACGTTTATTGCGGTACGAAACGTAAAAGATCTACAAGTGGCGATTGTATGGTTAGGTCAACTCCATCGCCTAAGAGATCAAGTAGTAGTCTCAGTGATATTTCCAGTTTTGATACTAATTTGCCCACAAAACTTGAAACTGAATTGACGGAGAAGGTAAAAAAATTGGAGTATCAAGTAAATGCTTTAAAGAAGAAGTGCCGTCAGAAGAACAGTCAGCGTTGTAGAAGAACAACAAAAAACAGAAAATCGGTAACCAAATTCATGATACAGGTACTGTTAGAAAATAAAAGCATATACGTGCACACTTTTGTTAATATGCAGTTTTCACACAAAACTCGTTCACAATGGAGTCACAATGAAAAGGATTTAGCTCTGGCCATCTCTTAACTTTATATTACCTTCAGTAAAAACAATTCAAACTTGGTTGCGTGTCATAAAATTAAGAACTGGTTTAAACATTTCCTTAATTGACAAGTTGAAGAAAAAAGCAGAGACAATGGATGAGTGGGAAAAAATGTGTGTTAATGTTTGATGGAATTTCTTTGAAAAAACAATTGGAGTACAATAAATTAGATGACATTATAGAAGGGTTTCAAGATTTAGGTGCTTTAGGAAGAACAAACAAACTTGCCAACACAGGTCTGGTTTTCATGATGCGCGGCTTGCTACATAAGGCTACGCGGCTTGCTACAGGTGGTCCAATACATAGCGACAACTTAAAAAACATTTTAGTTGAAGTTGTTTCAAAATTACAAAATATTGGGTATATACCAAAAGTGTTGTGTGATCAAGCATCTAATAATAGAGCTTTATTTAAGCTGTTAGGCGCATGTAAGGATCAGCCTGCAATAGAAATAGGAAATCAGAGGATTTTCACTATGTTCAATACACCCCACTTACTAAAAAGTCTAAGAAATAATTTTCTTAACAACAAGTTGAGGTTTTTTGCCGATTCTAAACAAATATCGTGGCAAGATATTGAATACACATACAACATCGATAGAACCAGTGTGAGAGCACGATGCATGGTGAAAATAACAAACGTTCATATAAACCCTAATAATTTTCAAAAAATGCGTGTAAAATTAGCAGCACAAATTTTTCCCAACTCAATTGCCTCAGCAATATCAACAGCAATATCTGTAGGGCAGTTACACCCCAAAACGGCTTCTCTTACTGCCGAATTTTTGAAAATTATAAATAATATTTTTGATGGTCTTAACAGCAAATATTGTAGTGATAGTAATCCAAACAGAAAGCCAATGTCAACTTTAAGCAAGTCAACTGAAAACTTAAAAGCAGGTTTAGAATATTTTAAAAAATTAAAGTTTTTGAAAATCAGAAAGAGAGAAATAATATTCACTGTCTACACGGCTTTCAGTGGACCATTTTGTCAGTTTTATGTTTGTGGGAGGAACTTCAAAAATAATATAATGTATCATATCTTTTAACATCTTTTCTGAACCAAAATCCTCTAGAAAATTTTTTCTCTATTGTGCGCAATAGAGTTAGTCTAGTGCGTTCATAAAAAAAACATGTGTTTTTACTTAATAACAGGCGGCAGCTGGTTTGTCTTTAGTTTCATGCGTGGAAGAGAATGATGCTAGATCAAAAGTATGTGTTTTATCTCGTCAGGTATTAATGACGCACGGGTAAATAATCGTGGACTCAACTGAATGTTAAACTACACTATTAGCTTTAGTTTATATATACAGTAGATATTAACAAGTATTTTATAATATCAGGAAAACAATATCAGTATGTCTTAAAACCTTGGAATCATATGGAAACTTTTTTATTCAGTTTAGGGAAAAATGTATTATTGATAAAAACTTGCATGTCCTAAAACTCAAAATGAAAGAATCAGATGTCAAATATAAAGTCGTATACCAAGTTTGTTAAAAAATATTAATTCTTCTCAAGAGTAATATACCTTCATTTTTAAAGCACTTTCATATAAATATGAACGTGGCTTTTAATTGTTCTCGACTTTTAATAATAAAATGTTTCGATATTGTCAATAATGAAAGTACTTCTTGAGACTAAGAAATAATAAATATCTTTTTTCCTAAAACTTTAATTTTACTATCTTAGTTTGAAAAGAATTAACATTCAAATATACTTATTTACTTTGTTTTAAAATATGATCTAATTAGTGATGTTTTAAACTTTCTAATCCTGTCCGCTTATCAGCTTTTACCTATTGTTCCTAGGCAGATGGCCCTCAACCTATTTATATGTTGGAAATTCCCTGTCATTTTATCAAGATATATGTATACCAAACTTCATGCCAATCCAATGGATTCTTTAAAATTCGGAGGTTTTGCAATATTTTACCTGCGGTGAATGGGTTAGATCTGGAAAGAAATTCTGTATATCAACTTCAAAGAGTTTATTTCGCATTAGTTCTGAAAATATCATTCTTTTACAAATTGCAAAAAATAATTTACATGTGAATTATCACTGCTAATTTTATTATGTATTTTCTTTTTTTTTTAGCGTTTTATCTGAAGTTAAATCGGAATTCCAAAATAGAGATTACAATCGCGTTAAAATTATTTGTTAAAATGCTGAATACTACCCTTATATCGTTGTCTATTACGCCAGCTAAGCAACTCAAATTTATTTTTCAATCTTGGCAAAAATTTCAATAAATGTCGCCACCGTTCAGCCAGTTAGTACTTAGACTTGAGGGGCGAAGAGGTGTAAGTGGGCGGAGTTTAACACTGAATTCGGTTTTACCAGGTGAGGTATCTATGTAGTTATTAATCAATTGGTCCAAGAGCTGTGAGACATTTTTGAGTAGGTATTTTAGGCAACCTGAAAATTTTTCAGGTGACTCTTCCATGATAGCCTAATACAAAAATGCCGGTCTGGCTGGAGGGCAGCGGTTATTTTCCCCAAAAATCCCCCCCAAAGTTAAACAAAGGGGTAAAAATTGTTATTACAAAAAATATCATTGACGTGACTTTAAAGTAAATTTAAATATTCAAATACATATAAAGAAAATAAACAGGCCAGGCGATTTGAGGGCGATTTTAACTCTGCAAGATACTTGCATGGGCGCGCCAGGATTATTTTCAGGTAATACATCTGAACTTCAGAAGATTTCGTCTGAATCTGTACATACTATTAACGAGTATAAAATACACAACTATACATGCATAACTCTGTACATTCCTTCCGGACAGGGAGGTGCATTGTTATTTTGACAGGGTATTTTTTAATATTAAAAATAAACATTCTAAAAAAGACAGTTTTTTTTGGTGAAATTTTCCAACTGCCAGATGATCAAACAAATTACTCGTGCATATAAATGAAAAGCGCTATAGGTAAGCAGCAGTGTGAGAAAGAGCGTGTACCGATAGCTGTTTGCGTCCTCTGTTGTAGCTGAGCGAGTCCGTTCGCTCGAGAAAAATCACGTGACCTGGCGATATCCATGTTGTTGTTCCTCGAAACGTTAAAGTATTTATTATAATATATTATAGTTTTTAAGTAATTTTTTCTTAATTAAAGAAAAATAATACGTACTATACAACAGATTTTGCAAATGTGATAGAAAAAGACAAATTTATTATTATAAATATATAGGTAGAAAAGTATAAAATTATAAACTAAATTAATTCTGTGTCCGAATTTTGTACTTCTTCTACAAACTCCTCAGCTGAGCTTAAATATTCATTCTCTTCTTCCTCGTCAGACTCCCCTCGAGACTCAGATTTCTCTCCTATATGATCTGTAAATAGTTGTAATATGTATTAAGAATTAATTAAAAATTAATTAGTGGTCAACTAGTTGAGTTGCTACGTATTCTCGGTCCTTTTATACGGAGTCGAAGCCTGGACAATCACGGGCGCATCTGAAGAAAGACTTGCCGTTGTTGAGATGTGGAGTTATCGAATAATGTTAAATATATCATGGACACACGTAACAAACACGGAAACATTAATAAGGATGAAAAAGGTAAAAGAAATACTGAACACTATGAAGGAAAGAAACATGAGCTACTTTGGTCATACCTACACTAAGAAATAAAAAACGTGATGTGATTGGTTATATAAGGAAAAGTATTGGTAATTTTTCAATAATTCTAAATACATATTACAATTATTTACAGATTAGGTAGAAGAATCTGAGTCTCGAGGAAGTCTGACGAAGGAGAAGAGAATGAATATTTATTTTAGCTCATTTTTCTTTCCTTCATAGTGTTGAGTATTTCTTTTGCATTTTTCATCTTTCTTAATGTTTCCGTGTTTGTTAAGTGTTGTGTCCATGATATTTTTTACATTATTCGATAAAACGATATCTCAACAATGGTAAGTCTTTCTTCAGATGCGCCCGTGATTGTCTAGGCTTCGACTCCATATAAAAGGAGAGAGAATACGTAGCAACTCAATTAATTAATCACTGAATAATTTTTAATTAATTCTAAATACATGTTACAACTATTTACAGATCAAGTAGAAGAGGGATCTGAGTCTCGAGGGGAGTCTGACGAAGAAGAACAGAATGAACATTTAAGCTCAGATGAGGAGTTTGAAGAAGAAGTACAAGATTCGGACACCGAATTAATTTAGTTTATAGTTTTATATTTTCTACCTATATATTTATAATAATAAATTTGTCTTTTTCTATCATATTTGCAAAATCTATTGTATAGTACGTATTATTTTCCTTTAATTAAGAAAGATTACTTAAAAAACTATAATATATAATAATTACTCTAACAGAGGACGCAAATAGCTATCGGTATACGCTCTTTCTCACACTGCTGCTTACTTATAGCAGTTTTCATTTATATGCACGCGTAGTTTGTTTGATCACATGGCAATTGGAAAATTTCACCAAAAAAACCTGTCATATTTAGAATATTTATTTTTAAAATTAAAAAATACCCTGTCAAAATAACAATTGCACCTCCCTGTCCGGAAGGAATGTACATAGCTATGCATGTATAGTTGTATATTTTATACTCGTTAATAGTATGTACAGATTCAGAAGAAATCTTCTGAAGTTCAGATGCACCCTCTGAAAATAATCCTGGGGCGCCCATGCAAGTATCTTGCAGAGTTAAAATCGCCCTCAAATCGCCTGGCCTGTTTATTTTCTTTATATTTGAATATTTAAATTTACTTTCAAGTCATATCAATGATATTTTTTGTAATAACAATTTTTACCCTTTTTTTTAACTTTGGGGAGGATTTTTGGGGAAAATAACCGCTACCCTCCAGCCAGACCGGCATTTTTGTATTGGGCTGTCATAGAAGAGTCACCTGAAAAATTTCCAGGTTGCCTAAAATACCTACTCAAAAATGTCTCACAGCTCTTATACTAAATGGTTTTATGTGATTAATATCTTGACGAAAATTATACATAATTTCAAAATTTCACCTTGCATTATTCATAATAGACCCTACATAATACACATTTTTGAGATGAGGTTGTTAAGCAGCTTCTAAAAACAAAAAATATACAGGGTGTTTAATTAAAATTAAAGATAATGGACTATGCTAGACTTGAGTGAATCACCATGTATATTCAAATTTATGTTTAAATAGTCCATAGTTCAATTTAAAAGTTGACGTATCCTAGCGTTTTTATAATTTTCTCAAATAATGACACATGACAACAATTTTATTCCATAAGTGGTTTCCACACATTATAATTTTAAATGATGTATTATTCATAAAGACCATGAAATCAGATTGTTAAGCAGCTTTTAAAAATATAAAAATATACAAGGTGTTAAAAAATAAAGCTTATGGACTACGGTAGGCTTGCATGAATCACATTTAAAGGGCCTAGCCGGGTAAGATGATGAAAAGTGCCCTCAACTCGATTCGAATTCCATATAGGTCACCGTTTAGCATATATAGTGAAACTAACTTTCTGAAATTTTTAGCCCCCTAGGTTATCATGTGGCCCACCTAGACCCTAATTAGGGTTTTTATGTTTTTATTTTTTATCTCAGCCACATCGAGAACTAGCGAAAAACTTTAAATAAAAAAGTTGTAAGCTTTAAAAAGTTCTGTCCGAAAAAAAAATTGTTTTTTAATTTTTGGCGGAAAATTTAAATTTTAGAACGATTTTAAAATTTTAAATGAGTATAAAAAAATAATTAAGACATTCGTTTTCACGAAAAAAATATATAACGTGTATTTATGCATAATATTTCACCCTGAATATTTTTAAATTTTTAAAATTGGTGAAACGCACCTTTAAAAATAAAAAACCGCATTTTTTCGTTTTTTTTTTCGTTTTTGATACAATTTTATACATGTTTTTCAAAAAAGGTAACACCGTCACTCGAATAGGTAAAAAACTGAAAAACAATTAGGGTTTGCTTAATAAAAAATTTTTGAAATGCCATCCATTTTCAAGATACAGGGCGTTGAAGAAAACAAAATTTTACACATTTTTTACGATTTTGCCGAAACTACTTGCAACATTGTAATACAATTTGGCGGGTTTTAAGAGGTAGTTATTGTGCATGTTTTGACATACAATTAAGGATTTGATATCAGGTACAGGCTCGTTTTTTTAATATTGTATTTAATTACAGAGTAATTTCCACATATTAATATATTTTTCAAATTGGGCTCTGTACCGCCATTCTTTATTATATTACGAATACGTGTGCCAAATATCTCGAAAAAATATTCAAAATTACAGCCGCAATCTTGGAATTCGTTTTCGCTACCTGTTGATCGCTACTGATTCCTCTTAATGAAATTACAAAAAGTTCTATCTTGTTTGATTTTTTCCGAAGTAAAAATCTATATGCACTCCCCCTATCTCTGATACGTTTGAACTAAAATGTTCACAAACATTCTCGTTGTTTCTCGTCCATTTTCTTTTTTCGCCGAAATTTAGAGCAATTTAGAGTACTTGGATTCATCGACCTACAATATAAACATAACTGTGGCTTAAAAATCACGACATCGCCCATCTCTACTTGTTAGATTATTAGAACTAACTGTTCACGTACATGTTAATTTAATAAACAAAGGTACTTATCTTGAAAACCGTTGATAAAAATATTTGCTACAAAACTAGAAGCCTCAATTATTTATTTATTGTTGCTGTAGCGAATTTTACGATTGAATCGTTCAAGAATGGGGACAATCGCTTCTTTCCCGCCACTAACAGTTCAGTGGCGGTGGAGCTAGAAAAAGGAAGCAAAATAAATAAATTAAGAAACCAAGTACAGTATGGTAGGGGAGCCCAAGCGGGGATTTTTGCAGTTACTCGAGCGCGTCAGATTGTCATATGGGGAGAAACCTGGTACCCTGCAGATGTACCTCTACCATATATTGGCTCTTAACACAGGGAAGTTCGTTAAGGGAGCCCGAAAAAAAATCTATCCTTAAAAATACTCGAAATTGTCAGATTAAGATAAGGTAAGGTAAGTACATGCAAAAGAGTGTATATTTCAAAAATCTGACGATTTGAGTCTGAGTTTGGGATGGCGAGTCAAAAAGTTTCACAAAAAAAGCGAATATTTCGCGAAATGAACGTCAAATCGAAAAACTAAAAAATACGTCTTTAATATTTTTCAAAAATCTATTGAATGGTACTAAACATGACCCCCCACGGAGAGGGGTGTGGGTAAATTTAAAATTCTAAATACAAACCCCGCGATATTTCGCAAAATACATCAGATCGAATAACTGCAAAATACACTTTCAAAATGTTTTTGAAAAATCTATCGAATGGTACCAAACACGACACCCCACGGAGGTGGGGTGGGGGATTATTTTAAAATCTTAAATGGGACCTTTCAATATACCTACTAAAAAAAACCAGACTAACTGTGGAACTAGAAATTCAACAAAAAGAATGTGGTAAAAAATTGATAACATGCTTCTAAATAAACATTGTGTTTTTAGCTATACCGAAAATGGTATCTAGAATTCGTATTTGTGATACCATCCACAACACATGGGCACTAGAAGAACTTTTAAAACCCATCTGATTATTATTTTAGACCGAAAATTGATGGATTCGACCGTTGCATGTAAAAAAGTTTTATTTTATCTAAAAATAAAACATTGAAAACTGTTGTTTTTTACACTTACACAATTTTTTTACAATTTATTTCCACTAGAGTTGTTTCGGCGTTGTGCATTTCTCAGGTGATGTATTTTTACTAGGCGTCTACACTCTACACTATAGTTTTTAACTCCTCAATTTATTCAGTTAAAGACGTAAAGTGTAGGCCCATAGTTAAAAAAACATCACTTGAGAAACGCACTCTACCTAAACAGCTGTAGTGAAAATAAATTGTGATAAATTTTGTGATAGTGTAGAAAACAAAAAGTTTCAGAGTTTTTAAAAAATGAATAACCATTTTCAATTTCGTTGCAACACGAAACTACACTGCATCATTATTCCAGTTCAATCAGAATCAGAGAGTGCAGCAAGCACCTCTACCGGTTTCGAAACTTATTAGTCTCTCATCAGGGGCACATATGCTGCTCTCTCTGACACAACTAGAACAAACCCCGGCGTGCAGTCACGGATTGCAACGAACGAAATGGCAGGGATACCCTAGCGGCAACTGCTAGCAAAAAACTAAAAACTTAGTTTTCAATCTAATAGCACATAAAACAACATCCAAAAATGTTATTCTACATCCTACCACACTGAAAACAATGGGAACCTTCTCTGGTAACACCTCCGAGGCTTCTACAATTTGCAAGCCATAACGGATGCTGAGACTAAGGAATATGAGGGAATTTTACAATTTATAATTCACGTCCCATCTGCTCAGCGCGGTAAAGTTCCAACGAGAATGGTTCCCTTCGTACTCCAATCAGAGTAAACATGTAAATAAAAAATGAATAACCATTTTCAATTTCGTTGCAACACGAAACTACAGCCGCATCATTATTCCAGTTCAATCAGAGAGTGCAGCAAGCACCTCTACCGGTTTCGAAACTTATTAGTCTCTCATCAGGAAGCACATATGCTGCTCTCTGGCCCAACTAGGACAAACCCCGGCGTGTAGTCACGGATAAAATATAAATCATATAAATTGTAAAATTCCCTCATCTTCCTTAGTCTCAGCATCCGTTATGGCTTGCAAATTTTAGAAGCCTCGGAGGTGTTACCAGAGAAGGTTCCTATTGTTTTCAGTCTGGTAGGATGTAGATGTAGAATAACATTTTTGGATGTTGTTTTATGTGCTATTAGATTGAAAACTTAGTTTTTAGTTTTTTCAGAGTTTTATTATTAGATACATATATTTTTTTATTGTACATCTAAGTTTTTTCTGTTATATTTGTCGAAGTTACGACGGCATTGACTTTAATATAAGACACCTTATATCAAATTCAAGAAGGGAATGATCATTTCAGAGACAAATTCAACGGTATAGCTATCTTTCTATAATTACTTTATGAAATATTCGAGAAAATGTGTAAAAATTGCTGTTCAACCAAAATTTTTGACCACTGAGTATATCAGTTTTTGTTGTTCCTGCTCATTTATCACACACTTATTTTTTATATCGCAAGAACTCTGCTACAAACGATTATAAAAATTATAAAACAGGTGATATTTAGTTGACAACTACTATCAAGTAGTTTTCTAAAAATTGGTGTTCGTAATGAAAGAATTTTGATTATGGTTGATTATAGAGACAAAGTAAGCAGTTTAGAAGTGTGCGAATGATTTGTAGTATTATTCACTTTAAAGAAATGTAGTTTGTCAACAAATACACACAGAACACCTGAAACCTGAATATACTATAGTAACATATATGTACATATACGAGCAGTGAATAGGTTAAGTATTGTAGTAAATCCTTATGCATCCATTAGGTCTTTAAGGTGCGTACACATCTGGCGAACGCATGTGGCCGAAGCCTTGCGACCAAACACCTTCGGTAAATGTGTACGCCCCAACAAAGGATAGCAAACTCATGTGTTTGCCTTCGCTAGAGTTCGCTCACTGGGCGGTACATTAAAAGAAAATTGAAGAACTAATTCTTTTGCCTGTGTTTAGTGTGTACTCTTCCAAGTGACAGTGTCGAACGTCGCGATTTTGTTTTGATTCTCTAATTTTTTGCAATCGTGGCATGGACTAATTCTTCTAGTTTAAAACTTATTGGTTTATATCGAGAGCGGGAAATTTTATGGAATCCAGTGCATAAATATCACAAAAATAAAATAAAGAAAACGGATGCCTGGAACGACATCAGCAAAATTATGGAAGGCGATACAGGGGAGGTCAAAAAGAAAATGGAATCTTTATTAACGTCATTCCGAAGTGAGAGACAAAAACAAGATAACTCTTTTCAAACTGGCTCAGACTACATTCTACAAACATTTTGAAAAAGCCTGTATTCCATTTCAGCTTTTAGATCATTAAATAAGTCTATCCCTCTATACCGACTTCTGGATTTGAACAATGACGGTTTCGTCGTGTCTTGGGGAGGTCTTTCACTGCCTCGGCCTCCGCCTCACAAATAATAATACACGACGCACTTGCAATAATTATATCCTCATCCTATGTCATTTTTACAATTGACATCAAACAAATAACTGCCGCGCCACGAATCGCCAAAAATACCCGCGAAACTGAACGAATGACTGCAACCGAATTCGTTCGCTGTAATGTGGACGAAAGACCAAATTTTTCATCGAACGCCGAAAACATCGAATGAATTCGGTCGAAGGGCTTCGGTCACATGCGTTCGCCAGATGTTTACGCGCCTTTAGGTGACAATTTTGGGTTTTCAAAATCTGCAGTTAACAAAGCTTTCAAAAATTTGTATCTCTTTAAAGTCAATATCCTGCAACAATGGTAGACACATGACATGTGGGGTATCCCATAAAAGTGATTATGCCAAAAATCTCATGACAATAAATATTTTAGAACGCACCCGAGTTTTTCGCCTTGTCCTTTCTGCATATCTCCATTTCTTTCGTGATCTTGTTCATCAAATCAGTAATAGAATCAAAGCAATACAATCTAATGTTTAAAACTCGGTAGAAAAATTTAAAAAAAAATGAGATTTAGAAAAAAGTACATACTCTAGACTAGAATGTTTTTTGTACCAAAATTCCAAATTTCCTCATATCAAGGCTGATATCTTATCGTGTATCAATACATAAATTAATATTTATTTTATGAATAGTATTTAGATATAGGCGAATATAAAAATTTCAATACTCTCGTAGAGTGGATATAGTTTATGACTAGTTTATTATCGCATTCGTCCTAGTTTATTTGTATTAATACAAAACAGCCGCAAGAGTTAGGCCGTCCGCACATGGGTCGATCGAAGACACGTCTCGAAGTTCGCGCGTCTTGCTCGTCTTGTACGAACTCTGCGACACAAGTGATTGCTCTCCGCACACTAGTCGATTCTGTTTGCACATATCTTCCAACCGGGAAGAACGCAGTTTTTATATATTAACCAAAATGACTATTTCGATCTGTGAAAAGTACGGTATTACTACATTTTTAGTATAATTTGTATAAAATGAGCATTATACAGTTGAGTTGAGGGTATTTTTCTACTTCCTCAACGAATTTTATAACACCTAGAAATAGAAGTTCAAGGTTTTCAGAATTTTATATTATATACAATATATTTCCACAAAGCTAATAGTACTACAATCAACGAACATAACATTCACCGATCTTTAAAAAAACAAATTTAATTCAGCGCAAAAATCAACAAAAAACGAAAGAAACACATAAAATAATGACTGGAAACGTGCGTCTTACTCGAACTTTCTCGTGCGTTTCAGATCGCACGGAACGACAGTCATACAAGACGAGGAGATTTGCAATCCTAAACGCTCCGTGTACGGACCTCAATGCCACAACGAAGGAACTTGAGTGGCAGGGAGAGATCTACGCGACTGGAATCGAGTCGATTACTTCGAGCGTCGCCCCATGTGCGGACGGCCTAACAGTCACGGGCGTAGCAAAGGGAGAGGTAAAATGATAGGGTTTACAGGCTTTTTCAGTCGATGACCGATTGTCTTCTGAAATCTGATAGAAAGAGGCAGCAACAGGAAAACCGAAACAAACTATCCCTAACGTAAAAGAAATAATTTTTGCAGCAAATAATATTTAAGGTTGATATGAACCCTTAATTAATTTGTTTCTGATCCTAGAGATGGCTCTACTGTAGCATGCCATTGTGGTAACATTTTCAACTTAATTGTAGATTTCTACATGATGACTCAGTAATATGTAGAAACCTGAACACTTTTTTATCATTACACCCATCGGCTCAATTGGCTATGATGCCAAATTGTTTAACCAGTAATTTTACCAACGCCTAATAACAATGTTAATAGCAAGAAACATTTAGTCCATGTTGTGAGGCCGCTCCCGTCTGAAAGAAAATTATGTTTCGGTTTCTTTGCGGATTCCTATTCAAAAATGTCCCCTTTAAGGAAATCTGAGTGCGAAATTTTTGGCCAGAAATTGTTTAAACAATTTTTTAAAGAAATTCAAACGATCACCATTTTTTGCTCCGGCAAATATTTTTTTAGGTTTTTTGGGTCATTCTAAACAAGAAAGGTTCTTGCCATTTTTCTCAAAAGTTGATAGTTTTCGAGTTAGGGGCGATTTAAAATCTGAAAAATGCGATAATACGCATTTTCGAAGCTTAAAAGCTCACATTTATATTAATATATCGCACATCCCATTCAATACCGATACAACTGCGGTTTTCTTCTTCTTCTTCTTCTTCTTTAGGTGCCGTGTCTGTATTCAGACGTTGGCCGCCATCATGTTTACAATTTCCTGAAATCTCTCTCTATCGGCTGCTGCGCGAAATAATTCTTCTACTGTGCAGCCACACCATTGTCTAATATTACGCAGCCATGAAAGTTTCTTTCGACCTATCCATCTCTTTCCCTCCACTTTTCCTTGTATTATAAGGCGAAGCAGATGGTATTTAGGTCCTCTAATTATATGGCCGAAGTATTCTGTTTTTCTCCTCTTTATGATGCTTATGAGCAGACGTTCCGAATTCATCATTTTCTTCTTCTACAAAATATATATTTTAAGACAAGTAATTGAATATTAGAATATTAGTAATTCAATAGCACACGAATGGATATCTTTTTTGAAAAACAAGCAATATTTAACCATTATAAATATTTGTAAGATATGGCGGTATTGCATTATATTTTTAAATAACTCATCAACCATAACTGCTACGATTATACAGATTAACAATGAAAAACCAGACAAAGTTATAAATGGTAGTTTACTAGATAAATTTATCTAATAATTATAATTATTGTATATTATAAATCACAACAAAGTGAAATTAACTCAACAAATTGAAATAAAATGATTGATGTACATTTGCAATAAGATTTTTTTTTGCATAATTCCAGTAAATGCTCTTTTGTTTTCTCTCCTACAGTAGGAGGCTTTTCGTAGGCTGGTTTTGAGTTATATTGCTCTAAAATATTATTATTATCAGAAAAACGACGAGTAGAAAGGTCAATAGTTTTATAGGTTGTATAGTCAAAGTTAACTTTGTAAAAAAAATTCGTAGGAAAACACTTTTCTACTTTAAGAATTTGTATATTATTCCATATTGTTTTCTCGTTATCCGAATTTTTGGTGAATTTTTGCCCAAAAATTTTTTAAAGGTACTTGAAGTCAAAAAAGTCTTCAGCGTCCATTTCATTCCCTTTATAGGGCCTACCGTTTTTCTTTTTGCAGCACTTATTAGAGGTGGCCACTGACATGAATTGAGTTAAACTGTGTTTTTGCTTTCTCGATTACTGCATGCATCGAATCACCCTCATTTTGGGTATGACCAACAGTTAAAAATTTGTGAGTAATGTTATTTATTTCAGCATGCGTAACTGCATATAAGTACATAAGTACCACCAAAACCGCCTTATTCTTATTCTTGCCAACGCAGTTGTCGGAATAAAAAATAATATCTTTTCCTGCAGGTAAAGTAGATAGATAGCTAGAGAGGCATGTTGCAATTTAATTTGCTCCTCGCATAGCAATGGCCTCGTGCCAAAAACAGCAGGAACTGTTTGCGATGCTACTTCGAAAATCGTAAAATTAAAGCAATTGAGACAGGACTTATAAAAAAATGTAGAAATATCTCCCCAATGTGTAGGTAATACTGCTTGCAAATCGAAGCAAGCTACTATGAGTTTATTATTTTTTATGTAGGATTTGTAATATTTTTTGCTTTTTCTTCTCGGCTTCTTTCTTTACTACGAATGTGATGTGTGTATTGTTCTTGGCCTTTTTATTTTCTTCTTGATTGCATTGTTTATACACCTCATAAGTTGCGCAGTGATCTTTCGTCGGTTTAAAAAAAGAAATATTACATTCTGTGTTAAAAAATGTTTCATATGTACATCTTTTGACAGATGGCAACTGCTTTTCTTCTCGTTACTCTTTGTAGTATCTATACATCTAAGCTAAGGTTAATGATCCATCAAGGAATTCTCTAAGAGTTTGAGCTCTTAAATAGTGAGACTCTACGCGCTCAAAGCTATTTATGTGTTTTCTTACGGTTTCCTTAAGTTTCTCGTTTATAGTTGTGCGTTTTGATGATTTCCTCTATTATCTTTCTGAACGATGTTATACTCTTTTGACTTAGCCCAACTTGTTCGAATAAATCGATCTCCAATATTAAGGGTATTCATAAAAATATTTTGCATGCTCTTCTCCTTAATTTGTTTATAGTTAAATAAAAACATAAATTGTTAGTCCTATTACTTCCTTCTACAACTCTCCCATACTTCGGAATATTGTGCAAACGTTTCTGTAAAATACCCCTAGCACTCGCAACATGTGGCGGTATTACATTAAAACATATTATATTCTACGTGCAATATCCATACATGATACAGTTAAGGGGCTACAAACTACGTTTTTGAAGTTACGTCACTAATGTTCTCAGCAAGCGACGTGTATTCTCGCAATTTTCAGATTTTAAATCCCTTGTAACTCGAAAACTGTTAACTTCTCAGAAAAATGAGAAGATATCTTTTTTGTTTAGAAGAAGCCAAAAAACCTAAAGAATAACAGGGCAAAATAGGAGATTGTTGAAATAGAGCCTGCTGCATTGGCATTAAAATCGGATGGACGCGCATAATTAACAATTAAAAAACAACGGTCTAAATTTAAGTTAGACCCGATTACTACTCAGAATTTCAAAAATGAATGTTTAAACTTCACTTTAAGGACTTGCCAACCTTAAATATAATAATTTAAATATGAGTTTTTACGCCTCGAAAATGTCTATCTTCGCATTTTTCAGATTTTAGTTCACCTCTAACTCGAAAACTATCAACTTTTGAAAAAAATAAAAAGATATTTTTCTTGCTTAGAATGACCAAAAAAACAAGAAAAAATATTTTCCTGGACAAAAAATGGTAATCTTGTGAATTTGTTTAGAAACATTTTTTTTAACAATTTTTGCCCAAAAATTTCGCTGGCACTCTTCTGATTTATTTAAAGGGGACATTTTTGAATAGGAATCCGCAAAGAAACCAAATCAGAATTTTTTTTCAGACGGGAGCGGCCTCACAACATAGACTAATTACATATTATGTTTCTCCGTAACTAAATATTCCATTTAGTAAGGAATTCATCTTATCTCACACTGACACTGAAAGATGGTAATAAAATTTTACGACCTCTTCCATTCACTGTCGACAAATCATGTTAAAAGTGTATTACATTGCACAAATTTTGTTTATACACATAAACCTTTTAACACGTTGACGGACAGTGCGAATGCCTCAAATGTATAATCAAGTGTTGTGATACTATATGAATTTTGCAAAGTAGAATAGGGAAATTGCTAAATTTGTTTTAGCGCTTATAGATTATGGAAACAATATGTTTTTTGTAAACATGTGGACGACGGCCATGGATGTATCATATTTTATATGCATCTGTAGATGTAATAATAGGATTTTGATTTTAAATTCCGCAAAATATGTTTAAGCAAGGCGAAAACCTCGCGTTTCTTGGGAACAATATTCCCATGAGATCTTTTTGCGTAATCAGTTTCATGAGATACCTCAGAATAAGAAAAAAAGGTTATAATAAAGATATTAAAAATGACTTAACAGAAAAAAATACTGAAAACTATTTCACTAACACCAAAACTAGTTCGTCTCTGTCTTGCTAAGAGAACCGTCGATTTATTGCATTTCGATTTAATGTCCATGATTCAGTTCCATAGTAAAGCACACTGTGTACATAACATTTAATTAGCCTTATTTTGAGGGCCAATATCAGATCTTTGCTGCATAAAATCTTTTTCATTTTCACGAAGTTGGCACGTGCTTTTTCAATTCTCTCTCTTATTTCTGCAGTCTAATCGTTATTTTCTGTGATTATCGTTCCCAAGTAAGTATATTTTTTTACTCTCTCAGACTGCTGGCCGCCTACCGTTAATATTTCATTTATATTGTTGTTCTTGCTATTTTTCATAAATTTTGGTTTTTTGAGGTTAAGGGAGAGTCCGTATTCTCCATTACATATATCTTAATATTTTGTTCATTATTCTTTCTAAGTCTTCCAAGTTGTCTGATATTATGACTGTATCGTCGGTATACCTAATGTTATTAATTAAATTTCCATTCACTTTTATGCCGACTGTCTCGTTTACCAAAGCTTCTTGTGTGATTTCTTCAGAATAAGAACTAAACAATAACGGCGACAGTATGTAACCTTGCCTGGCCCCTCTCCTTATCTCCATTTCTTCTGACACTTCTCCAAATTACACATTTGATCGTTGGCTGTAGTATAAATGGTATAGTTTATTACTAAAGTTATTATTATGGTATGGTTTATTACTAACGAGGAAGTTATAAATGCCTTAAATCAAATGAAAAATGGAAAATATAGAGACGACGGAATAACAAAAAAGATGATTAGAGATGGAGGTCAAACTACCTTGGAAGCAGTTAAAATCCTAATGAAGAAGTGCCTCTTTGATATTGCTATTCCAACCACTTGGCAAAATGCGCAGCTACTTCTACTACAAAATAAAGGAGGCAAACACAAACTCGAAAATTACAGACCAATAAGTCTGTTACCACATCCGTACAAACTGCTTACCACAATAATGACCAACAGACTATCAGATAAATTCGATAGTTACCAGCCTGTTGAACAAGCGGGATATCGCAAAGGTTATAGTACCGTAGAACACCTACTCCTACAGACAATAAGGACATTTCTCGAAAAGTGTAACGAATACAATGAACCTCTTCATTCAGCATTTGTTGATTACAATAGGGCATTCGATTCCATAGAACTCTGGGCCGTATTAGACGGAATGAATAACGCAAGGATTGATTCCAGATATAGAATATAGAATTATTTACTATTGAATTAGAAGATGCCTTATGTCTTAGAAGAAAAAGTTAAATTGTCACTTAAATTTTTAAGTCATCTAAGATTTGCCGATGGCATAGTGCTCATAAGCAACAATACAGAAGAACTAATCTACATACTAAAGATGCTTAAACAGGAATCTGAGAAGAAAAGCGGTTTAAAAATAAATTTAAATAAAACAAAAGTGATGACAAATCAAAATATCAGAATCGACTTAGATGGAAGTCAGATCGAAAGTGTCGAAGAGTCACACGATCAAGCTAGGCAAACAGAATCAAACGGCAGAGATAACTAGAAGAATCCGAATTACTTGGGCAGCAGTTGCAAGACTCAGTGATGTGTTGAAAAACAAAAATATACCAATGAACCTAGAAAAAAGGGTATTCAACAGTTGTATTCTACCAGTTATGACTGATGGAGTGGATACCGTGACACTTACAGGGTTATCAGCCAATAGATTAAGAACACAGAGGGCCATCGAACGAGCTATGTTAGGAGTATCTCTGAGAGAACATATTTGAAATGGGACGTACGAAACAGGACGAAGGTGGAATATGTAACTGGAAGAATTGCGCAAATGAAATGGAACTGGATAGGACACGTGGCACGGCAAAACAACGAAAGGTAGACGAGAACATTGTACATTGGAGACCACGCGAGCATAGTAGTAGCAGAGGAAGACCACAAAAACGATGGTTAGATGACTTTAAAGCAAAAGTGGGGAGAAACTGGTACCAAAGAGCACAAAACAGAGAAGAGTGGAAAACTCATGGGAGGCCTTTGTCCAGGAGTGGATGCAAACAGGCTAAAGAAGAAGTTATTGTTTTCTTTAGGGACATTCACTTAACAAGCTACATGTTTTTATAGATTTGGCTGTCTCTAGAGGTGTATATTCTCGGGCTGAATACCGATAACCTTTTTCCAAGCACACAAACAATCTACATTGCTTTACTATATTTTTTGTTTTTGTTCTGTTAGTGTATCTTTGGTTGCCTATATAGATGTCATATAGGTGAACAAGGATTAGGATGAAGTTAGGTTAGGTCTGATCCGGGGAACCGGTACCGGGACAAGCGATGTAAGATGATCAAACTAAATAAAGATATCTTAATCAAGAGTACTTAATAGTCATTATTAAAGAACCCAACTAAACATGGTGGCAGCGGTGTTGAGTGCAGCAGTATATTTTAAGTATAAAACTATATTACCCATTAACCACTAGCACATGCCAAGAGTAGCAAAGCAAGGTTAAGGGGCAAGAAAATATTCTGCATTGTGGTCAATTGTGGTTGAAATCATACCCGACATAAAGTAACATTGAAAATGTCTACTAATACTACTTCTGATGCAAATACTCAAGGTATAGTAAGTCCAGCACCATTGAATGTTAACCCTCCGGATAAATTCAATTTTTTGGCCCCAGCAATTTGGCCTGCATGGAGGAAGAGGCTGGAACGCTACATGTCGGTATCAGGGCAGCTCCAAAAGACAGAAAAACAAAAAATAGATATCCTAGTGTACCTTGGGAGAAGAATCCGAAGATATTTTGATACAATTTCAAAAAATTCCAGATACTTACGAGGAAGTTCTAAATGTTTTTGACAAATATTTTATCCCTAGACGTAATATTATATATGAACGTTTCAAATTCAATTCTACAGTACAAAAACCAGGTGAAACCATTGACTTATTTATTACTAGCCTACATACCTTAGCAGAACATTGTAATTATGGGCAACTGAAGGAGGAATTGATCCGAGACCGTATCGTAGTAGGCATGCTGGACACAAAAACATCAGAAAGGTTACAGCTAAAAGAAACAGTTTTGATAGCAATTTCTGGCTTTTCTTCGTGTCTTATCAGATAAAACAATTGTTCCAGATATCGTTATCGCGTTTCCTTTTTTACTTCTTTATCGATGATTATTCTGCCGCGCCGTTTTCATTTTCTAATATTCCATACTCTTTCTCTTTCTGCTCTCAAAGAAACTGTTTATTAGATTTTTTCTTTCTCATCTAATTTATACCGATCCAGATTAGCTCCATATAACAGTTCTAGTTCTACTTGCATCAGACTAATCAATACGTTTATTTAACATATTATTAAGTGTCAACACATTTTTTCTTTTGTCTTCGCTAATATTTATTTATTTCTGTTGTTTTTGTACATAGAAGAAATCAATATAGATGTAAGATTTTTAAAATTGATTGTTATTATTTCTTTTATATTGATCCTTTTTTTATTTTTAATATGAAGGTGAAAATATTTTTTAACCTATCCTGAATTAATTTCAAAAGTGGTTATTTATTTAGGTACTCTTACTCCATATCTATTTAAATATCGTCCAATTGGTTTCCTTTAAATTTAGCTCACCACAAATCCAAAAAGTAATGAACAATGATAATTTTAAAGATAAAATAATGATTTCAATTAAAATCTTTAATAAACATAAGTGCGACAAAAGAGAAACACCATGGATGGTAGTTATTAGAAAAACTATTTAACAAAAGTAGACTATTTATGCTCCAATTCAAAATATAGTCAAATACAAAGCTTCAGAGATACATGAAAAAATACAAATAAAAAAGACAACTTTATGTTACTTAAAAACATTAAAAAGCCAACTCGGGTTTAATCGAGACAAAAAGTACCGGCCCTAAATATATCAAAATCTAATACGGCCAAGGGGACTGACAATATTTCAAGAAAAGTAGTTAAATTAATTTCAGAAGGTCACGTTGATGCGTTATAAATAGACGTTATAGTAGGCTTATATCTGTATTATATTACCTACTAACTATAATACAATAACACGTTTTGTTGTACAAAGTAATTGATATGGCAACGCTGCTAGGATAAAGTTCTGTTTGACGCGATTCTAGCAGAAGGTACTGCTATCTATCGAACATAAATATTACCGATGTTGTAGATGGAGTCACTTCATGGCGGCACAAATTCACAGCGGTAATTCAAGATATAATTCTTGTTTAACGAGATTTTTCATATGTTTAGGAAAAAATATTCAACATTTTATTGCAAATATTTTCCACTCTTACAGTTTTATATATGTTGTTATTAAAATTTTGTCCGATTTCTTACCGGTAGCTTTATTATAAGCCAAAACATATTATTTTTTCCTATTGTGGCAAAACTGTAAGATCAAAAATTTTCAAAAAATTCATAAGTATTTCTTAGGATTATATCTTTATGCTGTAAGAAAATTAACAAAATTGTATGTTTGGTTTTCCCGCTTTATACTTGGAAAAAAAGAGTATTTTTGAGTTTTTTCGAAAACGAAAACATGAAGTTCGCTCAAAATTTGTCAAAATACTTCTAGTAATCACATACACCTTCTCAAATTTTTTCAAAATTTTTGAACTTCAAATTTTTTTTGGGGGGGGTTCAGATCAACCTTAAGAGGTAAAACTTATTCATGACGGATCCAGATTACACCAGAATCAAACAACCACTTCAGAATTATGGTAATTTTCGCGCACTGTTGCAGTACGCACCCAAATCTGGGGATAAAGGCATCTTTATGGGTGTTAGACAAGGATGCGTGTTGTCACCTGACTTATTTAACATTTATGGTGAACATGTCATGAGGATGGTTTTAGAAGGATGGGCCGGTGGAGTAACAGTAGCTGGTAGGAAAATCTCCAATTTAAGCTTTGCCGATGACACTACACTTATAGCAGCAAATGAGCAAGAAATGTTTGATCTCCTGCAAGAGTTGAGTACGAAAGCAATAAAGTTGGTCTAAAAATCAATAAAGCTAAGACAAAAATAATGGTGGTCGACAGACTCGACACTATTCAACTGACTAACATGTTACAAGATACCAGATAGTAAACACCTTTATCTATCTCGGGTCTAGTATAACTAACGATGGTAACTGTGAAGCAGAAATTCGGAGACGTATTGGCATGGCAAAAATGCGATGAGTCGCCTAACTAAAGTTTGGGAAAACAGATCTATCTCTCAAAATATCAAGATGAGACTGGTGAATGCCCTTGTATTCTCAATATTTCTATACGGAGCAGAGACTTGGATTCTTCGCGCATGCGAGCGCCAAAAAATTGATGCCTTTGAGATGTGGTGCTGGAGAAGAATGCTGCGCATACCTTGGACAGCTCATAGGACAAACGTTTTCATTCTAAACCAACTCTAGATTAAAAAAAGCTGTCCACAATATGTCTGCAACGAATTCTGCAATTCTTTGGTCACGTGGTTCGCAGAGGTGACGATAGTTTGAAGAGATTATTTGTTTCTGGATACGTTCCGGGGAGAAGATCAAGAAAGAGAGAGAAAAGTGATGGATCCACTTCAGAATGATAGTAATTTTCGCGCACTGTTGCAGTACGCAGCCAAATCTGGGGATAAAGACATCTTTATGGGCATTTGGTCACTTCTAAAGCCGGACTCAAACGACTCGTGTACTTCGCAAGTACAAAATTATTCGCCTACTTCGCAAGTATACGAGTTTTCTATTGTGATGGCAAGCAGGGCGCTCACACGACGTATTCAGTGGTGGGATTACTAATAAATAGACCAGAATATTTAGCACACAATAAATCGATTTTTAAATACAGCACCTAGCTAGAAAGTTACTTTTTTCATTGTGTTAAGGATGCCAGGAAAAAAGTCTACAATATAAAATGGGTGGAAATGCAAAGTTGAATTTTAAAGTGCAAAATAAGTGTATTAAGGCCAGATTCGTGTTCAGCAACACCAAAAACCCCCGTGTAAAAGAAAAAAATTAGGATGTGCTACTAGCTGATCATCAAGAAAGCCTGTTTGCGATGTGAGAAACATCACCCGTCACGGGTGATGCGAAGCATGCGCTATACATTGTCGCTATAAAAGCAACTGTAGACATATAACACACCTCATAACAGCATTTAGCCACGTGGATAATGTTATTAACGCTTTGCAACTTTTCAGACAACATAAAGTTGACGAAAAGTACCTCCATCCTCATGAAGAAGCAAAGGTGTTCCCGAAGAAAATGGAGGTCTCATCAAAAGATTCGTTAGTTTCGATTTTCATTTCCGAAGTGGGGAAATCGGAACATCAAATAAACTTAATTTTAAAGTAAAATTGTGGCTTATTTCCAACAAAAATAGTAAATCGCACAAGACCATCGCCTTAGACTAAGGGCCGGTTGTTCGAACGCTAATCAAGAAGTTGATTATAATTAAGTCCCCTTAACAACCATCAAATAACAACACCCCTCATTCCTACGTCAATCAGTTGATTGTAATCAATTATGTTAATTATCATTATGATAATTAACATAATTGATTGATTAATAATTATTTGGAACGAAATACGCGATGGACTATCCCAGATAATTGAAACAATATTCGAAAAGATTATTCCAATCATCCAAGATAGGCATCGCTCATCGCTACACCCTCAGCTTAGCTCAGTTACTCAGGTGTGTGTTCGTCAAAACAAAACAGTATTTTTAACTAATCATGTTTATTGTTCAATAAAGATATATTAAAAGTATGACTTAGTAAATTGCATTAACAAATTATTCAAATTCTTGCCAAAAACTAACAATTCTGGATTATACTTACGGCTTTTTTTAGCTGATGGTAACTTCTTGACGTCGAATGGTACTGCTGTAGACTTCTTGTGGACCTGGGCAGATGTTGTGGCCCTAGGTCCCTGCAGCTGTAGGTGGTAGTTGTTGCAGTCTAGTTGTTGGTCTCCATTGTGTCAGCCTTAGTTCCATCACCGGTGTGGATGGTTTGAAGCTCCCGAAGGGAGAAAGGTTGATTTCTATGCAAAAACTATAAGATAAAAACACACATATCAACAATCAAGAAGTTAATAACCAAATTGTACCTTTGCCAAATAGCAGATGGCAAGGGTAAATTAAATGGAATTTAGATGAGGAGAATAGTTAAAATTTTATTACTAAACGTGCATACATATAAATTAGAAAGAAATATTTAAAACTAAAATATCAGAACACATGGTCTGACATTGGAGGTTAGATATAAAAAATATTAGAAAAACTGTAAGATTTAGAAATGTAACTACAAGAAAAAAAAATAATTTCTTACCCCAAGAGAAAGATGATTTGAATAAAAATGATTTATTTTTCACATTACATGCCTTTTATAAGATTACCACACCGCCATTTGGAGAATTGAAATGACAACGAGTAGGGATGAAGTGTCACTTTCATGACAGTGCGACATAGGCAGTGGCGGGCATGTTCCGTATTGAAAAACACAGGAGTAAGAATACACAGGGTACGTTCAGTATGATGATTTAGATTTTAGATGGAAAGAGATATAGTAAATAGAAGATAATAAAAGAGGATAATAAAAGGGGATAATAAAAGCGGATATTAAAAGAGGATAATAAAAGAGGGCGCCAACGAGTTTTTAGCGAAGAAAACTGGTAAAACAAATAGAAGAAAATTATTGTTAATGAAATATTAAAGAAAATAAAATATTTATTTAAAAATAAAATATCAAAGATGTGACGTTTGTAACGTTACATATTAATTAACATAACAATTATTAACATAATTGATTAATAAATCTCATAATTGTAATCAATTATGTTTTCAGCAACCCAAAAAAATGCAAGTTATTGCAAGAAAACATTTATCCCCCATATAATCTGATGAACTTATATTACTTGCTTTGAACAAACCGTCAATCTTTAGGATTCTGCTAAATTATGTTAAGTCGCGTAAATTGAAACTTTAAATTATAAAATTAGTCGTGTAAATTAATAATACCCCGTATCCCTACTTAGTATGTGGTTAGTCACCCTGAACGATCTGGGTGCGAAAAGTTTTTTTTTCCCTTACCTACCCTGGATTGTTTTTGTAATGGATTCGTGGATTCGTAATGGTCTTGGTGTATGGTGAGGCGTCGAATTCAAGAAGTGTTGCTGGCTAAATGGGCGTAGTTCCCAAAGGCCATAAAAGGAAAAGAAAAAAAAACCCAAACAAAGTTGACATTGACAGTTGGTGACAGTAATTAAATATTTGATAATGATCAGTTGATTGTATTTTTGATTAGCGTTCGAACAACCGGCCCTAAGAAATAACTAAATATCATTGTGATATTGTGTAGCAGTAAGTATGTCTTGACAATTCATCAAACCCAGAACAGAGAGAAATTTGCCATATTGATCGCCAACCTCAATAGAGGAGTACCTATGTCTTAAAAAATGCTATACCCGTACCAGGTATCTAAGAGACTCATTAATATTTAGCTCAGCAGGGTGCTATTGTTGGAGATATGAAATTATATAAACAATGGATCATTTCACCAAACAGGTAGATACCTCTACTATTCACAATGTAGAAAATTTTGTAACCACTACTGTTGTTATTCGGTCTTTTGCAACTAACCGTTTAATTAAATTTTACAAAAATATTTGTTATAGTAATATAGTATAGTTGATCCAAAAGATGGCATAACCAGAAAAGAGTCACACCATTTTGAGCGTCGGGTTTGGGGGGAGAGGGGGGGGGGGAGAAATAAGTTTTTCGCCAATATTTCTAAAACTATGCGGTTTAGCATGAACAACCCTCTATACAAAATTGTTCTACATTAAATTTGAAATAAAAAAGGCCCTATGCATAATCTTTCTAAGATGAATGGTTCCAAAGTTACGGAGGTAGTATAGTATAACTGGTCCAAAAAAAGGCCTAACCCAAACATCCAAAGTAAAAGTTTTCCTCAAACACCAAAATGTTCTATATGGTCCACATATTGTTCAGTAAAAAGTTACACCATTTTGAGCGTCCGGTTTGGGAGGGAGATGGGAGAGAAACCGGTAAATTAGTAGTTTTTTTACGCTTTTCGTCAATATTTCTAAAACTATGCTTTAGCGTAAACAATGATATATACAGAAATGTTCTACATGAAATTTAAAACAAAAAATGTTCTATACATAATTGTCATAAAATCAACGGTTCCTTTTTATATTTTTTGGGCAATATTATTTATGATATAACTCTACCAAAAACCCAGACATCCAAAGTGAAAGTTATCCTCCAACACCAAATTGTTCTATATAGTCCACATAATGTTCAGAAAAAAGTCACACCATTTTGAGCGTCGGGTTTGCGGAGAAGAGGGGAGAGAAATCGGTAAATATAAAAAGCATGGAAAACCTCCACTTTTCACCCTCCGTAACTCTGGAACCGTTGATTTTATAACAATTATGGATAAAACCTTTTTTGTTTTAAATTTTATGTAGAACATTTTTCTATAGAACAGCGGTTCTCAATCTTTTTTAGGCATGTACCACCTACAGCTCTTTTTATTATTTTTGGTACCACCTATATTTTTAGATTATATTTATTATCAAGCCTTACATAATGATTGTGTACCACCAGTGGTACATGTACCACAGATTGAGAACCGCTGCTATAGAACATTCCTTACGCTAAAGCATAGTTTTAGAAATATTGACGAAAAACGTAAAAAAACTACTAATTTACCGACTTCTCCCCCATCTCCCCCCCAAACCGGACGCTCAAAATGGTGCAACTTTTTACTGAACAATATGTGGACCATATAGAACAATTTGGTGTTGAAGGAAAACTTTTACTTTGGATGTCTGGGTTAGGCCTTTTTTTGGACCAATTATACTATACTACCTCCGTAACTTTGGAACCGTTCATTTTAGAAGGGTTATGCATCGGGCCTTTTTTATTTCAAATTTAATGTAGAACAATTTTTTTTGTGTAGGGGGTTGTTCATGTTAAACCGCTTAGTTTTAGAAATATTGACGAAAAACGTAAAAAACTACGAATTTGCAGATTCCCCCCCCCCCCCAAACCCGACGCTCAAAATGGTGTGACTTTTTTCTGAACATTATGTGCACCATATAGAACAATTTGGTGTTGGAGGATAACTTTCACTTTGGATGTCTGGGTTTGGGTCTAACTATACCATACTATTAAACGTATATGCCTTAACGGACTTAAATTAATAATGTAAAACCATAAATATCTCATTAGAGATAGAAGGATTATTAAGCACCCAATCATATTGAACATAAATATTCCATATAAATAAAGTGCTTTCATGGCGTTAGTAAATTACTATTTTTTGATGACTCTATTCTAACAAATAGATTAAAGAAAATTATTGTTTCATCATTATATTTCGAAATTGCATTTTATATGCGTATTATTATTATTCTTGTTTTTTTTTCAGATTCAAACTAACTAGCTACACAAAATATCTCAAAATAAAAATGACCAAGAAATAAAAAAACCAAATCCACAAATCAGAGCACCATGCCTCGTACAATCAGGACTAGCGAGAGCCCCCGTGGGGCCTACAGGTCTATTCCGATGAGTTCCACTCCCGACATGACCATCATCAAGTCGGAACAGACGCCTAGTCCTCATCTACTGGATCATGGATATGGGGCCACTCCCATCAACCAGATCATGTCGTCAGTGGTTCCATCACAAGCACCGGCTGTAAAAAGGTAGGTTTTAATAACCCTAATACCCTAAGTAATAGTGATGTTGATTATAGTTACTTTCGAGTAATCGTTACAAATTGTTACTTTTGTATAAAGTAATCATTTACAGTATTCGTTACTTTGATTACTTTTGTTACTTTTGTGTTTGAGTACCGGTAATCATATGGAGAATCGCATTTCTCAGTACATATTTTGTATTAGTAGGATATTTTGATTATAATTATTTTTGTATTTGAGTACCGCATCATCGAGAATCGCATTTCTTAGTATTTCGTATAAGATAAAAAAAAAAGAAAAAAGAAGAAAATTTCTTCTTTTCTTTTTTCCTTTTTGAATAGTAGAATTAGTTCGCGTGTTCTCCATTCTTCGGGTATTTTATGGTGTTTTATGATTTTGTTATTAAATGTTGTTAATTATTGCTCGGTCAGTGCTGCTCCACAATATCAGTAATCTCGAGTAATCTGTTTGCATCAATTAAGTGCCAAAAACAAACCCTCGAATCTGTAGATGACGTACCTTAGCAGCATGATACTACGACAACCAGAGATAAAGCCACTTCGAGAACAACTTTTAACCGGTGCCGCATGACGTCAGCGCCCGACAAACTTGTACGGAGACTTATGGGAAAGCATACGGTTTTATACGGTTTTATACATTCTCGTGTTATTAAATAACTGAAATTGCCGTTCGTCTGTTCTGTTACACTGTTTAATTTATACTTTGATGAATTATTATAATCATACCAGTAAAATAATACAATATATTATGTAGGTACTGTACTAAAAAACGTAATAGTTTTTTCACTGCAAAAATTTAAGAGGTTTTTTGACATGCAGAAAACTTTAAATAAACCGCGTCAAATAAAAGATGGTTTATTAACACGTTAAACGCCATGGGTAAATGGATAAAAAATTAAAAAAAAAAATTTTTGTATATATATCTGATATTATGTGTTCAAAATAGATATAATATTTATTTTTAGTTTTGAGCGAATTTTTTAGTCATAAATATAAAAAAACACATTGAGGTCACCGGTGCCCTCCGCGGCGCTATTGAATAGAAATTAACTTTTCAGTTGTACCACGCCGCGCCGGTCACAATGTCGGTCATCCCACTCTCAGCAATTCCCGCCCCTCTGGGCTGCTAGTGACCATGCGGTTCTAACAAGAAACAACAGGTCAGTTCTTGCAATCTTCAAGTGGATGCAGTAACAGTGTTTTTTTGGTTCTTTGTTCTGTATTATTTTGTGTTCCTATTATTTTGTGGACAAAATTCCACACTATAGAGGTGAACAATGAAGATCAAAGTTTTGCAGATATTTTTGGTAATGTAGACGATTTTTTTATAAGTGAAGCAGATATTGAACGATTTGATTTACTGGCAGCAAGTGTTAATAATATCAAAGAAGAAGAGCTCTCTAACAATCGTAAACGTAAGGGAGATATCTCATATGAAGAAGATGACTCTGAAAATGAAGTTTTGCATGTGTCCAAATGTCGGAAGCGACGAATTATTACTTCTGATTCTGAAAGCGAGCCTGATTTGTTAAATAATGATGTTGCAATCAATGATATAAACCAAACAAGTTCTTCACGCAAATGGTTCGAGCCGATGGGACGTCAACGTTCAATACTACCATTTACAGAATTAATTGGGTTAAATCATCCATATTCGACCGTGTTGATGCAAGCCCCTCCTGAAGATTTTTATATGCTTTTGGTTACTGAAAATCTTTTTGAAAAAATAGCAAATGAAACAAATTTATTTGCGACACAATCTATCTTAGAAAAAGATAATAAACCGCAAGCTCGTTCACATTCTTGGATACCAACTGACAAATATGAAATTAAACGTTTTTTTGGCCTTCTTCTATTTATGGGATTGGTAAAGCTGCCAAAAATTAATTTCTATTGGAGTAAAGACAAAATTATGGGACAACAATTTCCTGGAACAATTATGAGTAGGAATAGGTTTGAGTTAATTCTACAATTTCTTCACTTCTCTGACAACCAAACTACAGACCCTGCAGATCGTATTGGCAAAATAAGGGGGCTTATAGATGAATTAAATTTTAAATTCAAGCAATATTACTCTCCTAAAGAAGATTTATGTGTAGATGAAAGTATGGTGCCCTTTAGAGGACGTTTTATTGGACGTCAGTATAATAAACAGAAACGACACAAATACGGTTTTAAACTATTCAAACTGTGCACGATTCCTGGATACACCTACAAGCTGCAATTATATTGTGGAAAAAATAATGATGCAGTAAATAATACGCCAACCAATGTGGTATTATCATTGTGTAAGGATTTACTGCACAAAGGTCACACAATGGCAACTGACAATTGGTACACTAGTTTAGAGTTAGCATACGAATTATTAAATAATGATACCCATCTGGTTGGAACAGTTAGAAAAAATAGGAGAGGGTTGCCAAAAAAAGTTGTGGAAACTAAACTTCGTCGCGGAGAAAGTATTGCACAGGAAAATGAAGATGGAATCACTGTCATGAAATGGAAGGATAAACGAGATGTCTTAATGTTATCCACTAAACATTCAAATAAATTTTCTACGATTAGAAAAAGAGGCAAGGTAATTAAAAAACCAAAGATGGTTCTAGATTATAATAAATCTAAATCTGCTGTTGATATGAGCGACCAAATGACTTCATATTCATCCCCACTAAGAAAAACGGTCAAATGGTACAAGAAACTGGCAATTGAATTATTGTTAAATACTGCTGTTGTAAATGCCTCTATTATGTACAGTGAAACAACAAAAAACTGTATGTCAATTGTAGATTTTAGAAGAGCTCTAGTTGACTATCTCACCAGTTCCAGAAAAGAAGACGAACCTGAAGCAAGAACGTCACGACCAACAAGAATCAAGCATGAATTGGGAACGAAACCAGGGAAAGTTAGAGATTCAAGACGTCATTGTGTTCAGTGTTATAAGCTTAATGTGGTACAAGTGGGCAGAAAACTAGCTAAAAATAAAACAAAAAAGGTGAACAGTTTTTGCATGCAGTGTGAAGGTAATCCCCATTTATGTTTGCCATGTTTCAATAAGGTGCACAGATATATATAATCTCATTTTGAAAATTTTCAACATTTCTCTAAAAATTATTTTCTTCATTTTAATATTTTATTGTTTATTGTTAAATTTCTAATTAGTTAGAACTAGTTTATTTTAGTTATTTCATTACTTTCCATAAATATTTATAACAGACAAGATTTTCAATAACGTGATATAAAAATTCAAAAATCGTTCTATATCTTTTTTACTTATGTAGGTAGATTTGTCCCATTCAAAAGATCTATTCTACAGCGCCTTGACGGTCATTTCTATACATAATATTAACGAAACGAGTGACCGACGGCACAGAAAACAACTTTGTATAATGCTATGTTGCGGAGGTCACCGGTGACCCCCATGGCGTTGAACGTGTTAACAAATAATAAAAAAACTAAAGTTTTAAAAAAGAATTACAATTACAAAAACAAAATCAAGTAGATAGATTTAGATGGATTTAAAGAGGTGGCCGTTTAGCCTATTCCACTGCTACCTTTTCAGATCTATTGTGGTCCTCTAATTCTAGATTACATTTTTTAGTCTGGCCCTTTTTAAAAGGTCCAATAAGCCCCAATTCTCACCGCACATTCTTCTACATTTGCCCAAGGACATAGTAGCTTTCTGTGTGGTTTTCAGGATGTGAGTATTCCATTTCAGCCTATGATTAGTATAAACCCCAAGGTATTTTGTTTTTTTTTGCAAATGAAATCTCTGTTTCTCCCAGCACCGGTAGTTTTAAGCCTTCTAGTGCTGTCCTTTGGGTGCAGTTGGCGATTTGTTTTCTGAGCATTGACTATCAGTCTATCTTATTTACACCGGTCGTCAACTATATTTGGGGCTGCTTACATTCTCCCAGACACCAGTTGGCCAAACCTGCCCCCTGATGACGATTGATATATCGTCAGTGTATCCTAGACAAAAAAGTCTTCTGTGGAGAGATTTTTGAGATCATCTACCAAGGTTGCTCAAAGTAGAGGTGACAGAACTCCTCCTTGTGAACAGCCTCCACCTACTCTTACTTTGATGGTTGCTTTAACTAGAGTTGATATTACTATCCTATTCTCCAGGTATAACCTTATCTATCTGCATATTACCGCAGGGATTGTTTATCGACTATCTATGTAGTCTAGATCCGCTAAGGTTAGTTTCAACAGGGCCACCACGAGAAGGGTGCAATCAAAGATTACACACCCCAATCAATGTTGGGAGTACCCAGCGGTCTTGAGATGGTTTAAGGAGGTGCAAAGTCCTAAGACTCTCCAAGCAAAACTCATCCCCTGAGATTAGTTCTTTTGCCGCTCAGCTTTACGCCGACTAGAAAAAGAGCACATCCCTCGGCCCCAAAAAAAAACAACGAAAAAAAAAACAAAAAAACAAAACAAAAACAATATTACATTTGATTCATTTTAGTTAACGATTTTTGCAATTTTCTTTTTTGTATTTTAGACTTTTCTTTAAACTTTTGGTTCAAAACTCGCATTGGAAAATACATCCACATCTAAAAAATAGTTTTTTCACATCACCAGATATTTTAACATGAACTGATTCTTTCCAATAAAGATTTTTGATAATTTTTGATGCCAACTTTAATAGTGTCCCCATTTAATTGGCAAAAAATATTTTCTAGTTCACGACAGTTCGTAAGTAATATTTCTGAAGGCTTCACCTAACCCCCTTCTGAGAGATGATTTACCCAAGAGGAAGAAGTGTTACTATTTGTAGAACTGCTTAAACTCTCTTCATGTCGTAGCTTGAAAGCTATGAAACCAGCTAAATTTTCTAGTCCATCATGATACAACTCTTCCATTTCAAAATCTGTTTGATGGTGTTCATTTTCTGAGGTTACTGGAAGATTTAATTGACTAAATAGTGGTTCGGTTATCATCATTGAATCTACTACGTCATTGTTGTAACAATTAAGATTTAAAGAGCTTCCTGCTTTCATGGATTGAAGCGACATGTTTGTTGTTTCTGGTAGGTTACTTATATTAGCTGGGCTGAGAGTGAAATAACTTCATCGTTCCGACCCATAATAAAATTACGAAGACGGTATTTAAATTGCAAAGGAGACGGATGATCATGTAAACCTCCAATCGCACATATTACTGAGAATAGCCCTTCTAAGCAATCTTGATTTAAATTATATGTTGTTACATAATTGATGTTGAAATCTTTTTTTTAAATCTAGAAAGAGTAGTCGTAAAGATTTAATACTAACAATAATACCATGCTGAAAGAGCAGTAATGACTATTTCTAATTATATTTAAGAATTTTATCCCGAAAATACAGCTTTATGCTTTCCGAAAACTTTCGCAAACTGCATAAAAATAACAAACCCAAGTTAAAAATCGAACATTTGGCTTGGCGTTTGTCGGTCAGTGACGTAGGCGTAGAAGAGAGAGAGACAGGATTATTCAAGCGCGTGGATTTATCTCTGGTTGTCGTAGTATCATGCCTTATCAGTAACCCTGGGCACCCAGTTGCTTCGGAGCGGTGCCGCCCAAAATCCCGACAGCCAAAATCCCGACGGCCAAAACACCGACACGCCAGAATCCCGACACGCCAGAATCAAGACAGGCCAAAATCTCGACATGCAACAATCCTCGCATAAGTAAAAATAAGAGTTTTGTTTAATACTTTTAATACAAAATACTTTTGTTTAGTAACAAAAAATAAAAAACAGATGGCCATAAACAAAAAAACAAGAACTAAATGTAATTATATGTTAAAAAGAAACTTATCAAACCTGTCGGGATTCTGGCCTGTCGGGATTTTGGCCTGTCGGGATTCTGGCGTGCCGGGATTTTGGCCGTCGGGATTGTGGCTGACGGGATTTTGGCCGTCGGGATTTTGGGGTAGACCCTATTTAAAAATAGATTTATTCCTGTGCTTTTAGTGTTAAATGCCCTGGTCTAATAAAAACAATGCCATATCTACATGTAAACTTAAAGTTGATGATCATAGTCTAGAAATATTATCATTTCTACATTTTTTCCGGTCAATCTAAGCTAGGTATTTTTTTTTTCTAGGCCTGATAAGAATAGTGCGTATTTATTATTAAAATCTAATGCAGTGATACTCAACCTGCGGCCCTCTAGCGTTTTTTATGCGGCCCGAAGGCTAACTAAAGGGCCCTGTGATCAAATTATTTGTCAAATTTCACGTGTTTTTGAAATTATTTGATAGTGTGCCAATGTGTTTGAGGCGTGTTTGGGCGTGAGGCAGACAATTTAATGACTAATTTTAAATTATATTGAAATTTTTAAAAACTCTTATTAAATAGCAGGGTATTATTAACTTTTAATAATACATTATTAAAGTTAATAAATAAATACTCATTTTAAAAATAATCAATATTTATTTACTACATTGCAACGACCCATTTAGTAATCACAAGAAAAATTCAAGTCCGGATTAACAAAAAAATAATAATAAAAATAATTGTGACCTTGAAACAACACCCTGTATATTACAATTTTCAAAATTCGTCTGCACATTTGAAAAGAGCACCAAAAACTAAGTTTTATTGCTCATTAATTGCTACATTAATTTTGAAATTATATCGAAATTTTTGGTTTTGAAAATTTCAATATACAGGATGGTGTTTCAAGGTCAGAATGGATTTATAATTTTGTTTAATCCGGATCTGATTTTTTCTTGTGGTTAGTAGTTGGGTGGTTATAAAGTCGGTGGAGCAATAAATTTAGTATGTCTAGAACCGCCTCATTTACCTCTATTCGCCATTCAAGTATTTCCCTTTCCCTATGAAACACCCTGTATACTACTTCATCTTGATTGCGGCCCGGAAGCTGTGGCAATAGGTACTATGTGGCCCAGGAAAGGAAAAGGTTGAGTATCGCTGATCTAATGTGTTGCATTTTTATTTTCAAAAGAACAAACATCTGTGAATTATCTACCTCGACAAATCGTATTTTACCGTATAGACATCTGTTTCTGGGTGCACGCTTTGTTAAATGATTTACCTCCCTCTGTTTCAGCTACTTCTCAGCGCCCTGTAATCCTGTAAAACTCTCCATAGCCTTCGCCCTTCATAAATAATATTATTATAATATAAATAATTATATAAATATAATTAATATAATTAATAATTAAATAATTAAAATAATTAATAAATAAATAAAATAATTAATATAATTAATTAATAATATAAATAATTATATTATTTAAAAAAATAAAATTAACATGAAGTATAACTCCCTAGTGTAGTTGGTATATTTAATAAAAATTCTAAAAAAATTTTAAAAATCCAAACGGATTACGTTCAAAACGTTTTCGGACTTATCAGTCCATCATCAGTGAACTCTCTGTCCTTGCTAAATAGCCACCATGTAGTTAGAACATACATCTTGACCAGTGTTTGGCATTGTGGCTATTTAGCAAGGACAGAGAGTTCACTGATGATGGACTGATAAGTTCGAAAACGTTTTGAACGTAATCCGTTTGGATTTTTAAAAAAAAATTTAGAATTTTTATTAAATATACCAACTACACTAGGGAGTTTTACTTCATGTTAATTTTATGTAACTAGATGGTATACAGCCAACCTTCGGGTATTATCCCGTTTATCCAACAAATTGCTAATTTAAGAACTTATTTTCAGATGCAATTATCCCGTTTTATAATTATATTATTATTATTTGTATATTAGGTTACCTGTTTGGAAATAAAGATATATCTATATCTATATAATTTTAGTTAACTGTATTGATACCAAACACTCGTGGAGTACCGGTCCGATTCCGATATCAACCGATTGTAGATGCAATACTCAAATAGGTACTCGCTCTTTTACGATTGGTACGAAGTAACGAAGTAATCAGAGTAATCAAAGTAACGATTTGCCTCTATATAGTAATCGTTACTTTCGGTATTCGTAAGTAACGAGTACTTTGTAACGAATAGTTACTTTTTCAACATCACTACTACGTAATAGGTAGGTAACGGCGTTTGACTCGAGCTATGAGTCATGCCGAAACAGTATACAAGTTTACGTGTTATTCAGCCCTGTTTTGTAACTTTGAACAAATCGAATAGAAATGACCAAGACGAATCGTAATTACCCGAAATCGGAATGTTGGATATATATCGCGTCGTTTTCGTGTGTGGATTGGCATTCGGTAACTCACATCGTAATCAGTGTAAATCGAAAACGCCAACTTCTATTCGACGCGCTCAGGAGGAAGTGGCAACACCGCACTGCAAAGTGAAATAAGTGTTTTGTGCGAAGAATTCATCAAAAAAGAAGAACTGTTGGTTTGTTTTGGATGGTTTTAGTTAAGTTTGAGAAATTCGACACAACAAGAATAAACAATGGCAAGTGGAACACCGATTGCTGCTGAGCATTTAAAGTACATAAAGTCCTTTTCATGAGCATTTTTCAGTGCGTCACAAATGATAGAAAAAAAGGTAAGTCCGTAATATGCTTTTTCTCATGGGCATTTTTCAATGCGTCACAAATGATAGAAAAAAAGGTAAGTCCGTGATAATACGCATTTATTCTAACATGACATTTTAGTTTAATCTGAGAGTTGTCACATTTTATTTGCAATTTGGCATAAAAACAAATCAATTGTGTTTATTGCATTTATAAAATGGTATTTTCTTGGATTTGTATAGTCTTATAAATTGTAGATTATATTCGTAGATATATTATATAATTCGTAAATAATTTTTTTCGGTTATAGCGCCATCTATCGACAACTAAAATAAATGTTATAAATGTCTGTAATCGCAGACGTAGAGGCGAAAGATATTAACTGCTTCGAATAATTATGCAGGGGAAGATAGCAGGAAAAAAGTCCATAGGAAGAAGACGAAACTCCTGGCTAAAGAATCTACGGGAATGGTATAGCTGTAGCAACAACGAATGGTTTCGGTCAGCAGTTTCGAAAATACGTATAGCCCTGATGATCGCCAACCTTCGGAACGAAGATGGCACTTGAAGAAGAAGAATCACAGACGTGCCTTTTTTCTGTCACAATTTAATGCGTTATAAAGAAATCGAAAAACTGTGACGCACTGAAAGATGCTCATGAGAAAAATAATAATACACATTTATAACATTTTATTCTAACATGACATTTTACTTAAATCTGACAGTTGTCACATTTTATTTGCAATTTGGCATAAAAACAAATCAATTGTGTTATTGCATTTATAAAATGGTATTTTCTTTGATTTGTATAGTCTTATAAATTGTACAGATTATATTCGTAGATATATTATATAAATCGTAAATAAATTTTTTTCGATTATAGCGCCATCTATCGACAACTAGAATAAATGTTATAAATGTCTCTAATCACAGACGTGCCTTTTTTTGTGACATACAATTTAATGCGTTAGAAAGAAATCGAAAAACTGTGACGCAGTGAAAGATGCTCATGAGAAAAAGAATAATACACATTTATAACATTTATTCTATCATGACATTTTAGTTAAATCTGACTGTTGTCACATTTTATTTGCAATTTGGCATAAAAACAAATCAATTGTGTTTATTGCATTTATAAAATGGTATTTTCCTTGAGTTGCATAGTCTTATAAATTGTACAGGCTATATTCGTAGATATATTATATAATTCGTAAATATTTTTTTTTCGATAATAGCGCCATCTAGCGACAACTAGAATAAATGTTATAAATATCTGTAATCTTAGACGTGCCTTTTTTCTGTCACATACAATTTAATGCGTTAGAAAGAAATCGAAAATCTGTGACGTACTGAAAGATGCTCATGAGAATAAGAATAATGCACATTTATAATCAGTACCGAATCGCCTCTCGTGCTGTGCGGATGTATTGCCTTAATCATCAAGCAACGTACGCCACGATAAAAATTTCGAACCGGAATTTTTGTTAAAAACCGATACCTACAATTTAAAAACAATTAATGAAATATTTATTTTCATTTACATTGACATTTAATGAGTTTTTGAACCCAGTGCTAATTTAAGTGAAATAAAAACATGAATGTGTTACCAGCTAGTAATGGACCTGGAGATTCTTATAGCCAGCCAGTTTCGCAAACCAACATACAGGGTGTAGCAGATACAAATATGCAAGTACAACAATTTATTATTTCTCAACCAATAACTCAAGCAGCATTGAATAATAATAATTCTTGTTTATCTCAACACCATTTTGATGCTTCTCAAACAAATTCCACTCAGCAGGTACCAATTAATCAACAAAATTACATACATCAGGTACCAATGATCCAAAAATCACAACATATACCATCAACCAGTCAGAAATATTATCACAGATTGTCCTCTACAAGTGACGATGAGGAGCTGGAACAACACGCAGCCAACGAGAACGAATGGCAACAAGTAACGAATACAAAAAGAAGGAAGATCAGAAGAAGCAACTCACAAAACTCCGACATAGATATAAGCAATAGATATAGTCAGCTTCCTGTAGAAGAAACTGTAGAAGAGAGTCAAACAGACCAACAAATAGATATCACCGAAGCTAAAACTATAAAACCTCCTCCAATATTTGTGTACGGAGTAACAGATTACCAGAAAATGATACTAAGTTTAAGAGATGCCATTGATGATGTGCACTACAGTACAAAAACACTTGCAGATAATACAATTAAAATAATTAGTGATACTGTTGAGTCTTACAGGCATCTAGTAACGTATATGCGTGAGAAAAAAATTGTACACCACACATACCAACTCAAAGAAGAACGTGCATTCCGAGTAGTGATCAGACACCTTCACCACACTATGGATACAAAAGAAATAGTGAAAGAACTCAACGCAAAAGGCCATCAAGTCAGAAATATTCTCAATGCCAAGGACAAAAGAACTAAGGAGCCTCTTAATCTGTTCTTTGTGGATTTAGAGCCTGCGGTAAATAACAAAGACGTATATAAAATACAAAAAATGCAAAATTTAATCATACAGGTAGAACCTCCAAAACCTAACTATGGACCAGCTCAATGCACGCGATGCCAACAATATGGACACACCAAGGGTTACTGTTATAAACCTTTTGTCTGCGTTAAGTGTGGGGGAGCCCATAGTACATCAACCTGCACAAAAACAAGGAACACTCCAGCAACATGTGCACTTTGTGGAGGTGCCCATACAGCCAACTATAAAGGTTGTAGCTACTATCACAACATAATGAGACGCCCTAATAATCAAAATAATAGGCAAAATGTACAGCCAGTCAGCAGTCAGGGTTGCCCAAATGCCCATCCTAATCTTACCACCAAGCCAACAACAACGCCGGTAAGAAATAATGTGACCTATGCAAATGTAGCATCCAACAATTATACTCAGCAGAATCAATGTGACACCACAACAGATATGCTACATAGATTCTTAGATGAATTCAAAGCCATGTTTCAGCAACTTATTCATCAAAACACCATGGTGATGAATATGCTTACTACGTTAATAAATAAAATTCATTAAGTTTATTAAAATAGCACTGTGGAATGCCAACGGCATTCTACATCACAAACAAGAAGTTGAAATATTTCTAAAACACAATTCCATAGACCTGCTTCTCATCAGCGAAACACACTTCACTGACAGATCCTACTTTTACATTCCACATTACACAACATATCACAGCAATCACCCAGACAACACTGCACATGCTGGTACTGCTATCCTAATAAAGAACACAATAAAGCACCATGAAATGCCAAAATATGCTGAAAATTTTCTACAAGCCACAACTGTCAACGTCTGCATGGACTCATATAATCTAAAAGTTGCCGCTGTCTACTGTCCACCACGACACAACATAAAAAAGGAACATTTCAGTGATTTTTTCGATACACTAGGATCCAAATTTATTGCGGGCGGTGATTACAATAGCAAACACATTTTATGGGGGTCTAGGCTTACAACAACCAAAGGTAGAGAATTGGCATCAGTGATTCAAGAGAAGCATTACGCATACCTGTCAACAGGAACTCCAACTTACTGGCCAACTGATCCTGCTAAAACTCCTGACTTGCTTGACTTTTTTGTGACAAATGGGTTACCAGCTCCTTACTTAGACGTAATACCAAGCTATGATCTTTCTTCTGACCACTCTCCGATAATAGCTTCAATAGGAACAGCAGCGTTACATAGAAAAACTCCCACAAGACTACATAATAAGAAAACCAAATGGGAAGAATATCGTACCAGAATTGAAGAAAAAGTAAAACTCGACATCAGACTAAAGGAACCCAATGAAGTCGAAGGGGCGATCACAACTTTTAATGACCTCCTAATAGAATCAGTACAACAAGCCACTCCTCGTCCCACTATCCAAAAGAAAGACATTTCTGTACCTAAAGAAGTGAAGGAACTCATAGCTCTAAAACGAAAAGCAAGAGCTAGATTACAACGCACGCAAGCCCCTGTTGACAGAACAGTGTACAACCGAGCCAGTAGTCGACTAAAAGCAAAAATTAAAGAACTGCGTGAAAGTTCATTTAATGAATATTTGAAGGGTCTTAACCGAAGTGATAACTCCATCTGGAAACCATGCAAATTCAAAAACAAGCCTCAAATGCAGAATTCTCCTGTACGTGACTCCAGCAATCCTGCAGCAATATGGGCAAGAAGCGATAAAGAAAAGACTTCACTATTTGGTGCATACTTATCCAATGTATTCACACCGAACTGTGATGTAGTTGATGACGAAATAGCTAGACATCTCTCAAATATCCCAAACAACATACCCGCAACCAAACAACTTTCTGTAAAGGAAGTTCAAAATGAACTAAACTTCCTAAATCCAAGAAAATCTCCAGGGATCGATAAAATAACCTCCAAAATGTTAAAAGAACTGCCACGCAGAGGAGTCATACTCATGATGTACATTTTCAATGCTATCCTGAGACTAAACTACTGGCCGACGCAACTCAAAACAGCAGAAATAATTTTAATACTGAAGGCAGGCAAAAACCCAAACGAAGTTTCATCTTATCGGCCAATCAGCTTATTGCCAGTTATGTCAAAACTACTAGAAAGACTCATACTTCAAAGAATAAATAAGGAAGTACTCCCTGAGGATTGGATTCCATCACACCAATTTGGTTTTCGACAAGGCCACTCAACAGTTCAGCAAATACACAGAATAACACATTCAATAAATTTAGCAATAGAACAAAAACAATACTGTCCCTCAGTATTCTTGGATGTTAGCCAAGCCTTTGACAAGGTTTGGCATGATGGACTTTTATACAAAATATCTAAAATCTTTCCACTATCCTTCTATCGACTGCTCGAATCATATCTTCACGACAGACAGTTTCTTGTAAAAGTGAATGATGAATATTCGCAAAAATTCCCAATCAAGGCCGGAGTTCCGCAAGGCAGTGTCCTGGGTCCCATTCTATATGTATTATTCACATCAGATATTCCTACGTCTCCACACACTGTCATAGGAACCTTTGCGGATGACACCGTCATCTTAGCAATTCACCAAGATCCAGTAGAAGCTTCCAACATCCTACAAAATGACTTAGCAAACCTAGAAAATTGGGTAAGAAAATGGAAAATTAAGATAAATGAGGCTAAATCCGTCCATGTCAACTTTACTACAAGAAAAGATCAGTGTCCATCACTATACATAAATAACAAAATTATTGTTAAAAACAACTCTTCCAAATATCTCGGCATACATCTAGACTCTAAACTTACTTGGAAAGTGCACATAACAAAGAAGAGAAAACAAATAGACATGAAAGTCAAAGAACTCTACTGGTTGATAGGTAGAAAATCAAAACTAAGTTTGGAAAATAAACTGCTGATATACAACACCATAATCAAACCAATATGGATGTATGGTATCGAAGTCTGGGGATGTGCAAGCAAATCTAATATTGCTATCATCCAAAGGAGCCAGTCAAAAATACTACGCATGATCACAGATGCACCTTGGTTCGTGTCGAATTTAACATTACATGAAGATCTGAAGGTTCCATTCATCACAGATGTCATTAAAGATAGGTACAACAAACACCACGTGAAAATGGAAACACACCCCAACGCAGTATTACAGCCGCTAGTACAAGCTCCAATTGCCAGAAGGTTGAAGAGATTATGGCCAGCTGACATGAAGACTATCTAGGACTCCTTCATTGGAGGGAGTCCCTTCACGCCAATGAGGGGCCCAGCTCCCAAGCCAACACTTTAACTTATAGGATGCTAATGTATTCTGATTGTTAAATAAAGCATAACAAAAAAAAAAAAACATTTATAACATTTATTCTAACATGACATTTTAGTTAAATCTGACAGTTGTCACATTTTATTTGCAATTTGGCATAAAAACAAATCAATTTGTGTTTATTGCATTTATAAAATGGTATTTTCTTTGATTTGTATAGTCTTATAAACTGTACAGATTATATTCGTAAATATATTATATAATTCGTAAATAATTTTTTTCCATTATAGTGCCATCTATCGACAACTAGAATAAATGTTATAAATGTCTCTAATCACAGACGTGCCTTTTTTTCTGTCACATACAATTTAATGCGTTAGAAAGAAATCGAAAAACTGACACACTGAAAGATGCTCATGAGAAAAAGAATACCTATTAGTAGACTTTATCTCTGAACATAAAATATTATTGCGCGATACAAGTAAGTTTTTTCCCTAAGAAAAAAATTTGTATTTCGTTTGAAACACACTAGATACGTTCAAATCTACACATTCTACTAGTAAATTAATTAGAGTAACAATTCTTAAAATGTTTAATGATTTCTACTAACCTTGATGCTGTATAATTATTGGTATATAAAATGAAATATATATTATATAAATAATATTTAAATAAATAACAACACAGACTAAAATCGCTAACAAATTTAACAAATAAACGTCAAAATAACAATAATAATGCCAATGCGCAAGCGTCAAGACCAATTACGATGTCGAAATGTGATCTCGACAGGGCTTGTCAAGTCGAAATCAATTTCTACCCAACGTTCCGATACTAGGGACCGGTTGTTCGAACGCTAATCAACAATTATCATTATCAAATATTTAATTACTGTCACCAAACTGTCAATGTCAACTTTGTTTGGGTTGCTGAAAACATAATTAATTAAAATTATGAGATTTATTATCAATTATGTTAATAATTATTGTTATATTAATTGATTATAGTCTCAGAATTGTAATCAATTATGTTTTTAGCAACCCAACCAAAGTTGACATTGACAGTTTTGACAGTAATTAAATATTTGATAGTGATCATTGTTGATTAGCGTTCGAACAACCGGCCCTAGAGGTCGAGATGAGTTACAGAATACCAATTCCTACAAATTGGGATCCGACTGATTCACAAAGTCATAGCTGTTGTGAAAATCCATGAAGTCACCTATCATGAGATTCGTGCTTCATCGGGCATAGGCATGAGTCAAATACAAATAATTTTGATGTCTGATGTCTGTCATATTGTAATTTGAATGTCCATATTGCAACGACAAGGATGTAAAGTCGTTGGATTCCTCATAATTTGACTTCTGCCTATAAGGAGGTACATGTCGATTGGCACCAAGCCACACTTTAACGATTTAATGAATGTATGACACATCCTTTGAACAAAACTTTTCTAAAAACAAATCAGAATCGTTGCATCTTCTTGCACTAGGACAATGCTATCACATGGCTCATATAAAATCCGAGTACAGTAGAGCGTCGATAATCCGAACCCTGGTAATCCGAACGCAAAAAGAATTGTAAAATTAAAAAATATGATCGCGTCCGAATTTTTGAATTTAATATGACAATATGAGCAAAATATGACCGCGGGATTTTGTTTTGTTTATGCAGAAGTTTATTATGCAGGTGTTTTATTCCTTGTAACTAAAACGTATGTAATGTACTATGTTTATGAGCTTTGTATGTATTTTGAACATATTATGTTCGATAATCCGAACAATTTGATCTGGCATAAATGCTTCGAACTGGCATAAATGCTTCGACAATTGGTTTGTTCTAATGCAAAAGTGATCTTAGGGCGAATTCTTCGAAAAACAATCGAGTTGATTTTTCTCAAAAGTATGTCTCCTTCTATTATTTGTTGTGCAAAACTTATTGTACGCCTCATACTTGTTAATTCGAAGTCCCAAATATTTTTTTATGTTTTAAAACTTTATTTTCAAGAGTTTGATAACTAGATTATAATTCACACTTATATTGCACCTGAGAATGATTTATAGATAATAAAAAAATATGAAAAAAGTTTTTTAAGAAACGCTTTTCTTTAGTTACGAGTGACTAAAATTAAAAACATTATAAAAAATCAACGAAAAAACAAAAAATAAAAAAAAATTGAAAAAATCTAACACATTTGTCAAAGAACAGCGTGGCGCGTCTTCATCGAATAAACGGTTTTCGCACCACGAATGTGTTAGATTTTTCAATTTTTTTTTATTTTTTGTTTTTTCGTTGATTTTTTATGTTTTTAATTTTAGTAACTCATAACTAAAGAAAAACGTTTCTTAAAAACCTTTTTTTCAAATTTTTTTATTTTTTAATTTTTAGTTTTACACTTTAGTCTTACACTCATGTACTAACATGAAAAGTAGTCGGAATCGGCAAAAAATTTGAAACTTTATTGTTTATTTATGAAGCATTACGTAAACAATTAACGTAAAAAGTGAAATTATGTATAGTTCATATCATTAGCTACAATCCGTAAAAGTTTCAAGTTTTTACATTGTAAAAAACAAGAGAATTTAAGCATTTTCCATTAAAATCGTTTTTCTAAACAATTAATATACATAAAAAAAATGTTTATTGACTATTCGTGAATTGTTCCCGCGAATGCAAATGTCTGCAAATTTTCATTCATTTGCATTGAAGAAAACGCAGTCAAATTAACGTCTAAAAATTTGATGCAAACTATTGAACTAAATAAAAGCGTTTAAAAATGAAATTGTTTATTATTATATCTTGTAGACCTGGATTCCACGTACCAAAAAAAAGTTGATTAATAGCAAGCTGAAAATTTGTTAATAGCTTAACGGTGTCTAGTAGGACAAACTTTGATGTACGAGAACACTGGAACGGGGGAAGTTTTAGTTGTGGAACAGTTTAAAAATTTGGAACGTCAGATTACGAAAACGTCCCATGTATTTTGTCGGACAGAACATCCAATTGATTTGTTACCCTTTCATTAAACTCTCATTCAAAAATCAGACTGCTATTACTTACCAACATGATTCCTGTCATTTGACATGTTCTTCGTGTTCCACTCATTGAAATGCCCAGTTGGTGATAAACACCAGTCTGGATTTTGCATGAGAGTTTAATGAAATGGTAACAAATCAATTGGAAGTTCTGTCCGACAAAATACATGGAACGTTTTCGTAGTCTGACGTTCCAAATTTTTAACCTGTTCCACAATTAAAACTTCCTCTGTTCCAGTGTTTCCATACATCAAAGTTTGTCCGACTCAACACAAAAATAGGCAGGACATTGCTCATGAAGTAAAGAATATTCCAGATGATGAAAGAGGGAAGGAAATTAAAAGGTAGAAATGACAATGAATACAAAAAGTTGCACGAAAATTTTTCAATGACAATGACCCTTAGATCTTCAGAAATTTGTACGTTTAGTTTGGATTTAGCAGATTTTGATTCTAAGCCCACATAATATTGCTCATTTTCAACTGCTTTTAGGTGCAATTAATGCACTAAAAGTAGGTATTGAACCATTTTGATAGGAAAAGATACAAAATATCTAAGAAAAAGAAGTATTTTATTGTTCATAAAACTATGGACATAGCAGGTTTTCATTATACGTTAAAATTTCAGTGGTATTTTGAAGAGGATTTAGAAGGTTTTGAGCTGAAACCTTATGCCTGTAGATTAATAGATACTTGAACTTTGAAATTGTGTAAAAAAAAGAGAAAACGAAAAATTTAGGGTTTTGCTTCTGATGGGCTCAATTCATCTTGGTCATTACGTATACCAGTGACTTGTTTTTTGTTGAAGACCCCAGCAATTTCCTTATACCCGCTTGCATATTTACAGATGCTCCTATACTACGGCACCAGAGTGCTGAAATCAGTTAGCCTTTGATATACACTATTATGGTAAGAACAGAACAAGTAGGTCGAGGTGGAGGTGTAGGTCGCGGTGGATGCTACTAGTTAAGTCGCGGTTGATGTCGACAGCACATAGCAAGGAGATCACCTGCGCTGTCAGTCGAGCTAGAACCATTATCAAGTGATGTAGTTTAATGAAATTTGAATGACAAAAAGACTGTGCTTTTGCGATGTTGTGTCAGTCAAGGGATATAGTGATGAAATATCAGCTGTAAATAATCAGATCCTTCTTCATATTTCAAAAATTTACTGTATTTAAGTGCTTTAGAAATTCAAAAATAAATTGAATACAAAAAAGGGATTATATAAAAAGTATCAACTCAGATAGCGCAGGTAATGACAACTTGGCTTCGAACGGACCAATCACAGGGAAGCATCCTTGTAGGCCGCGCAGTAGACATCCATGTAAAACAAATTCATTTTATTTTCAAAAGCATCGATGTAAACGTCCTGGATGGCATCGCGACTTACCTGCTCTGTTCGCTTCCATTCATTACAATGTGTTTGTTTTACATGGATGTCGACATCGACCGCGACCGACATCTCCACCGCGTCCCACTTGTTCTGACGAAACAAAACATGTTCTATAATAGAACATTCTATTTCGTCAAATTCCTTCATTGTCTTTTTATTCACGGCAAAATTGGATGTTGTTGTTGTTTGTTTGGGTTTATATGACTGCGGACACTAAATCCATTCGCCAATTTTACTATTTTTTATTTTATTAGTCATTTTTTCGTATCTTATCCTAAAACTAATACTAATATAATAAACAATTCTACTAATAAATAATTATTTTTGTATTTTTTTTAATAATTTTTGATATATTTGTTTTTATTTATTTTTTTCTAAATGATGTTCTCAGAGTTCCACAGCAAAAACTGCAACATTCTTCTTTTCTTCTTTAGCCCTCTACTTAATTCGAAAGCAATTTTACTATGGACTGTCCAAGTTCGTCATTCATTTTTATCTACATATTTTTTTTTATATTTTTTTAATTATTATATATTTTTTTTCTATTTTTTATATATCTTTTTTATATTTTTTCTTTCTTTTTTTTTTTAATTTTTTATATATCTTTTCTTTTTCTTTTTTTTTCTTTTCTTTTCTTTTTCTTTTAACATATAACAATTTACAAGAAATACTCTATATTTTACAATTACAATTTAAGCTTAATATCTAAAATAACATGCTTGATAACATCAAATATAGAAAGATGGCCTATTTTGGACACGTAGTAAGGGGAGACCGGTATAATATTCTTCAACTTATTATGATGGGTAAAATCGAAGGACGCAGAGGAATTGGTAGAAAGCAGGCCTCTTGGTTGAAGAATATCCGGGAGTGGACAGGAATAAAGAAAGCAGAACACCTATTTAGAATAGCTCGAGACAGAGACAGTTTCGCCATGTTAATCGCAAACGTCAAGGGGACTTGATAGGGCACGTTAAGAAGAAGAAGATCTAAAATATGTTTATACAATAGTAAAATTGGATGTAAAATTATGTTTTGTACACGTCAAATTTGACCTTGAACAAGTCGGTGCAATGTGCACTTTCAATGTTGCAATTTCTTTAATAATTTGCCTGTTTATATTTCGGTACCCTACTTGGTCCTGCCTGATCTTACACTGCCTGAGTTGTTCCATCATCTCTAATATTTCTTCTGCCATCCACTTATTCTTGGTAGTTGTTTTATTTAAAAAAAAAATAGTGTTGTTCTCATAATCAAATAATTCTTTTATGGTGGTCCATAACTTTCAACATCATTCACAGTTGCCATACATTGATTCAAGTCATTTAAGTAACATTTTTTCCTATCAAGCTGTTAATGTATCTTTTTATACGTTTGGTACCAACAAATGGTTGCCAATTTGTAAAATGTATATACAATAAATAATACAACAATCACTACATGAACAATCAGTGAGTGAACACGAATTTTGTTATTGCTCCAAATTAGATAAAACAAACAATTAAATAAATGTTGGATAGGAATTTTTGTACTATTCATATAAATGAATATATTTGCATATTCATTGGTAATTACAGTATAGTAAGTTTGTTGTTGTGGTGTACCTATATGGTGTGATTGTATGTCAAACACAGATAATGCGATGTACAAAAAAGTGGATAAACAAAATATAAAATTAAGCAAGCGAATGAAGAATGGTTAAAAGAACAATGCGCAGAAATAGAAGAATGCCAGAAAAGATATGATAGTTGTAACACACACAAAATTAAAGAATTAGCCCACAACAATATAGAAAATAAAAACGAGAATACTGAAAGATAGAAATGGGAAACTAGTGTTCAATACTAACGAAAAATTAAAGAGACGGACAGAATACATCAAGGAGTTGTTCAAAGACAATATAACAGAACAGACGGAAGTAGAGGTACAAGATAATATGGTTTTAAGATATTAAAAGAAGAAAATTAAAATGACCTGAGAGAAACTTGTCTCAAATACACACACTTGTCAAGCTCAAATAGTTTAAGGATAAGATAGAACGACTGCCTGTGGGCGGTGCGAATTTCCAATAAAAAATAATTAAAATTATTAAATCGTCTGTCAGACGACGCTGGACCAGTTAAGGGTTAAAATAAAGCTTATTGCATAGTTAATCATTTATGGTAGTTATTTTGTACCGAAGTTCAAAAATTATTACAAAAATCCAATTTTTAGGGCAGGATACCAAGTAAGTTATGACATGGGTTCCTTTAAGTACAGTTATAAAAAATTACTGCTTTCTTTGGAAATTTTAACTAGATACTATTAAACTAGAAAGTTTACAGTTCACGTATATACCCACAAGTTGAAAATTGGTTTTGAAATAGTGACGGTAACTGTACCTAAAAATTATATAAATTTTAACATTGTGTCATACCACCTTAAAGAAGAAAATATGGTGTGGTGGTGGGCCACCACAGTAAATATAATCCTTTTTTGTTACCTATTGATTATACTTTTTTGAATTTTGACTTGTTTATTCTTATCGGTTTCGATGTTCATGTGTGTTTTAAATTGCCAGCCAACAAATGATTCTTTTCGAAAGATGGCGCTACCTGTCATGTTCAATTTTGAATCGGTACAATATTAACCACCGAGCTCATATATTTGGACCTTCTCCTCTATAGGTTTTAGGTATTCGGAGTTATATAGTATTGTGTACGAGCTGATTACTAAATTTCGACGATGTAAAAGACGTTTTTCTATTTCCAGGAAACTTAATCTAGAATCGTTGCACTACGTTCCACCGTCAGTAGTGCATATAGATAATGCATTCAAGGCTCCGCAACCTAAGAAACCTAGGAAACAAATACCTGCGAAAAAATACACGAGGTACGACACGTCGTTAAGTTTGTTGACCAAGAAGTTTTCAGATCTGTTGGAGAGGAGTCCAAATGGTGTTGTAGATTTAAATAAAGCATCTTTAGAATTGAAGGTAAGATATTCTGATAAGATATTTAGTATTTTTGTTCTTTTAAGATTTTTATTAGGGCTGTACTTTCTACATGTAAAGGATGATGGGAAAGAATTATTTGCCATCAGACATATTTTGATAGGAATTTAGACAGTGTTACCATTTATAATTTAAGCATTTTACGGTACTGGTCGAAGTATGGTTTGCGCAAGAAAGATTACCGTCCGTAGTGATGTAAGAAGAGAATATTCTCAAGAGAATGTTCTCGAGAACGAGAATATTCTCGGCCAGAAAATTCTCGGCGAGAATTTTCTATATTTACAAAAACCGAAATAAAAATAAAAACTAGATATGGGTCAAATTATTGTAATTTAAAAAATATGTATATTATTTTTGCCAATTCACCTAAGTACATATATTTTTGGCATCCCAAACATTATTATTCTCAAAGCCCAAACACCTACTTGCCGCTCCACTCATGAAATGCTTTTTCGCTTTGGCCGGCCGGGGAATCACGCGATTTTAGATAAAATCCCCGAAAATCGAAGTAGCCGGGGCTGGGGAATCCCATGAACCACTAGCTAGGGTGTTTACAGTGCCAATATTTATTGTTTTGGTGCTATATTAACGTACAAATAGTTAAAATGGTATTCATTTAAGCAGAGAAGAACAAGTTGAGGGAACTGAGTTTTTAGATAATTTAGCAATTTTAAAATATGATGACTCGGCTGAAATAAGGACAGATTTGTCACTTTATGGGTCTAAGGAGAGATTTTTTGGAAAACCATACGTTGTAAAATCAATTGATAAAACTAGACCCAATCATATATGGTGGAAAGGTAAATGTTTTGGAACAAAATGAACTAAAATAGCAGTTGATATAGCATAGCATGCCTTCATCCAGTGCAGCGACTGAAAGAAGTTTCAGTACTTATGGCTTTTTATTCACTCATCTACAATGAACCGGCTTACTGCTGAACGGGCTAGTAAGATAGCTCACAATTTAAAATTGTTAGACGTAGACCAATCCATGACTGAGCTGGCCACTCGTGAAAAACGAAATCCCACAACCCACAACTTCTCATCAGTACATTGAAATGCAGAATGTATATGACCAGAATGAGCTAATCATAGAAATAGATTCTGAATCTAGGGCCTCATCTTTTTCAGATTAGATCACCACATCCATTATTTGCTGTTAAGAAGAAAATTTCATTTTTTAATCAAATAAGTTTTCTGTTTTCAGTTGTTTTTGTTTTTTTCTTATATACAAAGAACACTGTTGTTTCGTCCCATAATTTTGTATCTAATTTCATGATTTTTATTACCATATTTCATCTTTAACAATATCCCTAAGGGTTTCATAGGGTTCATTCTCAGAAAATTCTCCATATCGAGAATATTCTCCGATTTTTCATTCTCGAGAATTTTCCAACACTAACCGTCGGAAAGAAAATAAGGGTAAGAGGTAACGGTCAGAGTGGTGACAGCTAATGCCAATCAAGATCTGAACACAAATGGAGTCAAAAAAAAGAGAAAGACTGGCAAAATTACTGCCGTAATAAACTATGACGATGGAGAAGAATGTTACAGCTGTTTTGAGTCACGTCTAATGAAAGACAAGGATTAGTTTCATCTTCCAATCATTTAGAGGACTATACGCTGTAAGCTCGTACGTAGAGGGATATTTAAAAGTTCGTGAGCGCCAGTAGTGACAAGTCAGTGAACTTTTTCTGGAAATTTGACATAGTGTCAAAGTGATTTCATTAATAGAACGACAAAATGATTGGCAAAATCTTAAAAAAATCGATTACAATTTAATTACTTTTTTGTCTTTTAAATATTACGCGATAAAAATTAAATAATAAATTTAAAAATTTCCGGCGAAATTTGCATTAGTAATCCACTAGTTAGCGATACCAGCGAAGCTCAGAACGTATAAAACTTAAAATAAGTATTGGACATTGGACAGTAGTATTTCGGTATTAGCTTAATTTATAAAAAGTGAATTGATGCACAATAAACTTTCTTCTAAGATATTTTTTGCTATTAAAAGAAACTATTTTTGAAGATAAATAACCAATATCCTTGTAAAAAATATTTATTAAACACGTTTATTACACATACAAGTCAAGTATAGCGCTTTCTAAAAGCGTGAATGTCTTAATTTAAGGCGAAGGGTTATATCAGCTTCTACAAATAAATTATTAAATCTCGTCTATACAAATACAGAAAATGAGTTACCTATATAAAAATTCTTAAATATTTATAATTAGACTACTTTATTTTATAAATAAGCCGTAAGATTTATGTCTGGATCCCGCGTATGAAAAAATAGTTGATTAATAACAAGCTGAAAATTTGTTAATAGCTTAAGGGTGTCTAGTCGGATAAACTTTGATATATGGGAACACTGGAACAGGGGCAGTTTTAATTGTGGAACAGGTTAAAAATCTGGAACGGTCACACCACGAAAACGGCACATTTATTTTGTCCGACAGAACAGACTTAAACTCTCCGAACAGAGATTAAACTCTCATGCAAAAATCAGATTGCTATTTTATCACCTGTCATAATTTCTGTCATTTCACATATTCTACATGTTCCACTCATTAAAACGCCCATTTGGTGATACATACCAGTCTGATTTTTGCATGAGAGTTTAATCTCTGTTCGAAGAGTTTAAGTCTGTTCTGTCGGACAAAATACATGTGCTGATTTCGTGGTCTGACCGTTTCAAATTTTTAACCTGTTCCACAATTAAAACTTCCCCTGTTCCAGTGTTCCCATATATCAAAGTTTATCCGACTAGACACCCTTAAGCTATTAACAAATTTTCAGCTTGCTATTAATCAACTTTTTTTTCATACGCGGGATCCAGACCTATTATTAATCAGAATTGTTTTTACATTTTCAGATCTATTTTTCATTTTTTTTTTGTGTATTGTGGTGTATAAATTAGGCTCACTTATTTTCTGAATTATTAATAATAATTCCATATAAAATATTTGTCACAGTAAGTTAATCTTTGTATTAATATATTTTAAAGTTAAATTAATTTACAAATAGCAAATTTCATAAGTAAAAGTACTATCCTATTATATGCAAAATTTATCCTAGAATCAAATATATAGTTTTTCTATTTGCACATTTTTTGTATCTATTTATTCCTACTCTCTATGGAATGTTATAAACAACATCTACTCATTTCAAAACAAAATTTAATAGGTTTCATATATTAACTACTTTTGATGGGAAATAAGCCACAATTTTACCAAAAAAATGATTTTATTAACGTTTCGACGCCCAAATCGGGTGTCGTTGTCAAAATACAAAAAATATTAATGAATTAAACAAAAATGTTGCTGCTTAGTAAAAAAATTCTTCTAATAATTAATTTTTTCTACGAGCGTGCAAAAATGTCTACTTTCGCGCACGCATTTTAGTTTAGAAAGTTTCACTTTTCCGCACGCGTGTTACTTTTCCGCACGCTTGTTACTTTTCCGCACGCGGTTTTTACTTTTCCGCACGCGTGTTAATTTAGATATGTTAATATGGCCTTAAAGTAAGTATAATACATGCAATAAACTAATATTCAGATATTATTTACTAATTTATTTCAAATATATCTTATTGTGTTCCTGTTTTAATGAAATTAACGCGACAATTCGATGAAATAAAATTATTTTGACATAATATTCGAAAGTCAAATCGGTAGACAATAACAGTCGTTTTGAATCATCGTCATGGGAACCAAGATCGTCGTCATGCTAACTAATTATATTGAAAATTTGGTTTTGACAACCTTGTCAAAGAATTAATTTGTGTATGTATTTTCATATTAATTAAATTAATTGATTAAGATTTGGTAATTTTTTAAAGACTCTTAGAAAAAATATTGTTCCTAACTCTTGCACAAAGTCTCTTTTCCGCACTCGACTGCTTGCCGAACTCCCGCTTCGCGTCGTTCGGCAAACTGTAGTCGCGTGCGGAAAATAATGACTTTCTGTACTTGTTAGGAAAATAACTATTTTCTACAACCGTGTTAAAAATGCAATTTTTAGCACTCCATGAGCGTTAAAAATGCTACTTTAAGGCACTGGTGCTTTAAAATATTTTTAAAGCACTGCAGTTCGTATTGACCGTATAGGCAATTTTGATGTAATGTCAAAAAAATATAAAAATGGAATGTCAGTCAAGTTCAAGTAAAAGTTTTTGTAGATATTGTCCTGTAATTACGTTTGTAGAAAAAATATTGTATGCTATGCGTGTTAAAAATTACATTTTTAAGGCACTCATGTGAATTGCAGAACTCGCTATCGCTCATTCTGCAAACTTTCACATGCGGGCCTTAAACGTGTACTTTTAACACTTATATCATAAATAACTATAAAAAGACAACCACATGCAATGGTGACAGTAAAATTCTCGCGCTACAGATTTCATAAAATTTCGAAAAGTTAATAAAATCATTTTTTTAGTAAAATTGTAAAAATGCCACAAGAAAATAGCTTCAGAATTTCATATATTATTTAATAACAAGTCGATATAACAACTGAGGATAGTATAAATATAACGTGTATATTTTTTATTCATAATAGGTACCGGTTTTAATACCGGGATCCCGGTATTTGAAATTTTAATTGTAAATTGCAAAAATGCCACAAGAAAATAGCTTCAGAATTTCATATATTATTTAATAACAAGTCGATATAACAACTGAGGATAGTATAAATATAACGTGTATATTTTTTATTCATAATACCGGTTTTAATACCGGGATCCCGGTATTTGAAATTTTAAATACCAAATACCGGTATTGTGATTTTGGCTCGGTATTGTAAGCCCTAAGGACAGGTCTTGTCGCCATTTTATTTATCTTGAATTTAGCGATTCAAAAAATACTGAAACTGTTTTTGGTGGCATGTTTAAGTTAAATATGTGATTGTATGGGATTAAACCAGAATTAATTGTAATGACAGCTAAACCAAAATATCGGAGAGGACCACAAAAAATCAAATCAAGTAGTTGGTGTTAAAAGATGAGAAAGTAGTTGTATTCAAGGCAAAATGATCGAAAAAATGTGTTGGATCCTGAAATGGTAGGGGAGCCCAAGCGGGGATTTTTGCAGTTACTCGAGCGCGTCAGATTATCATATGAGGAGAAACCTGGTACCCTGCAGATGTACCTCTACTGTATATTATTGGCTCTTAACACAGGGGAGTTTGTTAAGGGGGCCCGAAAAAAAAATTTATCCTTAAAAAAACTTGAAATTGTCAGATTAAGATAAGGTAAGTTAAGTACATGCAAAAGAGTGTATATGTAAAAAATCTGACGATTTGAGCCGGGCGTAAGGAAATGGTTGAGTCCCAAAATTTCACAAGAAAAAAGCGAATATTTCGCGAAATGAATGACAGATCGAAAAACTAAAAAATATGTGCTCAAAATTTTTTAAAAATATCGAATGATACCAAACACGACTTCCCACGGAGAGGGGTGGGGGGTAAATTTAATATTTTAAATACGAATCCCGCGATACTTCGCGAAATGAACATCAGATCGAAAAACTGTAAAATACACTTATTCAATATTTTTGAAAAATCTATCGAAGGTCACCAAACACAACCCCCCACGGAGGTGGGGTGGGGGGTTACTTTAAAATCTTAAACTGGACCCCTTATTTTTTATTGCAGATTTGGATTCCTTACGTAAAAATAAGTAACTTTTATTCGAAATATTTTTTCGAATTATGGATAGATGGCGTTATAATCAGAAAAATCAATTGTTGGACATGGAAAATTAAATTAAAAAATGGCAAGCTCCCACTAAAATGGAAAACTTTACTTAACTTTTTTTGGTTTTAGAACCTACTCTTCACAACCCAATAGGTCCCCAAAGCGCTTGAGTGACTGCACGTTTAGCATACTTTGCTCCCCTACCAAAAGGAAGTCCTAATACAATTTAGAGGAAAATGGTCAGTACCATTAGAGATACGACTATTGCAAAACTTGAAAAAATGTCTGGAAAGTTTGACAATGAAGAGACCTGGTGGAGGTCAAACGAATTTCAAGAAAAAATAAAGTAGAAGAAAAAATTATATACAGTGTCAAGAAAATAGATCAGATCATCTTTAAAACCATACGGTTGCCAAAAAGGAAGCGAAAGCAGCACTAGCAAAAGCTAAAGCAGAAGTGTATATAAATATATACGATCAACTTGATACCAGAGAAGAAAAAACAATTATATATAAAGCGGAACATAGAGCAAAGAAAGCAAAAGATTGTAATCAAATTAGATATATCCGAGACTAGATGTTTTATGTAACAGAAACCTGTCGATGAATATTCGAAAGAAGGTGCTGAAATGTTATGTGTGGTCTATCCTATTGTATGGTTGTGAGACATGGACGTTGAAAACCATAATGCGAAACAAAATAGAAGCATTCGAATTGTGGTGCTATTGACGAATCCTAACGATATCGTGGGTTTCGCACACTTCCAATGAAGATGTTCTTCAAATGCTGAATTCAGAACGTCTGCTCATAAGCATCATAAAGAGGAGAAAAACAGAATACTTCGGCCATATAATTAGAGGACCTAAATACCATCTGCTTCGCCTTATAATACAAGGAAAAGTGTAGGGAAACTGATGGATTGGTCGAAAGAAACTTTCATGGCTGAGTAATATTAGACAATGGTGTGGCTGCACAGTAAAAGAATTATTTCGCGCAGCAGCCGATAGAGACAGATTTCACGAAATTGTAAACATGATGACGGCCAACGTTTGAATACAGACACGGCACCTAAAGAAGAAGAAGAAGAGACTAGATGATATTCCTGGGGAAGTATGAACAGTATTAGGAGAGACGTGAACAAGTTGGGTAACAGGTTTATTTAGTAGAATTATGGAAGTTGGACAAATGTCAGGCGAATGGAGAGGTAATATATTAGTACCTGTTAATATATAAGTTTGGTTTGAGGCAAGGCAGATCAACAAAATATGCAATTTTCATTATAAGCCAGTCGATGGAAAAATACCGGAATAAAGAAACAGACACTCATATGGTATTCATTGATCTTAAGAAGCATAGATAGAGTTTCTCGAGAGAACTGTGGTGGACACTAAATAATAAAGAAGTCCCCGGTAAATATAAAAATTTTGGAATAGGTGTGTAGGGACATAAATTTCATGTTAAAGTAGGATTGCACCAGTGCTCGGTGCTTAGTTCTCATTTATTCAAGGTATTATACCCTGGGGCTTAATGTATGCTGATGAGGTAGTGTTAGTAGGAAATAGTGAAAGAGATTTAGAAAAAAAACTAGAACAGTGGGGATAAGATTTTGAGAAAATGGTTCATTTAAAAATGGAGTCACTACGAATAAAATGATATCTTTGGATGGTGAAATTATTGTAAATAGTAATATGTAGTTTTAAGTAACTTAGGATACAGATGAAATGGAAGAAAGCGAGTGGTTTTTTGTGTGACAGAAAAATTCAATGAAACTGAAGGGAAAATTCTATAAAACAACCATAACACCAGCTATGATGTACAGAACTGAATGTTGAGTAGGTAAAAAGAAATAGGAACCACGGATGCATGTGGCGGAAATGAGAATGCTTAGTTGGATGAGTGGGAGGACAAAGAAGGATGAAATGTAGGGTTGCTACCAGTTACTTTCAAAATGAAAGACCATAATAAGCTAAGTTGGTTTGATAATTTTGTAGATTTTGTCAGTGACTACCTAGATATATGGAAGAAAATCTTTCTTATAATGAGAATCTGATTTTTTTGATGACTTTAAAAACCATGTGGTATATATACCATAATTGTTGTTGCAGGTACAAGACAAGCATTTTTAAATGCACTTTTATAAATTATTTTTTTAACTCTTTTTCATTTATATTTTAATTACTTATTGATAATAATAATTACACGTTTGGGTTTAGGTACAAAAAAGGCGAATATACGACATCACGAACGTGCTGGAAGGAATAGGTATTTTAGAAAAGAAATCAAAAAACAACATTCAGTGGAAGGGATCACATGGCCAGAATAGTCAGTGCGTGGAATTTAAGAAGCAACTGCAGAATTTAGACAATTTCGAAAATTATTTAGATCAGATGATAGAGTCGGCGTCGAACGAATTAAGCAAATTGACACATGACAGGTCAGTATTTGTATACGTTAAAACCGTAAACGTTTTTACTCTTGCGTCATCATTAAAGCCTTATTCACACAAGTCCGTGGACGGTTGTACCTCAGCGGGAAGGTACTGGCTTCAGAAGCCAGAGCGCACGAGTTCGATTCTCGGCACCAACAAGATTTTCATTTCTAAAAATGATACGAGCCGTTCACCATGCTTCGGAGGGTACGTTAAGCCGTCGGTCCTCTTGAGCTACATCGACACTAGTTATAGTCCAAGCTGTGGGTGAAAAATAGGTCGATTTCAGGATAAAATTCAGCAATTTTTGAAACCTATCAGGTGTTCTAAAGGACGATGCCAGGAATAACTTATACTAAAATGTAACCAAAAATTTTGTGCGGTATTTTATTTATGACTATTTTCATTTGTTAAATTTGCAATTTTTAAAGATTTTTAACTTTGCAGCTTAGGATATTCATTTTAGAGAAAAACTTTTAAATAGAAAATTGTAGTAAATTAAAAAACCTACAACATGAGCTATGGCAAGTTTAATTTTGTTAATACATTATTGCAAAACAACCTGCGAAAGGTCCAAAATGGCCGTTTTTTGCAATTGCCTTATTTATTGTAAATATAACTTTTATGTATTTTTTAAGGCTTTATAATGAAGATCTTTCAATACTAAACATAAAAATAATTTGTAATGCCCGATTGGTGAACTTGTTGCTTAGATATTATATTTTGTTTATCCCAAGAGGTCAAATGTCCAAGGCTATAACTTTTTGAAAAAAAAATCGTACAGAGTTAATCTTACATCCACTCTCCTTCTAAAGAATTGTATTTTCATATTCTAATGTAAATAAATCCGTATAACATTTTTCAACCTCTTATTTCGGGTTTGAAAATAGGGAGGCAAATTTCGTTATAAACATTTAGAACGGAAGCCGCCCCTGTACATCCTATGAGTTTCTAACTTGCAGGTTATTGTTGCTGAAGACAAAATAAAAATTCAAAACCAAATAAAAATTTTCTACGACCAACTGAAGCGGAGATAATTGTTTTTGCTTTCTTAAATCGTAGTGACTTTATTTATAACAATTAAGAAATTATTTCACAGTCATTGATTAAAGAAAGACTTATATTATCTTAAAATTAAAAATTATTTTAACCAAAAATTACATTTAATTATTAAAAATGATTTTTAAAGTGTAGTGGAGCTTTATTTTTCGTTTCGAGTGTGATTTATTGTGTCGGTTGCCCTTAGCAACGGCTAGCAACTTATAATACATTGAATCACGGTTTTTGCTTTAAATTTTAAAGCACCGCTTGGATTGACATAAAATTTGGCAAACGCATAGATAACATGTTAAAGAATAAAATTATATTGGGCCTTTGTGTGCTTTTGTCCTGGGGGGTGAGTTTCACCCCCTTATAAGTGGTGAAAAAATATATGTTCAAAATAAGTTCGGAAATTGATAAAACGTCTAATTCTAAACACCATTAATTTGTTCTATAGCATTTTTCACCAAGCTAATACCTTTCGAGTTATTTTCGAGTAAATACCTTCATTTTTCAACAAAAAAAAACACGTTTTTAGGCGGTTTTTGACAAATAACTCAAAAAGTAAGTATTTTATTGAAAAAAAAAGAGTTTTAACAAAAATATAGCAAATTAAAAATTGAAAAAAAAAATGATGTATGCATGAAATCTCTAGACCCAGTAGAAACAAAGTTCTAGCTAATGAAAAATAGGTTCATATCCGTCAAATTTCAAAGTGAATTATTTCAACGTGAAATAACCAAAAAATCATGCACTTTTTGGAGAAAACTCATTACAACTTTTTAAAAGTGTTTAAAAAAATATATATATCTGTTTTTAAAAAAAGTTTATAGCATCAAAAGTAAGCAAGTTACGCTGAAAATAAGAAGTTTTTGCTGTTACGAATATTTTGGATTTTTTGCTTTTTTTTTGAAGGCAAAAATTTGTTAAGATATGGTTGTTCTAAATTTGCATACACTCGTGATTATTGACTAGTTCAAGTCCTTTTAACTACAGTCCCTTCAAAAATAAGCACTTTAAACCGATGAAACTTACAGACATAAACACACATACACTAGTAAAACAACAAAAAGTGCATGATTTTTTAGTTATTTCACGTTAAAATAATTCACTTTGAAATTTGACGGATATGAACCTATTTTATATTAGCTAGAACTTTGTTTGTACTGGGTCTAGAGATTTCATGCATACATTTTTAATTTGCTATATTTAGGTAAAACTCTTTTTTCAATAAAATACTTACTTTTTGAGTTATTTGTCAAAACCCGCCTAAAAACGTGTTTTTTTTTTGTTGAAAAATGAAGGTATTTACTCGAAAATAACTCGAAAGGTATTAACTTGGTGAAAAAATGCTATAGAACAAAAGGTGCTTAGAATTAGACGTTTTATCTATTTCCGAACTTATTTTGAACATATATTTTTTCACCCCTATAATGGGTGAAACTCACCCCCAGGACAAAAGCGCACATAGGCCCAATATTATTTTTATTCTTTAACATGTTATCTATGTGTTTGCCAAATTTCATGTCAATCCAAGCGGTGCTTTAAAATTCAATTCAAAAACCTGTTTTAAAGCAAAAACCCTGACTAGCAACGGCAAGTTGCTAGCCGCTAAGGGCAATAAATGACAGTCGTAACGAAAAATAAATCTACATTTTAAAAATAATTTTTAATAATTAAATGTAATTTTAGGTTAAAATAATTTTTATTTTAAGATAATATAAGTCTTTCTTTAGTCAATTACTGTGAAATAATTTCTTAATTGTTATAAAGTCACTACGATTTAAGAAAACAAAAACAATTATCTCGGCTTTAGTGAGTCGTAGAAAATTTTTATTCGCTTTTTAATCTTTATTTTGTCTTCAGCAACAATAACCTGCAAGTTAGAAATTCATAGGATGTACAGGGGCGGCTTCAGTTCTAAATGTTTATAACGAAATTTGCCCCCTTATTTTCAAACCCGAAATAAGAGGTTGAAAAATGTTATACGCATTTATTTACATCAGAATATGAAAATACAAGTCTTTAGAAGGAGAGTGGATCTTCGGTTAATTCAAAAAGTTATAGCCTTGGACATTTGACCTCTTGGGATAAACAAATTATAATATCTAAGCAACAAGTTCACCAATCGGGCACTACATTTTTTTTATGTTTAGTATTGAAAGATCTTCATTTTAAAGCCTTAAAAAATACATAAAAGTTATTTTTACAATAAATAAGGCAATTGCAAAAAACGGCCATTTTGGACCTTTCGCATGCTGTTTTGCAATAACGTATTAACGAAAATAAACTTGCCATAGCTCAAGTTGTAGGTTTTTTAATTTACTACAATTTTCTATTAAAAGTTTTTCTCTAAAATGAATATCCTAAGCTGCAAAATTAAAAATCTTGAAAAATTGCAAATTTAACAAATGAAAATCGTCATAAATAAAAAACCGCACAAAATTTTTGGTTACATTTTAGTATAAGTTATTGCTGGGATCGTCCGTTACAACACCTGATAGGTTTCAAAAATTCCTGAATTATATCACGTTTTTTCACCCACAGCCTAGGGTATTACTTCAAACAGGGTTAAAGATGCAATTTGCGCCGGAACAATCCGAAAGCATCTTCCCGGCAAAAATGCCATGCGATATTATTATTATACAAGTCCAGTAGTGGTAACTATTATTATTTGTACGGACAACTAATCCCGGATAAAAAATCCCCACAAATTATTTCTGGACAAAAAATCCCCGCAAAATATTCCGGTCAAATAATACCCACAAATTTTTTTGGACAAAATATCCCTACAAAAATACCGGAAAAAAAAATCCCCGCAAAAAATGACGGACAAAAAATCCCCAAGAAACATGTGCTGCCGAATGGTTCTCAAAAGTTTTCCCCCTGAACGCAATCAACGCAATTGTTATTTAGCCTCAGTACATGAAAGTATAGCAATCGCTATGAAACCGCTTTTCGGCACGTAAATAGCAATTAAGATTAAGCGTGAATTATAATTTGGATTACCAAATTTCGAATTCCAATTTCCTATTCCAGTTGGTTTTCCCCATTACGAAATAATACCGAAAACTTCAAATTTTACATGACAAGAATGTGTTTTTTCAAAAATCGTGGAAAATATGGGGAATGAGCTAAGGCTGTGGCAATCATATCGTAATTATTCGCTTACTCGTAAATCTTTTGCTAACTCTGCTTTGAATAACTCTGTTCAAAACATTGCCTATTCGTGGTGATAACTGTATGCAGGTATGTACTGCATTTTGATTGTAATGCCAAAAACCTGTTCCCTTTTTTTTTTGTAAATTTTACGTTTACGTAATTGCTAATCATTATTTTCCTGCCGAAAAGCGGTTTCATGGCGATTGCTATACTCTCATTGACTGAGGCTGAAAATATTTGCGTCGATTGCGTTCACGGGAAAACTTTTGAGAACTATTCGGCAGCAAATATTTCTTGGGCAGATTTTTTGTCCAGGAATAATTTGTGGATATTTTTTGTCCGGGATTATTTTTGTCCTAGGTTCCCAGTAGTATAAGTCGAGTGGTCGCGTATAATTTTGTATTTGACCTGTTTGAACAACGATTGAGTTTTCTACTTATAGCCCAATAAATGACCGTTTTGGAGTGTAATTTCCAGGGGCAACTCCGAATTGCATGAAAATTTGGATTGAGGTTCTACTTACCCTCCACTTCAAAGTTGAATTTGTGCCGTTGGTTGCTTTTACTTGGGGGGTGACATTTACCCCTTCTCGGCGGGTGAAAAACGCGTGTTTAAAATAAGGCCGGAAATGGATAAATTGACTTATTTTAAGCACCTTTTGTTCTATAAAGTTTTTTACGTAAGTCAATACTTTTCGAGTTATTCGCGATTTAAAATGTTGATTTTTCGACAAAAAAACTACTGTTTCAGACCGTTTCTCCCAAATAATTGAAAAAGTAAATATTTTATCGAAAGAATATTTTTAGCTATGTAGCCTATAAAAAAACGAAAAAAATGGTGTACCAGTAAAGTTTACAAATTGAGTAGAAGCAAAGTTGTAGCTCATGAAAAATACGTTCTTTTCGTCTAATTCCAAATCGAATAATTCAACGCGAAATCACCGAAGATAGAAGCATTTTTCGGAAGAACCTTGTCAACATTTTTAAAGTATCGAAAAAAAGCTTATTATTTGTTTTTTACAAAAGTTTACAGCATCAAAAATAAACGAGTTACACTGAAAAAAAAAAGTTGGCCCCTTTTTTTGGTAAAAAAAATCGTGAAAACCTCCCTTTATTTAGCACCCTAAATGAAATTAATCGTTTGGCTTTACCATCTATTTTAACTGTATGTGTATTGTTTATATGATCTGTAAGTTTGATTGGTTTGAAGTGCTTATCTTTGAAAACATTTGGTTTTATATTAAAAAAATTTCTAAAAATTTTTGAAAAATTTCATTTTTTCAAAATAACTTAAAAAGTATTAGTGATAAGAAGAATCTTGAAGAATAAAAAAATGTAGGTTTTGCTATGATAAATATGCTAGTTTTATTTTGTTTTTCCGTAAGACAAAAATTGGTTAAGATATGGCTGTTCAAAATTTGCATACACTCGTGATTAGTGACCCATTCAAGCTTTCTCAATTATAACCCTTTCAAAAATAAACACTTTAAACAGGTGAGACTGACAGATCATATAAAAAATAGATAGGTAAGTAAATTGTTTGTAAAGCGGTAGCGATTAATTTCATTTGAGGAGCTAAACACGGCGAGATTTTCATGATGTTTTTACAAAAAAAAAAGAGGGCCAACTTTATTTTGAGTGTAACTCGCGTATTTTTAATGCTAAAACTTTTGTTAACAATTACAACAAAGCTTTTTATAGACACTTTAAAAAAGTTTAAATGGGTTTTTCCCGAAAAGTGCTTAATTTTTCAGTGATTTCACCTTGAAATATTCGATTTGGAATTAGACGAATAAGAACGTAATTTTCATGAGCTACAACTTTGTTTTTATTTGATTGAGAGACTTTACACATTTTTTTTGGGTTTTTTTATAAGCTACACTTTTGCTGAGAATATTTTTTTCGATAAAATATTTACTTTTTGAGTTATTTGCGAAAAACCGTCTGAAAACGTAGTTTTTTTGGCGAAAAATCAACATTTTCAATGGCAAATGACTCGAAAAGTATTGACTTACGTAAAAAACTCTATAGAACAAAAGTTGCTTAAAATCAGTCAATTTATCCATTTCCGGTCTTATCTTGAACGTATGTTTTTCACCCCCGAGAAGGGGTGACTGTCACCCCCCAAGTAAAAGCAACCAACGGCACAATTTCAACTTTGAAGTGGAGGGTAAGTAGAAGCTAAATCCAAATTTTCATGCAATTCGGAGTTGCCCTGAAAATTACACGGTATCGCCGAATTTCCCGTTCATTTACTGGGCCATTAACAGTTACCAGTGTCAATGATTGTGTTTAGTCGACTTACGGAAGTTTACTGATATCATAGTACTATGTATAACATAAATTTTGGAGCAAAGGTTCTATTGTGGCGTTGTATTACTTTTTCCCTATAGTAAAATGCTGAGGCGATCGCCAGGAAATAGTTGGAAGAATCCATTTATTTACGCGACGAGGGGAGTCCGATACATGTAAACTTTTTCAGTTTTATTAAAATCTGTAACAAAGGATATTGACTAATAGAGGTTTTAAGTACTTTCGAATGTTCAAAAAATTGTTAAAATAAATAAATAAACTTTGTAAATCGATGATTGTAAAAAAATTGTAAAATAAAAACCCCTTTAAAAATTCACATTGTAAGGCATGCATGAATCAAATATGTAGTACCTTTTTGTAGATGTATTTAAAAATGAAAAGTTATTACTATAAAGAGTGATATGTACCTAAATCACAAATTTTATTAAATTTGGGAAAGTTTGGGTAATTTTTTTCTTAATCATCAATTCTTTTTGCACATTTTGTATTGTTAACTTGGTAACAGAGCTGATGGGCAGTATTTCAAAACTTAAATACTTTTTGTAAGTACCTATTACTTGATGTACCTATTTAAAACTTTGGACTCTAGAGTAAGTATTTAAATGCCAAGTATTTAAATACTCTATAATTATAAATAAGTACTTGGTATTTAAATGCTCTAAAGTCTAAAGTATTTAACTACCTACAAGTAATTAATTAAATTTTGAAATACGGCCCATTAGCTCAGATATCAAGTTAAAAATATGAAAGGTACAAAAAGCGTGAATGATTGATAAAAATTTACTCAAAAACATTTTTAGTATTTAAATACTTGGTATTTAAATACGTTTCAACATCGGTATTTGTATTTATGATACTTTTCCAAATTTACTAAAATTTGTGATTTTTATATCTAGGTAATTGTTTTATTTTATATACAGGGTGTCCCGAAAAGATTGGTCATAAATTATACCACAGATTCTGGGGTCAAAATAGATTGATTGAACCTCACTTACCTATATACAATAGTGCACACAAAAAAAGTTACAGCCCTTTGAAGTTACAAAATCAATATCGATTTTTTTTTCATATATCGAAAACTCTCAGAGATTTTTTATTGAAAATGGACATGTGGCATTTTTATGGCAACAACATCTTAAAAAAAATTAAAGTGAAATTTGTGCACCCCATAAAAATTGTATGGGGTTTTGTTCCCTTAAATCCCCCCAAACTTTTGTGTACGTTCCAATTGAATTATTATTGTGGCACCATTAGTTAAACACAGTGTTTATAAAACTTTTTTGCCTCTTAGTACTTTTTCGATAAGTCAGTGTTTATCGAGATATTTTGAATATTTGTCGAATCCAGCACATATTTGTATATGGTTAAGTACGGTTACAGAGACCTGTTAATAATCTGAAAAATTTATGATTTACATTTTTAGGTATATTTTGAAAAAGAAGCTACATCTCGATAAAAGGTGACTTATAAAAAAAGGCTAAGAGGCAAAAGTCTTAAAAACACGATGTTTAACTAATGGTACCACAATCATAGTTTAATTGGAACGTACACAACATTTGGGGGGTTTAAAGGAACAAAACCCCCATACAATTTTTTACGTAAATATATTGAAAAAGAAGCCGGATCTCGATAAAAACTGGTTTATCGAAAAAATACTGGGAGGCAAAAAAGTTTTAAAAACGTTGTGTTTAACTAATAGTACCACAATAATGAATTAATTGGAACGTACACAAAAGTTTGGGGGGGTTTAACCCTTAAACGCCCAACCTTTTTTAGGTTCCATGTACGCCCAAGGGTGGGTAAAAAATGTCCACCTCGAAAATAGCTAATATATTTATTGAGAGTTGTTGGAAATTGATTAAACTTAAGAATCGTATGCTTAATAAACACGGCATCTTCTAAAATATTAATACAAACAATTTACAATCCTTACAACAAAATTACAATGTACATCAAAATTAACATACCAGTAAAAGCCAGTAAATCAGATTTGTCGATTTTCTCCACATTATTCCTTTCAGCCTCTTCATTGGCGGATAATTATGTGGATTGTGTAATTATACGTCGATATTTATATGGATTATGTTCCTACCAACGAGAAATTAAACAGAAACCTTTAGTAACAAGTTTTACCAAGTGTGTACTTTTTATGTCCACCCATATTTAACTCAAGATATTACTTTTATTTTCAAAAATATCGGTAGAACCAATTTAACATTCGATAAAAGGCTGTCTTTTTAACAATAAATAATTTTTGGAAAATTTTTAAACACGTAATAAATATGTTACAAGGGAATACGCATTAGGTGGACATTTTTTACCCACCCTTGGGCGTTTAAGGGTTAAGGCAACAAAATCCCCATACATTTTTTATGGGATGGACAATTTTCACTATAATTTTGTTTAAAGATGTTCCTGCCATAAGAATGATACATGTCCATTTTCAATAAAAAATCTCTAATAGTTTTCGATATATTGAAAACAATCGATTTTCATTTTGTAACTTCAAAGGGCTGTAACTTTTTTTATGAGCACATTTGTACTAAGGTAAGTTAGGTTCAATCAAACTATTTTTGACCCCAGAATGTGTGGTATAATTTATGACCAATCTTTTCGGGACACCCTGTATAAAGTCAAGCATAGCCACAGTTATAGTTAGCTACAGCCTAACAGAACTTTTCAGTTGCATTTTTAAATACATCTACAAAAAAGGTACTACATATTCATTCATGTCTTACAATGTGAATTTTTAAAGTAAAATTTATACAGCAAAACTTTATTATTTATATGCCCATTTCTCCGATTCAAGTTCATATAGGCAACCCAAATTACACGGCACAACGTAGTGGGTCAGGATCTAGAATCAAGTCTACTGTACCACGTTTTTTTTTTAGTGTTGGTTCAATGAAACTAATACAGCTGGCTGCATCGATAAAGCATATCAGCACAAAAGTGTCATGATGCATTGTATCTGTATGTGTTGCATAGTAATGAAACATAATATTATAGAGGTAAAATAAATCTCTTGAGCATTAAACTGTGGTACACACACAATTGCACCTAGCGAGGACCCAGGTGGTTTATACGGATTCTCAATACACAAATACAGTCATGGTGCATAATTGCCAAATGATACAATTTCTTTTAAAAACAGGCAGTTCTTAACATAGAACTAGTACAAGTATTTATTTAATTTGTTATGTACCATATCTAATGCTGGATTACGAAGAATTAATTTTGGGATACCCCTACACAATACCCGTGGCTTAGTCTGGGTAGATTGTGGGCAGGGTCGATTTTAGAGGTGAGAAACACAATAAACAATAGATACTAAACAACAAAAAAAAAAAAGGAAGTAAAGAAGAGAACTCTTTAAAAAAAGAAAGGGTACCACTGTTTTTAAATGTTTGAATCTCAAAAAAACAGAAATGGATATTCAAAAATCAAAGAGAAAGAATGCAAATATAATGATAATAAAAAAGGTAAAATTTACTATATTCAAAAATATCAAAATCAGAAATATCACAAAATAGGCAAATAAAATATTCAGGTAAAATAAATATTCAAATAAGTTAAATAAATATCATATCGAAGATTATCATAAAAACATGAGAACTATCTTACTAAACTCTTTGACTAACCATCTAGTTCTAGTTAATCCACCTTTATGGCTCAAACTTTAATAAAAACTGTAATTTTATATCTATTTTCATGTTTTTAGTTTGTTTTTTTTTTTAGTATTTTTGACTCACAGTGTTACTCACTTTAAATATCTGGGATGCTAAATTACAGACCAACTAGACCCAAGTAAAGAGATCAAACATAGAGTTGAAGCACTTACATAACGTTTCTAAATATCTAACAATAAAACACTGAAAACGTTTGTTTTCTATACTTCCACAAAATTTATTGTAACTATGTGACTACAGCTGTTTCGGCAGAGTGCCTTTCTCAAGTGATTTAGTTTACTATGTGTTTGCCTTCTGAGAACTCAGTACCTTCTGCTCTATCACATATACTGGCAAGATAACAACAAAAATAGCCAGATACATAAAAAAGAAGGGAATAACACCAGCTTTCAGAACTAACAACAACTTAAGCAAATATATTAAGAACAATAAGGGCCGAACGAGAAAACAACTACAGAGTGGTGTCTACAAACTAACTTGTGGTGACTGTTCGAAAACTTACATCGGTCAAACTTGCAGAACCTTTGACAAACAGATAGCAGAACACAAAAGGGCTTTCAACAATAGAAAACAGACACTTCTACATACGCACTTCACCTTCTAGGTCATAATCATTCTTTTAATGAAGAGTTTCAAATTCTGCATATTCAAAATAAAGGCTTTAAGCTATCTTTATTAGAATCTATGGAAATAAATAATTGAAAAATACAGATATAATTCTGAATGACCAACTCGACAAACAGCTCCCCACTCCTCAACCTCTTCAGTTAAAGACTTTAAAAAGGCAAACACATAGTAAACTAAATCACTTGAGAAAAGCACTCTGCCGAAACAGCTGTAGTCACATAGTTACAATAAATTTTGTGGAAGTGTAGAAAACAAACGTTTTCAGTGTTTTATTGTTATCCATCAAGTAACGGTCGAATTCATCAATTGTTTCTAAAAATGAAATCATTCTCATGTAACCACAGTTTAAACCAAAAATTACGTCAACGAATGATCAAATGTTATATTTGGTTAGTGTTTTTACATGGCCCAAGACCTAGACTGTGAAGGCTGATACGATCAATCACCTAGATGCGTTTGAGATGTGGTTGCATAAAAGAATACTCGGAATACCCTGGACATTCATATAGACCAACAAAGCTGTGCTAAATAGATCAAATGTCTTTCGTTACTGAAAACTATTAAAATAAGAGACGTTTCATACCTAGGGCATGTTCTTTGAGGAGACCGGAAAAGAATCCTTCAGCTTATGATGAAAAGTATCGAGGGTCGCAGAGGAATTAAAAGGAAGCAGATATCTTGGCTCAAGAACATTCGCGATTGGATCGGAATACGCAGTGCCGATTAGTTGAAGACCGTGATGAATTCACCAATGTAATGCCAATGTCCAGGAGATCTAATATGGCACCGAAAGAAGAAAGAAGAGTTTATATTTCCGAGGTATAATTGATTTCTCAAAACTTAATTTCTGCCCTTGTATTAAAAGAAGCAAAGTACATTCCTTCCGTTTTTGAAGGAACTTCCGAATTTAGGTAAAAATTTTCTATTTCTTCATAACAACGGTAGTTTAAGAAGGTTATTTGTCTCGGACTGTATTTTATATAGTCCCAGATGATGTTCGATGTACCTAGTCTACAAGCTTCTATCAAAACAATGTATTTTATTGCCTAAAAGCTTACGATAACTATTTTGTCTAATCAGAGATGATTCATCATCTCTGAATCAAAATGAAATAGCTGTCTTTCATTTTCTCAGTTTACTCATATTGTGAGTACACGAAACCAACTTTCATTGGCATTTTTTTCCTAGACGAATAGACGGAATGTGACTGCATATTGTAGAGTTTCATCTCTTTTATTCGTCGTCTGCTTGCCTTATAAATTATATAAGGCAGATATTAACCCTTTCGGTACGGCACCGGTTTACTAGAATATGACCGGCTGGAGGGGTGCGGACAGCGCTTCTCTATAAACTAAATCAACACTCAAATATAATATGTACATAAAAAAGTAATGAAATCGCATGTAACGCGATTTCGTTGACAAAGTTGAAGGCTGTAATATTAACACCGATAAAACTACTTGCTTTAGCAAGTAATTTTAATTGTAAATGAATCATTACTGGTATTTACGATAATTCCCGGTACCTAAACAAGTCCTCTTTGTATAGTTGTTTCCCGTCTACTAGGCACCGGAAGTTTTAGCGACTACGGTAGTTTCCCGCCGCGAAAAGGTTAAGGATGTACCCAGAAATTGGTTCCACGGAATGGGATAGAGGTTTTCAGATTTACGGATCTAGGACTTCTTATTTCGTTAATAGACGTCGCTACAACGTCCAAAACGCGAATTATTCATTTCGAATATATTCATTTCGATTCATAGCTGATCATATAACCCCTCTGATAAGGTCTAGGGAGACTGTAACGTACGTAAGGGGATGATTGATCATCTCTGAATCAAAATAAAACATATAGGGCAGTCAATGAGGTTATTTGGCTCCGAATTCCATCCTACTGCATCGATTTACTTGATATTTTCACAATAAGTAGAGAATAGTTCAAGAAACAAAGTCTACCCTATGTCGATGTGCGCTTTTATCGTGGGGGTGGTTCCCACCCCTTCTCGGGGGTGTAAAATTTTTTGGTTAAAATAACCACGGAAGTGGCTAGAGAAGCTAATTCTAAGCAAAAACTGTTCAATAATTTTTTTTGAAAACTCAATGATTTTTAAGTTATTCGTGGTTGGAAATTGACCGTTTTCATTGAAAAGTGACACCTTTTGGGGCGGTTTTTGCGAATACAAAACATTTTTGTAGCTTATAAAAAAGCAAAGAGATTCGTTCCTTCATATATTCTTTAGTTATATTACAAAAAGAGATATGGTAGGTGAGAAGAGTTTGTTTTTTTTATGCATGCTGAACTCTGTGTATTCAACTTGAAATAAAAGAGAAACGGTCGATTTTAGTTGTATAATGCTACCAATACCTTTTGTAGTGATTGAAAAGACCTTTAGAATGAGCAACATTAAATGTCGATTACATTCAAAGTAAGCGAGGTATGCTGCAAAAAAAATTTTTGACTAATGGAATTTAAAAAAATATGTGAAGTACATTTAACCCCTCATCCATCAGAACTTAAATGCATCGTTTTCCTTCTACAATACTTTTTATTATAGTGTTATTTATATGTTCAAAAAGTTGGACGGGTTTAAAATAAATAGTTTTTGAAAAAAAAATAAGATCAAATTATAGAGCGCATTTTTAAATTTTCTTAAGAATCTTCCTTTTTCTCCATGTAACTCGAAAATGATAAGAGATGCCAAAAAAAGGTACCACACAAAAATGTAGGATTTTGTTGAATAAAAATTTTGTTTTGTGTTTCATTATTGTATCTCTTATCATGTTCAAGTTGAATACAACGATTTGAGCATGCACAAAAAAAACAAACTATTTTCACCTACCATATCTCTTTTTATATTATAACTAGATTTATGAAGGAACTAGTCTCTTTGTTTTTTATAAGCTACAAAAATGTTTTATATAGTTTTTTAGTTAGATGCATAGTTTTTAAGATATTGGCAAAAAGCCGTTCAAAAAGGTGTTCTGTTTCAATGAAAATGGCCAATTTTCAACCACGAATAACTAAAAAAATATTGAGTTTTCAAAAAAAAATTATAGAATAGTTTTTACTTACAATTAAGTCTCTAGCCACTTCCGTGGTTATTATAACCAAGAAATTTTCTACCCCCGAGAAGGGGTGGGAACCACCCCCAAGATAAAAGCACACATCGGCATAGGGTAGACTTTGAATTAGGAGATAAGTAGAGGCTATTCCCAAAATTTCATTAAAATTCATGCAGTAGTATAGAATTCGGAGGTAATCTCCTATTTTTGCTCCCATTGACTGGCGTAATAAGCTGTCTTTAATTTTCATATTTTTTCTTCATTTTCATTTATTCTGAATATTTTCATCTTCTTACATAGGTACGGTTACGTGACGTACCAAGACCTCCGCTCCATTGACTCGTTCCGAAACAAAACAGTAATGGCGATCAAAGCGCCACCTAGCACAAAACTTTCCGTGCCTGCCGGACAAGGCGAGAAGTATACCATTAAAATGAGTAGCGATTCGGGAGAAATAGATGTATACCTATGTCCCGAGTCTCCGCCTGTCAAACCGAAACCTGAGAAAGTGCCATGTATGGATATGTTGTTAAGGGACATCAGTCCGGTAGGTCTCTTTGATCTGTCTACTCCGCCAGTGCCTCAGTTGGACAGTCCAACGCCTATTTCTTCACGGGTAAGTACTGTGGCGACACGCTTTAATTACTATTTTTGCTAATTTTATTTTTTAATAACTTTTCTCAAAACGGTCATATAATTTCACATCTAATATACAAACTAGATGCTAAGAAGTTTTACGAAACGAAATGTATCCCTAACCATAATATGTTTTTGGTGTGTTCAGTTTAATAAACTGAATTCCCCATAAATTAATTACCTTATCAGACTTTATGTCAACTTCTTAAAATACAGAAAGGTTCTCAACTTTTAAAACGCCAGATGTAGTAATTTATTGTCTTTTCTAGCCATATTGTAAAAACACAAACATATTATCGTTTGTGGTTTTTTTCAGCCACAGTCAGTCGATAGATAACTACGGGTCGATTCACAGTCTCCCGTCAAGAGACACAACCCAGTGGTCGTCGGAATAGGTCAACAACATACCCTTTCGAGATATAAGCAAAACACGCCTTTCTTTTTATCGACACAAATAAATATATTATTGTTCATTGTTTACACTTATTTTTAATTGATTCCGTAACCTACCATCGGAACAGTACTATCCATGAATATTACATTTAAATTTAGTTTTCGGGCAGGTAGTAAAAGTTATTAGATGTTGCCAAATATGCCAATAACAAGAAGTGACGCGAGATTTATGTAAACTTTTATTTAGTCCAGTCTATACCTTCCATGGCGAGCTACTCTAAATTTTGTTGTCCTAACCTTTAGAGGGGACCAATAACGGTGTAAATTAAAAATCGTAACTGAATTCCGCCGCCGCGTTAGCAGTCATCTTCAATTTAAAGAAAAACCGTTCCTACTCAATATCTCCGCCATTTTCAACTTTTCGAATGGTAAATTGAAAATTACAACTGAGCTCTAAGCCCTAACAATTTAATTTATATATTAAGAGCCTATGTTCTCCACTATTCTAGACCGGACCTGGAACAAAAAGAAGTATATTTTATCAAATAAATAGAACTAGGCTTTCTGGCGTCTTGCTCCAAAAATGGATTGAAACTTGTTCTCCGCTCGTTCCCTCCGTATCTCGAAGATTCGGTGGCCGCTGGACTGGCCAGGACCGGCCTACGTTATATTGGGATTCGTAACAATATCGACCGCAAGAAAAAAAATTGCAAATAAAAAAGAGTTGAAAATTTCATTTGCAACAATTTCAATCAGTTCTTTCGAATAGTTGAAAATGGCGGAGATATTCCGCGGAGAACATGTCTCATTATTTGTCATCTTTATGGATCGTAATTGGAAAGTAAGTCATTCGTGGAAGAATTCTGTGACATATTCTCCACAGGGCTGATCCCAGTTACTAAATCTTCTTCTTCTTTCTCGAAACTCCTTATGTCCCCCAGGGGCGTCGGAGATTTTATTCGTCCTCTATCCATATCTTCCATTTCTTGCGGTCCTTTGCTAGCTCTTTCATTTGTTGATGTGTTTTTCCTTTTTCCTGTCCAATTTCTATAATCTGATCGATCCATCTTTTCCTTGGCCTCCCTGTCCTTCTTTTACCATATCTTTTTGATTCCATCACCTGCTTTGGTAATCTTCCCTGGTCCATTCTGTTAATGTGTCCATATCATTTTAATTTTCTATCGATTCCTGTTTCAGTCTTTGTCTAATATCCTCATTTCTTATTCTGTCCAATTTCGTTTTTCCTGCTATTTTTCTCAACTGATTCATCTCTGCTGCGTTTATTGTACTGTCAATTTTTGTATTGTTTACCCATGTCTCACTTGCATATATTCAAGTTGGTACAGATATTGCATTGTATACTGATATTTTGTTACTAAATGTTACATTGTTACTAAATGTGACTGATAATCTAATTGATTTAAAAACTATCCACATTGTATTCTAAATCTATACATATTTTCCAGTTATGCAGAAGCTTAACCTTTAAGGATCCATTCGATCCCGGTCCAAGTACATCGGGTACGCAACAAAGCCTATTGAACCACCTCCAGCCACATCATAACCATCCACATCCACACAACCATCAATTGGTGTCGTCCCATGATTCTCCGAGCCCGTTGGTGAAGGGCGAGAACGATATGGTGAAGAGAGAAGTGTTCTTGCACGATGACGTGGAGGGGCTGAGCCCTATGGTGGGACGATTTAACTTTAATAGTACACAGACTGAACATAGTAGTAACTTAGGTAAGTCTAATATAATATTTATTACACTAAGGTCCGGTTTCACCAACAACAAATAAATCAATGAATAGCTATTCGTTGAATAACATTTATTAGACGTTTAAGTTTATATTTTGTTTCAATATAATTTTGATAATTTAAAGTTAAACTCGCGAATTTACTTTCTTCTAAATATTTACAGCCAGATTAACTTGCCAATTTACTCGAAGAGTAAGTATTTTTTTTGATAAATTAATAAAATAAGTCTTATTTGACGTTAGTAAAATGGAGAAATGTCAGTTTAATGGTCGAATAACTTTAATCATATAATAAACTACTATTTGTCATTGGTGAAACCGGCCCTTTATAGACTTATATTTGTCTAGAAAATATATGGACATGAAAAAAATGTCAGTAGTAAATTGAGTTAAATGGTTCAATGCAATGATCAGTTAAGAGGCTACATCAGCGTGTCATCAATATTAATTCGAGAGATAGTAGCCGCACCGCTTTTTGAAAGTCCTGCAAACCTTTGGCAACAGTGCGTCGATAGTATGTGACGCTATCAAAGACGAAAGCACAATATTGTGATAAGAATATACCCATAGGCGCGCTAAATGTTGCCAAATCAGTAAGTTAAGTTCGATTACTTGTTATAGATATAATCGATTATAGTAGTTCCAATGTGAAACAAAGTCTAGGTATGGGATAAAAAAGTTTATTTGAAGAAAGTGTATTTTTTGTCCTTAGTGGTAGAACAGACTCGTTTTTGTAATATTTTATTTAATTATAGAATAATTTCCACATACTAACATATTTCTCAAATTGGGCTCTGTACTGCCATTCTTTACTATATTACCTACGTATATATGTGCCAAATAACTGCACAAAATATTCAAAATTAAGGCTGCAATCTTGGAACGCGTTTTCCGTCTTGATGTCGCGTTGATGTAGCCTCTTAAGTTTGCTTTTGGTTCGGTTTTTCATATTAATTATAAATTGAGTGCCTATAACAGAAACTATTCTAGTCCTAATATCGAACACAGTTAGAAATATTTCTAACCTCTGTACTGACCTTGTTGTACCTTAGTTAGAATACTGAAGTGCCAACGCAGGACTAATTATATGGTGTTCGAAAGAAAGCCGTTGAGTAAAGCCTAATAAAACGATATTTGTTTCATTCGTTAATATGAGTTAATTACTGACAGTAAACTTAACTACGCACCTCACAAATTTCCACCACCAAAGGCGCAATGGAGATTTGTGCGTCCATTGCGCCTTTGGTGGTGGAAATTTGTGCGATGCTGCATTGTACAAAGAGAAATAATGAGAGATCACTGGAATAAGAACAGATCCATATTATGTTGTCTGATAGTCAAACGGCATTGAAGGCATTAAGGTGACAGGAAGTGACGTCCAGACTGGTGTAGGACTGCATCAGAGAACTCGACGAACTAGGAGACCAGAACATGGTTGAGCTTACCTCGGTACCACGGCATCGAAAAAGTAGATCGATTTCAGTGGTGACCTTGTACATAAAAATCAGAGGAACTATTACGTAAGGACAGGAGGAAACTGAGAACGGTCATAGAAATGTTGACCAGACATGCACCAGTAAGAGAATTCCTGAATAAAATAGGCATTTACATTGGTAACCTTAACAGCAGACACTGCGATAAGGAATTAGAAACTGTAAGCATCTATTATGAAATTTCGATAGGTAACTAAGAGGAGATCTTTAGGAGTTATTTATGACACACCAAGCAGCGTACAAAAATTCGAGACAGGGTTAGGAAATAACTAAATAGACAACAAACACAATAAGTATCAGCTTAAGTGATAAGGGAGATCTTTTGGCTCAGACGGGCCCAGGATAGAAAAAAAGAACTCACTGGTGCAATGAGATTATATCCTTTATTTTTATAAGGTTGTCTGCCATATTTGCAATATTTGAAGTTTCGATTCCCACCTCGGGACATAGCTCTCTAGATAAAGATTAAACTATTGATTTGCATTTTAACTCATTCAGGTCGATTGACGTACTGGTACGTTATTCAAAGAATACTTTGATAGACGGGTGCCGTACATGTACTGCTGTATTATACATCAGACTTTGCCGAATGTCGTAGATGTACGTCAGTAATATTCTCTTTGAAAGACTGCTGCCGCACCGGTACGGCAGTTGGAAAACGCATTAGTCTCAGTACGACCGACATACAGGTACGACATTTGTTATTTTTGGGGTTGTAAATAAAAAGCATTTGTAATTAATATGTTTTAATCTTGAATAAGTAAATAAGTAAGCAGCAAGAAACAAACTATAAAAGCAAAGTTTTTAGATAGTTTTCTAAAAACGCATTATTCTCGCCTGCCGTTATTGGGACCGTGCAAGTTCGGAAAAGCGACACCTGGTTTCTACGCTCAGCAACTTTATGCGCACTTTTAATTGTATTGGCCAATTACGTTAGTCCTGGTTGCTGGATAATTGTCAAGGCCACAGCCCAAAAAAGTTATAAAAGAAAAATTAAGACTGAGGTTATGTTATTAAAAAGTAAACAATTGTATGTAGTAAATAAAATTAATTATTAATGCAGTACTGCAAGCAAAATACAATTAATTAAATTTAATTTTATATAATATTTGCATATCATATCAATATTGTGGAGCAACATATAATTTTTCTTCTTCAATGACATTAGGTATGAAATATACGTCAATTTGACAATTCCAATTGACAATATGAATTATTTCAGAAAGTTTCAAGATTTCTCCGATGTTTACGCACGATCGTTTCTCATATCCTCTTTAAGTACTTGCACACCGCCAATAGTACGGCAACCATCCCCACTCGTTGGAATCCTGACACTGTCCTAGACAGAGGCGCGCGATAAATCGGTCCGTCCTGAATGGGTTAAGAACGATTTTCGAGGCGGAAATCAAAACGTCAAATATAACGTATTTTGAATTAAAATTATGGAGTATTTTTATTAAATATAGTAGTTATCAGTCTGAAATATTACAGGACATCTGGAATGGTACAGAGATCCAGAAATATTTCTGAAAATGAACCAGTATTTTTGCTACTTGGATATTATCGTATTAATAATTTTCTGCAAAATAAAGAGAGAAGAAATCCATATATTTTCAAAGTGTACTATTATTGTAACGACTTTTTCAACCTTCAATTAAGTGGTTAGATTTTTCATTTAATAAATCTTTCCTACTAATAAAAATGTATTGTTATTAATCTTCTCGCTTATGACAATAGTAGCACAAAAATGTTGATATTTCTCATTTTTATAATTATTTTGTTACACCCTCTGCTACTTTTAACAAGGTACCGTTTAAATTCAGCTTTTGGAATTTCTACTAACACAAAGTACTAACTCTTCATTTCAGCTATACCGACGTGGATGCGTTCGGGAACTCTATCTGTGACATGTGTGTCACTATTATTCACATCACAGGCAGAGTTCTAGCTACGCGTTCACTCATAGCACGGGTTTTCTTGAAGGAGGAACACTATGACTACCAATTGGAGTGGTTTTCTGCGAAATTTAAGCTGTAAATACGTTTTCTTTGATTATTTACTAAGTAAATACGGTGTTGATATTTGTAATTTAAAATTTTTACCCAAATAGTTTTGTTCCTTAAGGGGGCAGGGGTACGTTTTGAAATCAACATTTCAAGCACATTTTTGTGATTTTTTTTTAACATGGTAGACTTATTTTATTTTTAAATTAAATAAACACATTCAGTACAATTCAAAGTAGGTATATTAAAAAAAAATTTAAACGAATTATTGAAAAATTATTTTTCGGTGGGGACACTTAAAAAAAATTGATTTTGCGGTGGGCATCAGAACTGGTCATTTGATCATGTCAAATAAAAAATTCGAAAAGGTTTTATTAGCTTATGAGTTTCTCGAGGTAACGAGTCGAGTTTTTTTTTAGTATTAGCGTTTTAGTTTTTTTATTTTTGAGTTTTTGTTATCAAAGTGATAGGAAGTCAAAATAATGAAATTGTCTGTAAAAAAAGGGTGAAAATCAACATATTTATGATTGTTTAACAAAAATAAGCATAAAACAGAAAATATCTCGACATCGTTACCACAAGAAATGTCTGAAGAAAATCTATGCAAAATTTAAGGTGTATCTGTTAAGTAGTTTTTGAGATACAATGTCCACCGCCTTTGAAAAACGCAGTTTTGAGAATAACGCGTTTATATTTTTGACAACTTTTATTTTCAATTTATTTTTTTGTCTGTCAAATCTTGAAGTGATGCACACCGGAACATGATTTGGAATCGCGAAGTAATTTACAAAATAGAAGCGGAACAGCTATTGGACGTTTCTCACTATGCTCAAGCGCGGTAGCGCTCAGATGCTGCAAAATGAGCCGATGGTAAGGATATTCAACATGCTGTATTTTCTGTAACTTTGCTCCGATCAATTTGAAACTTTCAAAGACTAGTTTTGAGGTTATGTACTAAATAATAAAAAATAAATCAAAATTTTCAATATACCCCCCCCCCCCTCCGATTAACACGAAACTTTATTAACCTTAACTCCATTCAGAAATAAATGGCCCATTTCTGTTTTCCCTAAATTAAGAAAAGGCGACAATGAACCTCCTCTAACGAGATATCAAAATTTATAAGATCATAATATAATATGACCAATGTGACCAATAGTCACGTGCGGAAGTAAAACATGGCCAAAAATAAATTACTGGTGTAGTAACGCAAAATCCTTCCAGTTATGGTGCTTGCAGAGAGCGTGACAAACGAATAGAGGAGCAGATACAACAACGAATTAAACACCCTCTTTGAAAAGGAAAATGTAGTAAGATAAAGGGCAATAGACTAAGATGAGCAGGACATGTGATACGGAGTAGGGATAGCAGACTTGAGGATAATAAACAATGTGTTTTAGGAAGCATCAGATGGGAAAAGAGCTCTAGGACGGCCTAGGAAAATATGTATGTGAATATTGAGGTGAGAATTTGGGACATAGTCAGGACCGATAAGATTGGAAGGCAATAGTAAACAGAGACAACGTACAACACATCTCTAAAATGTGAATATTCACTTGATTATAGATTGATATGTCAGAGACAATTGGAAAAAAGTTAGAGATAGCTATGACCTATCACCTATCCAGAGTTTTAGCGCAGCTCGATGATGATGATGATTATGGTGACATTAAAAGTCACGAAGAGAAAAAAAGAAGAGTGAATACCGCGAAAAGTTGGGATAGTAATTTGGAAGAAGACCTAAAATATATAAAGAGAAAACTGTAACTTTAAACTTTAAGCCTTTAAGATTTGTTGAGGTAAACAGGATGATATTAAAATAATTAAATCTATTTGAAGTTGATATCGAAAAAATGGAAATTGGATGCTTATTTTTGAACGGAGTATGTGTTTGATGTTTTTGTTTTGATATTTTTATGTAAGCTTTGGTATTCATACTAATTTTGTTCTGCCTGGCGTGTTCTAATATATTTTACCACAAAGCAGGAAACATGTATTTTTTTTTTAACTAGGACTTTAAACCGGGATATGAAGGGAATATAATAAAAGAATCCATTTATATGTACACTGTCCGCTTTATGTGTAGTTACATTCTATTCAAGCGATGATATTGTGATAGGCAAAAAAGATTAAACTAGACTCTATTATTGCATGTGCTTTTTCTTTCGTGTGCTCAAAGTAAAATATAAATTACTGCAAAGGTTATTTATGGTGAGGCGCGCGAAATTCCGAATTTATTTTGTGGTGTATTTTCGAAGTATTAGGGCTCCCGCGCGCTAGGCGGTCAGGATGCGGCAGCCTCTCACACCAGGACGATTTACGGGAACCACGCACTAGGCGACCAAGAATATGGCTGCGGCAACCACTAGAACCTGCACCTGCGGTCAGTTGGCTGTCCGCAGTTAAAGTGAGTATGGATTCTAAAGGGAAATGAATATTGCTCCCTTTCGTCCCCGCGCACTTGTCGTGCAAACCGGACATATCCCCAACAATTTTACAGTTTCCGCGCACTTCACGTGTTAACCAGACCTATCCACACCGTCTTTAAAATGACTTTCGGCACCGAAAAATTAACTAAAATTAATTCTTGACTTTGAGGGGATTTGAACCCAAGAACCTTTCCTGAATTTAGTTTTTAAAATTATTTAATTAAGTAATCCAACTTTGGGCATAGGCCTCGCCCAATTCAATGCAGTGGTGTTTTCTATTTTGCGCCACTTGCTTCCAGTTGTGCCCTCCAAACTTCTGAATGTCATCAGCCCATCTCATTTGTGGCCTTCCTCTGCTTCTCCTTCCTAACCATGGTCTCCATTGTTGTATTTTGTGATTCCATCTTTTATCCTTCAGTACGGCATTGTGTCCTACGAAGCTCCATTTTAATGCATCTGATTCGCACCGACTCATTCCGTTATTCGTTATTCTACAGTAGGGCAATGCAACTCATTCTCAAATAGCAATGTTGCCGATTTTAGCGCTTCTTTCATTGGGGTATATCTAATCAAACACTAAACAGTCTATATGTCGACTATTGCAGCCTGGCAGCCTAGTGCTAGTGCACCGGGGCCCTTGGTTACCACTAAGTGTTATCTGCTGTTAAGACAGACTTGCATCTGCTACTAATTCATGATTGATTTTTTAACCAATGGAAGTTTTATGTTATCTTCTATTCAGGCAGTCTTATGATTCATTGGCACGATTCACTGAATCAGTGCTGCCAAGATTGCTTCATTTAATTGCACGACGAAACCTCATCATAATTGGCGTTTGCTGTATACATTTATAACATTCTTTTTGTTAAATAAAAAGCTTCTTTGTACATTTTGATTTTATGTTATTTAAACAGTTTTTTTCCTGGTATTAAATGGACTGGAATAAAAACAAATTGTGTAATGATTTTTTTGAAGAAAAGAATCTCTTTGTTAGTAAAGTGGTAACGTTTTTCAAACCAGTGTGTCAAACCAATGGATTATTTTTTGGGGATGACATAAAATTCATAGATTCGTTCACATCAACAGTCACGGGACGATCAGGTCACAGTCAGAGACGGTACAGTCAAGATCACAACCCGTCCGGTCGCTCCGCCAGCGATCAATGACTGTGAGTTTATTTTGACTTTGACTGGACCTGTTTGCCACTTAACGTTCCCGAAAATGGAGTCGGACAAGCCGAACTGAAGGGACTACAAGGTTACAAGCACAGCCAGATTGTCGATCTTTCGATGTATACGTGGTATGAATGGTACGAACGGATTATTATAAGTATTTTAAAAGTTTAAAATTTCTAAAAATCTTATAAAATTTAAAAGTATTTAAATCATTGTTTATTTTAAATCATTGTTCATTATCACCTAATATATTATTCTGAAGGTATTTCTTTGTGGCATTTATGAAATTTATTATTCTAAATGGGAAATAAGCCACAATTTAACTTAAACAATTATTGTATGTATTAACGTTTCCACTTCCACTTCGGACGTTTACAAGTGTTTCAAAAGTAGTGGTTGTGTTTTTTTTTTGTAAAATTTATTACTAATAAATTATTTGTTTTTCTTTATTTGCTACATAGCCCGATCAAAGAACAAATAAAAAACCAAAAAAAAAATAAATGAAAGATAACTTAAAAAATTATTTTATTAACGTTTCCACTTCCACATCAGACGTTTACATACAGCAAAAGTAATTTTTAAGTGTATCAAAAGTTGTGGTTGTGTTTTTTTGTAAAATTATTACTAATAAATTATTTGTCTTTCTTTATTTGCTACATAGCCCGATAGTCCCGAAAAAAATAAAGGAAGGATGAAAATTTGGGAATAGATAGTTGAAATTGTCTATGATTATATAAGAAAAAGTTTACAGTTCTACATTCCCCCCATTTTACAAAAGTGGAGGGGAATTCCCCCTTCTCGGGGGTGAAAAATATACATTCAAAATAAGTCCGGTATTGGATAAAATGATTTATTCTAAGCAACTTTTGTTCTATAGAGTTTTTTTACTAAGTCAATAGGTAGGTACTTTTTGAGTTATTTGTGAGTGAATATGTTCATTTTTAACAAAAAAAAACATATTTTTGGACGATGTTTCGCTAATAACTCAAAAAGTAAGTATTCTATTGAAAAAAATATTCTTAGCAAAAATATAAGTAGCTTATATGAAAGTGAAAAAAATAGTGTATGTAATAAAATATATGTGAAACCTTTAATAACAAGATCAAAGAAGAACATGCAATAGAAAAGAAAGAGAAGAGAAAGATTTGGATGAATGACACTATACTGCAACTTATCGAAGAAAGAAGAAAATCAAAGAACAACAAAATAATGTACAAAAAGATTCAGAGACAAATAAAAACCGAAATACAAAAGGCAAAAAAAAAAATTGTTACAATCACATGATAGTGATTCTTAGAAAAATATTTGTCAGAACAAAGACATAATAGGTTAACATACTTAAAAAGCCGAAACAAGGATTTCCACCCATTTTTGAATAGTAGACTTTTTTCCTGACGTCATCCTGAACATAATGCAAAAAACTGCAAGTCTCTATGTGCTGTATTTAAAAAGTTATTTATTTTGTGCTAAATGCCCTCGTCTACATTGTTTAAGTTAAATTGTGGCTTATTTCCCATTTAGAATAATAAATTACATAAATGCCACAAAGAAATACCTTCAGAATAATATATTAGGTGATAATGAACAATGATTTAAAATAAACAATGTTTTAAATACTTTTAAAACTTATAAGATTTTAAGAAGTTTTAAACTTTTAAAATACTTATAAAAATCCATTCGTACCATCCATACCGCGTATACATCGAAAGATCTACAATCTGGTTGTGCTTGTAGTCGGGTCAGTTCGGCTTATCTGACTCCGTTTTCGGGAACGTTAAATCTGTTTGCCGGGGTGGTGTGAATATGACAGAGTCAGTCCGCCACCTGTTTCAATTGCTGTACTACGTTTTCGTCACGTGATTCGTCGCTTTCAAGACTTCAAATCAAAGGAGTATATCTTTGGGGTGCCATTTGATTCATAGTTTACTCTAAAAACAATAAAAACTCATTGTTTTAAAGAAAAATTAAAGAAACCACTGATAATATCAGAACTGAACATAAAAGGACCTTTTCCTGTTTTAAAATCATTGCTCAAACTTTAAAGTGGACTGCGGCCGTGCATAACATATCTGCGAGATTTTTATCTTTGTATTTTCATTTATATTTGTGCATAAAAAAATAAATCTTTATGAATCGCCTTGTATAAATATCTCTGAATAATTATGTAACTAATTTTAACTCTCTTCACGCTAACTTCTAACAATCTGCTTGGGAATATCGCTTTACTCTTATAGTGTGCTGAATCCATGCGGGCTGCAGTAAGTTGCGTAGCACCATGGGATTCAGCTCATTATCTGGGCAACCAACACTTTTAACACCTGCTGCAGCTGCTGCTTAATGGTGTACCTAGCCTTTCAAGCTTACTTACACCGTTTGGGAAACCTTACTATTTAGGAAGATTCTGGTGTTCTGGAATTAATCAATTTTTTAGGGTAGAATGTAAGTTTTATATACTGTAATCAATAGTAAATAGACCTGTTTACTGTAGTAAACAAGTTCGTTATTTTTTTTATAGTTGAATGTATGCTAAATCTGGTTTTATTTAAAAAACAACAACTTAGTCAATAGGGTACTTCTTTCTATCTTTCTAATAACATCCAAAATATACAGATCTGATGTATATGCTAATAAAAATTTAATTCAATATTACCAACCACTGAGTTTACTAATACTAGGGGAAAGTATGCTAAATTTGCAGTTACTCGAGCATTATGGGGACCTATTGGGTTGTGAAGACTAGGTGCTAAAACCAAAAAAGACAAGTAAAGTTTTCCATTTAAAAGGGGACTTCACATTTGTTAATTTAATTTTCCATTTCTAACAATCGTTTATTCCGATTTAGCGCCATCTATCCATAATTCAAAAAAAATGTCTCGAATAAAAGTTACTTATTTTTACGTAAGTAATCCAAATCTGTAATAAAAAATGGGGGCTCCTATTAAAGATTTTAAAGTAACCTCATCACCTCACCTCCGTGGGGGTCGTGTTTGGTGTTATTCGATAGATTTTTCAAAAATATTGAATACATGTATTTTGCAGTTTTTCGATCTGATGTTCATTTCGCGAAATATCGCTGGGTTTCTATTTAACCAGGCACCTGCCACGTGGCTTTGCAAGGCGCCAACTGCCACGTGGGGTGCTCACAGCACCCCTTAAAAATTTTCTGTGATCTACTTGTTTAAAAAACAAAATAATGTGTTGAGTAACACAAGAATATAACATAATTATATGTAATTATATGTAATATAATATATGTAATAAACATGTTTTATTGACTTATTAGCCACTAATATGTTATAAAAGTTAAAACATAAAATGAAAAAGATGTCATAAGCAAATTAGCAAGTACCAAGCCATAATAAATGAAGTCAAGTAAAATATCTAAAAAATTAAGATTTAGTGAGTATATAGTTTATATTAATAATTTAAATCATTTATTTCAATAAAACATGTAAATTTGACCTTTATCAAAAATACAAAAAAAATTTAAAACTTAAAGTGCCAGATGATAATAATAATAATAATAATAATAGAGTTTATTTGTAGCAAATAATAACATTATAAATAAACCCAGTTTCTCACTGAAGTTGTTTGTCACATGGACTACAACTTGTGCGTGAGGGTTAAATTTTGATTATATTAAACTACATTAATTTAGCTTCAAGTTTACAAAAAGGAATCAAATATTTTCGCTCATCTGTCTTCAAATTTGGGCTCCTCTTCTCACTAATTCATTTACTGTTAAATTTTGTTTATGGGACCTTCGAAACTCTTATAAAATTCAAGAAAGGATTCCGAAAAATTTCTGATGGGATTCTTCGGGCGTACTTCGTTTTCTATGATAATTGTCATGACTTTTTGAAGGTGTTTTTTCCATTTTTACTATAATTTTTACAATTTAAACATTTATAAGTGACATTCGAAATAAATCATTTTGACATTATATATGATGACACCCCAATTCGATTTTAGAGCTATAAGTTCAGAATGACACTAAATAACCACTTCAAACACTAACACATCTATGCTATATAATATTATAGAAAGCTACTATGACGCACAGCTCCGTTACCAAACTTGAAATACCAAATATTTGATAAAAATGTGTTATGGGGTGCTGGTAGCACCCCACGTGGCAGGTGCCGTGTTAAAAGGGGTTCCCCCTCTCCGTGGGGGTGGTGTTTGGTATTGTTCGATAGATTTTTGAAAAATATTACACATTTATTTCTCGAAATATTCGCTTTTTTCTTGTGAAACTTTGTGACTTTTTAAAAGGGGTTCCCCCTCTCCGTGGGGGTGGTGTTTGGTATTGTTCGATAGATTTTTGAAAAATATTACACATTTATTTCTCGAAATATTCGCTTTTTTCTTGTGAAACTTTGTGACTTTTTCTTACGCCGCGCTCAAACCGTCAGATTTTTGAAATATACACTGTTCTGCATGTACTTACCGTATCCTAATCTGACGATTTCGAGTTTTTCTAAAGATAGATTTTTTTCGGACCTCCCCCCCCCTTAACGAACTCTCCTGAATTAAGATCCAATATATGGTAGGGGTACATTTACAGGGTATAAGGCTTCTCCCCATGTGATTTTCTGACTTGCAAAAATCTGAACTGCAAAAATCCCCGCTTGGGCTCCCCTACCATAATAGTCCAAAGACAACCCAAACATAGCTGGGACTGTCTAAGATACGAACCTTTTCACATACAATCTGGTCCATACAAGACCAACAAAATCAAACGACATTGATAAAGTAAATTTGATCGTGTTCCCTGATTTGCCTATGGCGATGAATCACTCAGCATTCTTCTTGTGCATTGTCAAAGTTTGTTGCATGACTTTACTTTCGTTACAGTTTTCTACACTCATTTCTATGTGTGCATTGTTTCCCCCGGTTTCTCACTTTCAAGATTTTGATATCTCTAATGGCCTGGTCCCACTCCGGAAATCGTTTTCAAAAAAAGATTATTCGAAAAGTAGTGAACTGTTTGTAACCAATAAATATTTGGCGAGTGTTGTTTTCCAAATTGATGGATGACTTGTTTGGCCTAGATCTTGTAGGTAAATAGAAATGATTTTAGTTGAAAATGTCGAAGTTGGTTTTTATATCTTCAGGATGACATTGAATTCTAATTGTTTTGTGTGTTTATGTATTATATTATCGTCGGTTTACTGCCATAACAAACTATCTCTAGTTTTTCTCGATTCTTACGTTAAATATTTCTTTGTACTTAAAAATTCTTAAAGAAAGTACTGACAAAACAAGATAAGTTCAAACATATTTTAAACGTAGGAAATAGAAGAGGCACAAAGAAAATTAACTCCAGTGATGTCACTTTTATTCAGCCAAAAGCACAGACATGTGCAATTGTATGTTAAAATAAAATAATCTTTTATTATTTATTACAATATTCTAGTTTTGTCAAAACAAGACAAGTATGAGTTAGGTTATTTTTGCAGTACTATTTCGGTATAAATTCACAAATTTTATGTGACGACTGTACTTAGCTCTCAGCGTAGTAGCTGTATAATAAACAGCTATATACAGGGTGTCCAGAAACTCTACCGACAAACGAAAACAGGAGATTCCTCAGATAATTTTAAGACAATTTAACCAAATTCATCTAAGAAAAAGTTTCCTAAGGGAGCTGGAGCTCTTTGAAGATGGCGTCTTGTAATGAGTTTTTCTTAAATACCTCCAGAACGCTTCTAGTTAGAAAATCGAAAATTGGTACACATATTTATCTTCTAGAGCAGTGGTGCTCAAAGAGTCGATCGCGATCGACCGGTCGATCACCAAAGTTTTTGAAGTCGATACAGTACCTACATTCTTTTATCGACAAATTGAAATTGTTGATTAATCAAATGAACAGAAAGGATTTAAACAACTTTCCATCGTTGAAAAAAGGGTAACCCTCATTTGAATTATGTTTATTATTAGGAGACTGAGCTGCAAGCAGTTCGTAGTGAGTTTGATAGACGCTTCGCTGATTTTAAAAAACACAGATATTGTAATATTTATGTCTAATCAATTTTCTTGTGAAGAGATGAAAAAAATTGCCACTGAAATCTCCATTACTTTCAATTAGATTCAATCAGCTAATTTCCGTCCAAAATGAGGTACTGAAAATAATGTCGGATATATATCTTCAATCCAGAGCGACCAATACGAATTTTTTTTGCCTTTTATATCGCCAGACAAATATCCGTCTTTGAGGCAAGTAGCTCTGCAATTCACAACATTATTGGATCAACATACTTGTGTCAGTCTGCATTTCCCCAAATTAAGGTAGTAAAATCAAAGTATCGTAATCGGCTAGCTGATTTTGGTAATCATTTTCGTAATCATTTTTGGTCCTCGGTAATTACGTACCATCATAATATGAAAAACTTGTGGATCATACGCAGTGCCATGCATCAACATCCAAATAAAATTAAGATGAAAAACATGATTTTAATTACGACTCTCTGTAATTACAACTTTTTATCAAATAGAAATGTGCAATAAAGTGTTTCATTTTCAAAATTGCTTTTTTTTACTATCAGTCGATCGTTGGAAGGTTGAAGTTTATGTGGTAGATCCCACGCAGTATAAGTCTGAGCACAACTGTTCTAGAGATAAATCGATTTCATCCATTGTGAATTTCTAGTATGTACCAGTCATAGGCGTCCTTTTTGGTTGGGTCAACGGTTATTTTATCGCATAACTTTTTTGTCTTCAAGTTTTAAGCATTTTTGATACAGGATTATTAAATTGTGATGTATTCTAGTACTAAAAGGTACTCTTGTTTTAAGTCGGTAGGACACACCGTTTTCTAGAAAAATCGATTTGAAAATTTTTCGTTTCCTGAATTTAAAAAAAATTGAAAAAAATTTTCAAAAAAAAATGGTGAATTTTACTAACTTAAAGCAAGAGTACCCTTTAGTACTAAAATACCTCATAATTTAATAATCTAGTGTCAAAAATGCTTAAAAATTAAAGACAAAAAAGTTATGCGATATAATAACCGTTGACCTACCCAAAATGGATGCATATGACCGGTACTAGAAATTCGCCATTAATGAAATCAATTTATCTCTGGAATATAAATAAACGTACCAGTTTTCATTTTTCTAAAAAGTTTTTTTTTTAATTTTTTTTTGATATCCAAAAACGAAAAATTTTCAAATTTTTCTAGAAAACGGTGTATCCTATCGACTTAAAGAGTACCTTTTGGTAATATAATACATTACAATTTAATAATCCAGACTCAACAATGCTTAGAAATTAAAAACAAAAACGTTATGCGATAATACTAGAAATTTGCAATGGATGGAATCGATTTAACTCTGGAAGATAATTATGTGTACCAAGTTTCGTTTTTCTAAATAGAAGCGTTCTGGAGATATTTAAGAAAAACTAATTACCAGACGCCACCTTCAAATAGCTCTACAGTAGGAAAAATGAAAGAATACCCATGCGTCATCGATGATATGCATACGAATCAAATCAAACATTTCTAGTCTAAACCAAAGAATACATATTTCCCGTGAGAGATATGTATTCTTTGTCTAAACTAAGTTAATACTGAAAATAAACGGATGTGACTACTACCCCACCATACGATTTTTGGCTATGTAAGAATGTGTCAAAAAATGTTTGTGATGTTGTTCTTTTTCTGATAATACCTATATATTTATTGGTAATAAATGTTACTTTTACTACCGTAATTAATTATTTGATATATATTAATAATACAAAAATCATGAGTATAGTACACACACCGGCAAAATTAGCCGAACACCTTAAAAATGGGACATGTTTGATGTCTCGAATTTCCTAAACCAGTGGTCCGATTTGACTGATTCTTTTAGTATGTTATAGCCTTATTATTTAAGAATATCGTTGTGATAATATTGTTGCTAGACAGGTAAATATCATTTTATACCGGGTGTACCAATCATACTGTGTTTTTTTCTTAAAGTTTGGAACACCCTGTGGAATATTCTAGCATATGTAAAATATTAAAATTAAAACTCGATTGTATAGTTAGGCTTTCTTAACATTTTGCTTTTCGATTCATTTAATTCTGTGGGATAATAAAAAAGTTATGTGCGTTAACAACTATCCATGTTTTTCATCAATAAATCCTCATAGTAGGGGAGGAAATTATGCTAAATTTGCAGTTACTCGAGCGTTATGGAGACCTATTGGATTGTGAAGAATATGTGCTAAAATCAGAAAAAGGTTAAGTTAGTTTTCCATATAGTGGGGGACTTTAAATTTTTTAATTTAATTTTCCATTTGAAACAATCGTTTTTTTCCGATTATAGCGCGATCTATCCATTATTCGAAAAAATGTGTCGAATTAAAGTTGCTTATTTTTAAGTAAAGAATAATCTGCAATAAAAATTGGGGGCTCCTATTTAAGATTTTAAATTAAACTTATTAATTATTCTTAGAAAAACTCGAAATCGTCAGATTATGATAAGGTAAGTTAAGTAGGTACATGCAAAATAGTGTATATTTCAAAAATCTGACGATTTGAGCGGGGCGTAAGAAAATTAGTCACAAAATTTCACAAAAAAAGCGAATATTTCGCGAAATAAACGTCAGATCGAAAAACTACAAAATACGTGTTCAATATTTTTCAAAAATCTATCGAATAATACTAAACACGTCACCCTACGGAGAGGGGTGGGGGTAAATTAAAAATTTTAAATAATATATTAAGCGAAATGAACATCAGATCGTAAAACTGCAAAATACACGTTCCTATTTAATATTTTTCAAAAATCTATCGAATGGTACCAAATACGACCCCCACGGAGGTGGGGTGGGGGTTACTTTAAAATCTTAAGTAGGAGTCCCCAATTTTTATTGCAGATTTGAATTCTTGACGTAAAAATAAGCAACTTTTATTCGCAACATTTTTTCCAATTATGGATAGATGACGCTATAATAGGAAAAAACGATTGGTGAAAATGGAAAACTAAATTAAAAAATGAAGACTCCCACACTTTACGGAAAACTTAACTTAACTTTTTTTGGTTTTAGCACCCACTCATTACAGTCCAATAGGTCCCCAAAACGCTCGAGTAACTGCAAATTTAACATACTTTCCTCTCCCCTACTATGAGGATTTATTGATGAAAAACATGGCTAGTTGTTAAAGCCCATAACTTTTTTATTTTCCAACATAAGCAAATAAATCAAAAAAGAAAATGTTTAGAAAGCCTAAGGCTATAATTAAATTTTAATTTCAATATTTTATGTAGGCTAGAATGTTCCACAGGGTGTTCCGAACTTTAAGAAAAAAACACAGTATGATTTTTACACCCGGTATAAACTGATATTTACCTGTCTAGCAAAAATATTGTTACACGGATATTCTTAAATAACAAGTCTATAATATACTAAAAGAATCACTAAAATCGGATAACAGGTTTAGGAAATTGGAGACATCAAACATGTCCCATTTTTAAAGTGTTCGGCTAATTTTGCCGGTGTGTGTAATGTTGAAAGTTACCGGACGTAAATAGTAACAGGAATTTAAAAAATGTCGTTTATGTCAGCTGCATTAAGTGACTTAAATGAAAGTAAACTGAATGAATTCAGATCATTTTGGTATCCAGATTATTTTCCAGATATTATCTGCAAATACATATGCACATTCGTAAAAATATACTAATCTATAATTTTATACACTATGATTAAAAAGTCAGAGTAATATGTACACGTTTGGCAAACTCATAGACAGAAGTTAACCGCATTGACAGATGATTACTTACAAATTTTATTGACTTATTTTAATTAAATAAATACTTACCAAACCAAAAATACAATATAATATCAAAATACCTTTTAAAAGAACTGAGTTTATTCAAGTAAATACGACTAATTATTAAAATTTATAAACTCTACCGAACCTAACCCAGTTTCACTGTCAAAGTGACAGAAATTGAATCTGTCAGATTATAGTTGACCAGCACGATGGTCGATACCACGACGGCACGACCAGCACTCGAATGGTAGTTTATACAATCATTATCTCTACTCATGTTGAATGTTTTTATAAGAATGACATTAGAAGTACAGAAATAGTCAAGTGTGAGTTTAAATTTTCTACTAAATTAATATAACTAAGTTGAACAATTGTATCGCCGTCTCACTGTCAATTATAAACATGTAACTGCGTATGTCTTGGATAACCTTTTTGCTTTGTAGACAACACTTAATAATCTCTCTCTCGTTTGTTATTTATAGAAAAAGGCAGCAAATCCAAAATATGTGCTTAATATGATCGTTCATGGGTATTCTTTCATTTTATGAAGCATTTTCGGACTAGATGAATTGGGTTAAATTGTCTTAAAATTATCTGAGGAATCACCTGTCTTCGTTTGTCGGTAGAGTTTCTGGATACCCTGTATATAATATGTAGATAATAATTTGTAGATTTGTATCTTATCCTTCAGGAGATGTCTGTTTTCAATTTTAAACTCAAGGTGTATAAGGGTATTAACCCATACTGCTCTTCATGGACTAGTCGGGAGGACGGTACATACCTATAAAAGTATATCAATAAAGTCTCCCTCCATAATGAACTCTCTTTTTTTTTACAACTGCAGCTGAAAGAATCGCAATCAGAATGTTACTGCGGTGCTTACGTATTTAGTACATCTCCCTACATCTCCGGTGATAGAACAGAGTTCTCGAGATTGGACATGGAGGTAGATAGCAGGCGCAGTGCTAGTGAAAACGTATAAAAGTACTCGAGTATAAAGATTTTTTTTACTTAAGATGCTGTGAAAGGAAATAATGAAATATATGACAAAAAACATAAATAAATTAAGTAAAAATTTAACTGGCTGTAAATAAATTGCTTGAAAGATTTAAAATCCAAACCAGGTATTGTGTTGTACAGGTATGATCACAGTTCTAACTACAGTGGCGGATCTAAAATGTGCCTTGGGGGAACTTGCCTTGGGTGGGAAGGACTTTCAATAAAACACCAACCAAAAGACATAAAAAAGATAAACTTAAACTACATAAAAGACATAAATAATAAGTTATATGCATTAAATTCCCCTAATTTTGGAGAAATGAAAAGTCATACTTCAAACCATGCTTCTATCAGTTTTAAAAAAGGATCTATTAATGTCAATTAGGTGTCGTTCTGGATTCCGGAGTTTCGTCACTATTATATGTCGTTACCGACCTCGAAGGGCATCGACGATAATATACCTGAGCCTGACAACTAACAGCTAACGTTGTATAGCCTAAACCAGACGAGTGCTGCAAAAATGATTTTCATGCATTTTTTTTTATTTTTACTTCATTTTATGAATTTTTTTTCGAAATTTTTAAAGAAAAAGTTTTTTGTTTGTAGTTTTATTAATTTTAATATTTTTCAGCCATTAAATCTGTACATATTGTTATGATCTGCTTCTTATTAATTTTATATTAATTATTATTTATTTGATTAATTATTTAATTGTCGCAAATCATACATAAAAAATGAATAAAAAATCTCAGGGTGCCTTTTTATAATATCAAGAAAATGTCTAAATTATCTTACGTTATACTTATCTTCTCTCGTGGGTTCAGTATCTCTTAGTTGATCCTAATCGGGATAAAATAGGGAAAAGAAATAAAGCAAAATATAAAATAAACGTACAGAATTGTCTTTTATTTATCAAAATCGATACTCTAAAAATCTATCAAATCTAAAACCTGTGGACACAGATGTCCGAATGAAATTTCTACCATTTAAATTTATTCTAGTTAAAAAAAAAACAATTTATCGGTTTGTTCCCGATGACTTTGGTACAACAAAATAAACAAAACCAAATTAGGTATTCGCAAGATTAGCTATACTCCCTATTTACTTTCTGAAATATTGGAATTTTAATTCCTACGCTTTTTACTCAAAATTTTAGTTTCCGAACATAAAAATATCTTTCACATAAGTTGACTGACCTTTTGCTTCACTCACTCTGATGTCTTCTCGTGACCCAAAACAGCTCTCCCTCGTTGACTATGTTACAAGCTACTCATCAAAGCCCTCTCCGTTCTCCAGCTTCAAAACTATCAGCATACCAGCACCAATTCTCCAACAAGCCAGGCCTCTTTTGACCAGTACTCGATTCAAACAAAACTCCAAAAATTCTCTGCTCTCCTCACAATAATACAGAATCAAAGAGGTATTTCGTCTCAATTTGATCTGTCTCTCGTTCCACTTTTCAGCACTATTCTCCACTATCAAATAACCACTGGTACTTGCTAACTATCTATCCACGAAAACGTCGAACTGCTCCTCAGCGATGCCAATAACATAATGCCTTCCTTTTCAAACTCACTCAATCATTCAAACCACTTTTCCCCTTCCAAATTGCCAAGAATCAGAAGCATTTCTCTTTTCCATTCGATAAACAAACAGTCATTCTTTCAAAATTATTCCGACCGTCTTAATTACTTTCGGGGAAACTCTACAACATTTACTCGGGGTGAAACAAAGATATTAAAATTCCAAACTTTCTTTTAAACCATTTTTCTAGAAAATGATAATTACCTCTACCTGTTGATTCTATAGTTCCCGTAATAAACAATCTTTTTCCATTTTAAACCTAAATACATCGTTCTTTTCACTTTAATTATTCACAAAAGTCTTTAATGGTTCATCGGAAAGCTCATTAAAAAAAAAGAAATCCACTTACATCCAAACTAAATTCTAATAAATATTTACAGATCAATATACAGGGTGTATCAAATTTATGTGCCCGCGTTATTTAAAAAAAAATTAATTTAATTTTCATTTTGCCTTTGATTGATAAATTGAAAACACAATAATATATTTCTTAAAAGTTGGTGGAGTTGGCTTATTTTGGCAGTAAGCGGACGATATGCTTATATATTGTGTGTTTTATACAGTACGTAAATCGTTCGGCTGGACATAGGGAATATACATTGAGAGAATTGTGGCAACTGCGCTAACCTGTGTTAGTTGAAGCTTCTGTTCGAGTACGAGTTTTTGGTGCAATAAGCCGTTAAAACGAATAGAATAAGTGAGTTTTGAAGCAAGGCTGTCCATAAATAAATAAAAAACAAAGTTTATGATTAATGAGTTAATAATTTTACTTTAATTTTTAAAATATTTTTTATTTAAAAACTAATTTTAAAACTAAACGGTTTTCCCATTCTCTTAGGCTAAAAATATTTATCTACTACATTCATAATTTTGACGTTTATTTGTGTCAGTCGAAATAATTTTGAGGTTAATAATGTCATCGAGAGAGCTCAGTTGCCACAATTATCTGAATATAATACAATGTATGTATTTATGTATCTAAATGTATACAATGTTTGTTCCCTATGTCCAGCTGAACGATTTACGTACTGTATGTATTATGTATAATTGTAGATTATGTGTCTCTGACTTTATTTAATTCGCTAATGTTGCTGACTTATTGATTTAGTATTGGTAAACAGAGCCTGCAACATTCTGCTAATGGGCTTGCTAAACATTGTGATGTGTAGATTTAACTGTGTAAATTTATTACATGTTGTAGTCCGTGAGGCTAAATGCAGAACATATCTACATATCTCCACCGTACTGTAATATGAGTTGTTGGTTATGTTTATGCACATTGATTTGTTCAAATTTCTCCATGAAAATATCTGCTAATAATGGAAATAAGAATGAACCCATGGCTACTCCAAAATATTGTTTGTAGAAATGATTACCTAGTTAACAATACTACATATTTATATTTGTCTGTAAAATTTTGGGACGACTAAATAAGGAATATTTAGTATTTTTGAAATACTTCAAGCACATACCATGTCTAAATTTTAAGCTCCAAAAGACATAATCATTAAGATGATTCAGTAAGTTTCTGTTCTTAATTACCCAATTGTAATTTTTGTCTTTCGATAAGTTCACTAACATAGTTTTTATTTTCAGGAATTATGGATCCTGTTTTGAGCAGTGAGCTGGTCCTTTTGGAGCCTTTAATGCAGCCAGAGTACAACTTCAGCTTAGATGCGACGGAAGGCTTGGCGGACCTCTTCGATTATGATTTCCTTTCTTAAACATTTTTGCTCACCTATGTACAAATCACACGTGACACACCCTGTAGAAAACACGACTATTTATTATCGAGTATTTAAGATATTTGTTCAGTAATTTGTTTGCCAGTTCCTAGCTAGTTTGTGGATATTTGGTATCAATTTTACATCGTACATATCCTCAAGACAAATATGACAATTGACATATAACAAATGTCACTTGCTAGTGCAGCCAACTGAGACCATACAGCAAACTGAAACAATGGTTAAATGGCATCCAATGAATTTGTGAGAAGCAAAAAAACTTAAAATTTAACAAGTGCAACGGTATATTTGATATTCGTTTTCGCAGGGTTTTAAAAATATTTTAACTAGTATCAGGAACTTTATTAAAAGAGGTCAAGATGAAAGATCAGTATAATTTTTTTGCGGCCTAGGAATTGGCGTGTTCAAATTTTTTATTAAAAAATTATTGTTATACACAGTCACATGAAGTGGCCTTAGAGGGTGTTCCCTGCCGAACACCGTTGAAGTTGAAAAGTTGTTGAATGTTATTTTCTTCTCGTTTTGTATGTTATAAAGAATTTGGGACAATATTCATACAGGGTAATTGTTTCTTGAAAGTATGACTAATCAGGTAGTTCGGTATGTTATTGTATTAAAGTTTTGGCGTTATTCGTTTACGGTAGCTTGATTTTTCATTAGTTTTTTGTTATTTAAGTTTGTGTTTTCCTACAGGGTGTTTGGAAATAATTACTTTTAGAAATAACAACTAGTTGAATACACAGAGTCCACTATACATTTAAATAACTATCGCTTTGAGTTCGTTTTTTTATGCGCGATATTAGTGTGACGTCAAGCTGTCAATTTTTCTTTACTTATTCGTGGTAATTCTGTACAGAGTTAATTTTTAATTCTTCAATTAGTTTGAAATAAAACCATCGACAATTCATACAGACAGGGTACAGAATCACACAATCTTATCTCAGAAAATAGTCAATAGTTTATTCCGTAATAAGTACACTAGAGGGGGAAGTAGATATGTATAGCTTATATATAGATCTCCAGCTCTATATGACTCTACTCCATAGAGGAGGACAATAAAGACGTAGCATATAAATCTTATGCTTAATTATTCTCAAGACCGTTAAAAGAGCTGGAATGTTTAACTTTGAAATTAATTTTATTTGATGTTTATATTTCCACTTCCGAAATCATTCGAGAAGTTCGAAAAGTGGAAATGGAAAAGTCACGTAAACCTAATTCTGAAAGAAAATTGTGGCTTATTCTCAACAAAATATTGTAAATTGCTAATAGTTTTCAACTATTTTCGCAAAATTCTTATTAAGGTCTGTTTTTACTTCTACAGTTTGTCAAACCTAGGAACAAGTTTGAAAATCTTACAATTGCCATAACGCCACATGACGATTGTAAGATTTTCAAACTTGCTCTTTCGTTTGTCAAACTGTATCTTCAACCATTCCCAATTTTTTATCATGTATGAAGGTACCTTAACTCCCCTCTGAAGTACCTATTACGGAATAATCTTGCTTGATTATTTTGACAAATGACAGCATGACATCACCACTATCGTGGCAGGTTACACGATTATCGCAATTATTGGGCTTAAAACCGATAAGTTTTAAAAAATTAGCAAAACACGATTTTTGTGCAATTTATTATATTTTGACGTGTTTTGTTTAGACTGTTTTATTATAGTTCGGGTGAATACTGTTTTGTTAGTAGAAAAACAAAATGTTTTTACAGTGATCAAATGGGCGTTACCTGATTAGGAGGGGGACAAAACTACCTGTCATACCATCAGCATGAAGCAAATTACATATTTCATGTCCTATACATGTATGTAGAAATCTTGCCTCCTACAGCACATCAATCTTTCTATGAGCATTATAAAACCACTTTGTTTTTTCTACTATTGTTATTACGACAAATCTTATTGTATTTTGATGTAGTTATAATTCTGTTCCGTATGAAATTAATCTAATTTGGGATGTGCTAGACCAGTTTGTTAGTGGAAGAGAGTTTGAGCAATGTCATTAAGTAGTACTACTCCTTGGTATGTTTTTATTTGGTTTTAATGTAGACAGAAAATTTTGTTAAACTGTGATATGTGCTGCTTTTGCCTGTTTGGATTGTTTTGTTTTATTCTATACATTTTCTTTAATTTCTCCTACCTTTTACAACGTTTTATGCCCTTCTTGTTTTATTTGGTACGTCTGCTAAAATTTTCTTTTGATCTCTGTTATTTTGAGTATATAAATTGATCTTCACTACTAGACTGACTTGTCGTGAAAGTTCCTTTTTATTTGTTTCTTGTGATTTGCAAGCGTAACTTTATTTTTGTAATTATTCGATCTCTTCTTAACGTATATATACTACTTTCGTGGAAATCTCAGCAATGTGAGCTGGATAATTTATATTAAGACACCACGTGGCATTTGAACTCCTCTGTGTGATATTTGAACTACTCGATGAAACCCGTCAATGTAAGTGATCTACACTGGCGACATCTACGATGTAAGTTCCAGGGGGCTGTTATATTTCCTAATATGTGTTTTTCTTGTCGTAGAGTTTTAAATCAAATGAAAGAGCTCAACTCAGTCAATTTTGTTGCTGATTACTAGTCTGGCATTTTTTTCGGTGTTTTTTAAGTACATTAATGATTTAAATTTTGATGTTGAATGTTCAACTTAGTCCTTCATGTGTATCCTGATTTAGGTAGGAATAACTGCTCAGAACTCTCACACACCGTATTTTTAGCCTTTCGTGTGGGATACTAAATACGCACTACATCTTCCCTCACAGTCTGTTAGTTCTATTTTTAAAAACTGCTTAATTTGGAACAGAATTTTCTTAAAAGTTTTAAGCCTCTCTTTGACTAAACGTTGGTGCCCTTCAGGACTTTTGAAATACTTTAACTAAGTATATTTGAACTAATGCATTGCCATCTACAAACAATATTTACACTATCGATGTGGGAAGGCTTGGCAATGTCAGACGGCGAAGAAGAAAACTGCAAAATGAAGTAGACAAGAAGTCTTTTTTTCTTGTTTCATCTCTTATTTATTTTACTCATATAAAATATGGTCTAAAAATCAAATATGCTTAGTAACATTTTTGTAAACCAACAGAATCTACGTCTGTGGAAGATTTATTTACAATATGTATATTTTTTGTTAAAACGCTGTTTTTGTACAACAGCCCTTGATATATTTATGTATATGTAAGGTGTTGTTATAAAATAATGAGAACGATGCTCTTCTTCTTCTTATATTAGGCCTCTTGGCCTGTTCCTTACCGATTTTGAGCTTGTACAACGATGCTCTAAACTATAGAAATTATAGATATTTAGGCGAAATTTGTGTTGATTAAACCATTATTGGACGTGTTTCTTTCACATCGTTAAAAGCCTGCAATGTTTAAGTCAAAGTCGTCTTTAAAGAAAGCATAAAATATCACTGGTCAATATATCTGGTCAACATGGCGGCTACAACAATCGGTTCCTTACCGATTTTGAGCTTGTGCAACGATGCTCTAAACTATCGAAATTATAGATATTTAGGCGAAATTTGTGTTGAATAAACCATTATTGGACGTGTTTCTTTCACATCGTTAAAAGCCTGCAATGTTTAAGTCAAAGTTGTCTTTAAAGAAAGCATAAAATATCACTTAGTATCATATCTGGTCAACATAGCGGTTACTTAAAACACATTTTTCGAGTTTTTCCTTCAAAAATTAGAATTTTCCACAGCTTTGGTACTGTAAAACATTATTGGGCGTTTTTCTTTCACAGCGTTAAAAACCTTCAATGTTTAGGCTATATTTGAACATATCCGGCCAACATAGAGGTTATCTAAACACATTTTTCAAGATTTTTCATTTGAAAATTAGAATTTTCCACAGCTTTGGTACCATAAAACATTACTAGACGTTTTTCTTTCACATCCATAAAAGCCTGCAATGTTTATGCCAGACTTAAAGAATACTTAAAAAATCACTTAGAACCATATCTGGTCAACATAGCGGTTACTTAAAACACATATTTCGAGAGTTTTCCTTTAAAAAGTAGAATTTTTCACAGCTTTGGTACCATAAAACATTATTGGACGTTTTTCTTTCACAGCGTTAAACGCCTTCAGTGTTTAAGCTAAATTTGACTTAAATAAAACATAAAAAATCACTTAGTACCATATCAGGCCAACATAGTGGTTGTAACACATTTTTCGAGATATTTCCTTGAAAATTAGAATTGTTCGCAGCTTTGGTGTCATCAGTCTCACTATTTTGTAGCACACCTCGTATTGAGATCGCCAGCGATTTGTTTTAAATACTTAAAATGTTATCGGACATTGCAGGACTGACTATAGCTACGCTGATCGAGCGTTGCTAGTGATGTACGGAAATATTTTCCAGTGATGAGACTTCTCTTTTTTAGAAAAGGACATTTTGAGGTAGTTCGTTTAGTGTGTTGTCTTTTAGGAAATAATTGGTGCTACGTCAAAACTTGTTTGGAAAAAGTTTTGAATTTTTTTGTCTGTTCGAAGTGGACCTATAGTACGTTTTGATATTATATTTAGACTGGATTGCTTGGGAAATTATTATCCAAATGTTGGTTTTTCAAAATTAATTTACATTTTTCCGTTGAAATGTTCATTCCATTCATTATGTAATTAAAATAATAGGTGAATATTTTATCTTAAATTAATTTTAGTTAGAAAGCACTCCTTACTTTTTTATTAATTTTTATTGTTTTTGTAAAATATTTTTGATCTAAACATAAATTGAAAATTTAAAATGTATTAAGGTAGTGTTTTGACCATAAAAAGGTACAAATTATTTTAAAAACATTGGCTCGATTCAATTCAATTGGTTGGTTAATGATCGTTGCAAGCTACGTCGTGACTTGTAGCAAACATCACGTTAAATATGAACTACTCCCTGATAGAGATCACACATTGTCATTAACCCTTTTTGGTTATTTACTGTAGGATTTATTTTTTCTTGGCATCAAAAGTTGTTTGTCATTTTGCATCAAAAATTAAAGTTACCTCCAGAGATGTACACTCACAGACACACATCTTGCATTATTTTATTTTGAGTCTGTTTTTGAAGTATATTTTTTCATTTTGTTGCTAAACAAGTTGTGCTGGACTATTCTATATATTAAGGGGCTATCCTAGTGTAAAAGTACGAAATTCATATACTTTTTTGGGAATTTCTAAAATAAAAAGTATTGTACCAATTGTTTTGAAAATTTGCATTTATTATAAAAAGAAGTACCGGTAAAAGAATTTTCATAAAAAAATATTGAAAATTAAACGATTTATGCGCCATCTACTGGCAGCGTAAAAATAAAAACATAGCTCCACTGCTGCAGTGATTGGTACTAATAGAGATCCTGAAACATAAAATTTCAAAGTTATTATTGAAATATAAGTTATTTGCTATACCACCAACTGGAGGTTTTTTGATCGGATAAAAAATGTCAATTTGGCGGTTTTTGAAACTGAAAATGTTTTAGCTAATTTAAAAATAAATTTTCAACACGTCATTTTTCCAAATTTTAATATTTTTCAAAAATCCTAGTTGATGGCATAGAAAATAAAAAATAAAAACCTTATTTTGTAAAAGGTATATGTATTTAAAATCCCTAAAGAGGGCTGTATCACAAAACGTTTTCGGAATCAATATTCCATCATCAGTGTTATCACAGGTTTACATGCTTTAAGCCACCAAAATGTACGGGTAAAAACCCTTACATTGATTTTACACAGTTGGGGTTACATTATGTTATCTAATTTTGAAGGATGTTAAAAATATTTCCGGATTTTCCAACCAATATGGTTGATGTCATGTGATGCCAGGGGTTAATCCGGAAATATTTTTAACATCCTTCAAAATCAGATAATATAATGTAACCCCAACTGTTTAAAATCAATTTAAGGGTTTTTATCCGTACATTTTGGTGGCTTAAAGCATGTAAACCTGTGATAACACTGATGATGGAATATTGATTCCGAAAACGTTTTGTGATACAGCCCTTTTTAGGGATTTTAAATACATATACCTTTTTTTAAATAAGGTTTTTATTTTTTGTGATTTATGGTATATAGCCAGTACAGGAATTTTTCCTTGTGATATTGGTATAGAAAATATTTCAATAATCACTTTGAAATTTTATGTTTCAGGATCTCTATTAATCCCAATCACTGCAGCAGTGGGGCCATGTTTTTATTTTCACGGTGCCAGTAGATGGCGCATAAATCGTTTAATTTTCAATATATTTTTTATGAAAATTGTTTTACATGTACCTACTTATTTAACAAAGTAATGTTTGTTAGTTTGTGACATTAATTTTTCTTCAGCTATAAAGACTATGTCTTATCAGTCTTTTTTTTTTTCTCTAATAAGTTGTAATATACGTCAAACATTCCAGCATAACACATTCAAGAATGAAAAAAATACATAAAATTTCAAAGATAAAAAATAAACAAAAAATAGTGATTGAAGATAAAATATGCAATATTTTTGTCTGTGTGTATATTTTTAGTCAATATTGATTCAATACAAATGCCGCCTTTAGTCCGAAAAAAATTAGCTCTCACTAAAATGAGTTTTTCTTCAAGAATGAAAGAACTGGGCTTGCTCATATGTTTTGTCATTTTATAAATATATAAAAATAGAATGCATGTCTTTTGACTATTTTTTATTATTAAATATTTTTAATTGTACTAAGTAATATGTATTTATCTCTGGAGTCCGCTATATTTATAAATTTTGTCTATTTTCGATACGAAATATTTTATCTGTATATATAAACATCTGTAACGAAAAAAAGTATTACCGCTAACAATATGTACAAACAGTTGTAATTTTTTATGAAAGATCTTCATTTTTGTAAATTCTTTACAAAATGTATACTGAACAAATTATATTTTAGACCAAAACTGCCTTTTATTTATTTTGAGCAAGCAATCCAGACCTTTTATATTATATTAGGACATACCTTACGGAAAAAACGATAGTATTCTTTTAAAATTTGGCTTTTAAGTTAAAAATTATTGTCGAAAACAATTTTATCATTAATTACTCTCTTTTTAATAAAAGAAATTGATGATCTTTGGAGAAATGATCTTTCTAACGAATTAATTTCCTAACACCAATAAAATTGTGGTTAGCAAAGTTAAAACATTACATCTGTCCCATCAAAAGACTTATCGAAAATTTCTGTGTTTATCAATCTTATGTTAAAAACATGTTATTTAACGTTAAACATAGGTAGGGGAACCTGGAAGACATATTCATAGGTGTTTCTTTCTTGGGGTTTCTGTTTTTGTATACTCCATGTATTTCGTTTTCCGCTCATTAATGTTCAGACCAAGTTTACAGGATGCACGTTTTAGTTTTTTGCTCAAGCTTTTTGGTTGTAACAATATTATCCGTACATGCTAATATTTGAGCAGATTGTATATACAGGGTGTCCCCGAAAATAGTGCGTTCCTTTAAGGTATGGATATAATACACAATGTAGAACAAAAAAGTCCTATAGCATTTTTTCTACAGCTAACCGTTTCCAAAAAAATTACATTGTTCGCCATATAAGCGAACTTTTATCATAAAATTTAAAAATTTGGCATCACTGTACAAGAACTGTTAGTGATCTAGGTTACTGACACCATAAAAATGTATGTCAGATAGTTACACCTGCAAAATAATTATGCCACCCCATCTTTGAAAATAACAAAACAAGAATTTGTTTGTTTGTTTAGGATGAAAACGAGGTTTAATGTAAATAGTAAAGGCTAATGCTGCAACTATTTTTGAATTGTGATTGTTTATGTTTAGATTTTTGTATACATATTTGTCAGATTTCAATTTGCACACCAAAATTTATTTTGGTTTTTTGGCCAAACGGTTGAATTTAGAAAAAAATGTTAAAAAAGACTTTTTGCTCTACATGGTACCTTCTACCCATACCTTTAAGGAACGCACTATTTTCGAGGACACCCATATGTTACGGGTAAAGTTAAATTAACGGGTAAGCCTAGGGTTGTCCGGAAAAAGTGAGAAGTACGCGTGAGGTATCGGTAATATCCGATAGTAAGTCCAAAATCTAATTAAAATAAATCAAATTTCGGGCTTCACTCGGGTAAAACACATTCGACTTGCTGCCACTTGGTTAAATGCTTAATTGGGTATACTAGTAATGACGAGGCCGTAACTGTTTGAAAGATATTTTAATTAAATTCAAGAAAAAACGCCTTTTATAAAAGTAAGGAAAGTAAAAGGATAAATACTGCAGAATTAAAAATTATATTGTTAAAACAAGACAAGCTGATGTGGCATTTGGAGTTACAAATATTTCCAGCAGCTTTATATTTGCATTTATTTTACCAATACCTCGCGGGTACTTCACACTTTACCCTGGTAATCCTAGGTTTACCCGTAACATATACACCACAAACCATACATACTCTAGACTGTCCACGGCCATGTTAATCTTTCGGATCGAATTAACGTCATCTCTTGATTGTAATGGGAACTAAATTGACAAAATTATAGTTACGTGGGTATTTCAAACTATAAGTTTTGCGGTACTTTTGACGAAATTTCTCAGGAAATTAAAACAACATAACGACAATTCAATGTTTTATTCAATAATTATACTATAACTTAAAATTACCTTAAAAGTTCCATCTACAGTGGAACCTCGATTATCCGTCATGGCACCGGACCAAGGGCATGACAGATAATCGAAAAGACGGTTAACAGAACATTAAAAAAAATAAAAATTCATAGTATTATGGTGACACACAGATATTGACTAATAATAATTATTATTGTGCTGTGCGTTCTTATTTTCGGCTTTCGATTCTAAAAATAGAACTCTAAAAGCACGGTATCATTTATCATTACATATATGTATTTAAATTGAAATTTAATCCAGAGCCCTGAATAAGAACAAAAATTTTACATAAAAAAATGCGGAGGTGGCATAACTGCACGTGTACATTTCAACGAATTTCTTTTGGCTTATCGCAATGCTCAAACAAAATGAATTGATGACTAAATTTTTACTTATGTATACAATATAACTTATGTATGGACCCTGACGGTTAACAGAGGTGACAGTTAATAGAGAGACGGATAATCGAGGTTCCACTGTACATAAAAAATACTAAAACTCTTGTCTAAAAGTTTGGACTAAAGATATGGTAGTAGGTAATCGGGGCTGAAATACCAATATAAACAAAAATCATATAATAGTTTTACTGAAAACTTCAAAAATATTCCAATTTGTTTGGATTCTATTTGTTCCAAATGCTAAACATGTGTCATGTGAAAGCACTGTTTTTGTAATCAATCATGTTTAATATTTAATTGAATGAAAATCTTTGAAGGAATGATTGTTTAAATAAATACCTTATAATGTTTACAAAGTCCCGAAAAATATATAAGCCCGAAATGTTGATGACACACTCGTCTATTGGAATAAACTGTTTCAGGATCCATTATGTTGTTTTTTAAATGTGGAGAAACACAGCACGGGATGATCCAACTCTTAGTGTAAACTAAAAATCCTACTCATAAAAACGGAGAGGAGGTTAATAAAATTGATTAAATCTGATTAAAAACGTAACAGCACTATAATAATTAAACCACAAATTGTAAAGTAAAAAGTAAATACAAAAGTAACGTTGAAAATAACCCATTCATTTAATTGTCAACTGGCAATTGTTAAATGTGACAAGAAAATTGACTGAAGGCGACATCTCTGGATTGGACCTAACTAATTTGCTTTCTTGACCTTGACCATTTACGTGAAAGGTCTTAAGTATGTATGGTTTATAATATACACAGCCCGCTAAATTTGTTGATTGGTTCTGGAGTTTAGTTGAATAGCATCATTAGCAAGGTATCTGTGAACTTTTTTTATTCGCATACATAGGTATCTTGGAATCGTCCATGGCCTATTCTGTAAATTTAGCGTCTTTTGTCTGTCCATTCCACCGAACGCATGTTTTCTGAATATTTCAACTAAGTTCTAGTCATGAAATAATAAATTTTTGTATAACTGAACCGAAACTACATGTTTTTATGCTTTAGTGAGTGATAATTTCAAATGGCGAATTGGTGTCATTTTATAAAAGCTCTTGTATCAGTCGGAATATTTCTAGATTTTTATGTCTTTTGTTCAGCTTTTGTTTCTGTACCTTTCTTAAAGGTCGCCTTTTTGGCCACAACACGACAGAGTCGCTGAAAAAACCAGAAACCTAATAATTGACACAAATACATTCAAATAAATGATCCTCAAATAATGTCATAATATGATCTCATTTAAAATAATTTCACAGAATGGCGCCCGTTCTCCATTTTCAGTGATTATATCTTGTAGATAACGTTTTAAGAGTTCTGTGACTATAATTTTTTTAGAGTATTTTTTCTAATATGCGATCTTCTGGAATGACTACAAGTGTCCATATTTATGTGGAAGTTAATTTGCCTCATTTTCGGTTCTTCTACAACTTCACAACCTTCTGTTTTGTGGTACATATATTATTTCGTCCCATGATTCTTATTTTCTCTCTTCAACTTCTCGTCTTCACTTTTTCTATATTGTCCTGTTGTTTCCCTAATTGTTGCAAACCAATTTCTTTAACTATGATATTCGTCTTTGGTCTGACAAACTATAAACTCTGTTCTCAACCACACTCTGGGTATTTTGCTACTGTTATACAGTTATGAGCAGCTAATAACCGGCAGAATAGCTCAAAAGATAGAAAATATAATACATTGCGAAACAAAAAGAGATGAAACTAGTGGAGGTGGAAATTATCGTTATAAACGTATTAATTAACATTACATTACATAGTTTCCCACCTTTAGACGTCTGTTACAGAACTATTTTATAAAATTCTACTGTTACAGTGATAGTTGTCATACTCATCTGATACGTCTAAAGGTATACGTTTATAACGATAATTTCCACCTCCACTAGTTTCATCTCTTTTTGTTTCGTAATGTATTATGTTTCCATCTTTTGAGCTATTTTGCAGGTTATTAGCACGCCCATCACTGTATATCTCATTGAATATATTAATTTTTTGGGCAAAACTTCATCTAAGAGTTTAATGATGTGTTATAGTTTCTCCGTTTTTAAGGGACAGTATTTGTGCCTTAACTTCTTGTTTAAAAGAATCTTTTGGCGTTCTATGGTATTCATTGTTCTGCTTAAGTCTAAACAATTAATTGTTTCGTGTAGGTAATTTTTTCAGGTTAATTGTATTCGCTCGATTACTACAATTATTTCTCCTTATTAATTTTCCACTTTTGCTAATCATTCCTTTTTGAATTACACATTCTTATTGTTGAGCTTCTTTTTACACCAAATGTGTCGTGTTTTGTTTGTGATATTTCATTCTCTATGCATTTGTCTGTGAGCTTTTGTCCTTTGGTTTTTTTATTTGTCTTCTAATTTGATTACTATTGTTGCAGTATTTCTTTCTTACAGTTTTCGTGGTTTTGACTATTCGATATATTTTTTCTACAACTCCTACAAGTTTTTCTACAAGTTTTTTAGCTATTTTTGTATATTTGATTTATTATTATGTAATTGAATTGTTTTAGAAAGATTTTACCATATTTTGTGTATTATCCGAGTATGTATATAATTTTTTTTTATAAATGTGTATTATAAGCAAATAATTGTCTCCTGCAAATTTAGAGTTTTTTCGAAAATAAAACTTCGAACTTTTTAACTAGATGTCGCTACAGGGTCCGTGTCGAATTATTTGTTTTAATTCGGCATTGGGAGACAAAATTATTTCTCTTTACTCTTTTTGTTCAGAGCAGACCATAGTCTCTCCGATGATCTCTAAAGAAAGTGAAACATACGTAAGAGGATGATGGTCCTCTATGAAGGAATTGAAAGATAAAATGTCTCTCATTTTCATTTTACAGAGTTTCTACCTGTTGTCGAATCTTTTACCCAAAGTTGGTGACTGGCAAATGTAGGACTATTTATCCCGGAATTATTCGAAAACCAGGTCAAAATTACTTACCTTTCAAGACAATGTGAGTCATATCTATAGTGGCTTCTGCTTGAAAGATCTGATATGTCAGATCCAGGTGATTTAGTGTTTTTCTATTCAGTTGCCACTTTTTATAATCATTATAATAATTTTTAAACCCAAAATATTCATTACATTATCATATATTATATATATTATTATTTTGTATAATTAGATAATTTTTTCATTATCGTTCTAATTTAAATGGGTACAATGACAATAACAGTATTAGAAAATGATTTCTCCAGAAGAAGCAATTTTGTAAAAGATTAAAATTTTTATTTCTTAACTAAGAAATTTGGACAAATATTTTTGTATTTTATAATTAATCGTACTGATTTTCGAAAGTTTAGATTTACTGTATTATCTCTTTTATTTTCATTTTAGATGAAAAAGTCACGGTAGAAAAGACGCAAAGATATTTGGTTGTTGATCTAAGTGGCTTTTCGTCTCATCTACGTGAAAGAGTGGACTCTGTGTGGAATTTTTGTCATTTTTTCTTTGTGTACATTTATTTGTTATAATTACACAAAAGATTCTAGATTTTTTACGATTAGTGGTATAAATAAGCATTATAGACCAAAGTGCCTATTTATTTGGTCTCGATATTTTACACAAATCTTGTAAACGTTTTTATATATTGTAATTTATTATTTAAATATGGTTTAGATGCATGGTTTCAATTCTGTCGACGAGTTTCGTTCACCATTAACCGAACAACTGTGTTTTTTACGCTTAAAACTAGGCCTTCATCAGGAATAATCTGCGTCTATACTGCAGTGGAGGTCTAGTCTAACTTTTCAGTAATTTCCAAAGGAATATAAACGAAAGGTACAAATCTACACGGTATGTTTTGTAAATTTTTGTTCCTCAGAGATGGAGAGTTAGGAAAAACCTATAAAAATATCATATTTTGTTTTTTCCTATTATCGAAGATAATCTTGTTGTAAAATGTGAAGGTGTATTTTACAATTAAACATTGAAAACTTTTGTCCTCAATTCTTCCACAAAATTTGTTAGTTAATGTCAATACAGCTGTTTCGGTAGAGTATCTTTCTCAAGTGATGTATTTTATAGGTTGTGTACACTTTATAGGTTGAGGAGAGGAGAGCTGTTTGACTCAAATTGGTCATTCACAATTATATTTGTATCTTTTAATTTATTAATTTCCATAGATTCTAATAAAAATAGCTTAACCATGTAAGACTCGCACCTTAAAATCATTGAAATAAAATTCTAAAAATTCGTGTGAGTGTTTTTTAAGCGACTATGAACGCATCAGTGGGGTTGGTATATGCAATTTTTGTATCAAAAGTGGAGTTTGAAAATGTAAGTAACATTGTACATTAGGGGTATAATGAGAACGTTGCTCCCAAGCAACTAAGAGTGTGAGGTTAAAATTTTTGTAACGTGCAAACGAAGGATCACCACTAACAAAAGTAATTTTTTAGGGCTTACAATATGTAAGAAAAACTACAGAAATAAACAAACTTGTACTTTAATATTTACAAAGTTACAAGAAAAAACAAAGATAAAAATTTATGGAAAGTTATGAAAATTAAAAAAACAATTCTTGGCCGGTGTAAACCATAGTCTCATGTCACATTTTTGACGCAGAATTGTCGTTAGCCATTCTTAAAAATCGGCATCTTTTGGTTCATAGATAAGCCAGAGTAATACGTTGTCTTTCCTAGTGATATCATGTGGTCGACTTTTCGTAGGAGTTACAATTTTTTCGACCGCCTCGTTCAGTGAAGGCCGCCCTTCTTTTTTATATTACCTGTTTGGTAAAAAGATTCATCTATGCCCATTTAAAAATCTTTTTTGGTATCATATTTATAAGGTATTTTCATTTTCTTCGGTTGTGGCTCTTCCAAAGCTATTTCTTCTTGCTCAATATCAGATTTTCTATTACCAACTACATACAGTCGGAAAAATTAAAGAATTTTCTCTTTTTCTAGTCTTTTAGTAAAGAAGTCTTTTTCTATAAATAACAAACGTTTATTATAGAAAAAGACAGCAAATACAAAATAATTGACTGATGTGATCGTTCGTGGGTATTCTTTCATTTTTCCGACTGTATATTTAGTTCTATCTATTTGCGTTTCATAATATTTATCTCCCTAATCGGCAACTAAACACTTATCAAAATGCTTACTTTCGATGTCCTCATCATCGGATATGCTTTCTGTATCTGATACATCTGTACTAACAGGAACTACGTAACTCGTTTTTTACATAACACGTAAGAGGAGGAATATCCATATTTCTGAAAAGAAAATTGATGTTTTTACCATTACCACTCCGCCTCGACGTTGATTCTAAGCAACATACTTTTTAGGTGCAATTTTTGCTAAGACTTCTCAAAATAGAAAGTAACTGTATCTTCTAGATTGTAAATAGACCTTTCCGAAATCTATTCGTAAAATATTACAGCAAAATACATGTTTTTACTTACCGATTTGTTTATATTTAACTATCAACGTCGGCGTTACAACATTGCTGTTGAAATTTCACACTCGAAATTATGTTTACTAAGTTAAAATATTTTAACAGGTGGCGCACATGGCGAAATCATAGACGAACGGTTGTCGCTTGCATACCACACTGTCCTACTGTGATAAAATTCGACGTATATGGAAATTTAACAGTTTGAAGTGAACGTTGCTTGAGAGCAACAAGCGCGCTTAAGGCCTTTATTTTGAATATTGGGAATTTGAAACTGGCCATTAAAAGAATGATTATGATCTAGAAGGTGAAGAGCTTACATAGAATCTGTTTTTTTTTATTATTTAAAACCATTTTGTGTTCTGCTGTATGTTTGTTAAAGGTTCTGCCAGTTTGACCGTTGAACGTTTTTATAAGTGGATACAAACTTATATGTGGTGACGGTCCAAAAACTTACATCGGCCAAACTGACACAACCTTTAACAAACGTATAGCAGAACACAAAAGGGCTTTCAATGAAGAATAGAAAAACAGGTTCTACGTACGCACTTCATCTTCTAAATCATAATGATTCTTTTATTGACCAGTTTCACATTCTCCATATTCAAAATAAAGGCCTCAAGCTATCTTTATTAGAATCTAAGTAAATTAATAAATTAAGAAATACAGATATAGTTCTGAATTACCAATTTGAAACAAAGAGCTCTCCCCTCTTCAACATATTCAGTTAAAGACTATAAAGTGTAGACACATAGTACAAATGCATCACTTGAGAAATGCACTCTGCCGAAACTGCTGCGGTATCTTTAATTTGTAATACATTTTGTGGAAGTATTGGAAACAAAAGTATTTTGTGTTTTATTATTAGGTAAAATGAACTTCCATCAAGTAACAGTCGCATCCATCACCTGTTTAGTTTTCATTAAAGTATTTAGTCTGAATTAGGAGCTTTTTTGTTTTCCAGTAAATAAAACTTCACTAATACTTAACTTAATACCTACAAATTAGAAACCTGTAGTATCGCATTTAATAATTCTCAGTTTTTGACATATCGTGTTTATGTATGACGTGTAGGTACCAAACAACGGTTATACTCTTTAAAAATGACTGGCCATTGTATATTCAATGCTATATTTTTACAGTTTTCGAATTAGGGGTGAACGGAGAAAGTCCCGTGTTGAGATAGTTCCCTTAAAATAGAACTTCATCACAGTTTCTATGCAAAACCCATTTTGTTTATGTACTAAGTGTAATCGAAAAGGTTTTTCAAAAACTATATAATATAGCAACCATGTAATCGGTATTGATTTATATTCAATGAACAATACTTTACCATGTTCTTTGTACAAAGTTATCAATTTATAATCAATAAATAAATATCTCCGTTGTCAGAAGATATTTAGAGTCGTATAAGAAAATGAGCTGTAAGTTATGTCTATGTAATTTGCATCTATATAACACATTTTTCTACCATCTCTCCCGATAACAGAGAAACTAAATTTACCATCCTGTATTTCAGTATTTTTAGTAATTGTTTACTGTATTTTTAAACAAAAAAATATAATTTGCAAGTGAAATATCAACAATTACTTGTGAATCAATTTGTAAATATATTTTTTTAAATATTCGTTAACAACTTGCAGAAATATAATGCTTTCTGATTACAGTGTTGTTAAATATTAACAATGGGAATAAAAATGTTTTTGAAAAACTGCACGAAATCATAAATTTTGAAATATTTTTGATTACACTCTATTATATATTTATATCTACAAAAAACCAAATTTATTTTACTTGTTATTTTTAAATAACAAATTTGTTTATATTCATATCAGGTTTTTGCTAAATATATTTCCAAGTCAATCAAAATAATTCTCCTTTATTTTATCCTTTTCTCTATCATCAGAATATCATAGCTCAGACAGGATCTGTTTATAGTTGGTTTGTAAGCAGCTGAAACATAAAATTTTTGTACAATAGTGACTGGAAAGTTGTTTATACAGGATGATCAACTTTTGAGAGCGTTGTATTTAATGCGTGTAGAAGCCAAGGGATACAAGTACATTTTTGGTGGTTTTGAGAAAATCAAGTTTAACGTTTAACACCTTACCTAAATTCAACCGCTTGTTTTTCAAAGTAGTTGGTGATTGGCTGGTCTTGTTAACTTCAAAAACTTTTATGTAATAGTATAATTATATCAGATTTAAACAAAATTATTGATTGTGCCTTGATATGTGATTTGTTGTCCTTGCCGTTGTTGGTAAGGCAAATTTCTATAGAAATTAAGCCACTTCATGGTGCATATTCCCGGTACAGTTATTGTTATTCCCTTTATGTCGAATCTGCCGAATTGTATCTAGATTAACAAAATCCTGGTATATCATTCTAACAACCATAAATTTTGAACTGGTCTTGGCAAACATTTCTCTTTCAGTTTCTATTTCTTTCCAAGTACACTTGGATCTTATCAACTCGCATTAACTAAAATATGATGCAATGATTCGCGACATTCTTAAAATCCTATATGACGTCAAAATTGATGACGCACTGAAAGAAGGGTTTGGTATGAACTTTAACACATTGTACTACTAATCTAACAAGTATCAACGAGTTGGCTGCCAAACGATATCATATAACTAACACTTGTTTGGAGGCCAAGAGATATAAGCGTACTCATATCCAATGGCTCCCAAACGATAAACAAACTATTTTCAGGAGTTAAGTGAAATACCCATAGATGTCACTATTGGTTTTAAATTCACTTATAGACGCCTCATTTGTTATTATAGGAGATATCAAAAAAGTATATTTCCTTTACTAATGCCATCTCTTCATTGGAGGTCAGCTGATATGGTAGCAAACGTTTCCCTGTCTTATTCTCACATATTCATTCATAGCTCCATCTTATTATATTTACCTTAGTATTCTTCTTTGGAAACATTATTTGTATTTGTTATTATAGGAGATGCCAAAAAAAGTATATTTCCGTCACTATTACCATCTCTTCATTGGAGGTCAGCTGTTATGGTAGCAAACGTTTCCCTGTGTTATTCTTATATATTCATTCACACCTCCATATTATTATATTTACCTTAGTATTCTTCTTTGGAAACATCCTAACATATTTTCATTACTTTTTGTTGTCTCTGACCCATATGTGGTCTGTGCGGATTAATGTTCTGTAGAGTTTTACCTTTGTATTTCTTGATATAATTGGGAATTTAAGAAGAATATTGAGTCCAAAATAGCCCCTGTGGCCGTAAAAATTCTACGGTTTATCTATGCAATAATATTATTTAAATATTATAATAAAAAAGTCTACAAATACATAAGATCCTCATTGATGTCTAAAGTTTGCAGTCCTCGACTTCCAAAACCTAATCAGAGTTTATGCTCTTCCGACAAAGATTCTTCTGAAACTCTCTCTTTAGCAATTACACAGGTTTTTACTAAAGAATCAAATGATGGCAATCTACCTCCTATTAGGTGTAACCGCGTCGGCGCATCCTTACAGAAAGTCGAATTTACAGTGAATCATGTCAAAGAACACTTAATGAAACTTCGCACAGTCGCTTCACCACCAAAACTGGTAAAAAGATGCGCAGACACGCTTGCAATAATTTTAACGTTAATTATGCACTTCTTTTATCCAGAATTCCATACCCCTAGTTGAAAATTAGAATCCGTCACTCGTATTTTAAAAAAAGGACAACAAACTTGATCCCAACAATTAATTATCGTTAGATTCCCAGATAGCATGTAAACTTGTGGCAAGTTTGATTCTTCTTTGATTTTAAATTGCTGCGTCAAATATGACGATGCAAGTTTGTGTCAAGTTTGCTGCAATATTGTTATGACAAAGATGATGATTCAAGTTTGTAGCAACTTTGCTGCAAGCGTACAGTTGCAAAGCCACGTACGTCACGCGTGCCATCTATTTGGTTGACTTACAACTTACACGTTACGGTCGGTTCGGTTCGGTTTCGTTCGTTACCCTGACTGATGTCATGCCCACGAAAACGAGAGTGTTGCCACTGGTGGTAAATTTCCGTTTCTGCGAGAATTTTCAACATAAAAGGGAAAAAGTTAACTTATAAGGGAATCTTTGCTCCAGTCCAAATTGTAAAATATTTATAAAAATCAAAATATTTGAAAATAATTCAACATATTTTCACAGATTTTTTAAATAGGAGCATAGGAGGGAATTTTATCATAAAAGTGGGAATTTTTAAGGTACGTTGAGGGAAAAAGCTTACTCGACAGCTGGCAACACGGGAAAAGTAACCTGCCATTGCCATCCTGCCCCTGCCACTATCCTATCCTATGTTAATATTTTTCTTTGATTTTTTTACAACATTTACCGTATAATTCTCCGAGACTATTACTTTAATTACTAAGCTGAAGCTTGTTTTCTTCAGTTTTTCATAGACCCACCTGCTTGTGGTGATTAGGATTAGGTACAGATTGGTATTCTTTTTGCTTTGGTGAAATTTAGGTAAGTTTTTTTGTTTTTTGTAGCGTCTAACTTTATTTACATACATACTATCTAAAATAAACATATTATATATTATTTATAAATAAGTTTTAGGTTTTATTGTAAAATTGTTACTTTAACATGTTTTTATCTCTTTTAATAGCAAATATTAATTCTGTTCACACAGCAAGACTTTATAACAATTTCTTTTATTTGTTTCAGAGCTGAGAAAAAACTGAGCATCGGAATCTGAAGCTAGCGCCAGCGGGTTTAATGTAAGTTCCAATAAATAATTTTAGACAATAGATTGTATTTTAGTTGAGTGATTACTGAATAAATAGTTATATAAAATTGTATTGTATTTTTTATTCACATTGTTTTATTCAAATTGTGGCTAGTATGTCAAAACAAACCTTAAGCAAGTTTATATCAAGTTTGAAAAAACAAACTTCATGCAACAAAACAAAAACAAACCTTCAGCAAGTTTATTATATCAAGTTTGTATCAAGTTTGAAAAAACAAACTTCATGCAAGTTTGTCACACACCAACTAGCAAGTTTGATTTAAACTTGCTGCAAGCTTGCAAAGTTGCCATGGCAAACCTGCAGCAAGCTTTCATGTTTGATGTATCAAACTTCTTGCAAGTTTGAAACAAGTTTATATTGTTATCTGGGTTAGCCTGCTGCCAGTAGTTGGCAAAGTATGGAAGCGATTATTTCAGAGGAGATGACTAAATTCTTTCTCCAGGAACATGTTATTCCAACACAAAAATATGGATTTGTGTCGCAGCTGGTTGACGTTGTTTATCTAGATTTCAGAAAATATGGCTTCAGGCCTGGAAGATTAACTACTTATTGATCAAACATTTTAATAAGACAAATGCTTGAAAAGTATTGAGAGTGTAATCAAGTCATACATTAGATCTTTATAGATTTCAAACGGGCTTATGATCAGCTAATTAATCGAATCGACTGATTAAGGAATGCAAATGGTTGAGCTGCCCATACCTAAGAAACTAATAGCTGCGGTAATGCAAAGGTGTATGAGTAACTCCTTTGTACAAGTGCACAAGTTAGAACAGGAGAGAAAACATCAGTAAATTCTGGACTCGGACAGGGAGATCCGCTCTGTCCCCATTGTTGTTTAACATGGCCTTAGAATCCTGCTAATTCATTTCCATCTTCCAACTTCATTCCATCCATCGTTGGTGACCTTTGCTTTTCTAAAATTGTTCCCGATTGCAACGTTTGTTATTCGGATAACAGAAACACGAGAACATTCGTCGTTAATTTGATTGAAACGCGAGTTACTTGCTTTTTACAGATTCTAATAGATGGTGCAAGCGCTCCAACTCTCCAACTATCCTATTCCTACTATCCTGTTACAAAGGCTTGCAAACTTGTTGGATTTGGTTGATTTAGATGATTTTGTATTTTGTTTTTGGTTATATGTATATATTTATGGTATATAGACAAGTTGTTTAGTAAAAGTATTAAATTTAAATAAAAATTGGTTTACACCGATTTCTCCCGAAAATCTCAAATAAATTTTTGTTTTTAGAATTCCATCCATCCATTCCAAAAAGTTATTCAATTGAACTTTCTCAATCATCACACAAAACGTTTTCTTCTCTCAGAGGAACTTTTCTTTGAAATTTGCTATTTTATCGTTGACTGATAAATATACACAGTATATATAATTGATCAATCCTGTATATTTATCAATCATCTGTTTTATATTATTTTTCCTTTGTATTAGGCTCAGCCTGTTTTTCTAGTTTAATCTTTTTGACAGCTCGTTTTTCTTTCATTTCTAATAAGTTGTTGAGGTAGGTACTTTTGATTGCTGTTTTGTCCTTTACCTTTCCCTTTTGGGATAGTGTTCCTTTCAGGTGCTGGGGACCTGATCATATTGTGCGTTCAAATATTTTATTTTTCTCGGAAATCCCAAAAATTTGTCGTTTGACGTGTTGAATTTCTGCTCGTGTTCGTGACGTCGATGGAAGTGGATTTTCAGGAAAATTATCTAGGTCTGGGTGTTCAGGAAGTAGTGAATTTTGGATTCCTCTTGTTGATCGGGTGCATCGTCGACGGAGTTGATCTTGTATTTGTAGGTACCAAAGACTCATTAAAATTCATGGGAATATGTAATAAACTGGGTGCTCCTAAATTTTCAGGCTCAATCCCTCTATTTTCATCAGCTTCTTCTTCTTTTAATAGGACTATGTCCTGTTTCTTCTGTTACCGTCTCTGCTGCGATCCGGAGCTCCAGCTCTCGCACCATCGTTTTTTGGGTCTTCTTAAGGGTCGCTTGGTGTTTGGCTTCTGTCTTCGCCCATTTCGCCATACGTTCAGGGCCCATCCGATCTACGTGAACGTGGTCTCCCCACATGCGTCGTCGTGCTCTTGTTCATCTCACTACATCTTGAACGTCTAGCTCTCTCAATGTGTCTTCGTTTCGTATTCTATCTCTTAACCTTCGGATGACCAAGCGGGGGAAATTGTGACCCCAGGGTATGTTTTTCTTTAATAAATTCAAAAGTATTTTTAATTTTTAACTCATTATTTTTTTATTTGACATTAATATCATTCTAGATATCCTCATATTTTGAAATAAAAAAAATTCCCTATATTTTACGAATAAAAAATATATTCTGAAGTTGATGTTTAGTAAAATACCGTCTCTTATGTGTAATTCCAAGTAGTTTTACGCTAATGACGTCGACTTTGCAAAGTAACAAGACACTTACTCAACATACACACTACACATGACACTAATACTCATGTTGTGACTGGCTGAATGACAAAGTCCATGCCATAAAAAAAATAATTTTTAATTACTTTAACTGATAATTTTTGACATTTTTGACCTCATTTCCCCCCCCCCCCCCTTGGTCATCCGTGTAACAAAAAAAGGTTGGTCATCGGAAGGTTAATGGATTTTAGGGTTTTCATCTCTGTTTTTCTCATTATTTGTTTGGTCTTTGTTGTCTCGACCCTTGTCTCAGCTGCTTATGTCAGTACGGGCCTAACACATGTCTTATAAATTTGGCCTTTGCTTTCAGTGGTCATATATTGCATCATCTGCGTAGCCAAGTATTTTCATGGTTCGGTTACCCATTGATTCATTTTGTTAATATGTACTAGCTATAACTTCATCCATTATTAAATTAAATAGGCATGGACTGAGGCAGTCCCCTTGTCTAATGCAAACATTGATTTTGATTTCTTCCGTGTGTGGTTCTTATTCTTGTTTGTTGGAACTATTGAGCTCTTTGATTATGTTTCTATATTTCTGACTTGTTTTTCTTTCAAAGGATAGTGAGCACTAGTCCTTCAATCGTACTTTGTCGAATGTCTGTTTCAGATCTACAAAGCATGTGAACATGTAATTGTCGAATTCTATTGATTTCTTAACTAATTGTCGCATGATGAAGAGAGCGTCTATTCTAGATCTGTTTGCTCGGAAACACTGTTGTTCTTCCGATACACCGACTTTCTTGTATATTTTTTGGGATAGAATAGTTTTGATGCAGAATTGAGTAGCTAATTCATCAGCTTGTTCGGCAAAAATCCTTTTATGAGAGTTTCCATCCCCTTATGTATCAATTGGCTGACATTTGGATTGAAATGCTACTCTACTCGGAATAACTACTGCTTTTTCTGCTTTAGCAACCCATAAATAATATGCTTGAGTAAACTGGAATCAATTGCAGAGGTCTTTCATATTGATAGAGTTTCTTGTATAAATCACATTTTATATGCAAAGCTGCTTTCAATGGACTGTACACTGCGAGATCCATTGGTTTGGTCCTATGTGACGTATGGGTTGGTATTGCCACATGATGATGTAATTTGTGCGACAAAAATCTTATAGCGGCTTCCCACGGTCTGCGATTCTACGGATCATCACGCACAGCAGACGACCACGGACACCAACGCACCGCGGACAGAGGTGTTCCCATGGTCCGCGACAGTCTGTATTTTTTTATCGAGATTGAACTATGTAACTTTATTCCTCGCTAAGTAGCTAAAGGACTGACGGTTTCATGAAAAAAGAATATTATATGTGACTCATTTAATTTGGGTGTTGATTACATTGCGTTTGTCATGTTTCTTACCTCTTTCAATGTTTTCGTTTAGAATATGGTGTGAAATGTGTAGTATGCATATTCCATGTAAATCAATAATTACACACATAATGTATTTCATTTTTAACAAAATGTTAAATTTTGTTAATGTATTTTATTTTTAACAAAATATGTTAAATTATCAACTTGTAAAAAAAATCGTTGGTCAAAACCAAATTTTGGACCAACTTTGGATATGCTTTATAATAGTCAGGGAGGTAGTGTAAAATTTGACCGGAGCATTTTAGCATGGGCGTTTTTCTTTATTGAGTTAGGTGTTCCATTAAAAAAACGGTGCGTCAGCCGGCTCAAAACCCGGGCTTTTAGGCAAAACAAGATAAAATATGAAACTAGATGGAAAAATAAAATATTTATCTCCGTGACTTACATCCATCATGGCCTAAAATACCTAGCTCCTGGCTTTCACCCAGGTGAGCCGGGTTCCATTCCCTACGTTGGAAGTTTGTTTGTTTTTAAAATTGACATTTTGATTTAAAAAATAATTATTTTTATAATACCATGTTTTTAATATTTATACGACACAACATAAAAAAGTCTGTATGTCCTTTATAGAATCATAAACTATGCATTTGATCATGATATGATAGATGACCTCAAGCAAAGTTGTTGTACATGAACCCGGGAAGGTTTCTGAGTTAATACGACTAATCTAAGTAATCATTATTTGCGCAGACAGCACAAAAAACTATTGTTTATTTGAAAAAAGGGTCGTATGTATCTTTTGGTTCTACATCATATAAAATTACGAAAAAACAATTAATTTGTCCAAAAAAATAAAAAAGAATGTAGTGGGGGGAGGCAACCCCCCATTCACTTAGATTAGTCGTACCAACTCGGCATGTCCAACAACTCGGTCATGTACAACAACTTTGCTCAACCCGGCATTGGTCGCTATATGAGATTTTCTCTCACGGTTTCAGAATATTGCACACAACTTTTTCCCTGGTAAATTACACATTGTAGTTCCTTCTAGTCTCCGAATTATCGTTCCTCTACAATCGAATAGACTCATCTGCTCAGATGGTGGTTCAGTTGACTTAGTATGGCCCAATCTTAACGTGAGATATTCTCTCATCGCGCGACCACCGTATGTAATATTATTCAGCATTATTTTATTTTGTATTTGCAACATGAATCCTCCAAAGATAATTTGGGAAACAAAGTACAAAGTTGAGTACAAATTTGAAATTTATATTAAAATATTAAAATTAATGTTATTTCTTTATTTCTATATTAGGTTAAAATGTAACAGCGCATCAACAGTCACATTGTGTAAAGCTAATAATAACTTTATTAAGTTTAAAATCTATTTTGAAAATTATATTTCGTAAAAAAAAGCGAAAGTTGGATATCTTTGTGAGACAAATTCTCACGCGCGACCACTCACGTAAGAACCAACCTAGCGACTAGCGAGCTGGTCCGTGTCCGTCCGCAATATTGCCGATCGTGGGAAGCCGCTATTACATTCTCAAATAAATATGAATATTTTGTCTAAGATCAATAATACTGTCAACACAGGAATAACATACAAAGCAGCTGTCAGTCTTAACTTTTGTCCTTCGCGCGCTCTTATGGCACCGCTTCAATCGTCTTGGCGATTAAGAACACTTCTTTTTAGACTGCATCTGTAGGTTCGTTTATTGGAATGTCGCTCTCAGTGATTTATATATCCGTTTGATTTTTGTGTTTGTACATGTGTATGTTTAAATAAAAGTCGTTATTATTATTGTTACATTTATTTGTGAATCATATCGAACAGTCTAGCCCTAGGGATAATAATGACAATCCCAACATTTGCTAATATAAAAAACTAAAAGAAACGAAACAAAAGCTCTACCTTAAAAAGTGTGTACACAGAGAAAACTGAAAAAAGAACATAAAAAAGCAGATATTGAATTGTTTATTGTTTATTACTACCGTGGTAAAAAATAATAAAATCGAAATACAATATACATATTATTGGATATTACCATCCTAATAAAAACTAGCATGCATTCTCGACAACTAAATTTACACATTCATATTAAAACAGATCGCATAATAAATATAATATACAGCCGTATTTTTCGCAGAGAGCCATATTGTGTGAACTTGATATCCTCGAGCAATAGCTTCAAAATATTATAAACTATTTCTATAACACATACTATATCGTGACTAATTTCTTCTGTATAATAAAATATCACTTGCACGAAGAACCAACGAGGCTATGACCTAAAACTTAGTACAACAAAGGTACAATTCACCAACTATCGTTTTGGTCATCATAAAAGCGATAGATCAAAAAGCTAAATACTCAGAAACGATAACATATACAGCGTTTTACGTTAAGAACGAAAGGTTGCGTAGATAGGACTGTGCTGTGTTTCTTATGGAAGATAAGAGAGCGATGATGCCGCTTCTATCTTATCGAGAATGAATCTTATATCGGCAGTCTAGTAGCAACACATGCCTGACAACACTGATCTGCATAGGCCAAACGTGCTGTTCTTAACGTGAAATAAAGTATAGACAACTTTCAATATTCGCATAATTTCTAAATTAGAAATAAATAATCTAAAATTGTATATATGTATGTATAGAATAATGTCCAATTGACCCATTAACGCCCAAGGGTACCATATGGAGCCAACAACTCGCGTACGCTTCCAAGTCTATTTACCATATTATTAAGTAAAATTTCGCAGAGAGATTCGACCTATTTGTAGTTCAAGGTTACTTCTTCTTGAATGTATCACTCAAATTAAGTTTGATACATATTTTCCAGTGTAATAAATTTTTGAATTTACGATTGGTTTTGTTTGTACCAAAATATGGTCATCTGTCTCGTGTAAGTGTTTTATTTATTACTTTTTGCATTAGAATCCTCGTTTTTGTTTTCAAAAGATTTTCTAAAAAGGTAGATAAAAGGCATTATATTTAATTTCGATTCAGAGATCATTACCATCTTTCTATGGACCATTTCGAACTCTTTTGTTCTCGTCAGGAAAGCATATGTAATGATGCATATGTAATGATGCTTAGAGCATCATTACATATGCTTTCCTGACGAGAACAAAAGAGTTCGAAATGGTCCATAGAAAGATGGTAATGATCTCTGAATCGAAATTAAATATAATGCCTTTTATCTACCCACGGTTTTACTCACGTATCGAGTACTAGGAAGCAGATTTGTTGATCTTTACCTCGGTGAATTGATATGTTGTGGAGTGTAACTACGTAGACTCCCCATGTCTCTACATTCATCACCCTTTTCCTTGCAATTTTTAGAAGGATGGGAATACGTATAAGAGAGAATCTGTTTCCGAACTAAGAAATCCAAAGATTTATTGTTTTTAAACATTTATTTGTTTAAAGATGGAGTCTTTTGGGTTTCGACATTTTGTTATTTTCTAAAAACTTTAATAAACAACTTGTACGTATTTTCGTAATATTTCATCTTTTGGTTTTTTCGTAATTAGGCCAAAAATATGGGTGTTCCCAAATGGAACCGCTAGGCGGTTTGCTGGATATGCTGTTTTCACTATTCTTTTTTATTGTTCTTATTTTTAGAGGAATTTCTTTGAAAGACGATCTCGATATAGCTTTGGAGGAAAAACGAAAGTAATAACGATGTTCCTGCCGTTTACATAGAATCTTCATATACTAACATTTTGACAAACGAAAATTTGGCAGATGAAGATGACGGGGGTTTTATTGATAATTGAAATCTGAACCAGCTGTCTTCAGGCGCGGAAATTGTATTTTCGAATAATACCAAAGTCGAAGGCACCGATGGCTACACGATCATAGAAGAAACCACTAGATCCACCTCGTACTAGCAGAGCAATTCTATCTTCGCCAACTGATGGAGGTCTTATTATGTTCACGCGGCAGCAAAATGCAGATTTTTACGAAGAAAGGGATTTGGTTCCTACAGTGTATGATTTTCCAGACTCTGATAACTCATGAGTATGCTGGTTCAAGCCCTTCAGAACTTTTTAGATTACATCAACTAGACCTGTTTAAAGGTTTTCAAGACAAGAGAAAAAAATTTATTGTTGCGAGGCAAAAAATATTGTTTCAAAATACAATAATGGTGGCACTGATTTGATGGATAGCGATTTATCTTGCTATCGAATTGGAATCAGTTCCAAGAAAATGGTATTGGCCTATTTTTACATACCTAGTGGATGCAACATTAAAAATGCATGGAAGTTGTATATAAAATCTGGTCGTAACATTAGCCAATTGGAATTTACACAGGCTATCATTCAAATGTGTCCAATAAGATATAAAATCCCACCGAAAACACCAGGAAGAGTGTCCGCAGCTACAAGAAATTACTCTCGAATTGGAGATATTCAGTACGAGGGATTAAATCATTTTGTGATTTCTGTAACAGAAGAAGATGCGCACGGATTGGATTTTTAAGCCGAGGGAGAAAAGTGTGCTGCAAATATGATGTGATCCTTTGTATTGACTGTTTTCGCAATTTTCTTACCAAGTAACTCTTAAGGTAGACTTCCGCACCAAGCGACCGAGACAGGAGACCGCGACAGGCGACAGATAGGCGAGGTCTCCCCACGACTGCTCTCTATGCAATTATAACTGGGTAGTTCTGCAGCCCGCGACCGAGACCAGCGACCAACTATCGTCTATCGCGCCCTATCTGTCGCCTGTCGCGGTCTCCTGTCTCGGTCGCTTGGTGCGGAAGTCTACCTTTAACGAACATCTATCGGGTTCGCGTCTAGTGGTCCCATATGGGAACAGTTTTTTTCTCAATAATTATTTCATTTACAAACAATTTGCTTCTTGCGTTTTGTACAAAATACTGTTACATTTAAAGAGTGTTAATAAATTTTGTTGAAAACAAAAAAACATTTTTCTCGGCGTTAATGGGTTAATTCTGCTCGAGACAGAAATGAGCACTTTAAAAAGGACAATAGCCAAAAAAAAAAGAGGAACACATAATAATATAAAATCCAGAAACCAAAAAAAGGATGGAAATGAAAATGCTGGTCCTAAGAAATCAGCTGAATCACTAATTTATTATAAATTAATAAAATTTTCTAGATATTACGTATTAAACAAATACAAAGGAAAGGATAAGCGGAATAAGTTATAAGTAGCATCGGAAGAAACGTGGCTTGCAAAAAGTGAAGGAAAATCAAAATACAGTCGGAAAAATAGAAGAATACCCATGAACGATCACATCAATCACATATTTTGTCGAAAATTAATAACCATTTTCAATTTCTTAGCCTTTCACATATTTTGTATTTGCTGTTTCTTCTTCATAAGTAACAAACGAGAGAGATAGATTATTAATAATCTGAATAATATGTGATTGATGTAATCGTTCATGGGTATTCTTTCATTTTTCCGACTGTAAATGCTAATAACCAGGGATACAGTGACACGAGTGATCTTTGAGATAAATATAGCAATATGACTGACTTATTTAAAGAATATGAGGTATACGATACTATCGTTAAAAGAAAATTTTTCCATGATTAGGAGCGCCAATAACTATTTTGTGCCATGTCAAATTTATCGCATCAATTCCTATAATTCTTGCTGTAATATTATTATCATGTTAAAAATTTTATGGATGTTTTTGCACCTGTCAAAATATCCTTGTAAAGGTTTCAAAGTACAACCTTTTTAAGAGAATATAAGATGTCACGAAAGAGTATGTTATAGAAATAATTGTTATATAAGTCGTTTAGCGTATTTCATTAAGAAAATTGCTCGAGAAACTTTGTGATCCCCTTCCAGCTACCCTACAAAGCGGGGGGCGGAGAACCGCTTGGTGTCCGCCTCTCAAAATTACAATGAAACAGACTGTTCCAAAATTTTAGAAATACAATAGTTTACAATTTTAATTACATGACACCTGTACGGCTCATATTTTTACACATGTATTATACAGTTTTACAACGTGAAAACCAAAACGGAATTTACAATTTACATTTTTGTTTTAGTAATCTTTACATCAGTCTGCCATCTTCAAAGGAATTGGCCTTCTTACCGTTTACTCCCCTCCACACTGGATTTTACTGAACGCCACTGCTTTCGGCTATAGTTGGGACACAAAATAAATGTTTTTGAACTCATTAACTTCAAGAAACTTCAAGAAAGACTAAAATATTTTCTCCTCTGTTGCAAAGTTCTAGTCTATTAAGAACGTTATTTTTGATTTTCGAAAATTGATTTTTGGGAATCCCTTAACCGTTGGCCGAAAACAATGCGGTGTTCATAGTTTCATATGGTTAAAAATTACAAAATACAAATAATTTCTAAGTACAAAATGGATATCTTACAATTATTACACTATTAAACACTTTATTTATTTTCGCCTATATAAATACATGTGATACAATTCAAGAATGATTTTAACACATAAAACATCATATTTTTATCATAATATATACATATCACTAGCAGAGTGAGGGGGGGATATAAGTAGGTGTCCCAACAGACCAGATCCCACGGAGAGAACACTTTTTAAATAAAAGAAAGCTAGAAAAAGATATTTCCCATCAATTATATCTCAGCTTACCAAATTGTGCCATTCTTTTGTCTCTATAGCGCGTCTCGATTGTTTCGAAAACATCTTTTTCTATTTTCCCTTTTCTTTTTCAAAAATCTAAGATCTGGTCACTATTATGTATCGCAGTGATCCTCAATAAGTGTACACGTCACCGTGTTATCATTAAAATGGCGGGTGGTTGAAGAGTGTCTGTTTTTATATGTTGGAAATGTTACGAACGAAACTATATTACAGTATAATACAAAACCGGGTGGTCTATGTACACGTACCAAAGATGACTGATATATTATGGTATCTTTTTTGGATCCTGGGTATGTAGTTAAAGGCTATATCTTACACGTACTAACAAAAACGTAGCATTGGTGTTAATAGTCAAGATCAGTTGGGATATAATCGACAGAATTTATTTGGAACTTCTTTTACTAACAATGATAATGTATGGATAAGATAGGAATTTTAAAAAAGGACCTTACAATAAAGAAGACTGGTTTAGAAAGAAAACGGAACATTATTCTAAATGGAGTAGAAAACATTGGTTTAACCAAAAGAGAACAACTCTTGTGAAAAATGTCACTAGTTGTATTGGATAAATGCTGTAGCAGCAACTTTTGTATGGCATAACGGGCAAACTATACAGCCACTTCTTTTCAAATTTTAGCCATATCTCGCATGCAGGTAAATAGTGAATCTACTATATCGATAATAACGGTCGCATCATGAAGTTCATTTGTCACTGTATCACTGCTATATCACTATTTCTTTTTTCTTAGCCTTTATTAGGTTGTTAAGCCATTTTTCCCTACATAATGTTGTAAGAATACAAAATTACAACTATAAGTACATCTGTAAAGATACATGTGCTTCAAGTCAAGATAGTTCGTGTCACAAGTCATGCTGGCCGGTAGGTAAGTAGAAGTTCTACTATACCGGCATCGAAAACCATGTCAACATGGTTGTATTCAAGTTCCGAACCATTCGAAATTGAAAATTAGATCTTTATACATTCACATTGAAGGTATTTAAGTAGTAGGTTATATCATGAACAGTATATTATATAAATGGTAGACATTTAACAGATTATCTCAGGACAGAAATTATTGTAAAAAAATGTAATTAAAGTGATAGGAGATTCCTACCAAAGGGATAATGGTTTTTCAAGGTTTTGTTTACCATTTTTTTTCCATAAATTGCTACTTTTTCTGTCAAAATTTACTTTCTTTCTCTATTAGTCATTATAACCCACAGATCATTGTCATATAGATACTTTTTTTATAAGTTCGAACAATATAAGTTAATAATGTTCAAGCACAATTTATGAATTTTTCCAGGAAACAGAATAATTTGACATATTAAATCAATATAAACAAAAATGCAATGTCCTCTAACACTATTTAAAAGATAAAATTCTTGATAAAATTGTCATTGTTCTGTTGATATGTGTAAGATGAAGCCCTTAATAGTGTGTATCCTCTAAAGTTATGTAACAGTTAACAGTGAAAACGACTCGATGATACAAATATGGTTATTTCTAGAGGTTAGCTTGAAACAGAAAACAGTCATTAAATGCAATAAATTTATACGAGGCGTTCCAAAATCACGTGAAAGTTCCCTCTTACATCACTATTTCCGTCCAGCAGTTTTAGTTGACTTGTTAAGATTATAAATGATTTACATTTTTAATTAAAAACGACATGAGTGCGTTGGATATTATGAATCTTTCAGCTTTTTAATAGCCGAATCAACAACATAATAAAATGATACATGCCAAAAAGATAAAGCCATAAAGCTTTGCAAAGTTTTAAAAATCATCATGAACTCTCTCAGGATATGTCATGCCTATGAGCAAAAAATGTATTCGTTAACCACAGAAAACATTTTTCTGTGTATTAATACCTTTGTGTTGTTTATATTGATATTAGTTTAATCTTCTTCATACGATGCATTGTCCTTAAGGACGTTGGCCATTACATTTGCACATTTAATCTTATTGGCAGCGGCCCTGAATAGTTCTATGGAAGTCACATTCATCTATTGTCATAGGTTTTTAAACAAGAGTTGCGTCTTCTTCCTGGTCCCGTTTTGCTAATGATTTTACCTTCGAAGTTAGAGCAGTTCATACTGTTCATTTCTCACGATGTGAAAAAATATTGCGTTTTCTGTTCTTTTATTATAAGCATAAGCTCTCTTTCCTTGTTCAACCTCCGCAAGACTTCCGCATTTGTGGTATGGTTCATGTAGGATATGCTGAGTATTTTACAGTAACAGCAGAATTCGAATGCTTGTGTTCAATTTTCACATGCAAAAAATATTCTTATATTTTTTACTGCATTAAATCTCTTATTACAACTCTCAATTTAAATAAATCTTAAGCCAGCCCTTTCAATAGTACCATTTCATCTCCTCCTAATTTTACCTTTACCCCTACAGACAGACAATTTTGGATTCGGGACAGAAGAAATCTCTCTATATCATCAGCCGTTCGACGGTCAACAAGTACCACTCGCAACGAGGGTGCAATTTTTCTCTCTCTCTCTCATCAGCCGTTCGACGGCCAACAAGTACCACTCGCAACGAGGGTGCAATTTCTCTCTCTCATCAGCCGTTCGACGGTCAACAAGTACCACTCGCAACGAGGGTGAAATTTCTCTCCCTCTCTCATCAGCCGTTCGACGGTCAACAAGTACCACACACGTGAGGGTGCAGTCTCTTCTCCATGATTTTTCGACGGATCCAGTCGGTACCGCTTATCTCTTGATGGTCCAGCCTTTCTTTTGGGCTGAAAAGAAATAGCAATACGTGTTACGTTACGTGACGAACAGTAATTCGCAAGTTTGACGACATACATCAGCGCGGCAATCAAAACTCAATTCGTTTGTGACCGCGGCTCTAGTGATCTACAACGTTGCACAACCTGGTAAGACTCTTTATATAAATATCAATATTGTCTGTATAAAACCTTATACTTTATACTCCCACTTGAACCTGAACCTAGCAATCCTCATATACAGTCCACACCCTCTGAAAGTATATTCATACATATGTACAAGTTATCGTACAGCTTGGATTCTTTTTTGTGTTGCTTCTGTCATTGTCCAGGCTTCAACACCGTAGACAAGGTGGAGAAAATATAGCACTTAAGTATTTTAGTTCTCAATGAGATACCCAGCTGGCGGTTGCATAGAACTTTTTGCGTTTTGTAAAACACTGTGTTCTTATCTCTAGTGAGTAATCTCAAGTTTCATCAAGATTACTTCGAAGGTACGTTATTCGTGTTGCTCTTATTCGTTTAATAAAAAACTGATTTCTGAAGAAAAACTTTTTCTTCTTTATGAAGAAAACGATTTTTGTTAATTTGTGTAATTATGCTCATAAGCAAGTTATCCATGACATTGTTCACCAAATTATGTACAGTCGTACTAGTTTTCTAACTTTTTTATTGTTTGACAGTAGCAATTTGATTTATTAAAAAATCTCAGTATAGGGAGCAATTTTTTCCAATACTTTTTTGGGAGAGAAATACACATATCTGGACCACCTCGCGACATAGAACATTGATAAATATTAATAATATTAAAATGGAATCTGAGAAAATTTATACAATTATGATTTATATTTAAAATCGTAAAAAGAAACAGTGCCATCAAGTTCTACATTTTTTTAAATACGTCCTACCATTTAAACAGCTTAACATGTGTCCTAAGAGGAATTGTTTATTTTTTTATGTCCCGTCCATCACAAGTCAAACAGAAAGCCAACAAATAATCGTGCCGCGAAAATTGAAAAAAAAAACAAACGATTGATTTAAAAATAATGTACCAAATTATTGTATTATTCCACACGGTCACAAATACTTGCCAAGCTTTTAGTTTCCTTGTAATGACAGGCGTCCAAACGACCTAAGACAGCCCAAAAAGTTTTCCTTCGCAACTATAGAAAAAAAATCCGCATTATGTACAAGACAAATTATACAATTTTTACAAATTATATTTACATTTATAGGGACTTCTTATGTTACAAGTTGATAAAATTTTTCTTTTTACACAATCAAATTTGAACAAGTATCAACTCAATAAATATATCTCTGAAATATTTCTTTTTATGACAAAATGAACATATTTTACAAATATAAAGGAGGAATAGAGGGTGCGGGGTGTTTGTTGAAGTCGACTATTTGCAAAATTATTAAAATTATTTACATAATGTCAGTTCTATTCCATCAGTCTCACCTACTTGTTATTTGGTTGACAGAAGTTCAGTCTTTCGATGGATCACGAAAGTTTGATGTTAGGTCCACTTTAGAATGATTCTCACCTAATTACTCCAGGTTTGTTTTAACACACAGTTTTTGTATGGTCCAGAAATCGTCACGAAACTGCTTGTACCGTTTTCATGCGCATGTTCATCATTTGTACCGTCCTTCTTCTTCTTAGTGACGGTAATTCGTCCTAGTGCACAGATCAGCCTAATGCCCAACCAGTACTTGCGTTTATCCGTCTACTGAAATGATCGTCACGAAACTGTTACTTGACAATCACGATTTTTATTGGAACAATCGGACGGACGATGCTATCTGTTTATTGGAACGTATTTTGTTTACTACGCAGTAGCGTGATCGTTACAGACGGTTCCTCGTTGTGTTGGAACAAACCTTCAGCTTCTATTTTATTTTAAAACTCGCTAACATTGAACAAGATGGATACCTAATGTGAGATAGTGATCAACACCTCTTAAAAAACCATCATTAATGAACTATATAACGAACGATTAAGTATAGTTCATTATACGATAATTATCACATTTTTATTATGACCGGAAATAAAATCTATTTGTCTTTGTATTCCATGTGCATTGTGACGCCATTAAAAGATCCTGTCATAAAATTCTTACAAGATCTCTTTAATTATTTGTATTCCATGCATGGTGTCAGTTTTTCAGATAAAACTTTCGATACAAAAAAAATATGCTAAAAATTGTCACAGACGATATAAAATATATATTGTAATATCTACATTTTTACATAAAACTATTCGTTACCCTTTCTGAACAATTTGATCATTTTACAGGATTGTCATTTTTATTATGACATAAAACAAATTCTATTTGTTTTTGTGTTTCGTGCGCATTCGGACATCTTTAAAAACGTCTATCATAAAATTCTTAAATCATAGAATAAAATATCCTTCATCATTTGTGTCCGGCTAATGTTGATATTAGATTTCAGTTGGTCAGATAAACCATTCGATTTTCAACACAGAACATACAATTAGTTAAAAATGTGCCCATTTACGAAAATCCTTAATAGTAATAGATCTTTATGTAATTCTTAATTTTTTCCATCTTGAACCACTCTTTTATTTTTTATTAATACTTCAGCCTCCGAACACAATTTCTTCATATTATGTAACTTTTCATATCATGTCACATTTTGACAGATGACAGACGGATTTACCGTCCACTGTCAATACTGATAAGTCACATTTTGACAAATGACAGATGGATATACCTTCTATCACATGGAATAACATTTTCTGTAAACATAAATTATACAGATAGGGGGTAACCTAACCTTGGGGCAAAATTCACATCCTAAAATAGTCAATCCTGAGGCGGAATTTAGAAGTGTGGAGCCCAAATCAAACTTCTATGTATGTCTAAATACCTCACAACTGATGGAATATAAAGTTTTACCTACAACTCAAACACTTTACCTATAAAACAAGTGTCGACAAACAGAAACCCTTTTACCCTTCTAAATCCTCTAAAATCCATGCGAAGCTCTTCTCGATAGTAACGGAAACGAAGAGGGCGTCGTCTAAAAAACTTCTAAGATAATGATAAAAACCCTTAAGTCCTAATTTAAATGCAAACGGCGTGTATGTTGTGTATGTTGACATCGATAAGTCTACAAAAAACGGCGAAACAAAAAAAATGAAGATACAGTGTTACCCCCGTATTAAACTTTTCGTTACCTAAAATAAAGCACGCCTATTGTTAACTATGGAAACGATTTTATTATTAACTACAATCCATTTACTTCGAAAATGAGAAATACAGGGGTACGTCGACAAATATTTTCATTTTTCTGTCTAAATAAGCAGACAATTGTGAATTATTTAATTGATCTCAACGTTGTTTTGTAGACTTTTTAAAATAGTTTGATTAAAAGAACAAGCGTGTATTTTAGATGACGTGCGTCTAGAAAACATTAGATTTGGATGAATTCTGATGATGTTCAAGTCTATTTCCTGAGGACCTTATCACAATATTTAGCTTACTGTCAAGAGAAACGAGTAATGATTTCTATAAGGTAATTGTACGTAGAAAAGCTAAGACACTTTCAATAAAAACATTCCTCACGCATTAATTTTGGTCCCCGACATGTTTTTGCTTGCGCCAGGAGTCCAAGAATGTTTTGATAGCGCGTATTTAGCAATAATGTGTCTTCAAAAAGTGCCTTGATGTTTCTACATTCGAAGTTCTATTTACAAAAAACTGTTTTCATCCATAATTGAGATTCATTTTAATTTTTCTTACTTCCTTATTATATTTTTGATAAACAAATATCTTCCGCGAGGAGACAAAAATGAACATGCACGCTGCTTAAACTGCTTGTCTTTTTGTTATTTTTTTTTATATATAATTAATAATAAATCCAAATCTCATCTACCCGAACTGAATACAACACCAATAATAACCAAAGTTCAGGACTCACAGAATCAAAAATTATTCACGAAAAAAATGATGATTAAACTAAAATACTATCACCTAGCAAACAATGTGTCGAAAAAAAGCCACTCAACGGAAATATTAGGAGAACATAATCAAGTCAAATACATAAATACAATAATTATAATACAAGAAATTATGTATACATGATAATCCTTACCTATAACTAACCTTAAGAGAAACAAAAATAAAAGAAATGCTTGATAAAAAAATGAAAATTACGAAAAAAAAGTTAATTACCAACATAGTAGTACTTAAATACGAGACAAACAACCATATGTTAGAACTACATACGAAATGGTAAAATACTATATATTCACATGCACCTTGAACTATTCTTTGTCAATTCAATTGAAAAATATATACATCATCTATACATATTTACTTAAAAAAAAGTAATACAATCTATATTTATTTCAAACATGGTAGTACCAATGTATTATTAGCAATACTTTTACACGACCAAATTTGTTACTTGCATATGCAGTTTATGTCAAATAAAAATTATTTCCTTAAGACCTTTCATACTATAGAGCGTTTCACATTAAGAATGGAACGTCGCATATATAGGGCTACGTATTTCTTATGGACGCTAGAAGCGCGCCAATGCCATGCTGCGCCGCCTGAGTAGAATGAACCGTATATTGGCAGTCTAGTAGCAATACGTGCCCGAGAGCTTTGGCAACACTGACCTGCATAAGCCAAACGTTCCGTTCTTAACGTGAAATAAAGTATAGACAGGTGAAACATAACCAGATTTTTCGATAGAAGAGACAAAAAGAGTAGTTTTGAAATAAACGTGAAAACATACTATCTTACTTTTTCGTCTATCGTCTCAAAAATACGGTTCGTACGTGTCGTAGTAAGGAAAAACGCAGCAATCAACTCGAAAAAATACTGGAATCAATATTTAAATAAAACTGAAACGGATTTTTTCCATGAGTGTGGCTGATTTAAAGCACCCCGTTGGTTGGGGGGCCAATGGGGCCGAGCTCCCCTCCGATGGAGCTGAGCGATCCTGGTGCTTTCATGAAGTACTTCTCCAATTTGGCGATGATGTGTTTGCCGTATGTGTACTTTCTCAAAGAGTTGAGATGCGGACGAATCTTGTGCATCAGCACCTTGCGTTGAGTCGGCTCGCTGACGTCGATCATCTTCTGGACCACGTAGTTGGCGTATTGGTCTTTCATCATTACGTGGAGAGCGCTGCAAGAATAATAAATTTATTAAAACAATGAAAAAAGTAAAATATGATGGATTGTTTTGTACACTTTTAATAGATCAACAAGTCAAGAGTTACTCTATAATTGCTAATAGACTATGGAAGAACAGTTTTCTCAAGACACTTTTTGTTACAGGTATCTAAATAACCCCGAGATAATAAAGGACACCGCACACATCTTATGCAAAATATAATGTCTTTCAATGAAATAAAATTACATGTATATATTGGTCTCGAAATTACAATAATTTCATATCATTGCGCCTTTTAATTAATACGGCGTAAATTGTATTTGAAGTTTATCGAAATCAGTCCATAAAACTGTCATTCATAAATAGTATTAGTGTAGTGGTTATTGAAAAGAGGTTACCCAGCGTGAACTAAGCTGATTAGAGAAACTATATACTTTTGTACGCCTGGCCAAATTATGCCTACTTTATTATCTATAAGCCTCTGCCCTCAAGTTTATGAAGTAGCGATTCCGAAAATTTTTTTCTCTCTGACTTATTTAAATTTCCATTTTAGATTTATTTGTATCCATTTACGCCGTTAGTATTCAAAATTCAATTCTTGTAAATTCTATTTCATTTTAGTATTATACTTTCCATTATACATTATATACATTATATTTTCCATAACATGCGTGCGGTGTCCTTTGGTGATAACAATATGCAATAAACAAAATATGCAAAAGATTAAAGGTCATTTTTGAAGTTATACTTCTTTAGGTACGAGGGTGATTTTTTATTTTCCTGGGTGCATGCGCACAACCACAGTATGGTATTAGTCGCTCAAACGTTATACGGGATCTGATTGGGTGTTAAAATCATCTGTCAATAATTGTTTAATATGGAGATTATGGATAAACAAATGTTGTGTATATTAGTTTTTATTGTTGTGATAGCAGAGAAAAAAGCAAGCTTACAATTATTCTAGTGACTTTTTAAATAGTTTTTAAAAGCGACAGGTACGTAATAATTGTAAATGTTTCAGTGTCCTAATAAAAAATTACATAGGTAGGTACCTACCTATTTGGAAAATTTAAAATGAACCTACCAAATAGTATTTAATGCTTTGATTTACGTAATCTGATTACTATCTAAATTTCTATCAATATTCACCTAATATATTGTTTTCTTACTCTATGTTTTGTTGTATTTTATTATTTCAATTCGGCAAAAATCAAAATAATTTGGTTAATTTCAGAACTGTCAAAAGTTTAAACCGTTTAGTTAGTCGATCTTTCCACATGATGCATGTGTCTCCGTGGGTAAAAGTGTAAGATGAATGAATTTCAATACTAACTGCGCTAACTTAAGCGGGTTCGAACCTCAATAGAAACTTTTATTTTTTTATTTTTTTTATACATTTTATGATTGTAAGTATATTTATTATATAATTTTTTTTTCTTCAGAAAATACGTATTTGGTTAAAAAAATTTCCGACAAATTGTTCAGAAATCATTTGTGGCATTCTTCAATGTGTTTATTTTATTGTTTTGGTATTGTTTTAATAAATTTTTTTGAAAAGTAGTATTAAAATTATTTTAATATTTAAATAAAATATAAATAAACTGTTTATATATTAATTTCGTTGAAATCATAACAGAAGTATAACTTCTTCATTATTTTTTCTTTTTTATTTGTAAACAATATATTTTATAAATAATGTAAGATCGCTATTTGATTTTAAATAATGAAGGTGAAGACAAAGGAAACGTAACAAAATAAAAAAAGAAGCAGCTCGAAATATCTTAACAAGAGAAAACTCAGAAATTTAAGGGATAGTGGGCCACGCCCGAAACTTAAAAGAGTGATACAAGATATGGCAGAAAGGTGCAGTCCATAAGGTAGGAGAGCAAACAGTCGTCTCTAGTGGTGGAGGCTACATAGAAGCTAAGAAGAAAAATCACAAGAAAGAGGATAAGAGATCATCGAGTGATAAGAAACTTTAAAAGCCATGAAGAAAGAGAAGGTGCGAGAAATAAATAGCGAAAAAAGACGGCTTTTATATACCTATCTATATCTGCGGAGACGCCTACCGAATAGTTGTCAAGTATTTTAAAGGAACAGGAGGCTTCTTTAAAATCTAGAAGAATCGGAGGGACGAACGGAGGTCTCTTTTTCAGAAGGAAGAAATAAGATTTACGTCATTCCAAGTGAACACATCCGTGACTGAATTTACAAGGGAAGAGGTGATGGAAGCTGGCAAAACGCTCAAAGCAGGAAAAGCGCCTGGACCTGATGCGATAGTACCCCGAGATAATAAAAATCATCATAGAGGAGAAATTACAATGGACACGTGATATTATGAACAAGAAGGCAAGAATTCCCAAGAGATCTGAAAACGGAAAATCCGGAAAAGACTTATCCCGAAAGGAGGGACCTGGGACATACAGATCATATACCCACAGTACAGAGGGCGTACAGAGTTAAATACCTTAGATAAGGTCTTCGAGATTCTTGTGACGACAAGGCAGGAGCAAGAGATAATAAATAAAATGTAACTTTTTTAGATATTTCAACATGCCTAATATTTCATTGGTAATATAATGATGCGTTAATTATAGTAATAAAAAAATAATGGAATTGCCAAACATATGACTACAATAAAATACTCATTCGAGTTATTTCAGATTTCTAATTGAAATGTATACATAGGAATGTGTTTATAACAAACGTTTGAGTAAATATTTAAAACTAATTTAGTAAGAAATTAAGTTAAACTTAAAGTTAAAGGAAAATGTTACTAAAATGGCTTTTTACAAACACTAACACAGACCATAATATTAATAATTCATTAGTCCATGTTTTTTGGTATTTTAAAAGATAGAGATGGGTATTATTTTTTGATGCTGCTACTCGTGTATGCTGTTCATGATCTTGGGCTGTTATTATAGTCTATTATTGTACCTTCTATTCACATGCACTAACTGATTCTTTTGTTGATTGATTCTTATTTTTCCCTTCTCAAATCCTCAGAGTTTGCATCATAACAACCATTCCCGTGGATTCTTTATTTCCCTATTAGTCTCCACGTTTGACCGTAGACTGGCATGTTTTGTTTCGAAAATATCGTTAAGACAAGTTTCTTGGTGTTCAATTTCTCAATGGTCCATTTCCTCTCGATTGAATATTATTCTTAGATCTACCTATGTGACAAATACTAGATCCCAGATCTACTATTTGTCATAAGTCTCTATCTTTATATATTTGGTTTAAAGAAACCGACTAAAGAAACTGACAAGCAATTTAAAAGGTCGTTTTTTCCAATGTCGTGACATAAGCTGTGGAGGCCTGACTAGCAGAGAAAGACACTTTTTTGTGGAAAGGTCTACAGGCGTTTCAGATTGGTTGTAAGAAATGAATCCATTTAAGAGGAGAGTATGTTAGATAATAAAATACTTTGTGGGGAGAATTGAAAAACCTCCTTGTTACATCCCAGATACTATAACTTTTCGTAAAATCGTGAAAATGTATTACAGTAAAATATAAGGGTTATGTATACAAAAATTTTACTTACTTGTCATTAAATCCACACACTTCTTCAATGAGCAGTGCTCTTTCTGCTCTTGTGGCGTGTGTCACGCATTTCTCAACCACATTGCTGGCAAATTTATGCTGACTCAGCACCAACACTTTGCCTCTAACGCTGTTGATTAATTGAGATTTGTCTTCTGGTTTTCCATGCTCTAAAAACAAAGTAAATATATTAGTAAGCCAATAAAATAATAAATATTAGATATCTGAGACTAATTATTAAATTCAGCTCAGTGGGATGCAGTGGCGGCCGGTCAAGGTCGGCAGTGCCGACCCACACATTTATAGATATAGATCTTTTTTTAATACTTAATTTAATCACAGTTGATGTCATTTGTATCTGTGAAATAAAAAAAAATCTGTCAGATAATACAGACTGAATTTTATTCATGGTTTATAAAAGGATTCGGCCGATCCGAGCGTTAAGTGATCTTTAAGATAAGAGACTTTTCAAAAAATGAATGATCCGAGCCATTCATCTGACTGTTTTCGGCAAGACATCTCGAGCTTAACGATTTACATGTAAAACTCAACGAAATATGAGTCGAAGAGCAACCAAACGTATATTTCTCTCCGTAGGCATTAAGCGGCAGGTACGGCACATTTAAATCTGCCGAGTTTTCATTTGGAAGCATCGGCAGAAATTGTAAAAAATAATCACGCCGTTTTACGTCGTTTAATTGATATTGTAATTTATTTAAGTTGTCAGGAATTACCATTTACGGGACATGATGAATCGGAGCATTCTTTAAAACAAAGTAATTATAGAGAACTAATAAAATTGTTTAAGAAATACGATTTGAAATTTTCCAATTTTTTTTTCTGATTCGAAGATCTTTAGCGGCGTGTCTAAAACAGTACAGAATGAACTAATATAATCAATTACTTACATTTTAAATAACGTTATTGAATCTGAGATTCTGAAAACCATTTGCTTTTCGCTAGATGTAGATGAAACTTCTGATTATCATGTCATTCACAACTATCAATTGTTGTTCGATAGGCGTTACGTGGTAATATTTATGCGAGGTTTTTAAGTTTTACAGACGTCAGTAAAAGCGATAAGGCAGAATATATTTTTGGTGTTTTAAAGGACAGGTCAGAGATCAGATTAAAATTTATGTATATCAAAAATAAAATGGTAAGGCAAATTTACGACGGCGCTGTCGTGATGTCCGGTGAATTGAATGGTCTCCAGGCAAAAGTTAAAACTATTGCACTTTATTGCTTTATTTACTCACTATCATGCGCATAGAATGAATATAGTTTTGCTGGATACTTGTAAAAAAAATTAAAGAATATCGTATTTTCTTGCCATTTTAGCTTGCCTACACGGACTACTGTTTTAGAACAATTTGTTTCGAGAAAAAAAATGCAAACAGTTTGTCAGACGCGATGAAATTTTAAATCTCGGTTAGTTTTCACTGCAGCAGATTTTCGTGTGAACAGCTTTTTGGAAGTTTTTTATTTTATTATCGAAGGCGACGATTTTGAAAACGGTGATATCTCGATCCGTGAAGCAATCGGTTTGAGAACTTTATTAAATGATTACTCTTTTAATATTCTTTTAAATATCTTTAAGAAAGTGTTTGTCCAAACCCATTTGATATTCATTGTTGTTCAAAATCAAATTCAGATGTAAACCAAACAAAAAAATCTCCTATGATGATTTAAGCCTTTTAATTAGATGGTATACCTATATGAGGAGAAAAAAATCTTGCCGACCCTGTCTCTAAGGCCAGGAGCCGCCACTGGTGGGATGCCATTGTTCGAGGTGTGGAATTCCGTAAACAAAGGATCTAGGTACTTATTACTTATTTTATGAAATGATCCCTATTTTTAGGGATGATGATTCAAACGCATACGCTGGTGTCTGATCAGCCTATGGAGGAGCAGCACGGCAAGGGATAAGGGTACAGTTTATACCAAACCCTTCTTTCATTTATTTCACAATGTAGTCAATTTCTAAATGCAACTGCAACTGAATGTGATCTAGTCAGAACGTAAGTTCCAATAGCATGGCATATATCCAAATAAGTGGTCATAACAACAGTGTAACATTTTCTTACCTAGCACATGCTGAATAACGTAGTTTCCAAATTGATCTTGGATCAGCTGATCAGTATGTTGATGTAGTTCCGCCAAAATTGGCGCCGTCTGTTCTGGTGTACAATGCTCCAAAATGCGCTGGATTACTCTACAGCCGTACGGATGGGTGGATAAAGTGTACACTTGTCCAGAGAATGAAGCAATTATGAACTAGAACACAAAGAAGTCCAAATTAATATTTGCAACAAAGAATTTCTTTATTTTTCATTTTGTTACCTGTAAAGCATTGGGATCAACACACTCAATACACTTCTGCACAACGTGGTTTCCATTTTGATCTTTAACACACTTCAAAACGTGTCCATCTAGCTCTCGAACGATTTCTTGTTGTTGTTCTGGAGGTATAGACTCCAGTGCCTTCTGTATGACTCGACAACCGTACATCTGCAAGGCCAAGGGCAAAACATGTCCGCGAACTTTTTGCGCTAGCGTAGTCTTCTGCTCCGGTGTTCCAAATTCGAAGAACTTCTGTATAACGTAGTTCCCAAACACGTCCGTCATGAGGTTGTAAGCAGCGGAAAGGATCTCGTTAAAGACCATCTGTTTCTCTGTCGCAGTGGCTCGTTCCAGTTTCTGTTGGATGAACCGAGAGCCATGTTGATCTTGCGAAAATTCAACAATGTGGTTAGCCAAATCCCTAAAATCACAAGTTTTTTTTTAACTAATGATGACTATAATAATTAATGCAAATAATTATGTAATGAAAGTACATACAAATAAATGTCTTTTCTAGCTAGAACTCTGTCTTCATACATCATATGACATGGCATTACCATTAGGACGGGTATTCCTGACAGGTAGTGCAAGAACTGAAGATTACACTCGGAGAGAGAAAGGTATGGTGTAGGTATTGCCTCATAGCGACATTTATATTAGATGCCAGAAAATATATACCTCTGTTACCAACTTCTTCTAAACCCGATGGGGTCCTTAAACGAAGATAAGTGCAGAAGATTGGCAGCGTTGGAGATGTGGCTATATCGAATATACAAATATAGATTTCCTCAGAAGAATGAAAAAGAACTAAGGTTCAGCGAAGACCAGGAAGAAGAACATCCTGGTTAAAGAACAACACAACATATGTACAGCATTTCCGCGCAGCTGCAGATAAGATTAAGATTGCCATAATTAATGCCAATATTCGTCACAGATAGGCAATACAAGAAGTTTAGCTCCTAAACTAGATAGATCCCGGTAAAATATTTCGAAATACCTTTTTCTTCCAGGAACAAATTGCTGAAATTCGTTATAGGGGTCACCCTCTACAAACATTTAAAGAAGATTGGGGAAAAATACAAAGAGACGATTTTATAAATATAATTTTAACAATGCGCCAATTGGAAGATGAAAAAACAAGGGTAACTAAGCATTAATTGAGACATTAGTGAGTAAGGGCCGGTATTTCCAACCTCACTTAAGCCAAAGCTTACTTTAAGCCTTTGCTTAAGCTTAGATGCCCGTATTTCCACTTCAATTTGAGGCTTAAGCCTAGGCTTAAACCAAATAATTTTAAGCTCGCGCGGGAGTTGGTTTAAGCCTTTGCTTAAAATTTGTTTTCTGTTTTTTGAGGTTATTTCTATAGATTATCAATTATAGAGTTATTTTGAAAACCAACTTTTGAATAATAACGTTATTATTAGATTATTAAATAATAATTTTTATTAATTTATTAATCGTAATAACGATTAATAGAATTCTTACTACTTTTGGAAGGTGTAGGCACATGAAAATTATTTATTTCTACAATGCTTGGTAGGTATATTTATTTTACAAAAATAAACTTACATTCCAATTTGACATTTAGGAAATGCAATAAACAAAATTACAAAGACGGATCTATTGCTTATGCAAAATAATAATAAAAATATAACCAGAAAAAATATCGACAATAAACTAACAACACATGTACCATGCACACAAAATTAACATGATGACAAGATAAAATTAAATGTCAACAGTAGTGGTTTTTACCTCAGAAAAGTTAGTTCTGGCATTTTGACGTATTCAGAGGTACCAAACCAATTAACTTTACAGTTGAGCATCAGTTTAGTTAAGGAAATGATGGAAATACGGCACCCAGCTTAAGCTTCTCCTTAACTTTTGACACAGGCTTAGCTAAGCAAAAGCTTAAGTAGCTATTGAAATACCGGCCCTAAGCTTTGAAAAGAAAAACTAGCATATTTTCCATAAACAGAATTATTAATAGACAGGAAGAGTTTTAAGTAGTTAATGACTGGTTGCACCAACAAACTTTAAGCTCCAGCTTTGCCCAGCTCAGCTTATAAATAGGGCCTCTCTTTAAGTGTCACTCAAGACCCTTCCATTGCAAAAATGGACTAAGACGATGGACTATCGTGTCTCTCATTTAACCTGGCATTAGAAAAAATAATTCGAGAGTCCCAGATTACTACGAATGGTACTATCTTTGACAAATCAGTACAAATGGACATCCTAAGTCTTGACGTCACAAAATTGGGAGGAGCTTATATTTGGCTCCAAAAAATTTTGTTTATAAAGGTTAAACACTCATATGGAATTTTTCATTTACTGTTAACGTGGTTTGTGTGACATAATAAGACTTTTCATTTAGGTATTTAGTTAAAGAAACGTGTCAGTTAAGAGATTTTTATTCGTTTTTGCCCAGGTGAGTTAATTTAATGCAATGATAAGAACGTAAGAAATAAAAACCACCTGAGCAAAAACGAATAAATATCTCTTAATTAACACGTTTCTTTAACGAAATACCTAAATGAAGTCTTATTTTGTCACACAAAGCACATAAATGAACAATTCCTCATGACAATTTAACGTTACAAACAAAATTGTTTGAAGTCAATATAAGCTCCTTCCAATTTTGTGACATTTGTGACGTCAGACTTAGGCTGTCCATTGTCGGATACGCAGATGACATAGACATCATAGGTAGGTCCACAGAATCTCTGACTGAAGCATTTCGGTCGTTAAGAGCATCTGCACAGAGAATGGGACTAAATATAAATGTTCAAAAGGCCAAATAGATGTGTTGCACTAGGTCAAGCAACCCGACACCTACCAGAATAATAATTGATGACCTAGAACTGGAAGGTGTCGACACCTTCATATACTTAGGCTCGCTGATAACTAAAGATAACAATGTCAGTGAAGAAATTAAAAGAAGAATAGTGCTCGCCAATAAGTGTTACTATGGCTTAAGAAGACAGATGGCCTCAAAAATGCCTAGAAAAATTAAAATGACTGTATACAAAACACGAATAAGACCAGTGCTAACATATGGTTCAGAAACCTGATCACTTACACAGAATGGCCAAGAACTGCTCAAACGTTTTGAGCGGAAAATACTAAGACGAATATATGGAGGCATAAAAGAAAGAAGGTTTGTGGCGCAGGCGTTACAACTTTTGAGTTGTATAGAAGTTTTGGAGAACCTGACGTTGTAAAATTCATTAAGGTAGCACGCATTTGATGGATAGGTTATGTAATCAGACGAGAGGAAGATGCCATAGTCAGAAAAGATTTTGACCGAAGAGGACCGATAGGACAACGAACAAGAGGAAGACCGAGACTTAGGTACCAAGACAACATAGAAACTGATTTAAAATCTATTGGAATTAGAGCATGGAGAAGAGTTGCCAGAGACAGGGGCGAATGGAGGACTGTTCTGAAGAAGGCTTTGGCTCATGAAGAGCTGTAACGCCACTGATGATGATGATGACGTTGTACCATAATTTTTGATTCGTATCGAAGCACATTTTAACTGAGACGAAGTTTAAGATGCAGTCTACGTGGCAATCAATTGGGGCAAGCTGAAAATGTATGCAGGACTTATGCCTGGTTGTACCAACAGATCTTAAGCTTAAGACGTGTCGTAAGCTCAGCTTACTAAACATACGCGTTGCACTATTGAGTCTTAGATCAATTTTCAGCTTACCACAATAGATTGCTACGTGGATTGCATCTTAAACTTCGTCTCAGTTAAGACGTGCTTAGATAAAAATCGAAAATTATGGATCTATAAGCTGAGCTGGGCTAAGCTGTAGCTTCAGATTTCTTGGTGCAACCAGGAATTAATGGTACAACGAGTATGTTTCGTACGCTGAGCTTAACCCAAGTAGCACAATAAAAACATTTTAGTTTTATTTAAGATTTATAAAGGTTTTATTGTGATAAATACGAAGATACTGGTTTTAAAGTTACCTTGCAGTTATACTGCCAAAACTTTAAAACTGTTCAGCATTTGTCACTAGTTTTAAACTATCTAATAGGCGTATCAAATAAGACTAATTAATCTTAATAGATAATTTGTCTTATTGTAGTTTTAAAATGGTTTATTCTCAGTTCACTTTAAAACTAATCAGTTTTATGAAGAACTTCCGGACTATTTGGTTTTATTAGATTCTAGTTTGTGACCTTTTAGTTTTATTGCAGTTTTAAAGATTCTCCTACTATGACTAATAAAACCTATTATTAAAACTACTTGATCTCAAGACTATTATGTCAGTAAATCATATGCCTTAAAACTATCTTTTTAGTTTTATTTAAAGTTGCTTTCTTAAAAGCAATTATTAGGCTGTATTAAAACCAAACGCTCTTAACTGAATCAATTTGGTTATCGTAAAGACCTATGCTTCTTGTTAGAAACAATAAAACTAAACTCATCCCCTCCCATCTGTCCAAAATGGTTGGCCATTTGTTTTAGAGTGAAACAGTGGTGTAATGTGTTGTAAAAAGTGGAAGTACAGTTCGTATGGAAGAAATAAGTCGCAAGTACTTCAAATATAATCGAACTGGTCATTACGGCTTATTTTTCAAATACAATACACACAGCACTACGACGCCTCGATTTTAAGATTAGATTCACATTAAAACCGAGTGGCATTATTGACAGCAGCATTAAAACTAAACGGTTTTAACTCCAAGGCAACCTTGCTTTTAGGTAGGATATATGCTCTTAAAAATGTATAAAATAAAACCATTTGATCCTAACAATTCTCTGTCGATAGACTAAATAGTTTTATTTGGTTTTCGGCCACACTGCTTTCTGGAGATGCTGAAAGCCATGATAGATAACAATATAAGGCTTACATAAAAATTATAAATAAACGACTTAAAGACATAAATTCGATTTATAAATTCGAAAATTATAGATAAAATTATTTCTTTTAAATTAATATTTTTCGGATTTAAATTGTTTTATTATTATTATTTTTTAATCGCCAAAAGTCAGACATTTTAGGGCGCGTGAGTTATTTAGACCTATTTTTGTTAACATTATCAATAAAGTTAGGTGCGCCAGTGTGTTTCTACCTTGACAGTCCGAAATAACCAAATAAATGTTATTATTTATAACACACGTAAAAATTTGTTGGCTTATATGGAGTATATGGGTTTAAAGAATCATTTAATTAAAATTGTCTTTAAAAGTCTCCATTTAAGAAACCTTTTTAAGTTTGCTATAAAACTGCCTGCACTTAAAGTGTCTTTTAACATGGTTTTAAAAACACCTGCAGCTTTTAATATACCCGTTCGGTGCTACTTGGGAAGACACGTCTTAAACTTAAGATCTGCTGGTGCAACCAGGCATTCATTTCTGAACGGAATTGCATATTTGACAAACCGTACAATAATTACTGAACACAGCATCAAATGAAGGAGAAAATTCTTCTAGATTGAGCTAAACTTTTGGAGTGGTACCTAATTCTTACCTCAGCTGAAGATTTGGATATCTGTTGTTTCTGAAATCCTCCAGCAATCTTGACCTCCCTTGCGGCCCTTTATCTAGCGTCGCTGGAACTGTAGTTAACGTAGAATTGATCTTCGTAAACAGACTATTAGTAGACCCGAAAATCGCCGTGGTGTTCAATCCGGCAGCGACAGAGTTTCTGTATTTGGCTTCGGCTCCAGGCGCTGCAGATAGTACCCGAGAATTGACGAGACCGCCCAGTTGTAGAGGAGCGGTGGGAGGCGGCGTTAAGCTTCCCGTCAATGGGCTCGGACTGCTTCCGATGTTATATGACGTGGGCCACTTCTGTCTGTATTCCAGAGATGGGGAAAAGGCTGATGTATTACGATCGAAGGAGTCTCTTCGAGCTGTCGTGGTGGTAGTTAGGCCCAGGCCAGTCAAATTATCTAAACAAGAAATACTTTATTAGAAACAACTCTGCATGAAGACATATTACATAAACATTATAATAAAAAATATTCCATAACAATCCCAAAACGCCAAAAATAAAAACCAGAAAATAAATAAAACAATTTTCTTTTTTTGTGTACTCCTTACTGCTTTATGTTTTCTACAGCTTGTTTAAAATGTACATGACTTAAAATATGAAGATCCTAAAAAGATGTTCTCAACAACCTGGCAAAAGACAATAAGGTGTCATTAATAAGGATGCCGGGTCATGCAAGGGTGTTTGGGAATGAACAAGAAGATATTTTGGCATAACAAGGCTCGAGAGAAAGCTTTTAAGACCTGGAACCTTCACTGTTCTGTGGCATCACTAAAGATGCTACAAAAAACGAGAATCAGAAATGGCTGATATGGAAAGAAATGAAGAGCCTTCTTCTTCTTTAAGTGCCATTTCCGCGACGAAGGTTGGCAATCATCATTGCTATTCTCACTTTTGACACTACAGCCCGAAAGAGTTCAGTTGAGCTGCATCCAAACCATTCTCTGAGATTTCTCAGCCAGGACATTTTTCTCCCACCTATGCTGCGCCTTCCTTGAATCTTTCCCTGCATAATTAATTTTAGGAGTTCTTATCTGTCACCACGTGTTATATGACCCAAGTATTGAAGTTTTCTTATTTTGATGGAATCCAGTATCTCCCTGCTGTTCTGTATTCTCCTTAGTACTTCCTCATTGGTTATTCTGTCTGTCCAGGAGATTCTCAGCATTCTTCGATACGTCCACATCTCAAATGCTTCCAATCTATTAAGGCATTGTTTATTGAGAGTCCATGTCTCCACACCATGCAAAAGAAAAGAAAATACATAACATTTTAGTAGTCGCTTTCTAAGATCTAGGCTGAGGTCTCTACTACATAATATTTGTTTCATATTAGTGAATGCACTTCTAGCCTTTTCTATTCTAATTCGGACTTATTTGGTATAATCGTTTGTTTCACTAATGTTTGTCCCTAAATAGTTATAATTCTGAACTCGTTCTATCGTTTTATTATTTACGTGTAGATTGATGTTTCTAATATTTTTCTTTGATGTAACCATTAGTTTCGTTTTCTTTATGTTTAGTGACAGACCAAATTCCTCACTCGTTGCAACAACCTTATCTAAAATTCTTTGTAGATCTATAATAGTTTCTGCTATTAGCATTGTGCCATCGGCGTATCTAATTTCACATATAGGTAGGCCATTTATTTTTATGCCTGCTACTTCATCTTCTAATGCTTTTTTGAATATTTCTTCAGAGTATGCATTAAACAGTGATGGCGACAAGACACAGCCCTGTCTAACGCCTCTTTTGATTTTTATTTTATTGGTGTTTAAATTATTTATTCTTATGACAGCTTCTTGTTCATAATACAGATTATTTATTATTCTTATATCCCGTGTGTCGATGTTCTTTGTTCTCAGTAGTTTTATTAACGGATTATGTTTCCCCGTATCGAATGCCTTGTTATAATCTAGGAAGCAGACATAGATGTCCTGGTTTACATCTAAACATCTCTGTATTAGCACATTTACTGCAAATAATGCTTCTCTCTCTCTCTCTCTCTCTTCATAAAAAATAGGTCAAATGTTGAAAAGTTAAAAGTATTGAAAAGGGAAAAAAAAGCAGCAAACTAAAGAAAAATATTTAGTTGAAACTTTCAAGGAAAAAACTCATGAACTAAAAAAATCACTGACGCTTCAGCCATCGAATACAACAACATTTACGTAGAACATCTACATAAAACAAATACTATCATAAGAGAGAAAAAAAAGATTATTAGTTCCTTAAAGGAACAATAAACTTATTAAAAATGATAAACAAACGGCGCAGATAACAGGGAAAATATTATGGAAAGGGAGAAACTGATGCCACAAAATAATGAAAACCGTTGAACATTATGAGAAAGAAAGGGAAAATCTATTGAGCACACGTGAAAAACTACTTTTATAAAAACGAAGTATTTTCTTTGCAATAATCATCTCAGTTTAGAAATAAGACAAAGAATGGTTAACTGCTATGTTTGGTTTGTACTTTTGTATGGTGCATTAGCATGAACAGTACTAAAAGTATCGCCCATGAACAGAATTGAAGCATTAGAAATGTGGATTCACACAGGGATGCTGAAGATACCTTGTACAGCAAGGAAAATTACTGAGGAAGTACTAAGGAGGGTCAACAAAGATGGAAAATGTCTTATCTGGGATATATAGTGAGGGGAAATCGATATAGTACTACAACTGATCCATAAAGGCACAATAGAGGGCCGTAGGAAGACAAGTTTCTTGGTTAAAAAACATTCGTGACTGGACCCAGATATCAAATACAGGACAATAATTATTCCATATTGCAGAAGATCGAGAAGCCTTCGCAATGGTGATCGCCAACGTCGGATAATTCTGATATGGCACGTACAAAGACACGTGAAATATTATGTTCTACAATGACAATCAAACATAGTGGAATCTCAAAGACGAAATTAAAGGAAAATATTGAAACAGCAAACAGAAACTGGATTACCGATATTACCAGAAATCATCTCACTAACATTTTTTGGTATTATAAATTTAATATTGTACAGTGAAGTTTATGAAAATTAGTAAAAACAACCATAATACTAACGAAATCTTGATATTAGAGGGCCAGCAGATCGAAAGAGTAAAAAGGTACACTTACCTAGGAACACTTGGATAACAGAAAATAATGACTACACTGCAGAAATCAAAGTCAGAATCGAAAAAGCACGTTCTAATTTTATGAAAATGAAAAAGATCCTATGTAGCAAATATTTAACATTAGCTCTTAAAGTACGCCTAACAAAAAAATGTTACGTATACAGTGTACTATACTATGGACTGGAATCATGGGCGTTAAATGTAGAGACAATGAGACCACTTAACGCCTTTGAAATGTGGACCTATAGAAGAATTATGAGGGTTTCCTGGGTAGATAGTTACGAACAACGAAGTACTGAGAAGAATAGGTAAAGAGAAGGAAGTTGAACTTACAATTAAAGAAAGAAAACTACAGTATCTAGAACATGTGATGCGGGGCGAGAAGTATGGCATCCTGCGACTCATAATGCAAGATAGATGGCAGAAGAAGCATCGGAAGACGAATTTCATGGCTGAAGAACCTGAGAGAATGGTTTGGATGCAAAACAACTATTTAGAGCTACTGCCTCAAAGATTAAAATAGCTATGATGATTGCAAACCTCCGTAGCGAAGATGGCACCTGAAAGAGAAGATTGTACTACTATCACGAAAATCACGAAACTAAACACGAGAAACGATATTACTAGAAAAGCGGCTAGGTATACCAGTGCTAGATAGATAGAAGGTTGGGAAATCTTGCTTTAAAAGAATAACTAAATAAACGGTCAAGACTGAATTCCAACATCAATAATTTTCAACCTAGTAGAGTAGACGAGTTGATTACAATATTAAATCAAGCTATGATTTCATGAAGCACATCACGATAATGTCGTTGATTTAGACCGTTTCCATGAATAATGTATAGCTACACAATTGTCCATTAAATATGTAATGGAAAATCTATTCCACGTCTATCAAAATTGTTCGTTCTCGTTTTATGTATATATTCGGTAGAAATTGGATAAGCGGTTAGAACATTGTTTAGGCAAAATCAAATCAACGTAGCGATAAAAATGATTTAATGAGTTTATGATGAGTAAATGCCCTTTCTCTAATGCGTTACGTTTACGAGAAGCTCAAACTTATGAGAAGATCAATTAGTATGGTACAGGTATAATACAAAAATTACTTATTCTATCAATCTACCACATATAAACATATTTTATATTATATAATTCAATCTAATTATAAAATTAATTATTTTCTATTTTATTTAGAAAATGATCACTATAAGCTAAGTTTTTCTAAAAATTATATACAAACTCACAATTCTTAGATAATTTACAAGTTAAACGGATCATACCGAGTTTCCGGAAATAAAGGAAACTTTTCCGCAAATAAAGGAAAATGTTTGAGACACAGAATGTGCAAGTTAAAATTTTATATCTCAATAAATTTTTCAACCAATATTTTTTTAATCTGTTGAGCAATAATATCCTTAAAAAAAGAAAATAAGTACGGCATAATTAAAAACAAAATGTTCGCAGTTTTTATAGGAAAAAATTATATCTATAATCGTATTTAAAAAATACATACATGTTTATATAAAAATTTATTAAATATTCTCAGCTCTTTCGTGATTTACTAGAGTCAAATTTGATCGACACTATTATTATTTTTAGCAATTTATTAGTTTTTTCAGGATTCGACAAAAATTAATGCATTTAAATAGCATTGGCCCGAAATTTTGCGTCTACGCTCTTAACACAGATATTACACGATAAAACTATATTTTTCCAGTACGATATTCAGTTAATACATCAGACATAATCAGTTAACACAACAAAAAGATGAGATCTTTACTGTATGGATCGGAAACTCAGGAGAAACTATGCACACAATCAAAAAAAGTAACAGCAGAAAACTGTGTTTTGAAAAAATGAATCCGCCAGGAAAGAAATAATTACACTTTTATAAAAAAAATTTTTTTATAATAACGCGTTTTTATTTTTTAAAGTTTTTATTACAATTTAAAAAAAGTATGTATTATAAGAACAAATCAAAATGTCAATCTTAAAGTCAAAAATGATTTTCTATACCGGGAATCGAACCCAAGTCTCCTGGGTGAAAACCAAGTATCCTAGCCACTAGACTAGACCATATTGGATGTTACGTATGGAGATAAATACTGGGCATATAAGTTCTAGTGCAACAGTATTAAAATAACTATGATTTTTTGGAATAATAAAACTCAATGCATCCATGTAAAAGCTGTTGAATATTGAATTGTCATCGAGTTCTGAGCTATTCTGAAAATTTCAAATCCCTAGCTATTTTTTTGTTTTTTAACCAAGAGGAGTGATTCAAATTTACCGCGCCGTAATGCTTGTTTCTAATTGGTCCAACCGCAGGCAAGTTTACTCCACTGTTATCATGTAATACTGTAATACTCCACTGTAATATGTACAGATTATCATCGAAAGCTGATACGATCAACAAAAAAAGAAGATGAATTTGGTGACTTTTCTAGTAACTTTCTTGGGTGTGAATCTGTCTTTTTAGTTTACTCCTCTTGGTTAAAAAATCAACTATAATCGGGAAATATGTTTAAAATCGATTACAAAATTTCTCGGATCGGACAAAGGACAAGTGCAGTATATAAAAATGTTTTAATACTCAAATTCATAGAAGAATATAATGTACATATATTGTTTCCAAAAAAAAAATAGTTTAATTCTTCATATAGACAAAAAAAATGCTCGGATCTGCAGTCGAAATATTAATTTGTGAGGTTTAATTGAAAATTTGAGGTTTATTCTCGATATATTTGGAAACGCAGCAAAGAAGTAACGTAAGGATGCTCTCATTTGTCGACATCTGTATTTAAAATCAAAGCCGAATGCCTAAACACCCATTATTCAAATTATCGCCTTAAAACTTCAAACAGTCCCACATTTCACGTACAATTTATTTCTCTAGAATTTTGTCTGGTAATGTCACTACCTGAATAAATGATTATATTTGTTATTCATGATTTCGGAGTCGCATATACAGTTGCGAAATGGTGTTTGTCTTGAGGTATACGTATTACTCTGTCGTCTATTTATATAAAACAGGATGAAATATAAAGCACATAGTGGTAGATCAGCTCCAATGGCGTCGTTTCATGTTTCATGGTGCTTAAAGTGCGAGTAATTTTCAGAATGTCTCGAAACGTTACGAACATGGAATAACTTTGGTTTTGTTTTATTTATCTAGGGACTTAACCAGTAATGAATGACCTGCTAAAATTCGCAGTTTGGAGTCTTAAAAGACTCCATATACTGTCGTAGAAACGGTCGGATTTCAATGCGAAGTTCAACCACGATTTTAACCCTAAATGTCATATGAGATATGCAAAGAGAAAAGGAAATTTAGAGTTGAATCGGACTCGTTTTTCTGAAAATTCAAATCTTCCTTATTTTCCGCAACTTTTTAAAGGTAAAACTTTCATTTTCAGACCCAGCATAGCGGCATGCTTTGCAAGTTCCTGATGCAGAAAATGTTCACACCAGTACTTACTTGTGATGAGAAGGCTCAATATTACAACTTATTGTGCAAGGCAAAATCCGAGGAAAGCAAAATGTGGAAAGACGAAGAACATCCTGGCTTAAGAACTTACGGGAATGGTTCGAATGCAGTAGTGCAGAGCTATGTTTGAATGCCGCTAGAGCGGCAGTCAACAGGGTCCGCATTGCCATGATGATTTCCTAACCTTCGATAGAAGATGGAACTTAAAAAAGAAGAAGAAGTACTTAACTTATTCTTGTGATTTGGGACCATTGTGATAGACATACAGAATACACGAACCCTGTACCATTAAACAGGGGAGTCAAACAGGGAGACACTCTATTACCCAAACTGATCACCTTAGTTTTGGAGGACGTGTTTAAAAATCTAAATTGGAAATATAAGGGAATAAACATCAATGGCCGCTACCTCAGTAATCTACGATTTGCGGATGACATAATCCTGATAGCTACCGACCTACAAGAACTGCAAACCATGCTTTCAGAACTACACACAGAATCTTCTAAAATAGGACTGAAAATGAATTTAAACAAAACAAAAGTCATGCACTCCGAGGAAACCGTGACAATAATAAACGACAAAGTTATAGAAAAAACGGAAGAAATAAAAAGAAGAAGAAAGTTAGCATGGGCAGCATTCGGCAAACTGAACTATATACGCAGAAATCAGCAAATTCAACTACATCTTAGATCTAAAGTTTTTGATGCATGCATTATTCCGATAATAATATATGGGGCACAAACATGGACAATCACAAAAAAGAATGAACATACTCAGAGGCACTCAACACGCGATGAAAAGAGCAATGCTTGGCATATCACTTAAGGACAGGAAAACAAACACATGGATAAGACAGAAAACCAAAGTCACCGATGTGGTACAAAAATCATTAAAATTGAAATGGGAATACGCTGGACATGTAGCTAGGAGCGATCTAAACAAATGGCACAGAACAATTCTAACCTGGAGACCATACCAACACAAAAGACCCAGTGGCAGACCTCCTATGAGATGGACAGATGATCTGAAACGAACTGCCGGGAAAAATTGGCTACAAGTAGTGTACAACAAAAAAAAATGGAAAGGAAGACTTAAAGAGGCTTATGTTCAGATGTGGACGTGAATGGCTAGACGAAGAAGAAGAAGTGATAGACCCAAGTCTTATTCCTATACTCCGTCTACCGAACAGACGGGGTAATCACATGAATAAATCACAATATTTCTTCAAAATACCTTGTTATCGGTATTGTGTACAAGGGAGTGAGTTAAGGTATTTTGAAGAAATATTGTGATTTATTCATGTGATTACTCCGTCTGTTCGGTAGAAGGAGTATAGTGATAAAAAGATGCATAAAATCTTGTTATCCTTCTAAACGCTAAGAAAATCGCATTCAAATATTCTTTTCAGTGTTAGCGAATACTGCACCTATTGTGCATACCGCTTTCTAAAACCCAAAACTTTAGTCAAATTATTACTCACATATATAGTCTAATCATATTCCTAAGACCTTTACTAAACCTTTCTCATTTTATAGACAATCTTGCATTTTTCGGAAAAATAAAATATAACAAATGTAAATCCATAAGGAAAAATTTTCCTGTAGCTGGATGTATACCATTAATTACAAAACATTGAAGAAAAAGATCTTCTGTGTAAAAGTTTGAAAACCCCAATAAAGGACTACATTAAAATACAGAACGTTTTCGCTCTAAAGAGAGCATCATCAGTGTTCTAAGCAAGCTCTACATGCTAAGCCACCAAAAATACATGGGTTAAAACCCTTAAAATGCCGACCAAAGGTCTTACATTGGCATATTATTTATTAAACCCTGGCGATGGGTGAAATTTAATTTTAAATTTCTCCATCGCCAGGGTTTAATATATAATATGCCAATGTAAGACCTTTGGTTGGCATTTTAAGGGTTTTAACCCATGTATTTTTGGTGGCTTAGCATGTAGAGCTTGCTTAGAACACTGATGATACTCTCTTTAGAGCGAAACCGTTCTGTATTTTAATGTAGCCCTTTATTGGGGTTTTCAAACTAATATACCTTTTGCACAGAAAAAAATGTAAATCAACGAATGAGATAACAGATCTATATGAAACTTCACATATACAGTATGTCCCTGTAAGTTGTATCCATATGGAAAACTTTTTTATTATTAATTTTACGAAAAAAAGTTATTCTTCATAAAAAGCTCTGCTTGGTCCAAAACCTAAGATTTAACCAACAAATATCAAATTCTTTGAATATTATACGAGGTATGTCAAAAAGTTTGAATTTCACTCAAGAGTAAAGTAGCTTTATTTTTCACAATATTGAAAATTGCTATTATAAAAAGTTGTTTGGAATTAAAAACTATATTCTAATATGCAATTACATCCTTCTAATTAAAAAATATTTTTTTGAAAATTTTTGAATAACATTATTTTCAGTTATTTAAATTCAGATAACTCTTTTATTAATAATTTTACAAAAAAAGTGATTCTTAATAAAAAGTTCTGCCTGGTATAAAACCTAAAATATCTTATCTTATAACATCTTATATCAAATTTTATCAATTTTATACGAGGTATGCCAAAAAATATGAATTTCGCTCAAGAGTAAAATACGTTTATTTTTCACAATATCGAAAATTGTTATTATGAAAAATTATTTAGAATTAAAAATTATGTTTTAGTATGTAATTACATCCTTTTAATTGAAATATTCTGAACTATAAAGGTACTTTACTTTTGATCTAAATTTATCTTTTTTGACCTACCTCGTATAAAATTGATAAAATTTTATATAAGATAGTTGTATTTTAGGTTTTAGACCATCCTGAACTTTTTATTAAGAATCACTTTTTTTTCGTAAAATTAATAATAAAAGAGTTATCAGAATTGAAATAACTGAAAATAATGTTAGTTATCCATAATTTTTCAAAAAAAAAATTTTTAATTAGAACGATGTAACTGCCTATTAGAATATAGTTTTTATTTCCAAACAACTTTTCATAAGAGCAGTTTCCATATTGTGAAAAATAAAGCTACTTTACTCTTGAGTGAAATTCAAACTTTTTGACATACCTCATATAATATTCAAAAAAAATTGATATTTGATAGTTAAATCTTAGGTTTTGGACCATGCAGAGCTTTTTATGAAGAATAACTTTTTTCCGTAAAATTAATAATAAAAAAGTTTTCCATATGGATATAACTTACAGGGACATACTGTATATCACTCAAACAGTAGTACCGTAATTAAAATAATAAAACGACAAATCTAAGAGAATAGAGCAATGTTATATCGATCGACAAAAAGTATATAAATTATAAGAAAATTTGAGGGAGCCATAATAAATTGTGATCTGATAATTCAAGACAAAATTGATTAGGAAAGGTCAATATTAATTGAAAAATTTCGTCATGGACTTCAACATACATTTTCAAAGTAGCTGTTTCCCAAGTAATGATAATCCATTTGATCAACAACCTCCACAGAGAGACGGAGAATATTGTAACGCAAGCTCCCTGACTAACCGTATTCGCTTATCCGCGTTCATAACAGGCCGGCTACACACTATCAGGTACACCTGAACAGTTAGACCTGTCACGTGTACCTGACCAGTGTGGCGGGAATAACTACACTCTCAGGCGACCTGAAAGCGACCTGACACCTGATGAAAATTCAATCAGTTCTATCTGACGGGCGAGTATACTTGATGTGTGTGTGGCGGTTTCATCAGAGTTACCTGAACAGGTCTCGGTTTTTAACAATCCTTTGATGTATTTAGAGTAGACAGTTTACATTTTTAAGTTAAAGCTTTTAGTATGGTATAGTTAGACCCAAACCCAGACATCCAAAGTGAAAGTTATCCTCCAACACCAAATTGTTCTATATGGTCCACATAATGTTCAGAAAAAAGTCACACCATTTTGAGCGTCGGGTTTGGGGGGGGGGGGAGGAGGGGGGAGAAATCTGCAAATTCGTAGTTTTTTAAGTTTTTCGTCAATATTTCTAAAACTAAGCGGTTTAGTATGAACAACCCTCTACACAAAATTGTTCTACATTAAATTTGAAATAAAAAAAGGCCCTATGCATAGGGTTGCCATAATTTATTAAGGCCAAATCCGGACAGGGGTAGTCCAAGGGGTTGTAGAAAATGTAAAATGTGAATTTGACTGCGTTGTGCTACCTCTACATTGTACATATATGCGAAATGCATATGGCAGCATTAAAAGTACAGCTGTTTCGCTACAATATGCAACTAACATTGAAAATCTCTGCCAGTTTAAAATACATATACCTATACTTTAGACCTAAGGTGCTGCGCAGAATGAAATTTCCCACCGTTGGGCCTAGTATTTACCATTTTTTTAGTAAAGCAAAAAAATCCGGACATTTCTCATATCCGGACCCCAATCCGGACATGTCTTTCAAATCCGGACTGTCCGGACGAAATCCGGACGTATGGTAACCCTACCTATGCATAACCCTTCTAAAATGAACGGTTCCAAAGTTACGGAGGTAGTATAGTATAATTGGTCCAAAAAAGGCCTAACACAGACATCCAAAGTAAAAGTTTTCCTTCAACACCAAATTGTTCTATATGGTCCACATATTGTTCAGTAAAAAGTTACACCATTTTGAGCGTCCGGTTTGGGGGGGAGATGGGGGAGAAATCGGTAAATTAGTAGTTTTTTTAAGTTTTTCGTCAATATTTCTAAAACCATGCTTTAGCGTAAGGAATGTTCTATAGAAAAATGTTCTACATAAAATTTAAAACAAAAAAGGTTTGATAAATAATTGTTATAAAATCAATGGTTCCAGAGTTACGGAGGGTGAAAAGTGGAGGTTTTCGATACTTTTTATATTTACCGATTTCTCCCCCCTCTCCCCCCAAACCCGACGCTCAAAATGGTGTGACTTTTTTCTAAAAATTATGTGGACCATATAGAACAATTTGGTGTTGGAGGATAACTTTCACTTTGGATGTCTGGGTTTTTGGTATAGTTATATCATAAAATATTGCCCAAAAAATATAAAAAGTATCGAAAACCTCGACTTTTCACCCTCCGTAACTCTGGAACCGTTGATTTTATAACAATTATGTATAGAACATTTTTTGTTTTAAATTTCATGTAGAATATTTTTGTGTATAAAATTGTTTACACTAAAGCATAGTTTTAGAAATATTGACGAAAAACTTAAAAAAACTGCTAATTTACCGGATTCTCTCCCATCTCCCTCCCAAACCGGACGCTCAAAATGGTGTAACTTTTTACTGAACAATATGTGGACCATATAGAACATTTTGGTATTGGAGGAAAACTTTTACTTTGGATGTTTGGGTTAGGCCTTTTTTTGGACCAGTTATACTATACTACCTCCGTAACTTTGGAACCATTCATTTTAGAAAGATTATGCATAGGGCCTTTTTTATTTCAAATTTAATGTAGAACAATTTTGTATGGAAGATTGTTCATGCTAAACCCCATAGTTTTAGAAATATTGGCGAAAAACTTAAAAAACTACTAATTTACCGATTTCTCCCCCCTCTCCCCCCCAAACCCGACGCTCAAAATGGTGTGACTTTTTTCTGGACATTGTGTGGACCATATAGAACAATTTGGTGTTGAAGGATAACTTTCACTTTGGATGTCTGGGTTATGCCATCTTTTGGATCAACTATACTATACTATTTGTAATTTTGGATTATTTTACTGTTGTGTTCCTTTATTTTTTTTTAACAAATAAAACAATCATTCATATTGAAAAACGTCGCAACGAAATAATGAAGATCTTGGTGACTTCATTTAAATGTATACAAGGGAACCTTGGTTGTGGAAAGTAAAAGATAATGCTTATCACAATAGAGACAAGAGAGATGCTGCATACAGAAAATTATTGAATAAATTGAAGGAAGTAGATCCTGATGCAAAAGAAACCAGAAACGAAACTAAGTCAGCCTTTCGTCTGGGATATAACTGCTCTTATTTGTATATCCTTCTTATAAATCAAGGGAGATATAAGATCGCAACTCATTCACTGATTCGTTCATGCGCAGAAAATTGTTATAATGACATTGTTCATGTTACTTATTACGGAGACTGATATGGATAAATTTATTTCTTCATTCCTTAAACCATTGTTTGCGTTTCTTCTGGATAATCCATGATGAACTGATCTGACAGGCGTAAATGTTTAGAAGTATCTGCCAGGTGTACCTGATTGTGAGTGGCCGGCCTTACTCTATAGCGTATGCGTAAATGAGTATACAGTGTGATTGTTATTTGAAGCCCATTGCCTGAGTTATATTTAACTGAAATTGATAACAGTTTTAATAAAATATGAGTAGATTAACCAACAATTAATTGCTGGTAATATTTATGCAATTTTGATATTAATTCAATATGTATTACATTTTTTATACAAAATAGTTTTCATGACTCATATCTGCCAGACGTCCTGCGATCGCCCATTTTTTTTCGATGTAGACCGACTTTACAAATGTATAAATAAACAGTTGCTTCATGTTTTAACCAACAAAAAAAATATACATATATTCAAATCATTTGATTCATTAGGATTCAATAAATTACAAGTGAATTAATTGACGGGACAGTTGATAACATCTAACCAATTTTAAAATTAAATCAATATGTATTTTTTGAATGACATATTATACAGGGTGTCCAGAAACTCTCCCGACAAACGAAGACAGGAGGTTCCTCAGATAATTTTAAGACAATTTAACCCAATTCACCTAGTCCGAAAATGCTTCTTAAGGGAGCTAGAGCTATTTGAAGATGGCGTCTGGTAATTAGTTTTTCTTAAATACCTCCAGAACGCTTCTATTTAGAAAAAACGAAAACTGGTACACTTATTTTATTCCAGAGATAAATCGATTCCATTAATTACGAATTTCTAGTACCGGTCATAGGCGCCCCTTTTGGGTAGGGCAACTGGTATGTTATCGCATAACTTTTTTGTCTTTAACTTCTAAGCATTTTTGACACCGGATTATTAAATTGTGAGGTATTCTAGTACTAAAAGGTACTCTTATTTTAAGGCGGTAGAATGCACCGTTTTCTAGAAAAATTTAAAATTTTTCGTTTATTTAATCTGAAAAAAATTTGAAAATTTTTTTCAAAAAAAGACGGTGTATTTTACCGACTTATCGCAAGAGTAACTTTTAGTACTAGAATACTTCATAATTTAATCATCAAGTGTCAAAAATGCTTAAAAATTAAAGACAAAAAAGTTAGGCAATAAAATAACCGTTGACCTACCCAAAACGGACGCATATGACCAGTACTAGAATTTCGCAACTAAGGAAATCGATTTATCTCTGGAAGATAAATAAACATACCACTTTTCGTTTTTCTAAATGATTTTTTTTTAAATTTTTTTTTCAAAATCAACAGACAAAAAATTTTCAAATCGATTTTTCTAGAAAACGGTGCATCCTACCGGCTTAAAGCAAGAGTTCCTTTTAGTACTAGAATACCTTGCAATTTATTAATCCAGTATAAAAAATGCTTAGAAGTTAAAGATAAAAAAGTTATACGATAAAATAACTGTTCCCCTACCCAGAACGGGCGCCTATGACCGGTACTAGAAATTCGTAATTGATGTAGTTGATTTATCTCTGGAAGATAAATAAGTGTACCAGTTTCGTTTTTCTAAATAGGAGCGTTCTAGAGATATTTAAGAAAAACTAATTCCAAGACGCCATCTTCAAAGAGGTCTATCTCCCTTAGGAAGCATTTTCGAACTAGGTAAATTGGGTTAGATTGTCTTAAAATTATCTAAAGAATCTCGAGTCTTCGTTTGTCGGGAGAGTTTCTGGACACCCTGTATAGATACTATTTTGATTTTTAGAAATATTTTGGTTTTTTTTATGCCGTATTTATTTCCATTATACCTCGTTTAAACTAGGAGGAGTAATTCAAATGTACCTCGCCGTAATGCTTGTTTGTAATTGGTCCAACCGCAGACAAGTTTACTCCACTAAATTATGAAATTTTGACAATATTGGCATTTAAAATTCCTAGGTTAATTAGTTTTTAAAATGTATAAACATTTTCAATTCTTTGCAACAAGAAAATGCAGCAGCTGCATAATACTCTGGTTAAATCGGAGAGTGCAGGAAGAGTGTATACCGGTTTCGGAGGTTTTTTCCTCCTCATCAGTAGTCCCATATCCTCTTCTCTCCGATTTCTCCAGGCATCATACTTTGGGCCTTTCCGAATTGCAAAGAACGAAATGTCACGGACGTACTAGAGCCATCTACCGAAAAATAAAGTAAGTTATCAATCTAAGTAGCACAGAAAACGACAGTAAATATCGTTCCCATACCACCAGATTGACAACAGGTGTAATACTATCTTTGGTTACAACCTCCCGAAATTTTCAAAAATTATAAATTTTTGAAATTTCTCTCATTATCTCTGAAATTTCTCTTATCTTAATTTCCTCGGCATCCTGTATGATTTATAATTTTTGAAAATCTCGGGAGGTTGTAACCAAAGAAAGTATTCCACCTGTTGTCAATCTGGTGGTATAGGAACGATATTTATTGTCGTTTTCTGTGCTACTTCGATTGATAACTTACTTTGTAATTAGTTTTTAGTTTGCATTTATATAAATAACCAGTTGGTTTTAGAACTCTTTAGTGACATATTAGTATAATATAATATGTATGGATTTGGAGGAGATGAATCTGGTTATTTTACTAGTGACATTATTGGGTGTGAATATGTCTTTTGATTTTACTCCTTCTAGCTACTTACTTCTACATTTATTTCCTCTTTCGACAGTAAAAACGTTCACGTTAATTTATTATTTTGACAATGTTAACATACATACATATTTGTGAACCATCCACATAAAGCTTTCCCATGACATATATTTCCATTTAAAGATCCAAAACATTTACCCAAAGTTATAAAAAATTGCGCAATAATGTAACATCAAATATTAATTTCTTCCTACCTGTATGCAAAGATGTAGTAGTTGCAGATGAGCCGATATTTCCCAATGATGAGCTACCGAATGGACCAGACGGAGGAGCGTGTAAAGTTTGAAACAGGCCAGAACCCACACCTTGGGCCACACCTAACCCACACACACCGATTTGCAAGTTAGTATAATCAATGCCAGCGGTTAAAATAAAAAAGTGCGCATCATGGACTACAAAATTAATAACCATTTGTTTATTAATAGTACTGTTGAATATTAAAAGTACGTTAAATACACTAAGCATCAAAATTAACGCACCACCTTAAAAATGGGACATTTTTGATGTCTCGTATTTCCTAAACCTGTTGTCCGATTTGAGTGATTTTTTTAATATGTTATAGCTTTATTATTCAAGAATATTGTTGTAATAATATTGTTGCTAAACAGGTAAGTGTCATTGTATACCGGGTGTAACAATGTTAGTGTGTTTTTTCCTCAAAGTTCGGAACACCCTGTGGAATATTCCAGCATATATAAAATATTGAAATTAAAACTCAACTGTAGCCTTAGGCTTTCTTAACATTTTGCTTTTTCATTTATTCGTTGATGTTGGGTAAAATAAAAAAGTTAGGTACTTTAACAACTAGCAACGTTCTTCATCAATACAGGGTGTTTCTAAATAAGTGCGACAAACTTTAAAGGGTAATTCTGCATGAAAAAATAATGACCGTTTGCTTTATAAACATAGGTCCGCAAATGCTTCGTTTTCGAGATACGGGATGTTGAATTTTTTCTTACAAACTGATTATTTATTTATTGCTCTAAAACCGGTTGAGATATGCAAATGCCATTTGGTAGGTTTTAAGAGGTAGTTATTGCGCATTTTTTGACATACAACTAAGAATTTTATTCTTACCATTGGCGTGCATACGGGTCATATTACCCGTATGCACGCCAATGGTGAATATAAAATTCTTAGTTGTAAGTCAAAAAATGAGCAATAACTACCTCTTAAAACCTACCAAATGTCATTTGCATATCTCAACCGGTTTTAGAGCAATAAATAAATCGTCAGTTTGTAAGAAAAAATTCAACATCCCGTATCTCGGAAACGAAGCATTTGCGGACATATGTTTATAAAGCAAACGGTCATTATTTTTCATGCACAATTACCCCTTAACATTTGTCGCACTTATTTAGAAACACCTTATATTGATGAAGAACGTTGCTAGTTGTTAAAGTACCTAACTTTTTTATTATCCAACATAAGCGAATGAATCAAAAAGCAAAACATTAAGAAAGCCTAAGGCTACAGTTGAGTTTTAATTTCAATATTTTATATGCGCTGGAATATTCCACGGGGTGTTCCGAACTTTGAGGAAAAAAACACACTACCATTGTTACACCCAGTATACAATGACACTTACCTGTTTAGCAACAATATTATTACATCGATATTCTTAAATAATAAAGCTATAACATATTAAAAAAATCTCTCAAATCGGACAACAGGGTTAGGAAATACGACACATCAAAAATGTCCCACTTTTAAGGTGGTGCGTTAATTTTGAGGCTTAGTGTATTTTGACATAAGGACAAGAAATTAAGGAGCTTACATGAGATACAGCAACTACCAAAAAGCCTTTAGACTAGGGCCCTGGGATGATTCGCGGCCGATAAAAATCCACGAAGTTTCAGAGTGTCTTCGTATGTAAATAAAAATAGACGGTTTCGTTTTGATTCAGGCTACGGCCAGACAAGCGGCAATTACAGCGCTGTAAGAGCAGTAAAATGAAGCTCGAAAAATGGGCCCTACAGTGAATATAGTGGATGGCCAGACAGCGCTGTAAATATACTCACTATACTAACCCTAGGACCCATTTTTCGAGCTTCAATTTACTGCTCTTATAACGCTGTAATTGGCGCTCGTCTGGCCGTAAGGTCAATTCGAGTATCTTACCATCATCTGACACGTGTTTCTAGGTTTACTCATTGTCAAAGAGGCTTTGAACGAAGACTGAACTGTATCAAAACGCACCGACTAGTTCGTAAATATATTTAAATATTCTACCAACGTATGCCTTTAGCGACCTCTAATGAGGAAAGATGAAGTATTCTTATGTATTTTGACCCGCTGAATTACAATTTCAAAACTTGCTTTTGCGTCGGAAGTAACAGGAATAAAAAGAATTAAATTGTTTAAATGATTAAAATTCATAAACTAACAAATTGCATTTTTACAAAATTTTTACAAAATGCAATTTGTTCCTTATAGACGGAGAGGCAACGCTGAAAAATCTCTTTGAAATTTACTAAAGCTAGATTTTTTTACAGTTGATTACTGTGATTGTGTAGAGAAACATACTGCGGTCGGTCAAGCGAAACGTAGAACAGGGGTTACTGAGAGGGTATCAAAGTTGCTTTCCTACGAAGGTAATTAAATCCATTTACTAAGGCTGAAAATCAGTACAGGCATTCTAAATTAAATATAAATAAAAGTTATTATAGTCGGTCAGCTGTATGACGGGACAGAGCCGGTTGGTCGGCCCCAATAGTCGATTGAGGAAATTAAGCATTTTGGCTCTCAATTTTTTCGTCCAGCATGGATTTACTTGAAATTTTCACAGAAGGTAGGGAATAGTCCAAGGATCATTTTCTATATCATGCCACTATCATACACTAAAACCTTGGGGGTGGTTGCCACCCCATCTTGGGGGGTGGGAATTTTTTATTACATTTTAACCATGTAATTCGATGGAAAAGGTGATTCTAAGAAAAAAATGTTTTTTGCATTTTCTTCGTAAAACTAATATTTGTCGAGTTATTCGCGCTTGAAAATCGACGAACAGTTTTTCGACGAAAAAATCGACTTTTTTAGAGTGTTTTTTGAGAATACCCCGAAAAATATGCATTTAATCAAAAAAAATGTAGATATCTAAATTGTATCCTTTAGTAACACAAACCAAATTCTTTTCCAATAATATCTTTAAGACCAATACAAACCGAGATACGGCATGTTAAAGGTTAGCTTTTTTCGTCAAATGCATAATTTGAAATATTCAAAGCCAAATAATGGGAAAAACTTGCATTTTTCGAGGAAAACTTAAACAACCTTTTTTCAAGTATACAATCAGAGTTTTCAAAAAAAAATAATAAAAAGTTTTTAGCATGAAAATTAAGCGACTTATAATCAAAAAAATGTGGTAGCTGCTTTTCTCTACGAAAAAATCAGTGAAAACAACCCCCTAACTACCTTCCTAATTCAAAATTGGTCTTCACCTTTCTGTAGTTCCTTTTATATTTATATTATCAATACACTCAAGGAGTTTGACCTAATTAAAATGCCTAATTTTGAAAAAATTGGAGCTTAAAGAAAAATTGATTTTTTACAATTTGGTATTTTTCACCTTTTACTTCAAAATATCTCCAAAAATACTGAAGATACGAAAAAATTTATAAACTACTAGATTGTAGCTTTTTTAATGACTAAAATTACCCTGTGCATAGATTTTCATTACAATGAATAGTTAGCCAGATATAGCTGTTTAAAACCTTTACTTACCAACAAATACCCCCTTATTCGAGCCCTTTAAACCCGCCCCAATAAAAACTAAGGGATCTTACGGAATTTAATTTGCAGTCTTATATCTCTTTAAAAACCCTACAAAATCATTTTTCAAGAAACTTTTATCGCCAAAAATATATAGAATATTTTTCGAGGTATTCTCAAAAAACCCTCTAAAAAAGTCGATTTTTTCATCGAAAAACTGTTATTTTCAAGCGCGAATAACTCGAAAAATATTAGTTTTACGAAAAAAATGTAAAAAACATTTTTCTTAGAATCACTCTTTCCATCGAATTACATGGTTAAAAATAAAAAATTCCCACCCCCCGAGATGGGGTGGCAACCACCCCCAAGGTTTTAGTGAATGTTAGCGGCATGATATAGAAAATGATCCTTGGACTATTCCCTACCTTCTGTGAAAATTTTAAGCAAATCCATGCTGGACGAAAAAATTGAGAGCCAAAATGCTTAATTTCCTCAATCGACTATTGGGGCCGACCGACCGGCTCTGTCCCGTCATACGGCTGACCGACTATAATAACTTTTCTTTATATTTAATTTAGAATGTGTGTTATTTTCAGCCTTAGTAAATGGATTTAATTACCTTCGTAGGAAAGCAACTTTGATACCCTCTCAGTAACCCCTGTTCTACGTTTCGCTTGACCGACCGCAGTATGTTTCTCGACTGTGAAATATCTAGCTTTATTAAATTCAAAGAGATTTTTCAGCGCTGCCTCTTGGTCTATTACAAAACATGCAAAATGATGTTTGGTAAACCTTGATCCAACAATTAGAACCGGAGATATTTAAAAATTAAGGCATTTAGGCGATTTTTCATTTGTAACTCGGCTCCATTTTAAGTAAAATAAGTGTCAAGATGTAAACGTAACTTGCCGTAACTAACTTGAAAAAAGGATGAAGGGTTAATTAAATAAAATTCATGTTAGTAATTTTATAGCCCATGTGTTAATTTGAAAAAATAAGTAAAACAAAAAAGAATTAAGAACGGTACAATCGAACATTTTTTTATATATAATTTTGTACATATAGTTTCAAAGTGCTAGTATAAACATACAATATATTATAAAGGTATATGATCATATTTAAAAATTCCAGCGAAACAATGTTGAAAATCCGAAATTATTACAATTTATGTTATCAGGTATTTGCCGATGCAATTTTGGCAGCGACAAAAAAAAACGAGGTGATAAATTTGACAGTGTTGTACAAAAATAAAGCGTTATGAATGTATTCAGACATACGTGAAATTTATGGTGATTTGAAATAAATTTATTAATATTAGATAGGAGAAATAAATTTATCATATTTCAGGATTATAAGAGAAATATAGAGGAAATGGCAAATGGCGAAAAACCTATCAGTACATCAACTTATTGCATTTTTATATCGTTGTTCATGTGAGACCTCTTTGTTCTGCCTTTTGAGGTTTATTTTTAACATTCGCCTTTTCACGTTTCAGCATTGAGGATGAATTTAATATTGTAGATTATTTCTAGAACAAACCCCATATTAAATCCCACAAGAAGACTTCAAGGTACAAAATATAATCTGACAGAAATCACCCACAGTTCTCAAACCTGCTATAATTATGATACGCTCTGAGCTTCGCTGGTGTCGCTCCTGGCGGATTACTAATTCAACTTTCACCGGTAATTTTTAAATATATTATTTAATTGTTATCGCTTAATATTTACAACGCTAAAAAGTAGTTAAATTGTAATAGATTTTTTTAAGATTTTGCTAACCATTTTGACGTTCTATTGATGAAATATTAATTTCTTACTTCGGATACTTTCACAAAATTATCGTGTAGATGGCGCTAAGATTAATAGATATTACATATTACGGAACAATAAAAAACTTAAATTCAGTATTTAAAACGTAAGTATATTTAAGGTAAAAATATATACCACAGCTTTGACCAACTAATATTTTTTATAATTAATGTTTTTAATTTTAATTTTAAATTAATCACTTTAACACTTATGTCAAATTTCCGGTAAACGTTTACAGACTTGCCACTACTGGCGCTCGCGAATTTATAAATATCCCCTCTACGTACGAGCTCACAGCGTATAGCCGAAAATCTAGCCTCCGAACAATTATTTTAATCTGTTTGTCTTTTGTCCAGTGTGTGTTATTTGTATGTATTATTTTAAGCAAATGTCTACAATGTTTCGGGATGCGCTGAATAGTTTCTTTTTTCTGACGAAACGCCCCTGATGATGCTCTGAGAGCGAAAGTACCTGGGCAAGGGTTAATAAATAACTGTGCTCGATATCTGCCTTTAATTTGAAAAAATTTGTGTACCGGGTGTCCCAATAAGAATGGCTCTCGGCCATATCTCAGGAACCGTACAGCTTTGAGAAAAAAATATTTATAACAAAAGTTGCCTCGGGAAAAGCCTATAAATTATTTTCATAATTTTAGGTCCACCGCTAGAGGGCGTAATTGAATATCAAAAATTAAAAAACCAAAATTTTACAAAATTTACCTAATGAAAGGGCCACTGGAAATCCAATCATCGTATTCTTCATAAAATTCTGCGCATATTTGATTTCACAAGTTTAAGTCTACCTTTGCAAATAAGAGGTGGGGGTGAATGGGAACGTTATTATGAAAAAATGGCTGTAAGTCCGGTTCTGCTAAATCGAATTTTGCATACAGCTCTTTTTCGTCAATGTAAGAGTCTTATTTTCGAAATAGCCTAATAAGTAATATGCCATCTAGGAGGCGTTATTTAATTATTTTCGGAAATCTAGTTTTCTTTGGAGAATATTAAATATAAGTATGCATTTGTAATCCTGTATTACAAAATTAGACCAAATTAGCAACATAATACCGAAAACCCCATGTCGGTATCTTTTTTCTATCTCGAGATATCTTAAGTACTGTGTAAATTTTAAATATAACTGTTACTGTCACCGGCAAACGAGGTTAAGGAAAATTAGTGTGCTATGAAAAAAAACAAATAAATATTTTCCAGATGTAAACGTATATTTTAATTAAAACAACAATAAGACAAACAACATTATAAAATATAACAAAGAAATAAAAGCAACTACTTACTTAGTCTTAGTGACTGCCTAAATGTTCCAATTGTTGCCCATCATTTTCGATGAAAAGCATTTACTCTTTCAAGAGTAGATTGAATAGCAACAGATTTAACTGTTTTAGACTTTTATTTACGGGGACGGATTAAAGACCTTGTTTTTGCCGCTAGGCCCACTACTCGAGAAAACATGATCTAGAATCTAGAGAATACGAAACGCCATTCAAAGCATTGCGAAAGCAGAAATTTAGAATGCTGTTCAATCTACTCTTGAAAGAGTAAATGCTTGCATCGAAAATGATGGGCAACCATTTGAACATTTAGGTCGTCACTAAGTAAGTAGTTGCTTTTATTTCTTTGTTATATTTTATAACGTTATTTGTCTTATTGTTTTTAATTAATTATATACGTTTACATCTGGAAAATGTTTATTTGTTTTTTCCATAGCACACTACTTTTCCTTAACTTCGTTTACCGGTGACAGTAACAGATATGTTTAAAACTTACACGTTTCTTAAGATATCTCGAGATAGAAAAAAGGTATCGACATGCGGTTTTCGGTATTATGTTGCTTTTGGTCTAATTTTGTAATACAGGATTAAAATGCATACTTGTATTTAATATTCTCCAAAGAAAACTAAATTTCCGAAAATAATTAAATAACGCCTACTAGCTGGCATATTAATTATTATTATTTATTATTACATTTATTATTACATATTACTATTTCGAAAATAAGACTCTTACATTGACGAAAAAGAGCTGTTTTCAACAAGACCAAGTATACAAAATTCGACTTAGCAGAACCGAACTTGCAGTCATTTTTTCGTAAGAAGGTTACCACTCACCCCCAAGGTTCATAGATAGGAGGTATCTAGGTTGTCTCGTAACTATGTGAGCGAGGGGGGGGGTGGAATGACTACGTCACTCGTACGACAAAGTCAAGGTTGACACTTGACAGTTTTTGTTTGTGGTTCAAATCTAACCCTCTTTTTTATGTTGTGGTTGCGTTTCCGAATATTTCTATATAATTTTCTTTATTATTGTTTATTTGTTTAATTTTTCGTGAGTTACTTAGTGTATAAGGACAATATTATCTATAGGAACGTATTATTTAGTTTTGTTTAATTTTTCGTGAGTTATTTAGTGTATAAAGACAATATTAGGACAATAAAGAAAAATTGATATAATTATCCATATAAGAACCACTTAATATCTATACCCAAAATATATTGCAAAACCTAAGTTTTTGAACCTTTTATTAGCATTGAAACTTATGACAATTTCAAAAGTGTCGTACGGGTGACGTATTCCCGCCTTTAAAAGCGAGCATTTGATTGGTCTATAGTTATGAGACAACCTACGCCCAATCCATTAACCTTGACTCACCCCCACCTCTTTATTTGCAAAGGTAGACTTAAACTTGTGAAATCAAATATGCTCAGAATTTTATGAAGAATACGATGATTGGATTTCCAGTGCCCTTTCATTAGGTAAATTTAGTAAAATTTTGATTTTTTAATTTTTGATGTTCAATTACGCCCTCTAGCGGTGGACCTACAATTATGAAAATAATTTCCAAGCTTTTCCCGAGGCAACTTTTTGATATAAATATTTTTTTCTCAAAGCTGTACTATAACGGTTCCTGATATATGCCCGAGAGCCATTCTTATTGGGACACCCGGTACATAAATTTTTTATTTTCATATCTCATATTCTTTAATATGAGATATACTACTTACTTACTTATTCCTCTTTACTCCATGCGAAGCATAGAGCGTCAACTGTCTGCCATTCTGTCATATCCTTTGCACTGATTTTTATTTCTGCCAGGTTTTTCTAATAGTATTAATTTCGTTTTCGACACTTCTTTTCCACGTTTCTACGGGTCTACATGGTCTTCTCGTTCCATGTGGTGTGTATTCTAGGGCTTGTCTCGCTATGTCTATGTCAGGTCTCCTTAGTGTGTGACCCATCCAACTCCATTTCTTTTTGCATATCGTCTTAGATATAGCTTTCTAGTTAGTTCTTGTCTATAACTCTTGGTTTGTTATGCGGTTTGGCCAGTAAATGTTAATAATCTTCCTTAGGCATTTATTTATGAACACCTGTTCATAATAGTTATTTATGATATAAGTGTTAAAAGTACACGTTTAAGGCACGCATGTAAAGTTTGCAGAATGAGCGAAGCAAGTTCTGCAATTCACATGAGTGCCTTAAAAATGTACTTTTTAACACGCATATCATACAATATTTTTCTACAAACGTAATTACAGGACATTATCTACAAAAACTTTTATTTGAAATTGACTGACATTCCATTTTTATATTTTTTTGACATTACATCAAAATTGCCTATACGCTCTGAGCTTCGCTGGTGTCGCTCCTAGCGGATTACTGATGCAACTTTCACCGGTAATTTTTAAATTTATTATTTAATTGTTATCGCTTAATATTTACAACGCAAAAAAGTAATTAAATTGTAATCGATTTTTTAAAGATTTTGCTAATCATTTTAACGTTCTATTAATGAAATATTAATTTCTTACTTCGGATACTTTCACAAAATTATCGTGTAGATGGCGCTTAGATTAATTTATAATTACATATTACGAAATATTAAAAAAACTTAAATTCAGTATTTAAAACGTAAGTATATTTAAGGTAAAAATATACACCACAGCTTTGACCAACTAATATTATTTCCTATTAATGTTTTTAATTTCAATGTTTTAAATTAATCACTTTGACATTTATGTCAAATTTCCAGTAAAAGCTTACAGACTTGTCGACTACTGGCGCTCGCGAATTTTTAATTATCCCCTCTACCTACGAGCTCAGCGTATACGGTCAATACGAACTGCAGTGCCTTAAAAATTTTAAAGCACTAGTGCCTTAAAGTAGCATTTTTAACGATCGCAAGGAGTGCTAAAAATTGCATTTTTAACAAGGTTGTAGAAAAATACATTTTCTTGACACGTCCAAGTTTCTGCCCCTTATAGTAGCACAGTCTTTACGTTGCTATTGAATAATCGTATCTTGGATATAATCGTATCTTAGTTTTGTCATGTGACGTAAAGAACACATTTTCCTTAGTATATTGAATGCGTTTTGAGCTATTCCTATTCTCCGTTTTACGTCCTCCTGCGTCCCTCCTTTGTTGTTCAAAATACTGTAGTTAAATTTCTCTACCGTTTATAATACGTTTATGTTAAGAGCGACCTACTTCCCTGCCTCTGCTACTTTTTCAGTTTTGTGTTGCATGTGTTGTCTTTTTTCTGTTAAAATTAAATATGAGCCAATATACCCAAATATACCTACTTATAGACAGATGGTCTCAATAAAATTTTCTCCGGCTTAACAAATATTTTCAGTGTCGCAAAATAAACAACTTTTGCAATCATATCCTTTCAATCAAATTTTTTCCTTTTAAAAATTTGCTGTCATTTGAGATGGTTTCCAATGATGAAAACTCACAAATTGCCTCAGGCTTATCGTGAGATAATTAATAAGGCGCTTTCATAAGATGGAAGTTCAGAAGAAAGGGGTGTAAAATATTCAGATCGAGTGTCTTTCTAAGACAGTTTGTTTTACTGCAAATGGAAAAGTTTAGAAGTAGCTTTAGAGTCGGAAACGGCAATAAATACGAATTCAACGTAAATTAAACTCCCGGATGTTGAGGTTATGTCTCTTATATGTTGCTCTATGTAGATTAATGTAGTTGGAAAGGTGTTTATAAAACAAAGATACATACGTGGGTACCAGTAAAATTATTATAGTGCAGCCGATATGTGAAACAATTGTGCATTTAATGATATTCCGCTGATTTTCAATCTGTATTCAGAGCACATTTTTGAATAGGCTCTAAAAGATATTGATGAAGGCATCTCAATAAATCAAGGTTACTCGAGTCAAGCTCAGTAACCTGCGATATGCAGATGATACAATAGTGTTTTCCAATACCATAGAAGGGCTGCAAAACTTAATGAATAAAATAACTGAAACCAGTAGAACATATTATGGACTAGATATAAACACCAGCAAAACCAAGCTAATGATCATCAGCAAGCAAAACATAACTGGAGTAAATCTGTATGTGAACCAAATGAGAATTGAACGTGTCTCACAATACAACTATTTGGGAACTACAATCAATGAGTCGTGGGACAACTCATGGGACTACTCAAGAGATTAAATGTCGCATCGGAAAGGCAAAGAGTGCATTCTTGACTATGAGCTCTGTGTTCAAAAGCCATGACATCACTCTAAAAACAAAAATAGGGCTCCTTAAATGTTACGTGTACTCAGTGCTTCTATACGGAGTAGAAACGTGGACATTGAAGGCGGAAACTCTATCGAAACTTCCAAGCTTTTGAGCTATGGCTGTACAGAAGGATCCTGAACATACCATGGACAGACCAAGTCACCAATGAAGAAGTACTAAGGAGGATGAACACAACCGTAGATTTAGTCAACATCGTGAAGGGCCGTAAGCTGCAGTACTTGGGGCATATAATGAGAAATGAAGGCAGATACGAGCTACTCCAGTGCATTTTGCAAGGTAAAATTGAAGGAAAAAGGGCCCCAGGACGAAGAAGAATATCCTGGCTTGCTAACCTGAGAGCATGGTATAGAAAGACCTGAACACAACTATTCCGTATAGCAACTAACAAAGTCATCATAGCCAGTATGATCGCCAACGTTCGGAACGGACACGCACCCTAAGAAGATATAATTTGGACCACATAAATATACTGCACATATAAAGGTTCAAATTTAGATATGAGGCCATCTCAGATTTTGCCTTTTACAAAAATGGCGGGGATTCAAAATGGCGACTATACATTGTGACTAATAGCACGGTAACTTTTGAACGAGACTTCAGATTTCAACCAAATTTGGTATATAGGTTCTTTTTTCGATGTATAAGATCGAGGTCTTGAACCTAAAGAATCGGTTTACCAGAAGTTGTGTTTTTCCTGGTTTTTATGTAAAAATATGCTGTTTTTTTTTCAATTCTTTCACCCTGTATGTATTAATTTTTCAAAAAGTTAATACCACCATTGAAAAGAACGTAAAAATATTTTTTAGTAAATATTTTTAACTTTTTAGTTATGTTAATTACCATTTAATAAATGCAAAACATATCTTCACATGTACCTATATGCGGCAGATTCGTGCAAATATTTTAAGAATTATTGTGCATTTAATGGTAGAAGCATATAATTTGGACCACATATACTACACATACAAAGGTTCGAATTTAGACTCAGTTTTTGTTCCTTTTACAAAAATGGCGGGCATTCAAAATGGCGACTATACATATGTGACTAAAAGCACGATAACTTTTGAACGAAACGTCAGATTTCAACCAAATTTGGTATATAGGTTCTTTTTTTGATGAAAAATATCGAGGTCTTGAACCAGAAGAATCGGTTTACCAGAATTTGTGTTTTTACTGTTTTTTTTTTATGTAATAATATGTTGTTTCTTTTTCAATTCTTTCACCCTGTATGTATACATTTTTCAAAAAGGTAATAACGCCATTGAAAAGAGTGTAAATATATTTTTTAGGAAATATTTTGAAATTTTCAGTTGTGTTAATTACCATTTAATAAATGCGTAACGTAGGTTCACATGTACCTATGGCCGGCAGATTCATTTTGAATGCCCGCCAGTTTTGTAAAAGACTAAATCTGAGATGGCCTCATATCTAAATTTGAATGTTTGTATGTGTAGTATGTGTGGTCCAAATTATATGCTTCTACCATTAAATGCACAATAATCCTTATATTATTATTTGCACGAATCTGCCGCACATAGGTACCTACATGTGAAGATGCGTTATACATGTATTAAATGGTAATTAATATAACTAAAGAAATCAAAATATTTCCTAAAAAATATTTTTACACTCTTTTCAACGCCGGTATCACCTTTTTGAAAAATTAATATATACAGGGTGAAAGAATTGAAAAAGAAACATATTTTTACATAAAAAAAACAGTAAAAACACAAATTCTGGTAGACCGATTCTTCCGGTTCAAGACCTCGATATTATTCATCAAAAAAAGAACCTATATACCAAATTTGGTTGAAATCTGACATCTCGTTCAAAAGTTATCGTGCTATTAGTCACATATTATATGTATAGTCGCCATTTTGAAAGCCCGCCATTTTTGTAAAAGGAACAAAAACTGAGATGGCCTCGTATCTAGATTTGAACCTCTATAATATGTGTAGTATATGTGGTCCAAATTATATGCTTCTACCCTTAAATGCACAATAATTCTTATAATATTTGCACGAATCTGCCGCATATAGGTACATGTGAAGATCCGTTTTGCACTTAATAAATGGTAATTAACATAACTAAAAAGATAAAAATATTTCCTAAAAAATATTTTTACGCTCTTTTTAATGGCCGCATTAACTATTTGAAAAATTAATACATACAGGGTGAAGTAATTAAAAAAAAACAACATATTTTTATAAAAACCAGGATAAACACTTCTTCTTCTTCTTGCAGTACCGTCTCCTATCGGAGGTTGGCTACCATCACAGCAATCTTAACTTTGTTGGCTGCAGCTCTGAACAACTGTATTGAACTGCACCCATACCACTCCCTTAAATTTCGCAACCAGGAAATCCTCCTACGTTCGACATTTCTCTTTCCCGAGATTTTTCCTTGGATTATGAGTCTTAACAGAGAGTACTTTTCTCCTCTCATTATGTAGCCTAGATACTCCAGTTTTTTCGTTTTTTCGTTAAACACAACTTCTGGTAAACCGATTCTTCCGGTTCAAGACCTCGATCTTATACATCAAAAAAAGAACCTATATACCAAATTTGGTTGAAATCTGAAGTCTCGTTCAAAAGTTATCGTGCTATTAGCCACATATGTATAGTCGCCATTTTGAATCCACCCCATTTTTGTAAAAGGTAAAATCTGAGATGGCCTCCTATCTACTTTTGAACCTTTATATGTGTAGTATATGTGGTCCAAATTATATGCTTTTATCATTAAATGCACAATTCTTATAATATTTGCACTATTAGAGAAAATATTGCAGAAAGATTTCCGAAGAGAATTTGAGAATATTTATATGAGGGCGAGAATACAAATTTTCTGGAAATCGAAACGTCAAACATTAGGTAATTAAAAATGTAATTTTGATTACACCAATAATTGTGGATCAATCCCATATAAACATAATACGCAAGTCCTTATATTATGTAAGAAGAAAATAAGGCTACAACGAGTTTTAAAAATGATCTATACATAGATACGACAATTTTTCTAGGAAATATAAACAAACACATTATTTGTGAAACTATTAAACAATATTAACAATAAAATATACATTACTACTATATGTACAAAACTACTACTTTTATGTACAAAAATGCTCTTGATATGTAATTCTCGCATCTTTGAAAATTTGAAGTTAACCAGTTAAAATATTGATGTACAAATTTAAAGTAATATGTACAAAGTCTTTGTAAGATTATATTTAATATACATAATGGGTGCGTTCGGACGACCACAGCGGCTGGACAGCTGAGCCAGCAGTAGCTGTCAGACGTCACCGCTGGAAGCCAGCCGCTGAGAGATTTACTAAGCTTTCCCTATCACGGCTGGATACAACCACTCAGCCGATTTCTGCTGACAGCCAGCCGCTATGGTCGTCCGAACGCACCCAATGATAATATAGTTAAGAGGCCGAATAGATTTAAGTCATTTGAAATGATGGAATACCGAAATATGTAAACGTGAGCTGATTGAAATTATCAAAAAACGAAAAACTGTTAAGGCCATAAAAGAAGGTAGATGCTAACCAGACAATGCTTCTGGCTTATGATCATACTAGATTGGAGAGGCTTGGGCTACACGATTTGCTGAGGGAGGCCCATGAGATAGAAGATCTATAGAGAGATCTGACATATTATGATAAAACAAAAAGCAAAGATAACAATGTAACGAGTACCCTGCTGGTTTCCTTGTGTAAAAGAAAATCTGAACAAGCAGCAAAAGTATCCGCTATGCTCCTGACATCGACACTGTAAATGTGCATATTGTGGCATAAGGATTAAGGATATTAATGGTTTTAACGTTTTTGCTAGGAAAACCTGCCGAAGACTACGGAAAAATCATACATCTTTGTATGGCTCAACAAGACTTCTTGAAAGATATTTCATGAACCTGGGATGCATGATATTAGAAACCTGTAAAGGTCTTATAATTATTGAAAGATGATAAATAGCAACTCCAAGGTACTTTATAAAGCTTTTAGTATAGAGTACGCTATAGAACATGAATACTTTTTTGATTTTTACTTCGAAAAGGGAGGTGTCATGAGCCTGTGATCGGGTGAATAGCAGCTCTTAGGTACATACTTTAATAATTGTTTAGTAAACTACGCTTTACAATATGAAGACTTTGTTGGTTTTTAGTTCTCTAGTTTGTTTAAATATAATCTTACACCTTTCCTAGGACATTTTTAGGAAACAAATAAAACCAAACGACAGAAAAGACTCTAGAGTCTAGTTGCACCTACCTCCAAGAGTGGTCCCATTGACAGAAGTGTTGACATTCGTGGCACCGTACAGACTTTGCTGCGTGCTGGAATACAAAGAGGCGGCTGCAGCGTGCGCGGCCGCTGCGGCTTGCGTTTGCCTCGTGGCTGCCGCTGCGGCGGCTTGCGGTTGCACCAGTACGGGCGCGGGAGACACCAAACGCATTGGCGTACCGTTGCGCATGGCAGCGGCGTTCTGCGCCATCAGGATGGGGGTCGCGTTCTGGTCGTAGTAAGGAACGATGTAGCCTCCTGGTACTTGCGGCTGGAAAAATTTACATATCTGGTATTTACAAAGTTTGTACACAGGTTCCAGTATGTATCAGTTAAATTACAGTGATATACAACATTAAATGTTTGACTATGGTACATTTTACATATTACACCGAAAACATAACTACAAATATACCTACATTATTCAAACAGGGAGGGTTAAAAAGCAATAACAGGGATCGTATATATCATCTTTATCATAAAAAACACAGCAATAAAATTTGGAAAATAAAAAAGCAGAGTTAAAAAAAATCTCTACCTAAGGTGTCACATATTTCTTTTAAGAATTGGGAACTATCGGAAAAGATATCGGACAAAACGAAGATATACAACGGGTAATCGAAAGGACGAAACTAAATATAACTTATATAGCAAAGACAATAATAGAATTAAAAAACAAACAACACAGGGAACAATAACTTTTCTTTAGGATGTCGTCTATTAGCCATTGGTCATACTTCAGCCAATCTGCTTCCATTCATTCATAATACCCATTCAAGAATTCTGGACCTTGTACCACCTGGTACAGCTCTAATGGATGTGTGCCATGTTTTTGAAATTACTTGGTTAACCTCACAGTAAGATTTATGTCAGGATCTGGCCGCAAACGATGCTTTTTAGCATTGCTACGGCTCGTCTGGACGAAAGTGTTCTGTACCTGATGCTCTCACGGCAAGTTCAGCAGATCTTTCATTGCTGCGTATTTCCCGGTGATCTGAAACCCATACTAGTGTGACACTGTTGTGTTCCACCAGGCTATTGACTTCTCAATATTTCCACACCAGCCTAGTGTCCAACTTAGGGCTATTAAGAGCCTTCATGACCTGAAGTAAGTTTTTTTATCTTGCTTAGTTTGAGGATAGCACTTTTTTGCTGCTTTTAATTTGAATATACCAAACCACAATGTTTTCAATAAGTGCTTATGGCTACTATTAACAGTCACCGCTGTCTTGATTATTCGTTCTATCAGCAATGAACAAGGGATACTCCAAGCAAACTTTTTTAAGTGATACAAATAGAAACAGGCGAAAAATCATAGGAATTGAAACAATTACAAAAAGTGGACAAAAACAACAAAGAAAAGTCTATACTGCGTACGAGAAGTAGCCGAAACCGTTTAAAGAAATCAAGATTTTGTAACAAAGGATTTGTCACTTTTTTTCCACAAAAAAACAACTATTTCTTCGTCCTAAAGAGCGAAAGAGATCGATAATAAGAATATTAACCTTGAAATAACTTTTGACAACACTATTAGATTATATCTACACCTGAACGGACATGCTTATTATACCTACACAATAGAAAAAGGAAAAAAATCAACATATACCCAAATGATCCGAGTGTATGTTTTATGTTTAATGTTATTAAAACGATATTAGTAATCAGTTTTCGTGGAAAAATTCGCTAGTGTACAGCTATTAGGGCAATGTATAATATTAAAGATGAATTAACCAAATAAATATACTCTACAAAAAAAACTGGCTGAAAAAGTTATATACAAATTGAAACAGTAACAATCCGTTCAAAATAAACAACGAAATGGTTTTTACATCTAAAACTGAAACCTGACTTTATTACATTTTTCTAGAATATTTACTAAAACCAAAAAAATATTTTCATGTCATTGACAATATCATTATAGTTCATCACTTATTATAAGAAAAGTTTGCAGCAACTTGTCAGAAATTTTTAAAGAATATTTTGAAATGAATGAATGTCCTCAAATCAAAGAAGATATACTACCGTGACCTCAGGATCATATTGATTTATAATATAAGCAGCGAGCAAAAGTACGTGTTAACAAACAGCTGCCAGAGGAAATTGAAATTAGACGTGGGGTCAGACAGGGACGTGTATTGTCGCCAATTCTTCTTAGTGCCTACTCGGAAGAGATCCTGCAAAAAGCTAGTGAAGGTGAAACGGCTGGAATAAAGTTAAATGGAGATTCGATTAACAACATTAGATATGCGGATAACACTGTCATCTTAGCAGAAAATATTGGTCTAGAGAGACTGATGACCAGAATGGTGGAACATGGAAAAGAATACGGTCTAACAATGAACGTCAAAAAGACAAAATTTATGAGAATATCGAAAACTCCAAGAAATAATGAAAATCGTCTAATAAACGAAACCAACTTTGTGATTAACTCAACAAATGATTACTTCCAGGGAATCAAAATCAGAATAGAAAAGGCAAGAGAAAATTTCAATAACTTAAAAAACCGGAATTACTCGAGCTGTGGGTGTACACAAGAATTCTAAAAATATCGTAGACAGAACACGTCACAAAGAGGTCCTGAGAAGGATGAAAAAAGAAATGGAAATCTTGAATTCAATGAAAACAAGAAAATTGTTAATTGTAAATTGTAATATAAATAACTCACCTGCACTTGTTGCTGCGCCTCAGTCGTCCCGTTAGGGGTAAGCGGTCGTCTAGCTCCATTACTGGCACCTTGCTGGATGAGATTCGCCGGAGGAGCGGGATATACCCATGGTCCCACCCCATAGTACTGCGCCGGCACCCCAGCCGTTATCAAGTAAGGCTCCTGCTGGGGATTGACGAGGTAGGGGGGTTGTGGAAATGCTGCTGCGGCTTGCTGTTGTTGCGCCAAATACTGCTGTTGTTGCTGCTGCAACAGCTGAAGCTGTGCCGCGCTCGGTGTTGCAGCTTGCGACTGCTGAGATCGGAAGAGTTGCTGTAATAAAAAGGAAATTAGTTAATTTTTTGTGCAAAGATATAATTGATCGTAATACAAACTGTTTAGTTTTCAATTAGATATAAGCATTATAAATGGCAACACTGCTTTTCCCGCTGGCGCACCGATTCAATCATTCTACAGTGACAATGCAACTCATTCTCATAAGCCATGTTGCCAATTTTAGCGCTTCCTTCATAGGGGTATATCTAATCAAGCACTAAACAGTTTGTATCTGTAAAAGTATCACAGTCTGTTTTGAATCACTAAGTAGTCAAAATTGATCACTTTCTCATGAAATAATACCACAAGGGATAAAAGTTTAATGGGTATATAAGTACCTACACATAGGACCAAAATGCGAATAGTATGCTTTATTTTTTAGAAACACAAAAACAACTACAATTGTTTCTCTCTTGTAGATGGTGCTAGTTGCACCTTTAGTAATTATTTTAATAATTACACCGAAGAGATGAAATGATTGGATTTTAGTTCAGTGCCTCTATACAGGTGCTCCGATGAGGCAACGTTAAAGCCGAAATACCTACGTAGATATAAGTACAGAGGCCCTCTTTTGTAATCAGATCTGAATCATATTTACTTTCATTTTATTTGTATTCATTTTTGTGGGTATAAAAGAAACTAGTTCGCTAAAGATTGTTATCACGGTGAACAACAGGTCATGTATGCAATTATAGATTCCCTTGTCAACTAATTCATCACTCTGTTTTGCTGTATATTTACATCTTAAAATGCATCAAAGGATAACAATTCGAATTTTATTTCTTGCCTCCTTTGACTAATTATTTTGTGACTGTTCACAACATTTGATTAAAAAAACTCAAAGCTACAGCATTACAATTCCTGTAGATTTCTGAGCCAGAATATTATGCATTAAACGTACAAGTCTAAGTTGTTTAAATTGCACATAATTCCGTAACTTCCGAATTCAAATATGAGTGCAATAAAATGTTTTCTCGCATCTTTATCAGCATTTCGAAAGTTTTTAAAAAGTTATTCGCAAAAAAAACTTTCGAGTTACTAAGGAGAACGTATGACGTACAATACTTGACATTTCAAAAGCTTCTCGATCACAATGTACTTTATAAAAGTTTTCATATTCTACAGGATATACGCCAAAAAGGATACATTTAAACAACTTTGGTGCAAGGTAAGTTAAGGATTATAAAATACTTCCTCGAACGAACTTTTTAAAATACGGAGACAACTAACAAAACTATGTTCATTTAATTTTATATTAGTTCTACGAAAATTCCAACATATTTTTATAAAAGTTAGCACTTTTTTTATTTGTTTATGATATATAAAAATAACTCTGTACATATATACAGATTTGAAATTTTATTCCTAAATATTTTTATGGATGAATGTCCCAGACTAAACAATATTTATTTGGAGTAAAAAACGATTTCCACTTTTCCAGATATGCCGTCTACACTTTTTTCTTTCGCATTAATTCATTTTATTGAATAAGTATACCAAAGTTTTCTTTGATTATCGTATGAACGGATGGACTACAGAACGGATTAATGCTGTGAAGTGTCAGGGAACAGATCAAACTTTAGTATGTACATACATAAAACAAGTGTAACAACTTAAAATGGATCTATATATTCTTCATGCGAATCCAATGGCGAAGAGTATTTTTTATGTTTAGTGTTTGTTATTAGTCCCCACGGCGCAATTGTTTTAAAACCAGAATTGAAAACTAATTTCGTCTGCAATCGGTTTGCAACTTAAATGAAACCTGTCTCCGCCCACGAAGCGAATGGTTCTGGATGTGTTTATTTATTCGAGCAGTGCCGTGGTTTTAGTATGTTGAGTTCCGACGAAAAGCAGATGATTGATTACTAGAGTACCGCAGGGTTCGTAGAGTTCATTGGGTCCATTTACTACTTTGAAGAAAAATGCAACATCAACTACATATTCATGTTTCGTACCTTCTCTGCCGAATTTCACGTTTAATTATTGGCTCCTCATTTTAATATAGATCAAATTAACAAAATAATTAGACTCAAATACAATGCAATACAAAGAAACAATCAAACAACAGAGTTACACAGGAAAATACGACTAGCATGGGCAGCTTACAAAAAAATAATGTGTGTGTACTTTGTACGCACGTAAGAAGTTATACTTCTATATATTTATGATTTCAACAAAATCAATATATCTACTTTAAACAGTTTTTTTGTATTGTATTTAAATATTAAATTAATTTTAGAAAGAACTAAAAGAATACAAAAAAAAATACGCATTGTCCGGGATTCGAACGTGGGACCTTCCGATCTCTAAAGACGAATGCTCTATCGACGAGCTACCGAGGTTACCCTTACGTACGATTATTTCTCGGTCATAATAATGACAATCGCGGTGACACATAGATTGAATAAACATTTTCAATAATCGATAAAAGGCATTATATTTAATTTCGATTCAGAGATCATTACCATCTTTCTATGGACCATTTCGAACTCTTTTGTTCTCGTCAGGAAAGCATATGCAATGATGCTCTCATCAGCAGAGCATCATTGCATATGCTTTCCTGACGAGAACAAAAGGGTTCGAAATGGTCCATAGAAAGATGGTAATGATCTCTGAATCGAAATTAAATATAATGCCTTTTATCTACCCACGGTTTTACTCACGTATCGAGTACTAGGAAGCAGATTTGTTGATCTTTACCTCGGTGAATTGATATGTTGTGGAGTGCAATTATGTAGACTCCCCATGTCTCTACATTCATCACCCTTTTCCTTGCAATTTTTAGAAGGATGGGGAATAGGTATAAGAGAGAATCTACTGAGAATAGGTATAAGAAATCCAAAGATTTTATTGTTTTTAAACATTTATTTGTTTAAAGATGGAGTCTTTTGGGTTTCGACAGTTTATTTTCAATAATATTTATTACCGTACTCCCAAAGACACAAAAATTATAATAAATATATTTACTAAAAACACTAATATATTCTTTTCACGCACACCTTAGTTGCGCTACATAATTTAAAAGATTTAACGACTAACACCATACTGTCGTTGTGCGCATGCGCCAAGAATGTTAAAATTTCACCCTCAATCGTGCCTAAAGAAGTATAACTTCAAAAACTGAGGAAAGTCTTTAGATCACATAATTTCCATGTGCTTGAAAAGGAAGGTATTTGATCAATGTGTACTTCCAGTTCTAACCTAACGTACAGAGCAGAAAGATTGATCCTTACCAGAAAAGTGATCAATAAGATACAAACACAAAGAGCAATGAAGAGGTCAATGTTGAATATATTCCTCAGAGACAAATATAACAAGAGAAAAACTGGTGGTACGGATGGTAGGCTAAAAACTAGAAGGGACATGTTGCCAGAGTCAGACATGCAAGGAGGACCAAGAAAATTTTAGAATAGAAACTTGAGACATGATGCTTACTTAGCGTAATCGAGGACGTCAATCAAGATGGTCGGACAACATCAAGCGCATTCAGCATAACTGGATTCAGAATGCTCAACATCAAATGTAATGGAATGATTTACGGGAGGCCTATATTCAGCAGTGGACTCAAAACAGCGGCTGATGATGATGATAAATGTATATAGACCCAGTTTATTCAGAAATGTGAATGACGTAAATTAGTCTGGGATGATTCTGGAAGCTCTATGTGTCCAAAAGATTATCAAAATTGGGCTACAAATATAATAAAAGGTAATACTCCAGGGAAATAAGGCAAAACTATACCATGTTCCGGACACTTGAGCAGCCAGGTTGCAAATGGGTTTTTTGGGTACTATATACCTAATACATTATACATACAAAAATGCCCGTCACAGTTCGGATGAGAAATTTAGTTATTAACAAATAAGTGTCAAAAATGGCAGTTTTTTCGTTTAAATCGCTACGGGTAAAAATGGGGTAATTAAATATCTTATCTATACTGTTATTATTTTATTAGATGAGCCAAGGTTTAAAATGGCAGTTTTTGAATTTCGGTTCGATCATTTGTTGCTTCAAAAATTGCAAAATAAGACTAAAATTTCCAAAATAAAAAAATTGCTATAACTTTTGTGAAAATGACCTTAAGACTTTCATATTGCATGAAAAGTTGAGACAAACAGTCCATATAATGCACAACAAATTTTAAGACGATTCGTCAATTAGTTTAAATTTTATGCAATTTGTTTATCCCAATGAGCTTTTTTTTCGCAATATTATTGTTCAGAAAATAGTAATGATATAGCAATTCTGTGAAAACCACATGAAAGAAGAAAAGTCATATTTTCAAAATATTTTCTGAACAATAACATTACAAAAAAAAGCTCTTTGGGATAAACAAATTAAATAAAATTTAAACTAATTGACCAATCTTCTTAAAATTTTTTGTGCAGTATATGGACTCTTTGACTCAACTTTTTGTGAAATATAAAAGTCGTAAGGTCACTTTCGCGAAAGTTATAACAAATTTTTTATTTTCAAAATTTTTGTTTTATTTTGCAATTTTCGAAGCAACAAATGATCGGACCAAAATTAAAAAACTGCCGTTTTAAACAATGGCTCATCTACTAAAAAAAGAATACTATAAATACGATATTTAATTATCCTATTTTTACCTGTATGGATTTAAACGGAAAAACTGTCATTTTTGACCCTTATTTGTTATAATAACTAAAATTCTCGTCCGAAATTTTGTACGTATAATGTATTAGGTATATAGTACCCAAAAAACCCATTTGCAACCTGGCTGCTCAAGTGTCCCGACAAAAACCTTATTTCTCTGGACTATAAGTTAAGATCAAAATTGACTATCATTTAGACTGTTTCTTTCATATACCTGGGTGTTGAGATCAAAAATAACAAAGTAACAAAAGAAAAAACACAATTTATTGCGTGTGAATTATTTAACCGTGATTTTTTTGTATATCGTAATGGATTTTTATTATCATGATTAATCGAAAACAGTAAATTTCTAATGGCTCATTCCTACTCGCTTCACACTATTGACTTTTCCGTAAAAACCAACCAAATTCTTAGCTTTTGATCAAAATTCAAGTCACCTGAATCAAGAGTTCTCGGTTAACGGTACCACGACCGCCTAGAGGCACTTCCACTCTGCAGGACGTTGACTTTTGGTTCTAAATTGTGAGTAAAGTTTGCGGACATAACATTGGTCAAGCACGAGGACTGTTAGTAGGACAAGAAGAACCGTATGATAACTGTAAATCTGAACGTGTAGATACGTTAAGATTACGTGAATGTGATTCACGAGTTGGGATTATTAGTTTGGAGTAATTATCTGGTTAAATATTGGCTAAGTGTTGGGTGGTACATCTAGAACTAGAGTATATTAATTACCGTTAAGTTTTAAGATTTATTGACATTACTATTTCAGATATAACTTTTTTTATGAGATACTAACATAAGGTTCTCAAACTGTTTTCTTGTGGCATGTCTAAGTTAAATACACACACCCAAACTTATATGGAATCACCATGTATTTCAAAGTAATATTGATTTCTTTTGAAAAAACTTCTTATTATTGCGAAGAATAAAGGTTTTTATTGAAAATAAACCAATATATAGGACAATCGGATAGTACAGCTCGGTACGGTATAGGTTATTTGCTTGAGTTGCAAATTGAATGAAAATAAATAAACTAACTTTTGCGTCCAAAAACGAAAATATGTCTCATGTGGGGTTATAGAACTTACAACGAGGAAAGATTATTGGTCTTGTGGAGAAAGTAATGTTCTCAGAGGGACATAGCTGTAGTGCTAGGCGTAATACAGGGCGTTCTGTCCAAAACCTATGCTAGGTAACAGGAACTAGGAAAGCTCAAATATAAAGCAAAGGAAAGTCGCCAAAAGTAATAACCGCTCTCCACGATCGTTTAATTGCTCAATCAGCTGGAAGACACCCAACCATTTCTCATCTGCAGCTCCAAAGGCAGTTTTTGGAAGCTACAGATGTAACTGTTTCAGTTGAAACGATAAGAAGAAGAGTTCGTACCAAGAAGTATACAGCAGGAGACAGTTATGGGTTCCCGAATTATCCAGGCAGCACAAGACTGATCGCCTAAATCGGTGTCTTCACCACCAAAACTTGAACATTGAGAATTTACAAAATGTTCTATTTTCAAAAAAAGTCAGGATTTGTGTAAAATCAGGTGACCCACGAAATCGTATACTTAGAGGACGAGGAAGACAAGCAAGAACGAAAACTGTCAGATCTGTTCACAAATATACAAGGGGAAGTGTAATGTTCTGGAGAGGAATTGTGATCCGTAAAAAAACTCCTTTAATTTTCATCCAATCAATAATTGCTCACAGGTATGTTGATAACCTGTAGTCAGGGAGAAGTGCAACAGGAGAAAATTTAATTTTATTGCATGATAATGGACCTCTACATACCATTAGAGTGACTACAGACATCATTGAAGCAGAAGGTATCCCTTGTTTGGAGTGGCCTGCTTGATCACCCGAGCTTAATAATTTAGAGTATTTGTGAGATATGCTAAAAAGAAAAATTAGAGCTCGCCGGGATAATCCGCATAACACCGCACGGCTAGTACAAGCTGCTCTTGAAGAATGGAGCAACCTACCACAACAAAATGTTGAAATTTAATTAGGAGCGTGCCCACGCAAATTGAAGCTTGCATAAGGACTAGAGGTGATAACACTGACTACCACAAAATACAAAAAAAAATAAAAACAATTTAAACATTAATCGTTTTACATTGAAATTTTGTATGCTATTGACTTTAAAACAACTACTTTCAATTTGTTTGTTAAATACTTTATTGTTTTATTTAATTGTTATGTATTTGTTATTAAATTGCTTTAAAATAAATATTGTTTGACTTCGTGTGTTCGTTTTTTTAAATGCGCACGAAATAGTAAGAAATATGATGATTCCACATAAGTTTGGGTGTATGTATTGTGTCTATACGCTCTGAGCTTCGCTGGTGTCGCTCCTAGCGGACTACTAATTCAACTTTCACCGGTAATTTTTAAATTTATTATTTAATTTTTATCGCTTAATATTTACAACGCAAAAAAGTAATTAAGTTGTAATCGATTTTTTTTAAATTTTGCTAATCATTTTGACGTTCTATTGATAAAATATGAATTTCTTACTTCGGACACTTTCACAATTATCGTGTAGATGGCGGTAAGATTAATAGATTAATTTATAATCACATATTACGGAACATTAAAAAAACTTAAATTCAGTATTTAAAACGTAAGTATATTTAAGGTAAAAATATATGCCACAGCTTTGACCAACTAATATTTTTTATAATTAATGTTTTTAATTTTAATTTTAAATTAATCACTTTGGCATTTATGTCAAATTTCCGGTAAAGGTTTACAGACTTGTCACTACTGGCGCTCGCGAATTTGTAAATATCCCCTCTACGTACACAGTTGTTTGGAATGACAGTTACATTTTTTATTTGAAAAAGATTTCCACTCCGGAATAAAAGTGATCTAAATTGCCTGGGATACGCGGATGACACGTTGTTAATTGCAAGCTTTCACGAAGAACTTCAGCATCTGATTAATAGGATTACCACAACGTGAGATCAATATGGATTCAAGCTAAACATCGCAAAGACAAAGGTGATGAAATAATAAATGATAGTTTTGCTTGTTTTCGATTCAGAGGGTTGCACACCAGCTAGACAGGCTGTTTCTACCATTTCAGGCGTCTTTAGTAGCTTTTATTAGCGTGCACACCTCTGAATCGAAAAACAGCTCCACTATCATTTTAAAGGGAATCTGAAAAATAATTCAAACTTCCCATTAGACGCGATACAGCGACATCTCATAACAAATTGAAGAGTCTCAGATGCAGAATCCACCAATTTAATAAAAACTAAAATGGTACATAGTAATTTAAACCTGAAACTTTTCGCGTTGAAAGTTCTTACTGGTACATCCTTAATCTGCGACTTTTTCAATCAATAAGACAGCAGACGACGAATATAGAAAACGAAAGGGAAACGATCACATTCCGCCTTCATCCGTCTAGGAAAAGGACAGCAGAGGAACTTTCAGTACTCAAACCGAGTAAAGGAAATAAAATAATAAATGATAGTTTTGCTTGTTTTTGATTCAGAGGGTTGCACACCAGCTAGACAGACTGTTTCTACCATTTCAGGCGTCTTCAGTAGCTTTTATTAGCGTGCACACCCCATCACAAAGGTGATGGTTGTCAGTAAAACGCCAATACAACTGGAAGTGGCAACAGCTTATGGTGAACAACTGGAGAGAACTAACAGTATCAACTACCTTGGTTGTAATCTAAATGAGCACTGGGATATGAGCAAAGAAATTAGAATACGTATAGAGAAGGCCAGAGCTGCATTCTTTAAAATGAAGAAACTGTTACGTGGATATAATATTACATTAAGTAAGTTTGAACATTAGATTAGTGAGATGCTATGTGTTCTCTACTCTTTGGTATGTATGGTGTCGAAGCTTGAACTTTAACGGATTTCTGAAGAAACTGGAAGCCTTTGAAATCTGGGTGTATCGAAGAATCCTGCGAATAAGTTGGATGGATAGAGTTCGTAACGAAGTTGTTTTGTATTGGATAAAAATCGCAAACTTGAATATTTTGGTCATGTTATGCGACACTTAGAGAGATATAATATACTCCATTTAATAATAAAAGGCAAGGTAAACGGAAGAAGTGGGCCATGTCGAAGAAGAACGGCATGGCTTAGAACGGAGCACACTAGGTCGCTCCCGTGGTCAAAAAACCCTTTTAATTATTATACTAGTTAGCTCCCATCGTTAAAGCGGATTAAATATTTATCTACTAAGTTCTAGAAGAATTAATATCGGCAAAATTGGTTCTGTGATTTTTGTATTTTATATAGAAATTATATTGAAATATTATTTGTTACATATTTATTTACAAGATAGTTGAATTAGATTATTTGTATAATATTCACTTCATTTTGGTTCCTATTTTGAAAAATCTTAGTATGTAAGCAATTTTATTAGAAATTTTGGTTTCTAATGGCCGGAGCGAACTTACCTGTGACCCTTTTCTGTCGGGTATTAAAATCTGACCGCGCGCCGCGGCCGCACAGTGGTTCCAAATGCCGAAAACGTGGTCATGAACCTTTACAAGCGTATATTGTTTACACATTTTGGAATTACTTTCGTTCTTAAGGGTTTTTGGCATCGCTGATTACGAATCTGGCATTATTTTTTCTGAAAAACAAAATGGCGGATCCAACATGGCGGAAAGAAATTGAAAATATCAATCAAAAAGGAAAATTTTTTGTCAAATTTGGTAGGTTAAGGTCGTTGATTACAAATCTAACATTACTTTTTTTCTATACAAAATGGCGGATCCAATATTGACAAAAGAATTTCGAAAATTTTATTTTAGCCGCATTTTTGTTTAAAATTTTATATTAAAAGGGACTTTTGAAACTATTGATTACCAATACATTTTCTTTATGAAGTACAATATTCAGAGCCTATTACTTATGTACAACTGCCCATACATACTCAACAATCGCCAGAATCGTGTAATATGCCTCATTTCCCACTTTTGTATTCAAACAACTGCCAGCAATGCATAGGCAGTTATAGGCAGCTAAACCAAAGTGATTCTGTATTCTGTATCTCCTTACTATATATTTTAAGATTATTAAACATTAGTCGCAGAAGTATGCAGAATTTTGTACTTTTTGAATCAATCTTTACAAAATTTAATTATTTAAAGTATATTTTCACTATTTATGCATTAACAAATTTAAGGCATTTATTGTTAATAAATGTTGATTTAAGTTACATCTTACATTACTACATACTTAAAAAAGAAGAATCTGCTTTACAGCGATAAAATTGATAAACAACAAAACGTTTTACAGCGCTTTCAATATACGCGTTCTTTTTCACTTTCTCTGCCGGCCGAATTACCCCGGACATGGCCCACTTGTTCCTGAGTTGTGAACCAGAATACATCTAGTCTGATCCTTATACTTGCGTATTAGGACTCTACGATAGTATGAGAAAACAACTGTAAACATGAAAATCCCTAAATAGGGACTCCTTTTTTCGCCTCATGACCACGTTTTCAGCATTTGGAACCACTGTGCGCCAGAGCGAATTAGAAACCTAATAGAATGATTTTACAGATCCTCTGCATCATTTTCCGAGCTGCCGTCAACAAAATTACTGTAGCCAATTTGATAGCCAACGGCCGATAATCGAGCACGGCATATAAAGAATAATAGAAATCGCCGTGAGGCTTTCGACACGTGGTGCTATAGAAGAATTTTAAAAGTTTCTTGGGTAGAGCAGATTCGAAACTCTATAATACTAGAGCGTCTCAGCAAGACTGGTAAGGTTATAAAAAGCATGAAGAAGGGAAAGCTGGAGTAAATAGACGGTTTCGTTTAGATTTAAATCTGTCTTGCCATCCTTCGATAGCTATTTCTAGGTCTACCCGTCAAGAAGGCTTTGCAAGAAGACAAATCCAAATCAAAACTTCCGATCTTCTCGGTATAAAATAAACTATTTACACCGTAGTAAGGATTTCTATTTGATTCTATAAATAGAGAAGTAATATGGTCAGTAATGGAAGACCTGCAAATCCCGCAAAAGATAGTAAGCGTGGTAAAAAGTACATATAGAAACGTACTTGCTAATGTACAAATAAACGGAAACAGATCGTGGTAAAAAGTACATATAGAAACGTACTTGCTCAAGTACAAATAAACGGAAACAGATCGCCAATAATAAACTAAGGAGAGGAATAAAACAAGGAGACAGTCTCAGCCCAGTTTTGTTTATATAAGTAATGGATAGAGTAATGAAGAGCGCTAAAAGAAGGTCAAGGCAGTTACAGTCAACAATAGGGTACAGGAATTTAGTACCAGTGAGAATGGAGGGATTACTATATGCAGATGACCTAGTAATAATAACAGAGAATAAAGAGAAAATGCAAAAATTAATCGATATCTGGGTGGAAGAAATAGAAAATTTGAAAATGGAGGTAAATGTAAAGAAAACGAAGACCATGATAGTAGCCCAAAAGAAAAGGGAAGAAATAAATCAAACGATATTTAGGTGCAAAAACGAAATAATAGAAACAGTCTCGACGTTTGAATACCTGGGAGTAATAATATCTGAGGATGGAAAGCTAGATCAAGAAATCTCATACAGGGCGAAAAAAGCAAATAAGATCTACTATGCACTAAATAAAACAATATTTGGAAAGGAAGAAATAGATAAAGAAATAAAACTGAAGGTATACAATGCAATATCTGTACCAACTTTAATATAATATGCAAGTGAGACATGGGTAAACAATGCAAAAATAGACAGTACAATAAACGCAGCGGAGATGAAGCAGCTGAGAAAAATTGGAAAACGAAATTGGACAGAATAAGAAATGAAGATATTAGACAAAGACTGAAACAGGAATCGATAATAACCAAAATTCAAAAAAGGAAATTAAAATGGTATGGACACATTAACAGAATGGACCAAGGAAGACTACCAAAGCAGGTGATGGAAGCAGGAAAAACGAAATTGGACAGAATAAGAAATGAAGATATTAGACAAAGACTGAAACAGGAATCGATAATAACCAAGATTCAAAAAAGAAAATTAAAATGGTATGGACACATTAACAGAATGGACCAAGGAAGACTACCAAAGCAGGTGATGGAATCAAAAAGATATGGTAAAAGAAGAAAAGGGAGGCCAAGGAAGAGATGGATCGATCAGATTATAGAAATTGGACAGGAAAAAGGAAAAACACATCAACAAATGAAAGAGTTAGCAAAGGACCGCAAGAAATGGAAGATATGGATAGAGGATGAATAAAACCTCCGACGCCCCTGAGGGGCATAATGGAGTTTCGAGAAAGAAGAAGAAGAAGAATGTCGACACGAATCAAGTTCTCCGTTAACCCAGATATGAAAATATCAAAAGGCGCCGCCTAGGAAAATATTCCAACATGCGATCTCAGAGAACCCATATGAAAGCTGGAGTACTTCGGACATGTATGAGAGGTCCCGATTATAGGTTGCTACATAATATGCAAGGGAAAATAGCAGACAAATGCAATCAAGGACGAAGAAAGATGGTTGTTGAAATGGTATTGATACAAGCATGCTATTTAGGCTTAGGCTTTGGCCTAAGTCTGGAAATTATTTCATGTAAAATTGGTGGAGGAGGTAGTGGAACCAATGGGCGCCGTAAATTATCGCGCTGTAAAAAATCGCCCGTGTGGCCAAAGCGTAAGCGAACGGCTCAACGAGCGACAAGTTTACGCCAGCAGTAGCCGTAAAACGAACTTAAGGTTCCGCGGAACGGAATAGGAATAGCCGAACTGAACCGACTACGCACAAGTCCTGTAGTCGGTTCAGTTCGGCTATTCCTATTCCGTTCCGCAGAACCTTAAGTTCGTTTTACGGCTACTGCTGGCGTAAACTTGTCGCTCGTGGAGCCGTAGCCTAAGGCCAGACAAGCGATAATTTACGGCGCCGTAAGAGCAGTAAAATGAAGCGCGAAAATGGGTCCCACGGTTAGCGTTTGGCCACACGGGCGGTTTTTACGGCCGCGGTAAGAGCAGTAAAAATCAGCGCGAAATGGGTCTCACGGTGAGAATAGTAGATGGTCACACTGAGCAGTAAAATATCGCGCAGCAACACTCTGGCCATCTACTATTCTCACCGTGGGACCCATTTTCGCGCTGATTTTTACTGCTCTTACGGCGGCCGTAAAAAACCGCCCGTGTGGCCAAACGCTTAGAGTACTGGATGGCCAGACGAGCTGTAAAATATCGAGCAGCAACATAGCAACATAGGATAGGACCCATTTTTCGCGCTTCATTTTACTGCTCTTACGGCGCTGTAAATTAAGGCCTGTGTGGCCTTAGCCTAAGGGTGACAGTGAATAACATAAAAATGAAAATTTCATTTTTTATATTTGTTTTGATGTTTTAATTAATTAATTTCACTAATTATTATTCCACTCATGTTAGATTTTAAATCAATTCATGGAAAATCACTACCTACTAATACTTAACGCGGTGACATACTTCTCTAGTATTCTCCGGACCTTCTGGCAATTATCTCATATTTATTTTATAATAACGGGTCATTTTCTACGACGAACCTTATTGAGGAGAAGTATAATGAGAAACGGTATTTATTTCTTCATAAAAAACATATTAGCAAGGTATTGTGGTAAAATTGTGAGAAAATATTATCCATTCTTTGAAAATGTTGTCTTTGTTAAGGTGGGACCACAAGAATAGGGGCGTACACTTGAAAAATATGCTATTGTTCGACTGGCCTTATTTGTGTTATTTATTTTTTCATTAAATCGTGTTTTTACGGAACACTTATGTACTATTATTAGCTAAACGAAACAAAACGACAGTTTGAATATTATCACAACCTTCATCCAGAAGTAAGTATGTACATACATGCATATGGATTAAATAATACGAGAATTGTTCAATAACGACTTGGAATAATAAAGAAAACTCCACTTTTTTCCGGATCATTTTTCATGGCCTTTTACTCGCTCAATACACATCCTTACTAAAGTTTGTAGTTATAAATATTTTAAGTTACCTTAAGCTTTGAATTAAATTAATCTAAAATTGTATCTTCTTTTTCTTCATGTACCAGTACCTTCATGTACCTTTCAGAACGTTGGCTACCATCAAAGCTATCTTAATCAACGGTATTGCAATACTATTTTAAAATGCTATTTAGCGTATTCACTCCCTGCTAAACGATAAAGTGTGCAGTGGCTTAAATCCAGTAATACAAAAGTGACCCTATTTTTTATTCATTAGATTTTTTTCTTTATATGGAATTATTCTGTCAATCAGAAGGAAGCGGGTATGGCATTTATGCATTTTAGAACTTGCTTCACATAAATATTTCAAACAAAAAAATTCCAACGTTCTAATTGCTCTAATTTTTTGTTCTGCGACTCATTTAACCGACTTTCCAAGTAGCAATTAATCAAGATGCTGTTTTGTTTTAATACGATTTTTTGACCGGTCAAACAGCTTATGACAGAAAAACCAGTTCCGCGGCATAGAACGCTTAAATAACGTATTTATAAATATATTACGTTTGGTGGTAATGGCCTCATCTTCCAAGTTCACTGGGGCGACAGTTATGTAAGAGATGTGCGGGCTAGTTCCGCAAACTGATGCGGACTTTCTGATAGTCTGATTTGCATACAGGACGGAACGTTGCTGCAACTTTTATGTTGATTACAAAAACAATACAAAAAGTTTTAATTGAATTTTATATTTGTACAGAGGGGTCGTTAATTCAATCGCAAAATAGAGTTTCGAAAAAAAGTAGTGAGCTTACTTTTTATGTTAATTCCGTGTTTTTAAAACATAAAATGTTTTAGTTTATGGTGTAGTTTTCAACCTAAAGGCTATGCAAACAATAGGAAAATCTAAAAATGGACAAAGGAAAGAATATTCTAAAGATTAGTAACAGGCAATCAAAATGCTACGTCTAGTCGACTTTTCTCTTTACAATTGAAACGTGGACCCTTGAAACATCAACCGTAAATAAATTGGAGACCTATGAAATGTGGATCTATCGGAGAATCCTCAAAACTTAAATGGACATCGCGTACTTCAAACGAAGAAGTGCTGCATGGAAGAGCAAAGAACGGGAACTTTGCGCTACATTGAAAGTTAGAAAAACATAATACCTAGGCCTAGTACTGAGACTACCAATATTATGCTCAACTAACAGTGACCAACGAAATGAAGATCTTGAAGAAGGATTGCTGAAAAAGGACTACAGGATAGGGTAAGAAGTGAGGAAATCAGACGCATATGTGGGGTAGACAATATAAATACCTGGGTAAAGACCAGAAAAGAAGAGTGGAATCAGCACATAAGCGGGATGAATCAAAGATAATAAGAATAGCCAGGGACAAGTCACCGTTAACCAGAAGAAGTATAGGACGCCCAAGAAAAAGATGGAATGACAATTTAGGGGCAGAATGAAAGGCACCGTTGAAGAAAAACAGGCAGTACTGCCTATACAAAAGAAGAAGAAGAACTAACAGTGAAAGAGGGGACTAGGAAGGACAAGACTACCATGCTAAGAAACATGTAACAATGGACAGTTCTAAATTTTGAACAACTAATAAGAACAGATAAAGATAGACAAGAGTTTGCAATTGTAGTAGCCAACCTCCATTCAGGAGAGAAAAGTTTAAGTAGAATAAGTAAAAGGTCAACGTTAGCTGGTCAACTGCAACAATAACGGAAATTGCCAAATGTCACTCCCACAAGCAAACCGTGAAAATATGGGAAGAAGGGCCAGGATGTAGACTTGCCAGGGTAACACTAAGGAACCTTGGGAAGCCGGCATCAGAAACGTACTTGAGAATGACCAGGAAAACCTACGCTTGACAGTTGGTTTTTTTAACTGGCCATTGTCAACTAAGAAAACACCTCCACACACTGGGGCTAGTAGACACACCTCTGTGCAGGAGGTGTGAACGAGATGACGAAACTGTCGAGCATGTCCTATATGAATGTCCGGAGTTATCGTCAATACGAGAATATGCGTTCAGCGAGCATTGGCCTACACCTGCCGGCATAGGGGAGAAGTCCCCTGGTGATTTGTCCGCCTTCCTGGAAATGTCCGGATGGATAATGAACTAAGGACGGCAACCCCCTGGGAGGATGCACAATGGGTCAATTATGGCCTAAGTGCTGTGGGACTTGACTCACCCTCCCTACTCTACAGATGCAGAAAGTAATTAAGAAAAAGAATAAAAACAAATACGTATTCTTTTTCTCATGATCATCTTTCAGTGCGTCACAGTTTTTCGATTTCTTTCTAACGTATTAAATTGTATATGACAGAAAAAAAGGCACGTCGGTGATTATTTTGGTAATTATTCTAGTTCGGTGATTATTCTAGTTATCGATAGATGGCGCCATAATAAAAAAAATATTTTTTTTTTAATTAGATAATAATATTACAAATATAATCTGTATAATTTAGAAGACTATACAAATCAAAGAAAATACCATTTTGTAAATGCAAGAAACACATTTGATTTGTTTTTATTCCAAATTGAAAATAAAATGTAACAACTGTCAGATTTAACTAAAATGTCATGTTAGAATGAATGTCATAAATGTGTATTATCACGGACTTACCCTTTTTCCTATCATTTGTTACGCACTGAAAAATGCTCATGAAAAGGACAATACTTTGTAATGTTAGTCCAGAAACCGAAGCTTTTCACCTCACAATTTTTACAGAATGGATCGATTTGCTTGAAAAATTAAGAGTAAGTAGTGGATAGTCCAAGGATCAAAATCTATATGATACCGTAAAGCGCTTTTACCATGGGGATGGATGCCACCGCACCTCGAAGGTGGAAATTTTTTATTATATTTTGAGCGCAATAGTTGATAAAAACATTCATTCTAAGTAAAAAATATTCTATACATTTTTTTGATAAAATTAACAGTTTTCGATTTATTCGCTATCGAAAATGTTAGTTTTATATCGAAAAAATCATGTTTTTCGATATTATACTCATTTACGATTCGCTCAATTTTTGCCGTAGAAAAAAATTTTTCAAACCATGTTCTTGGGAATTAAATAACCTACAATTTCATGTTTAAACATTTTTTCGTATATCTGATGCTAATCTTTCTATTCTGAAGAAAACGGCATTTTTACCAAACTATAAAAATTCGCTATTCGCGTTTAACTCCAGTTTTTTTTAAACTAATCATTCTAAGCCAGTCAAACTTCTAGAATCTATTAATAATACATAAATAAAGAATCATGAATAAGGCTAATAACTAAAAACACCGCTAGCTTACATTATTATGCTTCCAATTGGATTTCTCCTTTTTTTTTTAAATATTGATTTTTTAACCGTAACTTTTTATTTTTTTATTATAAAAAGTTTGGTAAAAAAGAATTTTGTAGGTTCTTACAAGGTCTATAAGACTATTAATATTAAATCCTTTTAAAATCCTCAGTCGCAAAAAGAGGTGACTTTGAAAGGGTTGGTAAAGGTGGTTTTTGCATGTTATTACAAGTTTTAATTGTCAACAGCTCACTCAATTTTTGCCTTAGGAAAAATGTTTGCAAACCAGCTTCTTAGGAATTAAATAAGCTACAATTTCATATTGAAATATTTTTTCGTAGCTCTGATGCTAATCTCTTTATTCTGAAGAAAAGGGCATTTTTTAACAAACTACAAAAATTCCGTTATTTGTTTTTAACTCAGTTTTTTTAAAAACCAATCACTCTAAGCCGGTCAAACTTCTAGAACCTATTAATGATACATAAATAAAGAAGACCTTCTGGTCTTGATTTTGATCCTTGGACTATCCGAAATTGCTAGGTTTTGTCCTATTTTAAGCTTAATTACTTGGACTATGTTGTTTACACGCATGTTCCTGATCCCATTGCAACGCATTACGTACCCTCAATTCTGACTTGCTCTAAATATCGGACCTAGCATCTTCTGGCCTTGCGTTTTCTTCCATGAACAGAAAATGGTGAATAACAATGGAGCAAAGGGAACAACATAATCTTAGAAAATGTTCCTGGTGTTGGTATTCGCATTTGCTTGGCCAATCCTGGAATGTATTTCGTCGTTACTCCTTGCTTGCTCTTTAAAGTACCAAATCCTAGTACGATTGCTCTTTAAAGTACCAAATCCTGGATGCCGTGTTATCATATTTCCTTCATTGTATTGATTTTCAACCGCGCACATTTTGAGCTGTATGTTCTTTAGGAATGTACGTTGATTAAGTCGGTCAGATAGCCAATCAGTTTAGCCAAGGATAAAAGACCGAAAATATTGAAAACAATTTAGTTGTAGCCATTTATAATAAAAAAATTTCTACTCTCATGCTTCATTATATCAATTATGATTCCACTACCCGTATCATTACGAATTATGATACAAAGTTTTTCAACGAAACCAAAATTTTCGTTGAAATGTACCCTTTAGTATTTTTTTCTACAACCGTGTTAAAAATGCAATTTTCAGCACTCCATACGAGCGTTAAAAATGCTACTTTAAGGCACTAGTGCTTTAAAATTTTTAAGGCACTGCAGTTCGTATTGACTGTATAGGCAATTTTGATGTAATGTCAAAAAAATATAAAAATGGAATGTCAGTCAAGTGCAAGCAAAGGTTTTTGTAGATATTGTCCTGTAATTACGTTTGTAGAAAAAATATTGTATGATATGCGTGTTAAAAAGTACATTTTTAAGGCACCCATGTGAATTGCAGAACTCGTTATCGCTCATTCTGCAAACTTTCACATGCGTCCCTTAAACGTGTACTTTTAACACTTATATCATAAATAACTATTAACTCCAGAAGTTTTTTTATCTCGTGAAATGTTTGGTTTTTTTCCGGGTATCACATTGTGCACTTATCGTTATACTAAATATTACCGTGTAAAACCCCATTATACTGTAGCTGCATTTTGTACAATTAATTATTTCTTTTTACATTATTTGCAGTCGCAGAACAATATTACTCACCTACTTTTTACGAATAATTAATGGAAAAATAGATTCGTTATAGTCTAGATATCTAATTGATCATTAACTCGTACGTAGGTTCGTTAACGTTATCATGATACTCCAAATAATCCAAATGTTTTATTGTACATCTAATTAATAAAAGAAATGTTTTGGAAAGTACGCAGTTAGTACAAACATTTCTTAGTTAATAAGCATAAGCCTCTTACTGTTAACGCAAATGCCAATAATACATGGAACGATCTAAAATCAGACATGGAGAAAATCTCTCTCTTTCTCTTCAATCCTGACCCCACGGAGGGAGTGTAGTGGTCGACGTGATGTCGTGTATTGTCCGTCTACAAAGATCTCTGTCTCTGGTCATTTCTTTTAACTCATGCATAGGTCTTTTGCATATTCCTGTAATCTGATCGATCCATCTTGTTGGGGATCTTCCTCGTGATCTTCGACCTTCCACCTTTCCTTGTATAATGAGCCTGGAGAAAATAGCCGCTAAATATTACCCAAAACAAATGTAAAATCAAAAAAACTGCAGATGACGTCTGAAACATTAGATTTAATGAGTGTACGAAGAAAACTTGTCTCATACGTATAAGAGCAGGTATACACAGAAAACATAGAATAATACAGACTACAAAAGAGGGCTGGATAGAAGAGAAGCGTGAAAAAAAAATGGCACTGTTGGATTCTAGACATATACAATATACACTATACACGCATAATAAGTAGCCGGTAAAATATATTCGACGGCAGAGACAAACTTATAATTGACGAACAGGAAATCCTAAGCACTAAGCTAAAAAACATCGTGTTCGGATAATATCGCTGCTGAACTAATCAAAATACTAAGCGAAGACAACATTCAGATAGACACACCCAAAAAGGCTTGGAAAAGGACAGTACTGGATGAAGGGAAAGAAATGAGAAAATCCTGGCTTGAAATCAAAGCAGTAGCGAAAAATAAGCTGGAGACTCTTTGTGGAAACCCTATGTTCCTCTACAATTTAGACTCAGAAAGCAACCAGTATAGACCCTTGACATGTGGATTTACAAAACAATGCTACGGATACCCTGTGTGGAAAAACGAGCAAGCGAAGGTACCAATTTCAAATTGTCTATATTCAAAATAAAGGCCTCAAGCTACCTTTATTAGAAGCATGGAAATTAATAAATTAAAAGATTACAGATATAATCCTGAATGACCAACTTGAGACTCCCCTCCTCAATTTATTCAGTTAAAGACTATAAAGTGCAGACACATAGTAAAAATACATCACTGGAATGGGTCAGATTATCCCATGGGGAGAAACCTTGTACCCTGTAAATGTACCTCTACCATATTGGCTCTTAATACAGAGGAGTTCGTTAAGGAGGGTCTGAAAAAATCTATCCTTAGAAAAACTCGAAATCGTCATATTAAGATAAGTTAAGTATGTACATGCAAAACAGTGTATGTTTAAAAAATCTGACGATTTGAGCGGGGCACAAGGAAGGGTGTCACAAAGTTTCACAAAAAAAAGCGAATATTTCGCGAAATGAACGTCAGATCGAAAAACTAAAAAATACGTGTTCAATATTTTTCAATAATCTGTCGAAAGATACCAAACACGAATACCAAACACGACTCCCCACGGAGAGGGGTGGGGGGTAAATTTAAAATTTTTAAATACGAACCCCGCGGAATTTCGCGAAATGAACATCAAATCGAAAAAATTGAAAATTACTGTATTCAATATTTTTGAAAAATCTAGCGAATGGCACCAAACACGACACCTCACGAGGTGGGGTAGGGAGTAGTTTAAAATCTTAAATAGGAGCCCGCATTTTTTATTGCAGATTTGGATTCCTTATGTAAAAATAACTAACTTCGAGATACTTTTTCGAATGATGGATAGATAGCGCTATAATTGGAAAAAACGATTGTTGTAAATGGAAAATTAAATTAAAAAATGGAAAGTCCCCCACTTTATGGAAAACTTAACTTAACTTTTTTTGGTTTTAGGACCTAATCTTCACAATCAAATACGTCACCATAACGCTCAAGTAACTGCACAGTTAGCATACTTTCCTCCCCTATTAAAAAAGGCACTCTGTCGAAACAGATGTACGTAGTGAAAATAAATTGTAACAAATTTTGTGGAAGTGTAGAAAAGAAAAATTTTTAGTGTTTTATTCTTAGATAAAATGTACTTCCATCAAGTAACGGTCAAATCCATCACTTGTTTTAGCTATTTTCTAGACAAGGCTAAGAAACAATACTACTTTTTATTCCTTTGCTAAAAACAAACCAGGATGTTTACAAACAAAAACATTTGAGATATTTTTTAAAATTCCTGGGGGACTTTCCACCCATTGTTTTCAACTAAGTGGAATTTCTGGTAAATATGGATTTCGTCTTTCTTCACTAATATAAATACTAGCGGGAATTTTGTAAATGAAAAGCTATTTTTACACAATTGCCTCTGACTTTCAAATACCTTCATTCAATGAATTTATATACAAACAATGATGCTCTTTGAATTGACTTAATTATGTTTTGAAAATTTGGTTTGGGAGGAGGCCAAAAAATAAAGTTTGAATGTAGAAAACAGAAGGAAAGTCATTGTTTTTGTTGTGTGTCATGCGAGTAAGAGATCAAAAATAAAACGTAGGAATTCTTATTATTACCAACAAATATACACACATCAAACTGATATTTTTTATTATTTTAAGCGAAATAAAGTTAAATTTAATAAACTTCCATTGCACCTCTCCGGAGCCTAACTACAGGTTATATTATTTCATAGAACCAAATCAACATTCCTACGAGCTATTATAGTGGAGGAAATGAAACTGAAAAAATGGCAAAACCTCGCAATTTTTTCGTCCAGCATCGATTTGTACAAAAATTTGGGATTAGGCTCATTTCATCCTCTAGTTCATTTTCCATATTGAGCCGTTGTACGCTTTTGGTTTTTTAAGGGTGAAAACTACCCCTAATTGTAAAAAATTATAAAATAACATTTTAAACTTTAATACTGTCAACATTTGGTTCTTATTAGTTACATAATGATTGTTTTATGCTTTAAGATATACTATCATAATATTTGAACCCTTAAAACCACCCTTGTTGGAGCTATATATAAAAAATATACTTATTCTAAAAGAATAATTTCGGCTTGCATTGATTTACATAAAAATTTGGGATTAGGATCATCTCAGCCTGTACTTCATATTCTATATCATGCTTAAGGGCGTTGATTATTTTTAGGAGTGTAAACTACCCCTTATTGTCAAAAATTATATAAAAACATTATAAACTTTAATATGGGTAAAATTTGGTTTTGATTGGTTAAATAATGATTGTCTTATACTTTAGGATATAATATAATATTTCAACCCTTAAAAACTACCCTTAATAACATTACAATTTTTATAAGTAGATAATTTAATAGATCTATACAGAAAAAAAGTAGAATTACAGAATTACAAAAACATTTATTTGCATAAAAATACGAATTTACAAATATGTACAAAAATACAAATACATAGTTTTTTAGTCATCTTCCAGTATACGAATCGGTTCTGTGGTATTCTACATACATTGAAAATTATCCATAAGCGGACTATTCGAATTTTTCGAAAAAACAATTCGTTTTATAAACATAGCTCCTTCATTTTTGGCGATAAAAAGTTTTTTCAAAAATGATTTTGTAGGATTTTTAAAGAGTTATAAGATTGTGTAAATTAAATTCCGTAAAGTTGTGCTCACTACGGAGAGCAATGGATTGTATCTTCGCTCCGACCCTTGGGGACCGTTCATTACATTCGCTTAATTTTTAATTGGGGTGGGTTTAAAGGGCTCGAATAAGGGGGTGTTTGCTCGTAAATAGAGGTTTTAAACAGCTACATCTCGCTAACTGTTCACTGTACTGAAAATCTATGTACAAGGAAATTTTAGTTATTAAAAAATCCACAATTTAGTAGTCCATCATTTTTTCGTATCTCCAGTATTTTCGGAGATATTTTGAAGTAAAAGGTAAAAAATGGGAAATTGCAAAAAATCAATTTTTCTCCAATTTTTGATTGGTTAAATAATGATTGTTTTATACTTTAGGATATACATAATATCATAATGTTTCAACCCTTAAAAACCACCCTTAATAACATTACAATTTTTATAAGTAGATAATTTAATAGATCTATACAGAAAAAAAAGTAGAATTAAAGAATTACAAAAACATTTATTTACACAAAAATACGAATTTACAAATATGTACAAATACTAATAGTTTTTTAGTCATCTTCCGGTATACGAACCGGTTCTGTGGTATTATACATAGATTGAAAATAATCCATAAGCGGACTATTCGAATTTTTCGAAAAAAAAAATCGTTTTATAAACATAGCTCCTTGATTTTTGGCGATAAAAAGTTTTTTTAAAAATGATTTTGTAGGATTTTTGAAGAGTTATAAGACTGTGTAAACTAAATTCCGTAAGATCTCTTAGTTTTTCATTGGGGTGGGTTTAAAAGGCTTGAATAAGGGGGTGTTTGCTCGTAAATAGAGGTTTTAAACAGCTATATCTCGCTAACTGTTGACTCTAATGAAAATCTATGCACAAGGGAATTTTACTTATTGAAAAAGCTACAAATTAGTAGTCCATATTTTTTTCGTATCTCCAGTATTTTCTGAGATATTTTGAAGTAAAAGGTGAAAAATAGGAAATTACAAAAAATCAATTTTTCCTATTTTTCTAAAATTAGGCCTTTTAAGTGGTCAAACTTCTTGGGTGTATTGATAATACAAATATAAAAGGAATTACAGAAAGGTGAAGACCAATTTTGAATTAGGATGGTAGTTGGTTAGGGGGTCGTTTTCATTGATTTTTCCATAGAGAAAAGCAGGTACCGACCTTTTATTAATCATAAGTCGCTTAATTTTCAGGCTAGAAACCTTTGTATTATTATTTTTTGAAAGGTATGTGTGCTTGAAAAAAGATTATTTAAGTTTTCCTCGAAAAATGCGAAGTTTTTCCGTTATTTGGCATTGAATATTTCAAATTATGCATTTGACGAAAAAAGCTAACTTTTAACAAGCCGTAGATATCTCGGTTTGTATTGGTCTTAAAGATATTACAAAAAACGAATTTGGTTTGCGTTACTAAAAGATACAATTTTGATATCTACAGATTTTTTGATTAAATGTATATTTTTCGAGTTATTCTCAAAAAAAACCCTCTAAAAAAGTCGATTTTTTCGTCGAAAAACTGTTACTTTCAAGCGCGATTAACTCAAAAAATATTAGTTTTACGAAGAAAATGTAAAAAACATTTTTTTCTTAGAATTACTTTTTACATTGATATACATGGTAAAAATGTAATAAAAAATTCCCACTCCCGAGATAGGGAAAATGATCCTTGGACTATCCCCTACCTTCTGTAAAAATTTCAAGTACATAAATCCATGCTGGACGAAAAAATTGCGAGCCAAAATGCTTCATTTCCTCGACTATTAAAGTTGGTTGGATGAAAATTAAAGGATTTCTTTTACCGATCATAATGCCTCCCCAGAACATGATCCTTCCTCTTTTATATTTGTTAACAGATCTAGCAGTCCCTTTTTGCTTTTCTTTCTCGCCCTCTAAGTACACGAATTAGTTCATCTATTTTACATAAATCCTACTTTCGTTTGAAAATAGCACAATTTGCCAGTTTCCAATGTTCAACGTTGTCGAAGACACCAATTTACGTGATCAATATTGTGCTGCCTCGATAACTCGGAATCCCGTAATTGTCTCCTGCGATAGTCTTTGGCCACACGAACTCTTCTTCTTATCATTTCAACCGAAAAACTTACACCTACCGCTTCCAAAACCTGTAGGTGTCAAATACATGGTGATTCCATATAAGTTTGGGTGTGTATATTTTCTGTAATAGCAGGATTTGTTGTGATAATCAAATGCTATTCCTTTCTTATGTTCGCGTTGCATTATTATTAACATTAAATAATCAATCTCATATTCAAAATTAAAGAGTTTGATAATAAGAAAGCCTGATCAGATTGTTAAAAGCCTTATTAAATCATTAAACAATGGTGAGGAAGATTGATTCAGAAACTACCTTATGTCAGTCATTTGTTTCGAGCTTCTGTCACATATCGTATAATCCGTGCATATTAATATTATACACAGATTATACAAACATATGACAGAAGCTCGAAACAAATGACAATCGATGAAAAGCCCTATTGACGACAGCAACTGCCATGTTAATTGGCTTCCAAGATCAGGAGATCTTGTTATCATGGATTAAATTTATTTTACCCAAATTTTGCTGATTTACAAGCAATAAAAATAACGCCACACAATCTACCAATTCTAGACAGTTATCATCCTGTATAACCACTTGTAACCTGGATGTCGCAATATACAATTTGCTAATTGAAACAAAAAAAATTCATCTTAATTATAATTCTAATCTGCTCTAGATTAACCGAACATTGCAGCAAGAGATTCATTCCGTCTTTTTCTAACAATCCAACATGCCGGCGTTATAATTAAATGATAATCTGAACTTCTAATTTATTATCCGAAGGGGAGTGTAACGATGACAAAACAGTTGCTCTTAATCATGAATTAATTAAGAGATTTCGCTACTCTGGTCGATTCCACTTTTCCTCCTAACTTAATATTTAAGATTTAATTGGGGAAGTCACTAATAAGCTTACCTATGATTACAACGAGATCTTGGATTTAAAGAATGTTCTTAATTGGGCTGTAGCTGAGTTCACCTTTAATTGAATTAAATAAATAATTAGCAATATAACTTTCATAAAAGTTTCTTGATGTTTGTTAGCTGCAAGTCTTATTTTTGTGAGCTGAATCTGGTCCAGAGTTAGATATCAAACCAGGGTTTGAATAAAAAAGCCAGTTTTTATCTTGGAATTATAATTAATATGTTATTGACGTGAAACTGCTAAAAAAAGGACCAAGGAAATATAACCACAGACGACATCAAATAGTTAACTATAACTATATGCGAATTCTTCCATACGTAACCAAAGAACATTTTAGAACCTTTCCACCTAAAATAAATTGGTCCATGCATGATCGGTTTGGCCTGAAGCCAGCTTGTTTTTTCCCAACGATTCTTTAGAGTATCTGCAAATCTTATTGTGAATTTAACACGAAATGGTTTGAATGCCATTTGAAATATTAAACATCAGCTGATAACTAACAAATGATATTTACCAGAGTCGTCTCATGGCAAATCTACTATGCTGGATATTGAAAAAGTTAGGTACTTTGACAACTAGCCATGTTCTTCATCAATACAGGGTGTTTCTAAATAAGTGCGACAAACATTAAGGGGTAATTCGGCATGAAAAAATAATGACCGTTTGATTTATAAATATATTATGTCTGCAAATGCTTCGTTTCCGAGATAACGGATGTTGAATTTTTTCTTACACACTGACGATTTATTTATTGCTCTAAAACCGGTTGAGCTATGCAAATAAAATTTGGTGGGTTTTAAGAGGCAGTTATTGCACATTTTTTGACATACAATTATGTATTTTATATTTACCATTATCGTGCATACGGGTCATATTACCCGGTCATATTACCTGTATGCACACCAATGACGAATATAAAATTTTTAGTTGTATGTCAAAAAATGTGAAATAACTACCTCTTTTGGTAAAAGCTACCAAATTTCATTTGCATATCTCAACCGGTTTTAACGCAATAAATAAATCGTCAGTTTGTCAGAAAAAATTTTCAACGTCCCGTATCTCGGAAACGAAGCATTTGCGGACATACGTTTATAAAGCAAACTGTCATTATTTTTTCATGTAGAATTAATCCTTAAAGTTTGTCGCACTTATTTAGAAACACCCTGTATTGATGAAGAACATGGCTAGTTGTCAAAGTACCTAACTTCTTCATTATCCAACATAAGTGAATGAGTCGAAAAGCAGAATGCTAAGAAAGGCTAAGGCTACAATTGAGTTTTAATTTCAATATTTTTTAAATGCTAGAATATTCCACAGGGTGTTACGAACTTTCAGGGAAAAACACAGTATTATTATTAATTATTTATATGGGAAATAAGCCACAATTAAAATGAAAAAAATAATTTTATTAACGTTTCGACGCCCAAATCGGGTGCCGTTGTCAAAATACAAAATATTACTAAAATAAACTAAAGTGTTGTTGCTAAGCAAAAAAAATTCTTCTAATAATTTATTTAATCTCACTCATTTATATTGGCAATTCAGACATATATTATACATTTTAAAGTAGAAGACTTTAAAATGATATTGCCAATATTTATGAGTTGCGTTCCTGGGACGACTTACTGAAAGATAGTTCATTCGATTACATGAAATTTAATCATAAAAATGCCACAAGGAAATAGCTTCAGAACAACAGTATTATTGTTACACCCGGTCTACAATGACATTTACCTGTTAAGCAACAATATTACTACATCCATATTCTTAGAGAATAAGGCTATAATATATTAAAAAAATCACTAAAATCGGACAACAGGTTTAGGAGATTCGACACATCAAAAATGATCCATTTTTAAGGTGTCCCGATTTTTTTGGCCAGGAGTGTACTTTAATAAACTGCTCGTCAAAGTTAGGAATATAGAAAATTCTGCTAAATTTTCATAGTAGATTTTTTCGTGAACAGATTACGGATTCCGCTAATTTTTTTTATAATTTTAGATTTTTATTTAGTATTTACACAGTTATGCAAAGGTTTATTCAAACTTTTTTTTGTACTTATAACGGGTGGAAGAAAAGAGATGTTTTTCTTATGTTAAGTTTGAAACGTCCTGTAGGGAGGACGAGGTACAAATGTGAGTATACATCGGAATCGTATTGTAGTCTTATGTTTTGTGAACATTTTGTTTTTTGAATGTCCCTCATATCTTTAGAAACAAAAAAAAATAGACGGTTTTGTAATTTAACATGTCTTTTAACCGAAACAAAAGTTTGAGACACCTTGTAGGGAGAAAAAAGCACAAAGGTGAGTATACGTCGATATTATGTTGTAGTGTCATATTTTGTGAATATTTTATTTTTTAAATTTCTCTAATATCTTTAATAACAAAGAAACTAGACGGTATTACTCTTTAATATGTGTTTAACTGACGACATGCATCAACATCACACATATGAAACATAGAAACACATATTAAATAGTAATACCGTCTAGTTTCTTTGTTATTAAAAATATCAGAGAAATTTAAAAAATAAAATATTCACAAAATACGACACTACAACATAATATCGAGGTATACTCACCTTTGTGCCTTTTTCTCCCTACAAGGTGTCTCAAACTTTTGTTTCGGTTAAAACACATGTTAAATTACAAAACCGTCTATTTTTTTTTTGTTTCTAAAGATATCAGGGACATTCAAACAACAACATGTTCACAAAACATAAGACTACAATACGATTCTGATGTATACTCACATTTGTACCTCGTTCTCCCTATAGGGTGTCTCAAACTTAACATAAGAAAAACATTTTATTTTTTTCCACCCGGTATAAGTACAAAAAAATAAGTTTGAGTAAACCTTTTCACAACTGTGTAAATACTAAAGAAAAATCTAAAATAAAAAAAATAGCGGAATCCGTCAGCATAATTTTCTATATCCCTAACTTTTGACGAGCAGTTTATTTGGGATAAAGAGTACCATAAGGTCTGCTTCAAAAACGGGTTGATTTGAATAAAAGTTAAAATTTTTATTTGTGTAATTAAATATGCAAGACTTTCTAATGTATTAAAATCTAGAGTTCGAAAACTACATTTCTCGTAGTTAAAAATATTCAAAACATACTACATGCCGTTACGAAACAGGCATGTAACGAAAGGCTAAAAGATTAATCCCCCCGGTAATTACCACGAGGAAACTTCAGCCAAGACTTCACCTGTCATATTTCAATTCTCCAAACCGAATAGAAATTGAAGAGAATAATGTGCTTTATTTATCAATGTTGATAGTTTGCCGTATTTACCGAGATACTAATCTCTAGAAAACAAAGATGGAAACGCTGACGTCTAATTAGACTTGTCATCTTACAAATGTACGTATGCATAGTCGATTTAGTAATGATTAGATCTAACAGTTAATTTAGAGTAATACAAGAACAAGGAAATAATTAAATGACGAACGAAGACAATACTCGTAATGCACCACAAAAGAAAAAACGAGTGGAATTTGGAAGTATTGTCGACAAATTGGTAGATTATTTACAGAAAATATGAAAAGTCGAATTTTTTGCTCCTATGTCTAAGTTTTCCCCAATTCCGGATTGGGCCGGTTTTAAACTTTGAGTTTGAGCTATCCAGTACTCTGCGTGCGAGTAATAGGTGATCACAACTGACTCAACCCCTCTGCCACTCTGTCCAATTGTTTTTCTAGGCATTTCCACAACATCTTAGGGTTTGCTCACCACGGAGAGCAAAGGATGGTATCGCTAGTATCCTACTCTTAATTTTGGTGAACGCGCGCATTTAAAATAATGCATCTGGCGATCGATAATATGGTACGAGCAGAACGAGGGATACCAGGGAGCGAGGGTCGGCACCTCGTCATGAGCACAACTTAAGAGTCCACCTTAGGGTTTCTAATATATGGCGAAGGTACCATATGGTCAGAAACAAATGATGAGAATACAATTTCCTTCCTGAATCGAATAGTTTGCTCTGATGTGTTTTCATACAAACTTTGAAAGGCTGTAGATTTTGCGTGAACTTACTAAACTAAGGTGTTTTTGACAATTTTTTTTTCATATTCGAAAACAGATCATCATACACCTCAAAATTTAGTTTATGGTTTTTGGTCATTACAATTATTATTGGTAGGCTTGTGGGACGGCTCGTTACCTTGATAGAAAAGCACCTTCTTTACCAAATCAAGCCATTTGTGTTCAATTGCTTGCAATTCGCCATCGAATAATACTAGTCATTTTCGTTTTCTAATTTTTAAGTACCCGACTATTAAGATAAGTCAATGATAAAAAATAATCAAAATCGCTTACACAACTACTTATCCTGCTTGGAATATTTTGGAATGCATCAAAAACTTAAGAAAAAATCGCTAAAAATGCTCCAACTGTTTTTTTTTTATATAAAAAAGAGGAACCTATCAAAAATAAGTGATGGTGAAACCTATAGTAGGGGTGCATTGGATGCTAAATTAAGCAGTTACTAAAGCGTCATATTGACCTATTGGGTTGTGAAGATTAGGTCCTAAAACCAAAAAAAATTAAGTCAAGTTTTCCATTTTAGTGGGGATTTTCCATTTCCAAAAATCTGTTTTTTTTCGATTATAGATCCATCTATACATAATTCGAAAAAATGTACTTATTTTTACGTAAGGAATCCAAATCTGCTATAAAGAATGGGGGGTCGTATTTAGGATTTTAGAGTAACCCCCCACCCCACATCCGTGAGGGGTCGTGTTTGGTATCATTCGATAGATTTTTGAAAAATATTGAACATGTATTTTTCAGGTTTTCGATTTAATATTAAATTTGCGAAATATTCGCTTTTTTGTGAAACTTTGTGGCTCGCCCATTTGCTTACGCCCCGATTTTTGAAATATACACTTACTCGTATGAATAAAAATGATAATATAGTTTATACTCCAAATTTTGGAGTACATGCTCCACGTGGTAGTATCTACTCTTATGTACGGTGAGTAGAAACTCATCACATCAACATATTTTTTATTCGACCACACGGAAAAAGATTTTCCTGTAGCTATTATATTTTTATTCATATGAAATAGAGTACAAACTTATAGTTTATGCTCATACTTATGAGAATATACTCCGTTTTTATTCATACCACCCACTGTTCTTCATCTACTTAACTTACCTTATCTTAATCTGATGTTTTCGAGTTTTTCTAATGATAAGATTTCTTTTACGGACTGCCCTCAACGCACGCCCCTGTATTAAGAGTCCACGGTAGGGGTACATTTGCAGGGTACAAGGTTTCTCCCCATGTAATTTCCTGACGCGCTCGAGTAACTGTTAAAATCCCCGCTTGGTCTCCCCTACCACTATACCAATAAAGCTTTTACACAATTGTCATTTTATTGTAATAGACCTGTAAAAATATTAGTACATTTGGACGTTGAGAGGTGACTCAAATTTTTTTGCAGAAGTTGCTTGAAAATAACTCAAGTAATAATATTTGAGTTATCCTCCCTCTCAAAAAGGTCCTGAACATTGTTTAAATAATCAAAATATCAAAAAATGAAGGAAAAATTCGATTTTTCTCTTCGTTTTTTGATTATAACTTTAAAAGTGTTCCATTTTCGAGAAAAGTTGTACTGACATAAAAGTTGTATAATTAAATTTCCTACAATATAGAATTGGTTATATATTTAAAAAATAGTCACCCTTGTTGCAAAATAGCAATAATTGCGAAAAAACCATACAAAAACAAGTATTCGCATTTTACGCTTTTCAACCATTTATGCTACACTTAGGACCTTCATATTTCACACAGAAAAACTTTATGATACAGTACAACAATACTGTAAATTTAATTAAGATCGGTTTAATAGATTTTGCAAAATAAATTTTGCAATCCAGCTTTCGCAAAAAAAATCATTTTTTCAAAATGTTACAGGACTGAAAATAAAGCAGATAGCAAGTTGAATTTTTTTTACGTATTATAGAAGTATGATGTATCTTTCATCTGCAATTTATAAAATTAAAATCGATTAACTACCACCGCATCAGGAATTTTTTTAAATAAACATTAATTATTGGTGCTACGCGCAGGACAGCGGATAGTTTGATCTGATTGGGCATTCCAATTACCTTTGATAATGATTGATACATTTTAATTTTTATTACATTTCGATATAAATAAATAAATTTGTTTATTGCAAAATAAAAACACTATCTCTATCCTTTGAAATAACACTTTTTTTAGCAAAAACTTTCTTTGTTCATATATTTAAACTTAGAGAATAAAAGTTTATTATTTTTATACATATGCAATTGTTTAAACAATATTTCACAAAAAATAATAAAATTAGTTTGGTTTTTGTGGAATTAAAATATTAAAATACAACAAAATATAGATTAAGAAAATAATATATTAGATAAAGATTGGAAAAAATTTTGGTTGAAATCAACTTGTGTGAATCGAATACCGCTGTCCTGCGCGTAGCACCAAAAATTAATGTTCATTTAAAAAATTTCCTGACGCCGTGGTAATTAATCGATTTTAATTTTGCAAATGGCAAATGAAAGGTACAGTAACACTTCTATAAGCAAAAAAAAAATTCAACTTGCTATCTGCTTTATTTTCAGTCCTGCAACATTAAAAAAAAAATGAATTTTTTTTGCGAAAGCTGGATTGCAAAATTTATTTTGCAAAATCTATAAATCCGATCTTAATGAAATTTACAGTGTTGCTTTACTATATCATAAAGTTTTTTTGGGTAAAATATGAAGGTCCTAGGTGTAGCATAAATGGATGAAAAGCGTAAAATGCCAATACTTGTTTTTGTATGGTTCTTTTCGCAATTATTGCTATTTTGCAACAAGGGTGACTATTTTTTAAATTTTTAGCCAATTCTATATTGTAGAAAATTTAATTACGCAACTTTTATGTAAGTGCAACTTTTCTCAGAAATGAATAGTTTTAAAATTATAATCAAAAAACCAATAAAAAAATGGAATTTTTCCTTCATATTTTGACATTTTGATTATTTAAACAATGTTCCGGACCATTTTGAGTGGGAGGATAACTCAAATAGTATTATTTGAGTTATTTTCAAGCAATTTCTGCAAAAAAATTTGAGTCACCTCTCAACGTCCATCTCAAAACAGATGCGCCCTGGACTATAAGGGATGTTAAAATATAAATTGGCTTTCCAGCTCCGAATGGGAATTCGTGAGTGAATCGGATCGGCCAATGAAGGAGAAGTACGATGAAATATTGATCTAAATATTTAAGGCATGAAGACGCTAGAAAATTGGACACTTTCAATATATTATAACAAGATTTTAGGTCACTACAGTTAATTAAAACAAGATTTCGTAAATATTTATCTAATGCCAAATTCATTTGTAGGCGAAGGTTTCATTACAATAACTTGTTTAGGAGATTTGCTACATAAAGACCTTAAAGAGCCAAATAAATCGGCGAGAATCTCAACAAATCAGTTATTCCGTTCAAAAACAGTGTGCCGATTTCTGAATCTTTCGGCGAATTCCAATTAACGAATGGAATCCTCTCCGCGTGGTTTCCATTTTCATTTCGTTGAAAATCCCGATAGCGTGACGTGTCTCTATATACCGCCCGGCACCTGACGGGCGGTCGGGTGGAGGTCTGAACGTCGAAAGGGCTGAGATATAGAAACGGCGCCTCTGATTACACGACAAAACCGCTCCCTAATCCATATGATATGCTTTACCGACTCATTTGGTACAACAATGAGGTCGTCTAGCGATGTTTGCCCTGATTTCTAATTAACTTTGCTCACAAGGGTAGCGTCATTCACATTTTCCATATAAAATAGACAGAATAAATAAATACCAAGAAATAATAGAAAACTATAATAACTTAGTAATATTATTCCACACTTCTCTATCTCATTTTGTTTTCCAATCCAAAATTCCCAGTAATTTTATATATATTCTTCCCTACGTCGTCTTTCTATCTCTTTCTTAGCCTTACCCTGATTCCTTGTCACATTGGGAGTCCAATTTCTTGCTCTTTTATAATTCATTGTTTCTGTTGGTCATATCTTCATTACTGGTACTGATGAACCATCAAATCTCGAAAAAGCTACAGTACTTCGGACATATTGTGTGAAATGAATCTAAATATATGCCATTCTACAAGGAAAAATATTTGGAAAGTGAGGTCCATGAAGAACAACATCCTGGTTAAAGAATTTCAGAACCTGAACCAACGTGATGAATATAAAAATATAATTACTGTTTTGTAAAAATTACGATTTTATAGTGCTTATCATCTTTTTTTGCACGATTGATCATTTTTGACTGTTTACCGTGACAGATTTTACGTCAGTAGGTGACATTTACTAGCAACTCGACGGTAAGTAATCCAACTCGACGGTAAGTACTCCAACTCGACGGTAAGTAATTCACTTACCGTCGAGTTAAAAAATCTCTTAATTTTAATTTATTTTTTGAAAGAATAAAGAAAACTAACGAATCATTTATTAATATTGAAACTTATGGTACAATTTGTTAAAGTATTTAATGAAATCCCACTTGTTTGGGCTGTGGTTTCACTTCTAACAGAAACTCCTGCAGAATCGCATACATTAGTAGTATTACTAGTATTGCACAATATTTTTCGGGAATAATTGCGGAACACCCTTCTTCCAAGCCCGTTCAATTTCTTCAAATTCACTTTCACTCATATTTTAATTTATAATAATCAAAATTGTACTTAAAATTATTGACAACTAAATAAAAACTCAATTCTCCATTGTTGTTATGCACCCTAGTTACTACCTAACAACCAAAGTATATCTATCTTGATAAAATGAATGAAACTAGTCAATATGACGAAAATGTTTAATTTTATCATTTATAATGGTATCAAGCGTGCAAAAAACGTTATAAGCATGTCGAACGTTAAGGGTAACCGATCTCAGACAATAATTGGAGTCGTCGCTCCGCTCCTCCTCCAAACAATTGTCTTCGATCGGTATAAAACCCTTACCGTTCTCCATACTTAATATACTATTTCGTCATTGTTTGAAATCATCAACCTTGTTTCTAAAGATCTGGAAAATGAAATCAATGATTTACAGAAAACTGCTATTCTACTAAGTAATCTTTTAAACAAGCTAAAAGATAAAAAAATTATTTTATGGTTTGATCAACGAGTATAAAACCTACCAAAAAAGTGGGGGTCACAACTACTTTTAAAAATAAAAGGCGAAAAGTAACAAAGTGATTTTTGATGAGTTATCAGAAGATGAGAGTCTTTCAGACACGGAATCGTATTTCAGGGTCAATTTATAGTATTGCTGTTTTCAAAGTTTTAACGTCTCTGTGACTTTAGTAATACATTTGAAATATTACAAGCCGAGAAACTTATATCATTTCCAACTGAAATTATAAAAGAGCAAGTCGAAAAACTGACTACTAAACACGATAAAGACATTTCATTTGATCTTTATGAACAGTTAGTTGCTTTAAAAAGCTGCTTACAAACTGAAATTCAGAAAATTCAATCTGTTAAAGAACTTACAGACTTACTAATGATAAAATATAATAACCTTGCATCCAGTTTTCCGGAGGTAATAACAGCACGTTTTCTGTTTTTAACCCCTCCTGTAACTACTGTCGTAGCCGAAAGAAGTTTTTGAAAATTAAAATATATTAAGAGGAAACAGTAGCGATCAACAGATAGCGAAAACGCGTTCCAAGATTGCGGCTGTAATTTTGAATATTTTTTCGAGATATTTGGCACACGTATTCGTAATATAATAAAGAATGGCGGTACAGAGCCCAATTTGAAAAATATATTAATATGGAGAAATTACTCTGTAATTAAATACAATATTAAAAAAACGAGCCTGTACCGCCATTAAGAAGATCAAAAAATACACTTTCTTCAAATAAACTTTTTTATTCGATGCCTAGATTTTGTGTCATTTTGGAACTACTAATGAAATAAAAAATTTTAGTAGTTCCAAAATGACCCAAAATCTAGGCATCGGATAAAAAAGTTTATTTGAAGAAAGTGTATTTTTTTGTTCTTCTTAATGGCGGTACAGGCTCGTTTTTTTAATATTGTATTTAATTACAGAGTAATTTCCACATATTAATATATTTTTCAAATTGGGCTCTGTACCGCCATTCTTTATTATATTACGAACACGTGTGCCAAATATCTCGAACAAATATTCAAAATTACAGCTGCAATCTTGGAACGCGTTTTTGCTACCTGTTGATTGCTACTGTTTCCTCTTAAAAACTACCTCAAGACTTCGATGGGACAGGAACGACTATTAGACTTGTCGTTGCTGTCTATAGAAACCGAATATCTAGAGAAATTTAAACATGAATGCTGGATGCTTTAATAAATAAGTTTGGCAAAAAGGCGAAAAGATAATTTTTAAATTATTTGTGTAACATAAATATATTATTGGCTTGCAGAGGAATTTGAAGCGTGTTTGCTTCTTTTGTTGAACATTTTTTAGCACTATCCCAATCCCATATGAGTCGTGGAAAAGGCCCCGCGACAAAACTTTGATACGGGGCCCAGTGGGGCTAGCTACGCCACTGACTTTTGCTATAGGTCTCGAGCAAATGTATGAATTTATTCATATAACTTGAAAGATTTGCTTATGGTGCAGCATACATAGCATACCATAGCCTACTATCAGAAGAAGTTCTCATCGAGAAACATTTTTGTATTTTTTGTTGTTGCTGTTGTATATGGTACCCTGTCTTTCATTATGTTGTGTTACAGTAAGTACATTCAGGTGATAGGTAGCTCTTTTGCTATGAGGTGCTGGTGAGTTAACGTTGTATGTCCAATGTCCAATTCAGAAGGCATTAAATCAATATAATATGTTGGACAGTTATTGGACAATGCCTGGTTAGTCTTTTTAAGTAGTGAGATTAGTCAAATGGTTTACATTAGCCCAAAATCATAACTCGCTGATGGTAAACATCATAACTGAGAATATTGTAGTTATACTGATTCTAGACAGACATACAAACATACAATGCCCAGGAATTTAAAACTTAATGTTCGTGAAACATCTTTGTGTTATTTGTTTATTTTATCCTCTTCATTTTCCTTTTCTGTGACATCTTTGTATAAAAATATACAAACATCGTTACCTTCCTAGGAAAAACATTTTCTTTAAGAACCTTCTGTACTATTTCGTGACTGGCGAAGGCCCGACTTCGCCGTGTCCCAGTGCAACACGTCCAACTAATGAAAGATGGCGGGTTACAGGACCGTAAGGGTTTATGGTTTCTTGACATTTCTCATCACGTGTCTCAAAGCCGGTTGTTACTGCAGATATACCGATTTATCACGAATTTCATTTTTTTGATGTGTGCGTAGGCTAATCCAATGACAGATGTGGCAATAAATCATAACGAGAGCTTTCCACAGTTGTTGAGTAATAAACGGGATATTCTCGAATGAGAATGTAATATACAGGGTGTAACAAAAATACAGGTTATAAATTTAATCGCATATTCTGGGACCAAAAATAGTTCGATTGAACTTAACTTACCTTAGTATAAATATGCACATAAAAAAAGTTACAGCCCCTTGAAGTTACAAAATGAAAATCGATTTTTTCCAATATATCGAAAATTCCTAGAGATTTTTTAATGAAACTAGACATGTAATACTTATATGGCAGGAGTATCTTACAAAAAAATTATAGTAAAATTTTGACACCCCATAAATATTTTATGGGGGTTTTGTTCCTTTAAACCCCCCAAACTTTTGTGTACGTTTCAATCAAATTATTATTGTGGTACCATTAGTTAAACACAATGTTTTTAAAACTTTTTTGCCTCTTAGTACTTTTTCGAAAAGTCAGTTTTTATTGAGATATTTTGAATATTAGTCAAATCCACCACATATTTTTAAATGGTTAAGTACGATTATGGAGACTTGGTAATCGTATGAAAATTTATTTATAATTTACATTTTTAGGCATATTTTGAACCATATTAAAAAAGAAGCCACATCTTGATAAAAGGTGCCTTATCGAAAAAATACTAAGAGACAAAAAAGTTTAAGAAACATTGTGTGTAACTAATGGTACCGCAGTAATAGTTTAATTGGAACGTACACAAACATTTGGGGGGTGTAAAAGAACAAAACCCCCATAAAATTTTTATGTAAACATATTAAAAAAGAAGCCGCAACTCGATAAAAACTGCCTTATCGAAAAAATACTAAGAGGCAAAAAAGTTTTAAAAGTAGTTAGTTTAACTAATGGTACCACAATAATAATTTAATTGGAACGTACACAAAAGTTTGGGGGGTTTAAGGGAACAAAACCTCCATAAAATTTTTATGGGGTGCACAAATTTCACTGTAATTTTTCTTTAAGATGGTCTTGCCATAAGAATGCCACACGTCTATTTTCAATAAAAAATCTCGAAAAGTTTTCGATATATTGGAAAAAATCGATTTTCATTTTATAACTTCAAAGGGCTATAACTTTTTTATGTGCACATTTGTATTAAGGTAAGTTAGGTACACTCGATCTATTTTTGGTCCCAGAATATGTGATTTAATTTATGACCTGTATTTTTGTTACACCCTGTATAAAGGTGTTTTATTTTCCAAGGGAAGTTTATGGTTTGTTATAATTCTATATTGATGAATGTTCTATTTCTGGCTGATATTTTAATTTAAAACAATCGGTTTCTTCTTCTTCTTCAGGTGCTATCTCCGCTACGGAGGTTGGCAATCATCATGGCTATTTTAATTTTTGAGGCAGTAGCTCTAAACAGTTGTTTTGAGCTGCATCCAAACTATTCTCTCAGGTTCTTCAGCCATGAAATTCGTCTTCTTCCGATGCTTCTTCTGCCATCATTCGGTTTCACAAAACTGTAAAGGCTCAAGTACACGGAGCGACCTTACAAGCTAAAGACGGAATCCCATGTAATGTGACACGGCACACTTCGTCAGTTCACGTCGGCAAAAAGAAATTAAAAATATATAATAGTGAAAATAAAGGAAAGCACAGTTGGCGTACCCACGTTGGCCCCACGTCACTGTGAAATTAATAAATATTTACTTTTTGATAAATTCGGTCGGACCATTTCGATTGAACGTGTCCCCTTGAGTATCGAGGGTACACCACCAGTGTTGGCGGTAGAATTCTAGTAAGTTGGTAAATTCATACAATGATAAAAATTCCAACGCAGCGACTTTGAGAAATCTTGCGGCGAGTGCACTCAAAACATCTACAGTTAAGTCGAATTCACTTTTTCCCATCGCAACGTCGCTGTTCTCTTCCTTAGGGCTTGTCCATATGTGGGCGGTTTGCCAACGTCGACGTCGCGGTTTAACTGAAAAACCCAACCGCCGCGGTTCAAGTTAACTTATAAAAACAAATGTAACCGCTCAATATCGTATACATGCAACCGTGAGTTTACCAAAGTTTAAACTGGTAAATCGCGGCGTAACCGCCCGCAGTTGTACTAAGGGCTAAACCAGACGGGCCACTCTGCAGCGCTACTCTGTGGCTCCACAGAGTGGCTGAAACAGGCGATTTTCTAGCGCCAGGCCGCCTAGTGCGGCGTCTAAGGTAATGAGTGAGAAAAAAAGTAAGCTTGTTTAAATGATTAAAAACTTGCCGGCTAATAATCTTTTAAAAAAGTGTGTTCGTCAAAGTCAGTGACAAGTTTTAAATATTTTATAAAATTTCTACCCTTTTGAAAAAATACCAATAAACTCCATAAATAAAATTAAGAAGAACCAGACAAAAGCAGCTATATCACAGAAAGAAGCACATTCTACAGCTGTAAAATAGTTTGATACAATTTTCAACACAAAAAACACACACAAATAGTAAGGTTCCCATTACAACTGAGTGAACGAGGTCCTGTTTTTAAAAAAATGATGACATTAAATATAGGCCTATTCGTGCTGTTTAACCCGAACGTACCCAGAGGGAGAACGCCTGCGCATTACAAAATTGGACGTTCAATAAGGTCGAATATTTCCCTCCGAAAACGTAATGCGCAGGCGATCTCCCTCTGGGTAAGTTCAGGATACGTTCAGGGCATGCTCCACGATTAAATCTTAATATTATGTAAACATGTTAACTTGTAACCCTCTTTTAACTGATATATTATCGTTTTGTTTTCTACAACAAACAATAAAACCTTTTTTGGCAGAGTATGGGACCCCACTATTTAACATAAATAACCAAACAATATTGTGAGTATTTGTTTTGTTCAGTTCAATGATGGATTCAGACGAGGAAAGTCTTCTTTCTCGTCAGAATGTATAATAAAATGTAAATATAAATAGAGAAAATATTGCTTACCGGATTTATTCTTTTCGATAGGGCTACCTTCTTTAAAATCAGGAACAAATAATTCAAAGATCTCGTCCCACGCTTTTCCTTTCAATGCCCTCTAACTATACCCTCGGGTTCTTGTATCCCATATAGCCGGTCTGTTTTGGAATTCAATTAAAAATCTTTCGGAATCAAAATTCATTTTACGTGTTCACCGTGTAAACTCTCGTCAATATTTGTGGCAGCTACAAAAGTGGTCCGTTTGAATGAGTTTTGTCACTAGTGGCCGCCACTAGCATTGAGGCTCGCGTCTGGGGTGCGACGTCCACTTCACATAAGAACCCACGGAAAATCATCGGAAGCTGCTTTGTGGATCCACAGAGTAGCGCTGCAGAGTGGTACGTCTGGTTTGGCCCTAAGCCTTACAGCACCGGGACACAGTATAAAGAGGGACCTCACAGTATAAAGTAAAACATCTTCCATGTCAGCTCTTTGATCTCAAGAAGTAATACCAGCAGTACGCAATTGGTAATTCACCAGTGGTGGATGCGGGTTTTCCCTGTCAAAACCAGTACGTTTCTATGCGACTAGCAATGCGAGAGTGGGGCAAAAGCGACTGGGAACATTGCGCGGTCGCCATGCGCGACTAAAGATTTTACTTCCAATTTTTCGGAGAGTGGTCTACTGTCCCTCTTTATACTGTGACCGGGACGTTACGATAAGCTTCGACACTGAATTCATCTTCCTGTCAACTACAACACCACTGGTAAGTGCGATTCTCTCTCGAATTGATAAATTTACGAATTATGCCAATTGCTTTTGTTGGTTACCAATCCTATATATTATGTTTCATATTTACGACTTTATTTACGACTTTATTTACGACTGATATTTCCTACATTAACAAAATTTATTTGTGGAATTATTAATATATTTCCATCATGGCTGCATGTTCCATGAACTCGTCAGCTAAGAACATTATTAGAAAAATAAATGAAAAATTGGACAAATATTTTTCTAACTAGCAATTAACTAAATAACTTTATCTAGTTACTATTCACTTGTGACCTATTTATGAAAAAGGTATATACCGTCCATAAATAATTTAAATGTTTGTCGGACTAGCATTAGCACTTTAATTTCATTTCTTCTCGCACTAATGATATTTCGATCGGGCACCTTGATTAAAGCAACACTTTCATTTCAATAATTGACTGAACACGCTCCAAACAAACAGTCCTCTTTATTGTATATCGATTTGTTTGTTGGCATCGTCAATAAGGGAGGTTACGTTTATAACATAAAAATTTTATGACGCCCTTTCGCAAAGATGAAGTAGAGGCCATAAAAAAGATTTATTAAAGCGGCGTTCGTAATATAAATTACGATAGATCGCAACATGTAAAATGTGCAAACATCTAAGAGCCCTCAAAAAGGTTAAATTGTAGACAAATGTTTTAAAATAAAAAGTTTAAGAAGGAAAAAACATGGCGAAAATTAGTGCAGTCACTGAAGGCGGATATGAGCTATTACCTCCGATTTCGTTCAACCTCCATCGATTTTCATGAAAATTGGTGAGTGGTTAGAAGATACCTCAAGAAACAAAAGTGACATGGTGTTAACTTGCGCTTTTATCCTGGGGGTGGGTGTCACCCCTTCTCGAGGGTGAAAATTATTTTATTAAAAATAATCCCATAATTCGATAAAGGGACAAATTCTAAGCAAAATTTGTTATTTAAAGTTATTAAAATAAATTAAAACTTTTTGAGTTATCAAAGATTTTAATTGTTCGCGAGAAAAATGAATGTTTTTAATCGATTTTTGATAAATAACTCAAAAACTATAACTTTTTACAAAAAGGTTATTATTAGCAAAACTGAAATTAATAAAAAATGAAATAAACCCCTTACTAGAAAAACCTTTTAATGTTAACTAACACTGAGTTATAGGTTATTGAATATATATTTTTTTCGGCGAGTACCCAAATCTAAGTATTCAAGATTAAATAATGGGAAAATGATGCATTTTATAACATAAACTTATTAAACATTTGTCAAAGTACTAGAAATATCTATCAAATGAGTCATCGAACAAGTTGATAGCATTAAAATTTATGTTTCAAAATTTTTTCAAAATTTATCTTTTAAAATTTTTTCCAAAAAGTGTTATTGTTTTTTTTAAATAACTCCGTTAATTTTTAGGATATTAGGTTCACCTAAAAACCATTTGAAAGTTAATTCTAAGGGCTATTAAACAACGTTGAATTTAATCTTTTAAACCCCTTACTTTTTTAAAAAGAAAAGGTTGAATGGTCCCGGTTACATGGTTCTCGCAGCAAAACTTAAGTTTTAAACGTTTCTATCTCGGTTATTTTTTACCCTACAAAAATAAAAAAAGGTAAAATATTTGATACAGAAAAAACTAAAATTTGGTTATATGTATATCATTTTTTACGTATATTGAGTATTTTTGGAGTTATTATCAAAACAAAATGAAAATTACGATAATTTTAAAAATTTTGATTTTTTTGAATTATATATTTTTTTAAAAAATTTACTTTCTAAACCGGTCAAAATTGTTGAAATCATTACTTATGCTAATATAAAGAAATTATTGTAAGGATTGCTATAAATTTTAATTTTTATGGAAATGGCGTATGTTTTGTTTTTCACTTTTTCCTAAAAAATTCGAAAGGGTTCTCTTATTTTCAACATAACTTGCTTAATTTTAATGCTATTAACTTCTTCTGGAGCTCATTTGATAGGTAATCCGAAGTGTTTTGACAAGTGCTTTACAGGTATATTTTATAAAATGCATCGTTTTCCCGTTATTTAAGTTTGAATACTTAGATTTGAGTACTCGTCGAAAAAAAATTTACATGCAATTACCCATAACTCACTTTGAATTAACATTAGTTCAGTTCTTTAAGTGAGGAGTGTATTCAATTTTTTATCACATATCTTCAATTTTGGTAATAACTTTTTTGTAAAAGCTTATAGTTTTTGAGTTATACGTGAAAAACAGCTTTAAAACGTGCATTTTTTTACGAAAAAATCATATCTTTGATCCTCAATAACTGAAAAACCATTGATTTTTATTAATACCTTTATATAAATAATTTCGCTTAGAATTTGTCCCTATATCGATTTGTAGTATTATTTTTGAGAAAATAATTTTCACCCTCGAGGAGTAGCTTCCACCCCCAAGGTAAAAGCGCAAGTTTGCATCATATCACCTCTGATGTTAAAAGTATCCTCTAATTACTTACCAATTTTCATAAAAATCGATGGAGGTTCAACGAAATCGGAGGTGAAAACCTTCAGTGACTCCACTAAATAAACTATCCTTTAATGCTGTATAAAAGGTATATTTAAAATCCCTCAAAAGGGCCACATCAAAATCACATAACTAGTTTTCGACTGGTTTACCAGTCATCATCAGTTCTTACGTGCAATGTACATGCTAACCACCAAGATATTATTTAACAAAAATATGTGGGTCAATTTTGGTATTTTGGGGGGAGGGGTATTTTGTTAGATAATATCTTGGTGGATAGCATGTACATCGCACGTAAGCACTGATGATGACTGGTAAACCAGTCGAAAACTAGTTATGTGATTTTGATGTGGCCCTTTTGAGGGATTTTAAATATACCTTTTATACAGCAGTTTACTGTTTTTTGTATTACATGGTATAGAGCCAACCACAGGAAAACTTTTTCCTTGTGAATTTTTTAAACGATCCTTTATTTATGTAGGCTATGAATTGGAAACATTTTAAACTATAGCCATGCAACAAAAGTACAAAGAGTGACAAAAATCAAAATGTTAAGCTTAAAATAGTCAATTTAGCGGAAAATGACAAATCACATTCGATTTGGATGTATGTTGCAGGATCGCCATGTATGTTCCTCTTTCGAACTAGAGCTGGATAGGGCTTAAATGCAACATATTCACCAAGAAAACATACATATTACTTCGGTTGAATTATAGTATGCGTTTTTATATTAGTTTATGAAGTCAGTTTATCTAACAATATAATACGTGAACGTTATCATTTTAATCCTCTATCATTAATAGAGGTAGACAAGTTATACGCCGATGGCATGGAAATCATTTCAAGAAAAACAAACTTCCTAGGTAAAGATTCCGTTTTTGTCTCTCTCTGGTAGTGGTAATGCAACCACAATACATTTAAAATAAATTATCATCGTAAGATAGTAGTCGTTTGGTCTCTTTTGAGACAGAACATTTGCGCTGTATAATACCGAACACTATTGATACGTCAGTCAGTATACATCGCACCAACTCATCCGTACTCATTGCTATCCTACACCCTTTTGTCCTTTCAATTCTGGAGTTGCTCAAACATCCTTTTGATAAATTTCAATACACTGAAATAACTTAAGTAGAGATGGGTGTATCCGATCTGAAGTTATTACGTGAATCGGTTCTCATAGATCACCGAACTAATCAATACGTCAAAATGAAACAAAAACGCACGATATAGGTTTTGAAAAAAACTGTAACGTATAACGTTATAAAGCATCGTCGAATGACAATCTGTGTACTCTAGACATCAACTGAACTTAGTAAGACTATAAGATATGTATTTATTTTTAAAACTTCGAGAGAGGCGCTATCGTTACACTCCCTTGTCTTTGAAAAAAAAGTGGCAGACTTTTTTGTGGCGTGTAACCTACCCGGAATGATCCCAAATATGGTCTTTATCGGTTCTTCGGTACTTCGTAAATTGGTCTTGGATGAGTGTCAAGATGCTTCCCTATATAGATCTTGACCATGGTCCCCTCAAATCAATTGGGCCAGTGTGCCAATGCTTTTCCACAGTGGATACAAACGTTCCTGCTGCTTTAATTGATTCCTGCTGCGACGGTCTACATTGAAGGCATTTTCTTTGAACATAGTCAGACCATTAGTATTTTGCGCAATTAGATTTGTCGCAATCTCTAAATGGCATGCGGCTATGCAGTTCCTATTCGGGTTAGGTTCCTTTCGAATGCTATTATAAATCGGTTTATTTCGGTTATTTATTTCGGTTCTTCATGGTCTTATACAAAATCGAGGTATGCTAATATTATACTGGGGCTGATGTAATTCACCTATACTCAGGACTTACTTGTCGTGGCACCTGTTACTGAGTCTGTGTCTGTTGTTGCTGCATGAAGCGGCATTTTTTTCGGGTGCCAGTTTGTAGTGCTATAGTGCTGTAGCGTTATTCTCCAAAACGATTCGATTATTCCATCTCTATTCTCCACCGAACTACAATGTAGTTGGCGCCATGTAAGGCGACGCGCGAAAAGGGACGCTCTAACATTAATTTCACGTGAATAATTTGCGTACTTTATTTTCCGACCCCTTTACCGAAGTTTCCCAGCAGACTCGAAACGTATTGTGATAGTATATACGTGTGTGTATAGGGGGTTTAATGTATTTCATCCGCTGGAAGGCATTCGTCTAATCAGTGGGGTAGATTAATAGTTAAGTTTTTGGAGGTGCAATTAGGAAGATTTCCTTGTTTGCAAACAATGTTGCGGAGTAAGATTTTCGTGAAAATTATGGTGCAGTTCCAAGAAAATGATTTTCAATTCGCTGTTTTGGTAATATTGTATTTGTTAAACTACTTTCAGATTTTGATTTCAGCTTCTTCTCTTATTCTCTAAATCACTTGCTCTCTTCCAAAATGATCTTTGTATAAAAATATAAAGTCGTTTAACGGACCATTGCTATTACTGTCTCAGCAGGATTTTCTGTTTTCTTCGGCTTTTTCCTATTATGAGTTCGCCGTTTTTGTCCTCCGCGTCACAAATTTTTTATTCTCCCGGTCACCTTCTCAGAGGTCTCTATCATAGCATTTCCTATGTAAGTTTTCCATCTCATAGCAGGTCTTCCCCTCCACCTTCTTCACGGCGGGTCCCAGTCTAATATCCTTTTCGGTGACCTGTGCTTTACCATTCTTTGCACATGCCCGTACCACTGCAGGGCTCTGTTTCCATCTTCTTTGTAATTGAGCATTCTACTTCCATTACGATTGATTTCCTCTGTTCTTATTCTATCCCCTCTGGGTATTTGTAGACTTCTTCTTATAAAGTCCAATTCAACTGTTCGTATTGTATTTCCTATTGTTGTTGTCATTGGCCATACTTCTATTCCATCTAGGCCATATGGGGTAATATTCAGCACTACGCTCTGAAAGTTTCTTTTTTTTTTGTTTTATTTGGTTATAGTGTTGTTCCAGATCAGTCCATAGAGTGCATTTGTGGCTTGCTTTCCCCGTGCCATTTTCATTTCTACATGTATGTATTACGGGCAATAACGTAAATCCGGTCAATAACGTTAATAACCGGTCAATATCGACAATGACCTGTTGAATTAGTCATGGTCGACAATGGCCGGATATTATCGTTACTGTCCATAGAAACTGGACATTGATCATAATTTTAAATTTTTGTCAGTGTCAACAATGCCCGTTGTTAATCAGTCAATGTTGAAATTTAGACTAAAAGATAGGTTATGTGTATTATCTGCTTCATTTCTGTGCTCGTGCTGAAATTACTCGTAGTAAATTTATGTACAGTGTTACAAAATGTCATGGTTCACTATCTTGTCAAAATAAAAATGATTAGCCTTCAAAAGCTATCATATATAAAAAAAAATAATAGGACACCATACCTAATTTAATTTATTTATCAACATTGGCCATTTCCGTTTGGCCACTGTCGTTATTGACCGGTTATTGATGAAAACTCTAATTTTTTACAACATTGGCCAATAGCTAATGTTTTTTTTTAGCTAATGCCTAGACAACTAATGGCCATTGGCATGCTAGGTACGGTGAATTTTTGCAGTTAGGTACCTAGTGTCATGTGTAGTGTGTGTGTTGAGTAAGTGTCTTGTTACTTTGCAAAGTCGACGTCATTGTCTTGGCAAAGAGACGCTATGTATCCGAACGTCTGCCGTCCCTCCAATAGCTAATGTTATTGTCGTTAATGACCGGGCATTGTCGTTAATAACCAGGGGAAATGGACATTCACGACAATGCCCGGTCTTTAACGTCAATGGCCAATTTACATCATTGTCCGTAACATATATATCACATACAAGTACCACATTAGCTTATCCTTAACCTTAAATACTAAAAAGTCTTACAACGCTTAATTATCTCTTTTTATGTGCAGATTTGTACTAAGGTAAGTTAGGTTTAATCCAACTATTTTTGGTCACAGCATATGCGATTTAATTTATGACCTACCTTTTTGTTACACCCTGTATTATATGACACGAAATATTATATGTATACACTGAAACAATAGCCAAAAAATAATGTCTTTTCTTTATTCGTGCGTAGAGTATACTCGTAGTCGTGTAGCTGAAAACGTTCTTCCAAAAGAACTTTTATTTAACCCTATTGTCGGGAAACTTTGAACTACCCGACCGACATTTCGAGCAGACGATATTGTTATTGTGAAAATAATACCGTCGAGGCTGAATAAACATGTCCGTTGTTATTTCTTGATGAAAATCTTATGCCTTGAGTGATTCAGCAAACACAACAAACCAACATGCAATCGGCCGTTTCCCATTGTGTCACTCCTTTAGAATTTTCCCACGATGAAAGAAAACTGTTTCCCGTTATGTTTTTTCTTGTTCGATGTATTAGGAGAAATTCGATACTGCGGAATATTAAAAAATATTTTATTTTTATTCGCTCAATTGAGAGATTTAGGTTTTCACAGAATTATTTTTTTATATGTATCTATTAGGCTGCATTTACGTATATATCAACAATTTCAACCTCTACAAGTTTCATCTCTTTTTACTTCACGATGTATTATGTTTCCCATCTTTTGCGTCCAAGTCCATTGATGTCCAAGTGAGAAAGAGTAGATTTAACACGGTTAGCAAAAGTAGAAAGACGAAATCATAATGACTGGATAAGAATAATGGCTCGAGATTCAAGTTTTAGAATAAGCAGGAGAGCAATGCCAAAGAGGATTTGACGAAATACAGTTGGACAACTCTAATGTTTGTGAAGGGTGTTAGTATTGATTTGATTCAAGATAAAAACATGCATAGTTGGGCAGTCGACCCCGTATAAGTGGACAGGAAAAAAGGACAACGTCAGGGCGTATGTTATATTTCGTTGTTCTTCTATTAAGTTTTTTATAATTTGTAGGTAAATTTACTTAGTCGAATTCCAACTCGGTCTTTTTGTTTGCAACCGTCCATTTTTCTATTCATCCTCCTATTATATTTAAACGACTTGTACAGTTGTGTCAAAGGGTTTTTTGGCGGGAAAGTGTACCTAAATATTTTGACATTTTAGATCAATGAGTCATTTCGTTAATTCGAAGCCACCAAATCAGTTCTTTAATTCAAATGTAGTTTCAGGCGGATTTTTGGTCTCTCACATTTATCGTTTCATTATTTTTGGCATATTAATGATATCAACTTCTCTAAACAATATTTAGGACTATTTTTAGGAACACCATCCCCAAGACAAGATTTATAATAAATACTCGATAATGATCTATTTAGAAAAGTCGCTCGTAACTTTCTATCCATCGTATCTATTAGACATAGACACGGGCTCGGTGAAATCGGCATAACCACTCTTCGAGCTGTTGGCAGTTAGCATCTTATCAGCAAACAAGACAACTGCCCGCTAGTGTAGAGATGGGTTTATTATCAACATACATAATATGACTAGAAAAATGTATTAGTATAAATTGAGGAATTTAAAGAAAACACTTATGTTTTGGAGATGTTATGGAAGCTGTTATGTTATGGTACTAAAAAGATGTTATGAAAAATATCGGAGAGAGTAATTCAGGATTGGTTACCAGTTCTTACTGCATTCTGTTAATGTGTTTTGCTAGACAATTTGCTTCATTTAGTAGAATTAGAGCTGCATGCCTAATTTTCCTATTTTTTAATATCGATTTCTTTAACAATATTATTTATGTATATTTCCAATGGACAGTTTCATTGTCCCAAGTACGTTCGCATATCTGTGATCTATCGAAGCCTATGTATTTATTCATGTGAGATTGTAGATCCTTTTCTCAGAAGATCAGTCAAGGATAAAGTGTGAAACAAGAAGAAGCCGACGCAACCTCCCTGCTGCGGTTCAACAAAATCCATCCCGGAACCATACAGCGTATTTTTTTCTTTAATAAATTCAAAAGTATTTTCAATTTTTAACTCATTATTTTTTTATTTGACTTTATTATCATTCTAGATATCCTCATATTTTGAAATAAAAAAATTCCCTATATTTTACGAATAAAAAATATATTCTGAAGTTGATGTTTAGTAAAATACCATCTATTATGTGGAATTCCAAGTAGTTTTACACTGCGCGTTATCAAAATCTATTTTTAGACTGTGGTGCCTGTTATGTACTGATATTCCTGTCTGCTACAGTTAGTCATTATTATTATTTCCTGGCGTATATTATTATAGTTTCTTAGTATTTTGTGTACATATAAAATATGGCCTGCAAATATCTTACTGAGGCTGAGTTACAGAAAATTATTACTGCTAGCGATTTTTATGATGATATAGAAGATGAAATAGTATAAGAAAACGTTAGATGAAGATATAAATGCTGAAAACATTCATTGCAGGTCATTTTTGACCTGGGGTCATTTTTTACCCCCGTTGGTCATCCGTGTAACAAAAAAAGGTTGGTCATCGGAAGGTTAAACGAGCAAGTCAGGATGTTGGCCACACAACATCTCTATTCGACAGTTTCTCACGAGTTCATCAAGAGTTTGCGGTACCCACTGGATATTCACTTCACGTGCTCTTTAAAATCTGGCACAATTGTGCATTGTTGCTACAAAGAGCAATCAGTTTCAATAGTTGTTTCAATCAGTAAAACGAGTTTCAATATTCTCCTTTTGTATAAACAAGTGTTCAGAAGTTTGAACCAAATAGTATATACAAATTTAATAGTGCACGTAGACAATTAAAAGACTTTTGAAAGACTCATTACACTCGTAAGGACTTATTGTAGTTATAGCATTTTGTTTGCCTCTGTAGGATCTATTGCTTATACAGTTGAGTCCAGTGTTATTTACCTGTGCGTCATCATATAAAGCAACAAAATAAGTCGCAAATTTACTAAACGCAACAGCAAGTGACAGAAAGTGGCTACTACTCCGATCACGGGTTATATTATAAAAATTGACGTTATCAAATAATTATAATGTCAAAAATGTAAGCCTTGCTTTAAGATTTTGGTGCAGAATTACAGCTACATTTGATAAATTCTTTTAATATCTAGAGTGATTAATAAATAATCGAACAGGGAGATAAGACGGAGAACATGAGTGACGGATGCCATACAAAGAATTATGACCCGAAAGTGGAACTGGGCTGGACACATAGCTAGAATGTCGGATAACAGATGGACACAGCGAATAATACACTGGAGACCAAGACAAGAAGCATATCGAAGTAGAGGTCGTCCGCCAACCAGATGGTCTAATGACATAAAACAAATCGACAAACATTGGATGCAAACAGCACAAAACAGAAATGCATGGAAAAGACTGAGAGAGACTTATATCCAGCGGTGAATAGATCCGGGCTGAATTATGATAATGATGATGAGCGATTAATAAATAAACAATGTATAAAAAAAATCAATAACATTTTATTCACTTTGGCGGAAACTTAAACACAACCATTCCTTAACTGTGTGAATGAGGTTAGCTTTGTATGTATGTTGTAAAAATTAATGGCAAAATAAAATACACTTCTAGTTGTGGAAACATCTGTTTGTGTAATATAAAGAACTTCAAAATGCAAAAATTCGATAAATAAACAGCAAAAAATTCAACGGACTGAAGCCTCAAAAGTAAACAAACCATAAACGTCACAAATTGCACTTAAAATCTGAAAACATCTATTTTTGTACTTATCTCTTTTCAATGTACCGAGTCTAGAGCGTTAATAAAAATAATATGTGTTTTTACTAAATAATAACGGGCGGTAGCTGGTTTGACTTTTAGTTTCAAGCGTGAAAGAGAATGATGATAGATAAAAATTATGTGTTTTATGTCGTCAGGTATTAATAACGCACGGGTAAAGAATCCAGGTCTCAACTGTATGTACGTTTTCTCTTTATATCCTTATTCCGGTAGGTGTGAGTTGACGGAATTAATAAAAGATAAGTGTAACAACGAACAGTAACATATTTATTTATTTGAGTAACAAAAAGTGTTTTGCTTATACATCGCGTAAGAGGGTTTGTTATTGTTTTCGGCCCAGCGAGCGGCCGATGTCTCTGGGGTGTTGTGACCGACTGACTGAGTGGCTGAAAAGAAATCACAGACGCTAATCTGTTTGTGTTTTACCATCTGACCAGATGGGCAATAAATTATTTAGATCTGACGTTTAAAGGTTGAAACATTTCTGCAGTTTTACGTTTTCGAATGCATGTCCAATTGTGAGTTATTGACATAAGGTCTGATAAGGTAATTAATTTATGGGGAATTCAGTTTGCTAAACTGAACACACCAAAAACATATGGTTAAGGATACATTCCGTTTTGTAAAACTGTGTCCCTCTTAGCATCTGGTTTGTATTTTACATGTGAATTTATATGACCCATATTATTTCGTTATTAAAAATTAAGAAAATAAAATTAGCAAAAACAGTAATTAAAGCGTACCGCTATATCCTATTTGTTGTGCTCCGTTTTGTATTCTCTTTACAATAAATTGTTAGTACCCTTTGAAAAAGCTTTGAGAACCAATAGTGTAAGACATGTTCTTCCTGGTGTTGTAGATATTAATTTTTAATATTAATTAATTTTATCTTATCAGTAATGTCTTTGATTTTATGGATTTGGAAATTATAGTCGGTTACAAAATAACGGTGACAAGCGGTTTCCACCATCCCGAATATGCATCGCAGAGAAATAATTTTCTATCCATATACGTGCAGTTAAAAGATATACCGGTCGACTATAATCGTAGAATGCAGCTAGCAGCGCATTCCTAACCTACAAATCGGTTACCATTGTGTGTAAGATGGTATCGAACTTTATGTAGGTTATTTAGACGACTTAAGAGCAGCTGTTGAAATAAAATGGCTACTTTACGATGCATTTTATTCTAAAAAATTAACATCGGAAGTTTCTTAATACTTCTAATTTGCCTTTAGCGCTAGACTTACTGCAACGTTTCACGAAAGAGGTGTTATGGCGGTTATGGTGCAAAAAAACGGTCAAAACCAGTATTTTCTAGTTATTAGAGGTTATTGTATACACTGAGCAGTATATATTTATACAACTCACACAAGGCTATTTTTCTAGCTACGGAAAGATCGAAACAGAAGTGGAAGATCAAGTGAAGCGAGCAAACAGAGCCGCAGGTTGCCAGAATGAAACAATATGGAGAAATAAAAATAGAAAAAAAATTAAATACAGGATTTACAAAAATGTCATCAGACCAATAATGACATACGCGGCAGAAATACAACCTGACACAGAGCGGACAAAAATATTGCTAGAAACAGCGAAATGAAAACCCCAAAACCCTTCGAAAAATCGATCCAAAAAGATCCAAAGTGGAGAAAATAAACAACTGGGTAAGAAAGGTAAGGTAAGAGTATAATGGAATGACCACATAAGCCCAATGACAGCAGAGTAGTAAGGACGCCGAGGAACGGTTCACCAATAGGAAGACGATCAGTGGGAAGTCCACGAAAACGATGGAACGACAACCTACAGAGCCATGCAGTAGTACGGGCATGTACAAAGAATGACAGGAAAAGAAGATTGGACTGGGACCCGACGGGAAAAGACGGAGAGAAAGACCTGCTAGGACATGGAAAACGTACATAGGAAACGCTATGATAGATAGACTTCACAGAAAGTGGCTGGGATAATAGAGTACTGTGGGGAACAAAAAAGGCGAACTCATAATCGAAAAGAAATCGATGAAGAACAAAGTAAAGCTTTATCATAAACAATCTAAAGGACTGGATACTAGAGAGAAAATGGAGTAGAGCTGCCACATAAGTAAAATATGTAGCAGGCACAAGCTTATCAAGGCCGTGACGGCTTGAGAATGAGTTATCTGAGCTCGCCGCAGAACAAATACTATGGTATAACTAGACCCAAACCCAGACATCCAAAGTGAAAGTCATCCTCCAACACCAAATAATTGTTCTCTATGGTCCACATAATGTTCAGAAAAAAGTCACACCATTTTGAGCGTCGGGTTTGGGGTGGGGGGGGGGGGGGGGAGGGGAGGAGAAATCGGTAAATTCGAAGTTTTTTACGTTTTTCGTAAATATTTCTAAAACTATACGATTTAGCATAAACAACCTTCTATACAAAAATGTTCTACATTAAATTTAAAATAAAAAAAGGCCCTATGCATAATCCTTCTAAAATGAACGGTTTCAAAGTTACTGAGGTAGTATAGTATAATTGGTCCAAAAAAGGCCTAACCTAAGCATCCAAAGTAGAAGTTTTCCTCCAACACCAAATTGTTCTATATGGTCCACATATTGTTCAGTAAAAAGTTACACCATTTTGAGCGTCGGGTTTGGGGGGGGGGGGGGGAGAAGTCGGTAAATTAGTAGTTTTTTTTACGTTTTTCGTCAATATTTCTAAAACTATATTTTAGCGTAAGCAATGTTCCATACAAAAATGTTCTACATAAAATTTAAAACAAAAAAAGGTCGTGTACATAAATTGTTATAAAATCAACAGTTCCAAAGTTACGGAGGGTGAAAAGTGGAGGTTTTCGATACTTTTTATATTTTTTGGGCAATTTCCTACTGATTTTCTTTAACATGATTGTGTTTTATAAATCAAATTTGCTGTTTCAGTGGCCGATGGTATGTTAGTGATAAGCCCTTGAAGAAACGTCAACCTCACCACCCAAAATCATCAATTGCCCTAAAAATATAAAAAGTATCGAAAACCTCCACTTTTCACCCTCCGTAACTCGGGAACCGTTGATTTTATAACAATTATGTATAGGACCTTTTTTGTTTTAAATTTTATGTAGAACATTTTTGTATAGAACATTGTTTACGCTAAAGTATAGTTTTAGAAATATTGACGAAAAACGTAAAAAAAAACTACTAATTTACCGACTTCTCCCCCATCTCTCCCCAAACCGGACGCTCAAAATGGTGTAACTTTTTACTGAACCATATGTGGACCATATTATAGAACAATTTCGTGTAGGAGGAAAACTTTTATTTTGGATGTCTGGGTTAGGCCTTTTTTTGGACCAATTATACTATACTACCTCCTTAACTTTGGAACCGTTCATTTTAAAATGATTATGCATAGGACCTTTTTTATTTCAAATTTAATGTAGAACATTTTTGTATGTTCATGCTAAACCGCACAGTTTTAGAAATATTGACGAAAAACGTAAAAAACTACGAATTTACCGATTTCTCCCCACTCTCCCCCCCCCCCCCAAACCCGACGCTCAAAATGGTGTGACTTTTTTCTGAACATTATGTGGACCATATAGAACAATTTGGTGTTGGAGGATAACTTTCACTTTGGATGTCTGGGTTATGCCATCTTTTGGATCAATTCTATCATACTAAAAAGGCTTCAAGAGAAGAAAATACTTCTTTAGATTTACGTCAATAAAACTGCGACTAACTTCGCGTCTATTTACTTTTTTACGTTTCCTGTGAAATCCATGCTTTTGGCACTTAGTTTGATCTAAATATGGTATTTAGAATTGTTTCATTCAATTTATAACTATTAAAATGTATTGAATTAATGCGCAAACTTGATTTGTCAACTTTATTGCAGAGAAAATGTTGAAAAATGGATTTTTTATTGTAAGTACACAATGTTTTAAAATTTTTTTATAATTATGAACATATTTTCTGTATATTAATTTTCGATATTGTCAAAAATAGAGATACTCTTGAGCAAGGAGCACAGTTTTTACACACTTTCTATACAACTAATAAAATTTGATATTTGATGGGATATTGTAAATCTTCTTCCTTAGATTTCTACAAATATTTTTCAAAGTCAAAAGTAGCCAAAGCAATCCAGTCCTTCTTGAGTTATAAAATAAAAAAATAAGAGTCAGAAAAAAATGGAGGGTATCAGATAAAATTGGAGGGTGCCAGAAAAATTGAAGGATCAGAAAGAAAAAAATTGAGGGGGTCAGAAAAAATTGGAGGGAGATACGATAAAATAGGAGGATGTCACAAAAAATTGAGTGCAGTAACTGTAGAATGCAATTGATTGTAATCCCCGTCGCATGGCGATGGGCAAAATCGCTAGTTTCAGATAAAGGCTAAGGAATTCCTTAATTGAAACTGACATTGAAAATGTTTTTTGGTTTCTATTAATTACAAAACATTTATTCTGCTATTTCTCATCGGTACATTTTTTCATAAAACTTAAGAATTAAATTTTAATTGTATTCTCCAAATTCGACTTTAATCAGAGTTTTTCCACCCGGTGTAGACTAAAGCGAAAGAAAGTTCCAAACTTTCTCAAGTATATCATTTTTCTCTACAGTTAAGGGACAACCCTTTCTAATTAACGGCTGAGCGTAATTACTTTTTTCCAAACAAGGATTAATTTTTTCGTTTCGAAACGTCCCCCAAAAAGAAATTACAGAAGGGAAAAGGTCGATGCTACAAATTTTGTTTCCGGGTTTTAAGCAAACAGGAATTATATAGTTAAGAGATTTATAAGAAACAGGAAAGAAGATAAGACAAAATCCCACTCAGGTGTAATCTTTTGTTATATTAATTAAACATAATGAAAAATCATCATGGAAAAAGCGGAGAGTGTTGGTATAAATCGATGAGTTTAAAACTTCATTTAGGTTATTGTTTTTTGGGTACTATATACCTAATATATTATAAATACAAAAATGCCCGATACAGTTCAGACGAGAAGTTTAGTTATTAACAAATAAGCGTCAAAAATGGCAGTTTTTTTCGTTTAAATCGCTACAGCTAAAAATAGGGAAATTAAATATCTTATTTAGAGTATTCATCTTTTAGTAGATGAGCAAAGGTTTAAAATGGCAGATTTTGAATTTTGGTCCGATCATTTGTTGCTTCGCTAATTGCAAAATAAGACTAAAATTTCGAAAATAAAAAATTTGCTATAACTTTTGCGAAAATTAAAAGACTTTGATATTGCATTAAAAGTTGAAACAACCAGTAAATCTTTTTTTTTTCTCTGATTCTGGCTTTGGTTTAGAACTAGAACCTTTAGCCACGTAATTGTATAACTTATCACTAAGTCAGGGGAGTAATGTGTAGTGTGTGTGTTGAGTAAGTGTCTTGTTACTTTGCAAAGTCGACGTCATTGTCTTTGCAAAGAGACGCTAATTGTTTCCGAACGTCTGCGGTACCGATCCCAACCAGTAAATCTATCATGCACAAAAATTTCAGGACGAAACGTCAATTAGTTTAAATTTTATTCAATTTGTTTATCCAAAAGAGCTTTTTTTGCAATGTTATTGTTCAGAAAATAATAATGATACAGTACTTATGTGGAAAGCACATGAAAGAAGAACGCGTATATTTTCAAATCATTTAAAAAAATCTATAAAAAGTAATTTTTATCATTCCGAAAACATTTTACTAAAATAGAGTCATTTTTGGCTTAAAAGCAATTTGAAAACCTTTGTTAATATTGACTCTAGAGTAAATCTACTTTGGGATTTCAAGAACTGGTATTTTTACACGAATTTTCAAAAAAAAACTTTTTGCCTAGGTTAATTGTGTCAAAGTTAGCCACTTTTATTATTGAATTCACAGTTACTTCTATATATGTACATACAATTCTCCTGTAACAGTGTTAGTTACCATACTCCTCCGATACGGCTTGGCCGATTTTTATGAAATTTTACACGTATATCCTCTAGGACTGAGAATAGGTTCTAATCTATTTTTCATGCCCATAAATTATATGGGGGGTTCCCCTTGACATTTTTTTTATTTTTTTGGACAAAATTGTCTACCTTCATTTTGTATGGTGTAAAATTAAAAAATACATACAACCCTTAATTATTTTAACTCTTCTATCACCAACCCTTATTTTTTAAAACCCATCTATATTTTTGCATCTATAAAATTCTCTTGTCACACTGTTAGTTGCCATACTTCTCCGAGACCGCTTGACCGATTGTTATGAAATTATACAGGGTGTCCCGAAAAGATTGGTCATAAATTATACCACAGATTCTGGGGTCAAAAATAGGTTGATTGAACCTCACTTACCTATATACAATAGTGCACACAAAAAAAGTTACAGCCCTTTGAAGTTACAAAATGAAAATCGATTTTTTTTCATATATCGAAAACTCTCAGAGATTTTTTATTGAAAATTGACATGTGGCATTTTTACGACAGCAATATCTTAAAAAAAAAATTAAGTAAAATTTGTGCACCCCATACAAATTTTATGGGGGTTTTGTTCCCTTAAACCCCCCCAAACTTTTGTGTACGTTCCAATTAAATTATTATTGTGGCACTATTATTTAAACACATTATTTTTAAAACTTTTTTGCCTCTTAGTACTTTTTCGATAAGCCAGTGTTTATCGAGATATTTTGAATATTTGTCGAATCCACCACATATTTGTATATGGTTAAGTACGGTTATAGAGACCTGTTAATAATCTGAAAATTTATTTATAATTTACATTTTTAGGTATATTTTGAAAAAGAAGCTACATCTCGATAAAAGGTGACTTATGAACAAAAGACTAAGAGACAAAAGTTTTAAAAACACTGTGTTTAACTAATGGTACCACAATAATAGTTTAATTGGAACGTACACAAACATTAGGGGGGTTTAAAGGAACAAAACCCCCATAAAATTTTTACGTAAATATATTGAAAAAGAAGCCGCATCTCAATAAAAACTGGCTTATCGAAAAAATACTAAGAGGCAAAAAAGTTTTAAAAACGTTGTGTTTAACTAATGGTACCACAATAATGAATTAATTGGAACGTACACAAAAGTTTGGGGGGGTTTAAGGGAACAAAATCCCCATAAATTTTTTATGGGGTGGACAAATTTCACTATAATTTTGTTTTAAGATGTTCCTGACATAAGAATTATACATGTCCATTTTCAATAAAAAATCTCTAATAGTTTTCGATATATTGAAAAAAATCGATTTTCATTTTGTAACTTCAAAGGGCTGTAACTTTTTTTGTGAGCACATTTGTACTAAGTTAAGTTAGGTTCAATCGAACTATTTTTGACCCCAGAATGTGTGGTATAATTTATGACCATTCTTTTCGGGACACCCTGTATATGTATGTATATTCGGTAGGTCTTTGAATCGGTCGTAATCTATTTTTCATATCCCTGAGTGAGAAGGAGGGTTCCCCCTTACATTTTGTAATGTTAGGTGGGGATATGTGTACATAACGTACTCTACAAGACTGCGAGTACATACAAATTAAAAAAATCATGATCAAAATCCATCAACAAGCTCCGGAGATATTAATTGCAGCATATGTTTGAAGAATCAATTCATTTTTTCAGTGCACGGATTTTAATAAAATTATTCCCCTCCACCGACCACGAATCGATTACGTTAGGACGTAATTTTTAAAGCTTTATTAACCACTTTATTGAAGTTCAAAGTTTAGTCAAACTTTACGCATAAACTATATACCTTGAACTTCAAAATGGCGCTAGTTAGGTTGCTTAATTGTTATAAACAAAGTAGCTGTGAATTAAATAAAAAAAGTGGCTAACTTTGACCGTAATTACCTAGGCCAATTTTTTTTTTGAAAATTCGTGTAAAAATACCAGCTTTTCAAATCCCAAAGTAGTTTTAGTCTAGAGTTAATATTAACAAAGTTATTCAAATTGTTTATAAGCCACAATGACCCTACTTTAGAAAAATGTTTTCGGACTGATAAAAATGACGTTTTAATGATTTTTTTTAAATGCTTTGAAAATGTAACTATTATTCTTTCACGTTATTTCTACAGAATTGCTATATCATTATTATTTTCTGAACAATAACATTGCAAAAACTCTTTGGGATAAACAAATTTAATAATATTTAGACTAATTGACGAATCGGCTTAAATATTTTTGTACATTATATGGACTGTTTGACTCAACTTTTCATGCAATATGAAAGTCTTAAGGTAATTTTCGCAAAATTTATAGCAATTTTTTTATTGTCGAAATTTTAATTTTATTTTGAAATTTCCGAAACAACAAAGGATCGGACTAAAATTCAAAGACTGCTATTTTAAACCTTTGCTTATCTACTAAAAGAAGGATACTGTAAATAAGATATTAATTACCCTATTTTCACCTGTAGCGATTTAAACGAAAAAACTGCCATTTTTGACGCTTATTTGTTAATAACTAAAATTCTCGTCCGAACTGTGACGGGCAGTTTTGTATTTATAATGTATTAGCGGTGATTGATAAATTATAGAGGGTATTATATATCAGTATGTATCAATCAACGGTATTAGGTATATATATATAGAGCCCAAAAAACCCATTTGCAACCTGGCTGCTCAAGTATCCCGAACATGGTATATTTTTGCCTTATTTCCCTGGCGTATGTAGTCGTCGGTCGTTTTAGTATATTGGTCAATTTACGAGAATATATTTGACAGTGAAAATATTGGCATAAAGGTGGATCCTGAGATGCCATCAACCATCCATGGATATATGTGACAACCTAGTATGTCCAATTCGTAGTTTGGTTGTCTTGAATTCCGATATGGGAGTATGCGAAATTGTGTTTAAAAATTTTGAACGAGAATAACCATAATCTAAGTGTTTATTTACATTGATAAATGTCGCTAAGCGAAATCAAATAGCCGACTGGTAGAATTTTATCGGCAAGAGATCGGCAAGGAATTATCATTTTTATTCTGGATGTGGGCCAGTTTAGATCGGCGTACATATTGTGAAAATTTTATATAAGAAAATGACTTACTACTTAGTGATACTACCTACAGTTACAACCGTCGTTGAAAAAATGTTTTGACTCACCTGAAACAAAAAAAAACAGGATTAGTATATTTATTGATTATCTAATACAACAAAAGATAATTAATTAGCAACATTTTATATATTTTTGTTCTACCAAGTTGCACTCTGTTTTCTTTTTCTCGCTCCCAAGTATTGAGAGTTAGTAAAAACTGTGACACCTTTTACACTTCTTTTAGAGGTGTCTATATTAGCGGGTCTACACTAGGATGTAACTACAAACTAATTTCAGCCAGAATGGGGTGTTAGAAATGAATGTATACTATCTCCACAATTATTTAATATTTCTGGGGAGCATGTTATTAGAAGGGCATTTGAAGGATGGGAAAAGAGCATCTCAATAAATGGTCATAAAATAAACAACCTACGTTTCGCAGATGACACTGCCCTTCTTGCAAATAGAGCTGATTGATCTCATACGACTGGTCGAAAACGAAATTCAAATATTTTACACGAGCGGGACACCCTCAAAAAAGTTTGCGAGATACTGACCACGGAGGGGTAAATGGCTAATTTTATTCATACTTTATATTTTCGAGGGTGCTGAAAACGAAAATGAAGTTTATTTTGAATTTTATGTGGGGAACATTGTCAAAATCGCAATTTTAACCTAAAAATAAAAAAAAATTAAATCACGTTTTTTTGCGTTTACCTCGCTACAACTCTGTTCCATTTTAATATATTTTTCTGAAATTTTTACAGTACATATATAGGCTCTAACATTTCTGAAGACAACGGTACCTGTTTCAAGCTTTTATTCTTATCCTGATAAAGGTTATGAATTTTTCAAAGGAAAAGGTACGGATTTGGGCAGTGCAAAGTTTAATCGCAAAAGTTGTGTGACGAAGTTTAAAATTTAGCTTCCTAATCACGTTTATGTTAAAGTAGAGAGTACAAAGAAGTTTTCTGATAACTTTTAGATCAAAGTGTTTTATAGAAAAAAAATAGTGCAACTTTTAATGTCGACGTTAGAAATCCCAAATATAACGCTTATTTTTCGAGATACTGGCCATGGGTGGTGAATGGCTAATTTTGGTCTTAGATTATGTTTTTGACCGTGACAAAAACGAAAATGAAATTTATTTTAAATTTTAGGTGGGGGAATATTGTCAAAATTGCAATTGTACCCTAAAAATAAAAAAATGAAATCACGTTTTTTTGCTCGTTACAACTCTGGTCCGTTTTAATATTGTTTTCTAAACTTTGTACACATATATGGTTTCTGCTTTAAGCTTTTAGTCTTATTCTAGTAAAAGTTATGAATATTTTAAAGTACAAGGTGCAGATTCGTGAATTGCAAAGTTTAATCGCAAAATTTGACTGACAAAATTTGAAATATAGATTTTAAATCAAATTCTAAAATAAAAAATGAGTACAAAGAAGTTTTCTGGAAAGTTTTGGATCAAAATGTTTTATAGAAAACAAATGGTGCAGCGTTTAACATTTACGTTATAAATCCCCAAAATAACGCAAATTTCTCGAGATACTGATCATTGGTGGTGAATGGCTAATTGTGGTCTTACTTTATGTTTTTGATGGTGCTGAAAACGAAAATCAAGTTTATTGTAAATTTTAGGTGGGAGAACATTGTCAAAATCGCAATTTTGCTCTAAAAATAAAAAAAAGTTAAACCACGTATTTCTTAAAATTAAAAGTTGCACCATATTTTTTCTATAACACCTCTAGACCTAAAACTCCCCATAAAATTTCTTTGAACTCTATGGTTTAACATGAACGAAATCAAATAGATAAATTTTAAATTTTGTCACTTAATTTTTGCGATTTAACTCTGCAATTCATGAATCTGTACCTTTTATTTTTTAAAATTCATAACTTTTATAAAAAAAGACTGAAAGACTACAGTTACTTTCATAGTCTTAACAAAGGTGAGAAATATATGCTGTAGAAATTTTAGAAAAAAATATTAAAATGGAACAGAGTTGTAGTGAGTTAAACGTAAAAATTCGTAACCTCACTTTTTTTTCATTTTTAGGTTAAAATTGCGATTTTTACAATGTTTCCTCACATAAAATTCAAAATAAACCACTTTTTCATTGTCAGCACCATCGAAAACATAAAATAAGACCAAAATTAGCCATTCACCTCCCATGGTCAGTATCTCGAAAAATAAGTGTTATTTTGGGAATGTATAACGTCTATATTAAAAGTTACGCCATTTTTTTTCTAATAAACATTTGTAACTAAAACTTTCCAGAAAACTTCTTTGTACTCTATGTTTTATCATAAACGTGATTAATAAGATAAATTTTTAATTTTGCCTCTCAACTTTTGCGATGAAACTTTGCAATTCACGAATCTGCACCTTGTACTTTAAAAAATTCAAAACTTTTACTAGAATAAGACTAAAATCTTAAAACAGATACCGTTGTCTTCAAAAAAGTGAGCAACATATAGTGTACAAACCTTAGAAAAAAATATTAAAATCGACCCGAGTTGTAGCGAGTTAAACGCAAAAATCGTGATTTCACTTTTTTCTATTTTTATGCTAAAATTGCGATTTTGACAATAGCGTCAGAAACATAATCTAAGACCAAAATTAGCCATTCACCACCCATGGTCAGTATCTCGAAAAATAACCGTTATATTGGGGATTTCTAATACCGATAATAAAAGTTGCACTATTTGTTGTTCTATAAAACATTTTGATCTAAAACTTTCCAAAAAACTTCTTTGTACTCTGTACTTTAACATACACGTGATTAAAAAGCTAAATTTCAAACTTTGTCGCTCAACTTTTGCGATTAAACTTTGCAATTCAGAAATCTGCACCTTTCACTTTAAAAAATTCATAAGCTTTATTAGAATAAGACTGAAAGCTTGAAGTAAGTACCATTTTCTTAAGAAAGGTGAGAAATATATACTGTAAAAATTTCAGAAAAAAATATTAAAAGGGAACAGAGTTGTAGCGAGGTAAACGCAAGAAAACGTGATTTTTTTTTATTTTTACGTTAAAATTGCGATTTTGACAATGTTCCCCCACATAAAATTAAAAATAAACCTCATTTTCGTTTTCAGCACCTTCAAAAATATAAAGTATGAATAAAATTAGCAATTCACCTCTCCGTGGTCAGTACCTGGTCATTTTAGGGGTATCTTCCGCTCGCCTATTTGGTCTGCAATTAAACATAAAATACCAAAGACAAAGATCATGATAGTGGATAGACTATATAACAATCATCTACACATAACCGCAATTGATCGGTTTGAGGTTGTGAGCTCATACATACTTGTATCTAGGATCATTGATCACAAACACAGGGTCATTACAGGAAGAGGTTAAACGTTGCCACAGCAAAAAATGGAAGGACTGTCCAAGACTTTGAGACAATTGGAAAGAAGATAGGCGCCACTGAAATGTTCTGTTGGAGACGAATGTTACGAATTCCTTGGACCAACCGTAGAACAAATAATTCAATTTTAAGAGAGATAAAAGTTAGCTAACGACTCTCCAGTAAAGTCCATCTCCTGCAATTAAAATACTTTGGTCATGTTATGAGAGCAAACACAGAAAACATGGAAAGACTGATTATACAAGGAAAGGTGGAAGGTCGAAGATCACGAGGAAGATCCCCAACAAGATGGATCGATTAAATTACAGGAATATCCAAAAGAACCATGCATGAGTTAAAAGAAATGACCAGAGACAGAGATCTTTGGAGACGGACAACACACGACATCACGTCGACCACTACACTCCTTCCGGAGGGCTGGTCAGGATTGAAGAAACGAGATATCAGCGGGTCTAGTATTCTTCTTCTTCGGGTGCTATGTCCGTTTATCGAACGTTAGCGATCATGTTGGCTATCATAACTTTATTCGCAGCAGATCTCAAGAGCGATTCCGAAGTGTGACCAAACCATTGCCTCAAATTTCTTAACCAAGATGTTCTTCTCCTTCCTCGACTTCTTCTGCCTAATATTTTACCCTGCATAATTAGATGTAGAATGCTATATTTTTCCGGATGTCTACAAACATGCGCAAAATACTCGAGTTTTCTAGACTTTATCATTTTTACCATTTCTCTGGCTTTCTTCATCCTGCTCAGAATAATATCATTACGCACCCTGTCCATCTAGCTTACTCTCAGCATTCTTCGATAGCACCATAATTCAAAGGATTCAACCATCTTAAGCATTCTTCCTGTTAAGGTCCATGACTCAACTCCGTAGAGAAGAACGGAAAACACGTAACACTTTAAAATTCTTGTCCTAAGACTCAAATTTATGTCATGACCGCATAGAATTTTCTTGTAACGGAAAAATGCTGATTTGGCTTGAGCAATTCTGCAACGTATTTCGGTGGATGGATCCCAATTATAAGTGATTCTGCTTCCCAAGTATGTTATAGCTTCAACTCTCTTAAGTTGTACATCATTAACGTGAATTCCAGCATCGATGACATTATCCTTACTGACGACCATATATTTTGTTTTTTTGATGTTAAGGTGGAGACCATAATTACTGCACTGTGCTACCACAGAATCCAATAGATATTGTAATTCGGTATCACTACTGGCAATCAGTACAGTGTCGTCTGCATATCGGAGATTATTTATCAGTTTCCCGTTTATCACAACTCCACCTTGTGTAGTACTGAGTGCCTCTTCAAACATCTTTTCTGAATGTTAAAAATTAATGGTGAAAGAATACATCCCTGTCTTACTCCACGTTGAATTTGAATCTCTTCTGTGTGATCACCGTCTACTCTAACTGTGGCTTTTTGATTCCAGTACAAGTTAGCAATGATTTTTAGATCTTTATCGTCAATATTAGTTGACCTTAGAACATCTAACATCTTAGTATGTGATACTTTGTCAAATGCTTTTTCGAAATCAAGAAAACATAGGTACACATCAGCATTTACATCTCTACTCCTTTGTACTAATACCTGCAACCCAAACAGGGCGTCTCGTATACCTAGTCCATTTCTAAAGCCAAATTGAGTTTCGCCCAAATGTTCTTCGATTCTTTTATATATTCTCGCATGGATCACACGCAGAAAGACCTTAAGTACGTGGCTCATTAGGCTAATGGTTCGATGATCATGACATTCTTTTGCCTTCGCTTTCTTGGGAATTGGTATAAAAGTAGATTTCAGCCAATCATGTGGTAAGTAACCATGATTATATATAGCATTAAACAAGTCAACCAATACTTTACTTCCGCAATCTCCTAGTAGTTTTAGAACCTCTGTGGGTATTTCATCAGGTCCCATGGCCTTCTTTGATTTTGACAAGCGTATAGCATCTTCAACTTCGCTTTTAGTTATAGGTGGTCCACTATTCGCGTCCGTTATGTTATGTTGTATTGGTCGATCATCCTGAAAAAGATCCTCAATGTATTTCCTCCATCGGTGCAGTTTTTGTTTGGTGTCAAACAATAGATTTCCATTTGAATCAGCTATCGCACGACTACTTATATTTCCACACTTTGCTAATTCTTTTACCTTCTTATGCATGTTGAAAGAATCATATTTTCTTTCATACTCCTCGATTTCGCTACATTCTTGGGAGAACCATTGCGCTTTAGCACTCCTTATTTTCCTTCTTATTTCAGTGTACAGTAACTTATATTGGTCTTCATTACGATTTCTGTGTAGTCTTCTTCTTTCCATCAAATCGAGAATTTCCTGCGTCATCCATCTTTGTTTTGGTTCAGCTTTCACCGTCTCCAATTTCCCTTTTATATGAGTCTGAATGGTATCTCTTATATTTGTCCATATTTTTTCGATTCGATCTTCCAGTGATACTTCAGTGATACTTTCGATGTTTTCCATTTCTCTTTCCAAGTCTGTTACAAATATATGCTTAACGTTTGGCTCTTTAAGCGCTTCTAGATTCATTTTAGGTTTTGGCTTTTTCCTAAATATGTGTTTTAATCTTACAGTCATCTTAGCCAAGAGTAAATTGTGATCTGATGGCACATCCGCGCCTGGATAGGTTTTGACTGACGTTATAGTATTTCTGAATCGTTGATTGACCGCTATGTAGTCTATATGGTTACGGACAATAATACCAACTGCATCTGCTGGCGCTTTCCACGTATATAGGCGACGCTTAGGTAATTTGAAGAAAGTATTCATTATACATAACTTGTTTTCGATACAGAACTCTACGAAACGCTCTCCTCTATCATTCCTGTTGCCTAGACCATACTTCCCTACAGTGTCTTCTTCTTCTCCACTGCCTACTTTGGCATTTAAGTCTTCCATTAGGATAGTGATATCATTGTTCTTTATCTGTTTTATAGCCTTGTCTAAGTCTGTGTAGAATGTCTCTATCTCTTCTTCATCACACATCGATGTTGGCGCATACACTTGAATTAAATTGATGTTTATTGGTGTCGAATGGAATCGCATCACTATAATTCTCTCTAATATTGGTATCCAATCCATGAGTGATTTGCTAGTGATTTCCATCAGTGAGGGTCTAGTCTATGGTGTACCTATTTCAGCTGATATCTGTCCATTTTTAATTCTTCAAAAAAAAATATTCAGCAACAAAAAAAAAGCAAAAAAAGAGTCAATATAGTCCTACTTAGTTTTTTCTTTGTATCACGTTTTCAGTTTTTTTAATCATTTAATATGGTACTGGAAATCTTAAACTTTTTTAAAATATCAACACACAGCAATAGTTTTTTTTATTTTTGATCTAATTCGTCCTGCTCTGAAAAATATCCCTCTATCGGAGACTGTGGTGGATGCTTTTAGAGACTAAGACTGGAAAATATGTCATGGAAAATGATTTATTTTTCTTCTCCGGAGAAAAACACCGGCTGTGTGACGTTTACTCACCGCTCCTCGCACAAATAAGAAAACGGCGGCGCTTTCTGAAGTAGACGGCTGCACGTCGAATTTTATTAAAAAAGTTAAATAACGATAAGGATAGTCAAAGTAGTCGGTGTGACTGATGTGGCATGAATAATAGATTTTAAGTAATAAAAGATTGAAATTTGGCATTTATAGTTTCCAAATATAATACTGAACAATTTTCCGTAAAGCTGGATGTTTTTGATAGAGTGATAGATGATAGGATGGAAAAGGTGGCAGATCAACGCTAGTTCCAATAGAAGATTTAATAATGCCAAAAAGGCATTTAATAAAGATATTATTTACCACTATTTATAATGTTCGTTGATTTCGAACTAAAGAAACAAAAAGAAAAGTACCATATTTCACGCACATAAAGACATTAACCAAAAATGTCTTTTTCTTCTTAAGTGCCTTGTTCTCCCAGAACATTGGCGCATCAGTCGCATGATTTTTATTTTCTCCACAGCTGACTTAAACAGTGTCGTAGAGCTCACTCCATTAGTGATGTTGATTATAGTTACTTTCGAGTATTCGTTACAAATCGTTACTTTTGTATAAAGTAATCATTTACAGTATTCATTACTTTGATTACTATGATTACTTTTGTATTTGAGTACCGGTAATCATATCGAGAATCGAATTTCTCAGTAGGTAGGTATTTTGTATAGGTATAGATATAGATCTAGATAAAAATAAAGGGTTCTCGCATTCGATCTTTGTTAATGACATACATCAGTGATTCCCAACCTTTTATGTCTGGCGACCCACCTTCTGATGTTTTTTCATATTCGCGACCCATCCCTCACCCATGATGATAGAAAAAAATAAGGAATACGGTCACTGTACGCTACTCAGCAACTGTAAGAGCCACGCCGCGACCTACCTGAAATGTGCCAGCGACCCATTGGTTGGGAAACGCTGACATACATTATATATTTGGACATCTTGGATATTAAAGCACCCTAATATGTCTGTGTAGATTTTGGCGTTCGATCCGACCATCACTTGTGACATCGTTGCTGTATCCTCTATTTTTTCATATTATCACGTTACAATTTTTGTGATATTATACACCTCTGCCTTAAGTTTTTATTCTTATCATGATAAAGGTTATGAATTTTTCAAAGAAAAAGGTACGGATTTGTGCATTGCAAAGTTTAATCGCAAAAGTTGTGTGACGAAGTTTAAAATTTAGCTTCTCAATCACGGTTATTTTAAAGTAAAGAGTACAAAGAAGTTTTCTGGTAAATTTTAGATCAAAATGTTTTATAGAAAAAAAAATAGTGCAACTTTTAATGTCAACATTAGAAATCCCCAATATAACGCTTATTTTTTGAGGGACAGACAATCTAGGTCTAATTTCTTACATTTAATACTATCGTTGGATTATAAGCTTTCATTTGACACCTCATTTGTCATTTTACCTAGTATAATGACGGAGAAGTAAACGTTATTATTCTATTATTCTTGTAGGTACATTTAACATTGATTGAAATTATGAAAGAAATATATAGAAAACAGCATGGCAACACTGTGACCCACAAACATAAAAATTCAGCCACATTCAGCTGTGCGTTACATAGGGTGCTTTAATATCCAATATGTCCATATATTTTACTTCCATTATACCTCCCTCTCTTTCATCTTCTGTCTTCTCCTCACCCTCACAGTGTGAGGCTCTGAGGCTCACACCCTTAAAACGCTTCATACCGATAACGATATTCGATAACACTCTTAAAATACCGGTCTCGTCCGTTACTCGCTGGGATACGATTGGTAGAAAGTAATCAAGTGTACTGGTTGTAGATACAATACTCGTTACTCGCTCTGATACAATTGGTACGAAGTAATCAGAGTAATCCAAGTAGATACAATAGTCGTTACTCGCTCTGATACGATTGGTACGAAGTAATCAGAGTAATCAAATTAGATACAATAGTCGTTACTCGCTCTGATACGATTGGTAGGATTTAATCAGAGTAATCAAAGTAGATACAATATCCGTTACTCCCTCTGATACGATTGGTACGAAGTAATCAGAGTAATCAAAGTAACGATTGGCCTCTCTGTATACATAATCGTTACTTTCGGTATTCGTAAGTAACGAGTACTTTGTAACGAATAGATACTTTTTCAACATCTCTACACTCCATACCACTGGCGGAGGTCCCTAAGCCAGAATGTTTTTCTGCGTCCGGGGCCGCGCTGTCCCTCTATCGCTTCTAGGATAATTTTATGTAGCATTTCATATTTCGGATTTCTCATCACGTGGACAAAGTACTCTAGTTTTCTTCTTTTTATGATATTCAGTACTTGTCTTTCTTAGTTTAACCGCTGTAGAACCGCTTGATTTGTTACTCTGTCCATCCACGATATCCTCAACATTCTGCGCTAAGCCCACATTTCAAAAGCCTCAATCCTCTTGCACATTGTTTCCGTGATGGTACATGCTTCCATTCCATAGAACAAAATGCTGAACACATAGCAGCGTAATAAGCGTATTCTTAGCGTAATTTTTAGCTCTCTATCTTTTGCATTTGCCTAAATGATATTCTTGTTTGTTCTATGCTGCATTTGATTTCCTGTGATAAGTCTTTTTTCATTCACCCAGCAGCCTAAATACTTGTATACTTGTATTCTCTGCACTATGTCTACATTTATTCTAAGTTCTGGCAAGTTATTTGCTACATTTTTGTTTTTGCTGATGGCCATCCATTGGGCTTTCTTTATGTTTATTTTCAGACCCATTTGTTAGCTATGGTCCATCACTGAGGGCCGGTTGTTCGAACGCTAATCAAGAAGTTGATTATAATCAATCATTTATTGTAATCAATTTTCTTGATGGGAATCAAATCGCGACATGTAAAATACATGTAAAACACTAATCAGTTATTGATTGTAGGTAAAACAGTAATTAAAATATAGCCGCAGCTCTTAAATTATTAAAAATTGCTTATTATTATTGATTTGTAAGTAAAAACAAGAAATTAACATCAGAAAGAGTTTAATTATGTTTTATTTTAAATTAAAACCAAAATAATAAAATAAATCAGTCAACATAACCTCAAAATGCGACATCTGTCAGAAGTACGCTTAATCAAATATAATTGTAATTAAATATTTGATTGATAATGATCAGTTTTGATTAGCGTTCGAACAACCGGCCCTAAGTGTAGGAGTGCCTATCTATAAATCACTGCTTTCCGTTGCTAGCAGAATTGTGTCATCAGCGTATCTCAGATTCTCGATGACTATTCCATTGACAATTATACCCTCTGTTCTGTCTTTTACTGATTATCTGAAGATGTTTGCTGCATACAAATTAAACAGAAGCGGGGAGAGCACGCAACCTTGTCTAACTCCTTTCAGAATAGGAATTTCTTCATATGTCTGGTTGTTAATTCTGATGTCAGCTGATTGATTCCTGTACAAATTGGCTATTATCCGAATGTCTCGTCCATCCAAGTATATCTCTTTTAATATACCTATTAACTTATCGTGTTGAACAGTGCATAATACATAATTGTGTTTTATTACTAATATTATATATTTGATAAATTTATCATTTCTCACTGACCAACAAGACATTTCATTCCATTTCAACCTTTACAAAATGATAAGTCCATAAAATATGTACCAAAAAATCTGAATTATCGATAGTTTAGTATTCAACAACGATTTATTTATTTATTGTGTACATATTCGGTTGTCATCGATTTGATTAACGATTTCGAAAACTTGGTAGTTTTAAATATTATGTCTGATATTTGGTAGAAACTTTCGAAATAATGTTTTTATGGACCGCCTTTGATCTGAACTTCTAAGAACTTTTCCGCAATTCGTACTCACGTGTTTTACTTTTAGTCCGGCGGAAAAGCGATGTAGCCAGGAAATAAATCTTAAAAAGGTTCACTACAAGTTCCGATATATTTGTAGGCGTTTGTTGAGTACTTTACGTTAAGTATTACAGTTTTTAAGAGGTATTTTGTTTTTTCCTACATGTCAATATTATCCTCAAAATGAAATAAGAGCCAACAACAGGAATGTTGTTCAAATTAACCGAGTAAAGAGGGAACGATAACTTTAACAACATATTTTATTGATCAAAATACGTAGCTCTCTCAAACATTACAACAAAGACTGGTTCCAACAAATAATTATTGAATAAGGATTCTTATGGCTGGTTGCACCAACAGATCGGTAGGCTTAAGAAGTACCTTAAGCTCCGCTTAAGAAACATACGCGTTGCACCATTGAGTCTTAGATCAATTTTCAGTTTGTCACAATGGATTATTGCCACATGGATTGTATATTAAACTTATTAGTTAAGACGTGCTAAGATAGACGAGCCCTATCTATAAGATGAGCTGGGTTAAGCTCGAGCTTAAGATTTGTTGCTGTAACCAGGCATTAATACCTAATCAGTTTATTAAGTGATGTTCTCAAAATATATCTTAAAGTCATATATCTTAAAGTCATACATCTTACAATATCTTAATAACTGAATAATATAGGCAAACATACCTGGGACAATAAGCACAGAGTACAATCGAAAGATGCATCAATAATCATGAAAGAAGCCGATATAAAAAAGAGAAAAATTGTAGGAGCTGTTCTCATCTTACTTAATGAAGAAAAATTTGTAGCAAACCCATCAGCGGAATGTAGCGGGTTCTGGTTGTCAATACTAAAAGAAGTCAGCAACACGAATATAGCAACATTAACAGATTAATCAAAAGACACATCCTGTACAATAATTATACATTATACATAATACATACTGTTATATAATTTTTATGACGAAAATTCAGCGAATTCATTTTATATCCCAGATCACAAGATCGTAACTTTTCCTCGCCCTGTATATGGCCAAAATTTGTAAATAATATATATTAGTCGTTAAGCAGTGTTTCGTGGAAAGTGAAAAACATTAGTTGTTAAGATTCTACGAACGGACTTAACAATTCAAGAACAATGAAACTATTTTACGATCGGTTTTAGAAAGTGGATGTATTTGCGTTTGACGTGAACAATAGAACAATTCTAAATGATTCCTAGAAAGTAAAGACGGTAATAAACAAAATTGTTTAGTTTTAAAATAGGGTTCTTTCTAGCATGTAAGACAAAAATTAATTTTGGTATCTACTGGAATTTGACAAGACGGGAAATATTGTATACAACACTATTTGTTTTTAAGAAAGGAAAGTAGGGATGTAATGTGTAGAGAGAATGTTTGTGATTGACGAGGAGACTGATGGAGGGGAGTAGTGTTTGAGTCTCAGATGGATGAAGGAAAAAGTTTACTGTGTAATTAAGATCTGAAGAGAGCAGTCCAGTTCAGGCCGTATAAGCAAATTTCTGTTGAGAAGAAATCGAGTCGAGAAGTAAAATCTCCTCGTGTCCGAATAGCTTCCAGTTTCTGTCTGGAACGAGTAGCCGGTTTTTTATCAATTTTGCACAAGGTATCGAGCTGAGAAAAAAATCTTGGAAGTATAAAGATTGATATTGTTTGTATCGAGTCAGAGACTAAATTGAGGAGAGATTTCGAGCGAGTGCTGTTTGTTGGTGAAGCAGTTGGAAGAGAAGGTGAGTCGCAGCATCCGAAGGAGCACGTGGGGGGGAACCGATGATAACACAATATATGATAAGAAGTATAGAAGATAACAAAAGGTTAGTCAGATCATTTGTAAAAAGGAGAGAGTTGTTTTATATTACATACCATATTTGTTTTAATTTAACAATTTTACAGCATAATTCATTCATTCATAAATTCATAAAGATGTAAGTAATCTATTTAAAAAGGTGAAAATTAAAATTTGTTTTATTTTTATAATAATAACAACAGTCTACCGAATCTTTTAACCTTCCGATGACCAACCTTTTTTTGTTACACGGATGACCAAGGGGGGGAAAATGACCCCAGGTCAAAAATGTCAAAAATGACAATTACCAAAAAAATAAAGTTTTTTTTTTAATTTTTATTTTTTTTATGACATGGATTTTATGTCATTCAGCCAGTCACAACATGAGTATTAGTGTCATGTGTAGTGTGTATGTTGAGTAAGTGTCTTGTTACTTTGCAAAGTCGACGTCATTAGCGTAAAACTACTTGGAATTACACATAATAGACTGTATTTTACTAAACATCAACTTCAGAATATATTTTTTATTCGTAAAATATAAGGAATTTTTTTTATTTCAAAATATGAGGATATCTAGAAGGGAAGTCAAATAAAAAAATAATGAGTTAAACATTGAAAATACTTTTGAATTTATTAAAGAAAAACATACGCTGGGGTCACAATTTCCCCCGCTTGGTCATCTTAAGGTTAAAGGACAATTTGTTAAAAAAAGGAGATAGTAGAATTAAAGATTAATTTATTAGATAAGAAATTTTTACAACAAAACTGAGTTTTAGCATACATTTGGAATCGTATATTTATGGTATAACATATAAATAAATAATATTTGTAGAATTTACATGATTTTGAGTATATTTATTTTCCTTGTTTTGTCCTGGATGAAGTGAGCAACGAGAAATACTAGAAGCCACAAACTAAAGATAATATTTTAAAATCAATTAGCCCTGAGAATAAATTTTATTGGAAAGTTTTATTAAATTTTGGTTTTGTTTCCATGAGTAGTAATTAAAATAATTAATTAATTAGTCAAATTAATAATATGCTGATCAATCTCCTAACAGAGAGAAAATAGAGAGCATAATAATACATTACGCATCCAGTGTGTCAATTTGAAAAGACGCCACCCTCTATTATTTGCTCCCTATAGACAATCTAAAAATATGCAAAAACATGTCTTTATTTGTGAGGGGGACAGTTTGAAGCCCAGTTTTCAACCAAATTACAAATTAATTAATTATTTTTTGATGTAATTTGTAATTAATTACAAATTACATCAACCCTCTAGCGAGGGCGGACACAGCCCCCAAAATCTTTATTGGATTGTGAAGTGATACCTCATTTTAACGGTCTTAGGAAACTACTTTTTCAAAAATACTACATAATTGATTTTTTTTTCAGTACTTTTGGAAAAATCTTGGGACTCAATAATCCAAAAAATTTTGGAGTTTTGAACTCTACACTTAAAAATTTTTAAGGATTCACTTGATTTTTCCAAAAGTACATACTAAAAAGAAGTATAATGTATGTGGCATTTTTGAAAGGTAGTTGAACGACCTTTAAAATGCGGTATCACTCAACCCTCCATTCCATTAAAGATTTTGGGGTTGTCTCCTACCCCGCTAAAGGCTTGATGTAATTTAGTTGAGAACTGGACTACAAAATATCTCTTTCACAAATAAATTTAACGTGTTTTTGTATATTCTTAGATTTTCTACAGGGACCTTATTATAGAGAGTGGAAGCTTTTCCAATTGACACACTGTATAATGCATAAACACATAATAAACAAACGTATAATAAACAAATATAAAATAAGCAGAATTTGATCTTACACTGAGGGTAAAAACATCACCCTCAGAATGTTTAACTAAAAGCATAGCTATTTGCCTACAATATCGAGGCCAAATAAGTCATCCATCACTTTGGAAAACAATAACCACCGAAACAACTTTCGGTTATAAAAACACCGCACTATTTTTTTAAATAATCTTTTTTGAAAACGATTATTGGGGTGAAAATCGAAACTCCATATTTCATAAGCAGTTATAAAACAGTGGCGCACCCAGATTTTCCTCTGGGAGGTTGGCTTCGGCACCGAATTTTTTTGTATTGTTTGTGAAAGACAAGCTACATTTCCTACTATTCTTTACATATTTTTTATATGCCCTGGGGGGAGGAGATTTAACCCCCAAAGCCCCCCTTGGTGCGCTACTGTTATAAAATGTAATTTTCCTCACAATCAATTGTGGCTTAATCCCATATAAAAATAATATTTAACTTAGACATGCTACAAGAAAATAATTTCAGAATCTCTTCTTCTTCTTCTTAAAGTTCCCTCTCCTATCGGAGGTTGGATATCATAATCGCTATGGTCACTTTGTTGGCGGATGCTCTGAACAGTTGTAATGAACTACAGTTAAACCATTCTCTAAGGTTCCTCAGCCAGGAGATGCATAATAATCCTTGCATAATAATTCTCAGCAACTCAAATTTTTCTCCTCTGGTAATCTGACCCAAATATTCCAGTTTCCTAGTTTTTATACTTTTCATAATTTCTAACTCCTTATTTAAACGTCGTAGCACTTCAACATTGGTAATCCTTTGAACCCACTGAATTTTCAATATTCTTCTGTAACACCACATTTCGAACGCTTCTATTCTTTTTGTGTGTTGTCTCTTCAATGTCCAAGCTTCCATTCCGTATAGCAATATAGAAAATATGTAGCATCTTAGAGCCCTCAATCTGAGAGACAACTGAAGGTCTTTGTTTGTAAGTAGTGTCTTCATTTTTATAAATGCTTGCCTTGCAGTTTCAATTCGGACTTTAATTTCTTTGCTTTGGTCATTTTTGTCATCAACCCAGGTTCCCAGATGTCTTAACTTTTTCTATTTGGGTTTGCTCTATCATTAACTTTTCATTTCCATGTTCTGTTTTTGAAACAATCATAAATTTAGTTTTTTTCTTGTTTATTTTCAGTCCGTATCGAATGCAATAATCGTTAATTCTATTTTAGGGGAGTGCAATTAGAACGAAAACATGCATTGTTTCGAAAAAATTCAAACAAGCTTATATTTTTCTAAAACTTTTTTTATTAGTTTATATACATGTTAAAGTAAAAAGTTCTACTCACAGATTTGGCCGCTAATTGTTTATTAATTGTTTAAACAATAACAATTGTTTTGTATAAATAATTTTAAAACTATCATTAAATTCATCATTTTACTTTGATCAAATATGTTTCTATTTTGTTTTTGATTATGCTGAATCCGAATATGGCATTGCAATTTGAAAATTCTTATACAGAAGATCTTATACAGTATGTCTGCGTAGCTAGGAACCACATGGAAAACTTTTTTATTATGAATTTTACGAAAAAAAGTTATTCTTCATAAAATGCTCCAGATAGTTAAAAATCTAAAATTCAACCATCAGATATCAAATTTTATCAATTTTATATGAGTTATGTCAAAAATATGAATTTCGTTAAAGAGTAAAGTACCTTTATATTCCAGAATATTAAAAAATAGTATTATGAAAAGTTGTTTGAAATTAAAAACTATGTTTAAATATACAATTACATCATTCTAATCGAAAAAAAATTTTTTCTCGAATTACGGATACTCATCATCATTTTATTACAATTATGGTAACTATTTTATTATCACTTTTACGAAAAAAAGTTATTCTTCATAAAATGCTCTCCCTGGTCTAAAATCTAAGATACAACCATCAGATATCAAACTTTTTTAATTTATACGAGGTATGTAAAAAGTATTAATTTTTCTTAAGAGCTAAGTACCTTTATTATTCACAATATTTTAATTAGAAGGATGTAATTGAACACTAAAACAATTTCTTTAATTCCAAACAACTTCTCTTAATAACAATTTTCGATATTGTGAAATGTAAAGGTACTTTACTCTTGAAATTCATATTTTTTGAGATACCTCGTATAAAATTAATTAAATTTGATATTTGATGATTTCATCTTAGAGTATGATGCAGAGTATTTTATAAATAATAACTTTTTTTCGTAAAACTGATAATAAAAAAGTTATCAATAGATTCCAAGTTACGCAGACATACTGTATAAGAGCTACAAAAAAATTTCACTTTGTATAAACATTTTTTTAGCTGGTAATTTTCGGTTTTTGTATTACATTTTTGTTATCTTTCTTAATTTTCTCAAAAAGAAATAGTTTATTTCATTTCTAAAGTAAAATAATTTAGTGCATTTTAAAGACTACATCCTAAGCTTTAATAAAGCACTTATAAATCTCTAATAGATCTGTTCAAACTTGAGTAATACCGTCTTAAAGTGGTGGTAATTCTATAAAACTACGAAGATTTCAAAAATTACATTTTTTGAGACGTTATATCATTTGAATTAAATTTTTGAGATTTTTTTTGAATGAAACATCATTTAGTAAGATGCTTGAAAGGTAAGTTGTGCAAAATTGAGAGTTTTATAAGAAAAATTGTATTAGTTACACATTTTTAAACAAAATTCATGTAAGGCTCACTTTCCGCCCACACCGTACTTATGCCCATACATTTTATTTCTTTTTATTATAAAGTACGCTTCTTTCATGTTTAATTTGTAAAATTTCATTTGATCCATTAGTTAAAGAATTACATTAAAATAACTCAACCGTGCACTTCGCCGTACGCTAGTTTACAGTGGGCCAATGTTTGTGAGAAGGGTGACTTTAGCGTTATAAATAAAAAATTATAGAAGATACAGATTTAATTTTAGAAAATTCTTTATATATGGTTTTTTTTGTAAAATTTTCTGAATTTTTCAATGGTCAAGTCAGTTTTTTTCTAAAATTTATATTTTTGGAGTTATAAAACATCTAATTTCGTAGTTCATTTGTTTAATAAAAACTGAAGCACCCACTTCTCGAGTAGAACTTTTTGATATGTTGTTTATTAAACATTTCTTAATGAAATTACAAAAAGTTCTATCTTGTTTGATTTTTTCCGAAGTGAAAATCTATATGCACTCCCCTATTTAGCAATTCTTGTAGCGATTCCAGGGTGTCTGCCATTATAACGGTGTCATCAGTGAATCTTATGGTATTTACTATTCTTCCGTTTATAGAGATTCCATCACTTAGCTCCGCTATCGCTTCCTGAAATATGACTTTACTATACAGGTTAAACAGTAGCGGCGACAGAACACAACCCTGTCTTACTCCTCTCTTTATATCAATATTCTCGGATTATTGTTCTTTTATCTTTATATTGGCCTTTTTAATAATCTTTTTAATATAGGGTTATTACCCTGATGTCTCTTGCGTCAATATTTCCAATAAAGTTCCTTTACCCTCATTAATTGTATTCAAACTTACACGCTCAGTGTGAAAATTTACCTTTAATATATTATTCAAGGCATTTTTCAGACAGAAAGAAAATTCCTTTATTCATCGTCAGAACGGCTATATTGGGATGTAATAAAATTGCCGTCAATACCATTAACTGCCTTGAGGGTACGCATCAAACTCTCTTGATTGACGTTAGGAAATCAATATAAGCCAGTCATTCATTATGAATTTATGAATTTCGTAGGAAATTGCTTCATAGTCGATCAAATTATGGTTTAATCATTTCCTATGTGAATTAAGGGAAAAAATTGTTAAGTGACATTTTAGATAAATATTTGTAATCAGAAACTCATCAAAATGTTAATTTCGGCAAAAATTAATTATACAACCGAAATGAGCAGGCAAGAAACTTCTTATTAGATACTAATATTAGCAGGAGACAAAAATTCCAACAAAATCATTGGAAGACAAAGTATATGAAACACTGCACAAATTTAAGGAATACTGACAGACACAAAATAGATAATAGATTCAATGAGGTGGCATGCGGCCTATTCCACTTCGATCTTTTGAGGTCCTCTAAAGCTAGATTACATTCTCTAGCCTGACCTTTTTTAAAAGATCTAACAGCTTCGAGACTATTCCATGTAGCTTTTTGTCGGTGTCTTTTCCTCTCCTAATGTAAAGAACCGCCACACATTTCTGCTCTTTCCTGCACAATTTGCTCTGCTGTTTCTTCCTCTAGATGACAGAAGCTGATCATCGTCTGCCAATCCCATTAGCTACAACTGCCTATTCAGCTTACAGTGTCCTGTAACAGACCTACTATGGCTTTGAGTGTTTTTCTGTCTTTGCCTATTAGGTCTGCTGTAAATTTTGGCAAATGTTTGTCCTGATGAATTCCTCCACCATCCCAGAGATACTACCATACAATAACACTACAGCAGGACACCACAGCTATACCAATGGTTTCCCAGAGCCCCAAAGATTTCACAAAGAAAATGTAGCGTGTAAAAGGATATTAGACCAGGGTATTTAGCACTAAAAACCGGAATAAATCGATTTTTTATTACAGCATCTACACACTTGCAACATTTTTTTGCATTCTATTCAGGCTGACGTCAGGAAAAAAGTCTATACTAGAAACATGTGTGGAAATGCATAATTGTTTAAGTAAAGGAGAAAATATATAGCCATCAGTCCTTATGAACATTTGAGTGAGCTCAAGTCCAGGAAGCCTCTGAACGGCGCTCATTAAGTATAAATATATCAGAGATATTTCTGATATAAAAGAGTTAAGGATATCTGTAAGTATCCATTTGTGTTTGTAGGTAGTTATCCCCATTCCTTATCCCTTGAAACGTATCTACGACCCAGCTCTCAACAAAATCACGAGTAGCCGTACGCTTATAGCGATTGGACGCTTGCTCTGTCCATTTTTTTTTAGTCTCATATCGACCCCTACCTAAATAAATAACCAGTTTCAATTGCCCCCCTTATTTCATCTGACCCCCCAACCCCTTCTTCTGAGTAAGCATTCCAATTGTTACAATTTAACAGTTTTTAATAATTTTCCATTCTTATTCTTGTTAACTGTTTCAATACTTTTATGTGATCCATCCAAGGAGTTTTTAACATTATTCTTGTCTATTATAAGTACAGACACTATAACTTTCCTGAAAAACTAATCCATATCCTTATTTCCCGAATGTGTCGTTCCATCAGAATGGTAAATTGATATATCTGACTTTTGACAGTTTCATTACAGCTCTAACAGCGTTAATCTTCTTCACCGAAGCAGTTAATTTCAGAATAAGGTCGTATCACATCACGGACGGTAAATGTTAGTATGACAATCCGACAGTGCCATCGTTTACTGAAACTCTTTAGCCGCAAAGCCAGGCTTCTCTAAATAGAATTTCCCAAGGGTCGCGAAAACAAATAGTCGCGCTTATGCCCTATCTTTTAATTCGTCTTTGTCTGTGCAGGTGCTCGTAGTTTAAGCGGTTTTTCAATATACGAAATGGAACGCCACCGCCCAAAAGAAAAGAAGAACAAACAATTCGAGACATTAATCAGTCGGTGAGGCACTTTGGGACAAATAAGCTACGATGAATATTTTTCTTTTAGCCTAATGGATAGTCAAGTATTCAAATTGAAATGTTGACGTTTTATTGGATTTTGTGTTTATATAGTCACAATACAGAGACATTAATTCGACGTTTACTCCCTGAAACGGCTCCTTGTGTTATTATAGGAACTAAAAATACATTTTTAATAATTGAATCCTTTGACAACCGTAAAGAAAAGAAGTCAAATTAATTTTACATAAAGGGAAGGTGCAATGAATGCAAACGAACAACTTTGAATAGCACAGCATGAAAAAAAGTAATAAACGGAGTAAAAACATTTACTTACAATAATCAGATAATGTAGACCGGGTAAAAAGCTTGAGCATAAATTACAAAAATGGCAGAGTGCCATTTACCATAATAGTAGAGGATCCGATGTAAGGTCGATTTGCACATCTGTTTAATGGATAACAATTATTGTATATGTACAGTTCGTCTAATATACTTATAGTTCTTAGGCCCCCATATAAAATTATTATTTATGACCACACCGTTGAAACTTTTTATACTTGTTATTTGGGTGGAGTCGGACAAATTTCGAGCTTAGCGCATCATGGCAGTGGGGAGTTTGTCTGTCAAGCGGTCACGAAGTTGTCAATTTTATGCAAGAAAAAAATTTATAACCACATTGGTCATTTTATTTTAATCAATGGTTTTTATCATATAAACAGCGAAAATAATTTTGTCGGACAAAAATATTGGGGCATACGACGCGTCGGACACGCTAAATATGTCAAATTTATGAAAATAATAAATTTATTACCACATTGCTAATTTTATCAGAATATACCATAAAACATTTTTACAATAATGTGGTAACCTTGTCGGACAATTTTCACGGGGCATATGCGCAGTCGGACGCGCCGAAGATGTCAATTTCCTGAAAATTTTTTATTTATTACCACAGATGTCATTTTTATTTTGTGCTGTTCTTTTACATGTGTAATGCATATTGGATCACTTGTCGGACAAAAATAATGGGGCGTTTTGGAGATACAGGGTGTCAAAGTAAAACTTTTTTTTTATTTATTATTGAATATTTCCTGACAGGTATGAGATAACAACATGAAATTTGATATGTGGGGGTTTTTTGGGTCGAGGAAACTAAATTCCCTACCAAAAATTATGCATTGCCCAGAGGGCGCCACATACGCCTTTCAGCACTCATTTATTACGTTCAATTTTTTTATCCCTCACTCTGTATAATTTTGACATTAAAAGATTTATTTTCCTATTAGTTTTACTTAAAAAAGGTATACTTCTTTCATCTCCCTAAACTCAACCGTTTTCGAGATAAACGCATTTTAAATCTGCGATACACCATCATTTTTAGCATAATATCATTGTAGTTACACCCGAAAAATAACTTAAAACCATAAAATTATCCAAAAAGGTATCGCAAATTTCTTCAAATGGAATTTGAGATGCAATGACATAAATTTGAGAACTGGCACAATTATTATGGTATTAAATTATTTTTCGGGTGTAACTACAATGATATTATGCTAAAAATGATGGTGTATCGCAGATTTAAAATGCGTTTATCTCGAAAACGGTTGAGTTTAGGGAGATCAAAGAAGTATACCTTTTTTAAGTAAAACTCTAATAGGAAAATAAAAATTTTAATGTCAAAATTATACAGAGTGAGGTATAAAAAAAATTGAACGTAATAAATGAGTGCTGAAAGGCATATGTGGCGCCCTCTGGGCAATACATAATTTTTGGTAGGGAATTTAGTTTTCTCGATCCAAAAACCCCCACATACCAAATTTCATGTTGTTATCTCATACCTGTCAGGAAATATTCAATAATAAATAAAAAAAAGTTTAACTTTGACATCCTGTATCTCGGTTATTATAAACTTTGTACTAAGATAAGTTTAAATCTAAGCTAACTAACTAAGCTTAAATCGATCTATTTTTACCTCAGGAACCTGACGTTAAGCTATGGCCCATTATTTACCAAATTTTACCTGTATATAAATTAAATGAAAATGAATGTATTGTTTCTCGATTCCACGTTAAGATATATATGGTCGCCTTTCTATGATTATCTCTCAAATGATCTAGTGTCCATCGAATGTACACTAGAGTTTTTTTTCTATTCGAAATAGAATAAAAAATTATTTTAATGGCCGGTAAATGAACTCGTATTGCTCTATTTTTAAATAAATCTATCTAAATTTAGCGTCGCAACCACTACAACTACATAAACCATTTCGGCGATAATGGTCAAATGGATTATACTTTTGGAACTAGATACCTTCTAAACGGTATTACCGATTTTGAGCACTAAATATGAGTTTGAAACGTATTGAGAAGTAGTGTCTGATGCATCCAAAGTCAAGTAGGATAACTGAAGGTATTATAGGACTATTGAGCTTGAAAAACCGGTTTTCCTATAGGAAATAGATTTGATCACACTTATGAAGGCTATAACTTAAAATTTCGAATTTTCCCAAATAGAGGTATACACCGATAGACGCATCTGGAGTCCTCCTTAGTTGTTGGCGCAATTTTTAGGTTGAAATTTTGAGTAATTGCCTAAAAACCAAAATTTTCAAAGTTTAGTTTTTCGGTTTTTCAGCTGTACTGAGCCGTGTGTATCTCTGATCCTAACTACTTAAGCACTATTTGAAAGCTTAACTCAACGCTATCAATCTGGTGTACTTTCGGTTTTCCTGTCTCTCCTTGAACCTAAGATATATACCCCCAAAAAATATGCCGTTTTGTACCTACCAAGTCCTATAGCTGGCTTATGGGTGGTCGAAAGTCACAAGCTATACCGGTTCTGAATCGGCCCTGACCCCCTCTTAAAACATAGAAAAGAAATTCAGATCTGTATAACTTTTCCACAAACATACACACAAACATACAAAACATTTTCCCCTTTCTAAATAGAAAATGAATAAAATTTCTGAGATCGGTAACTTTTGAATGGTATATACAATTTTCAAAATGGCAATGGGATAAGACAGGGAGATTCCCTGAGTCCTCTGTTGTTCAACCTGATCATGAACGAAATAATAAAAAAAGCAAGAACAAAAAAAGGATACCAAATGGGAGAAAAACCACTTAAAATAATGTGCTATGCAGACGACGCAATACTAATCTCTCAAAGTGAAGATGATTTACAACGTATGCTGCACGAATTTAATATAACCGCTAGAAAATTTAACATTTTAGTTTCCCCAAAAAAGACTAAATGCATGGTTACAACAATAGATCTAATAAGGTGTAAATTAGAGCTGGAGGGTCAAATAATAGAACAAGTAATGGAGTTTAAATATCTAGGCATCACACTATGCAACTACGGAAAGCTCGAAACAAAAGTGGAAGATCAGGTGAATAAAGCAAACAGAGCCGCAGGTTGCCTGAATGAAACAATATGGAGAAATAAAAACATCAGAAAAGAAGTGAAAGGCAGAATTTACAAAAGAGTCATCAGACCAATAATGACATACGCGGCAGAAACACAACCTGATACAGAAAGGACAAAAAAAAAGCTATAGAAACAGCAGAGATGAAAACATTGCGAAAAATCAATGGTAAGACGCTGTGGGATAGAGCTAGAAGTGTAGATATATGAAGGGGATGCAAGGTGGACAACATTAGTAACTGGATGAAAAGCAGAAGAGTAGAATGGAACGACCACATAAGCCAAATGACAACAAATAGAGTAGTAAGAACGGACAGAGACGGTTCCCCAATAGGAAGACGATCAGTGGGAAGACCACGAAAAAGATGGAATGACAACTTACTGGAGGCACATTGAAAAAAACAGACAGAGTAATGCCTATATAAAAAGAAGAAGAAGAAGAGAAGAATTTTCAAAATTAAACATGCGTTGGAAAGGTAATGTTCAGTACTGTAAGAAGCCGTAAAATCGGACTTAAATTTTCGAAATTTTTGGGAATTTTGGGGACGAGAACGAAAAATAGACCCTAAATGGGAATGGCCGTAACATCCACACCCTTGTACCAAAATGGATGGTTGACATATTTCTCTTTTCCTATATTTTAACATTGGATTTGGCCCAATTTTTTCAATTCAGTCACATTTAGAAAATCGAAAATTTCTTGTATAATATAGTGTCGCATGTACGGGAACAGCCGTTCTCTGGGATATAAAAAAATAATAAGCATCAAGGAGACCAAAGCGAACTATAAACAATTTTTCTCGGTTAGATCTACATAGATCAAACTGAAAATTTGTAGAAATACTCCTTATAATGTTTATAAGGACGTAACGTAGAGAACATTCCAAAATTTTAGAAAATTTTCCGAAATTTTCCCTTTTGTCGGAAAATCTTTTTGGAAAATTTTGGGTACAACTCACCGTCATGCCCTTTTAAGTGTTGTAGGTACATAGCGTATGTACCAATTTATAGCTAAATCGATTTAAAAGAAACCGAGAAACACTGTTTTAAAATTTTTTTTGATAATACCTCCTTCTCGATAGCCTAAAAGACTTAAGCTTTCTGTTCGTTTGCCCCAACATTTTTGTCAGACAATTAGATTTTTTGTTCAAGAATATATTTACTTGTAACTTACTGCCTTTGTCGGAAAAATGGTTTTAAAGATAAGGGATGCACGAACCCAGCAGAGTTTAAAAGTATAATTTATTAATAAAAATTAAATTTTTTGTCCGACTTTGGATTTGACCCAATATTTTTGTCGGACACTTAGATTTTTTGATTTAGAATATAATTACTTATAACCTGATACTTGTGTCGGAAATTTTTTTTAATTGAAGAAAAAAAACTACAGAACGATGTTTGTCGTTGTTCAAGGAGTATGTATTCAAATATCAGATTAAAATTTTTCTAAAATTATCCCTTTTGTCGGAAAATTTTTTAAGAAAATTTTGGGTACAGCTCTACGTCATACCCTTTTAAATGTTTTACTTAGTGTGTGTACCAATTTTTAGCTATATCGATCTAAAAATAACCGAGAAAAACTGTTTTAAAATTTTTTTTTGATAATACCTCCTCGTCGATAGCCTAAAAGAATTAAGTTTTCTGTTCGTTTGCCCCAACATTTTTGTCAGACAATTAGATTTTTTGTTTAAGAATATAATTACTTGTAACTTACTGCCTTTGTCGGAAAAATGGTTTTAAAGAAAAGGGATGCACGAACCCAGCATAGTTTAAAAGTGTAGTTTATTAATAAAAATTAAATTTTTTGTCCGACTTTGGATTTGACCCAATATTTTTGTCGGACACTTAGATTTTTTTATTTAGAATATAACTACGTATAACCTGATACTTGTGTCGGAAATTTTTTTTTAATTGGAGAAAAAAAAACTACAGAACGATGTTTGTCGTTTTTCAAGGAGTATGTACGCAAATATCAGATCACAATTTTTCTAAAATTTTCCCTCTTGTCGGAAAATTTTTTGGGAAAATTTTGGGTACAGCTCTACGTCATACCCTTTTAAATGTTTTACTTAGTGTGTGTACCAATTTTCAGCTATATCGATTTAAAAATAAGCGAGAAAAACTTTTTTTTTAATTTTTTTTGATAATACCTCCTCGTCGATAGCCTAAAAGAATTAAGTTTTCTGTTCGTTTGCCCCAACATTTTTGTCAGACAATTAGATTTTTTGTTTAAGAATATAATTATTTGTAACTTACTACCTTTGTCGGAAAAATGGGTGTAAAGATAGGGGATACACGAACGCAGCATTGTTTGAAAGTATAGTTACTAATAAAAATTAAATTTTTTGTCCGACTGTCGATTTGCCCCAATATTTTTGTCCGACACTTTGATTTTTTGATTAAGAATATAATTACTTATAACCTACTAATGTTGTCGGAAAAATGGTTGTAAATAAAAAAAATTCAGGAAATTGACATCTTCGGCGCGTCCGACTGCGCATATGCCCCGTGAAAATTGTCCGACAAGGTTACCACATTATTGTAAAAAGGTTTTATGGTAGATACCGTTAAAATTATCCATGTGGTAATAAATTTATTTTTTTCATCAATTTGACATCTTTAGCGTGTCCGACGCGTCATATGCCCCAATATTTTTGTCCGACAAAATTATTTTCGCTGTTTATCTGATAAAAACCATTGATTAAAATAAAATGACCAATGTGGTTATAAATTTTTTTCTTGCATAAAATTGACAACTTCGTGACCGCTTGACAGACAAACGCCCCACTGCCATGATGCGCTAAGCTCGAAATTTGTCCGACTCCACCCAAATAACAAGTACAAAAAGTTTCAACGGTGTGGTCATAAATAATAATTTTATATGGGGGCCTAAGGACTATTACCGTTGCACGTATTATCTACATCAGAGATCTAAGTTGACATAGTTGCCAAAGTATAAAAAAATCCTGAATCCATTTTAAATCAAATAGATCACATAATTATTGCGAAGTGGATTATACAACAAAACAAATTAATATTCAAAGTAAATAAATAAAAACATTAGAAATAGAAAACAAGAATTAAATTATAATCTTACGATAAAGTAAATAATAAAATCAATAAATATAATAAAACAAATACTTATAGTAAAGAATAAAAACAAATCTGAATTGTCAATATCGCAACTGCCAAACAAATGGTACCAATTTATGCCAAAATGTCACCTTCATTCGCTTACAGTTACAGTGTGTTCTGGACAAATGTGCTTCATAAAAACGCTTTATAATCCATTTATACAAAGTAAATGAAACATATTATTATTGTGTATTTCTTTAAGTTATTTAAAGAAATCTTCAAATATTATTTCTACGCGTATATAATAAAATATGTCTAGTGGCTGTAATTCCAAGGTACTTGGCAAAATGATTCTAAAAAAGAACACACCTACCGCCTAAATATTTCGTGTTGGTATCATGCGACGTCGCGGGCTATGACGAGGATGACGTGCAACGGTAAGTAAATTAGACGGAGTATAATTTAGCATGTTAACAGTTACAAAAAACAAGGGTTGCCCGATCTAATCTTGTTCTAACTATAATTAATTAATAATTAAAAAATTACATTTTTTTATGAATTTAAAAAAAATTCGACCCGTGTAGATATTATATCAGATTTTTTGGACCATTCTAAAAAAAAGGTCTTTTGTAATTTTTCTCTATTGACCGTTTTCGAGTTATAAACAAATTAAGACTGAAAAAAGAACGAAAGATGACAATTTTCAAGGCTCAAAAACACAAGTAAAAAACATCATTTTTGTATCCAATCTAATAATTTTTATACATTAAACAAATCGGTGCAAATCGACCTTATATCGTATCTTAGACTCTAATATACTTTAACTTTAGGTATACCTACTTTTTGTAATATGTTCTTGTTTTGTCATCTAACATATTATTCCAAAACCAGGAAACGCCTTCGTAAACATAAACGAATTTTTGCATCCTAGGGTGTAGAGGATATCCTGGCAGGATCGCCATATACAGAAATAAGGGTTGCATTTACATTTGTATGGGGTTGGTAATCATAACCATCACTACTTTACTGTATTTAATTACAGGTATTAATATGGATCGTACTCAGTTGATGACGGTAACCATTGTATTCTACCCAAGTTGAATGCAATGAATAAAATTAATGCAATGAATGAATAAAAGGTCTTGTGGTTTCTCCCACATAGAAACTGTTGCATTCATAGGGTTTTTTATAGATGCAATTCTTTGATCTCTTTTATGTATTGTTAGGTTTGGTTTTAGACAGCATAGATTTCAGTGTATTGTTTTGAATGTTGTTGTAATGTTGTACTTATTTCGTATTCTTTTTAATTTTTTCAACAAACCCCTTATCACTTTGTTATATGTTGTAAGAGTTTATAGGTAGATTAGTAAATATTGTAGCAACATTTCTAATGAATGTGGACATGACCTTCTTACCGAATTCACCAATGTCGATTATTCAGATTATAACCGTTTATATTCAGTAGACAATAGGAACACATCTGCAAGTAAGCTTAAGTTCTTAAGGGTTGAAACGTAGACATCTTTATAGAAATTTATGTAGATACTTATTGCAAAGTAAACCACTAAATACCAATTATACCGGTATTTTCGAAAATTTACATAAAACGTTTATTTATAGGGTAAACTCTTGAAAACTGTTTATTGCATAAACATACTAAAAGCTATATTCTTGGAAAGCATTAGGGTAATGAAGGAAATTTAAAATGAATATAATAGTTTCCTGAACGAGATGCATTATGAAGTAATAAACAACAGTAAAAAACTTTTAGATAATTTCACCGATATTGCGTAGTTAATTTTTTTTAAAATCAGTTTTTTATGCATTAATTTTTTTGTTTTTAGGAAGCAGTTCACTTAGGATATGGTTTGTTTATTTACACTTGCCACGTGTTTGTACTTTGTTTGAGAAGTGAAAGAACATATCGACGTAAATGTTATCCTTGTTTTTGTTTTTTGGAAGCAAATCTTTTTTTAAATATTGTCCATACGTAACACAATACTTCTATACAAACAAATACTAGGACCAGTAGGTGCACGTATGGTTACCAACTCTGTGACTGCCAATTCAAGTAATATCCAGATCATCCAGATATTCCAAAATATAGTGTTAAGGAACATCGTTGATGCACCTTGGTATATCAGAAATTAATGTCGACCTCCACAAGGACCTTGAGGTGGAAGATGTAGATAAATTGATCAAGAAGATGGCTGGTAGTCACGAACAACGGCTCCATAGTCATGTAAACATCAAAGCCATCGGGCTACTCGATAATACTGGGTTAGAAAGAAGACTCAAACGAAAGTATTTGAGTTAGTGCAAAGTGTTAACTAGTGTAAAAGCAGAACAGTGCGGTGTTGTGTGTTAGCTATTATAGTGGATACTTATATATGCGGATAAAATAAGAGGACACCATAATATTATGGATAAGCTATTAGAATTTATGTATGATTTAGTAATTTAGGTCAACAAATAAATGATAATTGGTCAACTGTGACCAGATTTCAGTAGTATGAACACATATTAGGTATTTAATAAAAAAAAATATCTTTCATATTGCGGACTATGGACGCAGTAGCGGTGTGATAAAATAAAAACGAATGCAACGATAAAATGAAACGTCTGTAACGACAGATAGCGAAACCACATACTATGTAGAGTAGTAAACGATGTCCTATGCGTGTTTCTTAATAAAATAATAGTTATTTATAATATAAGTGTTAAAAGTACAATTTTAAGGCACGCATGTGAAAGTTTGCAGAATGAGCGAGGCGAATTCTGCAATTCACATGAGGGCCTTAAAATGTACTTTTTAACACGTATATCATACAATATTTTTTCTACAAACGTTATAAATTTATAAAATACAATATTTTTGTTAATTGCTGAAACCATGAAACCTATGACCCGTAGAAGGTAGAACTGGTTGTCTACACTCGAGGGGAATGCCTAAAAATTCTTAGCGAAAATATTATACCGTTAACGTGTTAAAAATGCAATAATACAGTTTAAATTAAATTTTAAAAAACCTTTTAAACCACCTTTTTCAAATTGCGCAAGTTGTTCTATTAATAACGTATGGTCCTAAAGTTTTGGGAAAAATTTCAAAAGCATATAACTCTGACCACAATAATCTTATATTTTTATTAAATTATTCAACAATTTAACTTAACTATCCTTATTATAAATCAAAATTCAAATGACAGACAAGGGACCATTATTTTCGATTTGCCTAATAATTCCCCTGACACGTTGCATCATCGTTTGGACGACCTCGGCGTCAATTTCTCTAATTTTTGTATATATGCGGCGTCTTAACTGTTCCTGATTTTGTGCTTCCCATCCGTTATTATAGACTTTCCGACTTAATATTGCCCAGAACTCTTCAATTGGACGAGCCTGAGGTAAATAGGTTGGGGGATTGTCTGCTTTCGGTACAAAGGTAATGTTGTTAGTTTCGTACCAGTCCCTTGTGATCCTCGCGTAATGACATGAAGCAAGATCTGGCCAAAAGACTATTTGATCATTTGCATGATGTGTGTTCACAAACTGAAGCAATTTAGAGAGACATCTTTGAATATAAATATTTGCGTTTAATGCTTCGCCTCGAACAACACCAATGTAGGGCTGTGAGATAAAGCCAGCCTCAGAAATTGCACACCATACCAAAATTTTGTCCTCAAATTTTTTCTTACTTTTGAATTTTATTTCATCAGGTACATTTTCGTAATCGTTCGTGTAAAACTCATCGTTACCCTTCATCTCAGAGTTGGACAAAGTAAAATATTTTTCATCGTCCATCACGATCAACTTGTTGACGAAATGCACTCGCCTTAACGCGCGGCAACATCTCGGAATTCTCTCTAATTGATCCTCTGTGTATTTTGGAGCTTTCCTTCTTTTCCGGTAGATAATATTGTTACTCGATAGGGTCCTGTATACTGTAGTCTTTCCAACATGAAATCTTCTGGCCAGTTTTCGCTGTGAGACCCCAATTTTGTTCTTAGCTGCTTCTATCAGTCTTGCCTCTCTTATATGGTTCAAAATCCGCGGTCGGCCACTTTTACGCAAGTTAACACATGGTATCCCTTCTTCACATTCTCTGATTGTGCGATAAATTGTCGATTTGCTTATGTTTTGATCTCGATAAATATTAACAATATCTCGTTTCGACATTCGCCCAACCATATTATAAACACCTCGACGAATATCAATTTTATAAGACATTTTACAGAGCACAAACCAAAATATTCTGCTTTGTTTATTAAATGTCAATAACTGATGACATTTCAATTCCATGGCCTTCTTTGTTAAATGCATTTTGCTTCTCAATCAGACCAGGTGAAATTTTTCCCAAAACTTTAGGACCATACGTTATTAATGTTAATAAATGAAATATAAATATTTTGACGTTTCACAATTTGACAATTCATTTTTAACTGCAGTGCCTTAAAATGTTTGAAGCACTAGTGCTTTAAAGTAGCATTTTTAACGCTCCTATGGAGTGCTAAAAATTGCATTTTTAACACGGTTGTAGAAAAAATAAATTAAATGAAAATAAAATAAAGTATTCCGTCCTCGGTCACTCTCCCGTTTTTTTATTATAAAACAGTTAATATCCATTAAAAATACAACGTTTTTATTGAATCATAAATGAAGATGATTGTTCAATTAGACCCAACATCTAAAACGCGCGACTCAACTTCGATGTTGTAATTAACTTTGTTTACTGTTTCAATCTAGGAAAATTGCATTTTTAGAAGCGAAATTTGATTAAAAATTCGTTTTTTAAAAACTAAAACTCAACAGAATGATTTATGCCTTTTAGATGGAGCGTTATTACATTGCTTCTCTATTAAACAAGTTAATCTTGAATATAAATTGCTCTTAGAGCAGAATTTGCTCTGGCAGATATAATACGCAGTAAACGAGGTGTTTTTAATTAACTTTTTAATCGGATAAATGCAATTAGGATTTGACGAATAAAAACTATTTTGGGGTGAGTTTTTTCCAAAAAGGACCCCGCAGAAACCTCATGGGAAATGGCTCTCGGTCAAATGCTCTAAAACTTTTGATTCTGGTAGTTCTTGACGTGTAGAACAAAAGACTTAATGGGCCCGTAGCTCCAAAAAATCATGGTTTTAAGATATGTATAAGCCTCTGAAGTTATAGGTACAGTGAGGACGTTTGAGTTGGAATAAATTCATTTTCTCGAGAATGAGCGACTCTGGAGATACATTCCGAATCAGGTCGATTTTTATTTTTAAATTATAATTTTTGGGTATATATATCATACTAATGACGTCATCAATCTGGGCGTGATGACGCAATAGATTATTTTTTTAAATGAGAATAGGGGTCGTATGATCGCTCATTTTGAAAGGATATTCAATTCTCTATTAACTAATGTTATTTATACAGGGTGCCCAAAAATTTTTTTTTAATTAAATTAATTGAGAAAAAAAGAAGAATGTATGTAATTTATTTATTGCAAAATACATTTTACTGCTGTTAGAAAACAAAAAAAAAAAAAATGTTAATTTGAAAAATAAGCATTGGTTTTCGCTTAAATTAAATGTTCAAACTGCTAAGAGGCAGGTGGGTGGCAGCTTTAATATTGAATTTAAGCGAAAAACAATATTTATTTATCAAATAAACATTTTTTCCTGTTTTCGGACAACAGTAAAATGTACTTCGAATGTAATAAATTGTATACATTCTTCTTTTTGTCTTAATTAATTTAATTCAAAAACAATTTCTTGGGGACCCTGTATAAATAATTATGTTAATGTTTATATTAGTGAATAGAGAATTGAATAACCTTTCGAATGAGCTATCACACGGCCCCCATTCTCATTTAAAAAAAATCATCGATTACGTCATCACGTCCAGATGGATGACGTCACTAGTATGATATATACGCCAAAAAATTATAATTTAAAAATAAAAATTGACCTGAGTCGGGATTTATCTGAAGAGTCGCCCATTCTCGAGAAAATGAATTTATTCCAACTCAAACGTCCTCACTGTACCTATAATCTCAGAGGCTTATCTTAAAACCATGATTTTTTGGAGCTAGGGGCCCATTGAGTCTCTTGTTCTACACATCAAGGACTACCAGAACCCAAAGTTTCAGAGCATTTGACAGAGAGCCATTTCCCATCAAGTTTCTGAGGGGGTCCTTTCCAGTGCAAAATTTGAATTATGACACTCTAATTATGTGTTCAAGAAGTGCCAATATAACTTTTTTCATGTTTTGTGTTATAAGGACATAAGTTTTTATGGTTTTTGTGGTCTCTAACTACTGTCAATACAAATATGGCGGGCAATATGTCACTACGAAATAGTAAGCCATTTTTCCCAATTTTCACACAAATTTATAGTACACTTTTTCGACATTAACGTTTAGTTTCTAAACTCTTTTAGATCTGATTTTGAATCAGTTATTCAAATGATTTCTTTTAAAACTGTGTAACGTTTGAATAAACAATTCTGTGTCTCTGTAACTCCATGTTCCAATCTAACTGGTTACTGTGGTCTGTATGCTTCTATTGTCTCTTCTGATTTTCTTATATGAAGACGTCAGACGCCAATCTACAAATACATACTAGCTATTGACCTAGCAAGTGTGTACCTATATGTGAATAACATCTTAATGGATTTCTACCGCTTCGCGAATTTTTCTGGAATGGTAGTGGATATTTTTGGAAAGAATATGGGGTTTCCAAACAATATGGAGTGTCCGGTATCTTCTGCCACTGCAGAATAGAAGAAAACATTAGATTTAATGCATCTTTGATGCTCTTGAATTAGCGTTTTGATGTACTGGCTAGTTTCGCCGACGTATACAGTTGAGTCCGCGAGTCTTTACCCGTGCGTCATCATTTAAAGCATACGAAATAAGTCGGAAATTTACTGAACGCAACGGCAAATGGATATTATTCCGATCACGGGTTATTATAAAATTTGACGTTATCAAATAAATAGAATGTCAAATTTAAGTTTTGCTTTAAGATGAAGAAGAAGAAGAAGAAACAATTTGTACAATGTACTAACTCCAAATTGTAAGTGAATAAGGGATTTTTCCCTTGTTCCGAGACGATGAGCTGGCCAAATACCCAAGTAGGTGGAGGCCAATAAACTGAAGAAGAAGAAGAAGAATAAGTTTTGCTTTAAAATTTTGGTGCATCATTACAGCTACATTTGAAGTAGCTTAATAAATGATTTTATTATCATTGAGTAATAAATAAATAAACAATTTATAAAAAAATTCAATAACATATTTTCTTTTTGTTATTTTATTCACTTTGGCGGAACCTTAAACACAAGCATTCAACTGTGTCAACAATGAGGTTAGCTTTGTACGTCGTCAAAATTTATCTTAAAATAACATAAACTTACCACAAAATTTCTAACTCCAATATAAAATTAGTTGTGAAAACAACTGTTTGTATACTATAAAAAACATGCTATACTATATACTATAAAAAACAAAATGCAAAAACTCGACAAAATAACAGCAAAAAATTCAACAAACTGACAGCCACAAAAGTAAACAAACCAAAACGTCAGAAATTGTACTTAAAATATGTGAAGACATCCCCAATCGTCTTTCTTTGTACGTATCTCTTTTCAATACACTGAGTCTTAATCGTTCATAAAAATAACATGTGTTTTTACTTAAATAACAGGCGGCAGCTGGTTTGTCATTAATTTCATGCGTGCAAGAGAATGATGCTAAATAAAAAGTATGTGTTTTATCTCACCAGGTATTAATGACGCACGGGTAAAAACTCGCGGACTCAACTGTACGTAGTGACAGAAACAAGATATATACCAGAAAAGAGAGGCTGTGGCTTGTTGGATGTTTGTTGAAAGAATTGGATATTTTGGATATATGGACAAATTTGGATATTTTCCTGGGTGGTCAAAAAGTATCTTCCTTGCGAAGAATATTGCTTATTCTGTCTCAGACGGGGCGAATATATGGAAGGAAAGCGCCAGATTCAGAAGCAGTATTCGAGTTTAATGTAGGACTTACACGACCAGATGGACTTTCGGTTTAATGGGATATAATTCCATAATTGAGGACCGAAATGTCCTTATGGACAAGTCAGCAATGACAAGTGAAAAAGAGGAGTTCATTAGAGTTCAACATATTTATCTAAATAACTTGTCTTTAAAAATAAGTAGATTTATTTATCTGCAATATCAACCAGGACCAAAGACTTGTTACCATTGGTCAGATGTTCCTGCAGAACAATGAGAAAATTTTGGATGGAAATGTTGGTGAATAGAGACGATACTCAAAACTCACACGAGTGTCTTCCATCAGCATCATCCCCATTATGTGTTCCACACAAAATTGAGATACAAGATAGTATACATATATCTATATTATGTTAACACAGGCATCCCAAAGACAAATATTACTTACACACATCAAATATGTTTCCATGATATAAAAATTCACTAGAAAACATAAATATTTATTGCATATACGGTTAATAGAAAATCTTGAGACACATTTTCGAACGATTTTTATAGTCTAAGCCCTTCGGATTGTATGATGTATAATTTATTGTATACCCAAATTCCTTTGGTAGCTCCTGCTGTGGGTTATAAAGCTGGGAGAAATAGTTTATGAAGGTATTATTCTGGAATAATGTACGTCATTAATAACTGTAATGTACTTTGCATTCGTATTACATCAGTTTAAAGACATGTTTATTGTTCTGATAATTCTGTAACTGAATTATCTACGTGTGGATTCTGACGGTGATAATGTAATTTCGAAATAGTACAGGAACCGCCAAGACAAAAATGAATTGAGAGTAAAATTTATGTTACCAAACTTTACCAGTGTTTTATCAGACAATATTATAACCAGTGCTGTTTTTGTAACAATATAGGTTCCGGTATGCAATGTTCCGGGGGATCTGGGGAGTGTTCATAAGGGGAGTCCTCCCCGGCGAAAACTTTTTAAATTTAGCCTCAGTAAGGGCGTTTTAAAGCTATTTGGGAGCAAGGAAAAAATTTAGGCATTTGTCTATAATTTTGTTGTTTTTTATTTTTTGTCCCAAGAGGTACCGGCACGTACCGTCACAAAAACAGTACTGATTATAACTATACTAAAATTACAATAAAGATTGACTAGACATAAACAAACCAAGACACTTGAATGTTACGAGCACTCCCAAATTATGATTTACAATGTATATTATATTGTAAATCCCCAATCATGATTTTAGTATAAATACTAATATCTCGTACAAAGAAATAAAATCATTTAAATATCCAATGATACCTGTAAAATTGATTTTAATCCCATTGTTTCCATTTCGAGACCTTTTTACAAAAATCAAAGCTACAACTTGGGAATCACGTTTTTCAAATATAAGTACAAATTCAGATTATGTTGCGCTAAATGCAAAGATTAAACTATGCCAATATAACCCAAGCATGTTTTAGATATAATAATAGATAATCTATTAAATAAATGTAGCAGCGTTTATACATATAAACGGTACACACCTATAATCTTAGCTAATAATCTACTAGCACGTAATACGTATTTGATTCCTACACATAAATTGCAAATTCAACTCAACGTCTATTACTGAATAAAAATTGAGGGACCAAAACTATAAATCTAAAATATTGTTAAAGCCTAATATAAAGTATTTTATCTATCTACACTCACGTACAAGAAAATCGATCCACTTAAAAATTTGGTCAATTTGATGTCACGAATTTCCTAAACCCGTTTTCCGATTTAAGTGTTTTTTACCATGATATAGCCTTATTCATTAACAATATCGCTGTAATAATATTGTTGCTAGACAGTTAAACTGTCGTTGTATACTGGGTGTACGAATCAAACTATGTCTTTCTCTCAAAGTTCGCAGCACACTGTGGACTATTCTAGCATTTATAAAATACTGAAATTAAAACCCAACTATAGTCTCAAGTCTTCTTAACATTCTGTATTTAGATTCATTCGCTTATGTTGGATAATAAAAAAGTTAGGTCCTTTAACAACTGGCCGTTTAAAAATCTTCAAAAATTGCGTTACGTAATACGTGAACTCCCCATTAAGCTGAGTACGTAGGGGGGGAGGGGGGGTCAAAGATCTTCAAAAACCGCGTTACGTAATACTTGAACGCTCCCCAACGCCTTCTAATGTTTTCATTATTTTTTCATATCTAATTAAAGTTCAGCGAATATGCTATTACTTTTCCGACAACTTTTAATGTACCTATATAGTATGAGTTCTTACGAAGACATGGTCATAAATTTTGTTTTTTTTTTAGCTGATATTGTGACAATGAGAGTTTTTGGGTTAAAACAATGTAAGAGGATTTTGATCGCCAATTGAAATACAACGAGGTGTTAGACAGGGTTGTGCCCTGTCACCCAAACTGTTTAACGTCTATTCTGAGGTAATATTTGCGAAAGCTTTATCGCACTCTTCAGAAGGAATCAGAATAAACGGTCAAAGAGTAAATAACATCCGCTATGCAGATGACATGGTATTAATGACTGATTCGGACCATAGTCTACAGATACCGATAGATAGGGTTACTGAGAGTTGTGAAAAAATGAGGATCAAGATCAAAACTGCGAAAACCAAAGTTATGAAAATATCAAGAAACAAAAATTATAACAAAAAAGCTTATTTTGTAACAGTAGCATTAATATCAGCCTTAGATGTCGTTTTCTGCAATGCTATGTGTGGTCAATACTTTTGTATGGAACAGAGGCCTGGACACTCAACACAACACTGATGAACAAGCTCGAAGCCTTTGAACTCTGGCTTTATAGAAGAATCTTGAAAATACCTTGGACAACCCACACCACCAACGAAAATGTTCTGAGGAGAATAGGTACAGATAGGGAACTGCTAAAAATCATTAAAGTCAGAAAACTTAGCTATCTGGGACACATAATGAGATACGAAAAGTACCGCCTCGCGCAACTGATCATCCAGGGTAAGATTGAAGGAAAACGGGGTCCCGGTAGGCGCCAGATTTCATGGCTTAAAAATATCAGAGACTGGACTGGCCTTGATTCAACATCTTTGTTTAGAGCCGCATTGGACAGACGACAGATTTGCCAGTGTTGTCGCTAACCTCCATTAAAGGAGAAAGTACCACAAGAAGAAGAAAAGGAATTTAAATATCCTCTTAATTCTTCTCTACCAGAACATCATTATGGAAGGATATGGAAGTACAGAGACAATAGGAAATAGTGGCACAGGACCGACAAACATGGAAGGCAATAGTAAACGCGACAGACTGACAAAGAGTTGCAATGCCATTGATTGTTTCTTAATCATTTGTAGTTGTCATATGCTTCCTCTGTGCCTTAATCTTCAATGCTAAGGTACATTCCATGTCAAATCACTCAGGCAAAAAATTTTGGATCTCCGATTTGTCTGAAAATTGGTATATAGCTTCTGAGGGACGTAAAAATGAGATATTTAAGGTCAAAAAATCTTCTTCTTTTTTTCTCAAAAAGTTATTTTATGCGATTTTACAGTGATTTGGTGTTTATTTAAACAAATTTGCATTTTCTGTCGTAAAGTATCAATGAAAAACATAATATTTTAATAGAAAGGACTCAAAAATGTCATTATATGGCATTATAACAAGTTATTTTGAATCAAAACAAGTTTTTGATCAGATTTTATAGTGTAAGAAACGTTAAAATACCGTTTTTTACATTTTCCTTCATTCCCAAAATACATCATCATCGATTTGGCTGAAAATTTGCCCACAGATAGCCAAAAGATAGGACGTGGTTAGAAGGATTTGAATTATATTACAATACCAAAAAAGTTACATGCAGTAATATCAGACTCAAAAGTATATATTAGTCCAGTCGGGAGAGCATTTGACCTTGAATGCTGAGCTGCCCAAAATTTTATTTTTCTGATCTTTAGGGGAGTCAATAGTAGCCTAAATTTAAAATCACGAATGAATTCCTCCGTTACGTTAGCCGCCATCTTGATTTTAAAGGAGAACCTGTTTTGCTCAATATCTCCGCCATTTTTAACTTTTCGACAAAAATGGTAGGAACTGAAATTTTTCCAAATAAATCGTATTTACAATTATTACAATTTCTTTTAACAATAATTTTTGTCGTGAGGTCGATATTTTCGAGTTAATTGCACTTACAGTAGGCGCCTATATTTTTGACTATAATATTACATGTAACTTTTTTGGTATTGTAATATACATAATTCAAATCCTTCTCACCACTTAAAGTCCTATGTTTTGTCTATCTGTGGGCAAATTTTCAGCCAAATCGATTATGATGTATTTTGGGAATGGAGAAAAATGTAAAAAACGTATTTTAACGTTTTCTACACTATAAAATTTGATCAAAAGCTTGTTTTGAGTTAGAATGCCATATAATGACATTTTTGAGTCCCTTCTATTAAAATATTATGTTTTCCATTGATACTTTACGATAGAAAATGCAAATTTGTATAAATAAACACCAAATCACTATAAAATCGCATAAAATAACATTTTTGAGAAAAAAAGAAGAAGATTTTTTGACCTTAAATATCTTATTTTTACGTCCCGCAGAAGCTATATACAAATTTTCAGACAAATCGGAGGTCCAAAATTTTTTTTGCTCCAAAATTGAGTGATTTGAAATGGAATGACCCCTAAATAAAATATGCTTCTCGCTGTAACTTCGTTTAGAAATAAAATATATAATCATGCAGGAATCTTCAAAACACGTATTTAATATTATAACAATACATACAAAAATATAAAATCTAACATTTTCCAAATAACACACCATATGCCTTTTTCCTTCTCGATTTTAAAAACGGCCACTGTCGTGTTAAAAATGAATACGTCATGTCGTAAATATATAAGTGTAACGGCCCAGAGCCATTCCGGTCATGTTCACTTCCCAACAAAACGAATTGCATATTCCACATACAGCATTACAAACACGCTTTTCAAGTGTTTCAAATGTTGCACATACCTACATTGTTCTTGTCCTTCTCTAAAATGTTCATCAATGAACATAAAGCTGTTAACCATACTCCCGGATATATATCACAGCCACCTGTCATAAATCCCGCTCTAATAATATATTTGGCTTGGATGTTCACATCTCGCCATTATGTGGGTTTTCACATTATGCTATTGTTTTTATGTGAATGAGGTACGATAGTGTCGTCATTGTTGGCATGTTTTACGTTTACACTCGTCAGAAAAGGGTTTAAAAGGGTAATTTACTGGAAATTTAGAGGAAAATGATTGAATTACTGCAAGCAAAACGTATAAATTTGAAATAAGTATCTTACTTTACTTTTCAGGGCCGCGTTTAGGTCAATTGACGCCCTAGGCAATTCTCTAGTAGCCGCCCTTCAAACATGTATATTTTTGCGAAAAAAAATGCAGAAATATTTAAATAAGAATACACTAAAAAGGGATTTAAACTACGATGTTTATATACCTATTACAGAAAAAATTGTCATTCCAGTTCGATCACATCAGAGACTTCTTTTCAAAAAAAGACTTTTCAAAAAAAAAATTTTTCTTGACAAAATGCACAAATTGTTAACACGTTCTTGCGTCATACTTGATGGGAAATTATTTTTAATTCTTGACATTTTCGAAAATGACCTTTCAGCGGACACGTGTCGTTGGCAACTGGGATGCACAAATAAATGTGCAAAGCAATGTCAAAATTAGGGAAAATGTCTTTCAATCCACTTATTGCAGTCAGTGAAGGTTTTCACCACCGATTTCGTTGAACCTCCATCGATTTTCATGAAAATTGGTGAGCAGCTAGAGGATGCCTCAAGGAACAAAAGTGACATGATACCAACTTGCGCTTTTACTGTGGTGGTGAATGCCACCCCTTCTCGGGGGTGAAAATAATTTTTTTTAAATAATACCATAAATCTATAGAGAGACAAATTCTAAGCAAAATTTGTTATTAAATAAATCAATACTTTTTGAGTTATTAAAGATCAAAGATTTTATTTTTTCGTAAAAAAATAAGATCAAAGATTTTATTTTTTCGTAAAAAAATGCACGTTTTAAAGCTATTTTCACGTATAACTCAAAAACTATAAGCATTTACAAAAAGTTATTATTACCAAAATTGAAGATAAGAAAAAGCTGAATACACTCCTCACTTAAAGAACGAAACTAATGTTAACTCAAAGTAAGTTATGGGTAATTGAATGTATATTTTTTTCGACGAGTACTCAAATCTAAGTATTCAAGCTTAAATAACGGGAAAACGATGTATTTTATAAAATATACCTGCTAAGCACTTGTCAAAGTACTTCGGAGTACCTATCAAATGAGCTCCAGTATAAGTTAATAGCATCACAATGAAGCAAGTTATGATGAAAATAAGAGAACCTTTTAGAACTTTTTAGGAAAAAGTGAAAAATAAAACATACGCCATTTCCACAAAAATTAAAATTAAGAGTAATTCTTAGAAAAATTTCTTTATATGTATTAGCATAAGTAATGATTTCAACAATTTTGACCAGTTTAGAATGCATATTTTTGAAAAAAGATAACATTTAAAAAAATCAGGATTTTTAAAATCATCGTAATTTTCATTTTCTTTTGATAATAACTCCAAAAATACTCAATATACGTAAAAAGTGATATATGTATAACCAAATTTTAGTTTTTTCTGTATCAAATATTCTACCTTTTTACTATTTCTGTAGGGTAAAAAATAACCGAGATAGAAACGTTTAAAGCTTAAATTTTGCTGCGAGAACCATGTAACCGAGGCCATTTAACCTTTTATTTTTAAAAAAGTAAGGGGTTTAAAAGATTAAATTCAACGTGGTTTAATAGCTAATAAAATTAGTTTTCGAATGGTTTTGAAGGCAAACCTCATATCGTAAAAATTAACGGAGTTATTTAAAAAAAAAACAATAACTTTTTTGGAAAAATTTTTAAAAGATAAATTTTTAAAAATATTTTGTGTATAAATTTTAATGCTATCAACTTGTTCGGGGGCTCATTTGATAGATATTTCTAAGTACTTTGACAAATGTTTAATAAGGTTATGTTATAAAATGCATCATTTTCCCGTTATTTAAGCTTGACTACTTAGATTTGGGTACTCGCCGAAAATATACATTCAATTACCTATAACGACTATAACCATTGATTATAAATATTCCACAGTAGTTAATAATCAATGCTATAACTAAATTTTAGTTAACATCAAAAGGTTTTTTCAGTAAGGAGTTTATTTCATTTTATATTAGCTTCAATTTTGGTAATAATAACTTTTTTGTAAAATTTTATAGTTTTTGAGTTATTTATGAAAAATCGGTTAAAAACATGCATTTTTCTCACAAAAAATTAAAATCTTTGATCTTTAATAACTCAAAAGTTTTGATTTATTTTAATAACTTTACGTAAAAAATTTTGCTTAGAATTTGTCCCTCTATCGAATTCTGGGGATATTTTTAATAAAATAATTTTCATCCCCGAGAAGGGGTGGCATCCACCCCAAGAGTAAAAGCGTAAGTTGACACCATGTAACCTTTGTTCCTTGAGATATCGTCTAACCACTCACCAATTTTCATACAAATCGATGGAGGTTCAACGAGATGGGAGGAAATAGCTCATATCCACCTTCAGTGACTAGTGACTGCTCGAACTCTTCTTATATTAAGATATGTCAATTGGTGATTGTATTGTGGTATCCAAATGACTCTTTTTAAGTGAATGCATTGATGTATGAAAGATATATCTTGGTCGTCTTTATTTTGTATCAGATTTTCAGCTTCTTTAATAATTTCTTCATTGCTTAATTTTGGCAAATCTGTTAACACGAAAACGTTGATAAATAAATCGATAAGATTCCAGACGTCTATCCAGGTCTCTTATCAGAGTGTTGATTATAATATAGAATGTGTGGATTTTCATCCCATCACTAGCCGAAAAGTTTAGTTCATCATCGGCCCCTCGTCAAATTGAATTTTTCTTTTTATCTTTCTTATTTCTTTATATGTTTTATTTGGGCACAATTTTTTGGCTTCCTTGCGGTAAAGTAACTTGAAAGAGCTACATACTCTTTAATGACAGAACCCAGATCCATAATTTTTATATACAAATAAAAACTCATAATGTGCCGCCCTAGTCAACTGCCTATATTGCCTAATGGATAAAGTGGCCCTGTTAATTTGAATGATTAAAGAAAACTACTTGAGTTGAGGGGCAACATAAATTCTAAGCATGTGGATCATTTGATAAATACATAGCATAGCTGATAGGTAGGTAGAGTGCAAAAAAAGTTGTATGAGATAAATAAAATTGAACTGAAACTCTAAAGAATCGAAGATCTAAAGACTTCTAACGTTGGAAAACAAAAGTCTGGCGACAACCTGAATCCGAGCCTTCTACAATTTACAAACCAAACGGTGGACAAATGGAGAGACATGGGGAATCTACAATATAAATTCCACAACAAAATCCACACAACACAACAAATTCCACACAAAAAATTACTTGGATTTTTACCTACATAAATTGATGGGTTGTCGAATGCATATTGTAGATTTCCACCATGTCTATTCATTTATCGTCCGTTTGCCTTGTAAATTGTAGAAGGTCTAACGGTCCGTCACGTTATTCTAAATCTAAAGTATTTTAAGATCTTTAATTATTTGTATTATTATTTTTTCATAATTTTAATAACGTTCATTATGAAATTATAGTCCAAATCGAAGTAATATTTTTAAAAATTTATTTTAATGATATCACACCTAAACAAATATCAAACTATCTTTTGGATTTGTTGTGTTGGTAGCGGCCCTTTGGTGGTGAATATTACTTCGTGTTCTGAGGTCGTCCTCTCATCCTTGTGACAGACGGAAACATCTGACTTTACTTTTGTGTTGGAAAGGGTTCCGATGAGTGGCATGTGACAAATTTAGGTCAAATTTACAGGTTAAGACCTAGTTTTATAGTTAACGTATTTGAATTTCGAAATATGGATCACTAAATTTATTCAGGAGTGTTTGAAAGAACCCAAGAAATAAATATATCGAGGTTTTCTGCATAGAATCATCGGCACATGGTAACTATATATTTTTTTAATAACTGTCATAGCAGCCATTTGTTACTCTAATTCATTGTGACATATATAATCTTTCCAATTAAATCTTATGTGTAAATTTATTAAGTGAATTTAGTATATTTTAATCCTTTCAATATCTGTAATATTCATTGAGAGAAAATTATAATATTCATAATTTTTTTGGCTATACTAAAATTAAAATTTCTGTAAGGGATTCAGGCTCGGATTCAGGTTGTCACCAGAATTTTGTTTTACAACGTTAGAAGTTTTTAGATCTTCGCTTCTTTAAAATTCTCGTTATTATAAATAGATGTCGCTATTACGTCTATTAGCAAATTATCTATTGTTAATTTGCCTACTAAACAATTGGGTTTCGTTTTGATTCAGAGTACACCAAGGGCCGTTCTGACGAATCCAAGAGGAGGAACCGTATGTAAACGATGGGGTTGTCTTTGAAGCAGAATTAAATCTAAACCCGGGAGCAGTCGCGCTCAGTTCTCACTTCTGTCACATAAGTAGTCGCGCGTAGAGAAAAATCTCACAATACGAATTTAAATACGACTTTAAAACAAATTTTTATTTTATAATATTTTTTTTTACTTGTTATGTTAAAAATATCTATTTCTAACTTTAAAGCTAATTGGTTCTCACCAAAGCCATAAATTAAAAAAAAATAATTTCCGTTATATTCTTATGGTAGGTACATATGTATGTGTATGCGTACAAGTACATATGTATTATACATAAGAAATACATGTTCGGATTCTCCGTGCTTTTCAATTATCCGTGCCACCTCCGGTCCCGAGGAGCACGGATAATCGGGGTTCTACTGTATATATTCTATGTGCTAAATATATCCTATGTGCTAAAATTATTGTTGACCATTTTTATTTACATTTTACCTTACAGGAGCCCTTCTATTTTTAAACCGTCATGTTGAACAAAACGTTTGTAATCTGAATACAAAACAACAAATACTCTACAGTCTATTAACGACTGGCTTCCCAACTAAAACTGTCATCTGACTAAAACAAAATCAGGAAGGGATCAAATTTCGCCGCCTTTAAAGTCATTCTACAAAATAAGTTACTACGACTAAGCAATATGGAGAAAAATGCGATGCTTAATAAAAAAAAACAATAGAAGAAGATATGACAGCTACACTAGAACTAAGTATGTGTGATAAATGAATTCCATTTCTGTGAGAACGAATTGTAAAACAAAATTTTCTCTATAATATATTCATTAGAGCGATCTTACGTAGGATTACTGCATGTAATACCTGCCTGTTATATAGTAATACTAGTATTTTGAATTGTGCAACCGATGCCAGTATATTACAACCCGTAAACTCACTCGAATTCTTTCGCTTGTTGAAGTAGGCGGCCTTGATTTACTAAACAGCAATGTTTTTAGTGCTACACTTACGGGAAATAATATGTAGATGAGATGAACATGAACAGCTGAGCTGAGATGATGACTGACTCCACATGGATGGAACACCATCGTTTTTACGGTTTAGGATTAGAAATATCCTTGAAAATTGTACTGAACTACGGAAATTAATAGAAATATCCAATATTGTTTACGTTCTGGTGTAAAATTTACAATGTTTGGCTCATTTTAGTATAAATATAGTACATACTATATACTGCTGTTAACGCTGCAATGAATTTGTTTCTTTGTTTCATGAATTTTTATCAAATTAGACTTTGCTTCACCATTCTGAATTTGTTTCTTCATTGAGCATGAGGAGATATCCATAATAATTTGTATTTCATTATTTCAGATCGGTTAAACCCAAAAAACATTGGTTTTTGCAATGGAAAACTCACGGGTATTTTTTTTTTTTGAAGAAACATTTATTTTTGCAAGGTAGAAACATTAATCAACAATAGGATACGGAAATAAATTTTAAATTATACAATCAAACTGATATAAGCAAAAAATTCCTTGTAATATAAATTGTCATGGCGATAAGGTACAAAACCAATTAATACTGAATATGCCTTGAGAGAGGAAATCGAAACCAAGAAACCTATATGGTCTTTAACGCATTAACCGCCACATTAATTTTTTTCTGTTTTTGCCTTCAGGCTCTACGTTCAAAATCTCAATGTTAATGTGAATTGTATTTAACTTACAGAACGCCTGGTCCAAGCAGGGTGTGAGTTGAATACAACTCATGTGACGTTTAATATGTAAATAATGGTGTAATCAGACCAATATTTATCTTGCGCTGGTGCTGGTTTTATGTGCTGAACAACATCATCATTATGTGATAAGGTCAAGTATCGTGGAGTTTTTCGGCAACCTGACTAGATATACGGAGGTTTTAAGGCAAGCTATTGAAACAAGGCAATACATGAGAAGACGCCCAAAAATCTGACAGATCACGAATCACAAAATATGCTTTCACCCATTATATTGATGAGTCAATAACAAATAAAGAAGAACAAATGAAGAATAGTGGTTATTGGTTAAAGACCATTCATAGTTCTTGGAAATAATATTAAAATACATAATATATCAAAAAATAGTCTTTAAAAGCGTCACGATTCAGCTATAAGTCTGATAGACATAGAGCATGAATGCATCTGATAGACAAATTAAAGACTTTAAATGCCTACAGATTCTAAATCCGTAACAGATTGGGACTGCAAATAACCCATAAGCAACTGGAAGTATACCAAAATAACAAATACAATTAACGAAGAGTTAAGAAGACAGTCTAGCTAAAGCAGATGTTAGTACTTACTCTTTTATTGGACCAGAACCAATTTGTAGTGAACCAAACAGCCGTATCAGGAAAGACGTCCTAAAATGGGAAAAGAAAGTACCTAGTACTACTAAGAAGACATTCTAGGCCAAAGACAAGCAAACAGGTTATTACAACTTATACCTCGCAAAATGCACTTCCAGAATTCCAGAAAACAACTTGGAATATCACTATATCACAGAATCGTAGACGTTTCTTCTCAACACTATTCACTAAAATGACGCATGACGTAGCGAATAGAACAACATGCAAGAAAATGCAAAATTCACAAACATGACAGGACATGTCATAACTACAATGTTCAGGTCTGTTAGAATTTGATCCAGTAACAAACTGAGCTCCGAAATGGGTACTAATCTTTCATAATAAAAGTCTTTGATCTTTTGGGAGGCAAAATGACAAATCTGGAATCTACACTAGACAAAATCAATGATTTCATCTCAAAAAGTGAGGAAATCTGATAATATATTAGCTTTTATAACAGTATTAACCTTACTAATATCAGTTGACTTATTATTAGATGTGTTGCACGTTTTTAATGAAGAATTTTCGTTTGTTGTATATAATCCAAATCACAGCTCGTTTATTTTTTCAATCGATATCGGTACTAAATAACTCGAATATTTTCGTTTGAATCTGTGCGAAATATGTACCCACAGACTACTAAAAATACCCTTTGATGTTGGATACAAATTCGAAGTCAACGGAAAATTATTAGACATAATAATAGTCCACTGGGAATAGGTGTCATCCCGAAAATTTCGGGCTCGAAACGACTGCTTGGAAAGTGGAAGATTATAACAAAATAATCGAGATTCGAGATATGACAAATTATAAATACTTGTTTATTTTGACAGTATATCTACACACGCGTGTGTCAGTTGAGTTGCTCCTTTTTTGAAAGTCAAGAATAATTTTTAAAAAATCTATTAAGCCGTAAAAAAACTAAAATGTTTAAATGAATTACCACTATAACACCAACGGAATGACTTTACCATGTGACCAAAAATTTTCTCAAATTGAACGAAAAAAATATAAGTACGTGGTATGTATTATAGTTAAGGTATCAAGGGGCATAAGTGTATAAGGATAAAAAGGCTTGAGGTTAATGGTGTGTATCCCGAGGGTCCCTGGCCCGGGGATTTAACGTTGACCTTTAAGCGTTATTATCCGTAATACCCGTGGTACCTTCAACGTTTCATGTCCGACTAAATATTATTTATATGAGACAAATTTGAATGAATTTTGAATCAATTAGTTTTCAATAAATACTAACATTTACCTAAATAGTCGCAACGTAATTGAGAGCCCTAGAACACAAGGGGTGTAAGTGTCAAGTTTTGAGAAAACTTGGTTCAAAGTTCTAGACAAATTTAAAAATCTAGGTCGGTACTACATACTTAGCATGTTTTCAATGACATGTCATTTTTGATAATGTTATTGTTCGTTTATGTAGAAAGTTTGAAGCGATCAGGTTTTCTATGTTTGGGAGTGCATTTTTGTATTTAACCCAATTTCCTAAAAATTGTCACTTACACCACTTGTGTCCTAGGGGCCTCAATTGTGGTAACCATAGTTATACTGAAGTTGTTATTTGCCAACTTAACAATACGTAAAAAATAATTTTGACATTGAGGCATAAAATGTTCGAAATTACCGAAAACACCCATCTCCTTCAAGATATTTTAGTGAAAGCTGCCAAAGCTGTGGATGCGCTAAAAACTAGGAGGATTTACTAGAAAAAATATTTCCATTTTGAGCAACACATCAATTGCGGTGGGGTATGAAAAAGTGCAATTTTCCGGTACGTTTCAAAATTGCATGTTTTACTTTCAAAAATAATTTTTATTGTAATAAATTTGTATTATGTATTATTTGCATTAAGAGGAAAGGAACATTTTGACGGCTGTCAAAATTTTAAATGTATTTTAAATGTAATCATTTTTTTCGAATCCTGAGACAACTAGTAAGTATTTTTGAAAAATTTAAACGCAGAATGAAAGATTACTTTATTACCGAGGGCCGAAAGTCTCTTAGAATGAATAAAAAGTATCTTTTGAATGAGATATTTGAAATTAAAAATAACATTAAATTTTCTCTTAGTTTTTCACCCCTGTAACTTATTAAAATAAACATAGAAGTTTTCAGTAGTATCCCGAAATAACCAAAGTACGTGCCTCCTAGCGGCGGGATACGGGCAACAATACATTGGCTTATAGGGCAGTCCTTACAGTAGGGATCCTGGCCTATACAGAAAAATGCAGGCGGGTGTGGGGTAATACTGCACTTTGGTTGCATTGGTGGTGTATTGGCTAAACGTGCAGGGCAGGGTATGGTGCTGATAGAAAAGGCATTCAGGCATCAAATATCCAAAAATCTTTTCAGGCCATAATAATGAAAAGACCTTCTCCAAACGCAGTAAAAACTTATACTGAAATGATGGCATCTCCTGAGGTAAAATGTTCCGGAAGTAAAATGAGCCTCCGTTCGGATCTCCGGGTGAGGACTATCTCGGGGGGAACACCATTGCAGGTTAGAAAAATCAGGATAGGGTCTTGGAATCTTGGTAGTCTTACAGGTAAGAGTCTGGAGTTAGTGGATGCGCTCAAACGAAGAAGAGTTCAAATTGCTTGTATTCAAGAAACTAGGTGGAAAGGACAAAGGGCGAAAGAACTAGGTGAAGGATACAAATTGTGGTATGTAGGGAGTAGTAACACTAGAAATGGAGTTGGTATAATTGCTGATAGTGAAATGAAAGGTAACGTAGTAGAAGTTGTAAGAACGAGTGATAGAATGATGTCAGTGAAATTTGTAATTGATAAAGAGGTATTGAATGTTGTTCAGAATGAAAGAAGAGCTTTCTATGATCAATTAGGAGACGTACTGAGTGATATTCCAGCAGAGGAGAAAGTTATAATAGGAGGTGATTTCAATGCACATGTGGGCCAAACCAAGACAGGATATGAAACAATACATGGGGGATTAGGCTTTGGAACTAGAAATGAAGCTGGAGATGACATGCTTGAATTAGCAACAGCATTGGATATGGCGATTGTTAACACATTCTTTAAAAAGAGAGAAACTCAACTTATTACCTACAAAAGTGGACAACATCAATCCCAAATAGACTACTTCATGATAAGGAAAGAAGACATACGTGAATGCAAGGACTGCAAGGTAATAGTGAGTGAGACAGTAAGCCAACAACATAAGCTGCTTGTTCTGGACATCGAAGAAAAAAGCGAAACTAAACAAAAATATCGGAGAGGACCACAAAAAATCAAATGGTGGCTGCTGAAAGATGAGAAAGAAGGTCTATTCAGGAGAAGAATAGTAGAAAAAATATGTTGGAACATGAAAGGAAGCCCTAATACAATTTGGAGAAAAATGGCCAGTAGTATTAGAGAGACTGCTATTGAAATACTTGGGAAAACGTCAGGAAAAAAGTTTGAGGATAAAGAGACTTGGTGGTGGTCAAACGAAGTACAAGGAAAAATAAAAGAGAAGAGAAAATTATATAAAAAGTGGCAAGAAACCAGATCCGACATAGATCTTCAAAACTATATGGTGGCGAAAAAGGAAGCGAAAGTAGCAGTAGCAAAAGCCAAAGCAGAAGCGTATTCAAACCTATATGATCAACTTGATACCAGGGAAGGCGAAACGAAGATATATAAAATAGCCAAACAGAGAGCAAGGAAAGCAAAAGATTTTAATCAGATTAGATGTATCCGAGATGAAAATAATAAAATACTAGTTCACGAAAGGGAAGTCAAAAAGAGATGGAGAAAGTACTTTGACAGCTTATTAAATGAAGAATTTGACAGACAGCCTGTAGAGTCAACGGAGACAGTAGCAGCAATGGTCACCAAAATAACCAACGAGGAAGTGGCTCAAGCGCTTCAAAAAATAAAGAAAGGAAAAGCGGTAGGACCAGATGATATTCCTGGGGAAGTATGGAGAGCATTGGGAGAGACAGGAACATTTAATAGGAGGCATTTAATAGAATTATGGAAGTCAGACAAATGCCAGACGAATGGAGAAGCAGTATACTGGTACCTGTTTACAAAAACAAGGGAGATATACAACAATGTACAAACTACAGGGCTATAAAACTGCTTAGCCACACCATGAAAATATGGGAAAGAGTAATTGACAGACGGATACGTGAAGAGACCGAAATATCCGAGAATCAATTTGGCTTTATGCAGGGTAGATCAACAACAGATGCAATTTTCATTATAAGGCAGTTGATGGAAAAATACAGGAGTAAAGAAACAAACGCTCATATGGTATTCATTGATCTTGAGAAAGCATATGATAGAGTTCCTCGAGAGATTCTGTGGTGGGCACTCAATAAGAAAGGAGTCCCTGGTGAATATGTAAAGATTGTGAGGGATATGTATGAGGGAGTAACGACTAGTGTTAGGACAGGTGTGGGAGAGACTGATAAATTTCATGTGAAAGTAGGATTGCACCAAGGCTCTGTGCTTAGTCCGTATTTATTCTCATTAGTTTTGGACCAGATAACAGCGAAACTACAGGGTAACATTCCATGGTGCTTAATGTATGCTGATGATGTCGTGTTAGTAGGAAATAGTGAAAGAGACTTAGAACAAAAACTGGAACAGTGGAGACAAGCTCTGGAGGAAAAAGGTTTAAAACTTAGTAGGACAAAAACAGAGTATTTGGAATGTTCATTTAAAGATGGATACTACAAATAAAATGGTATCTTTGGATGGTGAAATGATTGTGAAAAGCAATAGTTTTAAGTACCTAGGATCGGTATTACAGAGTAATGGAGAAATAGATGGAGATGCATGCAGTAGAATTAGGGCTGGATGGATGAAGTGGAAAGAAGCGAGTGGTGTGTTGTGTGACAGAAAAATTCCAATGAAGCTGAAGGGAAAATTCTATAAAACAGCCATAAGACCGGCTATGATGTACGGAACTGAATGTTGGGCAGTGAAAAAGAAAGAGGAACAACGAATGCATGTGGCGGAAATGAGAATGCTTAGATGGATGAGTGGAGTGACAAAGGAGGACAAAATTAGAAATGAGTATATTAGGGGAAGTCTAGGTGTGGCACCAATTGATGCCAAAATGAGAGAGCATAGGTTAAGATGGTTCGGTCATGTTCAACGTCGAGACGTTAATCACCCAATACGAAGAATAGCTGAAGTGCAGATTCCTGGAAGGAGTAGGAGAGGAAGACCAAAGAAGACCTGGGGGGAGGCGATAAGGCAGGACATGTTGGTAAAGGGGATTAACATTGATATGCCCAAGACAGAATTGTGTGGAGAAATGCAATTAGGGAAGCCGACCCCGCATAGGGATAAGGCAAAGAGAATGATGATGATAGAAGTTTTCAGGGACTTTCGGCTTTCGGTAATAACGTAATCTTTCATTCTGCGTTTAAATTTTTCAAAAATACGTATTAGTTTTCTCAGGATTCGAAAAAATGAATTCCATTTAAATAGCATCGAAGCCGAAAGTTCGTACCCATCCCCTTAATTAAACATATATATTTTGCATATTTGTATATGTTCGTAATAAACGCAAATGAAAATAATTTACTGTCAAATTACGTATTCGTAAATAACGCCCTACGGAAATAATATATCATATTTAACAGACTTTGACAGCATGTCAATATTTTTCAAATAATATACTAGTCGGAGATCAAATGTATAAATTAATACATTTAAGAATGGAAAATGTTTTGGAGTATTATTTATAACTTTAAAATAAACACAAACACATGATATTAATTCATGATAAATCAGTTTATTAGGTATTTTTTGTTCAATTTAGTCCAATGGGAGATCCAATCGTTGATAATTTTTTGAATGAGGCTGTTTATGTATTGGCGAATATTGTCTTCGAACTAGTGAGATTCGATTTCATATTCCCTCACAGTAAATGGTAGGACAGTGTTAAATCGGGCGATTTAGGTGGCCACCACAGGTCCAGCATGCGAAATTATGGCTTGTATAACGTTTGCTTGAATAAATCGACTGTGGCTTGCGTTGTGTGATATATTGCGTCATCTTGTTGATACCACAGTTCACCGACACCAAGAGGACTCAATTCAGAAACAAGAAAATAATTGATGCTGGTTCTATAGCAATGGACTGTAACGTTTGACCGGTATCTTTTGCTCTTGTGAAAATGGGAATCGACAGCTTTCGCTTGGCGCCCATTCACTACTAGGCGACCATTACAAGTCGTATGTATATTCGGTCGGTGTGAGGTGTCAATTCTGCACGATTTCGATTTTGTAAGCTCTCACATTTGCTCAGATCTTTCAGCAAAATAAAGTAGATAGACACATATTTGATTGTTGTACAGGATTACGAAAGTACTTACTATAATGCATTCATCCCACCTTGACTTTACAGTATTAGGAACATAGGCAATGCAGTCCTTATGATGGGTTTTAGCGCGGTGATGCCGATTTTATCAAAAATAATTTGTAATCGAACATTAGAGCGATTAAATTAAAACTGTTTTTGAAAGGCAATCTATTTATTTTAGGATTCATATGCGTAATAACTATAGTATATCAAATTAACTTAATCGCATATGAATCCTAAAATTGTAGATTGCCTTTCTAAAACAGTTTTAATTTAATCTCTCTAATGTTCGATTACAAATTCTTTTTGATAAAATCGGCATCACCGCGCTAAAAACTCTCATAAGGACTGCATTGCCTATGTTCCTTATACTGTAAAGTCAAGGTGGGATGGACTATAGGTCTTCATCGATGCTATGCTCTACAAAAGCAATATCTTCGATGCAAATCGTACCACATTTCGAAGGAAGCGTATTTGTTATCGTTGCAGTTGTTAAGTAAAAATGGTGTAAAAACGTTTTATCTTTAATCGAATGTGCTATAATGCACGATAAAATGACCAGGGGATCATTTTTTGAGCAGATTTAACAAGCGTCATTTAGGATCAAATCTATTCATGATGAAAGGTCCAACAATACTGAGCTCCAATCAGCTGTGAGTTGTTAAATAGAAAGAAACAGCATTGCCAACTAAAGCTACACACACCTATAAAAAGTTCTATTATTTCCACGTTTATAAAATAATTTATAGAAAATAGAAAAATACTGTATGACTCTTACACACTTCTATATAAGTCAAAACGGCAACAGGCGTATGTTCTCAAAAACTGACAATGTGTAAAAAGTAAAAAGTACTTACATATTAAAAATCACCTAAGTACTTTCAGCATCAGAGCTTTGTCTTATAGGTAAAAAAACCTCATAGAAGAGTAAATGTTGACAAACAACATAGTAAAATTAAATTTATACAGGGCTAGGCCTCTTATCTGGGGGGGGGGGGACTTTTACAAATATTAAATATTACATCGATGTGCTTAGAGACATTATTAGAGACTATTATTATTGTTTCTAAGCAGATCGATGTGATATTTAATATTTGTAAAGGTTTTCATCCCAGATAAATATTTGTAAAGGTTTTCATCCCTAGCCCTGTATCAATTTAATTTTACTATGTTGTTTGTCAACAATTACTCTTCTATGAGGCTTTTATACCTATAAGACGAAGCTCTGATGATGGCATTTGCAATGCCGAAAGTACTTAGCTGATTTTAATAAATACTTTTTACACATATAGCAATAAAACACTGAAAACGTTTGTTTTCTATACTTCCACAAAATTTATGTGACTACAGCTGTTTCGGCAGAGTGCCTTTCTCAAGTGATTTAGATTACTATGGGTTTGCCTTTTTAAAGTATTTTAACTGAAGAGGTTGAGGAGTGGGGAGCTGTTTGTCTCGAGTTGATCATACAGAATTATATCTGTATTTTTCAATTTATTAATTTCCATAGATTCTAATAAAGATAGCTTAAGGCCTTTATTTTGAATATGCAGAATTTGAAACTGTTCATTAAAAGAATGATTATGATCTAGAAGGTGAAGTGCGTATGTAGAAGTGTCTGTTTTTCTATTGTTGAAAGCCCGTTTGTGTTCTGCTATCCGTTTGTCAAAGGTTCTGCCCGTTTGACCGATGTAAGTTTTCGGGCAGTCACCACAAGTTAGTTTGTAAACACCACTCTGTAGTTGTTTTCTCTTTCTGCTCTTATTGTTCTTAATATATTTGCTTAAGTTGTTGTTAGTTCTGAAAGCTGGTGTTATTCCTTTCTTTTTTATGTATCTGGCTATTTTTGTTGTTATCTTGCCAGTATATGTGATAGAGCAGAAGGTACTGGGTTCTTTCTGTGGTGGTGGATAGACTAATTTCAGGGCTTTCTTATGGAGTTTTTGGTTTAAAATTGTGTTAACTGTTTGTTCGTTATAGCCATTATTTACTGCTATTTGTTTAATGATGTTCAGTTCTATCTCGAAGTTACTTTTTGACATGGGAATTTCTGTCAGTCTATGTATCATGCTATGGTAGGCTGCTAATTTGTGTTGTGTAGGATAGGATGATGAATTGTGTATAGTTGTGTCAGGATGGGTATGTTTATGGTATACGGAGAACTCATGTTTGTTGTGTAGTCTGGTAATTGTTACGTCTAGAAAGTTTATCAACACATCTTTATTAGAATCTATGGAAATTAATAAATTGAAAAATACAGATATAATTCTAAATGATCAACTCGAGACAAACAGCTCCCCACTCCTCAACCTCTTCAGTTAAAAGACTTTAAAAAGGCAAACCTATAGTAATATAAATCACTTGAGAAAGGCACTCTGCCGAAACAGCTGTAGTCACATAGTTGTAATAAATTTTGTGGAAGTATAGAAAACAAACTGTTTAAATGTTTTATTGTTATATAAAATGAACTTCCATCAAGTAACGGTCGAATCCATCAACTTTTTACACACTTTCATTTTTTAAGAACATACACCTGTTGCCGTTTTCGACTTATAAAATAATTGTTGGAAAAAGTATTAAATGTCTGTTTTTCGTTTATTTTAAAACCAAATTTTTCTGAAAGAAGATATGGTGATAATCAACTTCATAAACGCATGCTTTCTTAACACGTGTAGTATCAAAAGTCCTGTCTTTAAAAAACGAATAAAGCTAGAAAAACTTTATCCAATCTCAAACAACCTAATATCCTTATAAACGGACAAGAAGCCATCTCACCGAACAATCTCTTTTGTCGAGATTGGCAATACTTCCGTTTAAGCGCTGTCAATTTCTCTGGCGGATCCAATTTATGGACGTTGGCGTCAGAGCGATAATTTCCCGCTTTTGACGGCATATTCCGTGGACATGGTCGATTCGCCACAACGGGACCGCAGACTACACGCAGAGACCGCGTTCGTTCGATTCCAGTAATACAAATTTTAAGGTTAGGTTGTACAAACAACAAAAGAACAAAAAATTTGCTGTCGGTGCTGATTTCGTCGGTGGTATTGATGCCGCGGTAAATGGATAGAATGAATGGTCTTCAATTCCTGACGTGAACGCAGGTGTAACAGGATTTAACTCATTATTCAGATCTTTTAAAAATCCTTAAAATAACTAAATTAATCCGTTAGATATGTATTTATAAAACAATAAACATCAAGCACACGTTTTAATTTCGTAAGTAGAACAGCGAAGGCGGAGTAAATAACTCACGCAGGTAGTTTTGCAGACATCAGCAAGGTTGTTTATGATATAACGCTAAACTTGACACAGTAATGAAAACATATAGACAAACCTATTAGTGCAGTCACTGAAGGTGTATATGAGCTATTACCTACGATTTCTTTGAACCTCCATCGATTTCCATGAAAACTGGTGAGTGGTTAGAGGATATCTCAAGGAACAAAGGTGATATGGTGCCAACTTGCGCTTTTACCCTGGGGGTGGATGCCACCTCTCCTCGGGGGTGAAAATTATTTTATTAAAAATAACCCCACAATTCGATAGAGGGACAAATTATAAGCAAAATTTGTTATATAAAGTTATTAAAATAAATAAAAACTTTTTGAGTTATTAAAGATCAAAGATTTTAATTTTTCGTGAGAAAAATGCATGTTTTTAACCGATTTTTCATAAATAACTCAAAAACTATAAGTTTTTGCAAAACCGTTATTATTATCAAAACGGAGGCTAATAAAAAATCAAATAAACTCCTTACTAGAAAAACCTTTCTATGTTAACTAAAAGTAAGTTATAGGTAATTGAATGTATATTTCTTTCGTCGAGTACCCAAATCTAAGTATTCAAGCTTAAATACCGGCAAAATGATGCATTTTATATCATAAACTTATTAAGCGTTTGTCAAAGTCCATAGAAATATCTATCAAATACGCCCTCGAACAAGTTGATAGCATTAAAATATATGCACCAAAAATGTTTCAAAATGTATCTTTTAAAAATTTTTCCAAAAAATGTTATTGTTTTTTTGTAAATGACTGTTAAATTTTAAGATATCAGGTTAACCTAAAAACTACTTAAAAGTTGATTCCATAGAGGTATATATTAACATAGAGGGAGCCTATCTTCCGCGCTTCATGACGACAAGATCTCATGGACTGGTTTGCTGCATCTTTTTCTAACACACTGTATCGAAAATCTATGATGACATTCAGTGTGAACATAGGCACGGAAGAGGAGGACAACTGTAGCCGCTTTACTATGCGTAAGAGTGAAACAGCACTAATCCAAATAAAAAAGATGGTGTCGTCACTTCGCTCTGAATGACACTCTCTCTATGCTAATATATAACTCTATGGTTGATTCCAAGAGCTATTAAAAAACGTCAAAATTAGTCTTTTAAACCTCTAAGGGCCGGTTGCTCGAACGCTAATCAAAAATGGAATCCACTGATCATTATCAAATATTTAATTACAATTATATTTGATTAAGCGTACTTCTGACAGATGTCACATTTTGAGGTTATGTGGACTGATTTATTTTATTATTTTAGTTTTAATTTAAAATAAACTATAATTAAACTCTTTCTGATGTTAATTTTTTGTTTTTACTTACAAATCAATAATAATAATAATCAATTTTTAATAATATAAGAGCTGCGGCTACATTTTAATTACTGCTTTACCTACAATCAATGAATGATTAGTGTTTTACATTAATTTTCTTTGTCTCAATTTGATTCCCATTAAGAAAATTGATTACAATAAACTGATTCATTATAATCAACTTCTTGATTAGCGTTCGAACAACCGGCCCTTAGTTTTTTTTAAATAAAAGGTTAAATGGCCCCGGTTACATGGTTCTCGCAGCAAAATTGAAATTTTAAACGTTTCTATCTCGGTTATTTTTTACTCTACGGAAATAGCGAAATCGGTGAAGTATTTGGAACAGAAAAAACTAAAATTTAGTTATATATCATTTTTACGTATATTAAGTATTTTTGGAGTTATTATCAAAAGAAAATGAAAAGTACGATAATGTTAAAAATTCTGATTTTTTTAAATTATATCTTTTTTTTCAAAAATATGCATTCTAAACCGGTCAAAATTGTTGAAATCATTAACTATGTTAACCTAAAAAAATTCTTGTGAGGATTACTACAAATTTTAATGTTTGTGGAAACGGCGTATGTTTTATTTTTCACTTTTTCCTAAAAAAATCGAAAGGGTTCTCTTATTTTCATCATAACTTGCTTAACTTTGATGCTATTAACTTAGGTCCGTGAACTTAGCCCAAAAAAGTCGGGAAAAAAAATGTGATCGATGGCGTTCGATTGTCCACTGATTGTCCACGTTTGTCCACCATTTTATTTCGTTAGTCCACCCATCAATTCTTTTTTATAAACAAAAATTTTTTTTCGGGCTAACTTCACAAATCCACAAATTTTCGAATATTTAAAAAAACTCTTGCTATATTGTTTGTCCATCGTTTGTCCATGTTTGTCCACCACATAATTTTTTTTGTCCGCCATCTGATATTTTTAAAATAATTTTTTTTTTATATGATATATTGCTTACGGATAATAGGACAGTACCGCCGAAAAAGTACTTCAGACATTAGAATGAATGTTTATGCGGGATCAGAATCTTATCTACCCATTTGTCTACACCCTCGCAGTGTTTGTCCAACCCCTTAATGTGCAAAACAACCCCCTTGAAGACTTTAATATTTTTTTTAATTCTCAACCCGGGCCAAATTCACGTCCGCTTAAAAACGCATTTAAACGTTATTTCAGGTTCAGAATCACAACTACCCGTTTGTCCACTCCTTCGCAGCGTTTGTCCAACCCCTTAAAGTGCGAAACCAACCCCCTGTTATTTGTAATTATTTTTGTTATTTTTAATTCGGGCTAACTTCACGTCCGCTTAAATGCGTGTTTAAACGTTAATTCGGGGGCACTATCTAAACTACACGTTTGTCCACCCCTTCACAGCGTTTGTCCAACCCCTTAAAGTGCGAAACCACCCCCCTGTTAATTGTAATTATTTTTTTATTTCTTAATTCGGGCTAACTTCACGTTGTCTTAAATGGGTATTTAAACGTTAATTTGGGGGCAAAATCCCAACTACACGTTTGTACACCCCTTCACAGCGTTTGTCCAACCCCTTAAAGTGCGAAACGACCCCATGGAGATTGTAAATATTTTTTTTATTTCTTTATTCGGGCTAACTTCACGTCCGTTTAAACGGGAATTTTAACATTAATTCGGGTGCAGAATCACAACTATCCGTTTGTCCACCCCTTCGCAGCGTTTGTCCAACCCCTTAATGTGCGAAACAACCCCCTGTTAATTGTAATTATTTTTTATTTTTTAATTCGGGCTCACTTCACGTTCTCTTAAATGGGCATTAAAACGTTAATTTGGGGGCAGAATCCCAACTACACGTTTGTCCACCCCTTCACAGCATTTGTCCTACCCCTTAAAGTGCGACACGACCCCCATGGAGATTGTAAATATTTTTTTATTTCTTTATTCGGGCTAACTTCACGTCCGTTTAAAAGGGTATTTTAACATTAATTCGGGTGCAGAATCTCAACTATCCGTTTGTCCACCCCTTCGCATCGTTTGTCCAACCCCTTAAAGTGCGAAACAACCCCCCTGTTAATTGTAATTATTTTTTTATTTCTTAATTCGGGCTAACTTCACGTTCTCTTAAATGGGTATTAAAACGTTAATTCGGAGGCAGAATCCCAACTACACGTTTATCCACCCCTTCACAGCGTTTGTCCAACCCCTTAAAGTGCGAAACAACCCCCCTGTTAATTGTAATTATTTTTTTATTTCTTAATTCGGGCTAACTTCACGTTCTGTTAAATGGGTATTTTAACATTAATTCTGGTGCAGAATCACAACTACACAGAATCACAGCGTTTGTCCAACCCCTTAAAACGCGAAACAACCCCCCTGTTAATTGTAATTATTTTTTTATTTCTTAATTCGGGCTAACTTCTCGTTCTCTTAAATGGGTATTTAAACGTCAATTTGGGGGCAGAATCCCAACTACACGTTTGTCCACCCCTTCACAGCGATTGTCCAACCCCTTAAAGTGCGAAACGACCCCCATGGAGATTGTAAATATTTTTTTATTTCTTTATTCGGGCTAACTTCACGTCCGTTTAAACGGGTATTTTAACATTAATTCAGGTGCAGAATCACAACTACTTTATCGCACTTTAAGGGGTTGGACAAACGCTGCGAAGGGGTGGACAAACGGGTAGTTGTGATTCTGCACCCGAATTAATGTTAAAATACCCGTTTAAATAGACGTGAAGTTAGCCCGAATAAAGAAATAAAAAAATATTTACAATCTTCATGGGGGTTGTTTCGCACTTTAAGGGGTTGGACAAACGCTGTGAAGGAATGGACAAACGTGTAGTTGGGATTCTGCCCCGAATTAACGTTTAAATACCCATTTAAGAGAACGTGAAGTTAGCCCGAATTAAGAAATAAAAAAATAATTACAATTAACGGGGGGGTTGTTTCGCACTTTAAGGGGTTGGACAAACGCTGCGAAGAGGTGCACAAACGGGTAGTTGTGATTCTGCACCCGAATTAACGTTTAAATACCCATTTAAGAGAACGTGAAGTTAGCCCGAATTAAGAAATAAAAAAATAATTACAATTAACAGGGGGGTTGTTTCGCACTTTAAGGGGTTGGACAAACGCATCGAAGGGGTGGACAAACGAATAGTTGTGATTCTGCACCCGAATTAATGTTAAAATACCCATTTAAGAGAACGTGAAGTTAGCCCGAATTAAGAAATAAAAAAATAACTACAATTAACAGGGGGGTTGTTTCGAACTTTAAGGGGTTGGACAAACGCTGCGAAGGGGTGGACAAACGGATAGTTGTGATTCTGCACCCAAATTAATGTTAAAATTCCCGTTTAAACGGACGTGAAGTTAGCCCGAATTAAGAAATAAAAAAAAATTTACAATCTCCATGGGGGTCGTTTCGCACTTTAAGGGGTTGGACAAACGCTGTGAAGGGGTGGACAAACGTGTAGTTGAGATTCTGCCCCCGAATTAACGTTTAAACACGCATTTAAGAGAACGTGAAGTTAGCCCGAATTAAGAAATAAAAAAATAATTACAATTAACAGGGGGTTGTTTCGCACTTTAAGGGGTTGGACAAACGCTGCGAAGGGGTGGACAAACGGATAGTTGAGATTCTGCACCCGAATTAATGTTAAAATACCCGTTTAAACGGACGTGAAGTTAGCCCGAATAAAGAAATAAAAAAATATTTACAATCTCCATTGGTTGTCGTTTCGCACTTTAAGGGGTAGGACAAATGCTGTGAAGGGGTGGACAAACGTGTAGTTGGGATTCTGCCCCCAAATTAACGTTTAAATGCCCATTTAAGAGAACGTGAAGTTAGCCCGAATTAAAAAATAAAAAATAATTGCAATTAACAGGGGGGTTGTTTCGCACTTTAAGGGGTTGGACAAACGCTGCGAAGGGGTGGATAAACGGGTAATTGCGATTCTGCACCCGAATTAATGTTAAAATACCCATTTAAGAGAACGTGAAATTAGCCCGAATTAAGAAATAAAAAAATAACTACAATTAACAGGGGGGTTGTTTCGAACTTTAAGGGGTTGGACAAACGCTGCGAAGGGGTGGACAAACGGATAGTTGTGATTCTGCACCCGAATTAATGTTAAAATTCCCGTTTAAACGGACGTGAAGTTAGCCCGAATAAAGAAATAAAAAAAATATTTACAATCTCCATGGGGTCGTTTCGCACTTTAAGGGGTTGGACAAACGCTGTGAAGGGGTGTACAAACGTGTAGTTGGGATTCTGCCCCCAAATTAACGTTTAAATACCCATTTAAGATAACGTAAAGTTAGCCCGAATTAAGAAATAAAAAAATAATTACAATTAACAGGGGGGTTGTTTCGCACTTTAAGGGGTTGGACAAACGCTGTGAAGGGGTGGACAAACGTGTAGTTGAGATACTACCCCCGAATTAACGTTTAAACACGCATTTAAGCGGACGTGAAATTAGCCCGAATTAAAAATAACAAAAATAATTACAAATAACAGGGGGTTGGTTTCGCACTTTAAGGGGTTGGACAAACGCTGCGAAGGAGTGGACAAACGGGTAGTTGTGATTATGAACCTGAAATAACGTTTAAATGCGTTTTTAAGCGGACGTGAATTTGGCCCGTGTTGAGAATTAAAAAAAATAAATTAAAGTCATCAAGGGGGCTGTTTCGCACATTAAGGGGTTGGACAAACTCTGCGAGGGTGTAGACAAATGGGTAGTTAAGATTCTGCTCCCGCATAAACATTCATTCTAATGTCTGAAGTACTTTTTCGGCGGTACTGTCCTATTATCTGTAAGCAATATATTATATAAAAAAAAAATTATTTTAAAAATATCAGAGGGTGGACAAAAAAATTATGTGGTGGACAAACATGGACAAACGATGGACAAACAATATAGCAAGAGTTTTTTTAAATATTCGAAAATTTGTGGATTTGTGAAGTTAGCCCGAAAAAAAATTTTTGTTTATAAAAAAGAATTGATGGGTGGACTAACGAAATAAAATGGTGGACAAACGTGGACAATCAATGGACAATCGAATGCCATCGATCACATTTTTTTTCCCGACTTCTTCGGGCTAAGTTCACGGACCTTATTAACTTCTACTTAAGCTCGTTTGATAGGTATTCCGAAGTACTTTGACAAGTGCTTAACAAGTATATTCTATAAAATGCATCGTTTTTCCGTTATGTAAGCTTGAATACTTAGATTTGAGTACTCGTCGAAAAAAATATACATTCAATTACCCATAACTCACTTTGAAACCACATTAGTTTAGTTCTTTAAGTGGGTAGTAGGTAGTATATTAAATTTTTTATTATCTTTAATTTTGGTAATCATAGCTTTTTTACAAAAGCTTCTAGTTTTTGAGTAATACGTGAAAAACAGCTTTAAAACATGCATTGTTTTTAAGAAAAAATAAAATCTTTGATATTTAATAACTCAAAAAGTATTGATTTAATTGATGGATTCGACCGTTACTTGATGGAAGTTCATTTTATCTAACAATAAAACACTGAAAACGTTTGTTTTCTATACTTCCACAAAATTTATTATAACTAAGTGACTACAGCTGTTTCGGCAGCTGTAGTCACTTAGTTAGGCACTCTGCCGAAACAGCTGTAGTCACTTAGTTATAATAAATTTTGTGGAAGTATAGAAAACAAACGTTTTCAGTGTTTTATTGTTAGTATTGATTTATGTTAATAACTTTATATAACAAATTTTGCTTAGAAGTTGCCCTCTATCGATTTCTGGTTTTATTTTTAATCAAAAAATTTCACACCCGAGAAGGGGTGGCATCCACCCCCAGGGTAAAAGCGCAAGTTGGCATCATGTCACCTTTGTACCTTGAAGTATCTTCTAACTACTCACCAATTTTCATGAAAATCGATGAAGGTTCAACGAAATCGGAGGTGAAAACCTTCAGTGACTCCACTATATCTACATAACGATGTATTGATAAATAAGGGAACGTGAATAGATTCGGTTAATTGAGTCAGTTAGTTAAAATCGAGTTAGTTAGTTTTGGTGGTATGCCACTGTTTAGAGCAGAATAAGATAATCGCTGTTTCGGCAGCTGTAGTCACTTAGTTAGGCACTCTGCCGAAACAGCTGTAGTCACTTAGTTATAATAAATTTTGTGGAAGTATAGAAAACAAACGTTTTCAGTGTTTTATTGTTAGTATTGATTTATGTTAATAACTTTATATAACAAATTTTGCTTAGAAGTTGCCCTCTATCGATTTCTGGTTTTATTTTTAATCAAAAAATTTCACCCCCGAGAAGGCATCCCGAGAAGGTGGCATCCACCCCAGGGTAAAAGCGCAAGTTGGCATCATGTCACCTTTGTACCTTGAAGTATCTTCTAACTACTCACCAATTTTCATGAAAATCGATGAAGGTTCAACGAAATCGGAGGTGAAAACCTTCAGTGACTCCACTATATCTACATAACGATGTATTGATAAATAAGGGAACGTGAATAGATTCGGTTAATTGAGTCAGTTAGTTAGTTAAAATCGAGTTAGTTAGTTTTGGTGGTATGCCACTGTTTAGAGCAGAATAAGATAATCATCTGTCAACTGAATACACTTATACTTATGGTATTTGTTCACCGCATGAACGAAATATGATTATTTGAGTGTATTCTTGCTATCCAACCGCACGTAAGGGTAAAGCCAATCCCAACAAACACCATACAGGGGATCCAAGAGATCCACACTAGAGAAACATCCATGAAACTTTTACCCAGTTTTTGTAGAAACGTATTAAGTATGGCTTCTTGTCCGTTTACGACTAATAAACGGACAAGAAGCCATCTCACCGAACAATCTCTTTTGTCGAGATTGGCAATACTTCCGTTTAAGCGCTGTCAATTTCTATGGCAGAGTAATAAAAGCTGTTTCTTTGAATCCTTTTGTTTTAAAAAGGTTTTACAACAGGTGAATTGGTAAACAGTTAATAACCATTACATAAAAACAAAATGAAACATACATAAACACTTGGGGGACGGGTTTTTCCGAAAACCAAAAGAGGAGAACGTCTCCGTGAAGCTTTTGGGAATAAGTAGCTGCATGAATATCCGAAATTTATATTAGTTTTTTTATTTATTGTTTTCGTGTCAAACAGTTTCAATGTGTGTATTGAGGTACATTTTAAAAGTGCATTTATAGTGTAATTTTATTATGTGACTTACTTTGATTATATAGCGGTGTCCAAACTAAATGATTGGATTCAGCCATAAACTAAATTAAAGCTCGATGGAGGAAACGTATTTTGTCGAGCTTGCTCTAAAATTGTAGGTAACTAATTTTATTTTAAGATAAGTCCAAGCTAGGGATTGTTTCCTTAAAAAAAGCGTGAATAAGCTTTGGCTTATTGTTTCAGATTTCTCCTGATGGAAAATTTTTAATCAATCAGCAAGCAAAGACACCTTCTCACCTTAAAAAGCGTGGAAAAACTCTAAAGGGACCAATTCAAAAGGACAATTTACAATGGCTCAAAGGGAGTGTTTAGGGACTCAAAAAACGGAGCAGAAATTTTTTAATCAGGACCTTTGCGATACTTTGTTATTTTCGGGAATTCCAATTTCAAAAATGAACAATGTCACTTTTACCTCATTTACGCACAGATATTTTAAAATTAACATTCTCAATAAAAGAATGTTAACAAAAAAACATATTGAAATTTGCTACGATAAGATCATAGGAAAAATTTGAAAAATTGTTGCCGATAACTTGATTTAATTTATAGTTGACGAAAGTACTGATTCACGGGGTGCATTTAATGATAGAGGTTTTACACGAAGATTTATAAAAAATAAATGTTACCTTATTGCGTCAAAGTAATTGGAGAAAACCAACAATTTGACTATAACACATTTTGTTCAACATGAATTGTCCTTTTTTTTCTTCCGGAAAGTAGACCATGTCGTGATAAAGTTTTATTGATGTTATGCTAAAAAGCTGTATGGTGAAGGCAGCACAGAACTTGAAAGGTAGTCTATAGCCTTGAAAGATAGTCTATAGCTATAGCAATTTAATTCATGTAACATGTCTAGCTCATGGGCTTGAGCTATCTTGTTGAGGAAGAAATAAGACGAAATTTTTCACTAAAACCTGCTAATAAAATAATTAAACTATTTTTGAATTCAATTCGGAATTCAAACCAATTTCGAAACATAGATAATGATAATAGATTTTTAAGAATAACAGTTTTCCTGTGTAGCTACATCGCGATGCAGAAACAAAGAAATTATGAGTCTATCGAAGAAAGACGTTAGAACAAGAAGAAAATGACGAAGAAGATAGAAAGAAAAGGTCGCAGGTCACGGTTCCAATCCGTTGCAAGGAGTTCGTCGAACTTGAAAGAACGCTCGAGCCTTGAAATCCCCGATCCGGCAATTTCGATAGGATGTAATACATTAGCGAAAAATTAAATCAAATTAAAAATCAATAGACAGAAGCTCGAGCAGAACTAATTAAAGCGGAAACTAAACGATAAGAAGCCTATGAAAAGATTTATAAATTTAAAATATTAATTATGCGGCAAATATTAAAAGGAGGCACAGTATAAAATTTTTGTTGGACGTTCAAGTTCAATTAAAATTATCTTATTTTGATGAAGATATTAGGCAACGACGATACAACCTGTTTACTTACTCAAATACGAGGGAATGTATAAAGTAACATAACATACATAATTATTGAGTTTGACCATTACTTAATGGAAATTAACACTGAAACAATTAACATTGAAACCATGAAACACTGAAAAAATTTCGTTTTCTGCCAACTGACTTGGGGTGACTGGCCAAAAATTTACATCGGTCAAATTGGTAGATCCTTTGACAAACGTATAGCAGGCACAAAAAAGGGCTTTCAATTATAGAAAAACAGACTCTACGTACGTACTTCACCCGCTAGATCATGATCATTCTTTTATAAAATTAATACATAACAAAAAATAGCCCACCAATGTAATATATACCATCACACGCAATTCAGTTAAGAATGTCGTCCAATTGCATTAGTTAAATAATAAATATGTAAGTAGTAAATTAAATTGAATTAAATATTATTACTTGTAATATAAACTTACTTGTAATACATGTATGTAATATATACCATCACACGCAATTCAGTTAAGAATGTCGTCCAATTGCATTAGTTAAATAATAAATATGTAAGTAGTAAATTAAATTGAATTAAATATTATTACTTGTAATATAAACTTACTTGTAATACATGTATACCCTATTCCACGAACATACGCCGGTTTTGGATTACAGTAAAACCTGCCATATCCGGATCAATGTGGCGACAGACCGATCCGGATATGAAAAAATCCGGATATCAAGACCACTACTTCTTTTATAGTCTCTGAAACGTTTTCTCCTTCATACATTCCAGTAATCAACGCCGTCAATAACTTTGTCGATAGACACGTTTTATAGATTCTATAATACATTATTTCGCCATCTTTTATAGCCAGGGAGGTAGTGTCAAATTTGACCGGAGCATTTTAGCATGGCTGCTTTCTTTTTATTTAGCTAGGTATTCCAAAGCTTATTAACAAATGATGTGTCAGCTGGCCCAAAACCGGGGATTTTAGACAAGAAAAGGTAAAATATGAAACTTGATGGAAAAACGCTACAACTTATGTCAAATATTTATCGTCGTGACTTACAAGTCTTAATAGCCTTGCTGACTTCTCTCCTAGCTTTCACTTAGGCAATCCGGGTTCAGATCCTGGCGTTGAAATTTGGTTTTGTTTTTAAAATTGAAATTATTTTGAAAAATAATTATTTTTATAATAAGGGCGTTATTCAGCGGAATACTGGATTTATTGTATTTTGATTGATTTGCACACTTTCGATAACTATTTTCTATTGGATATATTCCGTTTGGAAGGAATTGGCTGTAACCACTGGGTATATTTCATGACAAAGCTATTTAGTATTAATTTAACTCGCTCCTCATGCAGACAAACATCCATTTTTATATAGGTACCTATTATAGAGAACAGGGAAATATTTAGATTGCTATTAAAAATGGGGGTTGGCGATAGAAAAGTGAAAAATTAGGGTTGTATGTATCTTTTGGTTCTACATCATATTACATTAAGAAAAAACAGTTTGTCCAAAAAATAAAAAAAATGTCGGGAGGGAGTGGGGAGGGCAACCCCCTTTTTCACTTAGCTTGGTCGTACTAACTCAGGAAGCTTCAGGAGTTCATTTACAACAACTTTGCTTATTAAGGTCAATCATAATATGTATGATCAAATGCATAGTTCTATTTCGTAAGTTCTATGCATAGTTCTATAAAAGACATACAGATTTTTTTATATTGTCTCGTATAAATAATACAAACGTGGTATTATAAAAATAATTATTTTTCAAAATAAAATGTCAATTTTAAAAACAAAAAAAATTTCAACGCCAGGATTTGAACCCGGATTGCCTGAGTGAAAGCTAGGAGAGAAGTCAGCAATGCTATTAAGACTTGTAAGTCACGTAGATAAATATTTGACATACGTTGTAGCGTTTTCCCATCACGTTTCATATTTTACCTTTTCTTGTCTAAAATCCCCGGTTTTGGGCCAGCTGACACATCATTTGTTAATAAGCTTTGGAATACCTAACTAAATAAAAAGAAAGCAGCCATGCTAAAATGCTCCGGTCAAATTTGACACTACCTCCCTGGCTATTAGTTTTTCTTTTAATGCGTTGTCCAACAGCAGGACTGCAATTCTCGGTAGATTTCGGTAGATTTCGGTAGATCTGGACGGCGCAGGACCGTCCGGATGTGGGAGGTCCGGATATGACAGGTCCGGATATGGCAGGTTGTACTGTACTTCGACAACGAATATTTTACTGTGCAAAATAAGAAGAACGAAAGTAAATTGCAAATTACATTGTTGTTTATTGGAATAATTATTAGCGCCATTTACTTTCGTACTTCTTATGTTGCACAGTAAAATATTCGTTGTCGAAGTAATCCAAAACATGCGTATGTTCGTGGAATGGGCCATACATACGTGTATTTAGGTCAGACAGGTAAAACTGTAAATAAACATATAACTGAACACATAAATAAATTTATTGAAAAATTTTTCTTTATAAAAGGTGTATTTATTTAAAAATCCTTAAAAGAGCCACAAATATCACAGAACGTTATCGCTCTCTAAAAAGAGCATCATCAATGTTACAGGCTTAACATGCCGAGCCACCCAAAAATACAGAGGTTAAAAACTTTTAAATGTTGACTAAATGTCTTACATTGTAAAATTTATTATGAAATCCAAAGGATGGATATAATCCCTATGGATAAGGCCCTGGGCAACATATGACTACCACGAGGCACGTGGGTTACTAAGTGACAAATTAAGTCTTCACATTGAGATCAATGAATGGCAACAAACTAACTGTCAGTTAGTAGTTGCCATCCACCTCTCTCAATGCGACGACTTAATTTTACAATGTAAGACATTTAGTCAACATTTAAAAGGTTTTAACCTCTGTATTTTTGGGTGGCTCAGCATGTCAAGCCTGTAACACTGTTGATGCTCTTTTTAGAGAGCGAAAACGCCCTGTGATATTTGTAGCCCTTTTAAGGGCCTTTAAATAAATATACCTTTTATAAAGAAACATTTTTCATTAAATTTACTTGTAATTAATGGTATACAGGCAGCTACAGGCACAATTCTTCCTTGTGGAACACATAAACAGTCTCGATTAATTAAATTTTAGTGAATCATTTATTTACAGGAAAAAATGAACTCAACCACAATGAAAATGTTTTTCCTAAATGACCAGAAAGTATAAAAAAATATGACAGTTTTAAAACAACTTCATACACCGTTTTATATTTTTATTTAAAGAGCTTCCTTGAAATAAATTTTCTAGTGTTAAGTTTGAACCGTTTGAACATTCTTTCTGATAAACTTAAAACATGTTAACGCGGCAAATAAATGCATTCAAATTAAAAGAAGCATTTGTTTATTTTCACATTTGTTTTTGGTTGGTCTAACCTAGCGTAAAATCTAGAATCATTTTCCAGAAACAATTCACGTGGAACATCGCTCGGAATAGAGCTTTTTATTTATCGCAACTCATCCATTAATTCCATTAGCATCCTCAGCTACTCATACAATCGGGAGCGCAACTTTATTGAAAGTATTATCAAAGTTTTATTCTCATTCGATTTCCGTCCCAATTCGAGAAAAAATTGCCGCCTAACTCCGTTTTCCACTTCCAGTTCCATTTGTTCGACGACCCATTACCGCAATTCCCGATCGGCGATCTTACGAAGGAAACTCAATTTTCACAAAGTTTATCACGGCCTTTCCGCACACTTCGTCCCTGTGACATAGATGATATCCTCGGAACGGGACAAGGGAACTCCGATTCTATGAAATTTATCAAATTCTATTTAGGTATAATATTAGACATGTCAATGATAACACTGCTACAACAAAATAAGGAGAAAAATCTTAGTTGGTTCAAGTTGACGATGAAGGTTTTTTCAATTTTTTGAACTTCTGCTGCTCTCTGGCAAATAATGTACAGCTGAATCTACTGGTACCCCGTCAAAATAGCCCCGTCGAAAAAGCTCCGAAAAAATAGCCCCGACATAATATCCCGCACACAATACAGCTCCGACAAAATAGCCTGCAGACAAAATAACCGCGGAACAATAGCTCACCCACAAAATAGCCCCGACAAAATAGTCCCGACAAATAAGCTCCCTTCAGAATTCATCATGAAATATGTAATCCCTTAAAAATATTTTTTTTTCGGAAATGGTAAGTATTCAGATGTTTATCTTAAGCACATTAAATAAAAACGGTCTTTTCAAAGAATTCGAATTCCGCGTCTTCTGTTAGGAAAAACCAGGAAAAAAATTCTTGGTTTTCCTCGTGATTTACTATGAAATCACTAACACGAGAATTTTACTGTCACCATTGCGTGTGGTTGTCTTTTTAAAGACGGATCACATGCTATGATTTTTTTGTGTTGGATATTCTTAAGTTAAAGTTGGTTTCATGTAATCGAATGAACTATCTTTTAATAAAGTCGTCCCAGGAACGCAACTCATAATAATGGCAATATCATTTTAAAGTCTTCTACTTTAAAATGTATAATATGTCTGAATTTTCGATATGAATGAGTCAGATTAAATTAAATTATTAGAAGAATTTTTTACTAAGCAACAACATTTTTGTTTAATTTATTAATATTTTGTATTTTGACAACGACGTCCGAAGTGGAAACGTTAATAAAATCATTTTTTTTAGTTAAATTGTGGCTTATTTCCCAATTAGAATAGTGATATAAAATAAATGGTACTCCGTTAAAGGTAAAATTTTTTTATTGGGGTTTTCGCCGGGGCTGTTTTAGCCGGGGCTGTCTTAGCCGGGGCTGTCTTGACCGGGGCTATTTTGTGTGCGATCTATTTTGTCGGGGCTATTTTGTTTACGAGGATTCCCATCTCTAGTGTGGGCAGATCAACACGTGAAAAATCAGGCTCTCTAAAAATTCAATTTTTTGGCGAATAAGAAATAGTTTCTAAAGTGATTTTAGTTACAGTGTGTCAAAGACGATTAGTGTTAAGTGAAGTTATAGAAATAAACTTTTGAAACAGACTAAGTACAATAATATTAAATACAATACATAAACTTAAAACAACAAATACAATTTAATTCAACATCAAGCCAAAAAAGTAGATCATTAGAACGTTGATTACAAGCTCCAGAAACTGGAATTTTGAAAGTTAAAGGTGGGAACTGTCGAATCGAACTGCTCCAAAATAACGTAAAATAATTTAATTTAATTTAATTCAATTTAGGGGTAACACATTCGAAAGAGAAACATATTGCTTGAGAAAATCATCTTCCTCTGGCGCGATAGGTGGGGAGGGTGATTTTATCGCGAGCAATTTCGGTAAGAAAATGAACCCCGACGATTACACATCCGACGATAATCGGAAAAGATATAGAGAAAATGAAGAGCAGTCTTTTTCGAAAAGCAAAAAAGTATCAAGAACCCCAGATAAAAGGAACACAGAGGAAGACAAACTAGACCAAATATTAAATATGATGGCAAACTTAACGAAAGAGACACAAGATCTGAAAATTCACGTAAAAGAAATTAAAGAGGAGCAAAGGCAATACACAGAAGAAATGAGGGAACTCCGAATTGAATTGGAGGAATTAAGACAAGAGAATGGTGAAGTGCGAAGAGAAAATGAACACATGAAAAAGGAACTGGAAGATGTAAAAGTGCGCCTTGAAAGACTCGATAGAGCAAGAAAAGAAAATAATGTTATAGTACAGGGAATGACAATAGATACGGGAGATAGAAGATTACTAAAAGAAACAATGGAGAACTTTATGAAAAAGAACTAGATATTAATATAAAGATAGAAGAAGCTGTGAAATTAGGAAACAAAACATGTTTAGTCAGATTGCCAAACAAAGAGGAAAAAATAAAAGTAATGGAAAATAAAAGAAAACTTAAAGAAGTAAAAGAAGAAAGAATATATATAAACAATGATTTAACGAAAGAGGAATTACAAATACAAAAAGAAATAGTCAAAATAGCAAATGATGAAATAAAGAAAGGAAAACGCGTCCAAATTAAGCACAACAAATTGATAATAGATGGACGGGAGAGGAAATGGAATAAGAACAAGAATCAGTTGGATGAGGTTTTTCAAAACGTTTCAAAAAACTAGCAACTGATGAGAGAATACAAGACAATACTTATTTGGCGACGGACGAGGCAAATAAAAAGGAAATGAGTGCAGATAAATTGATATATCACAAAAAAGAAATAAATAAGAGCAGACAAGGAAACAAAAATACAAGACGAAAACAAAAAAATAAAAAACATAAAGAACTGAAAATAAGCACATGGAATATAAGAACGATGTTGGCACCAGGAAAAATGCTAGAAATAAGCAAAGAACTAGCAAAGTATAAAATAGATATTGCAGCACTGCAAGAGATACGGTGGGAGGGACAAGGACAGATTGATAAACAAGACTTTACACTATTATACTCAGGAGGAAAGAAGCAAGGACAAAAAGGAGTGGGATTCATGATTCTAGGACAGCTTAGAGAAAAAGTCATAAACTTTAAACCGATATGTGAAAGAATTGCGTATGTAAGAATAAATAATAAACCATTCAATATATCACTATTAAACCTATACGCACCTACAGAAACAAGCAACACAGACGATAAAGACAATTTTTATGATAAGATAGAAGAAGAGATGGAAAAAATACCCAAAGAAGATGTTATAATTATACTAGGAGACCTCAATGCCCAGATTGGAAAAGAAGATTTTTTACAGCAAATTGCAGGAAAACACACCGTACACAAAAAAACTAATGATAATGGTCTAAGACTATGTAACCTAGCAACAAGAACAAACATGATAATAAGCTCAACAAAATTTGAACACCCTAAAATGCATAAAGTAACATGGAGGTCACCTGATCAGAAAACGTATAGCCAAATTGATCATATACTAATAAACAAAAGAAAACAATCTTCAATGAAGGACGTGAGAACTTTCAGAGGTGCGTGTGCGGATTCAGACCACTATATGGTCGCAGCCACCATAAGACAAAAGCCTGTATTTTCTATTTCTCGTTCAAAACTTTCATCTACCCTAGATATCGTATCGTTTAGCTATTCTTATTATGCTAATCATCTTTATTTTCTGTTTTAATACTCCTATTTATACCATTTATTGCAAAATGAAATTGATCGATATATTGTCAGAGGCTAATTTAATTTTCCAACTTCCTTCAAATTTAATTTAGTGTTAGTGTAGAACGTTGCTCATTTTCTAATATTACGTTAGAGCTTTTTAAAACTTTAAAGCTACGAAGCAAGCAAGGTAAAACGAATCCAACAAGTTCATAAAATTGGGAACGTTGTTTGGAATTTTACCTCTACTGAAAATCATCCCTCTTGTGGTTACTCTCATTCTATGTAGTTTTTAAATTTGATTTATAACCTTCTGCTGGCGCGTTGTTCTGATGCTATAAATTACTCAACACCAGACAGCGATAGATAATATAATCAAGAAAAAGATGGAGCGATGGAAAAGCTGAGTACAAAGTAAAGAAAATGCTGCTTTCGGTGTTACGATACGAGACAAAGGATTCGTTGGAATCGATTTTCAATATCGTGTGCAAAGAAATAACTTTTAAAAGAATTATAAAGTCGTGAATTTGTGCTGTGATGTTATAAACGTAAAGGTAATGTAGTGAAGATTGCTGTATCCACATAAAATCCACTTTATCAATTATATTTTATACATGGTTTTTATTATCTTCCTAAAACATTTGTTGTAAATTAAATTTCTAGTATTTTTTTAGTCACATAGTTTACTTTATTCATCAGTTTTGTCTTCACAAAAACAGCACTATAGTAGAGGCTTTACTTTAGAGGCATTTCGCTTCGATAGTCTTGACTTAGATTCTTCCACTTTTTTCGGTCCTTCACTTGTTCTCTTCGATTCACTATTCCCATTTCTTCTAAGCCAGTCTGGACGGCGTCAAACCACTTCATTCATGGTCTCCCTCTTTTTTTTGTCTTGTTCTCATGCTAGAAAAACTCTTAGAACGTTTTTTTTCTTGTGGCATTCGTGAAACATGTCCCAACAATCTAACACTCTGTGCCCCGATTTTGTGTTTTATTTTGGGTCTCTTATACATCTCCATTAGCTCCTGGTTTGTTTTTCGGTGCCATTCCCTATTGGCCTCCATTATACCACAAAAAACTGTTCTCAAGATTTTCGAGTCACACATTTCTAGATTTTTTCTTCTATTTCTAATTCATTGTCCAAGTTTCTCATGCATACACCACCGTTTGTCTCGTTTTTGCCTTCAACAGTGAATTTAATAATCCTACTGTTTTGCTACCTTTCAACAACCGTTTATTTATATCTCTCTCTTCGTCTCCTCTGTTTGTAATTGTTACTCCAAGGTACTCAAATTCTGTTACCTTCTCAAATTTATCCTCTGTCATTCGTCCTTGGAGTATTCCACTTATTTTCTTCTGCATTTTTTATTTGGTTTTACATGTTGCTTATCACCGTTCGGTCCCTTATGTTTTTCCTTAATTTTATTAGGGATTCCGGGCTACAAAATTTCTCATTAAAATTGTAAAACAGCCATCGTTCTTAATTAAAACAACAAAGAAAAACAACCTTTTCAGAAAATTTCTTGGGATTGAGCAGTGCTCGCATCTTCGCCTGCATTTCTTCGCTTTGAAAGCTCAACTTGTCGCTTTGAATAAAAACATTTCATTAATTATTTTTAAAATCGACTGCACCTTTTAAAATGTAAACTTCTCTGATTCTATCTCGTTTTCTCTGATTCATCTACGTTTCTAATTACTCATTAATTTCCGTAACAGGAAGCTCAAAAATCAGTTTTAGAGACTGCACGCGAAAAACAAGTCGGTGTTTTCAGATACGGAGGTGGAAATGCTAAAACGTCTGAGTAATTGAGTAACTTTTGACGGTTCACACAATTAAACATCAACAGAAATCTGAAGATTGGTCTGGATGAAAAATAGTATGTTAGTCAACATAAAACCGATCAAGTTTAAATCATACTGTATGCGTAAAAGTGGAATGCTAAGAATCTAAATATATCAGTTCATGAGAAAGTGGAAAGTGGAATTGTTCCAACACAACGAAAAACCGTCATGTAACCTTCACGCTCCTGCGCAGTAAACAATATTTTCAATAAAATATAGTCAAAAATTCAACAAAAATATAGTGGTTTATTGCACGGTCGGTCCGTCAGTGTTTGAATAAAAATTGTGATTTCATTAAAATCATTTCAGTATTCGTGATATGCTGAATTAGCCCTCATTGTGCTGACCTGCGCACTAGGATTTTATTCTATAGGTTTTAAAATGATCGAACGATACGAATGGTGAAAGCACGCATCGGAAAAACTATCAGAAAACCTTCAACCTGATGGGAGACTTTTTCAAGAGTCACAATTTCTCTCGTAACAACGTTTTCTCTGTCCTTTTTTATGGTGTCGAATCGTGCACCTTGAACGAAGTTATTTTCAGAAGATTGGAAGTATGTATTGAAGATGTGGCTATATCTGAGAATACCTAACATGCTGTTGACTGACTGAGTCACAAGTGGGGAGCTCATCAGAAGAAGGAAGAAAAACTGAGAGGCACTGACCACCATCAAATCTCGAAAATTACAATACATCGTACATATTAAGCGAAAGGAGTGCAGATTTGTCCTCCTACAAGCCATCCTGCAAGGAAAACTATGTGGAAAGCGAGATCCTGGAAGAAGGACATTCTTATTTAAAGAACCTCAGAACTTCGTTCAACATCACATCTGTACAGCTTTTCCGCGTTCCTGCAGATAAAATAAATATTGATAAATTGATCGCCAAAACAGTTTCGTGAAGTGTTCGGGGCAGTACAAAAGCGGAGGCTTAACGGTCTGAATCAGAATTACCAATTATTCGTCTTACCGGTTTCCGGACTGGTCTTATTTGGTTGACTTATGGATGTTTAATGAATCAATGGAAATTGTTCGCGAAATATTATTCCTCTACACTGATGTGGAACCGTCTACTTATAGTCCTTATATTACCCATAAGTATTAAATTTCATCAGGTTTACTGCTCTTTTACTATCTATATTATTGTGTTTTCAATTTTATCAATCAAAGGCAAAATAAAAATTAAATTAAATTTTTTTTAAATAACGCGGGCACATAAATTTGATACACCCTGTATATTGAGCTGTAAATATTTATTAGAATTTAGTTTGGATGTAAGTGGATTTCTCTTTTTAATGAGCTTTCCGATGAACCATTAAAGACTTTTGTGAATAATTAAAGTGAAAAGGACGATGTATTTAGATTTAAAATGAAAATAGATTGTTTATTACGAGAACTATAGAATCCACCGGTAGATGTAATTATCACTTTCTGGGAAAGTGGTTTAAAAAGAAAGTTTGGAATTTTAATATCTTTGTTCAACACGAGTAAATGTTGTAGAGTTTCCCCGAAAGTAATTAGGATGGTCGGAATAATTTTGAAAATGACTGTTTGTTTGTCGAATGGAAAAGTCGATGTTTCTGATTCTTGGCAATGTGGAAGGGGAAAAGTGGATTGGATGATTGAGAGAGTTTGAAAAAGAAGTCATTATGTTTTTGGCATCGCTGAGGAGCAGATCGACGTTTTCGTGGATAAGTAGTTAGCAAGTACCAGTGGTTGTTTGATAGTGGAGAATAGTGTTGAAAAGTGGAACGAGAGACAGATCAAATTGAGACGAAATACCTCTTTGATTCTGTATTATTGTGAGAAGGAGAGCAGAGAATTTTTGGAGTTTTGTTTGAATCGAGTACGTGTCAAAAGAGGCCCGGCTTGTTGGAGAATTGGTGCTGGTATGCTGATAGTTTTGAAGCTGGAGAACGGAGAGGGCTTTGATGAGTAGCCTTTAACATAGTCAACGAGGGAGAGCTGTTTTGGGTCACGAGAAGACATCAGAGTGAGTGAAGCAAAAGGTCAGTCAATTTATGTGAAAGAGATTTTTATGTTCGGAAACTAAATTTTTTTGATAAAAAGCATCTGAATTAAAATTCCAATATTTCAAAAAGTAAATAGTAAATATAGGTAATCTTGCGAATACATAAATTTGTTTTGTTTAGTTTGTTTTACCACAGTCATCAGGAACAAACCGATAAATTGTTTTTTTTTTTAACTATAATAATATTTAAGTGGTAAAAATTTCATTCGGACATCTGTGTCCACAGGTTTTAGATTTGATAGATTTTAGAGTATTGATTTTGATAAATAAAAGACAATTCTGTATGTTTATTTTAATATTTTGCTTTATTTCTTTTCCCTATTTTATCCCGATTAGGATCAACTAAGAGATACTGAACCCACGAGAGAAGATAAGTATAACGTGAGATAATATAGATTTTTTTTTTATAGTATAAAAAGGCACCCTGAGATTTTTTATTCATTTTTTATGTATGATTTGCGACAATTAAATAATTAATCAGATAAATAATAATTAATATAAAATTAATAAGAAGCAGATCATAACAATATATTATTTTATTGATAGTTAAGATTTCTTACTACTTACTGATACTCTCTACTGGTAAAACGGCGAATAAAAATTGTTTGACTCACCTGAAACAAAAAAAAATATATTTAGTATATTGAACAATCAAGCAGCGTTTAAGCGCTGGTTTCCTCTAAAACGGTGCCGACAACCTGCGATCGTAACACTGCGATGAATTACATCATAAAAAACTGTACCATGCAAAATAATAGCGTTGGTTTCCAAGGATGCGTTGGAAGCCACCCCTTGCTTAGCTTGCACATTCCATTGCCCCAGTGAAGAACCTTGAATTTTTCACCGTAATCTGACGTAATTCATCGCAGTGCTACGGTCGCTGTTTGTCGGTGCCGCTTTCGAGGAAACCAGCGCTTTAGACGCAGCGATAAATGCGAGCAATTTATTGTGACGATAAATTGCTAGGTAGTCCTGAAAACCTCTGCGCATCCGCTGGGAAAAATATTCTGATTCTGATTTTTTGCACAATCTTACTCAAAAGAACCCCCTTTAACAAATTTGCATGTTGCCAGGTTCAAAAGTAGGTAAAAAAATTTTTATACGTTTTTTTTTGTTTTTTTCCTTGCAAAAAAATTAGTTTACGAAAAAAAAAACAAAAAAAAAAACGTTTAAAAAAATTTTTGACTGCTTTTTGATCCTGGCAACATGCAAATTTGTTAAGGGGACCTTTTCAAGCAAGATGGTGAAAAATAATTAAATCAGAATATTTTTCCGCGCCGATATTTACGCATATTACATGCATATGTTATACAACGGTTAAAAATAGTGTCGCGCCTGCTTGATTAGCAATTAAAAAACAAAGGGGTTTTCGATATTTCGACACCTCCATTTTTAGCGATTTTACAGGAGAGGTAAAAAACGAAAGCATGAATTTTTAAAAATTTGTAGCGAAATGATTAGACTCTTTTACACTAATGTGATATGATATTTAGGGATAACATAATAAGGGATTACTGTGAGATGTATGCTTTGTAATTTTATTAGCTACTGAAAATCTTGAGTTTGATTGAGATACAACCTTGAGATCAAACATGAGTATCCGTAGAAAAAGGTTGTAACTCGCCTAACAACCATTTTACACTCTCCGTGTTAATTATTTTTCCCGTTTAACTATTAAAAGGATGTATGTTTTGAATTATTTGCAATATAGCTAGGAGAAAATGTTTTTATGGTATATTTAAACAAAATATCAACTCACAGTTTACACAATTGTAATTGGAAATTATAAATTTTACAATAACATTAATATTCTATCACTATGAAAAAAAAAATGGTATAAAATATCTTAAATTTTTCGCATTCTGATTGCGGATCTGTAAATATTTACTTTTAAACCATTTTACTTTATTACTTTACTCTTTTACTATGAATATCTACTTCAAAATTAACATGTGTGTCCTTAAATAGGTTAAAATTTAGAATCTGCTTCTGATTTATTTCAGTTACGGATTTAGGCTTGCCTGATGCTTTGGCATATCGTATCATGGTTATCCATAGGTGTGGAGCATATACGACTTAATATTTTTCGGTTTTTCTATAATGCGATGCTTTGGCATATCGTATCATGGTTATCCATAGGTGTGGAGCATATACGACTTAATATTTTTCGGTTTTTCTATAATGCATACATTGAATCACCCTCGTTTTGTGAATGTGCTATTTCAAAAAAATACATGTGTAATACTAATATTAAACTTTTTTAATACATAGAAGTACGTAGCAAACACTATTCTATACTTATTTTGTCCACCGCAACTATCAAAAAGGAAAAAAAAGTCCGTAGATCCTTTTTGACTTTTATTTCGATAAATTGACTTATGAGATGCACCATATTTTGAATACTTTATAAATTAAACATACGTGCAACAAAGTTGTAACTCATTTAAAAACCTTGTTAATCGTCAACTACAAAGAAAGTAAATATTTAACATAAGGAGTATCCAGTGTTACTGCCTTTTTCACGCTAGAATGGCACACGTAAGTTAAAATACAACTTGTTTCAATGGAGTATTAGCCAAACTATTGAGAATTAAACTATGTCGTTTATATTGACGTGTGCGCCATTTTTTGCTGAATTCGCCTGTGCTGAAATCTGAAAAAAGATGTAACTTGAGTTACAACCTTGTTCGATGGGAGTGTCGATTTTATTGCAAAAAACTCTTAGGGATTTCATCAATCGATGTTTAAAGAATGTCTACCTACCTTGGCAACATTGAAATTTTCAGTTTTTCACATAGTCCTTAAAGGTTAAAAATGGCCGATTTCGCATTTTTAAATTTTTATTCGCTTATATGTCAAAAACTAACAACTTTTGTTTGGTGCAAAATAAAAGTTTACGAAAAAAACAAAAAAAAAAAATTAAACAATTTTTGACCCACTTTTGGATCTGGCAACATGCAAATTTGTTAAAAGGGGCCCTTTTTGAGTAAGATTGTGCAAAAAATCCGAATCAGAATATTTTTCCTAGCGGATGCGCAGTGGCTTTCTGGACTAACGATGCGTATTGATTTTTTTTTAAAGCTTGTTTAGACACTGCGATATATTGTCGCGATTGATTATAAATTGAAATAACTCGATCGTCACAATAAATTGTTTGAATTTATCGCAGCGTCTAAACCAGCGATAAATCGATGCGATGTACCGTTTACACACGACGATAAATTGAAACAACTCGATTTTTACGATAAATTTGGCTTTGGAACGGCGAACTTTGTTTGGGGGTTCGCAACCCCCCAAACAAAAAGTTTTCAATAAACACGTAACTCGCTGGCAACCGGGCAAATTTGGTACCAAATGTGGTACAAAAAGTGTAAATCCATCGTTGCCTTTCATTTGAGAACATGAGAACCCGAAAATATTTCTCAGTCTCTATTACAATCACATCTTTTCTCTCAAAATGCCTTCGTTTTCGTTCAAAGCATGGAAACATGCAGGAATTGTTTTGAGATGGGCAATAATATTCTGGATTATTATTAGATTATTAGATGTTTCGCATTATTAGATATTATGTTTCGCATTATATTAGTATTAGATGTTTCGCATCAAAATGTTACTCGTTTCCCATTTTCCCAACGATGTATTTTTAGAACAAAGAATCTTTTTGATTAATTTTTTTACATTATACATTTTTTGCAAAAGTCGATATAACCTGGAATTTAAATTTTATTTTTAAATGCATATAACAACTCCAGTGTAAAGTTTGATATATTTTTTATTGTACGTTTTAGTTGAATGCAAAAAATTATATTTAAAAGTTGGGAATAATATTGTAATACCCCAGGCATATACACTCCTACGAGTAAACTTTCGAGGGTGTTTTTTATTGAAAGTTTGAAAGGGGGTTTTGATATGTCTGAGGAGTTTTTCCGCAAAGAAATCTAAATCTGTCGGAAATATTGATTCCTAAGTGTATTTCAAAACCCGTAGCGGTAAATAAACTGCAGAGAGCAAGCATCATAGCAACGATGTTCTTTAAATGTTGAGATATATCCTTACCTCTTTGGAATATTAAATTTTGCGGTGGTTTTTAAGATGTAATAAAACCGTTTGCATTTCTCCCGCCGTGTTTTGGTTTAATAAAACCTTAAAGCAAGCAATAAGTAATAAGTTTTGTAAATTAAACATTGAAGATTGGAGCTTTCGACATTTTCATATATTTGTTCATAATCTTACGTTCACTGGTTAAGTAAGGCAATTATTTCCTAAGTAAGGCAACTTATGCATACCTATTTAAGCTTGATGTATGCTATGATATATTTTGAAAGATATAATTGACTTCTCACGTAGATTCGTATAATAAAGATTCTGTTCATCTTATATTATTCTATATATCGTAAGTTATAAATATCTAATACAAACATAAACCATATTGTAAGATATATCTAATGCAAACACAAAAAGTGTTCAAAAGATGTTAAAACAGTTACGGGGATCTAGGAAAAAACAAATTACAGATCATAGGAATCCACACAAAGTTGCTGAGCACTTCGTATATCTTCGATGAGTAATATATTCGTCGAAGAAATATGCAGAGCCTTTTACGTTCATAATTGAAAAAGTCACGAAAAAAGACTTCTCCTCCACGGAAATATTGAGGCCATCCAGCTACTGGACAACTCAAATCAGAAGAGAAGAATAAAGAGAACCAAACCTCACGGCTTGGTGTAATGTGTGAGAAAGTTAAAAGCGGAGCATTGCGTGACTAGTTTGCAAGCGAGGTGTTGGTGTAGTAAGTGATAAAATGAAAAAGCAGTGCTTTGTGTGGTAGTGCTCAAGCAAAAAGTGCCCCAGTGACGACAAAATCAACTACAACATCAAAGTATCAAAGGGTGACTCTTAGATATCAAGTAGTTAAAGTTAGAATAGATAAAAAGTTACTCATTGGTCAATGGCCAGATTGTAAAACTTAAAAAAAAGAAAAAAGAAAGAAAAACAAATTCTTGTTTTAAATACTTTCTGAAAATGACTATCGATATCAAAAGTGAACAATTTTTGTAAATATCCAACGACTCTACTCCACTAATGATATTAGAGATAGGTATTCTTTCATTTCAGTCCTCATTAAAATCCAACTAAAATCATTAAAATCCAACTAAAATACAGAACACAACTTGTCAGATTGAAAACATCTCTTGTCCATTCACAAATAATTTGCACCAACATAAATCGGTTCCTTTGTTTTATACATATTTAAGTGCAGGAACTAACTCTTCAGCAAACTTGTTGTCGTATCTGTTAACGGGTATACAATCACGTGTTAGTGGGTCAAACAGCAACATTCTTCCTTCATCTTTAAGTTTTACCGTTAACTTTGAAGCACACACGGTAATTATTTACCCAGGCAACGGTACTCTCTGACAATAGTATCCGACGACAGGTACATCGTGTGGGGGAGAGCGGAACGGTGAAAGAGGTATTCGATGCCAGCTTTCGCGAATTAAATAATCACAGGGGCAATGACCTCAAGCAAACAACACGAATTACAAAAAATTGGAGGTATGCAATTAACACCAAGTTCTAAATCACCATGCCAATGTTTACATAAACAATATAGTAACATATGTCTACCGTGGCTTATTGTACTCAAATTTTAACATAGGCGTCCCTTTAATTTACCTCATCAGCTGGCGGTACAGTCTTTCGTGATCATTGGTCTGCCTCAAAACATTCTTCCATTATTCCCTATCTCTGTCTTCTCCATCCCTTTACTCTAATCTCCATTAAATTCCAACTGGTCTATTTAGCACAGTTATTTTAGCAGGATCACTTCCATCCATCCGCATAGGGTGACCCACTCATCTTAGACGATTTATTTTGATGGTTTTCACGTTATCTGCATCACCAAAAACATTTCTTTCAAATATTAGCTCATTGCTAATTGCTCATTAGGTCATTGCTCATGTTGTCGTTCCGTGAGTGAGCAATGGGCGTATTATTGTACATATTGTGAAGTTTGCACTTTGTCACTCATGACATACTTCTCGCTCTTAATTGAGAACCTAGGTAAAAATAACAGCGGTTAGCCATCCTTAGAAGTCCCCGTAGAAGCAAGTGTATTTTCTCATATCGATGGCTAAGAGGAAAAATATTGTATGTCCATTTTTGTTTAAAATGCGATAGTCCTTGGTCTATACCAGTCGAGATGAAATCTTTATTGTGTTCAAATATTGTATGTCCTCTTATAACGGTTTGCTAGTTACTAAAGTAGCATTAAAGACATGTCCATTAACAACACCATAAACTTAGAACACAAATGTATGTCCAATAATACAATACTTGTCACACAAAATGCTGTTCACAAAATTAAAACAAATCGACTCTTTTATTGTATGTCCAAAGATACAATATTTGTCCATATTATTGGAGGCTCGTCAGCCTATAGTATGTGTTACACGGATCTGCGTATGTACTACTTGTACTACTAGTACTATTTTAAACCTGATTTTATGATATTTTCACAATTGCAGTATGGAAATAATATATTGTATGTCCATACAGGGGGTTACTTTTAGCCTGTTAAATGTAATTAACATTTAACCCTAACAGAAATAAAACTGAATAAGATATAAAAGAAAGGTGTAACACTAACTTAACTGTAATTTAGTTACTTTTAAAGTATGTACGGTTTGTCACGGATAACGCAAACTTTTAAATCGATTTTACCGAAAACATCAATTTTGGACATATACAATATTTTTGTCCTCTTAGCCATCGATATGATAGTATTTTATCATATGATTGCATGTAATAATAAAGAAAAAAATAGAACACAACAATGCTACAGCTACATCTTATCCTCGTTCCTGTTACAATTTACATATACATATGTACATGTTACATATGTATATGTATATTGAAAGCTGGACTTAAAAGCCTGATATTGAAGCAAGAACACGTAAATAAACTACAGTCATTTGAAATGTGGTGTTACAGAAGGATGCTTAGAATAGCATGAACACAGAAGAAAACGAACACAGAAGTTCTGCGAGAAATGAGCAAAGAATACGAAATAATAAATACAGTAAAAATAAGGTTACTTTATCAGGGACACGTAATGAGGGGACAGCGATATGAAATGCTAAAACTGATATTACAGGGAAAGATATGAGGAGGAAGGAGTATGGGAAGGAGGATTTAAGGGACTGGTTTAAATGCCGTTTCATAGAACTCTTCAAAGCAGCGGTATATAGAGTAAAGATAGTGATGGTGATATCCAACCACAGATTTGGACACGGCACTTAAGGAAGATTGTTCCCAATCCGCTACTATTGTCTCCCTTCTTGTGTTACCACGTTGCTCAAAATATATTATCGGCTTGTCTCTTCCGTTTATTAAATGTTAGGAATGACAAATTTTTTTAGTTCTTCAAATTTTAATAAGGGATTATTAGGGAAGTTACCGAATTTCCAGGAAGATAGTCGGATTAATTATTGTTAAATGTATTTTGTCTGATTTTCTTTGTTAAGCTTCCTCAGTCACAAATACATAATATGTTGCAATAGGTTTTATCTTACTGGGATTCAGGCGGTTGAATTTATAGTTGTCGTAGACTTCTTTGTTCATTTGAATACATTATTCCTACCAGTGTAATTTCGAGAAGAAATCATAACTGAAACAATTTGCCTTGAAGAATTATTTTCAGTAATCTGTCATTAATTCTGCTTATTGTGATACTGAACATCAGGGTGAAACAAGAATGCGATTGATTGATAAAAACTCCCAAAAATGTTTATGTACCACCACCTGAGTTTCAACAATAAGTAAAAAAAGAACCATTCCTTCTTGCTGAACAACCCCAAACTACTAGAAAACTATAAGTCGAGCAATAGTGTTTAGCCCAGCCAGAGACACGTGCACACCTCTTGAAAATAACATCCGGGTGATACAATTCATTAATTCCTGTAAGCGGGCATCACTCCACCCCGCCCCAATGCTCCAGACTATCCACTTGCCCCCGATAGCAACCTGATGTGCTACAGGGGCTCTCAATCAAAGTGCTTATCATGTGGGAGTCCTAGGTACAAGGACTCCCACACAAAATTCTACCCCGAACAATGCAGGCCAGCGTGAGGCGCTCTATTCCAGCTATCTCTAGTAACTTATAATCGATCTGTTGTATTCCAATGGAGCTTGGGACCACAAGTATGTATTGGTTGACATTATATATCACTACCAAGAACTGGGATTCAAACTACTTTTGATACTCTTAAAGTAGATATGAAATTACCCGTTTCAGATATTATAGCTAAATTGATTTTTGTTCAATTTAAAATTGTGAATCTAACGCTACTGATGAAAAACAAAAGATTTTAATCATAAAAGTACAGAATTTCTTATTTTAAACCCTTGCGCCAAATGTAACACAAACTATACAAACAGCAAAGGAAAACTACGGAAACTAAGTAGCGATCCATCCAGTTTTTAAAATAATTCGAACCAGTCTCCCCCAGAGGCAATATCGTAATGGCTATGGGTAATACCATTACCATTTATGTAAGAAATCATTCTTGAGTCGAGCCATCGAATGACGAAGGTAGAAAGGAGGTTAGTGACCTCCGATGGCTTGGATTCTTGGATACGTTTATGACGTGTCTAGAAAATTCAAGTTCACTGCCATAAAAATCGCCAAAGTGGATTTGCTGCCTGTTCAGAATGTTTAGTATTCGATTAGCGATATATCGTTAAAGAATTCTTTATATAGATATTGACTCAACGTTTTCTACTGCCTAGATATATGTTGACTTTTAATTACATTTTTTATATTGAATACCTTGGTCAAGGCAGCATTTTCAACAAACAATATGATACTAATCCACCTGAAATATGCACATCTCTGCTGCCTAGATAATATGTTGACTTTTAATTACATTTTTTTTTACTGAAAACCTTAATCAAGGCAACATTTTCAACAAAAAATATGATAGTCACCCACCTGTTACTTTACACATAGGACAAAAACGATTATCCAATCTGAGTTTGAATTTTAATGTGGGCCCCATTATGAAACATTGAAACAAGAAGAATTGTTCAAAAAATACGTAAAGATTCGAGCGCGAATGGAGAAGGTTCCATGTTAGTAAAACTGCAAAAACGGAGTCAAGCGTAGTAGACAAAAATTTGTTTTTAAAATTTTTAAAACTTGCTCTATTATTACTTAAATCAATAATAATCATTGAAGACCTAGGTGGAAGAAAGAAGGAGGTATGTAACATTTTCTAAAATTTTGAGTTTCTTAGTGAATGAAGGTGGTATGTAACTTCATTATCATATGACACTTATACTGTACCTCTAAAAAGCTTAATAAAAGATATTCTAGTGGATGAAGGAGGTATGTAACATGTAAAATATAAAATTCTTGAATTGAAGAATGAGGTATGAAACATTTTTCGTCTTTTTCAGGTTTAAATTGTTTATAACTCGAAGATTATTAACTTTAGAGAAAAATTACAGAAGACCTTTTTTGTTTCCAATGATCAAAAGAGCCTAAAATAATGTACCCGGGTTGAAAAAATTGATTTTTTTAAATTCGTATACATTTTTTTTAATAAATGTAGCTAAATAACTACGAAATTATGGCATTTAGATATAGGGAATATAATACGAAAAATAATCAGCATTTCTTAAGGACTTCAAAATGCAAAAATATACAGGGTGTTCCATTTGAAATAAGAAAATTCATGAGATTTACAGAAAAACGGAAGTTCTGACAACAATGTAATTGTCACTATTATATCGGCCGCATTAGACAACCGTTTGTCACCAAAATCTATAAAAAATCGTGCAAGCCGTTTCCGAGATAACTGAGGATTTCCATACATAAAACTCACTCTGTATAATATACTTCATTTAATAATACAAGGCAAGGTAGACGGAAGAAGAAAGGCCAGGTCGAAGAAGAAAGACCAGGTCGAAGAAGACCATCATGGCTTAGACACCTGTGAGAATGGTGTAACAGATCCTCTGCATCCCTTTACCGAGCTGCCATTAACAAAATTACTATAGCCAATTTGATAGCCAACGCTCAATAATCGAGCACGGCACATGAAGAAAGAAGATTATTTTGTGTTCAATTACATAAATTTCTGTAAAACTGATTATAGAGTATTATTTCATGCCACATACCCCCTTCATCCATTCAGATAAAGGATAGTTATACAAACTAAAATTAATGGAAGAAGGCGGTATGTACAGTTTTTATTTATTTTTAGAAAAAATACTAAAAATAAAAACAAATTATCAAACTGATATGTAAAGGAATGCTTATAGCAATATAAATAAAACCAAATAACAAGGACAATATTTTCATGATAAAAGTAGAGGAATAAAAACTTTAACTGCCCATATCTCAAAAGGTAGGCTTTGTAACATACCTCCTTCTCCCACTTAGGTCTTCGATTGATGCTTTTTGTTTTATGCTAAAGTCTTGTGTTCGTTATGGCCAAATCGTATTCTCGACATATTTTAATTAACTGACTCCCAATGTCCAATTAGATAGAAGTAGAATATTTTCTTTTTCCTTTGAATTGTCTAATGTCTAATACATATTATGGAGCGTTGAGAAAATCTTCCGTTTCCCTTATAGTCGCACTGCATTCATTATCGCTAGGGTCGTTATCAGTAGGTAAATCCATCCAGGATACTTGGAGGGAAATGATAAGTTTGGATATGGACTGAGGGTAGGACAATGGTTTCCCCTTTATGGTATCAGTAAATAAACGTAAACAGTAAATAAAAGAAAATAAAGTTTCGCATAAGGAACGAAAAAAGTGGTACAGTAGGCGGTAGGTACTGTATACCAGCACGAAGCTTCATACTAAGTTGTCTGTAACATTAAAATTAAAATAATATTTTTAAAATAGAAAAAAGTAATTTTAATATTTATTCACCTTTTTTTTATTTCATGATTTTTTTACAATCACCAATTTACAAAGATTATTTATTTATTTTAATAATTTTTTGTACATTCTTAAGTACATAAAACCGCTGTTAGTTAATATCATTGTTATAGATTTAAATAACATTAAAAAAGTTTATTGGTACAATGGACTCCCCTCGTCGAGTAAATGAACTCTTCCGATCTCCTCAGCAGCTTACTATAGAGAAAAAGTAATACAACGCCAGTACACAAAAACCCTTCGCTTCAAAAGAGTCTAGCCAGACGGAAAGACTATGGCACCTACGTTTTGGAATACTATGAAATTATCTCAGAAATATGAATTCGCAAAAGCCTACAATACAGTAGTTATGCAAGTCTATATGGGAGCTATGGTGCACTAGTACGATCACGACTACGACACACCCTAGTCAAAGCCTCTAGGTCATTCCAGACCACGAGCACGACCTCGACTGAGGCAAAAGGATTCCGTGCTTTTGTGTTTAGTTGAAAGATGAATGTCGAAGAGTTACCTATTGTGTACTTCTATGGTAAATATGTTAAGCATAAGAAAAAACGATTATGAGTGCATCCTTTGTTATATATCGCTTACAATTAAAGAATTTTAAATATTGGCATACTTCTACGAAAATTAATATAATTTCTAATTAATTACAAGTACGAGGGTCATTTGTAAAAAAGATTCCCTATGTGACTGAGAAAGACGTGCTGGGAGAAATCTGGCAAAACTGCCTTACACGTAAAATCTCCCTCTTCTTACCCCACCAGTTTCGCCTCGCTGCATTGCTCAGAGTCGGCCTAGCAGCAATCGAAGATGGAGGTCCCGGCCGTAGTTACCGTCAATGTGAAACTCATGCTTTGATACCTTTTTTAAATGCAAAATGGATTTCACTTATTGACATTCATCGTCAGTTAATCGAAGTTTATGGGTAAAAGTGCATATCTGTTCAACGTGTTGGTAAAGTTTGTTTAGCAGTAAATGGTTGACTTCAATTAGTGCGGTCGTAAATATTATTAAATTTATCTGACTTGCCCATTGTTAAGACCGGTTCGGAGTGATAAGCGAACGAGGTAGACAGAGTTGGTCTTTTGACAATTAACACTGACTAGACGGTACTCCTACAATAAAGCAAAGGATCTACAAAATTTTTACCTGAAATATGTAAATGAAACATATTTAAATTTTACCTGAAACCGGGCCTTTTATACTATTATCGGTTAACCCAGGATGTTTTAATTAAGTCAACCATTTACTGCTAAACAAACTTTAAATGATGTAGAGAATTCAGTGAAGATCGGAGCGGAAGGCCTTAACTGAGTTCTCTACACCATTTGCGAACATGTTGAACAGATATGCACTTTTACCCATAAACTCCGATTAACTGACAATGCATGAATAGGTGAAATCCATTTTGGATAATAAATAAAAAAACTGTAATTATAAAGACGTTATTGAACAATTTTGTTTTGTTTTAAATCCATATCAAAAGAGCGAGATACCAAATGAATGAATCAAAAATGAAAACTTCATATCCATTGTTGTCGACAACATTGGCATAAAGCCCAATGCTTTCAGCGATATCAAATGATAATAAATTCAGTTATTCTATTTTGTTTATACATTTTATTTAAATTTTAAATCAAAGGACGACATATAAATTGTGCATGTAGTTAAATCCAACGATTATATCAAACTAATATAACATTAATGAACTCTTTCATGTATGATTTACAATTTACATCATTTTATTTAAATAAATATTGAGCTCAGTGTGCCAACTGATGGAAAATATAATTTGCATGGTATCAAGCTATTAGAATTTAAACAGAAAATGCGATAACTGTCAAACTTGTCAGTGAAGTCTGAATTGTTTATTAAGACTAGTTTATATCGTTAACGGCCGTTGATGACAACAGATAAACAGTCACTCTATACATACATACATACAACATACATTCATTTGGAATTCCGATAAAAATCACTGTCGGATTAGACTTGGAAAACTCAGTTAATTTCTGCTTATTTGCTGACTTTAGTTCTGATAATATTTTCTTTTAAGTTTTTATCAAATATCTCCACAAATTATATAAAACACGTTTAATTTGACGTTTTGGCTTCCACATAGGAAGTTCTTATATAAATACATTCCCCCACAAATAATCATTATTCTAAAATATGCCAAAAGTTCTTGTATAGCGTTGATTATTTTATTTGACAACGATTTCGGGATTTAAAGTGGATTTAATCAGTGTGTTTTGCCAGTGTTGACTTACGGAGCGGAAACATTTAAGCCGGATTTATGTTACAACGGGGACGTGGACGGGACGGGGCAGGTTGAAGGATCGTCCGATATGAAAATCATTGGCTGATTTATCTTACGACGGAACGAGGCGAGACCGGGAAGTGTCGAGGACGTGCGATTTCTATTGTTCGGCGCGCCGTGCCGTCCACGTCCCAGTGTAACATAAATTAGCCTTTTACCATGAAATAAAGAACAGTGCTAAAGATCCGTGTGTCTCAAAGCGTTTCACTACGAGACAAGATCCCAAACCGCTAGCTACGACAAAGATCAGGAGTGGCAAATGCAGTAGAGAGAATAGCAACACCGAAATGAAACTGGACAGGTTACGTGGCTCGAATGACACATATAGTCGATTTGCTAATCTCAAACACAACTGTCTACACTCTACACTACAGTCACAATAAAGATGCTCTAGAAATAAACAAGCAGGAGGAGCCCGCTCAAATCATGATTTGGGAGTGCTCCTCAAACATTCAACGTGTCTTGGTTTGTTTATTTCTATATAGTGCATTTTTATTGTAATTGTAGTGTAGACAGTTGTTGTGTCTCAGATTAGCGAATCGATTATAACAGATATACAAAGCGGATACTGGTATGGGGACCAAGAGATAATATCTATCGAAGCAGAGGTCGTCCACAAACACGTTGGACTGATGATCTAAAACGTTGTCATTGGAATTGGATGCAAGAGGCTCCAGATCGAAAAAGATGGAAAATTATCAGGGAGATCTACAATGTTCAGCACTGGACCAGCGAAGATTGAATGATGATGATGATGATGAATTGAAAGAAGCAAAAGGTTATTCTTAGCATCGTTCAGTAGCTTTTAGTAAGCAGTGAATTATAGTTCACCTATTTCGCTATCGAAGAAAGTCTCCGAATTTCATGATGCTTCGTATAGAGGTCGTTGATAGAGTACTTAGGTCTGCTTTATTTAAGTACTAAAATTAATAATGCAGGGAAAGATTCAAGGAAGGCGTAGCACAGATAGAAGAAAAATGTGTCCTGGCTGAGAAACCTCAGAGAATGGTTTGAATGCAGCTCAACTGAACTCTTTCGGGCTGTAGTGTCAAAAGTGAGAATAGCAATTATGATTGCTAACCTTCGTCGCGGAGATGGCACATAAAGAAGAAGAAACAAGAGTGTTTAGTCATAAAACGACTAAGCGTAGTGCCCTCTATTACTTATAAATATAAATATCAAAATCATATTTTTCTTTAGTTGTGACACTTTATTATTAAAGGTGCGAATGTTAATAAGTATTGATCAACTATATCAGCGAAACATTTCAAAGATTGGTCCAATTTACTATCGAAATATTCATTTTTAGATCATTGTATGTAGAGCATGATTTGTGGATCTTAGAAAATTACAGTGATGATAAATTTGTGATATTAAAAATAGAAACAGGACTTCAATCACCTCGACTTAATTAAATTTGTCAAAAAACTAAAAATAGAAAATAATTATTGCAACTTCCAATAGGTACCTACATATAAAATATTGCAGAAAAATTATAAAAATTCGAAGCAATTTTGTAGAAAAATACCGATGTCTTTATCGCTAAAAACTGATCCGACATTATGACAACATTATGATATATTACATTAATTATTTTCATTATTTTGGAGATTCATAATTAATTTTGAAACAGTAGGAGGGTAAAAAAAATAATTAAAAAAACTTTTACTAAATGAAAAAATAATTAATAATGAAGGATAGCTATTATTACCAAGGAATATTTACGAACCGAGCCGTCTGTGTCTTAACGGTGAGGGAGTAATGGCTGTTATTCCGAGAGAATAGTAGCCATTATTGCGAGTAATATACTTTGCTTTATCTACGACGAATTTAATAATTTGAGGTTTTTAATGAACAGATTTATTTGTCAATAATATGGTAATTTTTATAATCAATAAATTGAGTTGCCAGAATATCACTTACCTTTGGAAGAGTTTTGAATACAAATACTTGGAATTTCGATAACTTACTGTAAAGGAAGAACCACCTTCTTAGCCCACCATTGACAATCAAGGAAGTGAAGAGATAATCCAAATATATGACAGATTGGTATTTGTGATAGACGGATGCTGAGAATTCCATGGATAAAAAAAGTGAGCAAGGATGGAGTACCTTGATGCACAAGTAAACAAAAAGAATTACTAAGCATTATCAAAGAAAATACAACACTTGGGTCATCTGTTAAGAGATGAAAGATATGAATTACTTTAAATAATATTGGAAGCTAAAATACAGGGCAAAAGATCGGTAGAAGACATCAAAATTCGTGGCTGAAAGACACGAGGAGATGATTTGACCGCTCATCTGCAGAAATCTTTCGTGCAGCAGTTTTCAAAGCTACAATTGCCATTTGGATCGCCAACCTCCGATTCGAAAGGACACGGCGCAGTAAGAAGAAGCATCCTGTTCAATATTTAACATGCAAAAATAATCTTAAATTTCTCGCTCTATAATTTCAATAATTTCTATCTTCAATTTTAAACTTACTAATAATTCCTACTACTGTTTCACCCCACTCTCTGCCTACAATGCTTAGACGTCGCAACGCGCGATGCTAACTCTTCCTCTATTGATTGCCACTCGCTTCTGAGGACATATCAACCTCGTCTACTGCTGAGCTGCAAAGACAACAAAAGTGCGTATAGACTCTATTAATTGTCGACGACGGCCGTTGGCGACAGGTTTTCTTCACTGCCTTTTTTGTTTGAAGGCAAAAACATATATCAGTTATACCTTTCTTTGTGCTCCATTTCTGTTGAACAAACGCTTTTCCCCTCTCTCTACAATAGTCATAAGACAATAATTCGACATAAAATAACCAATGATCCATTAAAGACGATTAAAACTCGTGCACGAAACAATTGTGAAACCGCGTGTTAAACCGGCATATATGAACCAGGAACCTAAAAACATACAGTCCTCACCATTGAAATTATATTAATTTCATAGTACATGCCTATATTGTACACATATTTTTTTAACAGATAGGTTGTCCCATATTTACAAAGTAATTCGTGTCAATCAAAAGGTGTCTCTCTCGCAGTCTGGTGTTTTTTTTTTCTATTATTCTAACCAAACCTTAACTTGACTCAAATACCTTTTCTGCAATTAGGTAAATTTAACAAAATTTAACTTTTAATTGCGAATATAAAGCACAAACATCTCAATACTTTGGAAAAACGAAGTAGTAAACTTAAACACAAACATTTGGACACAACAGTATACGATGAAAATCGATTGCTTTCAACTAATAAAACTTTTAACTTTCCATTAGAACTGCCCTATCTACCAGGCCGACTACCGACCAATATACTAAGATTAAAACATTTTTGCATGTAGGTTTACTTTTATTGTGCTTCGATATAAGAAAGACAGAAAGAACGAGCGGAATATACCAGAGCAATATCCTGCATTGTAGTTGTATTGAAATCGATTTGTATTGCCGCTTTCTTTCCTATTACCTGTGCGCTTAGGAAAACAATTACGCCTGAGGAATAATAGAAAATCGCTATATTCATGTTTCGGTGAATCCTATGTGGAGAATATCCAGTATATAAAGGGTGATTCAGTGAAACGGTAGGATTTGACAACGCTGCTGACGATAAAATAGAGGAGCCGCGGGCTTGCGACGTAAACGTTGTGAATCTAGAGAGTGGGAAGTTTAGTTAACGTGGAGACGTGGTCGGGTGAACAACGCGTATTTGCTGTGGCTGTGAAAGCTTATTACAAAAATGGTGAAAGTTTTGTGCTTGTACAACGAGCATTTCGTTTACACTACCATTTGCCGTCCCAACCAACGGTCTGTGGGTAGCCCTATTGTTCTTAACTCTGACCATCTGTTATTTCTTCACCGCATTCGTGCGCGTTTTAAGGGCCTTTTCCCTGTGGGAACCTTCCTCCAGATTAACTTGGCACGGCAGTTATTAGGGAGCCTATGTGTAGGGACAAACACCTCCTCCCATCTTAGCCCAGAAACAGACGAGCCACTCTGCAGCGCTACTCTGTGGCGCCACAAAGTGGCTTAGCCAGGCGATTTTGTAGTGGACGTCATTAGCAGAGAGGATTGGCGACAGTGGCTGGTCACTGTCGCTCGTCTGGAATGGCACGTTTAAGCCCAGAAGCAGACGAACCACTCTGCAGCGCTACTCTGTGGCGTCACAAAGTAACTTCCGATGATTAGCTGTAAATTCTTATGTAAATTAAACGTACCATCCCAGACGAGCGACACTGTTTCCGATCCTCGCTGCTAGTGGCGGCCACTACAAAATCTTTGGCGCTACAAAATCGCCGGTCTAAGACACTTTGTGGCGCCACAGAGTAACGCTGCAGAGTGGTTCGTCTGCTTGTGGGCTTATTGACATAAGAATTTACGGCTAATCATCGGAAGCTACTTTGTGGCGCCACAGAGTGGCGCTGCTGAGCGCTTCGTCTGTTTCTGGGTGTAAGCCCTGGGATTTAATCTCTTGGAAGACGTCGTTTCTTTTATCTGTTTGACCTCGAAATTTGTTCTTATAAAGAGTCCTCAAAAATATGAAGTAATATTGCTAAAATAAAGGTAAAATGTTATTTCAAATTTTTGATTGCCAACAAATTTCACGACTTGAAGCTTAATGAAAGCAAAAGTCTTATTGTGCAATCACGCAAATTGGTTGTCGTTGCGGAAACACAAAACGTGCCAGATTACAAAGATTTTCCCAAAAATTCGCAAGGATGCCTGGAAAGTGACTCGGCTGCCTTGACTGATTCCCTCTCGCCCCTTCGCCAAAAATTAAATTATATTACATTTATTCATTAATTTTTCCCTTTTCTTTCACTCGCTACGCATCGCTGCTAATGTCGGTTGGTTGGTGCTTGGTGGAATGGTGGAAGGGCGGTGTTTCTCGAGTTAATCAATTATTCAAACTGCGTGTTGCGTTATTTTTCAACCATCTCTTTGATTTACATTTCGGATTTTTGATGGGAAATATTTAAAAGCTTTTTGATACAATTCCCAAGCAAATAAACTTTCAAGTCGTTACTTCTAAGCTTCTGGAAATTGTTTAAAATCGACATGGAAGTTATAATTGAGTAAAAAAGTTTCTCTGTAGTTGTTGTTTATAATTAGTGTATTTTTCTGATTATTTCATTCATAGGAGATTCTGACCAATAGAAAGCTACAGAAATAAAAATTAAACTGATTATTTTTTGATGATTTTAACTTCCAATCGTATAGTAAGATATTTGATCACGTGTTTAATTCTGTCTAATCAGATTAAAATTATACTGAGAATTATCTACTGTAGAAAATTACCGATAGAATTTTTTTAAGTAGATTGTTTCTGTTTAATGGTAACCAGTTCCCTAGTTTTGACAACTGTCACATTTAAGAAAATATCCATAATATACGTATTAAAAAATAATCTTATGAATATCACACGACAGTACGAATAAATAAGAAAATAATGCTTCATTTTTACTCAAATTTGTTGTCATTGGGCAATAGCCACTCGAGCCCTGCGGGCTCTCGTGTCTATTGCCAGACAACAAATTTTCGAAAAACTGTCGCATTATTTTCAATTTATTCTCACTCTCTTGTGATATTATACCCGATTATTTCACTCATAGGAGATTCTGACCAATAGAAAGCTACAGAAATCTAAATTAGACTGATAATTTTTGATAATTTCCCGTCGTCAATTTTATTACGTCAGATGCCCTTTGTTGCTATGAAAAAATACATTCAGTGACATTAATGACAATTAATGTTTTAAAAATGATAAAAGTGATGACTTTCAACCGTAAAATATTTATAACTGTGTGTTTAATTGTACTAATTTGTACTTACATAAAAATAAATTACAATAAAATTTTGGTTTTGAACAGTTTTATTCATGAAATAATCGCAACAAATTGCACTCGATCTCTAAAATTAATATAGAATTTTAGAGCTCTTCTGCAATTACTACTGATAATTTTTGATAATTTCCCGTCGTCAAGTATACGTCAGATGCCCTTCGTGCTACGAAAAAAATACATTTAGTGACATTAATGACAATTAATGTTTTAAAAATTATAAAAGTGATGACTTTCAACCGTCAAATATTTATAACAACTGTGTGTTTAATTGTACTAATTTGTACTTACATAAATAAATTACAATAAAATTTTGGTTTTGAACAGTTTTATTCATGAAATAATCGCAACAAATTGCACTCGATCTCTAAAATTAATATAGAATTTTTGACCTCGTGACACTTTGACATAATTTCACTCCCCTTCGGGTCGTGAAATTAAAACTGTCAAAGTGTCACTCGGGAAAAATTCAATAATTTTAGAGCTCTTGTGCAATTACTACTAAAAATTTTGTAAAAAAAACAGTAGATATTTTTCCTTGACGATTGTAATTCCCTATGTCGCCGGTCCGGAATAAGAATGACGTAACTGCAAATTTTGTCAATTCCTGTTTATTGCGTAATTAACTTCTAAAATACTGTATACAGATGATACAAAAGCGACAGCACTGTAACTATGTGCTGAGCCACTACAGGGTAGTTGCGTCGTTATTGAAATAAACATAATTTTAGACCTTGTTCTTCAGATGAAGAATGACGCAACTGTAAATAGGGTTGAAAATGGGGGGACTAAATTAAGATAATGAAATTTGGACCAATAGGGATGAAAATAAAAGTCATCGCTGTAAGAATAAATGGCATACTAAACATTAAAAAATAGTTTTTTTGTACGGAAAAATTTTCAGATTAAGAATGATGCACCTGTCGATAGGTTTGAAAATGGGGGGATTAAATTAAGATAATAAAATTCGAACCAATAGCTCGAAACGGGGGAGTGGCCCATAAAAAATCACAAAATATCACAAGGGGAGGTAGGCATGTAGTAATATATCACGGGTATTTATATTTTCGGCAAACGCGCGATAATTAACCGAAAAGCGGCGTTACGTGTATTTATTTTGTCCATTCTATTCTTTTGAAACGTTTTCGATCCAAAGTCGATTGCTCCATTTCTTCTGCGTCGATCTCTTAATAGTCTAGCTAGAGATGCGGGAAAATGTTCGTCCTGCAATGTTCGACCCGATTGATTTTATAGCTATTGTTTTTGTTCAATATCTCCGCAATTTTCAACTTTTCGCCAAAAAGAGTAAGGAATGAAATTGTTGCAATTACGATTTACTACAATTTTTCGAAATAACCAGTGGTGGGTCTTCAAGGGGGGAATGGGGAAATTCCCCTCAACAGGGTCCAAAATAAAAAAAAATTGTTGAAATATTAAAATATATTAGTTGAGATGAAACTTAAAATATCGACAGACAAATTCAACCAATAAAACCCGCTAGTAAATAAAATTAAGTGAACTTACATAATAATAATAATAATAATAATAATAATGCCTGTGGGAGTTTTTTGTCAGTTCTTCTATCAGGCGCGGCCCCCTGCGAATGGGGGATGCTTTCTGGGTGTTCGTAGCGCCAATACCCAGAGAGTAGCAGGAATACTTGCCGTGGAACAAAAACTGACACCTGGCAGTAGGTATAAAATGCACACCCATGAGAATGGAGAATAATAATTTGTGTTTAGGATCGCTGCCTGGGGATCGCCAGGGCACGTCTGGAGCCGGCGCTGGACGTGACAGCATGCGGGACGTCGGTGGCAGGGTGTTGAGGAGGCGGGCCCCTGTCATACAATCAGCTACAGCCCAACCACAACCACAAGCGAGCCAAATAACAACAAGAGCTCCACCCGCCGAAGGTGCTGCGCTGGATCATCAGCCGGCGCTCACTCAAGCGGGACGACCGAGGCAGCGCATGAAATGGACTGTGTCCATCAACGAAAGCATTTTGCGCTTCTATTATAAGGTGACAAACCTCGGTCAAGAAACGATCGGCTACAGACAACAGCTGTATGCTGAATTTTGCAGGGAGTACCCAGATATTCAAGTATCGGAGCAAAGAGTATCAGATCAATACCGGGTAATCATAAGAAATAATCTTATCCCAGAGACTAGACGCGATGCCATCAAAAGCGAAGTCGAACGGGAGATTAATAACCAAGAGCTAGTTTTAGATCAAGTCCCTAATGAAATCCTTGAGGAGCAGATTCCTGAGATTCCCATACCAGAAACTCAACCTGACAATACACAGCAGGAAAACAACGAGTGGCGCGATAGTCTAGAAAACGAAATGGCTCGTGCCGTACAAGAGTTTAACGGAACAAATCCACTTAGCAGACCACCGCTACCACGAATAAACTCTTGTAAGAAACTAGGTGCGCTGTTACAAATTGTGAACACTGAAGTCCTACCCAATTATATCGTAGAAGCCCACACATTGGAATATCTGCATATGCTAATCTACTGTGCAGCAACAGCAATTGCCAATGTAATGGGCGTTAAGATCAGAACACGACGGGGTACTAATAACGGAAGGACTGGTAACAGAATTGCACCATGGGAAAAAAGACTTCTCGGAAAAATTGAATTACTGCGTAGGGATATTGGTCAAGTCACAGAATATATAAGAGGTGTAACAAGTAGAAAAGTCATTAAGAGAGCTGAAGAAATAATGGGGAGCACTGCAAGACACTCGAGATACGATCCAGAAAATAACACAGCCCAACAGTGTCTGGATACATTAAAACAAAAACTCTCCGTCTATTCAGGACGATTAAGAAGGTATAAAGTTAGTAGCAACCGAAAATGTGACAATGCACTTTTTGAGAACTCTGAGAAGGCGTTTTACCGAAAACTCAATTCCACCGTAGAAAGTGTCGACAAGTCTTACCCAAGCCAAGAAGAAATTCATGAGTTTTGGGGAAATCAACTTTCCACACCAGCTGCTTTTAACAACAATGCTGGCTGGATAGAAGATACGACGCACAACTGTCACCACTACGTCGCTGCTAACTACGAACCATTCACGACTGAAGAAGTCTCAAATGTCATCAAAGAGCTTCATAACTGGAAATCTCCTGGACCAGACGGAGTTCAGAACTTCTGGCTTAAAAAGTTTTGGAGTATTCATGAGTGCTTATCAACATTAATTAATCATGTTATTTCTAATCCGCAGGAATTACCATCATTTCTAACTCAGGGAACTACTTATTTAATACCCAAGGATCAAAATAACACCCAAGATCCATCCAAGTACCGCCCAATTACTTGTCTTCCAACTTTGTATAAATTGGTCACATCCTGTGTAACCCGGCGCATCTACCAACACTGTGCTCTAAACAATATCATAGAGCCTCAACAGAAAGGATGCGCTAAGGGTTCCATGGGCTGCAAAGAACAGCTTATCATCGACTCAGTCATTTCTAACCAGGCATTCACTAAAAAAAGGAATCTTTTTACTGCTTTTATTGACTATAAAAAGGCCTTTGATTCAGTACCGCATGAATGGCTAATAGATATTTTGAAAATATACAAGGTCGATGATAACATAGTGACCTTTTTAAGGCATATAATGAGAGATTGGAAGACTAAAATTCACCTCCAAATACCTGGTGAAAACAATATTGAAACCGAAAATATCGCAATCAACCGGGGCCTGTTTCAAGGAGACTCGTTGAGTCCACTGTGGTTCTGTTTAGCTTTGAACCCCCTTTCCCAGCTACTAAACTCCACAGACTCAGGTTTTAGCATTAAAAGCAATAATACTGTAGTAGCGAAGCTCAATCATCTGTTGTATATGGATGATTTGAAATTAATGGCTTCCACTCGAGAACACCTAGAAGAGATGCTAAAAACTGTAGAAACATTCTCTAATGATATTAGTATGCAGTTCGGTCTAGACAAGTGCCGTGTTTTGAATATAGTCAAAGGAAAGGTACAGCCCGGTGGATTCGATATGCAAAATGGCCAGAACATCGAGGCCATGGGCGATAACGATATGTACAAATATCTTGGAGTAAAGCAGGCGCGGAAAATTGACCATAAGCAAATGAAAACTGAGATAACTACTGAGTTTATAAGAAGGGTTAAACAGCTGCTTCGTTCACAGCTTAACAGTAAAAATTTGTTTAAGGCACTGAACACCTACGCTTGTTCCGCGCTTAGCTATTCATTTGGTATTGTTAAGTGGACAAAAACGGATATAGAAAATCTTCAGCGAAAAGTACGAACACACCTCACAAAGGCACAAAAACACCACCCTAAAAGTGCAGTAGAACGAACGACATTACCCCGGTATTTAGGAGGAAGAGGACTTATGGATATAGGTGAGCAATTAGATAAACAGATTGCTAATTTAAGAACTTATTTTCAGATGCAGGCTGAGACATCTACTCTACACCGCGCAATTTGCGCAGTAGATGACACAACACCGATCAAACTGAGGGAACCAGAAATGCGCATAAACCACCTTACTAAGGATGAAAAACTGCGCACCTGGATGGGTAAACCTCTGCACGGGCGACATCCCAATGAAGTTAGCCAAGACTATGTCGACAATATAGCGTCGAACTATTGGTTGACATCAGGAAAGATGTTCCCTGAAACGGAGGGTTCATTACTGGCCATTCAGGATCAGGTTATACCAACCAGAAATTACCTGAAATATATCGTCAAAGACCCTCAGGTTCAAAACGACAGATGCCGATATGGATGTCAAGCCCAAGAAACCATCCAACATATTACAGGGGGCTGCCAGGCATTTGCTGCAACTGAATACAAGGAACGGCATGACGCAGTGGGAAAAATCCTTCATCAAGAGATAGCTAACAAACTGGGACTTCTCCAAACGGACCATCTCCCATATTATCAATACGTTCCTGAGAGTATGCTTGAGGATGGCAACTACAAGCTATACTGGGACCGCAGTGTGCTCACAGACCAAACAGTGGCACATAATAGACCAGATCTCGTACTAGTCAATAAATTAACAAGACAAACAACACTAATTGATGTGGCGATACCTAACAACAATAATCTACGTAGTAAATTTACTGAAAAGATCGCCAAGTATAGAGATCTGGAAATTCAAATACGGAGACAATGGAGAATGCAAAGTACCCAGACGATACCTATTGTTATGTCTACTACTGGAGTCACTCCGAAGACCCTCCTCGAAAGCATAAAAAAGCTGGGTCTCAATGAACATATTTATAAGACCATGCAGAAAGCTGTACTACTTGCGACGGCCAGAAGTGTAAGAAAATTTTTGGGAGATACACCTGCATTCCAAGTCACCTAGGGCTCGATAACACGGAAAGAGTCCCACCAGAGCTCAATCCTTTTGATACCGTAGGTATCTGGGATGAGTCAATTTTCCCCTCAGAGGGAGTGTGAGCCGTATGGCTAAATCTGATAATAATAATAAACTTTTTCTAATGATATTAATATGCACTTCGGACTAGATAAGTGTCGTATTTTAAATATAGTCAGAGGAAAAGTACAGCCCGGAGGATTCGATATGCAAAGTGGCCAGAACATCGAGGCCATGGGTGAAAACGATATGTATAAATATCTTGGAGTAAAGCAAGCGCGGAAAATTGACCATAAACAAATGAAAACAGAGATAACTACTGAGTTTATACGAAGGGTAAAACAGCTGCTTCGCTCACACCTTAACAGTAGAAATTTGTTTAAGGCACTAAACACCTACGCATGTTCCGCGCTTAGCTACTCATTTGGTATTGTAAAGTGGACAAAAACAGATATAGAAGCTCTCCAGCGAAAAGTACGAACACACCTCACAAAGGCACAAAAACACCATCCTAAAAGTGCGGTAGAAAGAACAACATTACCACGGAATCTAGGAGGAAGAGGACTTATGGATATAGGTGAGCAATTAGATAAACAAATTGCTAATTTAAGAACTTATTTTCAGATGCAGGCTGAGACATCTACTCTACATCGCGCTATCTGCGCAGTAGATGACACAACACCGATCAAACTGAGGGAACCAGAAATGCGCATAAACCACCTTACTAAGGACGAAAAAGTGCGCGCCTGGATGGGTAAACCTCTGCACGGGCGACATCCCAATGAAGTCAGCCAAGATTATGTCGACAATATAGCGTCGAACTACTGGTTGACATCAGGAAAGATGTTCCCTGAGACGGAGGGTTCATTACTGGCCATTCAGGATCAGGTTATACCAACCAGAAATTACCTGAAATATATCATCAAAGACCCTCAGGTTCAAAACGACAGATGCCGATATGGGTGTCAAGCCCAAGAAACCATCCAACATCTTACAGGGGGCTGCCAGGCATTTGCTGCAACTGAATACAAGGAACGGCATGACGCAGTGGGAAAAATCCTTCATCAAGAGATAGCTATCAAGCTGGGACTTCTCCAAACGGAGCATCTCCCGTATTATCAATACGTCCCTGAGAGTATGCTTGAGGATGGCAACTACAAGCTATACTGGGACCGCACTGTGCTCACAGACCAAACAGTGGCACATAATAGACCAGATCTCGTACTAGTTAATAAATTAACAAGACAAACAACACTAATTGATGTGGCGATACCTAACAACAATAATCTACGTAGTAAATTTACTGAAAAGATCGCCAAGTACAGAGATCTAGAAATTCAAATACGGAGGCAATGGAGAATGCAAAGTACCCAGACGATACCGATTATTATGTCTACTACTGGAGTCATTCCGAAGCCCCTCCTCGAAAGCATAAAAAAGCTGGGTCTGAATGAACATCTTTATAAGACCATGCAGAAAGCTGTACTACTCGCGACGGCCAGATGCGTACGAACATTTCTGGGAGATACACCTGCATTCCAAGTCACCTAGGGCTCGATAACACGGAAAGAGTCCCACCAGAGCTCAATCCTTTTGATACCGTAGGTATCTGGGATGAGTCAATTTTCCCCTTAGAGGGAGTGTGAGCCGTATGGCTAAATCTGGATAATAATAATAATAATATCGTATGGCATTTTTGCCGGGGAGATCCTTTCGGACAGTTCCGGCGCCATTTACATCTTTAACCCTGTTTTACGTAACTAGTGCCGATGTACACTAGCCCAGGGGGACCGACGGCTTTACGTGCTCTCCGAGGCACGGTGAGACGGCTCGTGTCATTATTGGAAATGAAAATGGTTTGTCTTTGGCAGGGCTCGAACCCACGTGCACTGGCGTAAGAGGCCAGCGTTTATGCCGTTACTCCAAGGCCGCTCAACTTACATAATGCATATTAGTTATGCTTTATGTCTTTTATGTACTTAGTTTCTGTGGTCTTTCATTGGAAGTTTCAAACATTGTATAAAATATAATTATCTTTATGTACAGTTATGTCGTAAAGTTTGTGTGGTCTTTCATTGGAAGTTTCAAACATTGTATAAAATATAATTATCTTTATGTACAGTTATGTCGTAAAGTTAATATTAAATGAAACAACTCAATAATTATGCTTCCCCTCCGCTTCCACTATTTTCTCCCTTAACTCGGAAAATATTGATCGCATAAATAAATTGTGCAAAAGAAATTGCAGGATATTTCCAACAATTTTAGTTCCTACCGTTTTGTCGAAAAGTTAAAAATGGCTGAGATATTAAGCAACAACGGTTCTCCTTTAAAATCAATATGGCGGCTAATGCAACCGCGGAATTCAGTCGAGGTTTTAAATTTACACTACTATTGATCTCCCCTAAAGGATATAATTAAAAAGTTTTGGGAAGCTCCAATACAAGATTCAATCCAATAATTATGCTCCCCCCACCACTTTTTACTATTTTCCCACTTAACTCGGAAAATATCAAACTCATGAAAACAATTGTTAAAAAGGAATTGTAGGAAATAATTGCCATAAATTCAATCAGCTCTTACGTTCGCGCCATTACCGCATACGTACTACCTTAAATATTCATTTTAGCAAAATAATGAAAGAGATCAAAATGGTGTAGAATTTAGTTCTCCCTATATTTGTATAGGAACAGTTTTGTCGTAAAACTAATAATAAACGAAATAATTCAATAATTATGCTGTAACTTTCACTATTTTCCGCCATAACTCAGAAAATATCGACCGCACGAAAAAATTGTAATAATAAAAATTATAGAAAATCACATTTTCAACAATTTTCGTTGTTATACTTTTTGTCGAAAAGTTGAAAATGGCGGAGATATTGAGCAAAAACGGTCCTCGTTTAAAATCAAGATGGCCGCTAATGCAACGGCGGAACTCAGTTGAGATTTTAAATTTACACCGCTATTGACCCCCCTAAAGGTAAGAAAACTAAAATTTGGGGCAGCTCCAAATGCAAGGTTAGGCCTGTTATTCGTCTAACCCGACTGGGCTATGTGTAATAATGTATAAGCCAACATGTTTGAATAATACCTTAGGATAACGGCTCATCCACTAGAGACGAAAGTTACGAACCAAACAGGCTTGTTGCGATTCTCATATACGCCGTACTCAAATCTGGGTCTTATTAGTAAAGATAAACCCCTATCTATGACCCTTTTTAACTTCACCCTGGAGGCCATCATCAGAGAGACCGTTACATAAAGAAAAGAGTGTCGGCTTTCGTGATAAGCACTAGCTGCAGCAGCGTATCGTCCACGTGGAAGTAACGTTAATAATGAGACCAAAAAAGAAGCCACAAGTATGTTAGAGAGGTTGAGCAGAAAGAATATAACGCCAACGCTTGCATTAATGAGGAAAAGTGTGGGTGGTTTTCAAAAAGATAAATTTTAGATAAAAGTTGCTGTCTCAGTAACGTAATAAGCAGTCAACTGTGTTTACAGCATAAAATCAAATATAATTTGAGGAAAAGTTCAGTAAGCTGGAAGATTTAAAGAGATTAAAAATTTAAATCGCCCTTTTCTGGTCATCAGACATTTGACTAATACTTTAAGATAAATTGTAAGTTTACTTGGTTTCCCGTTAAAAACTTAGTTCGCGCCTTCTATTTCCTGCTGTAGACTGTAGACAACTCTCTTTACATTCTAACATCTAATCTAATCTTATGTTCTGTGTTCTTTACTTCATGGTTACTTCGTTGTCATTTCAAATTTCGATGACATGACAGTGACAACCCCCATATTTCGGCCACAACCTTAATGCAAGTTGAAGACTGATTTCTGATTGTACAACCAAGATTTCACAGTTATTTTATTTTATTTCATTAGACAAACATCATCTCTACGAAGTAAGAAGTTAATTGTATTGTATTCATTATACTTTTAGATTCATAGTTTTTCATAAACATTTTTCTATACCACAAGTTTGACTTGAATGTTTGAACTTAATGAGTTTGACTTAATTTCAAGTCAAACTCAAGTCAATCCTTCTGACAAATATTTCAAGTCAAGTCAAACTGATCAATCGTACAGGTTTGAAAATTCAAACTGTTTGTCAAACTAGTTTGAAAGAGTTTGAAAAATAATTTATTTAGTAGATATACTTTTTTGTCGAGATAGACATGTTATTTGCCAATTAAGATGAGAAAATTAATAATACAATGACTGCCATATAAAAGTCAAAATTTTCAATGTGTTTTAATATAAAACTTTTAAATGTAAAGATTTATTTTTTTCGAATCCTGAGAAAACTAATAAGTATTTTTGAAAAATTTAAACGCAGAATGAAAGATTACGTTATTACCGAGGGCTGAAAGTCTCTTAGAATAAATAAAAAGTTTCTTTTGAATGAAATATTTGCAATTAATAATAACACTAAATTTTCCTTTTTATGTTCACCCCTGTAACTTATTAAAATAAACAATATTGAAGTTTTCAGGGATGTTCGTCCCTCAGAAACAATGTAATCTTTCCTGCTGCGTTTAAATTTTTTTAAATTCTTATTAGTTTTCTAAGGATTTGCAAAAAATTAATACATTTAAAACACATTGAACATTTTTATAAGCGACATGTTACGCCTATGCCCTTAAGGGTTACAATAAAATAAGACTATATGGTTTTTCAATGGACAGCTCAAAATAAAATGATTTGGAATTTTTATGATTTTTTTTATTAAAAAAGGCATTTATTTATCTTAGGGCCAGTTCAAAAAAACATGTGGTACCAAGCTGCTAGTTCACTCGAAAATATGTACCACAATACAAAAGTTAGTATTGTTGTATATTCGTTGGTATTTGTTTAAAATTTAAAACTAACCATAAGATTATTAGACCTGGATCCCGCGTACCAAAAAAGTTGATTAATAGCAAGCTAAAAATTTGTTAATAGCTTAACGGTGTCTAGTCGGACAAACTTTGATGTACGGAAACACTGGAACAGGGGAAGTTTTAATTGTGGAACAGTTTAAAAATTTGGAACGTCAGATTACGAAAACGTCCCATGTATTTTGTCGGTCAGAACATCCAATTGATTTGTTACCCTTTCATTAAACTCTCATGCAAAAATCAGACTGCTATTTCTAACCAACATGATTCCTGTCATTTGACATTTTCTTCGTGTTCCACTCATTAAAATGCCCAATTGGTGATAAACACCAGTCTGATTTTTGCATGAGAGTTTAATGAAATGGTAACAAATCAATTGGAAGTTCTGTCCGACAAAATACATTGAACGTTTAAGTAGTCTGGTGTTCCAAATTTTTAACCTTTTCCACAATTAAAACTTCTTCTGTTCCAGTGTTCCCATACATCAAAGTTTGTCTGACTAGACACCGTTAAGCTATTAACAAATTTTCAGCTTGCTATTTATTAATCAACTTTTTTTTGGTACGCGAGATCCAGGTCTATATGGTTTTATATCTACAATTTAATTTTTTTTCGGATACAGGCTACAAATGTTGGGTTTAAATTTTAAAAAAATTAATGTATAAATATGCATTAAGCTTTCTTAATAATTATCCTAACTGGCGCGTTTATTGGGTTTTATTTGTCTGTCTGCGGTTTAAATATCGTATCAGCCAATATATTGATACAGAAATTTGTCAAAAAAAAATTTTTGGACCTTGTTGGGGGGGGGGATTTCCTCTACCCCTCCCCCTCACCCCGTAGATCCGCCACTGAACAAATAAAGGCGTAGGCGGTCTCATTTAAAATTGAAAATAAACACGTTGCGTAATATTCAAACTTTTCAAACTGTTTGAAGATGTTTGAATTCAAGTCAAACCTAAAGATATCGAAATCAAGTCAAGTCAAACTTTTTTATAGAAAAAGTTTGATTTTCAAGTCAAGTCAAGTTTGTTGAGTAAAATCAAACTAGTTTGACTTGATGCATCTCTAATACCTAACCTCCATCTCTAAAAGCACATGTTCTGATATTTTACATTTTCAATACTCTCTTTACTTATTAATATGCATGTAGAAATCGAATAATTTAACTAATAATGATCACTATTAATTTTATTTTATTCCTTTGCCATTTGCTACTTTTTACGATTATTTGGCAAGGAAGGTTTCACTACTTCTTGATATCTGATGCATCTCAACATCTGCGATGACCAACACCACCAAAAACTAGAGCTGCAGTGACCTGATGCCGACCATCTAGCCCAGATTAACTGCCATATTATCAACAGCTGTATCATTGACATCAAGAAGTTAACCGTCAAATACTATACTATAAGCCTAAGTATAATCCAAAATTGATAGCTTTCAGCAAGATTTTGTACATACAATTACTGAGTCAAATACATCACATTTTTATTATATTTTTAATGAAACAAAACCTAATTAGTTAACTTATTGTTTTGTTTACTTCAATCTAAATTTTCAGCGTTCATATCTTTTGATTAAAACAAGGTGTTCTCACAACCTGAGAGACTGAGCTAAAACCACTAAACGACAACTGGTCATAGTTGATTGAAATATTATTTTACAATAGTGTTTTAATTATCTATGGTAGTTTATCGTTACACGTACCCAACGTGCTTTATTCGTTACAAAAAGAAAATTTTTAACAATATGTAAGTATTTGGTTTCAACAAGTGGCTCTCTCCATAATTCTGCTTTATTACGGATTATCCCAATCAAATTTTTCCTTAGCAAATAATATTGGCGAATTGAACAATGGCCCCTCAGAACAGTAGCCATCTCTTTCTAGCAACATATGACCCTAGCGATTTTTTCATCTGTGGGTATATGTCGACAACAAAAACCCAGATAATAAAAAATTATGAAAAAAATATTTTTAAAAAACGCTTTTCTTTAGTTACGAGTGACTAAAATTAAACATATAAAAAAATCAACTAAAAAGCAAAAAATAAAAAAAAATTTAAAAATCTAACACATTCGTCAAAGAAAAACGTGGCGCGTTTTCATCGAATAAACGGTTTCGCACCACGCTTTTCTTTAACAAATCTGTTAGATTTTTTAAATTTCTTTTATTTTTTGCTTTTTGGTTGATTTTTTTATGTTTAATTTTAGTCACTTGTAACTAAAGAAAAGCGTTTTTTAAAAATATTTTTTTCATATTTTTTTATTTTTTACTTTTTAGTCTTACACTTTTCAAACATTAAAATATATCGTCATGTTTATTAAAATATGTATAAAACATATGATGTACTAACATGAAAAGTAGTCGGAATCGGCAAAAAATTTAAGACTTTATTGTTTATTTATGAAGCATAACGTAAACAATTAACGTAAAAAGTGAAATTATGTATAGTTCATATAACTAGCTGCATTCTGTAAAAGTTTCAAGTTTCTTCATTGTAAAAAACAAGAGAATTTAAGCATTTTCCGTTAAAATCGTTTTTTTTTTATTTAAACAATTAATAAACACAAAAAAATTTTTTTTCTACGAGCGTGCCAAAATGTCTACTTTCGCGCACGCAGTTTAGTTTAGAAAGTTTCACTTTTCCGCACGCGTGTTACTTTTCCGCACGCGGTTTTTACTTTTCCGCACGCGTGTTAATTTAGATATGTTAATATGGCCTTAAAGTAATTATAATACATGCAATAAACTAATATTTAGATATTATTTACTAATTTATTTCAAATATATCTTATTGTGTTCCTGTTTTAATGAAATTAACGCGACAATTCGATGAAATAAAATTATTTTGGCATAATATTCGAAAGTCAAATCGGTAGACAATAACAGTCGTTTTGAATCATCGTCATGGAAACCAAGATCGTCGTCATGCTAACTAATTATATTGAAAGTTTGGTTTTGACAACCTTGTCAAAGAATTAATTTGTGTATGTATTTTCATATTAAATAAATTAATTGATTAAGATTTGGTAATTTTTTAAACACTCTTAGAAAAAATATTGTTCCTAACTCTTGCAGAAAGTCTCTTTTCCGCACTCGACTGCTTGGCGAACTCCCGCTTCGCGTCGTTCGGCAAACTGCAGTCGCGTGCGGAAAAGAATGACTTTCTGCACTTGTTAGGAAAATAACTATATTGACTATTCGTGTATTGTTCCCGCGAAAGCATATGTCTGCAAACTTTTAGTCATTTGCATTGAAGAAAAGGCAGTCAAATTAACGTCCAAAGATTTGACAAAAACGATTGAACTAATAGTCTGGGCTGATTATCGGAGAATAGGCCATTTTTGGGAAAAGTTATTTACCAGCAATTTTATTGCTGGAATCGAATCTTATGATTGTATATATTAATAATATAGGTATGCAAAGTCCGCAGATAGTGTGCTACTTTTTTTATAAACAAAATGGCGCCCGAAAATCGTGTTTTTTTCAATTTTTGCTCTATAACTACAAAGATTTTAACTTTACACCAAAAACACTCAAATAAAAATTCAGCGCAATTAAATTCTGCATAGGGACGTGTTTTTTCCGATTTACTTAGACGAAAACTTTCCCCGGAAAAAGCGGGTTTTTCCAACAAAATCTTTAATTTTCAACTAAACTTTTAGATAAGTAATTGTTAATCAATAATTAAATAACTTGGTAACGTAAAACTCCTTTTCATATAGATTATATTTCCAGAAGCCGATGGAAATTGAATAAACAGTTTAGCAACAATTGAATTGTTAACTAAAAATTTCCGGTCGCTATAATAACCACAATAATTATGATGCATAAGAATAACTATGATTTTTTCATAAAAAGAGACTATACCTATCTAATGCACTTTACAGAATTGAAATTGAACTATTTAGGCGGCCTCAGGAATATTTTAAAATTATAAAGAATTTTTTGGCTTATAAACAAATAGAATATCTCGGGAAATATTAAACTAAATTAAATTGTAAAAACGGTATCCGAAAAACAGCGGCAGGACGCTTCATTTAAAAGAAAGAAACGTTTAATTATGATGAGTAGTTCCTGAGATACAACCGGTCAAAGTTGACCGGAATTTACGGCAAAGATATAATAAATAGGATCATAATTTGTAAACCATCACCTTTTTATTTTTGTCCTCTTTCTCCACACCAATTTTCATATCCTCAAAATACTCATAACATTTATTATTATAATAAAAACTATCGATAATACGTGTGAAAATTGCCAAAAATAGCAAAATTCCAATCAAAAATTAGGTTGGAGAAAATGTAACCCTCAAAGTTCAAAATCGGTATACGTTAAAAAAATGCATTTTCTCGGCTTCCCATGGAGCAATTTCCTTCATTCTTTTTTTGTTCACAAGTAACTCGAGTAGAGCCATCGAACTAACGCATTATTAAATGTCAAACTTGCTTTTGTTTTGTTATAATAAATTAGTTTATTTATTATAACACAAAATTTTAATTTGTTTAAATAAAAATTGTTTAAATAATTATACAGCTTTCAAATGAGAATATTTATGTTTCTAACTTTAAGAGGTATAGTATTTTTACTACAAAAACGTTATTACGTAGGTCAAAATTTTTGACGTACGAGAACTGTCAAAACATTAGAATGTGACTTTTCATTATTGCCATGTTTATAATAAACATGCCAATAATGAAAAGTCACATTCTAATGTTTTGACAGTTCTCTTACGTCAAAAATTTTGACCTACGTAATAACGTTTTTGTAGTAAAAATACTATACATTTGTAGTAAGTTTATCTAAAAAAAAGCCTACAGCTGGAAAAAATATGTAGTTTTCTGTTCTGATAAATAAATTAATCTATAATAACAAAACAAAAGCAAGTTTGACATTTAATAATACGTTAGTTCGATGGCTATACTCGAGTTATTAGGGAACAAAAAAAGAATGAAGGAAATTGATCCATGGGAAGCCGAGAAAATGCATTTTTTTAACGTATACCGATTTTGAACTTTGAGGGTTACATTTTCTCCAACCTAATTTTTGATTGGAATTTTGCTATTTTTGGCAATTTTCACACGTATTGTCGATAGTTTTTATTATAATAATATATGTCATGAGTATTTTAAAGATATTAAAATTGGTGTGGAGAAAGAGGACAAAAATAAAAAGGTGATGGTTTGAAAATTATGATTCTATTGTTTATATCTTTGCCGTAAATTCCGGTCAACTTTGACCGGTTGTATCTCAGGAACCACTCGTCATAATTAAACGTTTTTTCTTTTGAAAGAAGCGTCCTGCCGCTGTTTTTCGAATACCGTTTTCACAATTTAATTTAGTTTAATATTTTTGGAGATATTCTATTTGTTTATAAGCCAAAAAATTGTTTATAATTTTAAAATATTCCTGAGGCCGCCTAAATAGTCCAATTTTAATTCTGTAAAATACATTAGACAGGTATAGTGCCTTTTTATGAAAAAATCATAGTTATTCTTATGCATCATAATCATTGTCGTTATTATAGCGACCGTAAATTTTTAATTAATTCAATTGTTGCTAAACTGTTCATTCAATTTCCATCGGCTTCTGGAATTATAATCTATACGAAAATGGCTTTTACATTATCAAGATATTTAATTATTGATTAACAATTACTTATCTAAAATTTTAGTTGAAAATTAAAGATTTTGTTGGAAAAACCGGCTTTTCCGGGGAAAGTTTTCGTCGAAGTGAATCGGGAAAAACACGTCTCTATGCAGAATTTAATTGCGGTAAATTTTTATTTGGGTGTTTTTGGTGTAAAGTTAAAATCTTTGGTATCTGCGGACTTTGCATACCTATATTATTAATACATACAATAATAAGATTCGATTCCAGCAATAAAATTGCTGGTAAATAACTTTTCCTTGTATTTTGCTAATTAGCCCAGAGTATAAAGAAAAGCGTTTAATTAATGCGCCAAAACGAATTCTGATGTTAATTGTAGCACAAAACGTCTTTATCGGTGGTTTTTCTAAGACTACGATAAAAACATGAATTTTTGAATTCGAGTTTTGGTTGAAGTTTTGTTTCGTATCGTATTGAAATTTGACATGAATAAACGCCGATTTATATATAAAAAAATATATGAGCGTTCAAAATTTGAAACTGTATTGTTTATTTATGAAGCCTGACGTAAACAATTAACGTAAAAAGTGAAATTATGTAGTTTATATCATTAGCTACAATCCGTAAAAGTTTCAAGTTTCTACATTGTAAAAACAAGAGATTTTAACCATTTTCCATTAAAACCATTTTTATTATTTAAACAATTAATAAACATAAAAAGTTTGTTTTTATTGACTATTCGTGTATTGTTCCCGCGAATGCATATGTCTGCAAATTTTCATTCAATTGCATTGAAGAAAAGTCAGTCAAATTAACGTCTAAAGATTTGATGCAAACTATTGAAGTAAAGAAAAGCGTTTAAAAAACTTCAAAATTTAGCTTTGGGGCTAAGAGGAGTGGTATTTTTGAGTCATTATTGAGTTGGATAATTGAAGGAATGGCTTAATAAAATACTTTTTGGATAAATTTTTATGTTAAAGTAAAAAATGCTCTTTATTTCTTGATAGAATTATATTATGTTTAGTATACTATTGTTTTAAGCTAGCGCTGTGATTAAGTTTTATACACGAATTTTTGGTAAACTAAACCGATAGGATGTCTCGATGCTATTACATGTACCCTACCATTTATTTAACGTTAAGAACGGAAAGTTTGGCTTATGCAGATCAGTGTTGCCAAACTCTCAGGCACGTGTTGCTACTAGACTGTCGATATACGATTCATTCTCGATACGATAGAAGCGGCATCGGCGCGCTTCTATCGCCCATAAGAAATACATAGCCCTATCTACGTCCCGTTCTTAATGTGAAACGCTATATAGCGATCAAATTTCTCTTATCTGCATTTCTAAGATCACGGCAGTGACCGTACCTAGCAAAGCAATGCGTGAAAGGGGCTATATTATAAATTTAAAGTGTAAAATATCTCTCATGTATGTTTCTTGCTTGAACTTCCAACCATTCAAAAATTATCAATAGTATTGCAAGAAGTGAACAGTAAAAAGAAACTGCAATAAAGAAAACTAATTAATTTGAAAGCTCTTCAAAAGTGTGGCACTCCCTTTAGACCTTTTTGCTCGGTTCATTAACTAATATACTGCAACAATAAATAAAGTACAAATAACTAATGATGTACATTTTTTGTCTCCTTTCTATTATCTCTCTAATGTTTTTTTGAAGTATATAAAACACTATCAGCAGTATACGTTTTACAAGAACACTTTTCATCGTTGAAAATTAGTTGTATATTGGAAACTGCACCTGTACTGAAGCTTTTAACAAATAATAATCCCGTTACTGCTTCTCGAAGTCTTTTTACAGACTCTTATTACAGTTACTGTAGTTTCATCTCAGTTCATACTTTCTTCGTGCTAAGATGATAAATGGCTCTACTATTCAAGTGAGACTAGAAACTAAAATATAAGTTAAAACTTTAGAGCAATAGCTCAACTGTGTGACTCCGAATAGTAAGTGGAGATCAGCTCAAGTTCAGAATAGACGACTGACATGTATGTGAGTGGATTAGTTTTGAAACAGATCGAGTGTCACGATGACACTAAACGGATTCTAAGAATAGTAAACGGAGTTTTTATAAGAAAAATGAAAAAAAAAAGACTTGGATTTTAAAAGCTCAAAAGAGGTAAATTATTCCGATTAGTTTTTTTGCACAAACTTACTCACAAAGACGTTCTTATAACAAATCCACAGGATGGTCAGGCGGTACAGTGGTCGGAAAATTGTTTAAACAATTTTTTTAAACAAATGCTTCCTTTATTTGCCGTTAGAAGATTTTAGATATTATTTTTTATGGGTTTAAGGGGTATGGTTTCAAATCAACATATCAAGCATATTTTTGTGAATTTTTTATGAAGCTATGGTAACATATTTTATTTTTAAATTAACTAAACATATTTTAAATTAACTAAACATATACAGTGCTAGTCAAAAGTCCGTACCCCCCCTCGTATCTTTTGAACGGTTATACTTATAATAGTGAAATTTGGAGGAAGCAAATGAACGGACGTAGGCTTTTTAACTAGCCATGGCAGGTGACGTAAAAGTGACAGATGACTTTACAGCGCCACTGTGACAGATTATTTTAAATGGTACCCTATGGTATGCCATACCTCGTTTGATATGTATTGAAAATACCCATTCAGCTATACTAATTTTGTTTGAGTTTAAGCTCATTTGGATGAATAAATGGAATAATATAAAATTGTAGTATCGCATTTAATTAATAAAAATTCAAACCTCCGCCTATGGTTGCTTGTCAAAAAGGTTGACGTTGACGTAAAAACTACTAGAGAGCTGAAAAATGTCAACTTTTTTGACAAAATAACCATGGGCGGACATTTGAATTTTTGATAATAATAAAATGCGAAACTACAAAGTTATATTTATTTCATTTATTCACCAAAATCAAAATCAACTTAAACCCAAAAAAATTAGTATGACTGAGTAGGTATTTTCAATACCTTTCAAATGAGATGTCACTTGCCATAAGGTCCCATTTAAAATTATCTGTCACAGTGGCGCTGTAAAGTCATCTGTCACTATTACGTCACCTGTCATAACTAGTTAAGAAGCGTACGTCCGTTTATTTCCTCGCTCCAAATTTCACTATTATATGTATAACCGTTCAAAAGATACGAGGGGGGGTACGGACTTTTGACTAGCACTGTATATTGAAAAATAAGCAAACGGTGGCAAATTTTTACAAACACCTCAAAAAAAATGGATAAGGGGAAACAATTAAAAAAAAAATTATTAGCTTATGAATTTCTTGAGATAATGCTGTCGAGTTTATTTTAGTTTTAACGATTTTTGAGTTTTTAGTATCACTTAGAAGTCAAAATAACAAAATTTTCTGTAAAACAAGGGTTAACATCAACATATTTATTATTGTTAAACAAAAAAAGCAACTAACAGAAAATATTTCTACAGCATGTCTTTAGACATTTCTACTCACGAAATGCCTAAAGAAAATATATGCAAAATTTCAAGTATCGGTCAAGTAGTTTTTGAGTTACAATGTAAAAAAAGTAGCCTTTGAAAAAAGTAGTTTTCAGAAAAACGCGTTTAAAGTTTTAACAACTTTTATTTCAAATTTCTTTTTGTTCGTCAAATCGTAAAGTGATGCACACCGGAATATGCTTTTGAGTCGCGGAGTAATTTACAAAATAGGGGGAGAACAATAATTTACAAAAAAGAGCGGGCTTCTGCTGGAAAGTGAGCCAAAGGTAGGAATATTCACCATGGTGTATTTCCGTTCATTTTGCTCCGATAAATCTGAAATTTTCAGAGAGTATTCTTGAAGTTATGTATGGTTATGAGGGTATCTCCCGAATAAAGTACGTGCCTCCTAGTGGCGGGATACGGGCAACAATACATTGGCTTATAGGGCAGTCCTTACAGGAGGGATTCTGGCCTATACAGAAAAATGCAGGCGGGTGTGGGGTAATACTGCACTTTGGTTGCATTGGTGGTGTATTGGCTAAACGTGCAGGGCAGGGTAGGGTGCTGATAGAAAAGGCATTCAGGCATCAAATATCCAAAAATCTTTTCATGCCATAATAATAAAAAGACCTTCTCCAAACGCAATAAAAACTTATACTGAAATGATGGTATCTCCTGAGGTAAAATGTTCCGGAAGTAAAATGAGCCTCCGTTCGGATCTCCGGGTGAGGACTATCTCAGGGGGAACACCATTACAGGTTAGAAAAATCAGGATAGGGTCTTGGAATCTTGGTAGTCTTACAGGTAAGAGTCTGGAGTTAGTGGATGCGCTCAAACAAAGAAGAGTTTGTGTGTGTGTGTGTGTATGCTCCTCAAACAGGTCTGGGCGAGAATGAAAGAAGAGCTTTCTATGACCAATTAGAAGTTGTACTGAGTGATATTCCAGCAGAGGAGAAAGTTATAATAGGAGGTGATTTCAATGCACATGTGGGCCAAGCCAAGCCAAGACAGGATATGAAACAATACATGGGGGATTAGGCTTTGGAACTAGAAATGAAGCTGGAGATGACATGCTAGAATTAGCAACAGCATTGGATATGGCGATCGTTAACACATTCTTTAAAAAGAGAGAAACTCAATTTATTACCTACAAAAGTGGACAACATCAATCCCACATAGACTACTTCATGATAAGGAAAGAAGATATACGTGAATGCAAGGACTGCAAGGTAATAGTTAGTGAGACAGTAATCCAACAACATAAGCTGCTTGTCCTGGACATTGAAGTAAAAAGCGAAACTAAACAAAAATATCGGAGAGGTCCACAAAAAATAAAGTGGTGGATGCTAAAAGATGAGAAGGAAGGTCTATTCAGGGAAAGAATAGTAGAAAAAATATGTTGGAATATGAAAGGAAGCCCTAACACAATTTGGAGAAAAATGGCCAATATTATTAGAAAGACGGCTATTGAAATACTTGGGAAAACGTCAGGAAAGAAGTTTGAGGATAAAGAGACTTGGTGGTGGTCAAATGAAGTACAAGGAAAAATAAAAGAGAAGGGAAAATTATATAAAAAGTGGCAAGAAACCAGATGGGACATAGATCTTCAAAACTATATGGTCGCCAAAAAGGAAGCGAAAGTAGCAGTAGCAAAAGCTAAAGCCGAAGCGTATTCAAACCTATACGACCAACTTGATACCAGGGAAGGCGAAGCAAAGATATATAAAATAGCCAAACAGAGAGCAAAGAAAGCAAGAGATTTTAATCAGATTAGATGTATCCGAGATGAAAATAATTAAATACTAATTCACGAAAAAGATGTCAAAAAGATATGGAGAAAGTATTTTGACAGTTTATTAAATGAAGAATTTGACAGACAGCCTGTGTAGTTAACGGAGACAGTAACAGCAATGGTTACCAGAATAACAAACGAGGAAGTGGCTCAAGCGCTTTAAAAAATAAAGAAAGCAAAAGCAGTCGGACCAGATGATATTCCTGGGGAAGTATGGAGAGCATTGGGAGAGACAGGGATAAATTGGCTAGCAAGTCTATTTAATAGAATTATGGAAGTTGGACAAATGCCAGACGAATGGAGAAGCAGTATATTAGTACCTGTCTACAAAAACAAGGGAGACATACAACAATGCACAAACTACAGGGCTATAAAACTACTTAGCCACACCATGAAAATATGGGAGAGAGTAATTGATAGACGGATACGTGAAGAAACCGAAATATCCGATAATCAATTTGAATTTATGCAGTACAACAGATGCAATTTTCATTGTAAGGCAACTGATGGAAAAATACAGGAATAAAGAGACCAACGCTCATATGGTATTCATTGATCTTGAGAAAGCATATGATAGAGTTCCTCGAGAGATTCTGTGGTGGACACTCAATAAGAAAGGAGTCCCTGGCGAATATGTAAAGATTGTGAGAGATATGTATGAGGGAGTAACGACTAGTGTTAGAACAGGTGTGGGAGAGACTGATAAATTTCAGGTGAAAGTAGGATTGCACCAAGGCTCGGTGCTTAGTCCTTATTTATTTTCATTAGTTTTGGACCAGATAACAGCGAAACTACAGGGTAGTATTCCATGGTGCTTAATATATGCTGATGATGTAGTGTTAATAGCAAATAGTGAAAGAGATTTAGAACAAAAACTGGAACAGTGGAGACAAGCTCTGGAGGAAAAAGGTTTAAAACTTAGTAGGACAAAAACAGAGTATTTGGAATGTTCATTTAAAGATGGAGTTACTACAAATAAAATGGTATCTTTGGATGGTGAAATGATTGTGAAAAGCAATAGTTTTAAGTACCTAGGAACGGTATTACAGAGTAATGGAGAAATAGATGGAGATGCATGCAGTAGAATTAGGGCTGGATGGATGAAGTGGAAAGAAGCGAGTTGTGTGTTGTGTGACAGAAAAATTCCAATGAAGCTGAAGGGAAAATTCTATAAAACAGCCATAAGACCGGCTATAATGCACGGAACTGAATGTTGGGCAGTGAAAAAGAAAGAGGAACAACGAATGCATGTGGCGGAAATGAGAATGCTTAGATGGATAAGTGGAGTGACAAAGAAGGATAAAATTAGAAATGAGTATATTAGGGGAAGTCTAGGTGTGGCACCAATTGATGCCAAAATGAGAGAGCATAGGTTAAGATGGTTTGGTCATGTTCAACGTCGACACGTTAGTCACCCAATACGAAAAATAGCTGAAGTGCAGATTCCTGGAAGGAGTAGGAGAGGAAGACCAAAGAAGACCTGGGGGGAGACGATAAGGCAGGACATGTTGGTAAAGGGAATTAACATTGATATGACCCAAGATAGAATTGTGTGGAGAAATGCAATTAGGGAAGCCGACCCCGCATAGGGATAAGGCAAAGACAATGATGATGATTCTTGAAGTTATGTAACCATACCCCTCTCCTAAGACTGAACATGTTTTTTCTCATCTCATGTGAAGGACTTTTCTACAATATCGAATATTTATAAACCAAGTTTTCGGTTTGGCGATACTTCCACGCGTTATTTGCGTTTTTAACCATATAAAGCAATATTCTTTTCAGAGAAATTTCCCTCGACAAAAGGGAACGGTCTAAAGCAAACGACCATCTGGTTTTGCGAAACTCGACTTCCCACAACTTTTAATCACAACTTTCAACGGCGTACGGAGCATTAAAAATTCAAAAAGGTCTCGTTGAATACCACGGTCTCGGCTGCTACAAAACCAGCAGTTTCGTCGTTCCCGGACTCGTTTCCGATTCTGATTTCGGTCTAACGAAGTTTTCGGGAACTCCGTTAACTCCAAATTGGGATTTTAATCCATTGATGTCGCAACTTCGGGGGGCCAGGTCTCGTGTCGAGTTTAATTTTGGGAGAAAATAGTTTTTCAACTTGTGATATGCCGGAGACAGCATAATCTGCAAGATGTCTTGATTAACATAGGGATTGCTTTATATTTTACGCCATTCTAACTTCCTATTTTTACTTATATTAGTTTTCCTGGTGATTATTTTTTGCTTGTCCTACTCATTTAGTATTTTTTTTTTATCCTAAATAAGCTTTTATTTACGAATGTAACGTTACAAATGTCACATCTTTGTTCATTTATATTTAAATAATTATTGTATTCCAATTTAAATTGAACTTATTAATTTCTTAACTTTCTGTCTTGTTTTACTATTTTTGAAAAGTATAGTAAGTAGTACAGTGAAGATAGTAAATAGAAAATAGTAAAAAAAAATTACTATTTTTCTTCCAAAAATAGTTGGCGCCCTTTATCTTTCTTTTGTATGCTAAATATTCTATTCTTATCTTTATAATTATCTTCTATCTTTATCGCTTCCCCGCACTGAAACTCAACGGCTAATTTAATCCCAGACCATAGTTCTGTGCCTTTGTCAGTTGGCAACCTTTGCATTCCCTTCCTTTCCTTTCATTCTGTTAAGGGTCTTCTTAAGATGGAGATGGCAGAGTGTTTTTATAATTTTTGTCTCTATTTAAGTGTATGTTTCCCTGAAAAATTAGTATCGAGTAGTATATTACTGTGTTTACCGAACGTCGTTATAACGTATGTGTATGTCATATTAATGTTAGGTGCTTCAGGATGGTTCTGTTTTTCAGAAATTTTTGAAGTTATACTTCTTTAGACACAAGAGTGAATTTTTACATTCCCTGGCGCATGCGTACACCGACAGTATGGTAATATTCGCTACATCTTCATGTAACGCAAATAAGGTGTGCGTGAAAAGAATATATTTTTAGTGTTTTTAGTAAATATATTTATTATAATTTTTGTGTCTTTAAATGTGTCTTCCTCGGGAATAAGATATTTTATAATAATAGTAAGTATAAAAAATATAAAGTATTTTGTATACTTCACTTGGTCTATTAAATTTGTCAGTATGTGTGAGAAATCTTGTAACCTGTCAAAGCAAAGGGAATATAGCTCAGTGGTAGAGCGTGTGACCGTAGATCGAGAAGTCCCCGGTTCAAATCCGTGTGTTTTTTATTTTTTTTTTATTTTTGGTATTGTTTTAATAAAAAATTTTGGAAAGTAGTAAGTAAAAATTAGTTTATCTTTAAATAAAATACAAATAACCTGTTGAAAGTATAATATGTATTTATTTCGTTGAAATCATATAATAGAAGTATAACTTCTTACGTGCGTACAAAGTACACACACATTATTTTTTTTATCGTGGAGTACTATTTTCGGTCATACGGAAAAAGTCGCGAAGACGGTCCAAGCTTCCAATCAACAATGTTTTCATCAGGACGGGGCAACCTGTCACACGGCCAGGGAGTCTCGTCGAATAATTCGCGGTCACTTTAGGGATCACCTTATTTTGCGTGGCAGTGATTTTCCATATCCATCGCATTCACCAGACCTAAGCCACCTGATGCGTGCATATGGGGAATGGTGAAGGAGGCAGACCGATCCACCGACTGACATTCCGGAATTGCGGACTATAATTAAAGATTTTTTCGTTCCAGAGGGCATCTTTTTCAGGAGCGTCGTCGTGAATAATGTTTGCAAGGTTATACCATGTGTACTAAATATACAGGGTGTTAGTAAATAAGTATGAAAAACTTTAAGGGCTAATTACATGCAAAAATAATGTGAGTTTGTTCTATAAACATATGTCCGCAAATGCTTCGTTTCTGAGATACGGGGTATTGAAATTTTTATTTCAAACTGCCAATTTATTTATTTCTCGAAGACCTGTTGAGCTATAAAAATGAAATTTGGTAAGTTTTAGGAGGTAGTTATTGCGCATTTTTTGACATACAATTAAGAATTTTGCATTCATCATTGGCGCGCCTACGGGTAATGGCCTGAATTTGTTTAAAGAAAAAAATAGTACGCCACTGATATATGTCAAATTAAAAATCATTTTTAAATTCCTCGTTCAATTTACGATAAAAAATCTTTCTTGCCTTTTTTTAACATGCGGCGCCGTTTTTATGCAAAAAATAAGACATCTTAACATTTACAAAGTATTTGAACTAATTTTCTATGCATATGGAAACTACCTCAAATACTTTGTAAGCGTTAAGATGTTTTATTTTTTTGAATTAAAACGGCGCCTCGTATGAAAAAAAGGCAAGAAATATTTTTTATCGTAAATTAAACGAGGAATTTAAAAATCATTTTTAGTTTGACATATCTAAGTGGCGTGCTATTGTTTTCTTAAAAAAATTTAGACCATTACCCGTACACGCGCCAATGATGAAAATAAAATTCTTCCGTTACCGGTAAAGGAGATCATTTTAAACATTTCTTGCAGCTTTGCACCTAGTTAAAATCTTATTAGTAATATTTTCTGTTATTGTTCTAGTTTAGTATCATTATATTGTATAGTTCTTGATAATGTACTAAGAAATGAAAAATACGCGTCAAGATGTTTTATTTTTCTGCATAAAAACGGTGCACCATATGAAAAAAAGACAAGAAAGGTATTGTATCAAAAATTAAACGTGAAATTTAACAATAATTTTTAATTTGAAATATCTCAGTAGCGTACTATCTTTTTCTTTAAAAAAATTCAGACTACCCGTATGCGCGCCAATGATGAATACAAAATTCTTAATTGTATGTCAAAAAATTCGCAATAACTACCTCCTAAAACTCACCAAATTTCATTTTCATAGCTCAACTGGTCTTAGAGCAATAAATAAATTGGCAGTTTGAAATAAAAATTTCAACACCCCGTATCTCGGAAACGAAGCATTTCCGGACATATGTTTATAGAGCAAACCGACATTATTTTTTATGTAGAATTACCCCTTAAAGTTTTTCATACTTATTTACTAACACTCTGTATAAATAATCATAACATTTCAACATCAATTTCAGTACTGTTTATTTTGCCGCATACCGTACTCACAAAAAATCTAGGTATAAAGCTATTAAATTTGATATTTAACCGTTTTGACGAATAAATGATAAGTAATATGATCTACTCACAAATGAAAATAAGTCAAAACAAAACCGTAAGTATCGAGTAAGCTAGAATAACGGAATAGGAAAGTAAGGCTGCAATAATAGATGAACCTCGACATTTAGGTTATACGGTAACCTCTAACTACATGATTATTTTACATTGCTTGTCAATGATATCACGATAGTCTGTTTATTTTCTGAAAATAACAATGGTCGGCGATAATTTACTAGTGCCCGCAAACAACTACGTGTACTATTGGGACCGTGCAAGTTCGGCAAAGCGACCCCTATTTCTACGCTCTGTACTATTATTCGCACTTCTAATTATATTGGCCAATTATATTAGTCCTGGTTACTGGATAATTGTCAAGGCCATAGTCCAAAAAAAATAATAAGAAGAAAAACTAAGATTCAGGTTATGTTATGAAAACATCAACAATTGTATGTAGTAAATAAAATTAGTTATTAAAATGCAGTACTGCAAGCAAAATACAATTAATTAAATTTACCTTTATATAATAATTGCATATCATATCAATATTGTGGAGCAATATATAATTTTTCTGCTTCATTGACAGAAGGTATGAAATATACGTCAATTTGACAATTTCAATTGACAATATGAATTATTTAAGATAGTTGCAATATGTCTCCGCGACTCGCGCAGGGTCGTTTCTCGTTTCCCTTTCCAAGTACGTGCACACCGCGAATAGTAAAAATACGCCCGTATTGTGATCACTAGCTTTTAACATTGACCCAGAACCAAACAAATGTATATTTTACAATCATTTATAGGTACTATTGATAATGAATCAATGAATCAACTACCAAAAATTCTTAAAAGAAAAACATATTAGTAAGACAACCAAATTAAAAATTTACAAGACCGCAGCCAGTTATCACCTACATAATATGGTGCAGAGACGATCTGCTTAACACAAAAAATTAAATGAAGTTAGAAATCTTAAGGTATATTTAGACGGTCAGATTAGTTCTTCGTTGAGTGTCAGTTTCAGTACAGTTGTCAGTTCAGTTTGGGTTGTTTAGACGTGACTCAGTTCAGTTTTAGACTAAGAGCCGCTATAGGTGACATTTCTTAATCATTTTAGGCACGACGGGACCCTATAACTTAAATAGTAGAACCTAAAAGAAAACGTTTGAGCACTGTGCCGTCACTTTTCAGTGGCACATGCGTCTACAGTGGCGCATCAAACTTTCTACTTATGGACGGGATACATAGATTAAAAAATACACTCCCTCATTACCAGAATTTAATTTTTTTCATTTTTTTAAGTTCTATGTGATTAAGACATAAGATTCATCGTAATTTTAACCCACCATCCCCTTCTCCCTGCCCCCACCATCAAAAACTTTATTTTTTGATTTTATTTTTTTTTTGGTGGGAAGCAATCAATTTTAAAATTTCAAAAAATTCACAAGCATAGTTAAGGCTTTTATAAAACACGTCTATTTTTTATAGACCTGTAGGTTGAGTGTACATAACCTAAAAAAATTTTTAATTTTTTTTTTTTTTTGAAAAAAGTATAAAACTTTTTTTTGGGGATAGCTGCAGCTCTAATTTTATTCTTAGTCTTGTGTACTTTATCAAACACTATATTTCTAATTTTTTTCAGATTTTTCTGTAACGCTGGTCACCTTCAAAAATCCAAAAAACTGTTTTTTAAGGGGGTTTTGGGGGGGGGGTTTGAACGTGTTTTTCTGATTTTTAAATATTCTAAAGGACTCAGTTACATATAACCTATAAAAACAAAATTGATTTGATATACTATGTCTATAAAATAGGGAAAATCCCCCAAAATCCAAAAAACAGTTTTTCGGATTTTTGAAGGTGGGGAGCCTTACGGAAAAATCTGAAAAAAATTAAAAATATAGTGTTTGATAAAACACACAAGATTAAGAAAAAATTAGACCTGCAGCTATTCCTCAAAAAAAGTTATACGTTTTTTTGAAAAAAAAATTTTTCTCTTCATTTTTTGAGCTTATGTACACTCTACCTATGGATCTATAAAAAATAGGCATGTTTTATAAAAGCCTCAGTTATGCGTGTGAATTTTTTGAAATTTTAAAATTGATTCCATCCCACCAAAAAAAAAATAAAAACGAAAAATGAAGTTTTTGATGGTGGGGGCAGGGGGAAGGGGGTGGTGGGTTAAAATTACGCTGAATCCTATGTGTTAATCACATAGAATTTAAAAAAATAAAAAAATTTAATTCTGTTAGTAAGGGAGGGTAACTTTTAATTTATTTATACCGTCCATAAGTGGAAAGTTTGATGCGCCACTGTCGACGCATGTGCCACTGAAAAGTGACGGCACAGTGTTCAAACGTTTTCTTTTAGGTTCTACTATTTAAGTTATAGGGTCCCATCGTGCCTAAAATGATTAAGAAATTTCACCTATAGCGGCTCTTAGTCTATTTGGGTCAGTTTAGTTGTCAGTTGTGATTTGTTTTGGACAGTTCAATGATGAACTATGCACTAATTACGGTCGCATTGTGCTTAGCACTAAAAAAACCACGAAAAAAGAGAACTAGATGGAGTAAAAATTGGCCCCTGAAAAGAAATACACTTTTGCATTTAAATTTATTAAAGGAACTTCATTTTGAACCTTCTGAATGGTCAAACTATTTAATAATGAGTATCTAGAATTGCTGCACCAATTAATAAAAGCAAGACACCAACATGAGAGAAGCTATATCACCACCTGAGAGGCTAAGATAATTTTATGCTACTGAGACCTGAGCGGACAAGTTTGTTTATACATCAGTTTAACTGACAACTGATGCGATAACTTTTAGTATACCCATCAAGCCACAGTTCAGTATTAGTTTCAGTTTTTCTTACAGTTTTTTGTGTTTACACATACAGATAACTGACATTTCGACTGAAACTGAGAATGAACGGAGAACTGATCTGATCGTCTAAAAGTACCTTTAGAGAGAAAGATAATTCGACGAATAATGAGGCCGGTGAGGATAGGTGTAGGCGAATTTAGCCTGAGGTTAATTAAACAAGAAATTAAAGAAGCCAGAAGCCCTCCAAGTTGAAGACATAATCAAGTTCGCGAAACTCATAAATCGTATAAAAAACTTCAATATGGCGTTCGCTGAATATGGCTATCCTTATTGGTTGCTTAGAAAATTGCAAAATAAATCATAAATTTTGAGTTTATAAATATTCACAGCTTATGTAAAAATTAACGTAAACCTTCTTATGACACGGAATGCTGAGACTTCTGGTGCTTAATTAAATCATATCCTAAATTTCAAAGCAATTGGTAAAATAGTTTAAAAGTTATTTATAATAGTGAATTTGTTTATCCCAAATTAATTTTTTTTACAACACTATAAGTCAAAAAATGATGAAGTTACAGTAATACTTTGGATAGTTTATGAAAGAAGATTTACACTATTAATTTAATTAAAAAAAAATGACAAAAAATAATTCTGAATATTGCAAAATTATTTTGCAAGAACATGTGAATTAAAAGAAGGGGGGGGGGGCGGATAACTTCGACCTTAATTGTCCTAGGACAATTGTTTTTCTTTCTAAATGTGTATAAACATTCAGTCTTCTAAATATGAAAAAATAATTTTTCTACGGGTAACGGTTAAAAAGTTATTCTAATTATTTACAAGTAAGCAAAAAATCGACATGTTTTTGCAAAATAATTGTATACTGTTTAAAATTACTTTTTCGTAATTTTTTTTAAATTAAGTTAATAGTACAAATGTTCTTCTTTCATAAACTGTCCGAAGTATTATTGTAACCTCATAATTTTCTGATTTGTGTTGCAAAAAAAATGAATTTGGGATAAACAAATTAAATAACTTTTAAATTATTTTACAAATTGCTTTGAAATTTAGAGTATGATTTATAAGTCTCAGCATTCAGTGTAATAAGAAGGTTCTAAGTAAATTTTTACATAAGTTATGAATATTTATAAAAACTCAAAATTTATGATTTATTTTGCAATTTTCTAAGCAAGCAATAAGGATAGACATATTCAGCGAACGCCATATTGAAGTTTTTTATACGATTTATGAGTTTCTTACTCTCAAATTTGTTTAAAATGCTCAACTTTTTGGTAATAGACGAAAAAAGCGAAAATTTACCGTTTTTTGATCTTCATTTGTTTATAACTATGTATATCATCAAAATCGGCTGCCGGAAACATATACAGTTATTATTATAGATGTCTATAGGGGAGAGTGGTCTATGCTGGGACATGGTTCATAGTGGGACAAATGACCTGGCAACCTTGTAAATTGCGTCGAACACCTCAAATCACTTGTGTTGAGTCATATGTTCAGACACGTTGTGTTTTGTGATTAATTTGCGGTTTCCGGTCGATAATAAGAGAAATATTTAATATTTTCAATAAAAAGGTAAGTAAATATATGTCATTTCTACATTTAGAGTCAAATAATTTCGTTTATAACTTTTTTATTAGTAAATATTTTAAAAACATACTTAGTATGTTTTGAGGTTATGATATGAGAGAGTAGATCGGCTAGTAAATATTTGTTTTCATGTTGCCAATTTTAAGTAATCAGTTAGAATTTATTTTTCGTGGAATGGTTCATACTGGGAAATATCTATGTGGTGCATATTGGGACATCTAAAAAAGTGGTCTATACTGGGACGCATGTAAATAGTGTATGGTTTAAGCGTTTTTCTGATGATTTTTATTTAAAAGTAGGTTTCTAATCAAATATTTTTAACTTTTGTATATTTAAAACATATCAATGTTGCCAAATTGAATAAAAAACAATTAAAGATGATAATTTTTATATCTTGTTTAATTTTCTTACAGATTTTTAACAATGCCTAAGTGGGCGAGGGGAAAGCTACAAGATCATTATGAAGATAGTGCGATACTTCACTTGGAAAGAGCAAACCAGATAAAGAAAGCTGTCCTACAAGTAATCAGCGGTCAGAAAACCTTAAGAGAAGCAGCAGAAATAAACTCTATATCAAAATCGGCTTTGCAGCGTCATGTTTCAAAATATAAGGCTCTCTCAGGTGATGAAACAGAGAAGTATGATTTTACACAAAAACATGGGTATAAATCCGTATTTACTGAAGCACAAGAAGCTATGTTGGCACAATATTTACTTGATGCCTCTTATATGTGCTACGGTTTAACTGAAAGAGAGACTAGAATTTTGGCTTATTCTTTTGCCATTACAAATTCAATTGTTATACCAGACTCTTGGAATTTAAATGGTGCTGCTGGGACTGAATGGATGAAAAATTTCCGACATCGTAATTCGCGGTTGAAGTTACGCACACCGGAAGCTACCAGTTTGTCTCGTGCGACAAGCTTTAACAAACACAATGTTAGTGAGTTTTTTTAAAATCTAACGAGTGTACTTCAAAAGTATAAATTTTGTGCAAGTGACATCTATAATTTAGACGAGACCGGAGTTACGACTGTTCACAAGCCTCCAAAGATATAAGCGCAAAGTGGTTGCAAACAAGTCGGAAAAATCACTTCGGGAGAACGAGGTATTTTAGTAACAATGTGTTCTGTAATATCTGCAAATGGTACTTTTATTCCACCATTTATGGTTTTCCCAAGAAAAAAATTTATCCCAAAAATGTTACAACACGCTCCTCCTGGTTCTGGTGGTTCCGCATTTCCTTCAGGTTGGATGACTGCGAACACGTTTTCAGAATGTTTGGATCATATTATCAAACATACTAACTGCTCTCCTGCTAAAAAGATATTAATTATATTGGACAATCATGAAAGCCATTAAGCAGTTGATGTTATAAAGAAAGCAAAAGATAATGGCATAGTATTATTGACCATACCACCACACTGCAGTCATCGGCTGCAGCCTTTGGATGTTTCCTGCCATGGTCCTTCAAGTCATACTACAATAGAGCATCTGATGAATGGATGATTAATCACCCGGGTACACCTTTAACAATTTATAACATAAGTGAAATTGTTGGTAAAGCATTTCCTTTAGCCTTTACCCCAACCAATATCTTAAAAGGTTTCCAGAAAACTGGAATTTGTCCGCTGAATTCCAACATTTTTACAGACCAAGATTTCATGATGTCTTATGTCACAGATCGGCCGTCTGAAGTTGCAGCTTTACCAAATCCAGAACCTCAAAATACTACAACAAACGAAGCAAATACTCCACCCCAGTCATCCACTGAGGTTCATATTGTTCCCATAGAAAAGATATCAGTTGATTCAAATGAAATTAATACTGCCTATTTTGAACCTTCTGATTTATCTCCAGTAGCTGGACCTTCTCATTCTAGAGCATCAATATTAATAACACCCTGAAGTCATTAGGCCTCATCCAAAAGCACCTCCTAGAAAAAATACCACCAAAAGAAAGAAGGGGCAATCACTAGTACTTACAGACACTCCTATAAAAGATAAAATAGAAGAAGAGTATAGACAAAGACAAGAAAAGAAACAGTTAAAAGAAAACAAGAAACAGAAAGTCACAAAACAAGTGTTTGGAGCATTACAAAAAATAGAAACTAAAAAAAATAAGAACATATTATGTAGTGTAGATTTATTACCTAACAAAAGGTACAAACGCCAATCAAGCTCTGAAGAGTCCGAAACAGACGACGACATGGAATTCAACGCACTTTGTGACGATGAAGACAATGATTTAGAGCCAGATATTCATATTGGCGATTTTGTTATTGTGAAATACCCTACCAAGAAAACTGTTCGTCATTATGCTGGATGTGTTGAAGATATTATTAAAGGTGAATATGTGATTTCTTTCCTTCGTAAAACATTGGGTAATACATTTACTTATCCCGAGAAAGAAGATATAGACACAATAGAACAAGATAGTATTGTTAGGATTTTACCAAAACCTAGCGCAATAGGTTCAACGGAACGTTCAGCAAATCAGCTACAGTTCCAGTTTGATTTTTCTACATATAAAATGTTTTAAATGCTTTCTGTAATCCTAATTTTTATATAAATAAATTTCTTAATATTTTTAATATTGATTCCCCATGAACACCTACTTATCTCCTGCTTCAACTATATGGTCCCAGTATGGACCATATGTGTCCCAATATAAACCAATAGGAGTCCCACTATGAACCAATATTGGTCCATACTGGGACAAATGGTTCATACTGGGATAATGATTATGCAGTCCTTTCTATTAACTTTATCTAAAATTCCAATTGACACATAATCGAGGATATTCAAAGCAGTGATTTTATACGTTCAAACCTTTAGAAAAATAAGAGTTGCAACCGAAAGACTGAAATGTTCAAAAGTGTCCCACTATAGACCACCCTCCCCTACTACTCAAAAATTTGGTTTTGGACACATCCCCCTCCAGGCCTAAATCTTTATTAAAATTTTAAAAATCCCAATGGATTGACTAAAATGTGTCCAATTCAGAACGTTTTCAAGACTAAGATGGTTGTTTAAGTTTCCTGGTAGGGTTTCACCATGTTCCCGGACGTTATATCTATTAACATCGGCTTTTAGCCTGTTCAATATTAATTTGACATAATGGAATTCGAATTGTAAATTCAACCATTGTTTGGTTCTGGGGCTATTTAGCAAGTATTCAAATTTACTGATGATGGACCGATAGGTCTGAAAACGTTCTGAATTGGACACATTTTAGTGAATCCATTGGGATTTTTAAAATTTTAATAAATAGGGGAGACCGGGGTTGGTTGTCATAGATTCGCCTATTACATTTTTTTTAAAGATTAGTATTACTTGTTTTGAAAAGTGCGCATTACCGTAAGATAAAGTGAACATTACTTCAATATTCCCTTTTTTTTCTAGATCTCTAGATGTATTCCAACATACTCATATAAAATAATAAGAGTAGCTCTACAACTTATGTCAATTTACCCCGTGATGGGGGGGGGGGGATAAGGCACAAAGGTGCCTAGACGTCAATCAAGATATATATGTCTGTTTTATTGACTACAATAAAGCTTTCGATAAAGTACGACATGAACAATTAATGAATGTCCTGAAATTAAAGAAGATAGACTACAATGACCTAAGGATCATATCTAATTTATACTATAAGCAGCCAGCAAAAGTACGTGTAAACGAACAGTTGTCAGAGGAAATTGAAATTAGACGTGGGGTGAGACAGGGATGCGTATTGTCTCCAGTTCTCTTTAATGCCTACTCGGAAGAGATCCTAAAACAAGCTCTTAAGGGTGAAACAGCTGGAATAAAGGAGTTCCCATTAACAATATTTGATATGCGGATGACACTGTCGTCTTAGCCGAAAATATTGAAAATCTTCAGAGATTGGTTAACATAATAGCGACATATAGCCAAGAATACGGTTTAACAGTGAACATCAAGAAGACAAAATTTATGAGAATATCTAAAACTCAAAGAAATAACGAGAATCTCCTCATAAACGGAACCAACGTCGAACAAGTAGACCAATATGCATATCTTGGAACAATGATCAACTCCACAAATGATTACTTCCAGGAAATTAAAATTAGAATAGAAAAGGCTAGAGCGAATTTGAACAAAATGAGAAAAGTGCTCTGCACAAGAGATCTAAGGTTAGAGCTAAGAATAAGGTTGGCTAGGTGCTACGTTTTCTCGACTCTGTTTTACGGAATGGAAGCTTGGACCTTGAATGCGGCATCAATGAAAAAACTGGAATCATTCGAGATGTGGGTATATAGAAGAATTCTAAAAATATCATGGACAGAACACGTCACAAACAAAGAGGTTCTGAGAAAGATGGATAAAGAAATGGAAGTCTTAAATACAATTAAAACCAGAAAATTGGAATATCTCGGACATATTACACGTGGAGAGAGATACAACTTGCTCCAACTCATTATGCAGGGAAAGATTCAAGGAAAAAGAAGCATAGGGGGACGCAGAATATCGTGGCTGCGCAACCTGAGAGAATGGTACGGATGTACATCAAACGAACTTTTCAGAGCAGCCGTCTCCAAGGTCTGAATAGCTATGATGATTGCCGACCTCCGTCGCGGAGATGGCACTTGAAGAAGAAGATACAATTATTAATATACCTAACAAAGTTAGAAAGCAGTAAGCCTTCATTCCTGGGTCTGGTAGACTATTAAAATTGCAGTAACTCAACTTGTTGTTAGGCATTACTTAGTTAAAAGGCAGTAAGTATCTTATACAAGCCTAAAAAGCAGTATCTCCTTCAGAAAAAAAAGGAGATACTGGTTTTTAATCTAGCAACTGCTTGACTACTTTTACTACTTTTAAGCAAGTGTGTATTAACATACCTTGTTTAAAAGCAGTAACCGCCATTGCGCCATTTTCATTAAAATTTATAAAAATATCTTATAAAAAAATAAACTTATCCAATGATATGAAAAAGGACTACAACGCAGTTAAACAATTCTGAAATCCATAAATATTTTCATGGTGGCTCAGCCCCGTTTATTAAAATCTGCATTATCTCGAAACTTACATTTGTGGAGATACTGCCTTCTTTCTTAGGACGGCAGTATATCTCTCTCACTTTTAGGACGTTCTTCATGTTCGTAGTATTGTTGTTTTATCTCAACTACTTTAACAACAGAATTTATGTTTAGAGAGAAAAAAATGAAATGAAACAATATTTCAGACGAATCTTGTAGAAAGTTAATGATCTTGATATAAATCAGTAAACATTTAGATTCTCGTTAAAAAAACGTTGACAGGCATTAACTTAATAACCTACTTTTTAACTAAATTTCACCATTTTTTCAAACAATTAATAAAAAAATTAGTGTAGTTTATTATCGTCGATTAAGACACTGCCAGAATAATTACTAATTTAAGCTAAGACATTCCGAAAAGTAAATGGAAGTAATTCGAAACCCACTTTTCTTTCGTTTGTTCTTGGTGACCGTCAAAATTGATCTCATAAATCAAATGATCAAATGGTAATTGATTCCGAGACGAACTGAAATTGAGGTCGAAACGCCTTCTATTCAGTATAATTAATAGCTCTCCAGTACTTCTCTCTTTTCAGAAGAAACTGACTAAAAAATCGTGACCATATAACCATCAATAATATACTAATAAAATGAACAAAGAGTGACGCCACATAAGAATTCAAGTAGTGGGGAGAAATAGAGTATTGTTCTTATTAACTGACAATATAATAAAGTCATTAGTTATTTTACCAAGGTTCTGAACTGCTTTCGTGTGGAATGTCTAATTTAAATATTATGTTATTGTTTTAAAGATTTGAGATTATTTTAAAAAACTCTGCGAAAACATATAACCAATTTGTTACTAGGTTGTCTTTTCAAAATTGATATACTTGGCCTCGATCTTGCAGGCAAGGGCAATGGGTATGCGTATGATTGAAAAGAATATAAGCGTAGTGTTTCTACCCTAGGAATGTCAAATTCAGAATGCTTTGTGTGTTTTTATTTTATAGGGGGGAGTGCAATTAGAACGAAAATATGCATTGTTTCGGAAAAATTCAAACAAGCTTATATTTTTCTAAAACTTTTTTTGTTAGTTTATATACATGTTAAAGTAAAAAGTTCTACTCGCAGATTTGGCCGCCAATTGTTTCTTAATTGTTTAAACAATAACAATTGTTTTGTATAAATAATTTTAAAAATATCATTGCATTCATCATTTTACTTTGATCAAATATGTTTCTATTTTGTTTTTGATTATGCTGAATCCGAATATGGCATTACAATTTAAAAATTCTTATACAGTATGTTTGCGTAGCTAGGAACCACATGAAAAACTTTTTTATTATCGATTTTACGGAAAAAAGTTATTCTTGATAAAATACTCTGGATAGACAAAAATTTCAGTCAAGTTTATAATTTGTTATAGTTTGAAAATAAATAAATATTGTTAAACTTATTCAATTGCCCAATTATAGTATCCATTAACAAAACTTTTGTCAGATTGTACCAATTAGGGGAGTGCAATTAGAACGAAAACATGCATTGTTTCGGAACAATTCAAACAAGCTTATATTTTTCTAAAACTTTTTTTGTTAGTTTATATACATGTTAAAGTAAAAAGTTCTACTCGCAGATTTGGGCGCTAATTGTTTATTAATTGTTTAAATAATAACAATTGTTTTGTATAAATAATTTTAAAAATATCGTTAATTTCATCATTTTACTTTGATCAAATATGTTTCTATTCTGTTTTTGATTATGCTGAATCCGAATATGGCATTGCAATTTGAAAATTCTTATACAGAAGCTCTTATACAGTATGTCTGCGTACCTAGGAACCACCTGCAAAACTTTTTTATGATCAATTTTACGAAAAAAAAGTTATTCTTCATAAAATGCTCCGGATAGTCAAAAATTTAAAACTCAACCGTCACATATCAAATTTTATCAATTTTATACGAGTTATGTCAAAGATATCAATTTCGTTAAAGAGTAAAGTACCTTCATATTCCAGAATATCAAAAAAGGCTATTATGAAAAGTTGTTTGAAATTAAAAACTATGTTTTAATATGCAATTACATTATTCTAATCGAAAAATTTTTTTTCAATTTTTTCTCAAATTACGGATACCCCTCATTTTATTACAATTATGATAACTAGTTTATTATCAATTTTACGAAAAAAAGTTATTCTTCATAAAATGCTCTACCTGGTCTAATATTTAAGATACAACTAACAGATATCAAACTTTTGCAATTTTATACGAGGTATGTAAAAAATATGAATTTTACTTAAGAGTAAGTGCCTTTATTATTCACAATATTTTAATTAGAAGGATGTAATTGAACACTGAAACATATTTTTTAATTCCAAACAACTTTTCTTAATAACAATTTTCGATATTGTGAAATATAAAGGTACTTTACTCTTGAGTGAAATTCATATTTTTTGACATACCTCGTATAAAATTAATAAAATTTGACATTTGATGGTTGCATCTTAGATTTTTAACGATGCGGAGTATTTTGTAAAGAATAACTTTTTTCGTAAAACTGATAATAAAAAAGTAATCAATACGTCTCAAGTTACGCAGACATACTGTATAAGAGCTAAAAAAAAATTTTTATTAAACATTTATTACTGTTGAAGCTTATTATTAAATGTATTTTAAGTAAGTTTTATAGAAAAAAGTTTTGATCACTTTGTATAAACATTTTTTTAACTGGTAATTTTCGTTTTTTGTATTACATTTTTGTTATCTTTCTTAATTTTCTCAAAAAGAAATAGTTTATTTCATTTCTAAAGTAAAATAATTCAGTGTATTTTAAGGCACATCAACGAAACATGAAACGTAAATTACGTTTCATGGAAATAAAACACTGCTAAACAAATATACGTCCCGCCATTTTTGAAACTCTCCGAAAATAAAAATGTGTCACGAGCATGAATCACACTCGTTTCATTGGTAGGCGGACTTTGAGAGTTGTTTAGCAGTGTTTTATTTTCATGAAACATGTTTCACGTTTCATGTTTTTCGATTCATGTTACTTTGGTGTGCGACTTGCCTAAAGACTACATCATAAGCTTTAAAAAAGCACCTATAGAACTGTAATAAATCCGTTCAAACTTCAGTAATACCGTCTTAAAGTGGTGGTAATTATGTAAAACTACGAAGTTTTCAAAAATTACATTTTTTGAAACGTCGATCATTTGAATTAAATTTTTGAGAGAAACATCGTTTAGTAAGATGTCTGAAAGGTAAGCTGTGCAAAATTGAGAGTTTTATAAGAAAAATTGTATTATAATAAAATAAGAAAATCTACGGTTTCGTTTTGGTTAAAATATGTCTTCCTCCATCCCCCGATAGTACTATTTCTAGGTCTACCTGTTTTCAAGGAGGCTCTGAGGAAGACAGATTTTTACCATCACGGCCGTAGATTCTCGATATAAATTAAAACAATTTATATCGCAGTATGGATAGAACGCCCTCTAACGGGGAATACGCCCTCGAAATTCATTTCAAAAATTGTATTAGTTATACATTTTTAAATCATTTTTAAACCAAATTCATGTAAGTCTCACTTTCCGCCCGCACCGTACTTATGCCCATACATTTTATTTCTTTTTATTACAACCATAAGATAGCTAAATTATTCTTCTTTCATGATCAATTTGTAAAATTTCATTTGATCCATTAGTTAAAGAATTACATTAAAATAACTCAAGCTTGCACTTCGCCGTACGTTAGTTTACAGTGCGCCAATGTTTGTTAGAAGGGTGACTTTAGAGTTATAAATAAAAAATTATAGAAGCTACAGATTTAATTTTAGGCAAATCTTTATAGAAAGTTTTTTTTGTAAAATTTTCTGAAGTTTTCAACGGTTTTTTTCTATAATTTATATTTTCGGAGTTATTAAAAGAAACATCTAATTTCGCAGTTTATTTGTTTAATAAAAAATGAAGCACCCACTTCTCGAGTAGAACTGTTTGATATGTTGTGTATTAAATATTTCTTGATGAAATTACAAAAAGTTTTATCTTGTTTGATTTTTTCCGAAGTGAAAATCTATATGCACTCCCCTATTAGATGTTTGTGTAATCTGTATCGTATAGTACGTATATAGTAGTTGTAAATGTGTAACGTAAGTTGTGCAACGTAAATGTGTGTTTATGTATTGTGTGTTGCATATAGACTGTATATAAAATTGTAGGCGATATTTCTCAAACTTCCTATTATACTGATATTGTTGGTATATTATTGTTGTTTACTTCTCCTTTAAGTGAAAAATAGTTAAACTCCTTTGGAAAATGTATATTTATAAAAAATCCGTAAAACGGGCTACATCGCATAGCGTTTTCGGAATAATAATTCCATCATCAGTGCTTATTACAGGTCAAAGTAGATGCATGAACCACCAAGATATGTGGGTAAAAGCCCCTTAAATGTTATAAAAGCTTTAAATTTTTTACATTATGCTATTAAAATAGATGTGATGTTTAAAATATTCCTGGATTTAACTAACTTTAGGCATCACAGAACTCTCCCCACGCGGGTTGCAATGTCCAGAGGATACAACCTACAACCTCACATAACACACTTCCAAGTGGCAACTTCTTTAAGTATTGGTAACCAAATTCTGCTACATTCTAATAATGGGTTTGCTACTCACTTTTCTACGTTAAGTAGGATGAGAGCTGCTTCTTTAGTATTTCTCTTTTTCATGTCTGTTTTTTTCATGATTATTGATGCATTTTTCCATTGTACTCTGAGGGCCTTGTCCCAGGCAGTTTGCATTCTGGAATTTATCAAAGGCAACTCCGGGGGGGGGGGGGGGTCTTACGTTGCCAGATATAAAATCCAAGAATAGTTTAAACACACATTATTTCATATAAAAATGTAACTGTATTACATTTAAAGGGTTTTCATCCATATATTTTGCTCTGTAAGCAGCGCTGATGATACAATTTGTATTTCGAAAACGATCTGTGATGAAGCCCGAAAGGGTCTTTTTAATAAAAATATACCTTTTATAAAGGATTTTACTTATTTTTTTTTGTAATAAATAGTATACAGCTGAATATTGGAAATACTTTTTCCTTGTGGAAAAAGAAGAAACAGTAATTATAAAGACATTAAAAAAAATATGGAAAAATTTTTTTTAAGAAACGCTTTTCTTTAGTTACGAGTGACTAAAATTAAAAATATAAAAAATCAACTAAAAATCAAAAAATAAAAAAAAATTTAAAAAATCAACACAATTGTCAAATAAAAGCTTGGCGCGTCTTCATCGAATAAACGGTTTTCGTCCCACGCTTTTCTTTAACGAATGTGTTGATTTTTTCAATTTTTTTAATTTTTTAATTTTTAGTTCATTTTTTTATAACATTTTTAATTTTAGTCACTCGTAACTAAATAAAAGCGTTTCTTCAAAATTTTTTTTTATCTTTTTTATTTTTTACTTTTTAGTCTTACACTTTTCAAACATTAAAATAACGAGCGATCCACAATTATTGGGATCAAAGCTATCGCTGCAAAAAATTACGTATGCCTTGTTTTAATCTGAATTTATATCATTGGTTTATCAATTAATTTTGATTAACATTGTAAAACATAAAAAATCAGTCCAAACCTTTATAAAAATAAAAAGAATTAACAAAATTATAAGTACTTAACAATAATAAATAAAATCAAAGAAGATGCTGTGTATTTCCACCACCAACATCTCTACATAACCTAACTTTTCTTGTTAAGTTGACGTACACTGACAAGGAGTATTGGTTGACGTAAACTGGAAAGTATATCTGAAATAATAATAGACATGCACTGTATAGCTATCTCTGTCGTTCAGAGCCACCTATGCTGACAATAATTTTGGATCACACGTTATATCGTCATGCTTATTAAAATATGTATAAAACATAATATGATGTACTAACATGAAAAGTAGTCGGAATCGGCAAAAAATTTGAAACTTTATTGTTTATTTATGAAGCATAACGTAAACAATTAACGTAAAAAGTGAAATTATGTATAGTTCATATAATTAGCTACAATCTGTAAAAGTTTCAAGTTTCTTCATTATAAAAAACAAGAGAATTTAATAATTATCCGTTAAAATCGTTTTTTTATTTAAACAATTATTAATAAACGTAAAAATGTTTTATTAACTACTCGTGTATTGTTCCCGCGAATGCATATGTCTGCAAATTTTCAGTCATTTGCATTGAAGAAAAGGCAGTCAAATTAACGTCTAAAGATTTGAGCCAAACGATTGAGCTCAAGAAAAGCGTTTGATTAATACGCCAAAACGAATTTTAATGTTAACTGTAGCACAAAACGTCTCTACCGGTGGTTTTTTAAGACTACGATAAAAACACGAAATTCAAGTTTTGGTTGAAGTTTTGTTTGGTATCGTATTGAAATTTGACACGAGTAAGCGCCGATTTTTATATAAACAAATATATGAGCGTTCAAAATTTGTAACTTTATTGTTTATTTATGAAGCATAACGTAAACAATTAACGTAAAAAGTGAAATTATGTATAGTTCATATTAGCTACAATCCGTACAAGTTTTAAGTTTTTACATTGTAAAAAACAAGAGAATTGAAGCATTTTCCATAAAATCGTTTTTTTTTATTTAAACAATTAATAAACATAAAAAAATTTTATTGACTATTCGTGTATTGTTCCCGCGAATGCATATATCTGCAAATTTTCATTAATTTGTATTGGAAAAAGGGCAGTCAGATTAACGTCTAAAGATTTGACGCAAACTATTGAACTAAAGAAAACCGTTTAATACAAAAATACACAACCAGCCAATTCGTAATCGTACAATAAATCTATCGACATTTTCTCTCCCCCTCGATTACTCATAATTCGATTCATACCTTAGTCAATTAATAGCCTAATAAAAAAATAATAAAGCTATATCTGTTACCATTATTATTAGTAACCATTTATCTTAATTTAACGTCGCCATTAACGCCCCTTTTCCCGAAAAAATAATTAAATTCACCCCTATTGCTTTCCTAATACTTTACCCTCTTACCTTACAAATCATTCTAGTGTTACGACGTTTCTGCCTGACCTAGAAATTTGCCGCTTCCACGCAAAGTTAGTGGTATAATAAAATGAGGCGGAAACTAACAGAAAATAAAATCTAAAAAGGTATTTTACTGGCTATCGATTTTTTAAAAGAGGTAAATTTAGTTATTTGAAAATACTACTACTAAAATACATAAATACAATTTGTATTAGCAGGCATCTTTGTTCTAAAGAGATACTAACTTTATTCCGAAATTAACTTCTTCAATGGTTAGGATGGTTGGTTATACGATAAGAACAAAACTATTTTTTATAAAAATTCTGAAAATACATATGAGCATATACAAAAACCTACAACTTTAACGACTTAAGAAACTCCTTTGAAAGGATGCTGTGCGCCAAATTAAGAGAAACACGATGAATTTAATTACCAAATCTATCGAAGGCATTCGATTCAAGCACATATTCAAGCAATATTATAAAAAGAGAATAGGGAAGATACTAAACCTGAATGGTACACATCCAAATCTGGTGAGTGGAGTAAAGTAACTTAGAGGAAAACTACACTCGAGGCTTCTTAAAAAAGCTTCTGGAAAAATGTGGTGTTTAACCTTTGGATGACCAAGCGGGGCAAATTGTGACCCCAGCGTATGTTTTTCTTTAGTAAACTCAAAAGTATTTTCAATTTTTAACTCATTATTTTTTTATTTGACTTAAATATCATTCTAGATATCCTCATATTTTGAAATAAAAAAAATTCCCAATATTTTACGAATCAAAAATATATTCTGAAGTTGATGTTTAGTAAAATACCGTCTATTATATGTAATTCCAAGTAGTTTTACGCTAATGACGTCGACTTTGCAAAGTAACAAGACACTTACTCAACATACACACTACACATGACACTAATACTCATGTTGTGACTGGCTGAATGACATAAAGTCCATGCCATAAAAAAAACTTCATTTTTTTGTTAATTGTCATTTTTGACCTGGGGTCATTTTCCCCCCCTTGGTCATTCGTGTAACAAAACAAGGTTGGTCATCGGAAGGTTAAAGAGAGGACATGTTATATTACATTAACAGAGAATTAACGGGGAATGCTTAATTTGGAATTACAGCGAATCTGAAGGGCACACCAACAGCAACTATAAAGCCATACTGGACATCGTTAAGGGTCTGCTCTGTACATCGTTAAGGGAAAAGGCGAAAATGGGTATTACGAGCATAGACTCCGAGTAAATGATTAGATCAGGAGAGAGGAACATATAAATATCTGTAGGGTTACCGTATTGATGACGATTTTTGACCACATGGAAGGATTGCACATGTTTAGTAAGACTCTAGGCTAGTGTAGGTCTTAAAATAAACATATCAAAAACAAAATTCATGACAAACCTAGTACCTAGCGGAAATATCAATATTGGAGACAACAAAGTAGAGCTAGTGGAAAAATACCTATACCTTGGACACGAAATAAAGATCACAAGAGACAACCAAACATGCGAACTACGACGAAGCAGCCTATGGAAAACTCAAAGACATCTTTAAAAGCGATATACCAATTTCTTTAAAACGTAAAACATTTGACCAATGTGTGTTGCCTGTGGTGACTTATGGTGCCGAAACTTTGACATTGACAGCTACAACTTCTAAAATGCTGCAAATAGCTCAGAGGAAAATGGAAAGGTGAATGCTGAGTATATCGCTTCGTGATCGAGTTAGAAATGAAGACATAAGACGAAGAACAGGAGTTACCGACGTAATTTCCCGAATTGCCACCCTGAAATAGAACTGGGCCGGACACGTCGCCCGAATCAGTGATGGGAGATGGACGAAGAGATTACTTGAGTGGAGGCCGAGATTAGACAAAAGAAGTAGAGGAAGACCACCTACTCGTTGGACTGACGATCTCAAGAAAATGTCAAGAAATTGGATGCAAAGTGCTCAAAATAGAGCACAATATAGACAAAGGACTGGATGATGATAATGACGAGGCTGGTGTGGAAATACCGAGAAGAGCTGAAGAGACTGGTGGACATAACAGTTTCACGCTGGTATGGGTGCCAGACACCATCTAATGAAGGGTATCAGACAACTCGGAATGAAAGGTGTCAAAATATAGGGCAACGAAAATCTGATGAACTTTCTAAAAGATCAGCTCCAAAATATTTCCGTCCATAGTGGGTCTTGGTAGTACCAAACAACTATATCCACGACCCGAAAAAGCCAGGATCCCAACGCAATATAATTTCCACTGCGAAAAGATCATCATATAATTAGATGGACGTGTTCTAATAGAACTGACGTATGCGTAAAGCAATACATAGTAACAGGTATATGGACATGCACCAGTCAAGGGATACCTGCATATAAGGAGACTGGTTCATAGAGACTTGAGATGCAGACTATACATATACCCGAGAACCTGAAAAAATCAACCCTACTTTGCATGACTGCGAGACCCTAGATTGCAGGTGGTAGTGGTAATTACTTTTGAGACTCCAATCTCACCATGGGACTCCAAAAACATCCCCGTCTACTAAGCCTGTATAATTTGGTAAAGGTTCCAAAATTCTGGAATGGGCCACTCTAAATGTAGATAATACTTGAACACTATTTAAAAAAAAAAAGGGAAATCAAACGGTTTTTCATACTCGACAAAGCAAAAACATGTTTACTTTTGACAATTATTTTTTTTATTTAAAACAAAGCCGCGTCCTCCCGAAGGATATTAGCGACATAACGGTTACAATTTACAATAGATACAAATATCAGTAATATCCAGTACTTACATGATTAAATTTTGTACAACATATTATGTAATTCGAGATAAATACCCTATTAGTTTTCTGTAATCAAAGTTCTTTCCCAGTAACGTTTGCAAGCTGTTCGGAATTCCATATAGACGTCTTTCAATAGTATATTTAGGACAATCAATTAAGAAATTATCTATACTGTCTACTACGTTACAAACGGAGCACTTTGGAGCTTCTCTGTTTGTGAATAGATGTGCGTGTTTATACATACTGTGGCCCAGTCTCAGACGTGTTAAGATTATTTGGGATTTTCTGCTTGTTGCTGTCGGTTGCCACGGAGAAATGTCACTTTTAACCAGTTTTATTTTCGAAACAGAATTTTGCCACTTCCGGTTTCACGCACTTAACACTTTATTTTTGAAAAAGGCTTTTAAATCACTTGCCGCACTCCGATATTCGACCTCCGATTCGTCACTACCAATAGCATCGCGAGCACTTCCATCTGCCAGTTCATTACCTTCTATACCAATGTGCGAAGGTATCCACACGAAGATTACTGTTCTGAGATTTTCTTGAGTTCTCTGAAGTTCCAATTTTATCATCTTCTCTATGGGATGTTTCGGGTAGAGATTTTGCATAGCTTTAATTGCGGAGAGGCAATCGGAAAGAATGACACTGTAGAAGATGTTTTTGCTGTTAATGTATTGTAGGGCTTTGAATAAAGCAAAAAGTTCTGATGAGTGTATGGTATAATCTGAAAGCATATTATATCAGGTGATTGCTCAGTAATAAGAAGTTGGAGAAAAGCGAGGTGATTGAAAAAGCCATCAATATTCCATTGAAGTAATGATCCGAATGTTATTTTTGACATAATTGAAAAGCGTCACTGTCAGAGTCAGAAATTTCTTTACCAATGCAGGCATAAATTTTATTCTTAATTGACGTTAATTTTCGCTTTATGCTTCTGTCTTTTAAGCGGGGATATACTTTTGAGAACATATCAATTAGACCGGTGTAATCTTTTGTGTATTCTTGAATGATACTCAAGGGATCCGCAGAGCCGGTAATGTTAGTTAGAAGCATATCCAGTTGGTTGTAATCAAGAACGAAAGATGGAGTATTTTCAATGTACGTTTTTGCGGGTTCTAGTAGTAGTGATATAGAGTTACTATGCTTTTTCTCATGAGGATCTTTCAGTGCGTCACAGTTTTTCGATTTCTTTCTAACGCATTACATTGCATGTGACAGAAAAAAACGCACGTCGGTGATTACATTTCGTTGGTGACATTTATAACATTTATTCTAGTTGTCAATATATGGCGCTATAATCGAAAAAAATTATTTACCAATTATATAATATATCTACGAATATAATCTGTACAATTTATAAGACTATACAAATCAAAGAAAATACCATTTTATAAATGCAATAAACACAATTGATTTGATTTGATGCCAAATTGCAAATAAAATGTGACAACTGTCAGATTTAACTAAAATGTCATGTTACTAAAATGTATATTATCACGGACTTACCTTTTTTTCTATCATTTGTGACGCACTGAAAAATGCTCATGAAAAGAAGCATACTACTTTCCGTTGAAACAGTTTTAGATTTCTTGATTTTTGGAAGAATTTTAGGCTCAGGGAACGACTTGCATTCTGCTGAAGAAGACTCAATTTCAGGTGAAGTTATATCATCAACGGTGCGCTTATGAGAGTTAGATTCTTGAACAATGTTTGTTATCGGGGTTGTTGTATTTGAATCGTGGAATGCTAACGTTGGTTCTTCTAATACATGATGTACATGTTGGGAATCTGCATTGGTGGAAACGTGGGAGATTAACATTTCTTCAGATGGTGTATATGTTTGTTGCGAAGCTGCATTACCTAAGCTGGGTAAAGATTTTTCATCATTTGAATGTTGATCTTCCAGAACTGTTGAACTAGAGATGCTTTGTGGCCAGCCTTCTTGCAATTGTAGCAGACCAAACTATCTTGTGATATGAAAATCCTATAAAAGGTATTATCAAACTCAAGTAGAAATGATTACGGAAGTGTTAAATTATGGGGACTGATGTATATTTGTCTCCTAAAGCTGAGAATATGGTTATATTCAGGTAAGGTGGCACTAATTTTAAGGAATGCCATAGGTGAAGCCGGTACTAAACCGATATTTTGTAATTATTTGATTAGTATTTCATGTATGGAGGGGCATACGTTGTAGAGGACAATCCTCTCTGCTGGTGTTATTAATTTCCTAGCTCGAACAATTTCGCCTTGAATTTCAATGTATCCTCTGTTGGTCATGAAATCTTCTACCAGTTGTTTGCTAGATAGGTACATACAGATGCGATTGTTAGACAGTCGAGAGCAGAATATAATATTTTTGGGTTGGATTATATTTCCCAAGGGGATAAGGTATTCTTGGAGTTTGGTATTGTTTAGTGCATTAAAAATGATCGCGTTCTCTTTAGAAGGAAACTGAACTTTGAAGTTGCTAAAGAATATGTTTGTGAGACATTTTGTTGATATTGGATATTGGATTGCATTGTGGTAACATTATTTTCCATTGTTGATTAATTTCAATAAACACTCTTTGTCAATAAAAAGGATCCGACCCTGACCACCTGCAAAAACAGGTATATGGGTCTGTATCAAGACAGGAGTAATTAACGTGAAACCACTGATAACGAGAAATTGTTTATAATAGAATTAACAAACTGTCCCAATATATTAAATTAATAACGTTTTTACAAAGAAATTAATTACATCTTGTACACTTACAGTTATCGACTATAATTAGGCACAAATTCACAATTTATAACTTTGTTTTACCGCATAAAAATAACAGTTTTACGGAGCCGTGTTAGGAACAACATTAATTATCTCCATGCAGGGCCGAACTCTTGACAATTAATTGTGCATTATACAAAACATGATAATTATACATAGTAATACGATAATAGTTAACTCAATTAGATAAAAAAAACCTATTATGATTATTTATATCTTTGAATGACTTACTTTGCTCATTTTAAAGTTTTAAATTGTCGACTTACCTGGAACAAAAATATAATTATTAGTAAAGGAGATAACAGTATCGTGTAAGTAGTAACAAAATTCAATTTTCGAGATAAAAACTACGCAAATAAACGAGAAAAAGTCTAACCTTCGTCAATTTTGCAATTTCCTGAAGCTTATCACGAGAATTCTTTGAAAGGACATCAATCTATTGGAAAAGAGGTTTTTAGATTTATTTGGGTGATCGGAAGTGATAGAATTACCCTATTTGAATTTGAAGTGTTCAATATGTAAAATTTACGTTGTTTAATTATTAGTGTATTTTTTTTGCAAAACTTATTTCATGAGGGGTTTGCAAAACTTATTTCAAAACTTATTTCACAATTTATTTCATGAGTTCTTTTGCACAAAGTACCTTTCTCATTTTATTAAAGTTTGTTCGTGCTTCCTCTATTCGAAATTTGATGTCTTTTGAGTAATCGTTTGTGTAATTAATATTGTGCCAAGATAGTTGCAGATTTCCACTTGTTCTAAAGTTTTACCGTTCTTTCATCATTATTTTGGGTTTTTGATATCCTCATAAATTTAGTTTTCTTGGTGTTTACTGATAATCCCTATTCTTCTTCATAACTATTTTGTACATTAGCTTTTGGAGGTCTTGGAGGTTATTATGATATTATCGTCCGCATATCTAATGTTTTTAGTTGGTGTTCCATTGACCTTTATTTCTGCTGTTTCTCCCTCAAGAGCTCTTTTCATAATTTCTTCAGAGTATGCATTGAATAGTAGTGGTGACAATATGCACCCCTCTCGCACTCTTTTTTTAATTTCCAACTCTTCTGATGTGTGTTCATTAATGCATATGTGTGCCTACTGTTTATAATATAGATTTGTTATAATTTGAAGGTCATTGTATTGTAATTGCTTTGCTTTGAGGACGTCCATTAGCTCTTTGTGGCGGACTTTATCGAAAGCCTTGTTGTAATCTATGAAACAGACGTACATAAGTATCTTAGTTCACATCCAAGTATCTCTGGATTAGTACCTTGAATGCAAAGAGAGCTTCACGGGTATCTACGCCTTACCCTTTTTGGGATAGGCTTAATAGGCTATCGGTGCTGTATGCTGTCCTTCTTGCAAGTTTCATTCAATACATCAGATTTTAATTGGTGCGTATTGCCGGTAATATCATGACTCGCTACGAGGCTGGATCCCGAGTGTCAATTAAAAAAAACTGTTTACCCCAAGTAGACAAGACGAAAACGGCGGGTTCGTTGGGAAAATATTCCCATGAGATTTTTTTGCATAATCACATTCGTGAGACACCCCAGAATAAGGTTCAAGAAGTCGCACACGCGAAAAGTGGTCCAAATTTTTTTTAACAATTTTATTTTAATAATTGCAAAAATCAATATTTTTGGCCCGGACAATTTTTTTTAGGGTTTTTGGACCATTCTGGACACAAAAGGTCTGTTATTTTTTTCTCTAAAGTTGATCGTTTTCGAGTTATAAGCAATTTAAAATTTGAAAAACTCGAAAATGGCCATTTTTAAGGCTTAATAACTCGGTTAAAAGTTATTATTATGAAAGTCAGAAAGTGACTAAATTAAAGTTTAAAGCTCCCCTACAAGATTCTGAAGAAATTTTTGTCATTATTTTATTACTAAGCTGTCATTTTTAAGTAATAATAATGAGCGCCATGCACGTGTTAGGCGGCCGTAAATTCTGAGTGCGAGAGAGATGCCATTCCGGCAGTCTACTTGTGCATCTTACTCGCACTCACATTTATAGCCGCGTCAATACGATCTAACCGCTCATTGTTATTAATTAAAAATAACAGCCAAGTAATAAATTAATGACACAGATTTCTTCAGGATCATGTAGCGGGGGCTTTAAACTTTGATTTAGTCCCTTTCTGATTTTCATAATAATAACTTTTAACCGATTTATTAAGCTTTGAAAATGGCCATTTTCGCGTTTTTCAAATTTTAAATTGAAAATTTTCAAATTTTAAATTGCTTTTAACTCAAAAACGATCAACTTTAGAGAAAAAATATAACGGATCTTTTGTGTCCAGAATGGTCCAAAAAAACTGTCCGGGCCAAAAATATTGATTTTTGCAATTTGATTAAAAAAAAATTGTTAAAAAAAATTTGGACCACTTTTCGCGTGGGCGACTTCTTGAACCTTATTCTGGGGTGTCTCACGAATGTGATTATGCAAAAAAATCTCATGGGAATATTTTTCCCAGCGAACCCGCCGTTTTCGCCTTGTCTAAAGGGCGTGCTAAAACGTTATTCCTGTGCGAAATAATTTATAATGAAATAAAATGTAATTCAATTACAACGAAAGGGTGTAACATACTTCAAACGTTGTTAATGTTTATTGTATCATAGAATATATCCCCTTATCATTATTTTTAGAACTAAGAAGATTAAGACGTTAACCTTCATCATTCCCCACGTCATGTTTAATTTCCCCACTAAATGTTCTACCTTTATTAAGGGCCAACTTTAAGGACGCGATACCTCTGGGTAAAGCCCATTACACATTTAAGTAACGAATTTCACGATACTAAGTTTGTTTTCATTATGTACGAAAATCCTAATTACCGAACTTTAGTCAAAAAGACTAAATGCCAAGGAGTAGTAGGAAGAGATTATCTTCGTGCTTCACTTTTCAGTTAATAAATTTTGTAAAGTTTTCAGTATCCTCTTCGCGATAATTAGCTGTGAACTGAGAGTAACTAACTTCACGCTGCTGGATGTTCTTGTGCGAATATTGTTTTTGCAAAAAGTTTCGGTTTTCGGTCGAATGAGACTGGTTAGTGGAGTTAGGCAAACTTCGTCATTTTGAGTTGCGGTTAAAATTTTGAAGTTTCATTGTTTGTAAATCCACCAAAACTGGGATTATAATAAACTAATGAAAACATAGCGTAAAACATAAATTAAAGTATAAAAAAGTTAAACAGGACAAGTTAATTAACACACTTTCATAGGAATATTGTTTATACATGAAAGTTGTATGTTGTACCTGTATCCTGTGGGCAATTTCTGGATCTAATGTCAAATTTTCAGTTATTTTGGATGCAAACTATTTAAATTCTACTCACTACGTAACTTCCGAAGTTATCTACTCGTAGTACATGACGTGAAACTATTGAAATTAAGGAAAACACGTATTCATTAAACCAATGAAGTCGCTGACTTCTATTTTTTTGGCCAGCTAAAATGATCGAATCACTGCATTAATTTGCTGAATATATTTGATAATGCACATGCAGTTAACGTATCGTTTATTTTTTGTCTTTCTTAATATTCTTTGTGATTTAATCAAATCAAACTTACTTCCAAATAAACTATATTCATATAAAAAATAAACGATCCACCTTTATCCTCGAAGCACTAAATGTGGGCTGAAATTGTGGCAACGGGCCACCACAGTGATACACAGCGGGTTTTAATAAATAATGGTTGATTTCCGTCGGTGGACATAATGATATAAATAATATACAATGAATAGATGATAAAAAAGATGTCAAAAATGTAAACAAAATATATTTCAATTTAATCTAAAATATACAACAGCACCTTTCCAGCATGCCTATGATGCGGGAACAATCTACTGTTTAAATGATAAATCAAATATCAACAAATACCACACTAATTTTGGCATACATTTTAAACGTTATGGCTTAGGCCTCTTTTATTAACAACTTAATTATGACGTTTATTTGTGTATTTATTCGCAACCAAATTTCGCATGCTTGCAAAGTCAAAGTTTCCTCTTAAATTGTATTATGTGTTTTGATAAATTGTTTTTTAGTCAATAATATTTTTTGAAAAATACATGGATATTCTGCCGAAACGTCGAAAGAAAAAATGAATAAAAATGCCAGAATATCATACGACTTTTTTATGAACCTGAGCCCAAGAAACTGTAGTAAAAATATATTAAGGTTCCAAAACCAAACTCAAACTACACACACCCAAACTTATATGGAATCACCATGTATTTCAAAGTAATATTTATTTATTTTGAAAAAATGTGTTATTTTTGCGAAGAATAAAGGTTTTTATTGAAAATAAACAAATATATAAGACAATTGGATGGTACAGTTCGGTACGATATAGGTTATTTGCTTGAGTTGCAAATTGAACGAAAATAAATAAACTAACTTTTGCGTCCAAAAACGAAACTATGCCTGATGTGGGATTATAGAACTTACAACGAGGAAAGATTATTGGTCTTGTGGAGAAAGTAATGTTCTCAGAGGGACATAGCTGTAGAGCTAGTCGTAATACAGGGTGTTCTGTGCAAAACCTATGCTAGGTAACAGGAACTAGGAAAGCTCAAAAATAAAGCAAGGGAAAGTCGCCAAAAGTAAGAACGGCTCTCCAAGATTGTTTAATTGTCCAATCAGCTGGAAGACACCCAACCATTTCTCACCTGCAGCTCCAAAGGCAGCTTTTGGAAGCTACAGGTGTAACTGTTTCAGTTGAAACGATAAGAAGAAGAGTTCGTACCAAGAATTATACAGCAGGAGACAGTTATGGGTTCCCGAGTAATCCAGGCAGCACAATATTGATCGCCTAAATTGGTGTCTTCACCACCAAAACTGGAACATTGCGAATTGACAAAATGTGCTATTTTCAAAAAAAAGTCAGGATTTGTGTAAAATCAGATGACCCATGAAATCGTGTACTTAGTGGTCGAAGAAGACAAGCAAGAACGAAAACTGTCAGATCTGTTCACAAATATACAAGGGGAAGTGTAATGTTCTGGAGACGAATTGTGATCCGTAAAAAAACTCCTTTAATTTTCATTCAATCAACTTTAACTGCTCACAGGTATGTTGATAACCTGTAGTCAGGCTCTGGAGAGGTGCCACAGGAGAAAATTTTAATTTTATTGGATGATAATGGACCTTCACATACCGTTAGAGTGACTAGACATCATTGAAGCAGAAGGTACCCCTTGTTTGGAGTGGCCTGCTTGCTCACCCGAGCTTAATCCTATAGGATATTTGTGGGATATGCTTAAAAGAAAAATTAGAGCTCGCCGGGATAATCTACAAAACATCGCACGGCTAGTACAAACTGCTCTTAAAGGATGGACTACCACAACAAAATGTTGATAATTCGATTAGGAGCGTGCCCAGGCAAACTGAAGCTTGCATAAGGACTAAAGGTGATAACACTGACTACCACAAAATACAAAAAAAAAAATAAATAAAAACAATTTAAACACTATTCGTTTTACATTGAAATTTTGTATGCTATTGACTTTAAAACAACTACTTTCAATTTTTTTGTTAAATACTTTATTGTTTTATTTAATTGTTATGTATTTGTTATTAAATTGCTTTAAAATAAATATTGTTTGACTTCGTGTGTTTGTTTTTTTAAATTCGCACAAAACAGTAAGAAATATCAGATGATTCCATAAAGTTTGGGTGTGTGTATATACAGTTAATGTATCGTTTATTTTTTAAAAAAGGTTTTCTTGATATCCTTCCAATGTGGTCTAATCAAATCAAACTCAGTTCGAACTAAACCATATTCCAATATCACAGAAGTTTTTTACTCGACGATCGAGATTGCCTCCGTTTCGAAAAATTTGCATTTTAGAACAGAATTCAATCATGGATTAAAAAGAGCATTCCAACAAGAGTTTCATTTAGGAAATTAAAAAGCTAAAATCCACTTAAGGCACATTTTTTATCGTTTTTTAGTGTTCGTTCAAGAGCGGTTTTCTATAAGGTAATTTTCTTGTATTTTCCCAAATAAAAATAAACGATCCACCTTTATCCTCGAAGCACTAAATGTGGGCTGGAATTGTGGCAACGGGCCATCATAGTGATGTACAGCGGGTTTTAAATAAATAATGGTTGATTTCCGTCGGGGGAGGCGTCAAAAATCGATTTGCCTTAGAAAATTAAATAATATATAGACAAGAAAAATTGGACGACTTTTCCGGCGACAAAAAAAAACAATTATTATTGGAATCTGGTAAATTTTTTTCAAAAAAGAAGATAATAACATTCAGGAAATTATTCACATCCTGTTTCAGTCTGCTGTCAGTTGCCAGTGGCTTCTACTCAGATGGGAGGTTTCTGAACCCTACCATGATCAAAAATGTTTTTTTTTGTGAAAGTCCCATGTGACGTTCTGGATGAACTTTTTTAAACTTTTTAAATTCAACATTCAACCTTAGACCAAGTTTCCAAAAAAGTACATAAGGAATTTTTTAAATTTTTTTTCAATGCAGATATCTTTATAGTGGTACTTACAACATTTTTGACGTAAGTTGTATTTATGTAGTTAAATTTTAGAAAATTAGTTACTTATCATGGGCATTTCATTGCAACATAGCTATGAAGATGGCTTTGTAAGCTGAAAGTTCTCAGCTAGGAATTAATAAATTTTACAGACTCTTAATATATTTTTTACAAAAATAATTTTCTTTTCCCAGTGATTTAGTTGTGATAAGTGGTTACAAAAACATATCAGTCTTTACAATTATAATATATAATTTTTTATAATACTCAAATACACTAAATTGTACATGAATAGACGCGTCTCGAAATTACAATCATTTCATAGCATTGCGCACCTCTGAATTATTATTAATAACGGCGTAAATTGATATAAATAAATATAAAATAAAATGGGTATGTACGCAAGATAGAGAAAAAAAAAAGATTTTATTTAAAGGCACTCCAGGTATTAAGGTCTCTTATCTTACGAAATGGACGACATTCAGAAAACTGTCATATACTCTCCAAAAACCAAAAAATACCTTTAAAATTAAGAACGAAGGTATTTAATGCATGCATCCTACCTGTTCTGACATATGGGGCCTAGACGTGGACGTGCACCAACTTCAACTTAGATAGAATAAAGAAAACTCGAAAGAGCTATGGAAAGACAAATGTTAAGAATATCGCTGAGAAACAAAAAGAGCAATGAGTGGATAAGAGGCAAAACTGGAACAACAGACGCTGTCGAACATGCATTGAAATTAAAATGGAAATGGGCTGGACGAAAGATATCAGGATGGAATATGCAATAAACAAATTGGCTGCTGGAGACCATATATACTGCAAGAGGTCGACCGCAAATGAGATGGAAAGATGGCATTGTAGATGTCGAAGAATGCTGAGAATCTCCTAGACAGACAGAATAACCCATGAGGAAGTACTAAGGAGAATACAGAACAGCAGGGAGATACTGGATTTCATCAAAATAAGAAAACTTCAATACTTGGGTCATATAACACGTGGTGACAGATATGAACTCCTAAAATTAATTATGCAGGGAAAGATTCAAGGAAGGCGCAGCATAGCTAGGAAAAAAATGTCCTGGCTGAGAAATCTCAGAGAATGGTTTGGATGCAGCTCAACTGAACTCTTTCGGGCTGTAGTGTCAAAAGTGAGAATATCAATGATGATTGCCAACCTTCGTCGCGGAGATGGCACATAAAGAAGAAGATGACATTGAGCAAAGCGCAGGTCCAATGTGGAAAAGGCAAACAGAAGACAGAGACAAACGGGAGAGGCCTATATTCAGCACATGAATAGATTTTGGGATATAGATAGATAGATAGATACCTCAAGAAAACAGTTTCAGAGCCTTCGTAAAAGAACAAATTTTGAATAGTTAAACACCTGTAAAAATATAAAATATGTACACCCATGCTTAAAACAAACCCACTAGACATTTTGTCGGTATTATTTGCCATAAAAATTTGATTTCGATTATCTAGCACAATTTTTATAGCAAGAAGAAATATCAATTTAAAAAAATGGATCTTTGTAATGTTGCTGGTTCGATACTTCTAGCCTGATATAATATATTCGAGATGCAGTAGTCGACTAAGCTCACTGCATACAGAGACTTCTCTCCAATATAGCAATTCGTATGCCAAAAACATCACCTAATATGAACAGACAGACATATGCTACATGACTAATAGCAAACTGAAACAGAGTGGCTACACATATTTGCCTCCCAAAAAGCTTTGAAATCCGCCGTACTCCGTCGGAAATCGTTTCGCAAAATCCTTTGAGGTCGTTGGGGAAGAAACGGGGAGGATACCCTTCAAAGCCGATTAACATTCAGTTGGTGTAATAATTTACAAAGACTGTAACGATCCGACGCAACTATTAGCAAAGTATTTATTGGTTGGTGTACTCCTCGAGTTTACCGACTGGAATACTTGGGGAAGAGCTGTTATCCGATAATCTCTAAACAACCGCTAATTAAAAGAATGTGACGGCGCGGCGTTTGGCAGGTATATCAAAAGGTTAAAGGTTGATTACGCCATATTAATATTACAGGGTGTTCATAATTATTACAAAATTGATATATTAAATTGAGAAATTGAGAATAACGCGGGTAATAGCATATTTATAATGTAACATGACATTTGAGAAACACTGTAAGAATGGATTAAACAAAAAACTCATAATTGCTCAGTCTATTAGGTAAAGCAAATGTGAGGCAAACTCAGGGAGAATAACAGAAGAGAATCTGTAGAGTATGGCACAGTTAGTTCGATCAGGAGTCTCATGCTGGCACCACACTTTGTCATGTGCTATTTGTTATGCGGCTACGCTGTATGCACCCAAATATTTGTCCTTTGTAAAAACCAACGAACTGTCAATACTGATGGAATGGCCCCGTCCCATTCAAACAGTCAAGCAAAATTGCGGCCAATATACAAGAGAGAGGTCCTAGAGTGACAGAGAATTTGTCAGGTAAAATTTGCTACAACTACAACCAGAGTTGCCAAATGTGATTTTATAAATTCCCCACTTAGAAACTCAAATTTCCTCAAATTGAAGCTCAAATCCCCCCAAATAGAGAACAGTAAACCAAAATTATACTACTTATCAACAGCGGGCTCCGGAAATAATTGATAGATCCTATCGTCTTCGATTATATGAGAGTATAAGACATATACAGTTCTATGTACATTCGCAAATTTAATTTACCATGACCTCTTAAAATCCCCCATAATTCCCCTCCCTTTCAAAATCCCCCAACCATTTCTGCTTAGGGAAATTCCCCTACACGCTTTCAAATTACCCCAAAATTGTGGGAAAATAACCCAATCTGGCAACCCTGACTAGCACTATCAATTTGTTTGTTTACGAAAGATGGGGATTATCTTCCCTCCTTCACCTGACTATCTTCTAACTCATCCTGGCCGCATTAAATTCGCTTCATGGCGATTCCATCAGTATTGACAGTTCGTTGGTAAAATCCGAGAGCTGTGTGGATAGGCGTATTTGATATGCGTGCTTTCTCGCTATGCGCGCGCATAAAGCGAATATTCGGTCTATTCGCACAGCATATCATGAACTTACCCAGAGGGAGAACGCCTGCGCATTACAAAATTGGGCGTTCGGTAAGGTCGAATTTTTCCCTCTGAACACCTAATGTGCAGGCGTTCTCCATCTGGGTAAGTTCAGGATACGTTCGGGGCATGCTCCGCGAATAAGTCTATTAGGCCGAATAAGGCGCATAACAAATAACACATAGCGAAGTGTGTTGCGCCATCAGAGAATAAAACGCACAAATAAGTGTCAGAAATTAAAGAACACAATGGTCCTCTTCAAGGCTGCAGCAATTGTCGCACGATATTAAAATTAATTCTATAGAAAAAGTCATAAAAAGAAATTTTTAAAGGTTTGTGGATGGGTTGGCATGAAAGTAAACGCCTAAAAATTATTTTCCTTGTGTTATGAGGCGAAGTAGATGGAATTTAGGTCCTCCAATTATATGGACGAAGTATTCCGTTTTTCTCCTCTCTGTGAGGTTTATGAGAAAACGTTCTGAATTCATTATTTGAAGAACATCTTCATTGGAAGTAATGTGAATTTAATGAAGTAAGTGATAAGCTGAAGTTATGTGAAACCCACGATATTTTCAGGATCCGTCTATAGCACCAAAATTTTGAGTTGTCAGTCTTCTAAAGAAGTTGAGGTTATGTTTAAAATGAGTATTTTGAGTTATGACAGTATATTATTAGAACTACATATTTGAATTTTTGAATCTAACTATCTACAAAATATTCAACATGACGTTCTTAAAAGAATATATCCAGTTGGAATTATTTCATATTGTAATATAAATATTGTTTGACCAGTCACTGATTTTCGTATAATTTAATTAATCTTAAAGTAGTTTGAGTTCGCTGTAAATATATTTTCAACGAACTGTATGCGAGCAGTTCGCAAACAGTTCGGCTGGCATATGTGTACCCGGCTTTAAACTTACGGTATTTGACAATATCACCATTATTGGTAATATCCAGTGTTACTCTCCACATCGAATACTGTCCAAATTGTGGAAGGTTTGACTTGTTTGGAAAAATGTTTCATATAAGCAGTTAAGAATATTTTCTGTCATGATTTCACCTTGTTGTCCCGTGTAGAGTCCTAAATTTTTTCTAGGCTAGTTCATATTAGTGTTTCATTTATCAAATGTTTCTAGCTTCTTTTGCGACAATACGAAACAAAAATTATTGTAAAGCTACATATTAAATGCATATTATCCATATAAATCCTTGCACATCAAATATCTTGTTCCCAACTTATCTTTGATACTCATACAACGTTTCAAAGACTTGTATTTAAAGTAAAATTTAATTGAACAAGGTATATGTAGTTTGCCGTACCGCTTTGTCTTGATGAAGCGGTCCAACTTTGATATATTAATTAAATACTGACAAAGGTGACGAAATCGATAACACCTCAAAACCAGGCGCTGTTATCTACACACAACTGTAGAAACTTCCGGTGTGTAGACGATGTTTACACAAATTTGTGAGGGCCCCTATATTGACACTTGCAACACCACATATTCGTGTGTTGAGAGTGATGGATATAATTATGGCAGAGCGTTCAATAAACAGTGGCTGATGTCGGTATTAACATATTGCACTGTAATCATGGTTGATTCTTTCCTATTGTTACAGGTTAACAAAAGAAAAAGCATTTAATAACTGAAAAACTCCTTTCACGTAAAAAGCTGCATATTTATTACAATTGTCTGAAAATATATTTTAAAAAAACTCCTTTAGTGAGAGAAGAGAACTGAGAAGTCCCAGATCCAAACAATAAATCTGAAACTTCTCGTGGAACCACTTTCTGGTAACATCCTTAATCTCTGCGTTTTACCATTTGTAAGCCAAGGAAACGACGAATAAAGAAAATAAAAGGGACTCTACAATAAGCAGTCACAATCCGTCTATTCGTCTAGGAAAATTCCAACGGAAGTTGATTCCTTGTAATCAAAATATGAGTAAAAACCAAAATTAAAATAGCTTATGTTGCAATTTGGTTCAGAGGTGATGCACCATCCCCATACGTACGTTTCTGTCTCTCCAGACGTCTTCAGTGGAACGAAACCAAGCTGTCTATTTAACCATAAGTATGAAAATTGTTCTACGTATCGGACGCTCGGTAGCGTTTCGATTCAGAGGTGTTCATGCAGTCCCACTGAAGACGTCTGGAGAGACAGAAACGTACGTATGGGGATCGTGCATCACCTCTGAACCAAATTGAAACATAAGCTGTTTTTTTTTAATTTTTAATTAATACTCCTTTAGTATTATTAGTGTAGAAATATACTGAAGCATCGCACCTCGCCAGGCACATTGCTACAATCATCGCATCTCTCTCTTTCTTGTCGTTTCCCCATTACTGAGGATCGTAATTTCTTCCAATATTCCTAACAATGTTTCTCCATTGGTCTCTATCTTCAGCTGCTCTAAGAGCTTCGCAGAATGAGTTTCCAGCTGAATTCTTTATTTGGTCGGACCATCTAGTTGGCGATCGTCCTCTTGATCTTCTCCCCGGAACGTTTCCAGAAACAATTAATCTCTCCAAACTGTCGTCATCTCTGCGAACCACGTCACGTGGCCAAATAATTGCAAAATTCGTTGCAGACATATTGTGGACAGCCTTTTTTTAATATTGAGTTGGTTTAGAATGGAAACGTTTGTCCTATGAGCTGTCCAAGGTATGCGCAGCATTCTTCTCCAGCACCACATCTCAAAGGCATCAATTTTTTGACGCTCGCATGCGCGAAGAGTCCAAGTCTCAAAAACACATAGCGAGATGCCTGGCGAGGTGCAATGCTCCACTATTTTCACTGCTATTTAAATACATTGATTTGTTTCTTCAGTGATGTGCGTGGCGATGTGCCTAGCCAGCTGCGATGCTTCGCTATATTTCTAGACTTATACTATTTTCTTTATGTATTTCGATCTTCATTATGTTCTCCCACTTGTTTCATCAATTTTATTAATGGAAGGAACAAAAAGGAAATGTCATGTCCAATTCCTTGAGAGGACATACACCCCCAGACCATCACAGATGCCATCCATTCTACTGAGGCAATCTTTGTGAGATTCTTCCTCTGGCATTCGAATAACTCTACTTTATATATCGTCGACCCAGAGCTCGAATTTCACTTTATCACTTCAAATAAATGAATTCCAATTGCGTTGAATCCAGTTTTGAATGCTCTTTTACCATACAAGTAGGTTTTCTTGTAAGAAGTGGTTTTTCCTTTGCCTAACCTAATATGATAAGTTATAACATTTTAGATGAGGTAAGTGTTGTAAAAACTTACTTTGGTCCTCTTGGCCCTTTTTACAGCCAATATTTGAGAAGAAGCTTGGCGATCTCGTTTAATAAGTTTCCGAAGAGCATGCTGATCTCTTTCGTTAATCTTTAAAGTACGACCGGTTTTAACTATAGTTAACAATTCGTGTTTTTTAAACTGCGAAATTATAATATCTCGAGGAATATTTAAATTTTGATCAATTTTATGACCAGAAAGTAGTTTGCTATGGGCCACAACAATGGAATTTCGTAAATCGTTAGAACACTTTCCGCGAACCATTTTCATAAACCAACTTAAAACTAAACTACATTAAATCGCTCAACTAAAGTCATAATTATTTATTTCTTCATTGCACTCTTGATAATATAATTTCCAGAAAAAATTATGCAATTGAATCCATTGAATAAATAAATATTTACGACTGATTAGGTGATAATAATTTGCGCCAGACATTACATTTTATTTTTGTTTTGCAACGAAGTTTGCAAAATTTAAAAATAGACGATGCGAATATTAAAGTTGTAAAACAGATCACATACCTGGGAGTACAGATAAGTAAGGAAGGCAGCGACACGCAGCGAGGAGGATGAAATACGGAGAAGGGTAATGCTTGCTAACAGAGCATACTTCTGTCGAAGGTTTTTGGATCCAAAATACATCCATACGGAATACGGAAGTTAACTTCAAAATATACAGGGTGTCCCGAAAAGATTGGTCATAAATTATACCACTGATTCTGGGGTCAAAAATTGGTTGATTAAACCTCACTTACCTATATACAATAGTGCACACAAAAAAAGTTACAGCCCTTTGAAGTTACAAAATGAAAATCGATTTTTTTTAATATATCGAAAACTCCTAGAGTTTTTTTTATTGAAAATGGACATGAGGAATCCTTATCGTAGCAACATCTTAAAAAAAAATTGTAGTGAAATTTGTGTACCCCATAAAAATTTTATGGGGGTTTTGTTCCCTTAAACCCCCCCAAACTTTTATGTACGTTCCAATTAAATTATTATTGTGGCACCATTAGTTAAACACAATATTTCTAAAACTTTTTTGCCTCTTAGTATTTTTTTGATAAGCCAGTGTTTATCGAGATATTTTGAATATTTGTCGAATCCACCACCTATTTGTATATGGTTAAGTATGATTATAGACACCTGTTAATAATCTGAAAATTTATTTATAACTTAAATATTTTGGTATATTTTGAAAAAGAAGCCACATCTCGATAAAAGTTGACTTACCAAAAAAAGACTAAGAGACAAAAAAGTTTTAAAAACACTGTGTTTAACTAATGGTACCACAATGATAGTTTAATTGGAACGCACACAAACATTTGGGAGGTTTAAAGGAACAAAACCCCCATACATTTTTTATGTAAATATAGTAAAAAAGTAGCCGCATCTCGATAAAAACTGGCTTATCGAAAAAATACTAAGAGGCAAAAAAGTTTTAAAAACGTTATGTTCAACTAATGGTACCACAATAATGAATTAATTGGAACGTACACAAAAGTTTGGGGAGGTTCAAGGGAACAAAATCCCCATAAATTTTTTATGGGGTGGACAAATTTCACTATAATTTAATTTTAAGGTGGGCCTGTCATAATAATGATACATGCCCGTTTTCAATAAAAAATCTTTGAGAGTTTTCGATATATTGAAAAAAATCGATTTTCATTTTGTAACTTCAAAGGGCTGTAACTTTTTTTGTGAGCACATTTGTACTAAGGTAAGTTAGGTTCAACCAAACTATTTTTGGCCCCAGAATGTGTGGTATAATTTATGACCATTCTTTTCGGGACACCCTGTATAAAACCATCATACGACCAACAGCCACGTACGAATATGCCATTGAAACATGGATCATGACAGAAGAAATAATAAACCTTATTAGTACTTTTGAAAGAAAGATATTAAAAGGCCAAGGTATTATCTTATTTAGCACGATCTCTACGAACGATGTGCTCTACCACAAAACAAATTCGTTTGTGTTCGAAGAAATATTAATGGTAGGGGAGCAAAGTATGCTAAATTTGCAGTCACTCGAGCGTTATAAGGACCTATTGGGTTGTGATTATTAGGTCCTAAAACCAAAAACATTTAGTAAAATTTTCCATTTTAGTGGGGACTTTCCATTTTTAATTTAATTTTCCATTTCCAACAATCGTTTTTTCCGATTATAGCGCCATCTATACATAATTCGACAAAATATCTCGAATAAAAGTTGCTTATTTTTACGTAAAGAATCCAAATCTGCAATAAACATTTGGGGGTTCCATTTAAGATTTTAAAGTAACCCTACACCCTACCTCCGTGAGGGTCCTGTTTGGTACCATTCGATAGATTTTTCAAAAACATTTTGAAAATGTATTTTGCAGTTTTTCGATCTGATGTTCATTTTACGAAATGTTCGCTTTTTTTTGTGAAACTTTTTGACTCGCCCATTTCCTTACGCCCCGCTAAAATCGTCAGATTTTTGAAATATACACTCTTTTGCATGTACTTAACTTACCTTATAGTCTAAGAGCTAGTGAACCCTCCGACTAACGGTCGTCCTGTAAGGCTAGAAATTTGTCTAGTGATAATTTATAGCACACCAAGGCTAAAACCCATGATCTGGCAGGCATCAGCGGTGCACGTGTATCTACCAGGTGAATCGAAAAGTGCAAATTTAGGGGGTAAAATAAACTTTCTCCTGTAAGGTTTAAATTTAAGTATGTGTTTGAGTAAGTCATTTAGAAGACATGTGTACAATGACAGGCTATTCTGAAGAACATAAGACCTTGCCAGGCGAGGGGAAAGATTAGGGGTTTTTCCTAAAATTATTCTTTTTGCATCGAACAATTTTTTTTTAGGTTTTTTGAATCATTCCAAACAAAAAAGGTCTTTAGTGATTTTTCTCTTAAGTTATTAGTTTTTGTTATATAAGCGATTGAAAATTTTGAAAATTGCGAAATCGGCCATTTTTAACCCTAAATCGGACATTTATCTAAAAATTTCAATGTTGCCAAGGTACGCAGATATTCTTTAAACATTGATTGATGAAATCCCGAAGAGTTTTTTGCAATAAAATATCGAAAACCCCTTTGTTTTTTTAATTGCTAATCAAGCGGGCGCGACACTGTAGTATAAGAGAGGACGTTTGAGTTTGCATAAATTCATTATCTGGAGATGGGACAATTTCAAGAGAAATACTCAGACATGTCGATTTTTATTTTTGAAATAGGACTTTTTGGCATACTTATAATACTTAGTGACGTCATCTATCTGGGCGTGATGACGTAATCGATGATTTTTTTAAATAAGAGTAGGGGTTGTGTGATAGCTCATTTGAAAGGTTATTTAATTCTCTTTTCAGTAATATAAACATTAACATAATTATTTATACAGGGTGTACAAAAAAATGTTTTCTTCTATTTGTCAAATTTAATCAAAGTTAATTTAATAAAAAAAAATTTTTTCTACACCCTGTATAAATAATTATGTTAATGTTTATATTAGTGAATAGAGAATTAAATAACCTTTCAAATGAGCTATCACACAACCCCTACTCTCATTTAAAAAAATCATCGATTACGTCATCACGCTCAGATGGATGACGTCACTAGTATTATATGTATGCCAAAAAGTCCTAATTTAAAAATAAAAATCGACATGTCTGAGGATTTCTCTTGAAATTTGCCCATTCTCGAGATAATGAATTTATGCCAACTCAAACGTCCTCACTTATACTACAGTGGCTCGCCCGCTTGATTAGCAATTAAAAAACAAAGGGGTTTCCGATATGCTATTGCAAAAAACTCTTTGGGATTTCATCAATCAATGTTTAAAGAATATCTACCTACCTTGGCAACTTTGAAATTTTTAGATAAATGTCCGATTTAGGGTTAAAAATGGCCGGTTTCGCAATTTTCAAATTTTTAATCGCTTATATAACAAAAACTATTAACTTAAGAGAAAAATCATTAAAGACCTTTTCTGTTTGGAATGATTCAAAAAACTTAAAAAAAATTATTCGATGCAAAAAAAATAATTTTAGGAAAAACCCCTAATCTTTCCCCTCGCCTGGCAAGGTCTTATGCTCTTTAGAATCGCTTGTCATTGTACACATTTCTTCTAAATCAGCGGTTCTCAATCTTTTTGTGTCATGTACCACCAAATACTTTTTATTATTTTTGGTACCACATAACTGAAATACATATCTAACTAGGTGATCTAATTAACTATAATACTGGTGCTGATTTTGGCTGTTTTTGCGTTTTGTTTACCACCTCAAAAATTGAAATGTACCACCAGTGGTACATGTACCACAGATTGAGAACCGCTGTTCTAAATGACTTACTCAAACACATATTTAAATTTAAACCTTACAGGAGAAAGTTTACCCCCTAAATTTGCACTTTTCGATTCACCTGGTAGATACACGTGCACCGCTGATGCCTGCCAGGTCATGGTTTTTAGCCTTGGTGTGCTATGAATTATCACTAGAAAAATTTCTAGCCTTACAGGACGACCGTTAGTCGGAGCGTTTACTAGCTCTTAGACTATTATCTTAATCTGACAATTTCGAGTATTTGTAAGGATATATTTTTTTTCGGGTCCCCTTAACGAACTTCCCTATGTTAAGAGCCAATATTATGGTAGAGGTACATCTGCCGGGTACCAGGTTTTTCCCCATGTGATAATCTGACGAGCTCGAGTAACTGCAAAAATCCCCGCTTGGGTTCCCCTACCATAATAGATCAAGTTGCCTTCAGACCAAACCGTAGTTACCGGATCTAAGTACTAAAACTTTTTTATATTGATAGACCATTTGATGAGGAGCCAAAGACTGTTGCTGTTCTATATACCTTACGGCAGCATACAACACAATACAGCAAGGGAGCAAACGTATACATATAAATCACCATGTTGTGTTAACAGAAGGAACAGAAGCCTTTTGAACAGTTCTATGAGACAGTTCTATGAATGGTGCATCCAGAATGCCGTATCGAACCTCGTGGGGAACTTAAGTGTGGACGGAACCCTGCAACAGCGCAGGGTACCGAACCATCTTGTAGATACGGATTTAAGGCAATTACTGATGGAACGTCAAAACGTTCGAGGTTATTACGAAGTAAATGAAGTAAAAGTCAGACTTACTCTTAATCTTTATTATAACTTCCGACGACCGGTTTCGCTCTTTAAAATTTGTAGAGCATCTTCAGGTCAAAGGTAACAAGTTACAAAATGATTCGGGTACAAGGAGCTACTAACTCAGTATTCATTATCATGATGTTTCTATTAAAGTTATGTTAACGGGATATGGTGGAATAGATGGAGGATGCAGCAAAGGTAAACAAATTTATGGGATTTAGGAATTCTTGAGGGTGATGAGATAGTTGGTGTAAGTCAACCAACAAATCTGTGCTTGTTATTATGTTTGTGTAGTTCAAATTAGTGAATGACATATATACAATTTTAATGTGTGTTGATTTTAAAGATTTTATTTCTATGTATTAAACGATTTTATTTTAATTTTATTTATATTTATATATATTAAAAGAATTCTATTTATTAGTAAATGTATGATTGACAACGTATGGATCAAAAATGTGGCGAGTATTTATTGTGTATGTTAGAACTGGATGTGCAGTTGTAAACTGAATAGTTAAGGTCAGTACTTGATCTTTGACGAGTATTGTTTCGGTAGATCGGAAAGCTTAAAATTGTAGTTAAAATACTATATTAGCAGTCATATAATAAATAGCAATAAAAGTAAAAGTAAAAATTTGTAATTCCTTTGTTCTATCTATTCCAATTCTCCACCCTTTAATTTATAATGTTGTTTCATTTACCTACATTGTTGATTTAATTCACATTCACTTTTACTTTTATTGCTATTTATTATATGACTGCTAATATAGTATTTTAACTACAATTTTAAGCTTTCCGATCTACCGGAACAATACTCGTCAAAGATCAAGTACTGACCTTAACTATTCAGTTTACAAGTGTACATCCAGTTCTAACATACACAATAAATACTCGCCACATTTTTGATCCATACGTTGTCAATCATACATTTACTAATAAATAGAATTCTTTTAATATATATATATATAAACATAAATAAAATTAAAATAAAATCGTTTAATACATAGAAATAAAATCTTTAAAATCAACACACATTAAAATTGTATATATGTCATTCACTAATTTGAACTACACAAACATAATAACAAGCACAGATTTGTTGGTTGACTTACACCAACTATCTCATCACCCTCAAGAATTCCTAAATCCCATAAATTTGTTTACCTTTGCTGCATCCTCCATCTATTCCACCATATCCCGTTAACATAACTTTAATAGAAACATCATGATAATGAATACTGAGTTAGTAGCTCCTTGTACCCGAATCATTTTGTAACTTGTTACCTTTGACCTGAAGATGCTCTACAAATTTTAAAGAGCGAAACCGGTCGTCGGAAGTTATAATAAAGATTGAGAGTAAGTCTGACTTTTACTTCATTTAAAATGAACCCTCACATGCAACCCATTCAAGATTAGTTATTACGAAGGTTCGCTACGAAGGTACAGAAGGAAAACTTCTGTTGAGCGCTTCAATGTTCGCGACGAGGTTTGATACAGCATTCGGAGTACGTCTGTACGCACCTTTAGTAATTGTCAGACTGAAAAATCACTCGTCTGGCTATATTTTTACATGTTTGAAAACAGTTATTATCCATCTATACGAAATTTTTTTATTAAATGATCAATACGTTCTATTAGCGTTAAGATTGACTATACTATAACAAAAATAATCGGACGGAGCCGTGAAAATGGTTCTTTGTTTGCACACCGATAAAGGATTATAGAGCGAGGAGTACAATATGACGATTAAGCCGAACAAAGGCCGATATAATTGAATAGGTATACAATATGGCGGTGGTATCACAAAAACTGATTAATTGAATTCTTAATAACTAGCAGATCGGTGGTTTTGTGATATCCGCCGTAAAATATAATGAAGAAAGCTTTAAAATGTTTATCCGTTTACAGCTCTTAAAATTAATGATCTAAAATCCCCCGATGTATTAGGATATAATCTGGATCTAAATGTATACACAAGACATAAATACAAAAAGATATCTTCTGATGTCCGGGTCTGAAATGAAATATATGAGAAATATATGAAAAAGGAGGACAAGGTATTGTACAAGGGATACATCGAAATCTTGTTGTAGTCTCATGTTTTGTGAAAATTTTGTTTTTTAATTTCCCTGATATCTTTACAAACAAAGAAATTGGACGGTTTTATTCTTTAACATGTGAAACAATATCAATTCAACAATAAAAATAATAACAGTAAACAAAACTTAAAACAAAGGTGAAACATGGCACGTACCCACTATGTTCGCGAACCTCTTGCGCTCCGCGCTCCCTCAACTGCTCAAATGGATACGGCATGCGTTCCTTTACATATGAACCGCCACCGATTGGAGCGCGCATTGTTGCAACGTCCCGGTCCGGGAGAGCCAGCGTATCCACTATGTGGAGCAGTTGCAGAAGCGCGGAGCGCAAGAGGAGCGTGAACATGGTGGATACGTGCCTTAATGTAAACTAATATTCCGTGTTTCCGCCTCTACTTCTGATAACAGCTTCACATCACCTATAATGGACATAATGGACATTATAGACATGCTGGATATTAAGCGGACTATATGATTTTAAACAAATTTAAATCAGCTCTACCTTTCGTAGCTGGAAGAGGGATTGAAAACAAATATATCTAAAACCCAGATAATGACAAATCTTATAGTCAGCGAAGATATATGTGTAGGAACAAGATCCATAGACCAAGTAATGACCTATATAAATACCTAGATCATGAGATTCGCATAGGAGAAGATAACCAAACCGTTGAGCTTCTTCGTCGTGTAAGACTGACTTATGTAGCCTTCGGCAAGCTGAACCATATTTTCAAATCGTCTGATATACCAATATCTCTTAAAAGAAAAACCTTTAAACAGTGTGTTTTGCCAGTGTTGACTTACGGTGCGGAAACGTTGACCATTGTAAGGAGAACAGTGCAAAAGATCCGTGTGTCTCAAAGGGCAATGGAACGTGCTATCTTGGGTGATTCACTATGGGACAAGATCCCAAACCGCCAACTACGACAAAGAACAAGAGTGGCTGATGCAGTAGAAAGAGTAGCACTGAAATGGAACTGCGCAGGTCACGTGGCTTGAATGACAGATAATAGATTATGGCGACACTTTTCATTTATTATTTTTTTAATTGCTAATTTTAAATATTAACTCTCTTTTCTAAACGAAAATAATGTGGGTCATTGAAAATTCACATGTGTTTACATGAAATACATTCCCCATTAAATAGTTACCTTATCAGACCTTAATAAATCACTTTTGAAATGCATTCGAAGACGCTTCTAATGCCTCTTCTACACATCAGCCGGATGCATCTGCCGATATATCATCACGCGCTGACCACACATCTGTAGGTACACATCTGTAAATCGTTCAGTCTGTGTTAATTCTACGGCGACGCAATATCTACTTTGAATTCACTGCGAAAACTAATGCGTTGTAAAGTCCAAGGTCAGATGTGTGGAGAGGAATCGGACGTTCGCACCGAAACCCTTTGATCTGTACTGGGAAAACCGACTAAAATCGGATATCCCGCAGACGCGTCCGCCGACGTAATATGTAAACAACAAACGATCAAATTACCCCATCTACACATCTGCGGATGCATACGCAGATGCCGTCCGCGGACACGTCTGCCGATGTGTAGAGGAGGCATAAAGGGCCAGCGTCTTTATGTCAATAAATTAGTCTTTAACTTAAAACCACAGACATGTGTTTTCAGTCAGTCGATCCACAACAACGAGTCGATACACAACCCTCGCTGGGCCAAGTAATAACAACCCTCTTACGAGATATAAGCATACCTTTTTAACCAGAAATAAATAAATATTACTGTTCGTTGTTTACACTTATTTTAATTTAAGGTAATTGATTCCGTCAACACCCACAACGGAACAAGATGAACAAAGCGGATACTGGAATGGAGACCAAGAGATGATGCCTACCGAAGCAGAGGTCATCCACCAACACGTTGGACTGATGATCTAAAACTTTTTCATAGGAATTGGATGCAAGAGGCACAAGATCGAAATATATGGAAAATTATGAGGGAGATCTATGTCCAGCAGTGGACAAGCGAAGATTGAATGATGTATGATGATTTGATTTTAGTTTATGAAGTGTCAGATATTAATAACTATAGTTTCTACGTCTTGCATGGAAGCAGGAAGGGACTGACAAAGTCTTAATTGTCTACCCACAATATCCCGTAAGTATTCAATAGGATTCATGTCGGGCCTCTGAGAGGGCCAATTTAATTTCTGAATATTTATCTCACTTAAATATTCAGTAACGACACGCGATACGTGAGGCCTTGTGTTATCATGCATCAAGATGACTTTATTTCCTATCTAAGTAGGTAATTTTATATTATCTGTAGAGTTTACCAAATTTTCCTGTAAGTATTGTAGGTAACTATATTATTATAATTCTTGTTTGGTAATTCAAATCACATTTCCTACTTCACAATTCAATTGTGTTTTTATCAAACATGTGGCTATCAAACCAAATTCGACTTAGCGACTTTCCTGTTGACCTCCTTATTGTATTTATTAAAGGTAGTCTTTAAAATAGCTAAAAACAGCATGTTCACTACACATATAAACAAGTGTAGGTAGACCACAAGGTAATAAATACGGCGCAACAGCATTTAAATCATAACTGTCTATTTAAATCACTTCTGTCATGAAGTTTGTCCACAACTAGAACGATTTACTGATTTTGAGACACTCAAGGTTGGATCATGAATATTTATGAAAATAATGGTATTGCTATGATAGGTGAATTACTTAATATGTAATTGCTAATTACATAAAACGTTAATGACAAAACTCATGTGGTTACAAACCCAATGGTTTCCTTTTCTAGAAAGAATAAAACTAGAGTAAAATTGATAAAATTGTTAACGATGACTACACTAAACCAAAGTTTCTTAAGCAGTATCGTCGCCACATTTGTAGAAAAGTACTCATAATAATAATTAATGAAGAATTCCTGCCACTGCACAATGTTACTTCCAGTAGCATTAGTGGCTTAGTATAATTTATTATTGAAACTGACGTCAGTTAACTAACTGATATAAGAAAAGCATATCAGTTCAGGTCTTCTACTCAGTACTCAAATTACTAAAACTAATTAAACCAAACAGCAAGTTTTGTGAGTAAATTTAATGATAATACTATCAGTAGTGGTGTTCCGTCCCTCCACACATATTTTTCTTTTATTTTTTATTAAGTATTTTATTATTATTCATTTTTATATTTAGTTTACTTAGTGTGTATGTCTTTGCTGCGTTACCAATACGGTCACAGGTAGGTGCTGCCCCCTAACACACTTAAGGTAGGTAAGCGTCTTCGACATAGCCACACAGGCTCAGTCAGTCATGTTATAGCCTTCACAAATGACACATAGTGTTATGTTTTTAGCTCCCAACAAGTGAAATAAAAGCAGTTCGATTGCAGAGTCCAGTGACCTGGGAGAAGAGGAGCCATTCATCATCAAAGGTACTGTAACATAATTTTACATACACACACATTCAATTAATTGACAAATTTTGCTTATAACTTTTTTCGCCACAGTAGATAAAACCAGCACTTTTAAAATAAATATTACCCTAATTCTAACTCCAAAGTCAACAGAATTATACGAAGTGGTTCTTAAAAATATACTGCATCTATTATCAATTGCATCTTCTTCGATACTGTTATTAGGGGGGGGGGGATAAGTTTCTTCTTCTTTACACTTTAAAATTAATGAATTATAATTAATTGGTGGAAATATAATAAAATTATCCCTGGTTTGAGAAATTCTAGCTTTTATTTCTTGTTCGGAATCGAGCTCGTTAACTCATTTGTAATGAGTTACGTCTTCCAGCATTTTTCCATTTTATCAGAGGCAACCGAATACATTGTTTATTCTTAATTACCATAATTTTCTTCTTTTGTCGTTCATCTCCACTCCGAGTTCCTGATATCTCTTATTTAAATGTTTTAAAATGTTCTGTAATAGTCCAGTGGTTAGAGACAAAAGTTGGTTGTTTTTAAGTTTTGACAACAAATATGAGGCAGTTGAAATATGCCTAAAAAACGCTGAATTTAAACTTACACACCACACACGATCTAAAACGCTTAAAACTGCTTCTATTCGATTGCTACAACTTCAGCTTCATTGTAACTTCAGCTACAAATTCCACCCAATGCCATCTTCGTGAAACAATTTCCCGTGGCGTGAGATCGTTTGTAATGTGAAAGTTGAAATTCAGCGTTTTTTGAGGCATATTTCAAATGCCTCGTATTTGTTGTCAAAGATTAAAATCGGAATTTCATGTTACAGGTTTTGAAGATTCTCAGCAAAATTAACATTCTCAAGAATGATTCTTGGTCACCATACAATTACTAAAACAATCGGACATTGTTAGCTTCTGATCATTTTTATTAATTATGTAATATTTTTATCAGTTAGGTCACTCTGGCTCTCATGGTCTCAATTTAAAATACTATTTCATCAGAAACTACTACAACGAAACTTCTTCTATATAATCTATCTATATGGTACATTATCTTTCGACGTAAGTATGAGCTAAACAGAATATTACCTTATTATGGGTTAACCCTGTTCTTGAGAACGTAACATTTTCATTTTAGGTCTAGGTAAGTTCTGGGCGACTTGTGGCTTATTTTGTTAGTGACTTTTTGTACTAATAATATAAAACTGCTGCTAGCTGACAATAGTTGGCTTATATCTTTATTATTACTTACTATTACTTTGTTATTTAATCTCTGCCATATTTTTATGAAATTTTATTGGTTTTGCAGATAAAATTTAAAATAAGGATATAATAGACAAAATTATTTCTATGTGCTCCAAACCAACTGAATCAGATGATGATGACGAGAGTAATGATTCTGAGGTTCTACCTCAACTACATGATATTGAAGAATATACCTGATACCTTATTATTAAGATTTTTTCAGATATCAGAAATTTGAAATGCATGGATCGTCAGTGATAAACAAGGTTTGTGGTATTCTTGACATTGTGACATATTTGTAACAAATTCAAATTTGGTACTTAGCAATAAATTAAAAGTGAAATATATTTATATTTCATAAATTTTTAAATAATTCTAGGACATTAAGAAAAAGAAAACAAGGTTTTCACTTTTTTTGGTTTGCCAAGAAAAAGGTTAAGAGCACGGTTATTTGCTTGCTTGTCTTTGAAAAACAAAAACATTGAAGTGGTTTTCTAATACGCATACACCACCGTACAATTTATATTCGCGCCCAGGGAGTAGTTGGAACAACTTAAAAGCCTTTACGCAATACGTGACAACCAAGAACAAAGCAGAACGTTGCAGACGACAGGAAAATTAAGAACAAAACACCGTAAATCGTTTTTCTCGAAGTAATTAACCCCGGCACTACGTGTTGATGAAACTCGGGGCTTGTAATAGAGCAAATTAAAGCAATTAACTCCTTATACATCGTTCGGTTATAAAATTTTATCGCACAATAAACGATTCTATTATCTCCTAAATTACTGAGATTGTATTGTCATTTCTAACATGATTGATCCAGCGATTGCTGAGTGATGAAAAACACGACGAACATACCAGCAGTGGCGTTCCAGAAAACAACTTTTACGCAATCGTGACCTATTAGTCTTGAAGAATATGATTAAATCGAGAGGTTTGTGATGGGCAATAAGAAATAAGTTTCTGCAGAGTATGAGAAAATTGTAAATGGTACGTTAAATCACCGATCTTGAAAAAGTATGAAAATATGATACGAGTATTTTAAGATGTCCTGGGGTACGTACTGAACCAAAAATATATCGTACGATATATCTAAAGACTGAGAAATTATCAAAGAATATATAGAGATTTTAAAAAAATTGTTATTAATTGTAATTTTGGTAGAACGTGGCAAGAAAATAATTCATACGTATGCTGTCGCTAACACAAGGTTTCTCGTTTTAGTTTTTTGGCCTGATTAAATTTTTCTTGTTCTCCCCTGTTGGGACGAAATTTCTGAGTCTCGTGGTGCACCACACATGACATTTTAAAATTTTTGAAAAGCTTTAGGCAGGATTTCCTTAGTTGATATTAAAATTTCATTTAATTTCTTTTAATGCAAAATAAATATGATTAGTTAATATAATCTTTTATTTGCCCCTTCCAAAACTCATTTTTCACTTCTGCGTTTAAGATAAGACGTAACTACACTTGAGAAGACTAGAGCTAGTCGAAACCGAAAGAATTGGTCCCCAACTTTCTGTGGGTAGTTTTATTGTTACAAAATTCCTGTTTATTTGTGGGCTAGACTATTTAGACCGTTGTTTTCTAGGTAAACCGAGTACCTACTTCAGCCAAATTTATATTAAATAGAGTTCGCTGATTAATATCCCTCGATGGTGTAAATATTTAGTTTGAGTACTATTTTGTTTGGAAAGCAGTCACGAGTCATGTATTTTTAATAAAATTGTGACAATATTTTCATTATTTATCGATTCTCCACACACGCCACTGATAATCGAATGATAGAGTTCGATCTATGGGTATTTTTGTTGAGTTTAATTGAATTTTAGCGAAGTAATTCCGCCGACCGGTGGTGCGTTGGGCGATTTCGAGGGGGATGAGAGAGGGGCGGTGAGTGGTCGGTGGTGCGTATCCGGCAACCGAGCAAATATTTACAATATCTGCCCGTCGACGCCGCCGCCGACGACAAAATAACAACGCATCGCTGGAGACGAACGAATTTTAATTACAAATTTATAGCACAATAAAAGTTAGTGACTTTTCTGACCTACATACTAACGAGAAGGAAAAGCTCTGTTGACTTGAGAATTTTCTGACATATTGTAACAAAAAGTAAGACACAAAGTTGCGGAAATACAAGGAAAGCAAAACGTTTAATTATGTTAATTATATTAAGCGTTTAAATGCAAAAACAACACTGTCAGCGAAAAAGAGCAATAAAAAACAATTAAGCTCGCATCAAAAGTCTTGACTTATCAATAAATTTATGGACAGAGAATCCACTAACAAGCATTATGGAAAAATCGAGGAGGAGGAACCAGTGGCGGATCTACGGAGGAGTAAATAGGGGAAAGTCCCTCCTAACAACGTCCAAAATTAAAGAGAAAATTGTTAAAACATAAGAATATATTAGCTGGCTGGAATGATAATTAAACCGCAGACAGACGATTACAACCTAATAAACTCGTTAGTTAGGAAAATGACCGAAACTTATCCTTTTTTATGTCTTTTGGTGTGTGTTCCATTGCAAGTTCCTCATTAAAAGGTTTGTATAAAACAAAACGACAAGCCAAAAAAAAGAAAAAAAAAAGGTATTTTTTAGTATGTATTGTTTTGTATAAACAAACTCTTTACTGGGCCTGAAGATGGGACATAAATCGTAAGTGACTTTTCTGACCTACATACTAACGAGCAGGAAAAGCTCTGTTGACTTGAGAATTTTCTGACATATTGTAACAAAAAGTAAAACACAAAGTTGCGGAAATGCAAAGAAAGCAAAACGTTTAATTATGTTAATTATATTAAGCCAATAAATGCAAAAACAACACTGTCAGCGAAAAAGAGCAATAAAAAAACAATTAAGCTCGCATCAAAAGTCTTGACATCAATAAATTTATGGACAGAGAATCCACTAACAAGCATTATGGAAAAATGGAGGAGGAGGAACCAGTGGCGGATCTACGGAGGAGTAAATAGGGGAAAGTCCCTCCTAACAACGTCCAAAATTAAAGAGAAAATTGTTAAAACATAAGAATATATTAGCTGGCTGGAATGATAATTAAACCGCAGACAGACGATTACAACCTAGTAAACTCGTTAGTTAGGAAAATGACCGAAACTTATCCTTTTTTATGTCTTTTGGTGTGTGTTTCATTGCAAGTTTCTCATTAAAAAGTTTGTATAAAACAAAACCACAAGCCAAAAAAAAGAAAAAAAAAAGGTATTTTTTAGTATGTATTGTTTTGTATAAACAAACTCTTTACTGGGCCTGAAGATGGGACATAAATCGTGACTTTTCTGACCTACATACTAACGAGCAGGAAAAGCTCTGTTGACTTGAGAATTTTCTGACATATTGTAACAAAAAGTAAAACACAAAGTTGCGGAAATACAAAGAAAGCAAAACGTTTACTTATGTTAATTATATTAAGCGTATAAATGCAAAAACAACACTGTCAGCGAAAAAGAGCAATAAAAAACAATTAAGCTCGCATCAAAAGTCTTTCCTTATCGATAAATTTATGGACAGAGAAATTCACTAACAAGCATTAAGGAAAAGTCGAGCGGAAGAAACCAGTGGCGGATCGACGGAAGAGGAAATAGAGGAAATTCCTCCCAACAAGGTCCTAAATTAAAGAAATTGTTGAAACATAAAAATATATTAGCTGGCATGAAACAGGTAAAACATGGACAGACGATTTCAACCCAACTTACTGCATATAAGTTATTATTTAGGTCTTTTATGTAGTTTGAGTTATTTGAGCCTACCTTTTTCATGTCTATATTTTTTGATCAACTATTTCTAATGGGAATAAGCCACAATTTTACCAAAAAAAAAAAAGATTTTATTAACGTTTTGAAGCCCAAATCGGATTTAAATGAGTCAGATTAAAGAAATTTTTAGAAGAATTTTTTTACTTAGCAACAACATTTTTGTTTATTCTATAGTATTTTGTATTTTGACAACGAAACCCGATTTGAGCTTCGAAACGTTAATAAAATCATTTTTTTTTGGTAAAATTGTGGCTTATTCCCATTAGAAATAGTTGATTAAAAAAATACCACAAGGAAATAGCTTCAGAACAACATTATATTTTTTTGGTCGGTGTTTCATTGGAAAGGAGAAAAAAGAATAAAATATGGAATCTTATACCATGTACTGGATTAATTAAAAGATTTATATATAGAATAAAAATGGTATACATTTTTATTTTAAAAGATTTATGTTTATATACATTTATTTATTGTAGATAAATCGAAATCTTATATACGTAACTCCACCCTAAATGGTTGATGTGGATCGTATGTTTCTAAATAAAAAAAAATATTCCAATAATTTGTAGTAAGGGTTAGGAAGATAAACCGGCACTTTAAATAAACAACGATATATCAAAGGCATATTAATAAACCAATTATTCACAGGGTGTCGGGAGGTGCCGCGGTCGGAAAATTGTTTAAACATTTTTTTTAAACAAATTCAAGGAATCAGTTTTTTCACTTCGTACAAATCTTTTTTAAATTAAATTTAAATTCTTTGGGTCATTGTGAGCAAAAAAGGTCTCCTGTGATTGTTGTCGGGTTATACGCGATTTAAAATTTGAAAAACGTGAAAATGGCCATGTTCAGGGCTTAATAACTCGGTTAAAAATTATTATTATGAAAGTCAGAAAGTGACTAAATAAAAGTTTAAAGTCTCCTACATAATCCTAAAGAAATTTGTATCATTAAGTTATTTTTAATTATCATCAATGAGCGCTACCAGCGTATTGATGCGCCAGTCAATGTGATTGCGAAAGAAATGCACCATTCCTGCAGTCCAATGGTGTATCTTACTCACACTTTACATTGACGGCCGTCTCAATACGTTGTTAGCGCTCATTGTTAATAATTAAAAATAAAAGCTTAGTAATAAATGAATGACACAAATTTCTTCAGGATCATGTAGGGGGGCTTTAAACTTTGATTTAGTCACTTTCTGACTTTCAGAATAATAATTTTTAACCGAGATATTAAGCCTAGAAAATGGCCATTTTCGCGTTTTTCAATTTTTAGATCGGGTATGACTCGACAACAATTAATTCTAGAGGAAAATCACAAGACCTTTTTGCTCATAATGACCCAAAGAGTCTAAAAAAAATTGTACGAAGTGAAAAAATTGATTTCTTGAATTTGTTTAAAAAACATTGTTTAAACAATTTTCCGACCGCGGCACCTCTATTTGAGTATCCTCCTATAAGGACCTCTTTTTGAGTAAGTTTGTGCAAATAAAAAACGAATCGGAATAATTTACCCGACGGGGGGCGACGATACAGCCAACTGACGATAACCACAAATAACAATATTAAATTATTACTCGTTTGAACAGTTTTCTATACCGTTATGAACATTTCAAATAAACCAAAGGAACGCAAACGAATAAATGTTTGAAAATCATTTTGTGCAAAATATGGCAAAAATACGAAAAATAAACGAAAAAATGAAACGCTAAACATATTTTGTTTGAAGAATGATATAAATGCAAACTGATTTTTCCGCAATTGTTTTTAGTAGGTAACGCTGAAAATTGTGGTATAAAGTATGAAAACTATAGTATTGTGTGAATTAATATGAAGAGAAAAATAAATGCAGTTAGTTATAAACGCAGAAAACAAAATAGGATTTATTAAATCATTGAAAGCATCTTTGCATAAAATCAAAATTTTTTTATAATTTTCTGATATTTACCGGACTCGAAATCATATTTTTTAGAAGGGAAACTATATCACTACGGGCACAAACCTTATGGAGATTTACGTTGAAAAATGCCGAGGTCCAAAATGGAAAATTGGTCGGTGTCAAGTCACCGTCATGTCGGCGTCTAACCATCGTCATGTCAGCCTGTACTCAGCGTCAAGTCACGATGGGCCGACTAGAGGCTTACTTGCCGTTGGCTTGTCGCTAACTAAACGCAGATTTGACGCTGACTTGACGACGACCAATTCGCTATTTTGGACTTTGGTATTTTTCAATGTAAATCTCCTTAAGGTTTGTGATATAGCACCTCTAGTATTTTTATTAGAGATCCATCACGCATCAGTTTGGTTTTTATTGTGCAAAAATTTTACGAAGTCTGACCCACAGATTTTCAATCTGTTTAAAATACGGTGAGATGCTTTTTGTTATTGAGCATGGTCAAATTAAATAAATAAAGAAAAGGCGAAACCCAAGCGACTCCATTTTCAACTAAATAAATATTTGATGGATTCGACCGTTACTTGATGGAAGTTCATTTTATCTAACAATAAAAAACTGAAAACGTTTGTTTTCTATACTTCCACAAAATTTATTATATCTAAGTGACTACAGCTGTTTCGGCGGAGTGCCTTTCTCAAGTAATATAGTTTACAATGTGTTTGCCTTTTTAATCTTCAACTGAAGAGGTTGAGGAGTGGGGAGCTGTTTGTCTCGAGTTGGTCATTCAGAATTATATCTGTATTTTTCAGTTTATTAATTTCCATAGATTCTAAAAAAGATAGCTTAAGGCCTTTATTTTGAATATGTAGAATTTTAAACTCTTCATTGAAAGAATGATTATGATCTAGAAGGTGAAGTGCGTACGTAGAAGTGTCTGTTTTTCTATTGTTGAATGCCCTTTTGTGTTCTGCTATCCGTTTGTCAAAAGTTCTGCCAGTTTGACCGATGTACGTTTTCGGACAGTCACCACAAGTTAGTTTGTACACACCACTCTGTAGTTGCTTTCTCTTTCGGCTTTTATTGTTCTTAATATATTTGCTTAAGTTGTTGTTAGTTCTGAAAGCTGGTGTTATTCCTTTCTTTTTTATGTATCTGGCTATTGTTGTTGTTATCTTGCCAGTATATGTGAGAGAGCAGAAGGTACTGGGTTCTTTCTGTGGTGGTGGATACACTAATTTCAGGGCTTTCTTATGGAGTTTTTGGTTTAAAATTTTGTTAACTGTTTGTTCGTTATAGCCGTTGTTTACTGCTATTTGTTTAATGATGTTTAGTTCTATTTCGAAGTTATTTTTTGTCATGGGAATTTCTGTCAGTCTATGTATCATGCTATGGTAGACTGCTAATTTGTGTTGTGTAGGATGGGATGATGAATTGTGTATAGTTGTGTCAGTATGGGTAGGTTTATGATATATGGAGAACTCAGAGAACTTTTTTTATTGTTAGATAAAATGAACTTCCATCAAGTAACGGTCGAATCCATCAATTATTTACAGGAAGCCAATACAGGGCTATTGACCATATTGTTTTCAAGATTGCTTTTAAAGCGTAGAGTAACAACACAAAATATCTGGTTTCTAAACATGTGCGTGAAAAACAACGTGTTCCCGAAATACATAAAGTTAAAAACCAACAACCGCAGTGCCGCTGCCATAGCAGGTATCCACCAGGGTCAAACCAGATGGCTGAAACGGGATAGGAGCACCCAATACAGAAAACGAGATATTATAGCTGTTTATCTTAAGGTATGTCATTCAGAATTACATTATAGATTAGATAATATAGAATTTGACATCCTAGATTCTAAAGTAAGAACTGAAGTAGATAATTTAATAGACAAAAAATTTAATACACAATGTAAAAAACTAAATAATCTAATTCGCAATAGTAAAAAACTCAATACTCATACAACAAATTTTTCAAATCATAGTTTTTTCAATAGATTTATAGACTTAACAGATACTAAATTCAATAATAGTGAAATAGAACTTTTAGAGAAAGGATTCAAACACAACTTGCCTCAACATAATAATCAAAAAAATTTAGAGTATTTAGGTGTAGAGTGTGAAGTAGCGTTAAACAAAACTGCCAAAAACATAGAAAAAAGCATCATTGCAAAATCTATTACTGATGTATGTAATGAAACTAATAATTCCTGTTTCAAAGAAAACCAAATAGCCGTTTCAATTAAAAATAAATCAATAAAACATGACATAATATTTACAAAAGCAGACAAAGGTAACACTACTATTGCTATCGACAAACGAGACTATAATAACAAAACAATAGAATTTTTAACTAACCAAAACAGTATAAAACTAAACAAAGACCCCACAGAAAAATACCGAAAACAAATTAAACTAGCCATTGAAAATTCAAAATCAATACTAAATCCAACAGAACAGAAATACCTTAATATTATGAACCCACAACCTCCTAAATTATACTCTTTTATTAAACTACACAAACCTGACCACCCAATAAGACCTGTAGTTTCTTTTTATACAGCTCCGTCATATAAAATTTCAAAAAAACTGTCAGATATTATTACAGAATACACTAAATTTTCACCTAAATTCACCGTAAAAAATACACTAGAACTAGTTAATAAAATACAACATTTTCAATTGCCCAAAAACTCCAGACTAATTTCATTTGACGTAAAAAATCTTTTTCCTAGTGTTCCTCCTACAGAAACTTTTGTTTTAGTTAAGAATCTTTTAGACCATAATAGTACAAATCCGATCATTACATCTGAAATTTTACACCTTCTTGAAATTTGCATAAATCAAGACTATTTTGAATTCAATAATCAAATATACACAAACAACAGTGCAGGACTTATTATGGGTAATCCTCTAAGCCCATTGCTATCAGATATATTTATGAACCAACTTGAAACAACAATTTCTAAACATCCCGTATTTAAACAGTTCTTATATTGGTGGAGATACGTGGATGATATACTAGTATGCTTTACAGGAACTAACAGACAACTTGACCAATTTCTATCATATATTAATTCACTTCATAATAATATTGAGTTTACAGTAGAAACAGAACAGAATAACTCTATAAACTTTCTAGATGTAACGATTTCCAGACTACACAACAAACATGAGTTCTCCATATATCATAAACCTACCCATACTGACACAACTATACACAATTCATCATCCCATCCTACACAACACAAATTAGCAGCCTACCATAGCATGATACATAGACTGACAGAAATTCCCATGACAAAAAATAACTTCGAAATAGAACTAAACATCATTAAACAAATAGCAGTAAACAACGGCTATAACGAACAAACAGTTAACAAAATTTTAAACCAAAAACTCCATAAGAAAGCCCTGAAATTAGTGTATCCACCACCACAGAAAGAACCCAGTACCTTCTGCTCTCTCACATATACTGGCAAGATAACAACAACAATAGCCAGATACATAAAAAAGAAAGGAATAACACCAGCTTTCAGAACTAACAACAACTTAAGCAAATATATTAAGAACAATAAAAGCCGAAAGAGAAAGCAACTACAGAGTGGTGTGTACAAACTAACTTGTGGTGACTGTCCGAAAACGTACATCGGTCAAACTGGCAGAACTTTTGACAAACGGATAGCAGAACACAAAAGGGCATTCAACAATAGAAAAACAGACACTTCTACATACGCACTTCACCTTCTAGATCATAATCATTCTTTCAATGAAGAGTTTAAAATTCTACATATTCAAAATAAAGGCCTTAAGCTATCTTTTTTAGAATCTATGGAAATTAATAAACTGAAAAATACAGATATAATTCTGAATGACCAACTCGAGACAAACAGCTCCCCACTCCTCAACCTCTTCAGTTGAAGATTAAAAAGGCAAACACATTGTAAACTATATTACTTGAGAAAGGCACTCCGCCGAAACAGCTGTAGTCACTTAGATATAATAAATTTTGTGGAAGTATAGAAAACAAACGTTTTCAGTTTTTTATTGTTAAATAAATATTTATTTAAAAATAAAATCTTTGGATTTCTTAATTCGGAAACAGATTCTCTCTTATACCTATTCCCCATCCTTCTAAAATTTGCAAGGAATAAAAGATGATGAATGCAGAGACATGGGAGTTTATATAGTTGCACTCCACAACACATCAATTCAACGAGGCAAAGATCAACAGAGCATCATTACAGGCGTCATTCAGAGCATCATTACAGGCTCTCCTGAAGAGAACAAAAGCACGAAATGGTCCATAGAGATGGTAATGATCTCTGAATCGAAATTAAACATTAAATGCCTTTATCTACCTGCGTTTTTACTCACGTATCGAGTACTAGGAAACAGATTTGTTGACCTTTGCCTCGTTGAATTGATTTGTTGTGGATTGCAACTACATATATAGACTCCCAGTGCCGGTTTAACCTAACTTCGGGCCCTGGGCGCTGAATATTTAGGGGCCCTCTTACTTGCTATTCTTTGTCAGATTTTTTTACAAGAAAACACATTCATGTATTTATACCCCTAAAATCCATACACAATTTTTAGCAAACAAGAAGAATAGCAAACGTAAAAATATTCCAAAAAATACATTTAAAAATGTATAAGAAAAAACAGAAAGTTGCACAAAACAACACATGACAAAGAAAAAAATATATTCTAAAAAATACATATCACAAAAATTAGATCACTTTTTTGCTTAATTAGGCATTTTAGCAATCTGTCAGATGATACTATCACAATTCAGTTGTTCCAGGTCTTCATTTTCTATAATACAATAGTGATATGCGTCTATGATTTTCTTGACCCAAATTTGGCGTTAAATATATTTTTATTCTTTTTAAAGCCGAAAAAGACCGCTCGTCTGATGCATTAGAAGTTGGTATCGTGAAATTAATTTGCAGTAAAGGTAAAATATTGGGAAATGTTACCTTTAGGTACAATATTTACATCCTGGATGATACCAAATTTTATAAATGTTTATTTAACTTCTGGCATAATGTTATAGAATGGGTAATTGCATTATGCAAGTTCTCTTGGGTTTCATCATCATATTTTTTTATATTTCACATATAAAGTATTAATTGACGTCTTGACTGCTTCTTTATCTAGCGTAGAAAATCATCCAACAGCTGATGTAACATCTTTGTAGCATATATCCTAGTCTTCGCAAAAAAAATATTTTTGGCTTCTAGTTCAATTTCGCTTGACATATTTCTTACGTCTCTAACAAATCTCAAAATAGATGCCATTATTTCTACTCCAATGGACACGTTTAAGTCCACAGTTTCTTCACGTTCACATATTGCTTTTGCATTAACTAGTTCCAAAGTTTTTGTCCAAATCAGTGTCAATAGAGCTGTCTCAAAGATTTTATTCTGCATTGTCTTGGCTTCATTTTTAATTGCTAATTTTTCGTCTCTGTTATTGCTTAACTGGAAAATATAAGTTTGATGGATCCCTAGTTTTTAACTAAAGCATTTACAGCGTCAAAAGTTTCTACAAGCTTTGATTTCATTACTTTAAAAAATTAATTGCAAATTTGGTGAGACAGATAGCTAACTGAACCTTTTCAGTTATTCGCATTCCGTTATAAATGCTCAGCTAAGAAGTAGTCAAATTTAGCCAAGTATACAAGACAACTGTAATTTCCTTTATGACGACTCGTTTAATCCTCATTGCATCAATGGAAAGCTAGTCCTTGAGAAGCAAGTCATTTAGTAGTGACAACAACTCTTCTTAGGACGTTTATCCAATAGTTAGCTTCGCATTTTACTTGCTCTTCCAGGACAGCGTCTATAACTCCAATCAATGATGATCTTGTTATTAATGTAACCATAGAGTTCAGATGAAATTTACTTTCTTCGTGAGATTTTAGCAAAATATTCAAATGTTTCCAGTGGGTCCATCCAAACTCAGTTAAACTATTTTTTCAATTGAAAATAATTTGCACGGCTAACAATAAACAGCTTTAACACTTGCGCCGTATATTAGCTAATCTCTCTTTTCTTTGCCTCCATTGGGCTTTCCTCTATAAAAGTAGCCTTTATTTAATCTTCTATAATAAGCTTTTTCTCCATCTTCAAACATGTTTTTATAAGGTTCTAAGAAATCACTTTTTGGTTTAAAAGTTTCGACCATTTCGAAAGACCAATTCAAAATCGCAGGTATTTCGTCGTTTTTTTTTCTATTTTGGAAAATACGTAGATTATTTAGCGGACTTTACTTTTTTATTAGTAAAAGGAACGGGTATGTACGGGCCCCTCCGGGGCCCGGGCCCCTGGGCGCCCGCCCCAAGCGCCCAGTGCATAAACCGGCACTGTAGACTCCCCATGTCTCTGCATTCATCACCCTTTATTCCTTGCAAATTTTAGAAGGATGGGGAATAGGTATAAGAGAGAATCTGTTTCCGAATTAAGATATCCAAAGATTTTATTTTTAAATAAATATTTATTTGTTTGAAAATGGAGTCGCTTGGGTTTCGCCTTTTCTTTAATAGAGGTCGCGAGTGCGTCTAAATGTTAATTATTTCCTTGTAATTGGCATACTTGGCAAATATGTCTAACTTCGATTCAGAGCATCATTACAGGCTCTCATGAAGAGAACAAAAGTTCGAAATGGTCCATAGAGAGATGGTAATGATCTCTAAATCGAAATTAAATATTGAATGCCTTTATCTAAATAAATAAAATTACTTACGCAAACAAGGTGTATTATTGTTGACTTACCTGAAACAAAACAAAAAATATAAGTCATTTAAGTTCAAATGTTTCACAATAATATTAAAGTAATATACTTTAACCCATTTATGCCCACAACTATTTTTGTCAAATATATTACTGATGTTCTCAAGAATGTAATAAAATACCCTAAAATGCATTGAAAAATTACTGAAATTTTTTTAAAAAAAACTGGTTTTTGAAAAACTTGCTGGATCGTTAACGACCCGTTTGGGCACATAGGGGTACAAAATAAAAATAATAATTTTTATGCAATTACATTTTATGTTATTTTATTTTCTTCTAACAAATTAAACATTTACTCCCTAAAATGAAAACAATGAAGCAGGTATAGTTTAATTATATTGCTTAAGGCTTAAAATAGTTTGTATGATAAACTTTGAAGTGGAATTTCACATCTATCGCATGCTTTTGTAGTTTTATTTGAATATACACATCTTCTTTAAGCACCAGTAATAATTAGATGCTGTGTTGATGTGGATGGAGCAGGAATTATTGCAATATTTTGAAGTCCAATAGAACGGGCAGACTTTCCATAATTAGACAATATTGTACGAACTGTATGTCTTCTAAATTCTAAGTTGTCATTTTTATATCCAAATTGTCGTGCTAGTGTCCTAGAATTAGTTACACAAACATCCAGCATTCATATCCATATTGGAAAATACCATTTTTTTTCACGTATTTGTATTCTAGAGTTCAAAATGTTGTTGTCCACCTGTCCACCAAGTCGACTCCGCCCATATATTTGTTGTATTGCGAAATTACAAATGGTTGATCTATGATCTAGTTGAATTTTTTGTTTCTCTTTTGCTGAATATCGGCTTGCTTTTTGGATTGGCTCAGTTCCATGCTCATTAGATAACATGGTGACATTATTATCTTTCCATTTTACAGCCGCAATTTTAGTGCTCTTGTCAAAAGAGCTACAATAATATTCTCGTGATTGTTTTAGCATACTTTTTTTTATCTTCTAAAGGACACTTTTCTGTTCTGTTTTCTCGTACAGTTCTAGTGACACTACACTCAATTTTTGCAATTAAATAAACTGTTACGGTTTGCACTAAATAAACTCCTTACTTGCATAGTCAGTAATGAACTTGTAAACAAACGGCGACTGGTACATTTGACATATTTGCTTGGAAAATATTTTTGTTAGTTGGGTCGTTAACGACCCGTTGGGCATAAATGGGTTAATTTCACATAAACCAATCATACCTAACCTAACCTGAAATACTATCGTCAATAACGCTATTCCATGGTCCTTCCAAAGAATGTAAATCCCTTTCCATTCGAATGTAGAAAATTAATGAATCACGGAATAAGAGAACTTTTGAAAACCGAAGATATCGTCAAATTTATCGAGGCGCAAAGACTCAGATGGATGGGACATCTAGAGAGGAGAGATCCCGAAGCAGTTATAAAGAAAATCACCAACCACAGACTCGTAAGTAGACCACGAGGAAGACCCAAAACGAGTTGGGAGAATCAGACCATAGAGGACCTTAGGAATATAGAAGTTAGAGAATAGAAATTCATATGCAAAAAGAGGAAAGAATTTAGAAATATTGCGGAAACTAGAAAGGAATGTAGAAACCAAAGAAATAATGCGGATTGATTTCCCGCGACAATTGAATGTGAAGAGTCCAAAGAGGGCGATAATCGCTTCGTCAGGAATGTAAATGTCATGATGATGATGGTACACTCCATATACACACTGTTTAGATTTACATTAGATATACACCCTATAAATGGCCACAATGCGCGCTAGACGTAAACATTAGCAAGTGTATTAGTACATCAGTATCAAGTTCACCAGCAAAATAGAGAGCTATTTCGTTTAGTTTTTGAATACGATTCTTTTTTACTATGTATTCAGTGATTACAATAATTTATATACTATGCAATGAAAGCTAATAATCGAGAAAAGAGAAAAATTGATAAAGTAATTCTAATAACATACTGTTACTATCGAAACCAGTAGATAAATGAACATCTTTAACCATTAAAATATAATTATAGTATACGGCAATGTTGCCGATTTTAGCGCTTCCTTCAGTGTCATGTGTCATATATAATTAAAAACTAAACAGTCTGTATACAAGAGCTGTAATGCAGTTTGATTAATGTAGAAAAACCAGTAGGATTTACTTTTTGTTTTATCCGTTCCTTTCAGAAATTCTGAAGCAGGAAGAGCATTATAAAATGAACCTTCTTCTACTGCAGATCAAACCTAATCAATCAAACTTAATGAAATCGCATTTTCACAATCTGATTAAAATAGATTTAATTGAGATTCAACAAAATCAGTAACAGGTAGATAATCCAATATAAAGGGAAACCATTGTAGAAACAAGTTTATGTATTGGTCGTATTTAAAAATAATACAATCTAGCAAAATCAACTTAACTTTCATAATTCGGTAAATATAAAACTACATACTTTGGTTTTTAACAAATATTGGTTATTCCATATTTTCTTTAAAAATTTTGCCATCTACCGTAATAGTTATTTATGTACCAAGTCAGCAGGGCCTATTTTACCACTAGGCACGTGAGGCACCTGCCTCGGGTCCGTATTTGTATGAGGCCCGGAAAGATCACCAAACAAAACATGTTTATTACAATAACAAAACAAATTTTCAAAATTCTTTCATTTTACGAACAGGCAATGATAAATGATAACCATAACCATAAAAATTACATTATTACCGAGGGCCGAATGTTCCTTAGAATAAATAAAAAGTTTCTGTTGAATAAGGTATGTATTTAAAATTAAAAAATCACACTCAATTTTCTCTTTTTTTCACCCCCTCATACTTATTAAAATAAACATTATCGAAGATTTCAGGAACTTTCGGTCCTCGGGCCTCGGTAGTAACGTAATCTTTCATTCTGAGTTTAAATTTTTCAAAAATACTTATTAGTTTTCTCAGGCATCGAAAAAAACGAATGCATTTAAATAGCATTGAAGCCGAACGTTTGCGCCTAAGCACTTAAACAATGTTTAAATACAAATTTTATTTATTGTTAATAAAAATTTTATTTTCTTGTGCAACCATATTTCAATTAAATAATTAATATATTTAAAAAAGTCATTATTATTATTAAATTATATTTAGGGGCCCGAAAATTGTGTAGTGCCTCGGGCCTGATTTGAAGCAAAATAGGCTCTGCAAGTCAGTAAAGTGACTCTTTATCGAACGAGTATTTACTGACGTGGTGCATACAAAATTTTATAGCCAATCATTAAAAAAGATTACACTTACAGTTTAAGAAATTTAACACACTTACTTACAATTTAAGAAATTTTTTATTTTAGACGAAATAAACATTTCGTATGACAGTAATGACAGATGACTTTTGCATGATTGCCGGTTTCGATGTTTAATCGATAGTTATCAATATTGAATAAATACCTAATTACTAAATCTGTAAAGTTTTGATTTATTTTATATGAATATAGTTGCAAAATACTTAAGAATTTCACTTTTTGACATAAAAATTAATAATAACGTAAATTTTGTACAATATTTTTAATAATTAAAGTAAATAAATTTTAAGTTCACTCAAATAAATAATTAATCGATTACTGCCATCGACCACTTACATTCAACCTCGGTTAATTTGATAAATAATCGCGGCAGGTAAAGTAAAATAACTCTTCGTTCAGTACAATAAAGTGTTACTTTACTGCCGCAAATGAGTACAATAATGAATGACTTTACTGACGGTTGGCGATAAAATATACTTCTTGAAAATGTTCCATAAATTTTGAGAGGTGAAATCTGAAACTTTGCACTGCAAAGTGTTGCTGTTAAAAAATTAATGTACATAATATATGTATAAAAAATTACTCAAGTGAAGAAGGGTGAATTTTCTGATGTCCAATGAAGATCAGATTGTCTTACAGAAAATTACATTAATGATGGTTTATTTATAGCACTAATCAATTACTCAGTAAATTTGCAATTTTCAGATACTTTTCAAACTAATCTACAGTTTTTCTCACAATACACGCTAAAAATTCTTAAAGAGTAGAAACATCAAATAAGACGGAAAAAGTCAAAAACATTTTTTTTTAATTTCCAGCACCCTTCAGTTATTGGTTATCTATATTCGAACCACTCGTGTCAAATTAGTATCAGATCACGAAAATCTACTTTTAAAATTCGCACTGCGTACTTAATGAGTAATCTACAGGTAATGCCAAGAATACTTTTTAATTTGGGTATTCATATTGGCAGTAACACCTTGAAAAATACTCGATGGAATGCGTAGGCTAAAATCGATGTACAGGACAATTCAATGATTATCGAGAGTCTAGAAATCAATAGATTATTCAAGTAATAAGTAATGAAGGAATTACACAACTATACAAGAGGATTATTACCCGAAAACACATCAAAAAACTTAGAAATAATAAATTGAAGGACCTTGGTATAAGAGAGAATCTCCAACAAAAAAATCTAAGACGCTTGATAAATCGGGCACTAATATCGAGGGCATCAATCAACAACGGGAGAAAATAAAAAAGCTGTCTCCTCGATCCATGAAAACAGATATTGGAAATGCCTGTAAGAAAGAGCTGGATGAATGACGAGATATTAAATATAATGGAACCGCGTAGATAAGCCAAGAGCCAAGACAATCTCAAATACAGAACTATCAACAGTGAGATCAGGAACAAAATCAGAGAAACAAAACAAGTATACTTCGAGGGGAAATCAATGAACAAGTAGAGAATTACAACTATCTTGGCACCTAAATTGGAGTGGGATGCCAAAGGAATAAAAATGTCGACGGCGAAAGGCTCTCCCGTTCTTTTAAAAGACAACTTAAAAGAGACTAGAACTATGCTTACTGAGTTATATGCCGCCTGTAATGAAGGTGGTTTGGAAAGACACAATACATGACAAAGCTGGTATTACCAAGCGAAAATCCAAATGCCGACTTCAACGAAATAGCATTCGACCATAAATATAAATACTTAGGGCATGAAATCCAACTTGCCCGGCACAATCAAACTGCCAAACTTAAAAGAAGAATCACCTTAGCATGAGCCGAATATGGAGCTGTATCAGATATCTTAGAGCAACATGCCAAATTATCTGAAAAAGAAGACGTTCGACCAACGTGTGCTTCCAGTCATGACTTACGGCGCCGAAATACTAGCGTTAATCTAGGCCACAGAGTGGCCCAAAGAAGAATGGAATAGTCACTACATGGACTGACTCTCATAGACAGGGTTAGAGACGAGGAAGCAGAAGAAGGACATGCGTCACAGATGTCATAGCGCGAGTAGCATGGCTAAAGTGGAATTGGGCGGGCCATGTAGCCAGAATGAAGGACGGAAGGTGGACCCAAAAAATTACAGTGTGGAGACCAAGAGAAGACAGAAGAAGTAGAGGTAGACCATCTACACGATAGACAGACGACGTTAAAAGGATTGCCAGGAATGGGTTGTAGAAAGCCAAAGACCGACAAAACTGGAAGAAATTAGGGGAGGCCTATGTTCAAATCTGGATGCAGAAGGCTGAATGATGGCACCATAAACAAGCACAGGACTGATTAATCCAAACTAATTGAAGCACTCATAAAAAGGTATACATTTTAACAAACTGAGGAAGATGCTTTGTATAAGGGATCTTCTGCACATTATGGACTTAAGAGTTAAGTTGGTAAGCTGTTCTATTCTCCTCGATGGTACTATATGAAATGGAGACAATTAAGAAACTGGAAGCATTCGAATTCAGGATATACATAAAGGGAATTCTTGAATTGGTAAGGTAATAATCAACTCATGAGAAGAATGCATAAGAGAACGGAAATAATAGAAACCTCACAATCAGAAAGTTGCAGTTCCTGGAAACATGTTATGTATGACAACATATTTATATTAAGTGCTTCAATTAGTCATGCAAGGAAAAGCTATACCCATAAGACCATTCTGATGTTCTGATCTGAATTTAGTAATTGACTTTTCTAAATACGTACAGGCATTTTTAATAAGAGAGCCACAACTCAGGCAGCTTTGTTTGGTTTCTTTCTTTGTCAAGTGACTGGTTTTAATACTATCATAACCTTTCTTATGGTCAATGATCTCAGTTGTTCTTTTCTAGATTTCCAGTTTGGCATTTTACACGATTTCCTATAAACGTAAGGTTTAGAAAATTAAAAATAAATATTAGAAATAATGGTGACGAAGATATTGAGGAGAGTACAAAAGCTAGTCACTTCAAAAACGGATTTTTACAGGTTTGGGTAAACGAAGTTTTCATACATGTTAGTTTTCTAGCCAAAAACTGTGACCACCCTGTAAAAATATACTCGTAATTAAGCAATTTTATTTGGGTTAAGATTCGTGTTGACATGATGAAGTATTCTCAAGGAAAAACTCCTTATTTATTACGCTTCGAAAGTAGATATAGCTACATTCGTGATCGAAGTAGATTTATTGATATTTTGATCGGTGCCTGCTGGACTAAAAATAGCGACGGGATGTTTTTATTGCACCTCTACGCTTGCATACTTTCCGATTCGATGAGAAATGTTTCAAAATCGATGCCCGATTAACAGGAATTTAATGAACGGTTTACATGTACAGTCTAAAACTTTGAATAACAAAAAACTTTGTCGTTTTGATCGTGAATATAGTAAACCAAAATCTGGTCATGACTGACTGAAACTTTGTTCTCTGATTAAAAGTTTTTCTTTGACTGACAGCTGTAAACTTAGCATACAATAATTAACAAAACGAACGATTTACTTATCCAATTCAGTCGAGGGTAGAGAAAAACTAGAAATAGTAAAAGCTACCTTTAAAATGAGCATGCTTATTAAACAGATTAAAAATCGAAATTAACTAAAACGAAATAACAAAATGTATAAAAAAAGATTTTACCCTTCATAGGGGTCTCGAAACACGTCGCACGTTTTCATATCTTGACGCACAATGGAAAATGAAAAGAATGGAGAAAGTAGACCTTTTTACAGAAAAATATTTAAATAGATAAAGGTACCGTTAGTTGGTATTTTCTGGGTGATCGGAATAAACAGAACTTGAACTAACGGAATATTTTTCGGTAAATTTTTTAAGCGGATTATGCGGCTTGTTTGAAGGGATTAATTTGAATATTTGCAAATAAAAACTATCATGGCCAAGTTAGTACAAATAGATAGCTGGGTCGTCGAAATAAACAGAATTCTCCTAGAAGTAACGGGATATTTTTTTATCCTTCGCGAGAATCTGTAAAGGGATTATTTAGGATAACCAGATCGTAACGACATTTCATGAATGCGCCTAAGAGGTACTTTTAGCGGCTTATGTAAAAGAGATTATAGAGGATAAGTAAACCTATTTTTTCAGAATTTTTTACAAAAATTAAACTTGTATACTGAATGTTTATATAAAATTTAATAAAATAAACGAAAATCAGACTAAATATCAACAACAACAATCAACTTTTGGACGCATTACACATACACATAGTGATGTTAGAAGAGAATATTCTCGAGAACGAAAATATTCTCGGCCAGAAAATTCTCTCGAGAATATTCTCGGCAAAAATTTTCTATATTTTCAAACACCGAAACAAAAATAAAAACTAGATACGGGTCAAATTATTATAATTTAAAAAATATGTAGGTATATTGTTTTTGCCAATCCCATGAACCACTAGCAAGGGTGTTTACAGTGTCAATATTTATTGTTTTGGTGCAATATTAACGTGCAAATATTTAGAATGGTGTTCATTTAAGCAGAGAAAAATAAGTTGAGGAAACTGAGTTTGTAGATAATTTAGCAACTTTAAAATATGGTGATTAGTCGGCTGAAATAATGGCAGATTTGGCACTTTATCGGTCTGAGGGATTTTTTGGAAAACCATACGTTGTAAAATCAATTGAAAAACTAGACTTAATCATATGGTGAAAAGGTACATGTTTCGGAACAAAATTAACTAAAATAGTAGTTGATATATTAAGCATGCCTTCATCCAGTGCAGAGACTGAAAGAAGTTTCAGTACTTATGGTTTTTTATCCACTCCTCTAAAAGAAACCGGCTCACTGCTGAACGGGCTCGTAAGGTAACTTTAATTTAAAATTGTTAGACGTAGACCAAACCATGACTGAGCTGGCCACTCGTGAAAAACAAAATCCCACAACTAATCAGTACATTGAAATGCAGATTGTAGATGACTAGGATGAGCTAATGATAGAAATAGATTCTGAATCTGAGGTCTCATCTTTTATCATACCACATCAATTATTTGCTGTTAAGAAGAAAATTTCATTTTTTTATCAAATAAATTTTGTGTTTTCTGTTGTTTTTGTATTTTTTTATATACAAAGAACACTGTTGTTTCGTCTCACAATTTTGTATATAAGATCATGATTTTTAAACCCTATTTTTCATCTTCAACAATATTCTTAAGTGCGTCATGGGGTTAATTCTCAGAAAATTCTCCATATCGAGAATATTCTCGAGAATATTCTCCGATTTTTAATTCTCGAGAATTTTCCAACACTACTTACACAACGTACAAAAAGATAGAACCAGGGGCATAAAGAGCTGCAAATGTTTAGGAGTAACTTTCAGTATGTAACGATGGGCCTCTCAGCGTATCACCGGCAAGGTACCGAGCGCGCACCAATTCCAACGCACTCTCACTAGACTCCCTCCACTACCGACGGATGTCAGGTGATGGGCCGCCGAAATTGTTATTAAAAAGAGCCGAGGAAGAACCATCAGTCTTGCGCCGTTAAGATCTAGGCTCCCCGGCTAACTAATGTACTGAACTGGTAAGCCAATCTGCGCGAAGGAACTCTGTAGTGAAGAGATGCTTCGCTCGTAATTAAACAAAATCCGTGTAACCGTGTGGTGAACGGTTGCTGCCATCTCCGATCCGGAGTTGTATGGGTATCTGTATAGTTATTGATATTTTTATTGTACATGTGGTTACACTGGATTGCGGTGTAATGAGGTGCGAGTCTGTGCGTAATGGCTCCTTGTATTATATCAATTGCATTTTCTTTTGATAATAGTAAATACAATTTTATTTTTCTTTTGCACACGTCCGCCAAGGGGCCTTTCTTCGGGGGCGGAGCGAAGACGGGATTTATCATTCAAGTTTACTTTGTATAAGAATAACAAGAATACATTTATTTTATTTTAACCTGTGTTTTACTGAGTCTGTTGTCTTAGCAAGATGAGCTAGACTAAGAAGAAATGAGGTCCAAGTAAGAGTAATATAACGACACCCTTTCAGCAATAGGCAATCACAATAGAGACAAACATTATTAAGCTAAAATAAATAAATTTCTGTCACAAATTTACTCAGCTGGTAATAACTTTCGAATTCTATAACCTCCGTATCTCTAAACTTGTTTCGCAGATGTAAGTATAGATATTAAGTCTATTATTAATACCGAGTTTCCAAAACTATTAAACTACTTACTATAATAGCGTAACGTCTTCACGCTATATAATAACGATTTGCAGCTTAACACTAATAAAGATGAGCGTGTAAAACATCTGAGTTCCAACCTTGAAACTCAGGAACCGTGTAAAAGATTTATTTTAGTAAATTTAGATTCAACGTTTAAGGTTAATTGCTGTAGTTGTGTGTTTCTGTTCTGAATGTTCTGACTCGTGTAAACGACCACAGTAGCTGGAGTTGGAATATCAAGAATGATCCACTTTCTTTCGTTTATGCTATTTTATGAGAGCAACAAATTACATGGACGAGAGTAGTTTTGTTGACTGTAATCAAAATGGCGTCCCTTTTAAATATATTGTGTCTCAAATATCTTAAAAGGATTAAAGGTTTAATTTTTGATAAAAAAACCTTAATCTTTTTCCATTGCTATTGCCTTTTTTGCCTTTTGCAACAGTGTTTTTAAATTGTGTCCATCTCTAACTTTTAATTGAAAATACATTTGTTTTGACGTTTTTATTTCCCATTCGAAAAAAAAAGTTTCAGAAGCACATTTATTCTGTAGGTCCAGTTCTCGCTCGTTTATATAACTTCTACTTCTTCTTATCTCCTCCTTACCCTGTTAGTTATATACTACTTCACAAGTAAAACAATTAAATAAAATTAAGGATGGGCCATTTTGCTGAGAATTTTTTTTGCGACAGCATGAACCACCTCTTGTCATATGTCACACGTCACTTGTCATATGTCAAACATCACAATGTCATATATTTCTATATAATATTCTCAATATTTTCATTGTTGCGATACGCAAAGCAACACTTTAGAGTGCGATATTTTTACAATTTATTATTTTCTTATTAAAAAGTCCTATAACATTTTTTTCTAAAGTTAACCGTTTCCAAAAAAAAATTACATTGTTCTCCATATAAGCGAACTTTTATTTGCATAAAATTTAATGATTTGGCATCATTGTACAAGAACTGTTGGTGACTTAGGTTATTGACACCAAAATGTGGGTCAGAAAGGTAGACATCTGCAAAATAATTACCACCCCATGTTTGAAAATCAAACAAAACAAGAATTTGTTTGTTTGTTGAGGAGGAAGACAGGGTTTAATGTAAATACTAAAGGCCCATACTGCAACTATTTTTGAACTGTGATTGTCTATCTTCAGATTTTTGTATACATATTTGTCAGATTTCAATTTGCATACCAAATTGTATTTTGATTTTTTGGCCAAACGGTTGAATTTAGAAAAAAATGATGTAAGACTTTTTTGTTCTACATGGTGCCTTCTACCTATACCTTTAAGGAACGCACTATTTTAGAGGACACCCTGTATAACTTGATAAATTACCACTCTTGAACAGTCTACTTGAATTTGAAAATAGTCATTGGATTTTGTGAAAATCCTAATAAAACTTGTCGATTTTTGTGCCAAAAGGGACATCTTTTAATGACATAGGTATCTATCATCGTCAATCCCCTCCCTTCTAGTACGCCCTGCTTCCGCCTCAGCATTTCCGTTTTCAGGGCTCGCTGTTTCTTATCCTTCGCCACTGATAACTGTCCCTCGTGTCTTCTTCATTTAAACCTTTCTCAAGTCCTCTGCTACTGAGTCCTTCCATCTTCTCCTCGTATTTCGTCTAGCCCTATTTCGATCTTGTCACTTCTAATCTTACCCAACACCCACCGTAATATTTTCATTCCAGCTACCTCCACTTTCTTTTCCTAAACCCTATTCACACTTCACCTCTACAGGCCACACTTCACAGCCCTACACCAGCGTTTCCCAAACTTATTATTCCGTGGCCCGGTTATTTTTGTGTTTATCCTCCGTGGCCCACTAATTTTTTGCATACCCTGGTGTGTGTGTACAAGAAAACATATTTAAATATTTATTACAGTTATATTTTAATAAAGAATCATTAGATTACACAAAAATGTAATAGAAAAAAATAAAAATCAAATACTTTATTAATGAAAAATATCGTTTTTGGTTAAAAACTTCACTTTTGGATGAAAAAATTACAATTTTATCCTCAGGAATGGTTCGACTGCCAAACGATTCCTTTACTTATTTTTGAGAAAAGTCAGTGCAGTTGAAATTCCTGCTCAACACTTACAGGTCGTAACAAAAGGAATTAGAAATTATCGCTTTTTCTGCTAAAACTTGGTACTCCTGACGGCAAGACAGCCAAAAATCTATCAGTGGTATTTTTCAAGTATGTCTTTAAGTGCCCAGTCACACGATAGTTCAGTTACTGACTCAATATATATATCCGGAAATCTTGTCTCGGATTCTAGGTCCATTGTAAATGGATTCCCTATTCACGCTTTGTTGCTGTAGATGGGGGGAAAATATTCCTTCAGATTTGCCCCAGACCTAGCAGGTGTTCCTTGAATGCGGCTGAAATCTCATCCGGCAATGATTCACATTATACTCTTTTTGTAGTTCTTTTAGCTTAGTAATTTTCTGCTTCCGCGCGACGTATCCACAAATTAAGTTCTTGTTGCAAGCTTCCACCTTCTCTGGTCTGGTACTACATTGCTACCTTGTAATGGCATATTTAAATTGTTCGAGAAGTCAAAAATATCACAAAGATAGGCTACCTTGACTAACCAATTGACATCATGAAAACTGTCTTTAAATTAAAATATTGCATCCCTAGCCGTTGGTGGATGTTATTCTAAGAATATTGAAACTTCTTCCTTCGATTCAATTAATTCAATTAAAGTTTTTTTAAAACATTCCATTTGGATAGCCAACGCACTTCGAAGTGTAAAAGAAGACGTTCATGTGAAACGGCGAAACTATTGCATTTTCAGCGCGACGTGTCCACAAATTAAGTTTTTGTTGCAGCTTCCACCTTCTCTGGTACTACATTGCTACCTTGTAATGGCATATTTAAATTGTCCGAGAAGTCAAAAATATCACAAAGATAGGCTACCTTGACTAACCAATTGACGTCATGAAAACTGTCTTTAAATTAAAATATTGCATCCCTAGCCGTTGGTGGATGTTGTTCTAAGAATATTGAAACTTCTTCCTTCGATTCAATTAATTCAATTAAAGTTTTTTAAAACATTCCATTTGGATAGCCAACGCACTTCGAAGTGTAAAAGAAGACGTTCATGTGAAACGGCGAAACTATTGCATTTTCAGCGCGACGTGTCCACAAATTAAGTTTTTGTTGCAGCTTCCACCTTCTCTGGTACTACATTGCTACCTTGTAATGGCATATTTAAATTGTCCGAGAAGTCAAAAATATCACAAAGATAGGCTACCTTGACTAACCAATTGACATCATGAAAACTGTCTTTAAATTAAAATATTGCATCCCTAGCCGTTGGTGGATGTTGTTCTAAGAATATTGAAACTTCTTCCTTCGATTCAATTAATTCAATTAAAGTTTTTTAAAACATTCCATTTGGATAGCCAACGCACTTCGAAGTGTAAAAGAAGACGTTCATGTGAAACGGCGAAACTATTGCATTTTCAGCGCGACGTGTCCACAAATTAAGTTTTTGTTGCAGCTTCCACCTTCTCTGGTACTACATTGCTACCTTGTAATGGCATATTTAAATTGTCCGAGAAGTCAAAAATATCACAAAGATAGGCTACCTTGACTAACCAATTGACATCATGAAAACTGTCTTTAAATTAAAATATTGCATCCCTAGCCGTTGGTGGATGTTGTTCTAAGAATATTGAAACTTCTTCCTTCGATTCAATTAATTCAATTAAAGTTTTTTAAAACATTCCATTTGGATAGCCAACGTACTTCGAAGTGTAAAAGAAGACGTTCATGTGAAACGGCGAAACTATTGCATTTTCAGCGCGACGTGTCCACAAATTAAGTTTTTGTTGCAGCTTCCACCTTCTCTGGTACTACATTGCTACCTTGTAATGGCATATTTAAATTGTCCGAGAAGTCAAAAATATCACAAAGATAGGCTACCTTGACTAACCAATTGACATCATGAAAACTGTCTTTAAATTAAAATATTGCATCCCTAGCCGTTGGTGGATGTTGTTCTAAGAATATTGAAACTTCTTCCTTCGATTCAATTAATTCAATTAAAGTTTTTTAAAACATTCCATTTGGATAGCCAACGCACTTCGAAGTGTAAAAGAAGACGTTCATGTGAAACGGCGATTCGAAGCGACCCGGCGTTCTGCTTTCATGGCCCGGTACCGGGTCGCGACCCACCATTTGGGAAACGCTGCCCTACACCAAAGCCGGCCTACCACCACAGACCACAAACTATATTTTCTTTCATCCCTTCCCCAATTTTTCCATCACAGAGTACCAATCTCACCCGCTTCCAGTTAAACCAACCTGCCTGAATCCTGTGAGCAATTTCTCGATGTAGTGTCTACTTTCTGTATTGTAGGAGTACCAAGGTATTTAAATTCTCCTATTCGTCCCAGTTTTCTCCTAGCGAAGAAATTCGATGTCCCCTACTACCATACCTGTCCCTTCCAACCACAGATACTTCATACCATTTCTATTCCTCCCAACCACAACCACAGACTGATCTGTTCAATGCATTGTGTGATTGTTAAATTTACTGATGGTAGTAGTTTTCAGCTCTCAATGTTATCAATTTTTATATTTTTGCATGGTTTATCTCGAGTAATTACTGAATTTTTCTCCTGCGATCGACTCAGGAGAACATACTATCAAATTAAAATGGAGCTTTGCAGGACACAATGCCCGATTGGAGGATTAAAGATTGTAACGTTACAAACGTCACATGTTTGATATTTTATTTTTAAATAATTATTTTACTTTATTTTCTTTAATATTTCATTAGTAATAATTTTCTTCTATTTGTTTTACCTGTTTTCTTCGTTAAAAACTCGTTGGCGCCCTATTTTATTATTTTCTTTTATTATCCTCTTTTATTATCTTCTATTTACTATATCTCTTTTCATTTAAATCATCAACTGAACATACTGAACGTACCCCGTATATTTTTACTCTGTAAGTATCTGTCTTAATACGGAACATGCCTACCTCTCTACAGTTCACGCACGCTGTCATTTCAATTCTCAAAATGGTGGTGGTGGTAATCTTATAAAAGGCAATTACAGAGCTGATAATAGCTATCTATTTCCAGACTTATTATTCTCTTGGGGTAAGAATACATAATATCATATTTTAATTACATTTCTACATGCATACCTAGCTTCTTATAATAATATTTTCTAATATTTTTTCTATTTATCTATTTATCTAACCTAACCTCCGATCTAAAAGCATGGTTTCTGATATTTTAGTTTTAAATATATCTTTTTAATTTACATATATGCACGTTTGGAAATCAAATTTTAACTTCTCGCCTCATCTTAATTCCATTTAATTTATTCTTATCATCTGCTACTCTTTCTGACGATTATTTCTTAAAATATTGGCAGACTGGCACACTTTGGTTTATCTTCTTGATGATTGATATGTGTTTTACTCTTCTAGTTTTTGGGATAAAGATCACCGCCCTCCCTCTGGGAGCTTCAAGCATCCTCAAATCGCCGGCGATACAAGAACGAGGGACATGTCATCCATATTGCAACCACATCACCTAGACTGCAACGACCAACATCTGTAGGCCTGCTGGAATACAACCTTTAGAACCCCAGAGCTCGTTGCAGAACCAGCAGCAGTACCATTCGACATCAAGAATTTACCATCGAACCAGATACCAAAGCCATAAATACAAATTGTTAGTTTTTGGCAAGAATTTGAATATATTTGTTAATGCACTTAATAAGTCACAATTTTATTATATTTTTATGAACAATAAACATGTTTAGTTAAAAATACTGTTTTGTTTGCTTTCATTCTAAATTTTCATAGTTCATCTAAGATTAGGACAAGACTAACACACACCTGAGTGACTGAGCTAAGCTGAGGGTGTAGCGATGGCTATCTTAGATGATTGAGGTAATATTTTCGAATATTATTTCAATTAGCTGGGGGTAGTCCATCGCCTTATTTCGTTTCAAGAATCACGAAATACAACAATGGAGACTACGGTTAGGAAGGAGAATTAGAGGAAGGTCATAAATGAGATGGGCTGATGACATTAAGAAGATTGAAAGACACAACTGGAAACAAGTGGCACAAAATGGAAAACGCTGGATTGAATTGGGGGAGGCCTATGTCCAAAGTTGGATTACTTAAGGCTGAAGAAGAAGAATTATCGAGTTAACACATATTTCTTATCCTTATAGTTATATTTTATCTTTCATCCTTTTTATTGCATAGTTAAAGTTTCAACTCCTGAAATATGAAATAATAAGAGAGATTGCGAACCTTTGTAGTAAATATTTCGTTGAAATTCCTAAATTACTTTCAGTCCACATCACAAAACGTTAAACCATTATATTAATATCCCGAGTCATCCACTTCTACATTCGAATTTGACTGCAATTATTTTCTTGTCATTCCTTTATGTCGACTGGTTGTAATTTTCAACACATCACTTCGTATTATTCCAAGTAACGTTGCTCGGGTAAACAGACAGGTCCTTTAAAAGCTCAATTTCCTCTGTGGGAAATTCACTGCATAACGAGAACGTTTCTCTCGACAAGTTTTTTTACAAGGGGATCGATCGCTGCTAAATAAAATACATTGGAGAAGGAGGATAAATAAACAAGGAATGTCATAGAAACACATACAAACGGAGAGCGTTTGAAGTGCATAATTTTTTTTGTCAATTAACTGTAACGAACTGTAATACTACTCAAAGCAAATAGTGTTTTAGATATTTATACATAATAAACTAGATTTTAATCATTATCTAGACTGTCGACACACTTTAAATATTTGGGGTCTCAGTTAATGGAACTAATGATAGAAGCATGGTAATCAATGAAAGAATCCTGACAGGAACCAGAACCTTTTTTTATGACAGGTGAGAATCTTCTAAGGACTTCTGGGAAGGTGTCCCAATCGTATTGGATTCAACTCTCTACGCCTAACCGTAGTGATCCGCCTACCAACTAAACTCACCCCCTCTTTCTCCAACCGGCGGGCCAGGAACCGACCTTAGCGGGAATAGCTCTGACTCACCAGCTTATTCTTTTATGTCGACTGGATGTAATTTTCAACACATCACTTCATATTATTCCAAGTAACGTTGCTCGGGTAAACAGACAGGTCCTTTAAAAGCTCAATTTCCTCTGTGGGAAATTCACTGCATAACGAGAACGTTTCTCCCGACAAGTTTTTTTACAAGGGGATCGATCGCTGCTAAATAAAATACATTGGAGAAGGAGGGTAAATAAACAAGGAACGTCATAGAAACAAATACAAACGGAGATCGTTTGAGGTAGGTACATATTTTTTTTGTCAATTAACTAATTCAACTTAAAGAAAATAGTATTTTAGATATTTATACATAATAAACTAGATTTTAATCGTAATCTAGACCATAGAGACTCTTTAAAGATCTGTATTAATAACAAGACCGATATCAATGATCTCTTCAATAGGTATATATCAAAATTGAATCAATTGATTCTATTTTCTAAATACGCCATATTTTGAAATAGCAGCCATGTGGCTTTAGGATCAAATATCAGTCTTGCACTCCATTATAGATAAACAATAAGGACAGACGGAAATATAAAGTGTAATGAAACGATTAAGCAAAAATTAAGTATTTTATTTTGTAACAAACCAACAAACCCAGAAAATAAAAAGTTTATTTTTGAAAAAAGGTAGGTATACATTATTTAGTATTTTAAGATCGATAATCACTTAGTTCTTAACTCTCCTCTTTACTGTTCAAAGGTAAATATTGACATGCTTGCATGCACGTAAATCAAAGATTCTAACCGTACGATCCAATCGGAGCGTTGGACCTACATTATCGATATCTGTCATGTAGAAAATAAAATGGAAAACTTGAAAGAAGGACTGGAATCCTTAAGAATATTTTTTAAAAGGAGGCTCAAGGACACCTTGCCAAAACATTAGCTTATGAAGGAATTTCATCAGGTCAAAATCAAACTATAAACGTTGTGAAATGTGTAAATATAGAGGGTGTCCCGAAAAGATTGGTCATAAATTATACCACAGATTCTGGAGTCGAAAATAGGTTGATTGAACATCACTTACTACAGCCCTTTGAAGTTACAAAATGAAAATCGATTTTTTTTTCATATATCGAAAACTCTTATGAGATTTTTTATTGAAAATGGACATGTCGCACTCTTATGGCAGCAACATCTTAAAAAAAATTTAAGTGAAATTTGTGCACCCCATAAAAATTTTATGGGGGTTTTGTTCCTTTAAACCCCCCAAAGTTTTGTGTACGTTCCAATTAAATTATTATTGTGGCACCATTAGTTAAACACAATGTTTTTAAAACTTGTTTGCCTCTTAGTACTTTTTCGATAAGCCAGTGTTTATCGACATATTTTGAATATTTGTCGAATCCACCACATATTTGTATATGGTTAAGTACGATTATAGGGACCTGTTAATAATCTGAAATTTTATTTAGAATTTACATTTTTAGGTACATATATGTATTTTGAAAAAGAAGCCACATCTGGATAAAAGGTGACTTGTCAAAAAAATACTAAGAGGCAAAAAAGTTTTAAAAACACTGTGTTTAACTAATGGTACCACAATATTAGTTTAGTTGGAACGTATACAAACATTTGGGGTGTTTAAAGGAACAAAACCCCCATAAAAAGTTTATGTAAATATATTAAAAAAGAAGCCGCATCTCGATAAAAACTGGCTTATCGAAAAAATACTAGGAGGCAAAAAAGTTTTAAAAACGTTGTGTCTAACTAATGGTACCACAATAATGAATTAATTGGAACGTACACAAAAGTTTGGGGGGGTTTAAGGGAACAAAACCCCCATAAAATTTTTATGGGGTGAACAAACTTCACTATAATTTTGTTTTAAGATGACCCTGCCATAAGAATAATACATGTCCATTTTCAATAAAAAATCTCTAATAGTTTTCGATATATTGAAAAAAATCGATTTTCATTTTGTAACTTCAAAGGGCTGTAACTTTTTTTATGGACACATTTGTACTAAGGTAAGTTAGGTTCAATCGAACTATTTTTGACCCCAGAATATGTGGTATAATTTATGACCAATCTTTGCGGGACACCCTGTATAAATGACAACAGTGTTAGTGTTCCTTTTGCATAAAAAAACATATGTACCAAAAACACCCCGAAGACCAGGCAGAACTGTCAAACCGGCAGAGCCGTCAAGGAATTAGTCCACATTAGGTATGTATATAGTGCTCTCCGGTCTATCAAAAGATTTTGTCCCGCTTTTAGCATAAGGCACTAAGTTTGTGTACGAAGCTTTCGCATATTTTTTTGGTAGCCTTATGCCTCCACTACACATCGGCAGATGCGTCTGCGGATGTATGTATATCACGTCGGCAGACGCATCTGCAGCACATCCGATACTTGTCGGTTTCTCCAGCACAGATCAAAGGATTTCAATGCCAAGACTGAACAACCCTTCAGATGTGTGGTCAGCGTGTTATGATACATCCGCGGACGCGTCTGCCGATGTGTAGAGGAGGCATTAGACACTACATCTCTACCATTAGGATCTGCGTGACAGTGACTTGACAAAAGTACTCACGTACATTCCAAAGACTTTATTAACTAGTAAGTTATATTTTAGATCTAGGATTTTGTTTATGTATTTGTATTTACCATTTATTTATTAAATTTCTTATACCTTTGTCTTTCTCAAAAGACATTTGTGATATTGTTCTGAATTTTCTTTTAGCATCTTAATGTTTTGTATTTTGAGAACGATTTCCGAAGTGGAACTCGAAACGTCAAATAAACTTATTTTACGAATGAAAGTTTTACTTTCAATATCAACAATATCAAAAATAAAACTTTATTACTAATCTTCTAGTTACACCGTTCGTGGCTTCTAAACTTTGCAAGCCAACGAATTGCCGGAGCTAAGAAGGCCGAGGGAGATACAGTCGGAAAAATTAAAGAATACCCATGAACGAACATATAAAACACCCTGTATTTTCCTGTCGCCGTGTCACAAAGAAAATTGTCCAGTGCAAAACATGTAACAATAATTATTACATGTACTTGCGCTGGCCAATTTTTTTGTGTGACACGGTGACAGGAAAATACAGCGTGTTTTATATGTTCGTTCATGGGTATTCTTTCATTTTTCCTACTGTATATCAGTTGCATCTCACTACCCGCCTGTCCAGCACGGTAAAATTCCAACAAAGATTAGTTCCCAATAGGGCTTTTCATTCACAGTCATTATATATAACGTATGACGTAGATATATTAATATTAGTCGACACATGACCGACGCTCGAAACAAATGACAAGCGATGAAAAGCCCTATACCGAGATTAGGAGTAGAACTAATAAAAATAATAAATAATCATTTCGTTGTGAAGCGAAACAAGAGCCGTCTTAATTTAGTTAGTTCAGAGAGCGCAAAAATATGCGCTCTCTGATGATACCCTAGGAAGGGTTGAAACGGCTCTTGTTTAGATTCACAACGAAATGATTATTTATTATTTTTATTAGTTCTACTCCTAATCTGAGTATTAGGAACTAATCTTTGTTGGCATTTTACCGTGCTGGATAGGCGGGAAGTGAGATGCAACCTGATAGATCTTCCTCGGCTTTCTTAGCTTCGGCAATTCGTTGGCTTGCAAATTTTAGAAGCCAGGAATGGTGTAACTAGACGATTAGTTTTAATAAAGTTTTATTTTTTATATTATTAATATTAAAAGTAAAACTTCCATTCATCTTTAGCAGATGCCGCCAGGGCATCCATGTCATCATGTTATTTCGTTGTGAATCGACACCGGAGGCCCGAATTTTAGTGGTTCCGAGAGAATCAAATATGATGATAATATCCTAAGAAGGGTTGAAACCAGTTAGAGTGCTTTTGGCGCTCTCTGACCTAACTAAAATAAGACGGCTCTTGTTTCGCTTCATAACGAAATGATTATTTATTGTGATTATTTATTATAAACTTATTTTAAATTAAAATTGTGCCAATTCTACTTGAGCGACACGATTCTTTCGAATATGTTTGGAATAAATTGTATATGTTCCTATATGTTTGGAATAAATTTTCACTAATACCCAACGTCTTCCCAACATGTAGGTACATTCCTCCCAATATATGAATTCAGTTATAGCTCTCCTACTCCACCTCTGGGCTTATCACTGTTTTTTCTTTGTTTGAACAACCAAATGGAATGACAGACTGCGAGTGGGTCGTTAATGCACGCGAGTATGTCCCGGTAAGTGTTTGTCTTTTCCTATTATCATATCCACGATTCGGTATTGGGTGTCTACGTCGATAAAATTCTTATCCTATACACACGCGGGCACTTTCCGTGTACAAAAGAACATATTGGTTTTATTTATTATAAAAAGTTCTAATCTACGATATATCTAAATTGTCTATTTTTATTTATATCGAACAGCATATGGTCGTTTTTGTCGTATCGTTAGGTAAATTACACTACAAATATTCTATAAAATATAATCATACTTGATAAAAAAGTAACTTGGAGGACGTTTCTGAAGCGATCATTAGTTGAAATGTTTTTATGTTACAAAAATAAAATCTTAACGAGTTACCTGTATGTCTAATGTCTACTTCAAATTATCTTCTTACTAAGCCGTATCCTTAAGGACGTTGGCCATTACATTTGGCAATTTAATCTTATTTGCATCCGTTCTGAATAGTTCTATGGAGGTCATATTCGTTCATTGTCGTAGGTTTTTAAGCCAAGAGTTGCGTCTTCTTCCTTATCCCCTTTTGCTATTGATTTTGCCTTCGATTATAAGTTGGAGCAGTTCATACTTTTGATTTCTTACGATGTGACCAAAATATTGTGTTTTCTGTTCTTTTATTATAAGCATAAGCTCTCTTTCCTTGTTCATGATCCGCAGGACTTCCGCATTTGTCGTATGGCTCATGTAGGATATTCTAAGCATTTTACATAACGCCAGAGTTCGAACGCTTGGATTCTTTTTTGTGTTGCTTTTGTCATTGTCCAGGCTTCAACATCATGGAGCAAGGTGGAGAAAACATAGCACTTAAGTATTCTAGTACTCAATGAGATATCTAGCTGGCGGTTGCATAAGACTTTTTGCATTTTGTAAAATAATGTACGTGCCTTTTCCAAACGTGTCCTTATCTCTAGTGAGTGGTCCCAAGTTTCATCAACGTTACTTCCAAGGAATGTTATTCTTGTTACTCTTTCCAGATCCGTTCCGTAAAAATTGACCCTTCTGTTTTGATGCTTGCTGATGACCATCGTTTTTGTCTTCTTTGTATTAAATTTCATTCCAAATTCTCTACAGGCTCGAAATTATGGAAAATGTAGATTATTTATACTGGGACTAATACATTAAAACGAAATCTGTAAACATTAATTCACTAAACCATACATACATGGAATATCATTAAGAAACAAGATTAGAAACACCGAAATAAGAGTAAAACAATAAGAGTAGACAAGAAGCATGAGAAGACATAAAAAGAGATAGCTAGATGACATCAGAGCAATGGCAGGCAAACAGTGAATTAGATTGGCGCAGATAGAAAAAGATGGGAGCAATTATTGGTACATTCACAAGTTGATGGGAAATTGCTAACAAAGAATAAACCACACATTATAACAGGGTTAAATAAATTATGAATAAGAACTAATGAAGGTGGAAAATAACACAGGCAGATGAAATAATATCACATACAAAAAAGAAAGGGAGATTTTGGGAGATTATCTACTTCTTGCTTTGTTTGTTTAGATTAAGTGGTTCTGAAACAATTTCCTTGTGACATGTTTTACATTGATATTTGTATATTTGTATATGAACCACAATTAATTGTGGCAGGAAACCATACGGCAGTACGCGTTTGTTAGGAAACAAATAACATAATATTGGATGACCGTCACAATTCTGAATTTTCTTGAACTATCAGAAAAACATAATTTTAAACCATTTCAGACATCGTGTTTGGTCAGACCCAAATCATTTTAGTCCTGTCGCCAGGGGGGGTACAACGGCCTCCTTAATTCAGATGGACTTACCTAAGTTTTTTTTATGTATTTTGACCCGTAGAACACGAATTTTTTGGGTAACAGTTGATCCGGATGTCGATAAGATTGTTATAAACAAAGAACTTGAGGAATTACATAGCAGCGATTTTTCGCAAAACAAAATATTTTTTTGTATTTTTTGGGTGATTCTCAGCAAAAAATGGTCTTACAAGTTTTTTCGTAGGACGCGTAGTTTTCGAGATAAACGCGGTTAAACTTTCAAAAAATCGAAAAAGTGCAATTTTTGAACCGGAATAACTTTTGATTAAAAAATAAAATAGCAATTCTGATTACTGCATTTGAAAGTTCAAGTCAAATTCTATCGGTTTTGATTGTTTGCATTGCTAAAAAATAAGTTTTTATTTGTTAAATAAAGGTATAAACACATAGTGTTTTCCGGGCCCAATGCATGCGTTTTAATGGACGTAATGTACGTAGACATTCTGTATGCGCGCCTACTCGTTCGATTTCAAATTAGAAATGCATTGAAAACATCATTCAATTACTATGTGCTGATAGCTTTGTTTAACAATAAAAAAATTAATTTCTAGCAATCAAAATAATCAAAACCGATAGAATTTTACTTGAACTTTCAAATGCGGTAAGTAGAATTGCTATTTTATTTTTCAATCAAAAGTTATTCGGGTTCAAAAATTGCAATTTTTCGATTTTTTGAAAGTTCAACCCCGTTTATGCCGAAAACTATGCATCCTACCAAAAAACTTGTAAAATAATTTTTTGCTTAGAATGACCCAAAGAATACAAAAACATATTTTGTTTTGCGAAAAATCGCTGTTATGTGATTCCTCAAGTTCTTTGTTTATAACAATCTTATCGACATCCGGATCGGCTGTTACCCAAAAAATTCGTGTTCTACGGGTCAAAATACATAAAGAAAACTTGGGTAAGTCCATCTGAATTAAGGAGGCCGTTGTACCCCTACTGGCGACAGGACTATTTCCACGATATACTCACGAGCTACATAAATAATCAATTTCGTTCCCAATAAGAAGGGAATCTTGCTAAATATTTACCAAGGGAGAGAGGTTATAATATTTTATGTGTTTATTTCCGTTACAGCATCCCAAAGGGATCGAGCCTTTATCGAATTATCTAATCTAAAATTCGTGCAAACATCATCAATTTTACTTTCAATTTAAATATTAAAGAATATAAATACACTAATCACAAAAAGTATCGCATAATTTTTAAAAGAGAAACATTTCTAGTTGAAGCGTGTTTTTGCCGAAAAAAGAAGTAAACAAAACGTTGATAAAAGAGAATATTTATTTTGGACATTTGTGTTTGCTTTAATTTATAATGGGGAGGTGCACTCTTACAAAAAATATGAGTAATATAGCGCCAGAACAAGCACTCCAAAGCGTAAATTGGAGATGGACGATCGCAGCAATATGCTGTTGATGTTATGGGGGTCCACCAAACCAGCGCCAGAAGTTATAGAGAAACTGGAGGTTAGACAAAAGACTATGAGACCAGTTCCAGGATGTCCCACGTGCACGAACCCCGGAGATGACCGTTATTTACGTCTGCAGATTTTGCGTACACGTCATGTTACAACTACACAACTGCGAAATGACTTTTCACAGTCCAGATTGTTCGAATAACTGTTAATTCAGCTTAAGTGACAGCTTAAGAGCAGCCAGAAATGTTGGACGTAGACCGATTATGATATGGGGAGGCATCTGCTTTGCACATCATACAGAACTAACAGTGTTTCGTAGGGCGTAGGGGATCCCTGACAGCTGATCGGTACATAAGAGACGTTCCCGAAGAAAATGTACCTTTTGTTCCAATTATTGGAGATAATTTCGTTCTTATACAAGACAACGCTCACCAGTACGTTGCTAGAATAACAATGCAATATCTTCAACAGGTTGGTATTGAAGTTCTCGATTGGTCAGCAGTCAGGCCAGACCTAAACTCAATTGAACATGTTTGGGACTACATAGAAACATGAATAAGAGCATGTATTGTCGCTTTAGATAGCCTTGATGGACTGGGAAATACTTCAACGGAAGAATAGGAAAATTTGGATTAGGAGTACATACGATCTGTTATAAGAAGCCTTCCTCAAAGAGCGATGAATACTGGGCGAGCGGCAGAAACCCCTAAAATTACGTTATACCGACCACGAAAATCAACTTTAAGGTGAATGACCAATTTTGATGATTCTTTATGTTTTTGAGGTCGCTGAATCTGAATGTGGAGTTTATTTTGACCTAGAGTTGGTGGAACATATGCAAAAATCAAATATGTAAAAATGCGAAAAATCAATTTTGATGATATTTCAACTTTACCTCGCTGTATCTTTGGTCGCTGTAAATATTTCCTTCTGAAAATTTTACTGTGTCATCTTAAAAGTATTTAGATAACAACGAAGCTTTGTCAAAAATGTTTAAACGAATTAAAAGAGGAGTTGTTAATTTCTAAACATTTTGTCATCAGATTTCGTTAGTTTCATGTTTACTTAAAAAAGTTGAGTGACAAACTTTTTAGTTTATAATTTTAACCAAAACATATAAAACACGATTCATGAAGGAGTTTTCTGGAGAATTTTAAGTCAAAATAAGCAATACGAGAAGAGCGGCACACTCCAAAAAACGCTTATTTCTCGAGATACTGTGTGGTGTGATAACCACGGTGTGGTGAATAGCTCATTTTGGTCATACTTCATGTTTTTGATGGTGCTGAAAACGAAAATTAGGTTTATTTTGAATTTTACGTCGGGGAACATTGGCAAAATCACAATTTTACCCTAAAAATAAATAAAAAAATGAAATCACATTTTTTTTTGAGGTTAACTCGCTACAACTCTGTTCGATTTTAATATTTTTTCTGAAATTTTTGTAGTACATATATATTATGTTTTAGGTACCTTTCTGAAGATAATGGTACCTGCTTCAATCTTTCTGTCTTATTATAATAAAAGTTATGAATTGTTCAAAGTAAAAGGTGCAGATTTCTGAATTGCAAAGTTTAATCGCAAAAGTTGAGTGACAAAATTGTTAATGTTAAAACATGAGGTAAAAAGAATAAAATGTTTTATAGAAAATAAAATTATGCAGCTTTAATAAAAAAAAACGTGATTTCATTTTTTTTTATTTTTAGGGTAAAATTGCGATTTGGACAATGTTCCCCCATCTAAAATTCAAAATAAACCTCATTTTCGTTTTCAGCACCATTAAAAACATAAAATAAGACCAAAATTAGCCATTCACCTCACTGTGGTCAGTATTTCAAGAAATAAGCGTTTTTTTTGGGGGGGGGGGGGAGAGCGCCACTCGTATATTATAACGTCACATGGCTTCTTTCCTGTTGCATATTTTGACTTGAAATTTTCCAGAAAACTTCTCCATGAATTATATTTTATTGCTGTGTTGGTTAAAATTATAAACTAAAAAGTTTGTTCAACTTTTTTGAGGAAACATGAAACTAACGAAATCTGACGACATGTTTAAAAATTAACAACTCCTCTTTTTATTTGTTTAAAACATTTTGCACAAAGCTCGTTGTTATCCAAATACTTTAAAGATGATAAAGTAAAATTTTCAAAAGGAAATATTTACAGGGACTAAAGCGAGGTAAATATGAAAAATCATGAAAATTGATTTTTCACATTTTTGGATAAAATTTAATTTTTGAACATGTTCCACCAATTCTAGATAAAAATAAACTTCATATTCGGATTCAGCGATCTCGAAAATATAAAGGATGACCAAAATGTGCCATTCACCAATCATGGTCGTTTTTTCGATTTCTAAGTCTCAAATTAGGGGTGTGCCTTGAAATTCCTTATTTCATAACTTTGTATTTTTCATTTTTGTTGGATAATATGTAATTATTATATTTTTTGGCCTGTTAGTCTTTTAATTTTTCATTTTACTGCAATAAACCACTGTTAAATATCTCAACGTTTCATTCTCTGGCATTTTAAAAAAAATTAGGAGATACTAATCAAAATTTCTATCCTTATACATTTATGCGATACTTATTGCGAGGAGTGCATTTAAATAAGTAAAAATTAATAAATGAGAGTGGTTGTTTTAATTTATCTCGTTCATTATTGAATCAAAATCGTTTTTGATTGGTTCATTTTATGATTCTTGTTTTCTCATCATTCTAAATCCTTTTCTACCACGTACCTGAATCCCCGCTCTAAATTCGGATCCCAATTTTAATCCGATACATACGGAATGAACTCAAGTCGAAGTTAGGAATGGATTTCGTCATTTAATCAATAGATGAGATCTTCGCAGGAAACTTGGGAATACTGGAAAGCGACCGGGCCATGAAGCCAGCTGAAATAACAAATATAATAGTGATCCTCTGGATATTCCTGTCAGTCCGAATGTTTAAAGAGGGTTCTGCCTTGATTTATTACAAATATAAAGGCCAAATACATACTCCACACCCTCGATAAAGTTTGGTATGGTATTTATGTGCGTTTAGAGTTTCTGTTAATTAATCTTAGTGTTTGATCCCGGTTGCGCACGCCATTTTGCGTTGATGTTTTTTGTAGCCAAAGTATTTAGCGTTGAATACATCAAAACTATTGCTGAAATATATTTTGTCTACTGGAAATGACATATTGCACAGACGGTGTAATTTATTATCCCACAAAAGGGTTTTGGAACTATTTAAGCACTACCCAACGAACCGCAATAAGTATTTATGGTCAATACATAATGAAAAAGCTTCCAAAAATGTGTGTTATACCAAAAGCCAAAAACAACTAATATCTAACAAGTAATATCTCCATTAAAAAATAAGCATCCATGACTTCTTCATTCACTAGATTTCAACCTAAGATATCCACACAGTGAATGAAAGTTCAGCAATTAAAAAGTGATGTTTTTCCAATACTTTTTGGTATATCATCATCATCATCATCATTTGGCTCTACAACTCTATGTGAGTCTTGGCCGCGTTTACTATTTCCCTCCATTGTTGTCGGTCCTGAGCAGCTATTTCCCATTGCTGTACTCCCATTTTGCGTAGATCACTGGCTACTGTTTACTTCTATCTCTTTCTTGGGCGACAAACTGACCTTTTTCCATCGGGCCTTTCCCAGAATGTGGCGTTCAGACGTCTTTCGTCACTTGATATTAGAACGTGACCCGCCCATCGTATTATGTTTGCTTTAATGTAGCGTACTATGTTTTCATCTCCATATATTGTCTGGAGTTCATCGTTGTGTCTTCTTCTCCATTCTCCTGTTGTCTCTTAAGTACCAGTAATTTTGTCGTTTCCCGCTGATTCAGAGTCCATGTTTCGCTTCCATTATTGTGGGACGAATTATTGTCTTGTTTTATACTATACTCTTATTTTTGCTGGTCTTGGAGAGTATTTTTGATTTAAGTAGGTGATTAATGAGTAATATGCCCTGTTTCCTGAAATGATCCTGGCTGCCACGTCCTTTTCATATTTATTTTAAGATGTTATGATCGCTCCCAGGTACTTTGACGACTTCAGAATTGTATTCATTAATTGTTACGTTTTGTCTAACCCTTGGTCTTGGGTTCTTCGTAATCACCATATACTTGGTCTTGTCCTCGTTGACGTTAAGACCAACTTCCTTGGCTCCGTTCTCGAATAGGGTGAAAACTTCTTATGCATCTCTGGTGGATTGTGCAAATGTGTCCACGTCATCCGCAAAGGCTAATAGTATTTTTGATCCTTGGGCGGCAAATCCGTTTGTCAGTTGTGGCTGAGCTTTCCTTACTGCATGTTCCAGGGCGAAGTTAAACAGCAGGGGGGCGAGAGGATCTCCTTGTCTAAGCCAGGTGTCGATGTTAATCGTACCAGCTTTCCAGGTACTCCCATTTCTACCATAGTCTCCCACAATGTTTCTCTGCTAACAGAATCGTAAGCTTGTTTGAAGGGCCATAATACAAGCGGAATGACAAAAAATAGGGCAGTAAGGACGGCGAGAGACGGTTCCCCAATAGGAAGACGATCAGTAGGAAGACCACGAAAACGATGGAACGACAACTTACTGATGGCACGTTGAAAAACACACAAAGTATTGTCTACTAAGGATAAATCATTCAAAAGAAGCATTAAAAGGATTATATACAGACCCGAAAGTCTTTCAAAAAGTTCAAAAATATGAGCTCGAATATCTAACCTAAACCATGTAACGCGAAATGACAGCATAGCTATATGAGATGTGTTAAAATTACCTAGCACCAGGAGTCCTAATAGAAGAATAATCTAGTGGTTAAAGAACCTACAGTCGTGGTTTCTAAGAAATATTACAGCTTTTCCGTGTCGCTGTCAATAAAGTAAATATAGCCATTCTGAAGTCTGATAAGTCAGGAAAGATGGTTCAGATTTGATTACAGTACAGAGCCTCTACTATGTGCTTATACGTATTTCGGAATAACCGTTTCCTGATCGGAGCACCTGGGTAGAGGCATTGAACTGAAATCAAAACCTTTCATCCTTTCCGGGTAATTATAAAAATAATTACCGAAGATGCTACTAGCACCATCTATGAATCAAAATTCTAATAAGTCAGGAAATAAAATTCGAAATTATTTATCCTCTGAGCTTTTTAAGTTGGAAAAATAAAGCATAACAGAGTGGCGAAATACTCGACAAGGGAAATCTAAACTGCATTAGATTTCTTAAATATAGCCAGTTTGTTGGTGACCAAAAAAAAAAACAAATATTCACTGCACAGAAAAACTCATAGCATTGCTAGAACGAATCAGTTTTTTCCCAGATGTATCAGAAATAATATTTATAAACGTTAAATTTAATTTTCTTTGGAGCATTTCAATCCAGCCAATTCTCAATAGACAAAAAAATGTTGTAACCTTCCCGGTAATGTTCTATTTACTAAATAATTGATCGCTTATGCCAGTGCCGAGTTGAATGCACAAACAATTTAAAACAAAAACCTAAATCCAATTGATTGGAAACAAAACGCATTTTAATTTAAAATCCATCTCTCACAAAAATATTGAGAGTACAATCGCATAGAAATCAATTAAATTTGCCGACCACGTCAACTGTTTGAAAAATGTCAGCTATATTTGTTATCGATTCACATAGTAACATATCCCAGTGTAGTATTACGAGGACTATACATTAACATTTTAAAGAATGTGTATCCGAGTTTGACTGGACGTTAACCAGCCTCTACTACTCGTAAATCGTTTGCCTAAATATATCGAGTTTTATTATTTTCATTTTTGAACATTGGAATTCCTTTCAATTTCTATCTATGTTAAGCGTCCTCAGCTCACTCTATTTTATTTCAGGTTTTCTGGTTAATCCCTTGTATTATCATGGATATAGGTACTTCCAAGCTAAAAGTAAAGAAGTAAGAGGGTGAGCTCTAAACGAAGATACACTAAGTACCAACTTTAAGAACTTGTGGCTTACGCTCTAACACAAGCAAAACTGAAACCTTTTCTTTCGCCTATTGAGTCAACTTGCAGGAGATGCTCTTAATGTAACTCTAAATGATGCAGCTATCAAACAGAACAACCCCAAATATCTACGCATCATACTTAATATAACACTAACATTTACAAGTCAGCAGTCAGCTATCAAACGCAGCCGGTAAACTGAGAACAGAAGACACAATATAATAACAAAACTTGCTGGAACAACTTAAGGTGCTTCAGCGGGTACATTTCGGTACTCTGCTTTCGCTTTGGTTTTTTTCAGTGGAAGAAAACTGTGCACTAGTATGGCTAAACAGTGCACATATCAACAAAATCGATGTTCAACTTAATCATGTTCAAACCATGAGAATAATCACTATAACAATAAAACTAACCGCAGTGAGATGGCTCCCTACTTTCGCGTAATATTGCTTCCCCAGATCTACACAGAATAGCAGCCTTAGTGAGAGAGTACCAGAAAATTGTAGTCAACGTACAATTAAAAATCCACCAAGATATACCACACATCACAAAAGAGCACTAGCGACTGACCTGATCTGGAAATTCTCCAATAAGATGCCCGAAATATTAGTGATATTTATGATATACATTGGCAATGGTCAACAATATGGATGCCAACAATAGAATCAGTCTATATCCCGATATCCATCTTAGCTCAAGCCTTCATCGGATCAAATCTGATCAGGTCCACCTGGGCGAGACTTAATCATATACGTACAGAATATGGTAAATTTACTGATTCGCTGTTCAAAAGGGGTCGTGCGGAATTTCACTTCCAGATCTAGTCAGTGGCTGGTATCAATCGTCGGACGAACTTTCCTTTTTTAAAGCAGGGATACGTATGTTTCCATAAAGTGAATCCTTTAACATCGACTTCGTACCATCACAATTTTATATCTGATACAATAATTATCATGTAATCTAAAATTTTTATAATTAAAAATGTGCTTAGTTCCATCTACTCTCTAGATGTTTCAATAATGATGGTTCGACTGGATCGAAAACGTTTTGAAGATATTATTTATAATCCATTTGGATATAATGTGGTCGATGCACAGTTTTATTATGGGGTCTATTATTATTATTTAACTATTTTATTAAGGATAATCTTACCTTGTATGATAATATGTAATTGTTTTTACTGGGATTTCTGTTAAACACTGTTGTATTTGACATTTGTTGACGAACTTCATTTGCCTAATGTTGGCAAAATATCAATCGAAGTGACCTCAGCAGGTTTAGCTATTTTTTATTTCTTTAGTCAATAAATAATGTAACAATTGCTGGCCTGATATTGAAATATTTAATAATATTCCTCGAGAAGTTCACGACTTGTCTATGCATAACTTTCTTGGATTAAATAATTTTAATATAGAATTATTTCAATCATTCATGTCTAGGTCGCTTGTAGAATATTAATAAATAATTACACTTTCATAAAAAAGAACTTTTTTATAATAAAACCTTTTTATTATTTATAGGAAACAATATATTAGTTATTTATGATATAAGTGTTAAAAGTAGGTACACGTTTAAGGCACGCATGTGAAAGTTTGCAGAATGAGCAAAGCGAGTTCTGCAATTCACATGAGTGCCTTAAAAATGTACTTTTTAACACGCATATCATAAAATATTTTTTCTACAAACGTAATTACAGCACAATATCTACAAAAACTTTTACTTGAACTTGACTGACATTCCATATTTTTTTGACATAACATCAAAATTGCCTATACGGTCAATACGAACTGCAGTGCCTTAAAAATTTTAAAGCACTAGTTCCTTAAAGTAGCATTTTTAACGCTCGTATGGAGTGCTAAAAATTGCATTTTTAACACGGTTGTAGAATAAATAATTTAACGATAAACGATTTAACGATAAAATGCTTAAAATTCCAAAAATTACACACTAATAAAAATAGTTATTTATGAAACAGTTCGTGAAGTATGCTTTTTGCGAACTCACGCAATTTTTAGAGCACGAGCGACAACGGAGCGAGTGCTATAAATCGCGTAAGTTCGCAAAAAGTACTTCACGCACAATTTCATACAATATTTTATCTACGATGAACAAATAAAAAAGCTGTAACTCTTCGTCACTGGAATTCATTTCTATTCTACAATTTTTAGAATTTTGACATTTAAAAATTCTAACTACCTTCAAACCACAAAACTGTCAAAACTTTTGTTGTAATTCATTGCTCATATTGTCATCACCATGACAACGCGAAACTTAAGGATTGTCACCATGACAACTCGAAAGTTACAAACAGTGCGAAAAAGTAAATCCCATTTAAAATACATTGTTGCTTCACGCACACTTTAAATCCTTCACGCACTGCTATCTATAATGACAGTTTTCACAAACTAAAAACTTATACATAATATGACATAGAGTAGAAAGTACTTTTTATAATATCACGGTTTTGTTATTGTACATATGTAGGACACAACATATTTTGGAAAGAATAATTAACTTATAAAATATGAATTTTTAGTAGGTGTCTTAACTGTTATTTATAATTATGATTCCAAAAATTACACTAGTTTAAAATAGTATTTTTTAAAATACCACTGTTGTTTAAAATGGTATATATAATTTTAAGTATATAAGGTTTTAATTATTTATTAAAACAATTAAAAAAAGATACGCACCAGCCGGGTTCCAACTGGGGACCTCTCGATCTGCAGTCTAATGCCACTGAGGCATCATCAATTTGTAGATATAGATTTATTAACGTACTTTAAAATATCATTGCATTAGTCACATTTGTAAATAGTTTGAAATAAAAAAAAATCGATTAATCCATACAGTGTGATTGGTCAGTAAAGCTTTGTAGGTCCGTTATAAGATAAGTAATAGATAGTAATAAAAGTTAATAACAAAAATTGTAGCCAACTTTAATTACATATTGATAATCAGTAATCGTAAATTGTAAGTTTTAGACAATTATTCAGTCATGGCTTACTTAAAATTTGGAAAGATTTAGACCCGTAATTATTAATAATTTTGCCCTGAAAAATGAAAATATCTCGAAAACTAATAAATTTACGCATAGGGAATGTTATACAAAAATTATAGTATGGTAATGGTACTTTTCGATAATGATATAAAATACAGGGTGTTCTATTTATAATTACTGAGAAAATAATGTACTTGCGTTTTGACTCACCCTGTATTCAATATAAAGAAAATTAGCAATATCAACCATTCCTAAAAAAGTTTTGACAATCAACAAAAAAATATGGCACCAATAAACCATTGCTGTTGTGCTTATTTTTATTTATCGATACACAGAGTTGAACTTGTTACGATTTTCATATAAAATTGGTTATAACTTTATAAATACCCTGTATAACATAACGAACTGTATAAGTTAAGAAGATTTCGAATATATAATAAAATATAGGGTGTTCCATTTAAAAAAACATAAGTTTGGTCTGCCACTATGTTATCGAACACCCTGTAACATTCTAACTAATTTTGTAATGTGAAGCTCAAAGTTCGCTATAATTTTTGTTATTAAGTTTTATCGCTATACATTACTATAACGGATATACGGAGCTTCAGCCCACTAATAATTAATCACCCTGTATAATAGCAGTTAAATATTGCATTGTTAGCTAGTTCTAAGCTACCCTGAAAATTTCAGGTGTCTAGATAGCCTAGAACTATTTTTAAAATGGATTACAAAATTTGCGGAGTCCGTGACACCAACCAAGCCAAGTATATAAAAAGGTTTAAAAAAGTTTTTCTCGCCTTTTATATAAAACTTTTTATGTCCCACTATTATGTCATGTGCCATTTTCAAGATGTAAAATATTTCTTCGAGTCCTTGTTTAAATATTACTAACAAAAATCTGTCTAGTTCCTTTCCTTTTTGTTATAAAAGGCTTACCCACTTATTTAAATTTAATAGAAAAGCTCAAGCACGCTTTACCGTCACAAAAGAAAAATCGGACAAAGGTCCTTACGGCCTTTTAAAAATTCACCGACTACCAAACCGGGATTGCGAAACGAACAAAAAAAGAACACAAACCGGAGTTATTAGTTTCTTCTTTCCTCTTACGGTCATAAGTTACTGCGTCATTTTTGTACTTGCTACTGCTTTAAATTGATAATCGATGCCAGAAAAGCAATAAAAGAAAGAAAAAGTGTCGTAGAGGTATATTCAAAGCGATTTTCACATTCTAGAGTGAAAAATATTGTCGTTTGAATAAATTTGGTTCATAAATCGTGCTGGGGACTAACCAGGTGTAACACTGTGAAAAGAAAAATGTTTCGTGATATTAAAAGTTTTATATTAAACATTTAAATTTATTTTCAGTATTATCGATTCAAGTTTTCTTTATTTTTGGACATACATAATTATTTTGGCACATATTTTACACTTTAAGTCCCTTTAGATTTGGTTCAATTTTTCACATGCGAAAAGCAATCTTATATTTTTCGCTGTATCATTTGATAAATTCCACCCTAAAATTTAAAATAATGACAGGCCAACCCTGAATAATAATTATCTTTCTTAACTGTTGACTCCCATAGGCAACAGACGTGCGAATAACTCGCTGACTTCTTCTCTTGAAGTGAAAGCCGCTTGTTTCGCACTTGTCTATTCTCACAGTATAACCACTCTCAGTATTAACCCGTATTGAATAGATGCCTTTTTCGCTCTCTCTTACCTATTTGTTCCCAAATAGAATAAACCTGCTTTTTCGGTCTCTTCCTCAGTGAACGACTACTCGAAAAGAAACAGAACAGTGAAAAAATACTGCTAATCCGTCATAGACAAAAAAAGCTAATCCTCTAAAGACAATTAAACCTGTGATGACGATTAAACCAAATGAAGACCTGTCATGCGCTAACCGAAACATACTTATCTGAATACTGTGAGTGTATATCAAATATAATTGGTAAGCTTTTTTATAAACTTAATTTAAAGGGGCCAGCGTAGCTCAGACGGTAGTATGCTTGACTCGCGTGCTGGTAGGCCGGGGTTCAAATCCCAGCGCCGGCAAGAACAAAGGCACAGGTCGATTCAGCCTGAATAAAATGAGTACCTTGGGTAAAACCAGGGGTAATAATAGGCGGTTGAATCGTAGCACTGGCCCTATTACCTTCCTTGTATACCGTAGGTCCTAGATATAGCAGACTACCCTGCTATAATCCCAAAGCCGAGTCAGTGGTATAAAACGGGAGACTATTATTGGCAAAAAAAAATAATTTAATTCATATAGGTACTTACCCATGTTAGAAATTGTATTTAGAAAATTAGTTCATATTAAATGATAAATACTTTTGTTTAGTAACAAAAAATAAAAAAGAGATGGCCATAAACAAAAAACAAGAAATAAATGTAATTATATGTTAAAAAGAAACCTTTTAAAACTTTAAAAAGGGGGTAAACCCTGTAGTTGGCTGTATACCTTCAATATAACAACGTGGAATGAAGTAAACACTTCTGTTGTATATAGGCATATGAATTTATTAAAAATCCTTAAAATTGATCCACAAGGGAGTGGAAGTACAAAACGTTTTGGGTCAAACTGGCCATCATCAGTGTAAACGTCCAGTGTACAAGTAATTGAAACTAGCCACTTCAATAGGTATAAAAACCTCTAAATTACATTATTGTTACATTCTATATTAAAAAGTGGTCGACATGAAGTCGATGTCTTAAGATTTTACAGATCACATGTGAATGTATTTCATCCTTGCTCGAGAATTGCATAAGGTAAGTGTTCAAGTGAGAGGTTACCAACCAACTCAGTTGGTTGGTAACCTCTAACTTGAACACAAGTACTTAATACCTTGTGCAATTTTCGAGCAAGGATGAAATACATTCACATGTGATCTGTAAAATCTTGAGACATCGACCTTATGTCGACCTCTTTTTAATATAGAATGTAACAATAATGTAATTTAGAGGTTTTTATACCTATTGAAGTGGCTACTTTCAATTACTTGTACACTGGACGTTTACACTGATGATGGTCAGTTTGACCGAAAACGTTTTGTACTTCCACTCCCTTGTGGATAAATTTTAAGGATTTTTAATAAATTTATATGCCTACATACAACAGAAGTGTTTACTTCATTCCACGTTGAAACCTTTTAAACCTGTCGGGATTCTGGTCTGTCGGGATTTTGGCGGTCGGGATTGTGGCTGTCGGGATTTTGGGGTAGACCCATTTGAACCACACCTATAATACAGTATTCTATCTAATTAGCCTTCTTCGGTCCATCTTTGGACATAGGCCTCCCCAATCCTTTTCCATTCTTCTTTGTCTGTCGCTACAGTCATCCACCTAGAGCCTATGTTCTTCTTGATATCATCTGCCATCTCATATGGGACCTTCCTCCGCTTCGTTTATATTCCCATAGTCTCCAATTTATAAGAATTTTGTTCCAACGGTCTTCTTTTTGTCTTATACTGTGTCCGGCAAATCTCCATTTCAATTTTGCAACTTCTTGTCTAACATCCCTAACTTTGGTTTTCTCTCTTATCCACTCGTTTCCCTTTTTGTCCATTAGTCTTATGTGCAACATTTGCCTTTCCATTGCTCTTTGCGTTTTTAAACGTCCACGTCCATAATACAGTCCTAATAAAAAGGCACAATTCTGATCTGAATATTTTGTAACCAATTCACATTGTATGCATGCATTTTGGTATTGAAACATTTTTATAGTGATCCTATACAAAGATTCAATGAAATCTCCTTGAAAACAATTCGAAGTTTTCGATCCGAAAAGACTTCTACTGGAACCAAGTACTGGTGACAACCCAAATTCGTGCCTTCTAAAATTTGCAAGGGAAACGAACGATAAATAAGAAGAACACTAGGGGAATCTAAGATTGCATGTCACAACCCGTCTATTTATCTCGGTGAAATTCCATCGAATCTTGGTTACCTGTACTCAGGAGTAAAACTAATACAAAATGAAAGACAATTAATATCTCATTTTGTTTCAGATGTAGATAGATCATCCTCGTACGTACGTTTCACTATTTTCGAGTTCTTAAGGGAAGCCTATGGTTTGCTCTAAGAGAGGTCTCTCTGAGGAGCTCAAAAGAGTGAAAGAGTAAGAGGATGATGGTCTAACTCTGAAACAAAATGAAATATTAACTGTCTTTCATTTTCAAAATTTCATTCATTTAGTAATTTTTGAAAGTAGTCATTTTAACTTAAATCCGAGACCATTTCTAGACGAAGAGAGTAAACAAATATTAAGAAAAGTAACCTTCCTCATTCAACAACACTTCTAAATAGAATTGAAATATATTTTAATTGGAAGATAAATAAAAAGGGAGAAAAACGTTAATTTCCTTGTTTATATTCTCTTAGCAAATCTGTACATTCACCAATTAACCTCTTAACATCCAAAGCTACTTTACTAAAGAGAACAATTTCGCTAAAATTTCCACTTTTCTTCTTCGCCCCTTGCTATGCGCGGTGTAACCACTTTTCTGAATAATTTATCGTTGGGAATTTACCGTTTGCAGAATGAGAGATAATGGTTTAGCGTTAACGTTCACTTCGCTTCCTACCTCGTTCGATTTTGGTTCCTTCGAAGTGTTTAGCTCGTTTGAGAATTGTGGGATCATTAGCCAGATTTTGTTTTGTAAACATTTTGCAATATTATTGGAAACGGGAATATGCAGTAGAAAAAGGTTGAACGGTTGGTTAACTGGAGGCAAAGAGCGAGAATCCCAGCTTAATAAACACATTAAGAAATGAACAGTCAAAATCAAGATTTAGAAATATCGCACACCCATTTCTGTCTGTACTACGTACTACTTAAACTGAGGTTCATTTCTTCTTCGCCTTCTTTTTGTATAGACATGACTGTCTTGTTTTTTCAATGTTCCTCCAGTAAGTTGTCGTTCCATCATTTTTGTGGCCTTCCCACTGATCGTTTTCGTATTGGGGAACCGTCTCTCGCCGTCCTTACTACCAGAAGGAGACGCAGCGATGAAAAACATACTGCTGTCGGTCAAGCGAAACGTAGAACAGGGATTACTGAGAGGGTATAAAGTTGCTTTCCTACGAAGGTAATTATTTCCATTTACTAAGGCTGAAAATCAGTACACACATTCTAAATTAAATATAAATAAAAGTTATTATAGTCGGTCAGCTGTATGACGGGACAGAGCCGGTCGGTCGACCCCAATAGTCGATTGAGGAAATGAAGCATTTTGGCTCGCAATTTTTTCGTGCAGCATAGATTTACTTGAAATTTTCACAGAAGGTAGGGAATAGTCCAAGGATCATTTTCTATATCATGCCGCTATCATAGCTAAAACCTTGGGGGTGGTTGCCACCCCATCTCGGGGGTGGGAGTTTTTTATTAAATTTTAACCATGCAATTCGATGGAAAAAGTGATTCTAAGAAAAAAATGTTTTTTACATTTTCTTCGTAAAATAAATATTTTTCGAGTTTTCGCGCTTGAAAATAACAGTTTTTCGACGAAAAAATCGACTTTTTTAGAGGGTTTTTTTTTGAGAATACTACCTCGAAAAATATTATATACATTTTTGGCGATAAAAAGTTTCTTCAAAAATGATTTTGTAGGATTTTTAAAGAGCTACATAAGACTGTGTAAATTAAATTCCGTAAGATCCCTTAGTTTTTAATCGGGGCGGGTTTAAAGGGCTCGAATAAGGGGGTGTTTGCTGGTAAATATAGGTTTTAAACAGCTGTATCTGGCTAACTATTCACTGTAATGAAAATCTATGCACAGGGTAATTTTAGTCATTAAAAAAGCTATAATTTAGCAGTTTATAATTTTTTTCGTATCTTCAGTATTTTCGGAGATATTTTGAAGTAAAAGGTGAAAAATACCAAATTGCAAAAAATCAATTTTTCTTTAAACTCCAATTTTTCCAAAATTATTCATTTTAAATAGGTCAAACTCCTTGAGTGTATTGATAATATAAATATAAAAGGAACTACAGAAAGGTGAAGACCAATTTTGAATTAGGAAGGAAGTTAGGGTGTTGTTTTCACAGATTTTTTCGTAGAGAAAAGCAGGTACCGACATTTTTTTGATTATAAGTCGCTCTATTTTCATGCTAAAAACTTTTATTATTTTTTTTTGAAAAGTCTAATTGTATACTTGAAAAAAGATTATTTAAGTTTTCCTCAAAAAATGCAAATTTTTCCCATTATTTGGCTTTGAATATTTCAAATTATGCGTTTGACGAAAAAAGCTAACCTTTAACATGCAGTATCTTGGTTTGTATTGGTCTTAAAGATATAGGAAAAGAATTTGGTATGTGTTACTAAAAGATACAATTTCGATATCTACAGTTTTTTTGATAAAATGCATATTTTTCGAGGTATTCTCAAAAAACCCTCTAAAAAAGTCGATTTTTTTGTCGCAAAACTGTTATTTTCAAGCGCGAATAACTCAAAAAATATTAGTTTTACGAAGAATATGTAAAAAACATTTATTTCTTAGAATCACTTTTTCCATCGAATTACATAGTTAAAATGTAATAAAAAATTTCCACCCCCGAGATGGGGTGGCAACCAGCCACAAGGTTTTAGCGTATGATAGCGGCATGATATATAAAATGATCCTTGGACTATTCCCTACCTTCAGTGAAAATTTCAAGTAAATCCATGATGGACAAAAAAATTGCGAGCCAAAATGCTTCATTTCCTCAATCGACTATTGGGGCCGACCTACCGGCTCTGTCCCGTCATACAGCTGACCGACTATAATATTTTATTTATATTTAATTTAGAATGTGCGTACTGATTTTCAGCCTTAGTAAATGGAAATAATTACCTTCGTAGGAAAGCAACTTTGATACCCTCTCAGTTACCCCTGTCCTACGTTTCGCTTGACCGACAGCAGTATGTTTCTCTACACACTCACAGTAATCAATTGTGAAAAATCTAGCTTTAGTAAATTCAAAGAGATTTTTCAGTGCTGCCTCTTGATCTATACTCCATTATTTGTTGTCATACGACTTATGAGGTCATTACCCTTCTGTTATTAATGTTAATGTAAGTTATTAATGTTCTCCGCATTGCATCTCCGTCGTATTTCTGTACTTCTAGCTCTGTCCTATTGTGTCTTACCATCGATTTTTCGAAGGGATTTCATCTCCGCTGTTTTGAGCAATATTTTTTCCTCTCTATGTCAGATTGTGTCTCTGTCGCGTATGTCATTATTGGTCTGATGACTGTTTTGTAAATTCTGCCTTTTGTTTCTTTTCCGATAGTGTGTCTCTAATTTTTCTCCATATTGTGTCATTCAGGCAACCTGCGTATCTGTTTGCTCTATTCACTTGATCTTCCACTTCTGTTTTGAGCATTCCGTAGCTAGATAGTGTGACGCATTTTGTCTTTTTTGGAGAAATTAACATGTTAAATTTTCTGGCGGTTATATTAAATTAGGTCAAACCGGCAATATTAGTAGCGTATATTAAATAAGGTGAGGTTTATTTCGATAAGAAAAATTCAATAACGAATCGAGTCAAGAATTTCAAAGATTACACTTTCGGCTACCTCTATAAAAATGAGGAACATACATACTTTGCAGCAACAATCTTAGTATTTACATTCGCATTGCAATTCCATATTACTTTAAATGAGGCTATATTTAAACACTTGCAAGTGTTTGAGATGTGAGTTTACAGTGTGGGCTACTAAGAATAAGCTGGGTCGATAGAACTAGAAATGAGGAAGCCCTTAGACGGCTGAATCAAACTACACAACTGGTTAATATAATAAAGAAACGAATCTTTTGGTCGCATTATGAGAGACCCTGAAAAATAGGAATTTTTTTTATGTTTTCATGCAAACATCGACGTTCGTTTCAATTTATGTTTTGACTTAATTTGATTGAAAATGAATCGTACCGCATGGGAAAAGTTGTAGCGGACGGACTATACCTACGTACACAAATTATTTCGGCGAAGCGATGACGGTCGCGAATTCAATACTTTTTCCCCATCCAAAAAGTGCACAACGTCGCTAAATAAGTGTTCACTTCAAGAATAAAATAACGTTTATGTATATTATGTATATTATTGTTATTTTATACCGCAAGGTTACTGCACGCGTTTCGATATTTCGCGACTCCCTAAATATTATTTCGAATAAATTTCGTTTGTGCAAAGCTGAATTCTAGCTTACCAAGCGATCAGAAGTTTGAAGTATTCACTTCAGCAGTCCAGCATATTAACAATTTGGATAAAATTATGACCTTTTGATAGTTATGTATTGTAAAGAGCTATTTGTGGTGGAACTGTTCGCATATAATCGCTTCGATTAATGTTTCAGCCGAGCTGGAAATGGAAAAACGAGAAGCCGCAACGCGTTATCATCAGGTTTACACAACCTGAATGCAATCAACATGCGGTAAAGTAAATTTTACTGTTGGAAAGGGCGGTTCATTAAAACAGGAATTGGTAACGTTTGTAGTCACTACGCCATTATTTTGTTAATGGTGGGCGTATGTGCAATTCGTGTAAAATTGCTGTCAGCAACACAGAATGCCAGCGTTGGATCTCTGCGGATCCCGAAATTAAACCACGGTGATGATTAAGACACTTTGATACGTGTTCACTCTGTTATAACGAGGACTATTAACCATGTAGTGCAGAGGTCGGCAACGCGGCGCCCGCGGGCGCCACTGCGCCCTTCAATAAATTTTAATGCGCCCTTAAACCATTGTTAATTTAGACAAGAAATTCAAAACGTATATTTTTTATACGTTTATATTTATATATTTGTTGGCACCCTGCATTCATGGCGCCCGCCATGAATTTTGAATTTAGTATTTCACTCTCTACATTAAAAATGTTGCCGACCTCTGATGTAGTGTATTGGTTCTATACATGACCATAGAAAGTTAAATTTCTTTAGGAGCCAGGAGCGATTGGGAAAAATGTTGAGAGTAATGTGAACTACGCGTAAGCAGACAGTATGAAGTTAGTTCCTAAATATTTCAAATTACGTATGTGTTTAAAATCCAACAGTACAAATAAAATGTGAAAAAAATATATTGGTATTTTTAGTAAATATATTTTTTATAATTCTTGTGACTTTGGATTTGTCTTCGTTGGGAATAGGATAATAAGTATGAAAATATGATGAAAAGAAGATTAAAAGCCATCTTAATATTATTTGTACAATACATTATGTCAAAATAATTCATTTTGCTATCAATTTTACGGCCATAGCACACTGACCTACAAGGTTGTTGCTAGATAACAATATATAAATATATAAGCACCAAGATCAACTATAGAATTCATCAAAAAACAACAACTAATATGATACGGACATGTTAGACGTATGGGGAAAAACTACCAAAATAAATATTAGAATGGGTACCACCACAGAAAAGAAAACGAGGACGACCACCAACAACATGGATGCAAGGAATTTCAAAAGCAGTGTCAGCAAGAAATATATCTGAAGAAGACTGGCGGAATAGACAGGCTTGGCGAAAGGGAACCCAAAAGCGAATTATATATTTATATATAGATATTATTATCTAGCAGTGATTAGCGCGGTTATGTTTTGGATGGGTGGCCGCTTAGGAACACCTCATGTTATTACCTTGCTTTACTTTTTTTATTTTTTGTGTTGTTTTAATAAATATTTTTGGAAAGTAGTAAGTATTAAAATTAGTTTAATATTTAAATAAAATACAAATAAACTGTTGAACACATTGCGTTAGATCTGTGAGAGACACAGATATTTTGCCAGGGGCCACGTCGCTCATTTTTGATATACACGTATGACTAACTTGCATGGCCGTGGATATCAGTGGCCCCTGAGAGTAGTATTCCGATTAAAGCGTGGCACGCAATGTGTTAAAAGTATATTTATTTCGAAGAAATCATATAATAGAAGTATAACTTCTTACGTGCGTACAAAGTTCACAAATTCTTTTTTTTTTTAGAGTGCGTCACAAAAAGTTTTATACAAAAGGCGAAAAAGCTTTTTGTCAATAACCTGCATACGACATAAACCTATGAATGGTTGTAACATTTTTAAATTAAAACTATTTAATTCATGAAAGTTATACATAGTCAAGTAGTGCGCTTCTCGAGGAAAACTATTAAATATTTTAATAATCATGCCAGCAATTGTTTTTTATTGATTAAAGAAATAAAAACACAGCTAAACATTGCTGAGGTTACTTCAATTGATATTTTGCCAACGTTAGGCAAATGAAGTTCGTCGGCAAATGTCAAATACAACATTAGTGTTTATTAGAAATGCGAGTAAAATCAATTATAATAAAAGGTAAAATTATCCTTGATCTTATTGTTAGAAAGAAATACCAGAAATAGTTAATAATAGACCCCAGGATAAAACTGCAACGGTCAGTATATTATGCCTCTTAAGCTACAGTATCCATTTCATAAGGGAGGTATGAGACTTACCGCTTATTTTTTTGCTAATTTATAACGGAAATTAAAAATTTATTTCTTCAACCCCTTCAGAGAAACAATGTTTACTGCAGCTTAATACTTAAGCTACAGTAGCCAACACTCATAGTTCAGGAACGAAAGTAGATAGAGGGTCGCTTCCGGCAGCATATTTTATTGCTAATTAAGTGCTGAAAGATGGGGTATACAAGAATTTCCAAACTCACCTCCTCCAACCCCTACCGCTATTTTCATCACCTGGATTTAACAAAAAGCTAAAATATCTAGTTTAAAAACCAAGTGGTTATTTTTTTGCTGATTAATTGCTGCAGGTCTACGATAACCTGCACCATGATGTATAATGACACAGCTCAGTGACTGCAGATTGTAGAAAAATTATGGAAAGACCATAAAACTCTCCTTGATTCAATGAGTAAGCTCTGAAAGTTTCGCTTTTTTCATAATTGTGCCTATTTGAGATGTGTGTAAGTCTATGGTTGTTTTCTATTTTAAGGAAACAACATTAAAAAATATTAAAAAATACAAAAAATTACCAACAATGAGGTACTTCAATAAATACCAATTTATTGATTAACACAATTTCAATGAATCTTCTGCTTTCATTTTAATTATTAGAACAGGGAAAGATTCAAGGAAGATGAAGCAGCATAGGTAGAAGAAAAATGTCCAGGCTGAGAAATCTCCGAGAATGGTTTGGATGCAGCTCAACTGAACTCTTTCGGGCTGTAGTGTCAAAAGTGAGAATAGCAATGATGATTGCCATCCTTTGTAGCGGAGATGGTACGTAAAGAAGAAGAGCATAATTTATCCTACACACCGACCCGTTCACTAGGTATGTTTTAAAAATGTTATGCTTGATTGCGGATTTCCAGGTTATCACGTGTATAAAGAATAACATTTTTGTGTAGTTGAGTATTTTTCTCCAATTTGACTAAAATTTCTTGTGACAAAAAATACATAGAAATAAATTGCATGGCACCTACATGAAAAATAAATGATTATCAGAGACAGAAATCAGTGTCATGATTCGTGAAAAGTCATTTAACTAGACCCAAATTATTCCGGTTCACGGAACTATTCTATATTAATACCTTTGCTTAATAGATACCCAGTTAGTTTCCAATTTGAGTGCAGCTACAGCTACAGCTAGAGCACACGATCGATATCCGCATGAATATTCCTGAACCGAAGTCTCGTTTGATGTTGTTCTCTGTATTATTATCGGCATTAACCAGTAGGTTGCGTACGTTAGAGAATGACGTTGGGGGATCATTTCGGGATTGAAACCGTTGCCGATTAATAATTGACATTGTGTATTAGGCGGTGTATTATTGACGACTTGGGGACTGGAAGTTCGGTTGGGTATGTTGTACAGGTAAAGACAATACGTGTTAAGTACTTGTTACTGATAGCTATGTGACAACGTCAACGAAAATCGTATTGCGGTATTATAGTTTTAGTTTATACTAGCAATATAATTTAATAATACAATATATTTCGGCGTTCCTAAGGTACAATGCCGTGCAAAAAAATCGATCCACTAAAAATTTGGTCATTTTTGATGTTTCGAATTTCCTAAACCTGTTGTCCGATTTAAGTGATTTTTTACCACGTTATAGCCTTATTCATTGACAATATCTCTGTAATAATATTGTTGCTAGACAGTCAAACTATCATTGTATACCGGGTGTACGAATCAAACTGTGTTTTTTTCTCAAAGTTCGTATCACCCTGTGGATCATTCTAGCATTTATAAAATACTGAAATTAAAACCCAACTATAGCTTCAGGTTTTCTTAACATTTTGTCTTTCGATTCATTCGCTTATGTTGGATAATAAAAAAGTTAAGTACTTAAACAACTGGCCATGTTTGTCATCAGTACAGGGTGTTTCTTGATAAGTGCGACAAACTTTAAGGGGTAATTTTACATAATGGTAGGGGAGCCCAAGCGGGGATTTTTGCAGTTACTCGAGCGCGTCAGATTAGCATATGGGGAGAAACATGGTACCCTGCAGATGTACCTCTACCATATATTAGCTCTTAACACAGGGGAGTTCGTTAAGGGGGGCCCGAAAAAAAAAATCTATCCTTAAAAAAACTCGAAATTGTCAGATTAAGATAAGGTAAGTTAAGTACATGCAAAAGAGTTTATATTTCAAAAATCTCACGATTTGAGCTGGGCGTAAGGAAATGGGTGAGTCCCAAAATTTCATAAGAAAAAAGCGAATATTTCGCGAAATGAATGACAGATCGAAAAACTAAAAAATATGTGCCCAATATTTTTTAAAAATCTATCGAATGATACCAAACACGACTTCCCACGGAGAGGGGTGGGGGGTAAATTTAATATTTTAAACACGAATCCCGCGATATTTCGCGAAATGAACATCAGATCGAAAAACTGTAAAATACACTTATCCAATATTTTTGAAAAATCTATCGAATGGCACCAAACACGACCCTCCATGAATGTGGGGTGGGGGGCTACTTTACAATCTTAAATAGGAGCCCTCATTTTTTATTGCAGATTTGGATTCCTTACGTAAAAATGAGTAACTTTTATTCGAAACATTTTTTCGAATTAAGGATAGATGGCATTATAATCGGAAAAAACGATTGTTGGAAATGGAAAATTAAATTAAAAAATGGCAAGCGCCCACTAAAATGGAAAACTTTGCTTAACTTTTTTTGGTTTTAGGACCTACTCTTCACAACCCAATAGGTCCCCAAAGCGCTCGAGTGACTGCACATTTAGCATACTTTGCTCCCCTACCATAAGAAAATAATGACAATTTGCTTTATAATCATATGTCCGCAAACGCTTCGTTTCCGAGATACGGGATGTTCAACTTTTTTTTTTACAAACTGACGATTTATTTATTACTTTAAAACCAGTTGAGATATGCACATCAATTTTGGTGGGTTTTAAGACGTAGTTATTGCACATTGTTTGACATAAAAATAAGAATTTAATATTCACCATTGGCGCGCAAACGGCTATTATGACCGATAATATTACCTATACGCACGCCAATGGTGAATATACGTATGTTAAAAAAGTGCAATAACTACGTCTTAAAACCCACCAAATTTAATTTGCATATCTTAACTGGTTTTAAAGCAATAAATAAATCGTCAGTTTGTAAAAAAAAATTGAACATGCTGTATCTCGAAAACGAAGCGTTTGCGGACATATGATTATAAAGCAAATTGTCATTATTTTCTCATGTAAAATTACCCCTTAGTTTGTCGCACTTATTTAGAAAACACCCTGTACTGATGACGAACATGGCCAGTTGTTAAAGTACCTAACTGTTTTATTATCTAACATAAGCGAATGAATCGAAAGATAAAATGTTAAGAAAACCTGAGGCTATAGTTGGGTTTTAATTTCAGTATTTTATAAATGCTAGAATAATCCACAGGGTGATGTGAACTTTGAGAAAAAAAAGCACAGTTTGATTCGTACACCCGGTATACAATGACAGTTTGACTGTCTAGCAACAATATTATTACAGCGATATTGTCAATAAATAAGGTTATAACGTGGTAAAAAATCGCTTAAGTCGGACAACAGGTTTAGGAAATTCGAAACATCAAAAATGACCAAATTTTTAGTGAATCGATTTTTTTGCACCGCAGTGTACAGTAATACCCCGAACTTACGCGATAAGTGGGACCGAACGATAATCGCAAGTCGAATTCGCGTAAGTCAGGGTATAATTTCGGGTACACGACAATTAGACCGAAATCATTAGACCGAAAGCAGTAGACCGAACTCATTAGACCGAGAAGCACTTTACCGAAACCTCACTCACTAGACCGAACAGCATTAGACCGTAATTGTACATAAATTAAAAAAGATTGCAGTAAATTATGCTAAGATTTTGTATATCTGTCTTTTTGTTTATTGTATTTTTTTTGTACTATTTTATATAGACTGTGTAAATTGTTACTCTGTACAGTCTGATATGAAAAAATGTTCATCCGTTAAACAAATTAGTGAAGGTAAAAATAAATTAAGGGTAGAGTGGCGTTAACACCATTTTAACTGTTTATAATAACCATCCAAATAACATTTAGTTGTAATTACATTAGTCTTATCTCTTTTACTGCGACAAGTAAAAAGAAGTGGTTTTCGGTCTTCTGCTGTTCGGTCTAGTGAGGTTTCGGTAAAGTGCTTTTCGGTCTGATGAGTTCGGTCTACTACTGCTTTCGGTCTAATGATTTCGGTCTATTTACAGTAAACAATAATTTCGTATATAGATAAATATGTATGTTTGGATGACATTATTACTCTTTCAAGACTTCTTAGATATAAAACAAAAAATCCCTTTATAAAAGTAACAAACACCCACTCCATTAGACAAAACTGTAAATGAGAAATACCTAATACAAAATAAAATCGCTGATTCCGTGTGAAAAGTCCAAACATGTATAATACATTGGATGAGCAATAGTGTGTGCAATAGTATGTGGGTGTTAATTTTATCTCGTCGATAACTAAACGATTGTGTGGCGCTTAAATAATGAATCGACAAGATTTTAAAATCGCATATCAAATAACAAATCGACAAGATTTGAAAATCGCGTAACTCTGGGTTCGCGTAAGTCGGGGTAGCGTAAGTCGAGGTATTATTGTATATGTCAACACATCAAATTTAGTCAAATCTCACGGACAAGATAAAATCATATCTAGTTTAGTAAAGATGTACAGATTAACACCAAAGAAGTCATCAAAGCACCTAGGCTTGCGCCTGTTAAAACAGAAAGTCTTCAGAATCAGATAAAATACTCCATGAATTTCTAAAATATGGCGGAGTGGCACTAATAGGAGAAATCATAAAATTATTGCAAAAGATCCTTGAACATAATAGAATCGCAAAAAGCTAGAGGTTAAGTATGTGCATATGTTCAAGAAAGGAGATAAACAACATTTATCTAATTCTAGGAGCATTAATCTTTGAAAACAATAATTCTGAAATGGACCTCGAAAGTGATAACTATCAAAATAAATAATAAAAAAACAAAGACTCAGTATTAATTATGCGACAAATATTGAGTAGAGAAAAATCTATCGAGTATAGTAAACCGGTATTCCTTTTCTTAGACTTGCGGAAAGCCTTTGATAAAATTCAGCTGGGGATGTCATCGAATTATTGCGTACCAGGGGAATTCCGCAGAACCTGATCAGAACAATTGAAGACATCATCATCAGCCCATAGTCGTCCACGGCTGAACACAGGCTTCCTCGAAAAATTTCCATTCAGATTTAACTTGAGCTGCTGCAATCCAGTTGGTGCAAATTCTCTTTATGTCGTCAGTCCATCTTGTGGGTGGTCTTCCCGGGTTTCGTCTATCCACTCTCGGTCTCCACTCCAAGATTTTTTTGGTTAACCTATCATCTTTCATTCTAGCGACGTGTCCTGCCCACTTCCATTTAATTTAATTGAAACATAGAGAAAACAAGAGAAACAAAAAACAGGAAATTTGCAGAATCCATTAAAGTATAAAGTGGAAGTGGGATCAGACAAGGTGACTCACTAAACACATTACTATTTTAATATCATTGTGGAAGACGTTGAGAAGTGCATACTCCCAATTTTCACATACGCATGCCAAACATGGACCTTGACTAAAGCAAATATGGATAAAATAATGAAGACACAAAGAGCCATGGAGAGGGCAATGTTAGGAGTAAAATTAACAGACAAAAAGCAAAACAACTGGGTAAGAAATAAAACAAAAGTCAAAGACGCAGGACAACATATAGACAGGCTAAAATGGAGCTTCGCAGGTCATAACGCCAGACAAACGGACAATAGGTGGAATACCACGATACAACAATGGAGACCATGGACAGGAAAGAGAGCAAGAGGACGACCCCAGATGAGATTAAGAGAGATGACATTAGAAAGATAGGAGGAACACACTGGAGGAACAGAAGCGAATGGAGGAAAACAGGAGAAAGCCTATGTTCAAAATTGGACGAACTAAAGGACAAAAGAAGTGGAAGACATAACGAAAGTGTAAAGAGAAAGGATATAAAATGGTGAATGCGAAGTTGAAAGTTCTATGTGATGCAGACGATACTGTTCTGGTAGGTAGAGCAAAACCAAGACGATTCAGAGGCTGTTGCATCGTATTAACACAAAAGGGAAACGCCTGAATATGACAATAACAACAAAATTCATGAACACCTGAAAAAGAACCAATACGATGTAAATTGGAACGTCTATATTTTCATGAACCTTAAAGGATAGCAATACCAAACCACATCGAGTTTAAAAGTGAGAGTGTGCGAATTTATTTAGCTTTTTATTTAAAAAAAGAGTTACGACCTGTCGTTGACAAACAAGTCACTGATTAAAGTAATACATTTACTATTGGATAAGCAATACCTTATTCTAGTTATCAACTGAATTAATCTCGAGTCAGGATATAATATAGTTAATATAATTTACATTTTACCGCAATGTGTAACACTACAAATTTATGAAGGAAAAGTGGTTTATTCTACTGAGAAAAATCGTAAGAGAAGAAAAACGTTTAAGCATTCCACTCGCGTTTAACGGCTGAAGATGAAATACGACCCTTCGTCTGCGGTTTCTGTCGCATTTCAACGCCAAGAGTAATAACCACCATTACAAGTTTCAATAAAAAAGACGCATATTGGAATATTCGTTAATACGAGGGTTAAAAAGTGTATATGTACTGTATATCAGTGTTATTACTAAAGACTGGATTATATGCAAAATGCATATGCATATATATGCTGCATATTTCTCATGTTTTTCATAAATGCATATGCCTTGCATATTTGGAGATTTAAGAGCATATAAATGCATATTTTGATGGGAATTTACTCTACCCCATTTAAAAATAAGGTATATATTAGTAACATCAACATCCATTAAAATAAAATGTGAAAGTAAATATTTTGCTGTTAAGCTCCTTTGTTGTTGTACCCATAAACATAATGGGCGTTATTTATAGCTGCAGGTATCATTATCCGGATATTTAAGATTTATAGACTTCTCAGAATTTACAAATTACCTAAGTAAATACCGATTATATTTTGAATAACATTACAAATATTACCTGTACTTTCTGCTGGTGTCGGCCAACTATGAATTATTCTGGGAAAACCAACCAAAACGAAATTTTAAGGCAGCGTTGCCAATTTAGCTTATTTTATGCTAGATTTGGCATATTTTTGTGTTGTTTAGCTTATTTATTTCTTGTTTAGCATATAGCATATTTTCTAGCATATTAAATAATATAAAAATTATTTAGTAAAAATCGAAAATCTTCTAATTCAGAACAAATTTTTATGTTGGCCTTACAATTACTAAAACAACTTAGGAACTCTCTCACAGGAACTTGAAACTGATATCAGTGAGTCAAATCTGATTCCTAACAAAAAATGTTTAACCATTCACACATACACACCTACATCAGCAAATCCCTTCGCCTTCAATAATGTTTATATTAGTACTTATGTCTGTGGACCATGAGATTACTATTAACTACAGGATCATGTTTCAGCATTTTTTAAAACAAATAATTTATCTGTACTGGGTTATGCTTGCTATAGGGATTTTTTATTAGTTGATAATGGAATACCTACTGTTGAACTGATCATTCCATCATTCTTGTGAGGTTTGGCAAATACTATATTGGTCGAGTTGGCAACACTGTTTTAAGGGTAGGATAGATTATTTTATTTTATGAATGGTTAGTCTTAAATCAATCGCCGATTATTCAACTTTTGTGATTGCAAGTTATTGACTATACTGTGTAAAAAAATCATTTTATTATTATTGTGAAAATGCCTAAAGTAGCAAGGGAAAAATCAAGTCTTCTCAGAAGTTGGATTGGAAGTAACAATCATCTAAAAGTTATCGACAGTGAAAGTATGTTTTGCACCATTTGTGATAAAAAGGTAAGTTCTCCACTTCAATAGATTTTTAAACTTATCAAACTTCTTTGCACATCTATGTGTCTGTCTATTCTAAAATGACAAACCGTCCCATTTCTTCAAAAACTGTTTTTTAAAGTTCGCAACGGTTTGGCTTATACAGAGCGAGGTGTTGAGAGTGGCCCACCCTGTATACTACGGTACACTGACTGTACTTTATTGTTTGACGATTTCAATTTCACTTTGAGAAATAAAAAAAAATTGGGGGAGGTTTAAAAAGTTTGATCATTTTAATGTAGGTATCTATTTACGAAAACATCTAAAACATCATTATCATTATATTCCAGATTCCATGTCAAAAGAAATTCCAAGTAGTTCAACACATAAAAACTTCACTTCACCAAACTAAGCTATCAAAAAATGATAATAAACCTCGCCAGCAGATTCTACAGAACAGTTTGCAGATTCAGAATACGTCAGTTGGGCAAGAAACCTTTGCAAAGGATTTATGCCATTTTTTTTTGAACTGCAATATCCCTCTGCACAAGTTAGAACATAAATCGTGTCAAAACTTTTTAAAAACTTATTGCAAGATTAAAGATAAACCAGCTCAAATACCAAGTTCTTCAACTCTTCGGAAAAAATATGTCAGTGCATGTTACAAAGATGTGATGACGAGTATTAAAAATCAGTTAAAAGCCGATTATCTTTGGATTTCCGTCGACGAAACAACGGATACAAAGGGTCGACAAATTGCGAATCTAATTGTTGGAGTTCTTAACGACTCTGGCGATTTTAAAAACTCATACTTAATTAGTGTAAAATGTTTGGAAAAAACAAACTATGCTACAATAGCTAGATTTGTTAACGAATCCCTAACAAATTTTTTTTTACCTGATCAAGTACCATTTGAAAAAATATTATTAATGCTTAGTGATGCCGCCTCATATATGATGAAAGCTGCATCCAATCTTAAAATCTTTTTCCCTAATTTAATTCACTGTACATGTTTGGCGCACGGCCTAAACAGAGTTGCAGAGAAAGTTAGAATTGAATTTCCCAATGTAAACACCTTAATAAATAATGTAAAAAAAGTATTTCTGAAAGCACCACTACGTGTACAGGTATATAGGGAGATGCTTCCCGATATTCCTTTACCACCAGAACCAGTATTAACCAGATGGGGAACTTGGCTTAAAAGTGCTATATTTTTATCTGAACACTACGACGACATCAAAAGCGTTATTTCAAGTTTTGATCCGACTTGTACCGCTATTGATAACTGTCAAAATATTTTTAAAGAAAAGTCTATTAAAAATCAATTGTTGTATATAAAATCGAATTTCGATATCATTGAAAGTTCAATTACAAAATTAGAGGCTCAAAATTTATGTCTTCACAATAGTATGTCTATTGTTGATTCGGTTAAACAGAAAATAACAAATCTGAATGGGGAAATTGGAGTAAAAATTAAAGATAAACTTGATGACGTTTTAAACAAAAATGAGGGTTTCACTTTATTGCGTTCAATAAATAATATAATCAATTTTGGAAACTTCGATGAAAATATTAATATGGATCCGTCTCTAATAGCAAAGTTTAAATATGCCCCAATTACATCTTGTGACGTTGAGAGATCTTTTTCTGCCTATAAACAAATATTAACAGATAGAAGACATAATATTAGTTTAGAAAATATGAATCAATATATGATTATTTATTGTAACAATAAAAATATGTAAATTTGTTTTATTGTACTCTTTTTATAATATTAGTTTAGAAAATATGAATCAATATTGTAACAATAAAAATATGTACATTTATTTTATTGTACTCTTATTTATCTTGTGGTCAAAATAAAATATTTTGCCGTTTTATTTGTCACAAAACCTGAAGTTAAAAAAATATATTAAGAAATAATAATACAATTTGGTTTAAATTCAAACCTATTTATTTATTTTTATTATTTTTTATTTATTTATGTATTTAACGTAAACCATAAAATTATTCATATAAAAATAAGTGCATATATAAATGCATATTTGCATGTTAATTGTGCATATTCAGCTTGTTTTAAAATGCATATTGCATGCATATTTTAGACATTTTTTAGTGCATATTTTCCAGTCTCTAGTTATTACTTATAGGTGCATATACCGAGTGGTGAATTGGAAAACGGGCCATAGGAAACTCAATGTAAAATTCTAAACTGTTGAATTTCTGCTTCCCTATTTTACATTAAAAGACATGCGAAACTGTTTGTAGAGAATTTAAATCTGTATTGAAAACATTAATTGTTAAAATTGCTCTACGAATTAAACATATTCCAAAATTTTGTAAAAATGTAATTCATTTTTCAGAGTATCGCGCCAAAGTTAGGCCACACATAGTGCAATAATGTGTGTAACGGTTGCGTTACAATGAAGTTATTGAATTAACCATATTTAAACTGTCATTATTTTTTTTATAATTTATTGTTTAAAAAATAATAAAGTTAATAAAATAGCCCCAGTTGAGGATAAAGTATTAATAATAAAGATGTTTTATTCAGTCAATAGTATGCGCACTGTCAGTTAAATAGTAATGTGTGGCCTAACTTTTACACACATACCTACTGTGGCAAATGTATTACCTATATTTTTCAAAATTTTGGAATGTGTAGAACAATTTTAACTTTTGTTTTTAATGAAGATTTCAATCCTCTACAAATAGTTTCTCATTACTTTTGACGTAAAATAATTAGGGTAGCAGGGAAGCATTGTGACAAAACGCAACCCATTAAACACATTTTGCACTGCGTGTGACCTAACTTCGACAATACTCTGGAAAATATATTATACGTATTTTTGCAAAATTTTGAAAGGTGTCTAATTTACAGAACGTCTTTAACATTTATTATTTTCAATACAGATTTTAATTCTCTACAAATAGTTTCTCATGACTTTTGATGTAAAATAATTAGGGAAGCAGGAATTCAACAATTTAGAATTTCTTATTGAGTTTCCTATGACCGGTTTGACGGTTCACCCACCCAGTATTTATTATACTCTTATTTTTTGTTATGTTACAATTTGTACATAATATGGATTCATTCATTTTTCTTTAATTTACGACAATGTTAACCACGATGTAAATCATGCTAATTTTAAGTTTATGTTTATGCGAGATAGCCTCTACAACTGGCATGAAGATATATATCTGCATTCTTTTGAAACGTTTTTTAAATTAGTATTATATTTAAATGTCGTAAACCCTCGAATTTTATGAATATTTAATACAGAAAAGGTACAAAGCATTATTTTTAAGCGTATTTTAATATTTAATTATAAAAACGCCGTGTAAAGGTGAAATTTCTAAAGAAGACCTCAAAAGCAGTTTTAAATAACGTAATTTTTTTAAGAAAATGTTTGAAACTTTGTTTCCTTACTTCTGTCATATATTTTATCTAATATTTTAATAAACCAAAAATAAAAAAATGTACTTTCGACGTTTTGGTTTTAGACCGCAAACCATTTTCAATACAATACAATACAAAAAATACAATACTAAATACCTTTGAAGCTGAAAGATTAAAAGAATTAGGCTGGAATTATTTTATGATTTTTAATTTATAAGCGGGGGATTATGCTTTGAAAATTTTGAAATTTAAAAAGTACACAGCTTTAAAATTGCTCTCTGAGAATTTCAGATTTTAGACGAGTCGACGCTGCTCGTTTCATGCTTATTTCTTGTTAAACAATAAAAAAAATATGTTGAGTTTTACCCTTTTTTTTACAAAAAATTCGTTATTTTGACTTCTGAGTGATAACAAAAAGGTAAAGGTGATAACAAAAAATTGTTAAAACTCGACATAGTTTCCTCGAGAAACTGATAAGCGAAAATCTTTTTGAATTTATACATATGAATTTTTACACATGATCCAATAATGAGTTCTGATATCCACCACAAAATCCATTTTTTTGAGGTTTCTGTAAAAATTTACCACCGTTGTCTCATTTTTTAATATTGTGCCTTAATTTTGTTTTAATATTCTTTGAATTGTGCTGAATATGTTTATTTAATTTAAAAATAAAATAATTCTACCTTAGTTAAAAAATTCACAAAAATGTGCTTGAAATGTTAACCCCCTAAGGCTAAAGCTCCACGGGCGAAAATTTTACGCCAGCAATAGCCGTAAAACGAACTTAAGCTTCCGCGAAACGTAATAGGAATAGCCGAACTGAACCGACTACGCACAAGTCCTGTAGTCGGTTCAGTTCGGCTATTCCTATTCCGTTCCGCGGAACCTTAAGTTCGTTTACGGCTACTGCTGACGTAAAATTGTCGCCCGTGGAGCCTTAGCCTAACCCTCAAAGTCTTTACATACTATCAAGCAAACAAATGTAAACAGAAAATGTAAAAGAAAGACTCGTAACAAATTTTGAATAATATATTTAATGTCTTACAGTCGTAACAGAAAACAACACTCTAAACTTTGAAACTTTCTACCTTAATCCACAAAGCTTGTCAAGTGTCTTTGTTCCAGTATTTAGTACGTCCAGAAGGATCACCACCAATGCCAGTAATTTCCAATAGGGTCTCCAGTTTCCGTCACGCAGAATTCTCTTTTGATGTTCCCTCTCACTCATTAGAATTAGAGGGTGCGAATGGTCGACGTAAATTGCGGCCAGAAGGGGTTTGTCTTTGTGGGGTTGTGTTATGGGATCGATCAAAGAAATCATCGAAATGGGTCAGGGTTGATTTCGAAGCACAGGAAATGGCTTGTTTTGGATTATCGATCATCGAGAGGGTTCTTTTCACGAAACGACGTAAAATGGCATGAAAAAATGATATTTTAAATTATGTTTCTTCCAACCGAGTATAGAGATAAGAACAGTATTTTATGATAAGCACAATATGAACACATATGCCAAAAATATAATAGACAATAAATTCGGCAATAGAAGGGTGTAACTAAAACGTAAAGAATTAAACATAGTTTCAAAAACCATCCATTACCTAAAATTATTATGCTCATTTTCATAGTTGATTTTTTCATGAACAGATTAACGGATTCCGCTAATTTTTTTAATTATTGTACTCAAACGTTGTAAGGTTTACTCAAACTTACTTATACCGAGTGGAAGAAAAGAAATTTTTGAGACACCCTGTAGGGAAGAAAAGGTACAAGTGGAGTATACATCGAAATCGTACTGTAGTCTTATGTTTGGTGAACATTTTGTTTTTGACTGTCCCTGATAACCTTAGAAACAAAGAAAATAGACGGTTTTATTCTTTAACATGTCTTTTTAACTGAAACAAAAGTTTGGGACACCCTGTATGGAGGAAATGGTACAAAGGAGGAAATCGAATTTATGTCGTAGTCTCATATTTTGTGAACATTTTATTTTTTTTTTAGTTTCTCTGATATCTTTAATAACAAAGGAACTAGACGGTTTTACACTTTAATATCTGTTTTAACGAACAACATGCGATTCAGTTGAGTCACTAAATCTTTACCCGTGCGTCATCATTTAAAGCATATGTCGATGATAAGTCAAAAATTGAAATTCACTAAACGCAACAGCAAGTCACTTACTGTGTCATTCACGTAATATCATTTAATTGGAAAAGCTATTTCCACTGCACAAAGCTCCAATTTTCAAAGACATATGTAGGGACTTTTTAAAAAAATGGCCTTCATTTATTACCCCACACAGCCACCTAATAACGCCATGGTTCTCTAAAGCAATTTGTCCGACTATTTCTCCTTTTATCTAGATTTACCACGACCTGCAATAATATAAAACCGTCCTTTAAATCAAGACAAATAGGGTGCACAACTCCTTTTTGTTTGTTGACTGAAATTATTTCCAAGCAATAGTCCATTTACTCACGGTTTTTGCTCCAAATTTTAAAAAACCGATTGCATTGACATGAAATTTGACATACCTAACATGCCAAAGAAAAAAATTGATATTGTGCAGATGTGATTTTGCCCTGGCGGTGAGTTTCACCCCTTCTCGGGGGTGAAAAATATACGTCCAAAATACGATCGGATGTGGATAAACTGACAAATTATAAGAAAATTGTGTTCTATGGTGTTTTCAATACTTTTTGAGTTATTCGCGAGTGTATGTGTTCATTCTTCAACAAAAAAAACACGTTTTTAGACGGTTTCTTAGCAAAAATATAGCTTACAAAAAAAGTGAAAAAAAAATGGTGTTTGATAAGGTCTCTAAACCTAGTAGAAGCAGAATTGAAATAGCCAAAAAATGAAGTACTTTTTGGGGAAAACTCACTACAACTTTTTTAAAGCGTTTAAAAACAGCTTTATTTTTGTTTTTTTTTTTGTTAGTTTCTAGCAGCAAAAGTAAGCAAGTTACGCTCAAAGTAGAGTTGGACCGTTTATTTTGATAAAACAAATTGGGAAAATCAACCCCTAATTAGCATCTTAAATGAAATTAAGCATTACCTCTTCACAAGTTGCTTTACTTATGTATTATTTATATTTATAATCTGTAAGTTTCATTGGTTCAAAATGCTTATTTTGAAAAAAAAAATGGTTTTAAAGTAAAAATTCTTTTTTTAAAAACATTTTTTTTTGAAAAAATTTGAAAAAGTTGAAAAAAAAATGCTTTTTTTCAACAGAACTTAAAAATTATTAGTGATGCCAAAAATCTCAAGAGTAAAAAATGTAGGTTTTTCTGAATATTTCGGATTTTTTGTTTTCCTGCAAGACAAAAACTGGTTAAGATATGGCTGTTCAAAATTTGCATACACTCATGATGAGTGACTCATTCAAGCCCTTTGAACTACAGCCCTTTCAAAAATAAGTACTTTGAACCGATGAAACTTACAGATCATATATAAACAATACATACACAAGTAAAGCAACTCGTGAAGCGGTAACGATTAATTTCACTTGGGATTCTAATTAGGGGATGATTTTCACAATTTTTTTACCAAAAAAAAAGGGGACCAATTCTATTTTGAGCGTAACTTGTTTACTTTTGACGTCTAAAAACTTGTTTTCTTTTTGTAGAAAAATGAACATATTCACTCGCACTCGAAAAGTATTGACTTAGTGAAATAACTGTATAGAACAACAGTTGCTTAGAATTAGTCATTTTATCCAAATCCGGACTTATTTTGAATGTATGTTTTTTCACACTCGAAAAAGGGTGAAACTCATCCCCAGGGCAAAAGCACACATCGACACAATATATTTGTTTATTTGACATGTTAGATATGTGTATGCCAAATTTCATGTCAATCCAAGAGATTCTTTAAAATTTGGAGCAAAAACCGTGAGTAGATGGAAGCAACCTCAATAAACGAAGTTAATTCGTTCAACTTCATTTTATATTTTCTTCAAAAATCGTGTCTGGACGTAGACGTTGCAACATAGCTCTGATATTGTGCAGTTTTATGGGATCGTGAATCACTAATGCTGCACTAATGGATATCAACACGTCCAGGTGGCATAGTAGTAAATGATTTACAAGACGGTCGGTCACATTTTAAATGACAAACGACTTTTTGAGGTCTGTGGTTTGGCCACATTTTACAATCTGCATTTTATCTGCGAGACATACACATCTACTTTTGAGATACGGTATTAAGAGTTTTGAAATACTGTATTGCCGAGTGCATTTATAGGTTGAGTCTTATTGCATGCATTATTTCAACTGTGCTTTATTCAAAAATGGTTTGACGCCATTATTTAGTTCCTATCTTTCTTTTTCATTACCAGATATATTATTATCTAATCGGCTTTCCGTATTCTTTTTATCTAAATATTACCTACAGGTTTTCCTAAATATTTCCTTCTGATAGAAAAAATTGGGTATAACATAAAAGGTCTGAGAAAAATGTAGGTAAAATGTAACAACATAGAACGAAAAAATATAAATAAGTTGGACCCGATGATGTTCTTCTTTTTCAGACTGTTTGCATCCACTCCTGGACAAAGGTCTCCCCGTTCTTATTTTGCTTGTTGTTAAGCCTTCTGCTACATTTATTTGCAAAGTTGTATTGTCATACATGTATTTGGGGAGCATTCTATATATGTAAATAAAATAGGAGAGAGCAAATATTAAGATGATTAGGCTATGTTCAACTTCCAAATGATACAGTCACCTAATAGGATGATTAGCTGAGTGTCAAGTTTCCCGTAGGAATAAGAGTGGACATAATTATAGATAATTAGACGCAGAATGTCCGTGAAAGGGATTAATATTAGTACGACCCCCGATAGAAACCCCCAGATTAAATACCGAAACTGAAAGAAGAATAAAGACACGATAATGTCGACATATAATTACTTGGAGTGTTTTAACACACTCACTCATACCACAGACAGGTTAAAAACCGGACTTAGTAAAATGACATACCACTTGAATATACAAATTATTTTCATGATGATAATTTTGATGCAGTTGCTGAATATGCAGTTCTTCAGAGGTATAATTATACGCTGTCAATATTCTAGAAACTCACTTTCATTAAATTATATAAAGCAACACATAATGAAGTTAATTTAAGTGACAACGTAAATTAAAACAAAAAACACCAACAAAAAATAAAAGACACTCTAGCCATTACGACACGCCGTCATTGCCATTCGTACAACAAAGGAATATCTCTAATAATTAAGTGGTTTGTTTAATTACACGCTTGCTACATCATCAAAGTAGTCTGCTCGATGCTGTTCTGTTCGTACTCTCTTTTGTTTTAAAATGCGAAACGTAAGTACGGGGCTTATTGGAGCAAGGATAATTTAAAATAGGCGGTTACCCAACGTTAAACGATGTTCTTACCATTGTTGTGGCTTGATGGCAGTGCGTCCGTCCAACGGTAATGCAGAGGTACTTGTGCATATAATCGCAGATAAAGCACTAATAATCAGAGCTCGACTACGTCAATGTTTAATTTTTTATGTCTTATTCTATGTACTTTTTTGTATATGCCAGGGGTGGCCAAACTGTGGCTCGCGAGCCACATGTGGGTCTTTAAAGGATTATTTGTGGCTCTCAATAAATTGACCTGATTTACTTTTAATTTTTGTTTTTCAAAATGTCTTAAATTACTGACAACAAATATAAAAGACTACGTGTAACATCAGAACTTGGACAAGGAGTCCCTTTATTACTGTTGCTATTCAATTTGGCCTTAGAATATGTAATAAGTAAAATATCTGAGCTGACAGGAGGATTTGCGAATCGGGGATCAAAACTACTGTTGTCATTTGCTGATGATATAGGTGCAGTCACTCAATCTACACAAGAGACGTGAGAGAGTTGTTTTCACAACTCGAGGAGAAAACAGGTAGTCTGGGCCTTCAAATAAATGAAGAGAAGACGAAATACATGCTAATAACCAAAAGTCCAAGACCAAGGAGTTACGCAGAACATAACTATTAATGGCCACAATTTGGAATTGGTAAAAAAAAGAGTTTAAATATATGGCGGTAATCACATATGACAACTACATCTGAGGCCTATAGAATCAAAACCTGCTAGATCTATGTGTTGAAATTTTGTCTAAAGGAGGCTAAAAGAACATTAAAAATGTAAATTTTTCAAAAGTATCCGCTATTTTTCAATCAAAGGGGCATCAATAAATATCATAAAAAGCCACACTAATTTGTAATTTTTCTGCACGTCCCTTACATCTTCAGAAATTTGTACTTAGTCTGGATTTAGCAGAACGAAAAATTTAGGATTTAGCAGGTTTTGATTCTGATGGGCTCATCTAAAAAGAGGTCTCAGAAAGGATAGTTCCGTGGAATAGAACATTATACTCCCTACCATCATTATTAAGATCTAAGTAGCTAAAAAGACAATCTAAATAAAGACTGTATAGCTAATTATTGGCTAAGATAAAGATAAGATGGGCAGTCCATGTGGTATATCAGAAAAAGACAGATTGTTAAAGACGGTGTTTTTTGAAAGACGATAGAAGATAAGTAGGCAGTCCCAGAAAAAGATGGAAGGATGATGAAGAATCGAAGTATCCTGAATTAGCAAAGGCTGCTTGTAGAATTATTTAAATATGTGAAACAACGATGTTAACCATTTTATTTCAGTTTAAAATTCGTGAAATCCAAACAGTGAGATAAAAATTTAATACCTTCTGTACACTTTTTAGATAATTGTTTAATTGTGGCTCTCGAAATATTTCAAATTTTGGAAAATGGCTCGGACTATCAAGGAGCTTGGTCACCCCTGTTATATGGCAATCGCACCTCCGCTCAAATAGTGTCACAACTCAAGATAAAAAACGGTTTTATTGCATCAACAGTTTAATAAAACTACAAAATCTTATCTTAAAAAGTGTTACGTTTATAGTTCAAGTATTTGTCTTTATACTTTATAAATGACAGTAGAGTCATTATATATGATTAACCAAAATCAACGGTGCACCGAACATAAACAGTGTCACATATCGACTTGTGCACGGCATTTGTCCATTTAAGATGTGTATAAAGCGTCGTTTGTCGAGTTAAGACAGTATATAATATTATTTATGTGATTACTTTATTTAAAACAATATGCGTATGTGCTCAAGAAAAGTGACACATTTATCACTTATTTACCTTTCTTTTGGCAGTAATTTTTGTTTAACGTTGCTATTTGTATTTATAGTTACATCAATAAAAAGTATAAGTCTGTAACCAGATAATAATAATTATGTACTGCAAGAACCACTTTTGATAAATATTTCGTAAATTTTTCGTTATTTTATCTGTATAGTGTCACAACTCAAAAAAATCTATATTTTTTAATATATTTAGGAGAATTAATCCACCATTTTGTAGAGCTTCAACCTTTGTAACTGACTTAAGTTATTATACTAATTTTAACAGTTTTTGAATTAAACCCGGAAAAGTTCTAGCACAAATTTTAAACGTCGCTTTCCCGATACTTTGCTTTTTTGACTTATGACACTGTTTGAGCGGAAGTGCGAAATATGCATCGTTAAAGGGACGAGGTTACATTATGACCTAGCAAATCTAATTTGCCCCTTTTTGCTATCGAAGTCATTTACGAATTATCATAGATTCATCATCAATATCATCTTTGGACCGACAATCATTACTGATTCTGGCGACGAATCTTCGAGCAGGCCAGATTCATCTCTTACCTGCTCGAAGATTCGTCGCCATTCTGTTCAATATCCGTAAGTTGTTCTCAACCCCACCTAACCCATCTAATTCACGGTCGCCCGCTGCTTCGTCTTCCTACAGATCTTGGATAAATTGCTTAAATTTATCCAAGTGAAATTTCTGTAAGAAATTTATCCAAGTGTTGCTACGCCACTGCTACCAAATAATTTCTAATTTCATAAAACCTACCGATTAACTTTCCCGAGCAAATTCCCAAGAAATCCCTGGTATAAAGCATTCAAAACATGTTTTTAACCATTCAAAACTTGTACCTAGGAAATTAAGGCAGTCAATGAGGATATTTGGCTCCGGATTCCATCCTACTAAATCGATTTACTTGATATTTTCACAGTAAGTAGGGAATGGCTCAAGAAACAAAGTCTACCGTATGCCGATGTGCGCTTTTATCGTGGGGGTGATTCTCACCCCATCTCGGGGGTGAAATTTTTTTTGGATAAAATAGCCACGGAAGATGCTAGAGAATTTAATTCTAAGCAAAAACTGTTCCATAATTATTTTTTGAAAACTCAATACTTTTTGAATTATTCGTGGTTGAAAATTGGCCATTTTCATTGAAAAATGATACCCTTTCGGACGGATTTTTGCGAATAACTTAAAAACTATGCATCTAACAAAAAACTATGTAAAATATTTTTGTAGCTTATAAAATAACAAAGAAATTCATTCCTTCATAAATCTTCTAATTATAATACAAAAAGGGGTATGTAGGCGACAAGAGTTTGTTTTTTGGTGCATGCTCAAATCGGTGTATTCAACTTGAAATAACAGAGAAACGGTTGATTTTAGGTGTATAATGGTACTAATAACTTTGATAGTGCTTGAAAAGGCCTTTAAAATGAGCAGTATTAAATGTCGATTACATTCAATCTAAGCGAGATATGCTGCAAAAAAATTCATGACTAATGTATTTTAAGAAGAAATGAGAAGTGTATTTAACCCCTCATCCATCAGAATTTAAAAACATCGTTTTCCTTCTAAAATACTTTTTATTATAGTCTTATTTCTATGTTAAAGAAGTTGCACTGACTTAAAATGAAGGATTTTTGAAAAAAGTAAGATCAAAATATAGAGCGCATTTTTAAATTTCCTTAAAAATCTTTCTTTTTCTCCATGTAACTAGAAAATTATAAGAGATACGAAGAAAAGATATAATACAAAAATGTAGTTTTTTTTAAATAAAAATTTCGATTTTATTTTTCATTACTGTATCTGTTATCATTTTCAAGTTACATGGAGAAAAGGAAGATTTTTAAGAAAATTTAAAAATGCGCTCTATAATTTGATCTCATTTTTATCAAAAACCATTCATTTTAAACTCATCCAACTTTTTGAACATAGAATAATACTATAATAAAAGGTATTGTATACGGAAAATGATGCATTTACATTCTGGTGGATGGGGGTTAAAATTACTGCTCATTTTTTTTTTAAAATACATTAGTTATCCATTATGTTTGCAAGATATCTCGCTTAGTTTGAATGCAATTTACCTTTAATATTGCTCATTTTAAAGGTATTTTTAAGCACTACAAAAAGTATTGGTAGCATTATGCACATAAAATCGACCGTTTCTCTGTTATTTCAAGTTGAATACACCAATTTGAGCAAGTAGCAAAAAACAAACTTCACCTACCATATCTCTTTTTGTATTATAACTAGAAGATTTATGAAGGCAAGTGTGTCTTTGTTTTTTTTATAACCTATAAAAATGTTTTATACAGTTTTTTTAGTTAGATGCATATTTTTTAAGGTATTGGAAAAAAACCGTTCGAAAAGGTGTTATGTTTCAATGAAAATGGCCAATTTTCAACCACGAATAACTCAAAAAGTATTGAGTTTTCAAAAAAAATTATAGATCAGTTTTGGCTTAGGAATGAGGTTCTCTAGCAAATTCCGTGGTTATCTTACCAAAAAATTGTCCACTCCTGAGAAGGGGTGGGAACCACCCCCAAGATAAAAGCACACATCGGCATAGGGTAGACTTTGAATTAGGAGATAAGTAGGGCTATTCCCAAAATTTCATTAAAACCCATGCAATAGGATAGAATTCGGAGGTAATATCCTATTCTTGCTTCCATTGACTGGCGTAAATCTGTGTTAGCAAACATTCAAAACATGTCACTTATACACATTTCGGAGTTGTCCGCGGCTAACACATCGGGCTAGGCGTTGCAATTATAATTTTTTAGTAGTTAGTATCAATTTAGTAACAGACCAGTCGGGTCGTCGCATTTGTTTGTTGGGAGTTTGGATGCAAAACTCTCGTGTATTAGTTTCATAGTATCTGGACGCTTCTAGTTTAGAGTTTTCAACTCTGGTGTATTTTGTATAGTTATTGTTTGTCTAGTCTAAAAGCTACACGTTACGCAAACGCTTATTATTAATGAAGTTTATTAATACTAAAGAAAACATCCTTGGTTCATGTGATAATTAGTGACATTTAAATTGTAACAGTGCTATCGTGACAGTACTCTGATTAATTTTATATGACGTAGCTGGATAAAAAGAAACTATGTCTTATTGCATGGTCAGGTTTGTGTAGTTTAATAAAAGAATATGTATAATTTACTAAGTTGTGGGTTCATAATACGTAGGTATTTGTGTTCTATTGAATATAATATTAATTTTGAATTATCTAAGACCAGTTTAATTTATTTTTGTTACTTTTCCGAGGAGTCTTTGTTTATTGTTATAATATTTCGGTTTTTTAAACATTTTATTGTTTTGTTATTATAGTATACTTATTTAACCCTTAACAACGGACATGCGGTATGTCATACCTTGGCGAAAATATATTTTGTTGTAAAACGTATTTTTTAAAAGATTTTTAGAACACCAGCTGTGTACCCTTAAGTGATGTGTAATGATTATTGTATCTGCTCTCAACTGCTGCAGTTTTAGTATGGTTTAGTCTTTGACGTAAAGTCCTCTGGTGGTATCACGTACCGAATGTCAGTGTTTACGTTTCTATAGTTAAAAACAGTCCTTAAAAACAGTATTCCTTCGCTATTAGTATGGCAGCAAGTTCATCCGGTTGTTCTACCTTCAAGTGGAAAGCACTATTTTGCTATTTTTGAGTTACCAATTCTCAAGTTTTTTGTAATCAGTCTATAAAGGATTTTGTAAGAACCTCCACCATTTTTTTAATATTATGCATACGTTCATAATTTTCTTGAAAAAATAAAGTTTATTTTGTTTGGAGCAGTATTTTATTCCACAGTAGTGTGAAGAATCATTCCGTAGTTGATGTAAAAAAAAACAAATATGTACCGGGTGTCCCAATAAGGATGACTCTCGGCCATATCTCAGAAACCGTTTATACTACAGCTTTGGGAAAAAAAATTTTATAACAAAAGTTGCCCCGAGAAAAGCCTGGAAATTATTTTCATAATTGTAAGTCCACCGCTAGAAGGCGCCACTGAATATCAAAAATTAAAAAATCGAAATTTTACAAAATTTGCCTAGTGAAAGGGCACTGGAAATCCAATCATCGTATTCTTCATACAATTCTGTGCATATTTTATTTCACAAGTTTAAGTCTACCTGTGCAAATAAGAGGTGGGGGTAGTGGGAACCTTGTTATGAAAAAATCGCTTAAGTCCGGTTCTGCTTAATCGAATTTTACAAACTTGGTCTTGTTGAAAACAGCTCTTTTTCGTCAATGTAATAGTTATAATTTGGAAACAGCCTACTACGTAATATGCCGGCTAGAAGGCGCTATTTATTTTTTTTAGAAATCTAGTTTTCTTTGGAAAATATTAAATACAAGTATGTATTTTTTTTCCTGTATTACAAAATTAGACCAATTAGCAACAGAATACCGAAAACCGCATGTCGATACCTTTTTCCTATCTCGAGATATTTTAAGAAATGTGTAAATTTTAAACATAACTGTTGCTGTCATATAAGTGGAAATATATAGAAGCACGTAGTGTGCTATGAAAAAAAACAAAGGAACATTGTCTAGATTTCACCGTATATAATGAATCAAAACAACAATAAGACAAATAACACTATAAAATATAACAAAAAAAGAGTGTCTGTACTTTGTACGCGAGTAAGAAGTTATACTTCTATTATTATGATTTTAACGAAATAAATATATTTTAAACAGTTTAATATTATTTTTATTTAAATATTACACTAATTTTAATACTTAAAATAATACCAAAAAAATAGCGTTATTATGTAAATTTTTATGAATTGTTGCCTCCGCGCATTTGCTTTTCTCTCGATGAATCGTAGAAAATGTTAAAACGTCAGATTTTCTACACAAATTTTTAATTTTTATTTCATTACATTTTAATATCAATTATCCTATTCCCAACTAAGATAAATACATAACTGTTATTGTCACCGGTAAACTAAGTTAAGGAAGTCAAAGTGGAAACAAGTAGTGTGCTATGGAAAAAATAGAACTATTAGAAGTATTAACTTCAAAAAGTCATCATGTGTCAAATTATGTGTCAAATCAGTAAAACATAAAAATTTGTTCATTGATGGTTTGTTGCGGTTTTGGTTCTATTAAATTTTATATAAAATTTATACAGAGTGAAATTCAAGATGATTCTTACAAACTAAGAAGCATTTGACATGATAGCCACATTCTTTGAATGCATGAGAAATGCAACTGTTGCGGCTAGAATATATGCAATGAAATATCCCCAAAGACGTCACCCCAGTAGTAGAGTTTTTCATATTTTGTTTTGATTTATTATATACGGTGACATCTGGAAAATTTTTCTTTGTTTTTTTCCATAGCACACTACTTTCTTCTATATATTTCCACTTATATGACAGCAACAGTTATGTTTAAAATTTACACGTTTCTTAAGATATCTCGAGATAGAAAAAAGGTATAGACATGCGGTTTTCGGTATTCTGTTGCTAATTTGGTCTTATTTTGTAATACAGTAAAAAAATACATACTTGTATTTAATATTTTCCAAAGAAAACTAGATTTCTAAAAAGAAAATAAATAGCGCCTCCTAGCCGCATATTACGTAATAGGCTGTTTCCAAATTATAACTATTACATTGACGAAAAAGAGCTGTTTTCAACAAGACCAAGTTTGCAAAAATCGATTAAGCAGAACCGGACTTACAGCGATTTTTTCATAACAAGGTTCCCACTCACCCCCACCTCTTATTTGCACAGGTAGACTTAAACTTGTGAAATAAAATATGCGCAGAATTTTATGAAGAATACGATAATCGGATTTCCAGTGCCCTTTCATTAGGCAAATTTTGTAAAATTTCGATTTTTTAATTTTTGATATTCAATTATGCCCTCTAGAGGTGGACTTACAATTACGAAAATAATTTCCAGGCTTTTCTCGAGGCAACTTTTGTTATAAATGTTTTTTTCCCAAAGCTATACTATAAACGGTTCCTGAGATATGGCCGAGCGCCATTCTTATTGGGACACCCGGTACAGTGATATAAGACGAATTGATATTGAAATCAAAGGAGAATAGGCAACGGTATGACATACCGCACTTCAGAGTCTACGTCTTGAAACATCCATGTCAGTAGTTCAGGGTTAGTAAATCCATAGCAACAGCTGTGTAAAAAGTGTTTAGAAAATCACAGAACTTTTTTAAAGCAAAGCAACCACATAAAAATTTAGCCGTACTTAACAAACAACGTTTTAGGCAAAAGTAAACCATATCAGTCTGTAATATTTAAAAAAAATTTAAGATTTAAAACTTATAGAAGAAAAAGATGCCTTTAGATCCATATACATTAATAAAATACCCCTTTAGTAGCCAAACCGAAGTTTCGATTTGTTTCTGAAAGAAAAATAGTAAATAGTTCATATATATCTAAAGTCTAAAGCATACAAGCAAATCCTCTTTACACAGACTAAACAAATCCATGCTTTGCTTGAGAATGTCGCATTTGAGGATGTACTTGTGCTTTACAATTCGTTGGGGAACGAAAAAGGGATTGAATTGAGGAATTGAAAAGTTAAAAAGAAAATTGAGGGCTTGAATAACTGTATCAGCTTTCTTGAATTCTCAAACTTCGTTACCGTTGCCTATAATAAATGTTTGTTGTTTGATGTTGGGCAACAAAACTTTGTACGGAGCACTATGTATCGAATAAAACTAGGATAGTGAATGTTTTTGATGATTTGTTTCGCAAGAATTATTATTGGGTACATTTTCTATGCAAAGATGAATTTAAAGTTGAATTTTAGGATAAAGGGTTAAAACTAATCAACAATAGCAATTTTTAATTATTTAAATTTTGCTTACAACGTACATACCGAACAATAGATAAAAATGCAGTTAAAACTATTGACTAAGATATGAATTTAACATTTATTCGATTTTAACTCAGAAAACTACTAGAGTAATCAGTAAAGAATCAATCAGATGCAAACTTAGAAGACGATGGAGTTATCATTTGAACAAACATGTAATGGAAGTAAAGTACCTAAGGATTACACTGTCCAGCTATGTAGGAGTTGAAGCTTCTACGTCTTATTTAATGCTCGAAAGAAACCCATACTACATACAAAACTCTTATAGCTAAATAGATTGCAGCTAAGTCGACCTAAATGGTTATTTAAAAAAGTGAATGCTGCTTATACTTCTTAAACAATAATTAAATCAAAACTTTGGGCTGCAATCCTTTTTAAACCCAAAAAGCTTTTGGTTTTACACATAATTTATTATATTAAAAATTACGTAACAATAATTACAAAAACAATGTCTAGCAAATTAAAGAAGTTTTTTAATTCATTACCATTGTTTTTATTTAGCTACATATTATACGAAGTTCTATCACAAACAATAAAAAGGGTCATTGACTGCTAAATGTCTAATAAATAAAAGTTGACGAACACTCGAAATAAACATATGCCAAGTTAATAGGTCGACAGAGGCCAAGAGCAAAGAAAACGAGGGTACATAGCCCTCTCAGTAAGGTGTAGGATTGCTCGTGTATGACAGCTGGTTTTGAAATTAAACCTGCCCAAAAAACCTTCAACAAATATTTTATATCTGTTTGAATATATCTTTCTTTATATCTGTTTGAATCCATTAGAAAAATAATTTATGACTTACAAAAATTTACGTCACCAGCCATTTCAGCTACAAACTAAGAAATGTCGTGGAATCGTGAGCGTATGACAATTTATAGACCCGGGCCTCGATTTTTGACCCTTCGCTTCGATATCAAACGTATTTGCTTAGTATACTAAACAGATACGAAATGAATACGTTCGATAACGAAGCGAAGGGTCAAAAATCGAGGCCCAGGGTAGTAAATGAAAAGCAACATGTGCCTTACAAGAACTTATTCCAATAAAGGATTTAGCTCACATACACACGAGATAATTACCCAGACGTTCTTAATTATATGGGGAAGATTTTAAAGGCAATGTGTTTATAGGCAATAAAAACTGATTTATTTAAAAAATTAGTTATCGGCTGTAGTGGACCATTCTTTCCACTAGAGGAAACAATAAAGCTCAAAGACGCAGATGTGTACAGATCGCGCCAAATTTTAAATATGTATAAGGAAAATGAACATGTTACACTGATAAAATTGAAAATGTTACAATTTAAGAATATAGGAAGAAGCCACACCAACAAAGACAAAGTGTTCATTATAATAAAACGATAGTCACAGGGATGTAAATATCTTAGCCTCACCATTACGGGTAACAACAAAAGAAGTAGAAGAAGTATGTAAGTTTTTAAAAAATAACAAAGCACCAGGATCAGGGAACATACCAGCTGAACTAATAAAATATGGCACAACAAAATTATATGAAAACCTGGCTAAACTCTTTCAAAGATGCATCAACGGAGCGGAAATCCCAGAAGAATGGAAGACATCATGGATATCCACCATACATAAAAAAGGCAGACGGGATCAATGTGACAACTACAGAGGCATCGCTGTAACGAACTCGATCAGCCGAATATACGGAAAACTGATTAAAAATAAAATCGAAAACGAATATAAAGATATAGAAGCTGAAGAACAGGCAGGATTCAGGGCAGGGAGATCAACGGTTGACCATCTGTTTTGTATTACACAGGTTATTGAGAAGAAACTGGCCGTCAACCAGGAGGTGCATCTGTTATATGTGGACTTAAGAAAAGCGTATGATAGCATCCCACAAAACAAATTATGGGAAGCATTAGAGAAAACCAATATAAGCGCAAATTTAATAACAGCGACGAAACAATTGTATACCAAAACTGCATCAAGGGTGAAAGTTGGAAGCAGGCTATCGAGAGGATTCCAAATTAGCAAAGGCCTAAAACAAGGGTGCTGCCTTTCACCGACATTATTTAAGATCTACCTCGAACAAACTCTAAAACTTTGGAAACGCAAATGCAAAAACATGGGATTACCGATCAGCAACAATACAATATACACTTTGTCATTTGCAGACGACCAACTTGTACTAGCGCAAGACTACGATGATATAGAATATATGACAAGGAAATTAATAGAGGAGTACAAAAAAGGTGGTTTGGAAATAAACATAAAGAAGACCGAATATATGTGTATCGGTGGGACACAGCAGGACCTTACACTGGGGAATGGCGAAATTATTAAACATTGCGACGCATATAAATACCTTGGTATGACCATCACACAAGAAGGAAGCGTAGACCGGACGATAGAAGAAAGAAACAACCAGGGAAGAAAAGCAATTACCCTTCTCAATAGCATCCTCTGGGACCAGTCAATATCAAACAACAACAAACATAGAATATACAATACAATTGTTAAGAGTATAATCACTTACAGCAGTGAAGTATGGCAAATAAAAGAAAGATACAAGAGAAAACTTGAAGCAACAGAAATGGATTTCTGGAGGCGCTCAGCAGGAAAATCAAGATTAGAAAGGGTAACCAACAACAGAATTAGGGAAATAATGAATGTGAAACACACAATACTAGATGACATTAGTACCAAACAGCTTAGATGGTATGGACACGTACAAAGAATGTCCGAAGAACGACTCCCGAAACAAATCCTAACGTGGACCCCTCATGGTAGACGAAAAAGAGGAAGACCCCGCCTGAGTTGGAGAGAAGGCATAAATCGAGAAATGAGAGAAAGAGAATTGGATGAAGACCTTTGGATGGACCGAAGTGAATGGCGACTAGGCATCGGAAGACGTAGGAGAACGTTTTAAAACCGATATATATATATATATATATATATATATATATATATATATATATATATATATATATATATATATATATATATATATATATATATTGTTGTGATCTTGATTATTGATATGAGATAATATTTTTATATGTCATTTAATTTAATCAATGCATTAATAATAATCTAATTAATTTACCAGATCACATATCAATATGTTTTCAATCTCAGGGCTTTTTATAAAATTAATTACTTACATACGTGGCTTCTAAGTATTTCTTAATGGTTCCTAATCGGGATAGGAAAGAAAAGAGTAAAATAATAACACATATGGGTTACAATTGTAATCAAAATATTGTTTATTTTATTTAAATGGCAATCACTGCTTAATATTTGCTATATCTTATTATTCTTAAAAATAACATTTATACATGGGAATCTTATTTCCTTTTGATTTCCAAATTGAAAGTTTTTATTAACATTTAACTATTATGATTTATCAGCAACAATTCTATTTAAGTTTGATGAAGCTTTTCTGATATTATTGATTATGTTTTTTCAATTTTAAATGTGGTATTTACTACGAAAAACCCATACATTCATGTCCAAACAAATGAGACTGACCTTTTTCTGGTGCACTGAGAATGTCTTCACACAAGACCCGTTTCCTGCTATCCTTGGCTGCAATCAAAACCTCGTCCTGGCTTCCAGTAATGTTCTCCTCTGAAACTAGCTCGTATAGCTCTCGTTTCCTGCTTCTGTCGTGATGCTGTGTTCTACCTTTTTCGAAACTGCAATCAGCTACCGGGAACTCTTGGCTCAAGGAGGTTCTTTTACTCTCAACCTGGCCTACCTCTCGTTCTACGATAGATACTCCACACTCACGGAACTACACCGGCTTTCTCACTCTCCGTATACTACCGTCTACTACTCGACTTCACTTCTCGACAGCTCAAAACATTCTGATCCCACTTTGTCATTCATTCACCTACTTTCTCAATATCCCTTCCAGATTCACAAATCAACCTTCCACCACCAACTCTCATTCTCTGTATTCCTCAAAACCAATTTTTAAACTTTCTAAATATGCTTAATGGATTTCAAAGAAAATAGTTAATTCCCATTCTAAAATTACTTTCTACTATATACAAATTTTAATGACCTTTTAACGATTTCACTTGAGTCTTATTTAATCACTTCTTAAAATTAAATATAACAATTTGTTGTATACAGGTTGTTCTAAATTTATATGCCCGTGGTTGAGAAAATTGAAAATATTTTATATTAAATTGAATTCTGTTTATAATTATCAAATTTTAATTTTCATATCACATAGAAATATAACAAATCCCCGCCTTGTATTCGATAAAATTTATCTGCATTTTTAAATAAATTTTCTCGAGGCAAAACCAACTCTCTGTATATTTCCTTACTTTAATCTACGTCTTATACCCCTTCTTCTTGTATTACTCTAATTAGTCCCACCTGTAGAGTAATTGTTTCCTTATTTTCAGTGTCCTCATCCTGTGTTAGAGTGTCGGCTATTATGTTGTCTTTCCCTTTTTCCCACATCAATCTTCTGTCTTTTTCCTCAGATTTTTCACATACTTTTACCGTGCATTCTGCATCCTCGTTTTCATATGCCTCCTCTTCAAATGCCACTGTTTCGATTATATCTTTTTCGCTTTCATTTGTTAGCTTTATTTCTCCTTCTCCTGAGCTCATCTCTTCTTTTGAGGAATCCCAGTTTTCTTTTGCTTTTGATACTCTCAATTTTTCTTCTTCTGGGCTCAACTCTTCTTTTGAGGAGCCACAGGTTTCATTTACTTTTGTCTTTTTCTGACTTTTTCTCCCTTTTCTTCTTTGTCCTTGCTTCGTTGCCAAATTCATTTCCACTGTTTGTTCTTTACCTGATTCGTCCGTATTTTGTTTCTCCTGTTCCTTGTCCTGTTCTTCTTCTTTTTCTTCTGTTAGATTCATCGTATTATTTTTAAAATCTATCACTACATGTTTTTCTGCCAATTCGTCAACTCCTACTATCATGTCATGTGACATGTTTGGCATTATTACACATTGTAGTGCATACATCTTCTTACCCAGTCGTACCATTACTCGTATGCCTTCATTTATAGTTGCCAATGTCCGTTTGTTTGCGCCCACTAAATTTACCCTAGGTATTTTGTAAATTAAATTTGTTAAGTTAACTTCTTCTATTAGTTTTCTGTTGACCAATGTTATTTCAGATCCAGTGTCTATCATAATTTTAATTGGTTTCTCGTTGATAAATCCATCCACAAATTTTAAATTAACTCCATTTTTCTTTTCGTTGTTCCTTGCCAATTTAATAAACTCCTTGGGGTTACAAAAGATTCCTGTTTGATTTTTGGTTTTTAGTGAGCGCCGTCGTGAAAAAACGCCGGTTGCTCATCGTAGTTTATATTTACGTCATAATGTCTCTCTCCGTCATATTCATCTGTCTGGGTATTATTTACTTCTCTTCTATTTTCTCTTGGTCTGTCGGATCTGTTTCGGTTTTCTCGATATCCCTGTTCATTTTGTCTACCATTATTTCTGTTTTCTTGATTTGAGCGTGTGGTGTTTCTATTCTGGTATTCTCGATTTCTGTTCTCATTCCATTGCCTATTTCTTTGTTCATAATTTCCTCTTCCGTTGTCTCTATTTTCGTTTTCCCTTCTGGGATTAAAATCTCGTCTTGTATAGTCCCTCCTATTTTGATTTCTATCTCTGTAATCCTGTGTTTCTCGGGGCCTGTAATCTTCTCGCGACCTTCTTGATTTTCTTTCCCTTAAACGTGATTCTCTTATTTGTAGGAATTGGCATAAACTATCTATGTCTTTGTAGTTTTGCAATGTGATATGGTCTTCCAGCGTTTCTTCGAAATGTCTTGCAATCAGTTCGACTAATTGTTCCGATGAGTAATTATATTGTAAATGTTTTGCGTTATAGTAAATTTGTAATGCATATGTCCTTTCTGATATACCCATCCTATCATTGTATTTCCCATTTTGCAATTCCTTGTTAATTTCCAATTGTTGGACTTTTCCCCAGAAATAATTCAAAAATTTTTGTTCAAATTGTTGCCAACTGTCAAATTCTTCTTCTTTGCAATCGAACCATAGGCTTGCTTCATATTTTAGATGGTTTCTGATAGTTTCTTTTGCTGTTTCGAAATTTTCGATGTGCTGTATTTTCTTTTTCAGGCTATTTATGAACGGCACTGGGTGTAATATTCTTACATCCCCGCCAAACCTTATCTTCATGTCATCTGTGCTATGTATAACCATTTCTCTTCTTTCTCCTACATTTTGTTGAATATTGATTTCCGCAATCTTTCTTTCCATTTCTTCTCTGATTGCTTGAATAGCATTTTCCAACTTGTTTTCCAAACTTTCCATTTCTTTTTTCTGGCAATTCGTTAACTCCTTCATTTTATTTTGAATTTTCATTTCTTGTTCTTTCATCTCGTTTTTCATTGTTGTCAAACATCCTTTTACTTCCTTTTCATACTTTCCTATGCGTTCCTCCATTTTCTTGTTGTTCTCTTCTATTGCTTGTTTCATTTTTTGTTGTGTTTCATCCATTTTTTGATCCAATTTTTGTTGTGTTTCATCCATTTTTTGTTGTGATTCATCCATTTTCTTTGATGTTTCTTCCATGGCTTGTTTCGTTTCACGTTGATTTTCATCCAGTTTTTGTTCCATTCTTTGTGACTGGAGTTGCATCATTTGTAATATTTTATCTATTCCTGATAATTCTTGCTGTTCTGATGCCATGATTGTCGTGTCTAAAATGTCTTCTTGGTCTGAATTATTCTCTTGATTTGAATGTTCTTTTTGTTTTTTGTTGTCTTTGCTTTGGCTTCTTGTCACAGACATTTGTTTTCAAGAAGTACTGTCCCCGCCAAATATGAAATTTTACTAGTATGTTACCAAGACGACTTTTTCTCACCCAAATATTATAAATTGTCAATAAATATATCAAATGTAATATCGTAAAAATAAAATATTAAATCAGTTATGTAAAATTTGTACCTAAAGAGATCTAAAATTTTATGTTATCAAATGTAAGTATCTCACTTTTTACCACAGGCATATAAATTTTCAAATACCGGCTTTACTCTTTCTATCCTTCAAATTTGCCACTAGAAATACTTTACAATGCCCTCCACGTTGGACGACAGTTGTTGTGATCTTGATTATTGATATGAGATAATATTTTTATATGTCATTTAATTTAATCAATGCATTAATAATAATCTAATTAATTTACCAGATCACATATCAATATGTTTTCAATCTCAGGGCTTTTTATAAAATTAATTACTTACATACGTGGCTTCTAAGTATTTCTTAATGGTTCCTAATCGGGATAGGAAAGAAAAGAGTAAAATAATAACACATATGGGTTACAATTGTAATCAAAATATTGTTTATTTTATTTAAATGGCAATCACTGCTTAATATTTGCTATATCTTATTATTCTTAAAAATAACATTTATACATGGGAATCTTATTTCCTTTTGATTTCCAAATTGAAAGTTTTTATTAACATTTAACTATTATGATTTATCAGCAACAATTCTATTTAAGTTTGATGAAGCTTTTCTGATATTATTGATTATGTTTTTTCAATTTTAAATGTGGTATTTACTACGAAAAACCCATACATTCATGTCCAAACAAATGAGACTGACCTTTTTCTGGTGCACTGAGAATGTCTTCACACAAGACCCGTTTCCTGCTATCCTTGGCTGCAATCAAAACCTCGTCCTGGCTTCCAGTAATGTTCTCCTCTGAAACTAGCTCGTATAGCTCTCGTTTCCTGCTTCTGTCGTGATGCTGTGTTCTACCTTTTTCGAAACTGCAATCAGCTACCGGGAACTCTTGGCTCAAGGAGGTTCTTTTACTCTCAACCTGGCCTACCTCTCGTTCTACGATAGATACTCCACACTCACGGAACTACACCGGCTTTCTCACTCTCCGTATACTACCGTCTACTACTCGACTTCACTTCTCGACAGCTCAAAACATTCTGATCCCACTTTGTCATTCATTCACCTACTTTCTCAATATCCCTTCCAGATTCACAAATCAACCTTCCACCACCAACTCTCATTCTCTGTATTCCTCAAAACCAATTTTTAAACTTTCTAAATATGCTTAATGGATTTCAAAGAAAATAGTTAATTCCCATTCTAAAATTACTTTCTACTATATACAAATTTTAATGACCTTTTAACGATTTCACTTGAGTCTTATTTAATCACTTCTTAAAATTAAATATAACAATTTGTTGTATACAGGTTGTTCTAAATTTATATGCCCGTGGTTGAGAAAATTGAAAATATTTTATATTAAATTGAATTCTGTTTATAATTATCAAATTTTAATTTTCATATCACATAGAAATATAACAATATATATATATATATATATATATATATATATATATATATATATATATATATATATATATATATATAGTCACAGGGAACTTCAATACCAAACAGGGTCTATTGGCAGGAGTATTACACATGACCATACTACATATATAAAATATAATATAAAATTCTGTCTTCATCTGTATAAACCATGTAAACAGTAATTGAGATAATCTTTGTAACTGTGGCGAATTTTGGTGAAGTTTATTTTGACATTCACTCCGACGTTCCTTCGTTTCTAGTTTGAATTCTTGATTTGTCGGTACTAATTGATTTATCAAAACATTGGTTGTGTACAGTTCGCCAGACATAGCTGAAAGTGTGAGATTCCCATTTACTGCGCGAACAATGAAGTGAGAACGCACATTATACAAACCATGCATAATGCCTATCATGAGCGTGGTTATTTTCACACTTTCAGCTATTTTTGGTGAACTGTAAGTAATGAGAATTCTTTCCAAATTATGTATATAAGAAAAACAGTCGCAAAATTGGGTATAATTTGCAAACAGTTACAATTTTTCCCTTTTAATGTTCCCAATCTGTCGTCGTGGCCTACCTAGTCCCCATGAAAATCAATACCAGCCTCTGTAATACCGTTCATCAAATCTCAATTGCCCTAAGGAACCCGCCGATTTCGCAGGAATTTCAGATACTCCGATTGATTGGAATCTCCGTGAAAAGTATCTCATTCGACGGCGAAGAATGCATTCCATTCACCGCTTCCGTGACTTTTCGCAAATACTGTCGAAATGAAGTCGTAGCGTGAAGTTTACTGATAGTGTAGTTGAACAATTCTAACCTATATATTATGAGAAGAAGTTTTTGAAGTATATTTCATTGTTACATAATAATATTTTGAAAACACAAAATATTTTTTATTTAGCAAACTGATTTGTCTGACGACTTTGTGTTAACTTATATCTTTAACACAAACTGATTTTTAATTTATTTGATATGATGGTGAAATTATACTATAATTAGCATATATTTTGATTCATATGAATACGCTGAAATTATAGCTTATATTTTTCATACAATAATATACTTACCACCAAGTGATTGTGTTTTTACTATAGTAACATTGACGACTTACCTGAAACAAAAAAAAAGGTTTTATTTACTATTAAATGGAAAAAGGAGATAATATATTTGTTAATGTTAGGCATCACATCATCGCTCACTATTAGGGTCGATTTCTCATACCTGCGATAATCTATGGTTCAGTTAAACCAGGTTCACCGGTGAACTTCGGTTTTGTTTGGAATGCATTTCTCATTGCACGTTCATGTCAGTGCACGTTCTACAGCTTTCGAGAAATGCCCATAGATGGCAAAAGGTAAAAAAACTGTCGCCATTTTGAACTCCCTTTTTTATGCTGTTTTTGAATAAAGTTAAATTTAAGTATTTATAGTCAAATAGTCGTTTTAATAATTATAAATAAATGTTATAAAAACAAAAATCTTTTATCGTTAGGCTTAATATAATATAATAGGTTATATTTATATTATGACAGCGTTTCTTGTTAATACAACGCATGCGTAATCCATGAAATCATCAGAATTGGGTTAAGAAATCATTGAACGGCCGAATTCCAGCGTGCAAGCCAAGTTTAAACTGCCATCGGTTGAACGTGAATTGAGAAAGACGATTTTGACTTTAAACTGACGTTCACTAAAAGTTCAGGTTAAACTGGAGTTGAACTCGATATGAGAAATTGGCCCTTAGAGAAATATCCTGCACCTTATATAGAATATTAAAAAAATTTATTAACGGAGGTATTTGAAGATCACTTTAAAGAAGAAATAAACACTTAAGTCAAAACCATAACCAACAAAAACTGAAAATATTCTTGTTTCAAGTACCTGTAATATAAATCAGCCCTGAGAGCCTTAGGTCATTGTAATATAGAGACTCGCCCAAATTGTCCACCACATACATGAAGAAACAACATCCCGGGGAATGACTTGAATCAATATATACCTCCACCAAAAAATAATAACCTAAAAAATCGAGAATATAACAAGAAAGACATACGTATGTAGACGATCTAACAACCAGAACGACTTAGTAACTGAAAACGAGGTTCTTCTTGATGTGCCTATCCGTGACGAATGTTAGCGATCGTCATGGCAACCTTTATCTTTCTGAACAGAAATTTTGCCTGAAAACCTGCACAGATCTTTTGTTGAACCAGGTTCTGAGGTTCTTTAACCAGGATGTTCTTTTTCCTGGACTTCGCTTTCCAAATATTTTTCCTTGCAAGATGGCTTGTAGAAATTCAATAGCTTTAACGAGGTAGAGACATTATAATATACAGATTGCGAGAGGGATCAGGCAAGGATAAGTCTTGTCTGCGACGCTTTTCGACGTATACTCACAGGTCATTTTCAGAGAAGCATTATGGGAACGAAAGGACCATAGGATTTATTATGTGACAGACATTGTGATAATGACTGAGGTTTGTTCAATGTTACGTCTGGCCCCAGCTACTGTACGCCGTAGAAGACATACATACCTACATAATCGATTGCCTCTTTTACCATTAGGTGTCGAGGATTCCACCTTTATATGATACTCTCTGCAAATTTACGCCACTTCTTCCTATCTGCTGCTTAAACTTTTACTTCTTGCCACGATGTTCCTGTTTTCTTAAGTATTTCGTTTACACTAGTGTTCCAGCTTTTCCTTGGTCTGCATCTCGTGCTTTTACCCACTGCTTTGGCCTCCCATGTCATTTTCACTTGTCTGTCACCACTCATTCTTATCATGTGTCCAGCCCATTTAACTTATTTTCTTCAACTTTTTCGTTGAGCGATTTTACCTGTAATTCATGTTTTATATCATCGTTTCTTCTTTTGTCTAATCTTCTTGCTCCCACCACTTTTCTTAAGTATCTCATTTATGTAGCTTGCAATCTTTTTCTTGTAAGTAATGTTTTTCTTTGTCTGTCATTAAGTACCCAGTTTTCTGCCCCATATATTGTAATTGGCATATATATATATATATATATATATATATATATATATATATATATATATATATATATATATATATATTATATATATATATATATATACGGTTTTATATACTGTCATTTTGGTTTTTCTCGATATTTCTTTTTTGTTTAGGAAACTTTTATACAGTGAATAATAAGTTCTCGTTGCAAATTTTATTCTCTTTCCAAATTCATCTTCTTGTGTACCTTTGTTGTTTAACATTATTCCCAAATACTTAAATGAGGTCTACTTGCTCGATTTTTTGCCCTTCGATTTCAATATTTACAGTTGCTTCTATTAAGTTGTAGTTTTTTAGTTCTTCAGCCCAGATTCTTATGTTATCTGCGAGAGCCTTTTCAGTTCTTGCAACTAATACAATGTCATCAGCAAATGCACAGGCTTCAATTTTTATTTGTTGCAGATTTATATACCCTATAGCGCATTTTTTAGTTTTTCCAACACTTTTTAATAACTTCATCCATAACATAAATAAATAACAGTGGGCTCAGCACTCCACCTTGTCTAACCCCGTCGTTGTTAGAAAATTCGCCTGAGATTAAGTTACTTGTCCTGACCTGGTTTTTTGTGTTGACATACAAACTCTTTATTACACTTACAAATTCTTCATCTACTTCCTTGTTTAAACGTAGAAGACATTAAAAGCGCAAATAGTTAAAAAGATCGAAGCAGTTGAACTTTGGATATAACAGAGAATGCTGAGAATTTCATGGACGACCAGTCACTAACGAAGAAGACCTGAGAAAGATGGGCCGAGATAAAAAATTGTTAAAAACAATAAAAGTATGCAAGGACACATACTTTAGACACAAACTGCAGAATGAAAATTATTATATTGCCGGTCATCATGCAGAGTAGAGTATATTGGAAAACATTTAGAGATGTAGTCGCCAAATTGATTGGGACGGCAGGAGAAGAAGTAATGTGAATATTTTTTCCTAACGGTTGAAAACATCCAAACCACAATATAGCATCTCTCCGTATATTTGACGTTTTGCATCATTGTGCAAGTGTAAAAAATGTAAAATAATATAATAATCTCATTGTGTGGCGCAGAAAATTTATTTTCCACCTACCTCTACCGAAAGTATACTTTTCCGGACCTGATTGTAGGGAGCAAAGTTGTACTTTTCCTCCCTAGGGAGGAAAATATTTTTCCTCCCTAGGGAGGAAAAGTAAAAGTGACGTCATGGTATTTCATTCATGAAATGTAACTTATTGACGCCCTGTACAATATCTATTTTCTATTACGTAAGTTTCTATACATTTTAACGTTTATTTACAAAACACTCTGTATTTTGCAGAATGGTAAAAAACAGTAAATTGTTATTTTGATTTAACAATGTTTACATTATTAATTTGACTTATATTTGACAGTTGACAGTTATATTGTACGTACTTGTTAGTTTTAGTTCTAATAAATTTTGTTGGTTAGTTATATAAATAAATTAAGTAAAAATGAAAAAATTTCTTGTTATTTGAGGAAGATGGAAAAACCATATGTATAACATGGGAGTAAAGTGCCTTTTCCTCCCTTGAATGATTACTGCCCTCCGCTACGCGTCGGGCAGTAAACTTCATTCTCGGGAGGAAAAGTAGCACTTTCCTCCCTTGTTATACAAATAGCTATTACATTGAAATAACGAAAAACGTGCCACGTCAGCGAGACCTTTATTTCCTCGTTTCCATATTCGCCCAACAAAACAGCTGACTCGCATGAACAGAATATAAAAAAAACAACAACTCTGGATCAATATAAAGTGCTCTAAGTCTCTAAGTCATAGGCGACCATCAATTTATTTTCTAGAAAGGTAAAAGGAGATAACAGACATGTTTAAAGCCCACATTACACAACGAAACATTACCAAAGAATGAAATATTAAATTGAATCAGTCATTTTGAAAACGGGCCACTTACACTTTTTTAAATTTTACAGAGGCAAAAAAAATTAATCTTTAAGACCATTATCAAAATAACTGTTTTTATGTATTTTTTTGGTTTTAATACTTACTATACAAGCTGATGAATATTTTAGAAATGTGTTTTTAAATTTTAAAAGACAGAGAAACAACAATTTTTTGAAAAAGATGACCCGCTTTTAAAATGAACAGGTATTAAAAGAAAACATAGTCACTAATGTGAATATTTTACATTATAGTTAGAAGCTGATGAATATTTTAATAGATATTTGTATAACAAGGGAGTAAAGTGCTACTTTTTCTCCCGAGAATTCTACTTTTTCTCCCGAGAAGTTTACTTCAATCATTCAAGGGAGCAAAACGCACTTTACTCCCATGTTATACATATGATTTTTCCACCTTCCTCAAATAACAAGTCATTTTTTCATTTTTAAATACTTTATTTATATAACTAACAAAATTATTTATTAGAGAACTAAATCTAACAAGTAGGTACAGTATAACTGTCAACTGTCAAATATAAGTCAAATTATTAATGTAAACATTGTTAAATCAAAATAACAATTTACTGTTTTTTCTATTCTGCAATATACAAGGTGTTCCATAAATAAATAAATAAACGTTAAAATGTATAGATACTTACGTAATAGAAAATAGAATATTGTATACGGGGTTAGTAAGTTATTTCATCAATGACATAATAAATGAAAGATTTTATATAGAGACATAAACATCGCATATTATGTTTAAATGTTAATATAGTTAAAGATGTGAATATAATATATAATTATGGGGTTACGTTTATCACTGTTCCATTGATTGTCCACACGAAAAAAAATAGTAAAATGAAGGAGGAAACGTCTATGGAAGATTCACACTGTGGAAAAACTCACCCTAATTAGTAGGGAAATAAATTTTGCGGAAATCTAAAAGGTCACTTCGACCTCCCTTATTTCTCCGTTACATTTGATCCAGTTGACATTTGACGAGCCTAGATGGCGCCACCTGCCCTTATGAATTTTCCGGCGAGGTTCAACGTAATTGACTGCTTCGCTCTTTTGTTTCATCATTTTCGACGACGACACCAGTTAGTGTGGAAAATCTCCGGGGGATTTATTAACACAGTTTTCCCCTTCGTTCACCTCTCGAGTCAACTTTGTAATCACTTCGAAGTCGGATTAGGTGCGAGCAATTTTTTCTGCCAATAGACGCCGTGTTGATTTTAATTGGTTATTATATTAAGCCTGTATTTTCGGATGAACAGTCAACAATATTAAATTATATAAGAAATATTTTCACATCTTAAGGTGCGTGCATACTGACTTGAGCATTTTTTTTTCGAACAAACCAAACGACCAGAGTGCTCTGTAACAAATTACTTTATAGTAGTCCTGTCGCCAGGGGGGGTACAACGGCCTCCTGTATTCAGATGGACTTACCCAAGATTTTTTTTATGTACTTTGACCGGTAGAACACGAATTTTTTGGGTAACAGTTGATCCGGATGTCGATAAGATTGTTATAAACCAAGAAGTTGAGGAATCACATAACAGCGATTTCTCGCAAAACAAAACATTTTTTTGTATTTTTTGGGCCATTCTAACCAAAAAATGTTCTTACAAATTTTTTCGTAGGATGCATAGTTTTCGAGATAAACGCGGTTGAACTTTCAAAAAATCGAAAAATTGCAATTTTTGAACCCGAATAACTTTTGATTAAAAAATAAAATAGCAATTCTGCTTACCGCATTTGAAAGTTCAAGTCAAATTTTATCGGTTTTAATTATTTGTATTGCTAAATATTTATTATTTTATTGTTAAACAAAGCTATAAACAGCTAGTGCTTGAGTGATGTTTTCAATGATTTCTCATTTAAAATCGAACGAGTAGGTAGCCGAGGTAGAAGTGCAAGCGGGGCTATTTCTATGTAGCATGCATTAAAACGCATGTATTAGGCACGGGAAACCCTATGTGTTTATAGCTTTTTTTAACAATCAAAAAATAAATTTTTATCAACGCAAATATTCAAAACAGATACAATTTGACTCAAACTTTTAAAGGCGGTAAGCAGAATTGCTATTTTATTTTTTATTCAAAGGTTATTCGGGTTCAAAAATTGCAATTTTTCGATTTTTTGAAAGTCCAACCGCGTTTATCTCGAAAACTATGCATCCTACGAAAAAACTTGAAGGAACATTTTTTGGTTAGAATGACCCAAAAAATACAAAAAAATGTTTTGTTTTTCGAGAAATCGCTGTTATGTAATTCCTCAAGTTCTTTGTTTATAACAATCTTATCGACATCCGGATCAACTGTTACCCAAAAAATTCGTGTTCTACGGGCCAAAATACATAAAAAAAACTTGGGTAAGTCCATCTGAATTAAGAAGGCCGTTGTACCCCCCCTGGCGACAGGACTATAGTAGGTATAGTTCAAGTAATGAAGCTTAAAATAGGACAAAACCTCGCAATTTTTACAGAATGGATTGATTTGTTTGAAAATTTGAGAATAAGTAGTGGATAGTCCAAGGATCAAAATCTATATGATGTAGAAAGGCGCTTTTACCATGGGGGTGGTTGCCACCCCATCTCGGGGGTGGAAGCTTTTTATTATATTTTGACCGCAAAAGTTCGTAAAAACATTCATTCTAAGCAAAAAACGTTCTATACATGTTTTTGGTAAAATTAATAAATTTTTGATTTATTCGCTACCGAAAGTGTTGGTTTTATATCGAAAAAATCAATGTTTTTAAAAATTTTCTGCCAATAACTCCAAAAGTTTTCGGTTTATCAAAACAACTTTACTTAACAAAAATGTACCTTTTGAAAAAATAAACAAAAACTTTTTTTTAATTTTCTTTAAGATCAATAGTAATCGAGCTACACTTTATTATATGTTAGCTCTTCTACGTCAAATGCTATATTGTAGTTTCAAAGTCAAAGACGGGAAAACTATGCATTTTTCGAGGATAACTTGTTCAAACTAATTTAAATTATTTAAACAAATATCTATCTCCAAAAATAAAAAAGTCTCTAGCTCAAAACTGAAGTGACTTATAATTAAAAGAATGTCAGTCCCTATTTTTATCAGCAAAAAATTGATCGGAAGCAACCTTCTAATCACCACTCTAATTAAAATTAGTCATTAACCTTATTTGGTCTTCTTTATTTATGTATTATTAATAGGTTCTAGAAGTTTGACCGGCTTAGAATGATTAAAAAAAATGGGAGTTAAAAGCGAATAACGAATTTTTGTAGTTTGGAAAATGGCTTTACTTCAGAATAGAAAGATTAGCATCAGAGATACGAAAAAATGTTTGAATATGAAATTGTAGGCTATAGATTTTGATCCTTGGACTATCCACTACTTATTCTCAAATTTTCAAGCAAATCGATCCATTCTGTAAAAATTGCGAGGTGAAAAGCTTCGGTTCCTGGACTACTAGTCCTGATTCCTGGACACTTTGCTTGACAGTTTTCGACGAGAAAAGAAAAAAGTACCAAATCAACACGTACAGGAAAAGGCAGTTTTTTTAAATTTCTTACGAAAAGTAACACGAATTATTGTTTACTTTTTTAGAAACGGATAAAATATATGTGTCTAAATGGTTTGCTTTTTCCTTTTTGACATTTTTTTTAGATGGGGATGAACCAAAAGCAACCTTATTTAATGTTTTTTAAATTCCTTTCTATTTCTAATAAACTGAGTAAGAATAAATATAACCAGATTCTCTGCTACCATGGTCAGACGAACACTGAAATAAAATGAGCAGAACATGGGAATGAGGCGAATAGAATGAACGCTTCGAATAAGCTGAGCATTGACTTGTTTGTGCTCACTCAGCTCGTTGAGAAGAAAATGCTCTAGTCAGTACGCACCCCAATCCATACTGAGAGAACAAACAGTTAATGTTAATAGATGATCTCCTTAGCACATTATAAATCTTCATGATTTAGCCATGATTTCTGTTGTCAATCTATATTTCTTGAAGGATGGAAGGAGGGGGATAAAGTTTGACCTCAACATTTCAAAAACTTTCTTTGAAATTGCGGTAGAATTATTTATTTTTAAATTAAATAAACATAAGTACTCATCCAAAGAATATTAAAAAAATGAACTTTGCTGTGGCCATCAAAACTCGTCATTGAAACATGTGAAACAAAAAAATAAAAAATATTTTATTAGCTTACCTATCAGTTTCTCGAGGTTACGCTGTCGTCTTTTTTATTTTTAAGGATTTTTGAGTTTTTAATATCACACAGAAGTAAAAAAAATGAAATATTAAAAAAAAGGTGATAATCAACATATTTTTATTATTGTTTAACAAAAATTAAGCAAAAAACAAAAAATATTCCGACAGCGTTACTTCACGAAATATCTAAAGAAAGGCTATGCCAAATTTCAAGTAGATCGGTCAAGTAGCTTTCGAGTTACGATGCCCATCGCCTTTCAAAAAAGCAGTTTCGAGAAAAACGCATTTTTAAAGTTTTGACAACTTTTCGTTTCAATACTCATTCGTCTTCTTTTTTGTCAGTCAAATCGTAAAGTGATGCAACACCGGAATATGTTTTTGAATCGCGGAATAATCTAAAAAATAGAAGGGGAACGGAGGTTGAACGTTTCTCACTACGCTCAAGCGCGCTGCACGATACCGCTGCAAAGCGCGTCGAAGGTAGAGATATTCAACATGCTGTACCTCCGGTAATTTTGCTCCAATCAATCTGAAAGTTTCAGCGAGTTTTTCTTTAAGTTATGTACTTTCATTTAAAATAATAAAAAAAGGAGAAAATTTCAAATTTTTTAAAATCTACCCCACCCATCCTTTAATACTGATGCCAGACTTGCATGTTCTTATCGTTTTTGAATGTGTGAGTTGTTTATTTCACGAACTAATAGAACCACCATTAGAAAAACTATAGAAAAAAGCCAATTCGTTATATCTTTAGCTAGAACACGCCGACTTATTAGTAAACCGGGCGAGATAACAATCTCTGGATGAAATAACAAAATATTCTTTCACAAAACACATTCTGTTTACGAGCTCGGTTACAAGAAAAACCTCGATAAAATCGCCAGGGTCACGAACTTCTCCGCACGCAGCAGACGAACAACAAGAAAAATAACTAAAAACGAATAAAATTGCAAATTTCTTTTGTCCGGTCTCTTCGCATGTGAACAACTTTTGATTTATGGACTGGGGGGTTTCTTGCACGGGAGACTTGGTTTGAAAATAAAGTAAATATTAGATTAGATATATTTTTTTAAACAATATCATTTATTTGAAGGTATTTCGAGAGGCATTTTAAAGTTGTTTTTGCTTACGCCCAAAGGAACAACGATCGGTGGAAACAAAATTGTTGCATAAAAAATTTAGTGATCAAAAGAGATACGACGTTAAAACGACGTTACGACAAAAGAGGAGACGTTACAGAGTAAGCGGAGTAAGCCAGCATTCTAAAACGTTAAATTTACAAGCTTTACCTTGAAAAATGATGATAGAAATAGTCAAAAATTTAGATAAGATTCGGTATAAAGCATTTTTCAAGAAAAAAAAATGCCTGCATTCTAAAAATGATCTATTGCAGTAATTCAATTCAGTGTTATTGTGTAATTAAGGAGCTTGCCGTAGCGAACTCGGATGGTTCTATGGTCGATTCTCGCACACAGATTTTGGGAACATCTTCTTCTTTTTATTTGTCGAAGGACCAGCTGGGAATCCAGCACCTACAAGGAATAATCTTTGCGAGGGATAAGGAGAGGATGATAGGTAATTAAAACACAATGTTTACAAAATAACAAAAAATAGGTATATTGAAGAGTTAAATTAATCGAAGAATGAATGAGAGAGCAGATTGATATTGTAAGTTTAAATTATGAGTTTGTGAAACAGTTTATCCCGCCTAGAGTTTTTGATAGAACAGCAAACCGTTTGGACGTAATCGCAACACCGCGAACTTGACGAGAGGTAAATGAATAAGATTATAAGATGTAATAGGATTATCGTTGTAATTACAGTTGATACAGCTGATATTATTTTATTATTTGCCACTATCACGTAATGCCTAGTTGATAAGGCCACATACACTAATTATCTTGTTAGATTTGAGGTGAAAAATACACAAAACCTACATTATCTGCAGCTTCTTAAATGCGGTGTGCATTCGACGATGGTTGAAAACTCGTGGTTGGGCAACTTATGGTTTCGTTGTTTGGCGGGAAAGATAGTTGGCGGGTATATGGATAAAAAAGTAGTTTTAAACGGGACATGTACAAGTTTGTAATATGTTGAAATATTGAAAATATTTGTTCACTGTAGGAATTTATGGGAAATTTATAGTTATGTCTAGAAGAGATAGCAAATAATACGTTAATCAACGGCATTAGACGTTACTGTGGCCCCAGCATTACTCTCAAATACTTTTGTTTGTTTGTTATAACTTGTTATAACCTGTCTCAACTACTAACATAACCGGGACTGAAAGGCACCCTTTACATGCCCTCAATGTCACCACCCTCATCGGTGAAGGCTTAGTTAAATTAGAAATTAAAAAAATTTGGTGTCTGTGTCGGGGACCGAACCCGGGTCGTCCGGCCTGTGTATTAAGCCAGTATCCTCCTTGGTCATCTATTGTTGTTCCGTTTTTCGTTCTGCACATAGTTAGTCTATGTACAAACCCTTTTCACAATTTTGTTTAGTTTCTGGTAGAATTTTTTCGCAGATGGATGTCTGAACAGATATCGTGAAGACCTTTGGGCCAAACACTTCATGTTTAGGCAGTTATTAACTAAATCTACTGGTGAACTACCCATAGCACTGGATCAGGAGCCTTTGGGCAAATATGTAGTTATAACAGAATAACAAATCAATAACAAATCCTAAAAAAATGTTTGCTTTGGTGACCTGTATCAATAAAATCATAGATGGAATCTCCAAAGCAAAGCGAATCCACTTTTATACTTATATGTAAGAGGCTACTCTGGCCATAAAGATCAAATTAAGAGAAACTGCAAAGATCTCCGTAACGACCTGGAAAAAGACAATAAAGTGTCTTTACTAGGGGTGCCGGATTCTAAAGGAGTAAAAAGAAACCTTTGTACGCTCAGAACCATTGTGTGGCATCGCCAAAGATGCTGCATGTAACGAAGTTCAGAAGTGACTGATAAGGAGTCATCAAAGCAATAGAGAACGGCAAATACAGACTAAGAAAATAATCAAAAATACTGGTAAAAAATAATAGGAGAATTTTATAAATCTCAATAAACGAGAGATTAAAATAAACCATGGTGCAAAAAGTGCGAAATGGCAGAAGAAACTGCCATATACATACTACGCCATTGCAATGTACTAAGTGATGTGATACATAAATTCACTGGTCAACTAAGGGTTGAACCAGATCCTAAAACTACCAATGAGGAACCTCATGGCCTTCGTTAAGGCCACATGACTTATTAAATTTGAATGAAAAAAAAACAGGATACAGAGCTTAATGAATCTCGCCTAAACTAAGAAGAAAAATAAGAAGAAATCTATTATTCAATTTGGATGCACAAAGATATTAAGAGAGAAAATAAGTAGTTGTAGTCAGGGCCGCCGAGAGGGACGAGTGGGCCCCGGTAAGAAGTGAAGAGCGGGCCCCCGGCAAAAAGTGAAGAGCGAAAAAAATTGTTTAATTTTTATAAAACTAAAATTATCAATAATAAATAATAAGAAACATTTCAAATATAACTTTTATTAAATTTTGATTATATTTTTATAATAGTCAAAATATTTACATTACCGGTGCTTTTCGATTGGCAAAGATGTCTATAATTTTCGAAAAATCGTATGTTTTTACCAAATCATTCTCAATGCACAAAACTGCTTGGCTAGGTACCCGATCCTGTTTCATTGTAGATCTCATAGCATTGTTTATGCGAGAAAGAAAACTAAAGGTGGACATTCACAGTTATGCCATCGCGTCAAATGGCGTGATATACAGTCAAATTTTGATCGTGGGTGTTGAATCATGATTGTTTTTTTGGCGTGATGCCAAAATCCGGATTTCCATTCACTTCATCCATCGCGTCATGCCGTTGCTTGACGCCAAGCCATCATGCCGTATGCTCGTGAGTGGCGATACACCGCGTCATGTCATCGCGCCACCCTCCCGTCAATGTCCAAACCCACGTCCATTTTTTGTTCATTCTACGCTGAGTTCTTCGGAATCTGACATTGTGCGTCTTCACCGAACCACGACAAATAAGAAATGATAACCAATTTGGAGTGGTCATGAATGGGCTATGATTTTGGCGTCAATCCATTTGACTGAAGCCATCTGGTGTGGCTCCAAATGGATTGACCGTGAATGCCCAGCTTAAAGAATATTTTCCCTTTTGCGACTATAACGACGCACGGTGGTCCTTTTTCATAATCTATGGTTGCAAAAGGTATAAAATTCATCTTCAAATAGTCGGTTGTAATGACACTCATTGAATACCTAGATAACCAGGTAAACAAAATAAATCGGTCTAGAACTCAACTGACACCTCGAAGTGAAAAATTGAAACCGAAAGTTTTACTTCTTTACCGAACTTACGCTCAGTAGTTTCAGGCAATTTACCAGCGCCCGCGCCCTTTCAAAGTGAATTTAAGTGTACCTAAAACTGTTATTTTAATATTTTTTTGAAATGGAAGTAGAGCGAACAGGTATATTTACAATATTATAAAACAATAGTTGTACCTTTGTTGATAAAAAAAATATTTGATTGTAAAGATGATGATAGATTAGCACTAAAATAAGAATTTGTAAAGATTTTAATAGAGTAGAACTTTTGGGATTGTTTGGGATTTTGCTAAACTATTTATTTATTGTTACTTTATTTATTTATCTCTCAGAAAAAGTTACTCTTGTGTGCTCGAACGTGCTCTTTCTATATTTTTTTTTTAATTTTTGTAGGTTCTTGTGTTTTACATATACAACAATGTTTTACCTGTATATGAATTTTCAGTCCCTTATATTTAGTCTAAGAGCTGGGAGCGGATTTTGTGCGTGATAAGTAATATGGAAACATTATACGGGGATATATTGAATTAGTTGTGTACATGACTTTCCCCAACGGCCGGAAACCAGAGTGGGGGACGAGGGTAGTTATAAGGGGTCAAAGTCGCGGTTTTTATTATTTTTTTTTGTGACGCTCATGATGGAGATAGTGCACCAAAATTTGTGAAGAAGTAGATCATCACATTACTAAGTAAAATCTTCAGGGGCGGAACGCTGCGTGGCGAGCAAATGTTGTGATGTGTCACAAAAAAAATAATACAAGCTTTGACTTTGACCCCTTAAAACTACCCTCATCCCCAACTCTGGTTTCCGCCCCTGGAGATGTTGCTTAGTTACGTCATGATCTACTTACTCCCAAATTTTGGTTCACTATCTCGATCACGAACGTCACAAAAAATCCCTTATAATTTTTATATTAACCCCTGCCCCCACCCCTTTGTCGGCACGCAACGTTCCGCCCCTGGAGATTGTACTTAATTACGTCATGACCTACTTATTACCATATTTTGGGGCACTTCCTTGATCATGAGCGTCACAAAAAAAACAATAAAAACCGCGAATTTGACCCCTTATAACTACCCTCGTCCCCCACTCTGGTTTCCGGCCGTCGGGGAAAGTCATGTATACAACTAATTCAACATATCCCCGTATAGTTTTTCCATATTACTTATCACGCACAAAATCCGCTTCTATCTCTCCGACTAATTTGTGGTGTAATACTTTTGCAACCATAGATCGTCAGAAAGGACCACTGTGCGACGTTAGGAAGTAATGATTCCAATCTGGGGTGTCTAATTTTATTAAGTAAATCTATTGGAGAAAGTTAAGATTCTCAAACATTCTTCTTGTACATCGCTCTATCGTCTTATAAAAATCGCACAATATATCAATTTTTTTCTTAATATTGGCGTTATCTTCATCTCAGAATGTCCATAAAATGATAAATATTAAATCTTCTGGTTAAGTTACTTATTAAGCAATCTATGACAATATTAAATATTGCATAGCGAAATATTGCGTCGGGCTCAAAATTATCAGTATTAGGCCCTATATTTCAAAATAGAGGCAAAGGTCATATTAAATATAGCTGAGTATAACGCATTATGCACATAAAGTGTGGAGCAAAAAACTGGAAAAATTACGTCTTTGGTCTGGTCGACACCTGGCCCCTTACATCGCCGGGCCCCGGTAAAATGTACCGGCTGTACCCCCTCTCGGCGGGCCTGGTTGTAGTAATTAATACGTCTAATACGAGAGTAGGAGAATAGGAAAGTCATGAAATTACAAAAATCTCATCAAATTAATACCAAGCCTGTTTGTGCACATAATTTATACAGTTATTACGAACTCAAAGTTATATAAACATTTTTAGATTGTACTTGTACTTGTACCTATAAAATGTAATTACAAACGGTAGATAGTCTAAACTTCTCATAGATTATTAAATTCTTCTATAAAGACAGAAATAGCCCAACACAACAGTCCAAATTAAAATAATACTACACTATTAGGATATACACATAAATTTAAATTTCCAGCAACAGGTATTTCGAAAATATGTTCAAAGTAAACAAATATATTACCTAATCAGCGTTACCTCAGGAATGAAGTCATGATTTATGCCTAGCGGTTTTAATTTGGTCTTGTGCTTTATGATGTGCACCAGGAAGTTATGACTTAATCAAAATATAATTAAAAAACTTATACGTTGTATGTAATAAACGTAAATAGATTCTTTTTTGTGAATATTTTGCGAATATTTGGTTGAATCATAAAAAAAAGAAAGGTTATTTAACAGAAATGTACTTGAAACGTACATTGGCCCGAAAAAGTTACCGGAAGCTAAGTTTATTTTTAATAAAATAAAAAGTATTAGAAAGACTTCAATTCCAACAAATTATTATTATTGTATCTTCACAAACACACCCTACAATTAAAGCAAATTTTAAAATATAGTCCAATATAACAACAAATAAAAACAATTTTTTTTATTCCGGAGTAAGATATTTTTCAAATCAAAATTGAAAATTTTTTCTAAAATATGGATAATAAAATCGACTGTTTAATTCTCGAGTTCAAACAGCTCCTATCATTTCTGCGTAGACTGGCAACAATCTCATTTTGCGTTATTTGTTCCCACTCGTTTATTCTCGCCCGTTATAACGCTACGACAGCTTTAAACTCGCCATAATGTTACCTAACTACCCTTCCTAAGTTATCCCACAAATTCTCTATCGGGTTAGATCTGGACTTCCAAGAGGCCAGACTAGTAACTGAATACGAACGTCTGTAAAGTATTGTATTGTTATCCTGGCCATGTGCGGCCGAGCATTATGCTACATTAGGAGATAATTTTCACCTGCAAAATGCATATGAAGTAACACATGTTCTTCCAGACATTCCCTAATGTACCTATCAGTATTAATGCCACCTGCCCCTGCCCCTAGCATAACAATCTTCAAATTTTTTCAAAGAAATGCTGTTCCATACCATTATACCTCCACCACCAAACTGTACTCGAGAAGGTGAGCAGCATCGGGCATAGCGTTCTCCAGGACTTGGTCTTCTCAATACTTTGTGGTGGCCGTCAGGTAAATATCTCATAAAACGAGATTGATCTTTAAGCAGAACGTTTTAATGTGCCATATCCTAATTAGGCCAGGGTAATAAGACAAAAATATACCCTGTTCGTGACACTTCAGCAGCCAGGGTACTGAAGCGTTTTTTCGACAAGTAATACCTATGGAACAAATTGTAACTATTTCCTGCGTAGGATCTGGCGGCCATTTTTATTTATAAACAATTAACTGTCAAAAAATGGCATTTTCCCTTTTTTTTTCAAATCAATGGAAAACAGTGACACTTATGATTTTTTTAGTACAAATATCTTTGAGATTATGGAAAAAGCTTTAAAATGACATATTACAAAGTTTGATATACTCATTTATTGTTAATATAATTGCGAAAAAAGTTCGGAATTGCAAAAAAAAATTATTTTCGCAATAACTGTTGTAAAAATTAGAGTACAGGTTTGAAATTTTTGTCAAATGAGGGTTCTTTGGTGCTTAATATGTGATAAAAATTTCAAAGCGATTCATATAATTGTTTAAATTTTATTCAAATTGTTTATCCCAGAGAGCATTTTTTTGCAATAACATAAGTCAGAAAAACATGACGTTAGAACCATTCCACAGGTGTCAAATGAAACAGCATGAGCTATATTTTCAACTTGGTTTAAAAAAGCGAATAAAAAATGCATTTATTAGTAATAAATAATTATGCAAAAGCATCGTAAATATTTCCTTATAAACTTATTGGATAACTTTTTCCAAAAAAATTAACTTTTTTGTCCTGTTTTAAGTGCACAACTACCAAGTATGTAATGTTATTTATATCATAATTGATAAAAAATTGTAATAAATATATATAATTTCGTATATAACAAAATAAAAAGTTTATAAGGAAAGATTTACGATACTTTTGCATAATTATTTATTACTAATAAATGCATTTTTTATTCGCTTTTTTTAAACCAAGTTGAAAATATAGCTCATGCTCTTTCATTTGACCCCTGTGGAATGGTTCTAACGTCATGTTTTTCTGACTTATGTTATTGCAAAAAAACTGCTCTCTGGGATAAACAATTTGAATAAAATTTAAACAGTTGAATAAATCGCTTTCAAATTTTTATCACATATTAAGCACCAAAGAACCCTTATATGACAAAAATTTCAAAGCTGTATACTAATTTTTACCATAGATATTGCGAAATTATTTTTTTTTGCAATTCCGACCTTTTTTCGCAATTATATTAACAATAAATGAGTATATCAAACTTTGTAATACGTCATTTTAAAGCTTTTTCCATAATCTCAAAGATATTTGTACTAAAAATACTATAGGCTTCACTGATTTCCATTGATTTGAAAAAAAGGAAAAAATGCCATTTTTTGACACTTAATTGTTTATAAATAAAAATGGCCGCCAGATCCTACGCAGGAAACAGTTACAATTTGCTCTTATAGGTATTACCTGTCGAAAAAATGCTTCAGTACCCTGGCTGCTCGAGTGTCATGGGAAAAACCTTATTACCCTGGACTAAATATGCATGAGCGCAACAGCATTCCAAGCGTTTTTTCAATGAGCTGCATCCAATAAAGGGCCTGTCGCAGGTATATAAGATGATAAATTTTGTTCGCTTAATCTTCGACGTACGGTTTCAGGTAAAACTATGGTACCATGAACATCTACCAGTGTCTAGTCAAAGCTGTAGCAATAACTGCTCGCTTTTGAAGCATTTGAACTCGAAATCGATCTTTCACGACATTTGTGGATGTTGGTCTTTCCTGTACATGTCTTCAAGGGTATGAACCAGTTTATTGAAATCTTTGTACATATCAGATTGAACTTCGCGGAAAGTATTTTCGATATCGAATGGAATACCCATCATTATGAAGAGCATCAGCTTGAGCTACTGGATCTGGCATCATTAAAAATTATTCTTTGTTTGTAATATAGAATTTGTATGTACAATTACCATTATTTTTATCAAATATTCGATTTATCGAGGGCACCTTAACAAAAACCTTCCTTTCAGTCATAAAAATTGACAAACTTTTTAACAGTTTAAAATGAATGAATCGTAGAAAACAATGAAATTTTACGTCTCCGGGTACTTTTGCGGCCCAGTGTATTTTTGAGTTTATATATAGAATTTGTATTGTACTGGCAATATTTTAATTACTACTCTGTTTAGTAAGCTCCCGGATTCACTAACAAAATAACAACATCTAGGAAAAAAAGCCGTATTTCTACGTAAAGTCTACGTACCTTCTAAAACAATACATTAATTGCAATGTTTCTCTTACAATTAGATACTAGAAACACAACATCATTAGATCCAGATCGTTTTCCCGGATCATTATTTATTTTGAGTTTTATACGGAAGCAATTCCAAGCACAATATTAATGTACTTATGTAAACTTTGCAATCGACTTACTAAAGCTCTTCTTAATGAAACAGTTTTTTCTTGGTTGATACGTTACAGTAGTTCAGTGTAATATACGTAATTATTCAATACCTACATGAACAAAATTCTTCGCGGTCCTCAAAATACTCGTCTCAAAACCTTGCTAGCTAATATTTGGTCGTAATATTTTAATTAGTTAATAAATAAAATATACATAAGATTTAACGTCATTTTTTACTTAAGATCGAATCATTTTTACTTATAAACACTGTAATCTTTTTACACGCAGTTTAAGTTGCGATCTAACAGTCTTAATGTAGAGACATACTTACCTTTTAGCAACCCACGTGATGGGGGAGCCATGCTATACCCAAGGGCCTAATGTTTTATAAATATTATCCACCCTATGGAATTTTAAGCAAATATGTCATTATAATAAACTTTTATACCATTTAAAGGGTTCATACTCTGATATTTCTTTGGTGGCCCAGCTTGAGATAGACCAGTTCTAAACACTGATGATGATTTTGTTAAAAATCGAAAACGTTCTGTAATGTAGCTCTTAAAGGGATTTTAATAAAAAAAATTTATACCTTTTACAAAGGTCCACAAGGAAGAACTTCCTGTAGTTGGCTGTATACCATTAGTTACAAGTGAAATTTAATAAAAAATGTTCCTCTTGGTAAAAGGCATATTAGTTTAAAAAGCCCTAAAGGGCTACAAATATATAAACAAAACGTTTTCGCTCTGTAACAAGAGCATCATCAGTGTTACCTAAAATAAGTATAACCATATTAATTAAAGCAAAATGTTAAAGTTAAAATGATGACCAAGGTAAAAGCAAAGTTTGGTTATACTTACAAGAACATGGTGAGCCAACCAAAAAATACAAGGTCAAAGCCTTTCAAAAAACAGACAAAAGTCTTATATAAATGAATACATCGAAAAATCCAAAGGATGGATAAAATTCCTAAGGATACGGCCCTAGGGCAACATATGACTCCCACACGTGGTAAGTGGGTCAAAAGGTGACTAGGTCATTATGTTATAAGAGGTGGCAGGCAACTAAGAGATGAGACTTCAAAAGCGAATCTGTCTGATGTCAGGACGACAATTGTCAATGATTGAAGTTTTATAAAATGTTGGTTACGCAGCTACCAAAATTAAAGTTATTTATGGTACAAGCAATGATAACAGCTAACATCATTGTGTTGGAATTATAAAATTACAAGAACTTGTGAGAATAAATTATCTAAGATTTATAAAATAATGGGCGAATTTGAAATTCCATACACCTCATTGATGATTATGGAATTTCAAATTATGGAATTTCAAATTCGCCCATTATTTTATAAATCTTAGATAATTTATTCTCACCAAGTTCTTTTAATTTTATAATTCCAACACACTGATGTTAGCTGTTATCATTGCTTGTACCATAAATAACTTTAATTTTGGTAGCTGCGTAACCAACATTTCATAAAACTTGAATCATTCACAATTGTCGTCCTGACATCAGACAGATTCGTTTTTGAAGTCTCATCACTTAGTTGCCTGGCACCTCTTATAACATAATGACCTAGTCACCTTTTGACCCACTTACCACGTGTGGGAGTCATATGGTGCCCTAGGGCCGTATCCTTAGGAATTTTATCCATCCTTTGGATTTTGCTATGTTGGCATTTTTATGAGACTTAGTCTGTTTTTGAAAGGCTTTGAAATTTGTATTTTTTGGTTGGCTCACCATGTTCTTGTAAGTATAACCTAACTTTGCTTTTACCTTGGTCATCATTTTAACTTTAACATTTTGCTTTAATTAATATGGTTATACTTATTTTAGGTAACACTGATGATGCTCTTGTTACAGAGCGAAAACGTTTTGTTTATATGTTTGTAGCCCTTTAGGGCTTTTTAAACTAATATACCTTTTACCAAGAGGAAAATTTTTTACTTTTACAAAGGCTTTTCCATTAAAATTTATAAGGTTTTTTGCATAATTACAGTATTAAGGTTAGACTAACTAATTACCTTGGCCAGATTATAAGAAATAAAAAATGTAATGTAATGCCCAAGCAAGGCGGACAGTGAAAGAAGTTTTGAACGATATAATAATTGATAAAATAGCTTGCTTAAAAAGCAGTTTCAGTACAACATCGTGAAAGGTAAAAGGTATTTTGCATATATTATAGAAATAATACAAAATCTTTAATATCGAAGTAGATTATAATGTTAAATACATGAAAGAATATTTAAGTATTTCAAAAATTTACCGGTCTACTGAGCAAGCTTCAAAATAAAGACGAAATTATACAAACGGGCGACAATGAGATCAAAGATAACAATTGAATGCGTTTTAGCTGGTACATATTAACATTTGGTGGAACTTTATCTCATGCATTATTTTCGAGTTAATGGGAGATTAACATTAAAATATTATTTAAATAGAATTTTCATGAGTAACACAGAGTTGGTTTTATTAAAAAAAATAACCACAGGACTTAAAGCTGCAAAAGTAATGGATTTGTTAATTCCTTTCGCATCGCACCATGTTATGTTTATTACGATCAAGCTTATAATATGTATTGATTTTTCTGGCAAAAATTTATAGTTACGGCTTTTGCTGCACTTCTGACGGCTTAAAATAGAAACATTACAGGAATCAATTATTTACAACTTTTATTTCAGTTTTTGAAAATGATTTTCGGAATGAAAATCTAAACTTCAAAAACAAAAAAAAAATAATTTGTCCCCATATATTCACAATAATTCACAAATGAGGGGTGTAAAATCAAAGGCGGCAATCTCCACTTTTTCTTGTTTTGAGTTAGCGGCGCCATCTGCTGCGTTTTTATTATCTGTTAGATAAAACTATTTGTAAGAACCAAAAGCAGTCTTAACTGTATACTAATCGCAGCGAAAAATTCATGTTGGGATCAAAAGCAGCAATCTCCATAGCTGAGTGCGTACCAAACACGGCAACCTCCGCTACGGCCAATAAGAACCACGTCGTGAATTCGTGAACTCTGTCGAAACCTCTGAATATATACCAGAACTTCCGGATATTTTAGTTTAAGTGATATGCATATAAATTGCTTTTACATATTAGGCCTGGATCTCGTGTACAAAAAAAAGTTGATTAATAGTAAGCTGAAAATTTGTTAATAGCTTAACGGTGTCTAGTCGGACACACTTTGATGTATGGGAACACTGGAACAGGAAGGGGTTATTGTGGAACAGGTTAAAACTTTGGAACATCATTCTACGAAAGCGTCCCATGTATTTTGTCGGATAGAACTTCCAATTGATTTGTTACAAGGTAACAAGTGGTTGGTGTACAAGTGGTAATACCATTTGTACACCAATTGGTCTATCTCTTTAAATTTCTCATTTATCTATAACCGGGCTATATTTATCACCAACTGGGCATTTTAATAAGTCAAGTCCGATACGTGGAACATGTCAAATGACAGGAAGTATGTTGGTGATAGCAGTTTGATTTTGCATGAGAGTTTAATGAAAGGGTAACAAATTGATTGGAAGTTCTGTCCGACAAAATACATGGGACGTTTTCTTAGTCTGACGTTCCAAATTTTTAACCTGTTCCACAATTAAAACTTTCCCTGCTCCAGTGTTCCTGTACATAAAAGTTTATCCGACAAGACACCGTTAAGCTATTAACAAATTTTCAGATTGCTATTAATCAACTTTTTTTGGTACGCGGGATACAGGCCGATATTATATTATTGTTCAATAGCAAAATATATTTTTCTTCACTAAGTAACCGGTACAATGATATTTTATTAGTTTCAAAACTTGCAATATTGGCTATCAATATTCAATGCTATCTATTCAGTAATGTTAACATTGACAATAATTTATACAGGGTGTCCAAGAAATTCATTAATTGGCACAAAAAGAAGAATGTATATAATTTATTTAACTCAAAATACATTCTACTGCTGACAGAGAACAGAAAAAAATGTTCATTTGATAAATAAACATTGTTTGTTGCTTAAATTCAATAATCAATCTACCAAGAGGCAGATGGGTGGCAGCTTGAACATTGAAATTAAACGAAAAGCAATGTTTGTTTATAAAAAACATTTTTTCCTGTTTTGTGACAGCAGTAGAATGTATTTTGAATTAAATAATTTACATACATTCTTCTTTTTGTGTCAAATAATTTAATTCAAAATAATTTTTGTTGGACACCCTGTATAAATAATTATGTCAATGTTAATGTTACTGAATAGAGAATTGAATAACCTTTCAAATGAGCTAGCAAACGACCCCTATTCCCTGTTTAAAAATAAGGAGTGGGTGAAGTGGAAGGGGAGGGGGTTGACAAATGACAGATGTATGTACCGTAAAAATGTGTCCCCCTTAGTTCAAAAATCGACATGTTTCTTCATTTCCTTAAAATCAAATAAATACTGCCAAATATCGAGGTGGACTGTTTTCTTTGGCCCACACTGTATAGATTAGTTTGGTCAAAGAATATATACTTTCCTAGAAGAAGCTTTTATATGGAACAGCTGGTCACGTTTATTTGTCACTTCAAAGCAGGCTTTGAGCACCTACTCAGTGGGAACACAAAATCCTATGCTAAAACGTTACAGGGCAGTACCCTTCTACTCACGTCTATATTCTTTGGTTTGGTTTTCTTTATGTCGCATAATTTCTTTAAAATCGCAAACCCGTTATTTCTTTTCTTCCAAGGATTGTCTTATTCAATCGATCAAAAACTGACTGTGTTTCTTATATCTGGTGAACAGTGCTGTCAAATTATAACTTCCATCTACCCTATATTCTGAGATAACTTCAGAAAGTCTTGTTTCAATTAAACTACATAAAGCACTCCGTTGTTTTTATTCTCTTTTTTATGTTTCTTTTTTATTTTTCTTGTGGGAATAAACGAACAAAATAACTTTTTCCAGATACCTACCGTGCTTATTTTTAATGCTGTATATAATGGGAAAAGTTTAAGAGTTGATTTAATATCGTCAACTGTAAAAAAGGTTTCGATTTTTGTACCTACCTATATTTTCATTGTCGTAAACTTGAAGCGTAGTGCTTAAAAAAATCGGAAAAGTTTTGCATGTAATAAAGCAAAAGGAAAAGCAATCGGCGTCGTATGTATCTTCGCGTCATACGAATTTTCCGACGCTACATGCATCGCAACTTTGAGCTTTGAAAAGTTCTGTTAAATGAAGTTTGAAGAAAATTTATTATAATACTTCGTCCGGAAAGTTTATATCTGTACATTTTTCAAGCAAATTGTATTTTGTGCATGTTTTTATACTTCTTGGCAGTTGTATAAAGTATTGTTAAGGTGTTCGTTAAAAAACACATTACAGAAATTCGATATTTTTATTATACATTACACTACACTGTTTACTTACGAATTATTCTATAAAGGCCGCACATCAAAGAAACATGAAAAGTAAATTACGTTTCATGGAAATAAAACACTGCTAAACAAATATACGTCCGGCCATTTATGAAACCCTCCGAAAATAAAAATGTGTCATGAGCTTGAATCACACTCGTTTCATTGGTAGGCGGACTTTGAGATTTGTTTAGCAGTGTTTTATTTTCATGAAACATGTTTCACGTTTCATGTTTTTCGTTTCCTGTTTCTTTGGTGTGCGGCTTGCCTAATAGTCCAGAGAAATAAGATTTTTCTCGTCACATCCCCCTCCAGGCCGAAACCAAATTTTTTGAGTAGTTTGGACATCTACATATATTAATAACCTTTATGTTTCCTGCAGCCGATTTAGATGATATACATAGTTATAAACAAGTGAAGATCAAAAACGGTAAATTTTCGCTTCTTTCGTCTATTACCAAAAAGTTAAGCATTTTAAACAAATTTGAGAGTAAAAACTCATAAATCGTCTAAAAAATTGCAATATGGCGTTCGCTGAATATGTCTATCCTTATTGGTTGCTTAGAAAATTGCAAAATAAATAATAAATTTTGAGTTTTTATAAATATTCATAACTTATGTAAAAATTAACTTGGAACCTTCTTATTACACGAATTGCTGAGACTTCTGGTGCTTAAATTATATTTTAAATTTCAAAGCAATTGGTCAAATTGTTTAAAAGTTATTTAATTTGTTTATCCCAAATTCATTTTTTTTGCAACACTGTAAGTCAGAAAATTATGAGGTTACAGTAAGACTTCTGACAGTTTATGGAAGAAGAACATTTTAGACTATTGACTTAATGAAAAAAAAAATGACAAAAAGTAATTTTAAACAGTGTAAAATTATTTTGCAAAAACACGTCGATTTTTTGCTTACTTATAAACAATTAGAATAACTTCTTAACCGTTACCCGTAAAAAAATTATTTTTTCATATTTGGAAAGACTGAAGTTTTTTTATACGATCTATGAGTTTCTCACTCTCAAATTTGTTTAAAATACTTAACTTTTTGGTTATAGACGAAAAAAGCGAAAATTTACCGTTTTTTGATCTTCATTTGTTTATAACTATGTATATCATCAAAATCGGCTGCAGGAAACATATAGATTATTAATATAGATGTCCATACTACTCAAAAAATTTGGTTTCGGAATGGAGGGGATGTGTCACCAATAGGATATTTTTTTTCCTTATTTCTTTGGGCTATAACTCTATTAGTCTTGTAGATCAATATATTATGCCTCTTACTATTCACCTACTCTGGCCGTTTATTCCTAACTTGGCTTGGTCCTGTTATCGTTTTCTCTCTTTATTACATTACTCATTTACATTATCCGTTTCGGAAACTGGTCACGTTTTATAAAATTGTCTCTTAGTTATTCTACGATATAGCATACAGTGTGTTCCAACGAAAATTTGACCCCCCCCCCCCCACAAAGTCGGAAACCAAGAGTTTCTTCACTATTTTAAAAAAATACGTCAATTTGAATTGGAAGGGGGACGAATTTCCATGCAAAATTTATGCCCTCAAATATAACCCCCTACTGCCCCGTATCAACCACCAGTTTTTTTTAAATAGTAAATGTAGCAGAGTGGCACATCATTTGAATTTTTTTTTCTCTACACGACCCTCTTCTTTTTTTTTTAATTTGCGGAATAACTTTAAAGATAATTTTGGATTTAACTAATTTATTATAAATTTGTTAAGTCCAAAATTATGTTGTTCTGAAGCTATTTTCTTGTGGCATTTTTATAATCAAGTATATTCAAATGGGAAATAAGCCACAATTTTACCTAAAAATGATTTTATTAACGTTTCGACGCCCAAATCGGGTGTCTTGTCAAAATACAAAATAATTTTTTATTTTGTATTTTGACGACACCCGACTTGGGCGTCGAAACGTTAATAAAATCATTTTTAGGTAAAATTGTGGCTAATTTCCCATTTGAATATACTTGATTCCAAAATTATCTTCAAACTTATTACGTAAATTAAAAAAAGTACAGTGTCGTGTAGAGAAAAAAATTACCTATCAAACGATGTGCCCTTCCACCACAGTTGCTATTTAAAAAAGTGGGGGTTGATGCGGAGCAGTAGGTAGGGGGTTACATTTGAGGGCATGAATTTTGCATGAAAATTCGTCGCCCTCCCAATATAAATTAAATTTATATTGGGTGTGTTTTCCTTAACCCTCCGTTAGTCGCTAGGATAAACGGAGCATCACGACTCGCTACGGTGTCAGAGACCGACAATTTAAAAAAAAATAGTTATTGCTATAAAATTCATACAAATATTTTATATTGTGTATAGGAATGACTGAAAAATATTTTTAAAAATGTTTTATTGAAAAACAACAGATATAAAATGAAAACCCCTAGTATAACAATATACATATTGTTATTTATAATATAAAAATATTCGCTAGGAAACATTTCCCATAATTCCAACAAACGTTTTTGTTGGGCTTCAAAGGACATCTATATATAAGATTTGACCAAAACTTACCGATAAAATGCAATAATAAGATGCTAAATCTTTACCTGAACTACAAGTTATGCCAATAAAGTAATAACCACACCGTTAGTCGCTACGGAGTCTTGCACCGAAAATAGCTATAAAACTCGCACAACTGTACCCAAGTTGGTAAGAATGTATACTAACACAAGGCTAGTTGATAGGAAGAGGTACAGAAAGTGGCGATAGAAAAAAACCAGTTATTTTGTAAATCACGAATGAATAATTCTGTCGTCGGTGTGTGACACCGATAGCGCTAACGGATGGTTAATCATTTCCGTGTTTTCTTAAATTTTGAAGAAGCTCCTGGTTTCTGAGTTTCTGGGGGGGGGGGGTCAAATCTTCGTTGGAACAGACTGTATAGTAATAATATTGTGTTATAATAATTTCTTAATATTGGTTTTTGCATTCCAATGCGTATAAGAATAAGAGTTATTCGTTGGACCGGATACCTTCTGCGGCCTTGCAAAGGCAGTAATACGAACGGCTACAAGAAAAAGGGTAGCTCAGAAATCTTTGGAATGGTGGAGGAATTTACCAGGACTAAGACAGGCGAAACAGTTCATTACAGAACATTAGCCAAAATTTACGGCAACCTAATAAGCAAGGACAGGAAAACAGTCAATGGCATATGTAGGTATGCCAACAGGGCACTGTAAGCACTGATGGGATTGTCAGATGATGACACCTGGAAAGAGAAACAGAAGAGCACATTCTGTCAGTGTAACAGTCTAGCAAATGTGCAGTTCTTTGCATTATAGTCTAAGAGCTGGGAGCGGATTTTGTGCGTGATAAGTAATATGGAAAAACTATATGGGGATATGTTGAACTAGTTGTGTACATTACTTTCCCCAACGGCCGGAAACCAGAGTGGGGACCGAGGGTAGATATAAGGGGTCAAAGTCGAGGTTTTTATTATTTTTTTTGTGACGTTCTTGATAGAGATAGTGCACCAAAATTTGGGAATAAGTAGACCATGACATAGCTAAGTAAAATCCCCAGAGCCGGAAACCAGAGTGGGGGACGAGGGTAGTTATAAGGGTTCAAAGTCACGGTTTTTATTATTTTTTTGTGACGCTCATGATGGAGATAGTGCACAAAAATTTTGGAATAAGTAGGTCATGACGCAACTAAGTAAAATCTCCAGGGGCGGAACGCTGCTTGGGGTACAAAGGGGTGGTAGGCAGGGGTGAGTATAAAAATATAAGGGTTTTTTTTGCCGTTCGTGATCGAGATAATGCACCAAAATTTGGGAATAAGTAGATCATGATATTACTAAGTAAAATCTCCAGGGGCGGAACGCTGCATGGGGGACAAATGTTGTGCTGCGTCACAAAAAAAAAAATAATACAAACTGCGACTTTGACCCCTTAAAACCACCCTCATCCCCAACTCTGGTTTCCACCCCTGGAGATTTTGCTTAGTTACGTCATGATCTACTTACTCCCAAATTTTGGTTCACTATCTCGATCACGAACGTCACAAAAAATCCTTTATATTTTTTATATTCAGCAGCGCCCCCACCCCTTTGTCGGCCACGCAGTGTTCGGCCCCTGGAGATTTTACTTAGTTACGTCATGACCTACTTATTCCCAAATTTTGGTATCTCGATCATGAGGGTCACAAAAAAATAATAAAAACCGCGACTTTGACCACTTATAACTACCCTCGTCCCCCACTCTGGTTTCCAGCTCTGAGGATTTTACTTACCTATGTCATGGTCTACTTATTCCCAAATTTTGGTGCACTATTTATATTTTTTATATTCACCCCTGCCCCCACCCCCTTGTCGGCCACGCAGCGTTCCGCCCCTAGAAATTTTACTTAGTTACGTCATGGTCTACTTATTCCCAAATTTTGGTGCACTATGTCGATCATGAGCGTCACAAAAAATAATAAAAACCGCGACTTTAACCCTTTATAACTACCCTCGTCCCCCAATATGGTTTCCGGCTCTGGGGATTTTACTTAGGTATGTCATGGTCTACTTATTCCCAAATTTTGGTGCACTATCTTGATCAGGAACGTCACAAAAAACCCTATTATAATTTTTATATTCACCCCTTCCCCCACCCCTTTGTCGGCCACGCAGCGTTTCGCCCCTGGAAATTTTAATTAGTTACGTCATGATCTACTTACTCCCAAATTTTGGTTCACTATCTCGATCACGAACGTCACAAAAAATCCTTTATATTTTTTATATTCAGCAGCGCCCCCACCCCTTTGTCGGCCACGCAGTGTTCGGCCCCTGGAGATTTTACTTAGTTACGTCATGACCTACTTATTCCCAAATTTTGGTATCTCGATCATGAGGGTCACAAAAAAATAATAAAAACCGCGACTTTGACCACTTATAACTACCCTCGTCCCCCACTCTGGTTTCCAGCTCTGAGGATTTTACTTACCTATGTCATGGTCTACTTATTCCCAAATTTTGGTGCACTATTTATATTTTTTATATTCACCCCTGCCCCCACCCCCTTGTCGGCCACGCAGCGTTCCGCCCCTAGAAATTTTACTTAGTTACGTCATGGTCTACTTATTCCCAAATTTTGGTGCACTATGTCGATCATGAGCGTCACAAAAAATAATAAAAACCGCGACTTTAACCCTTTATAACTACCCTCGTCCCCCAATATGGTTTCCGGCTCTGGGGATTTTACTTAGGTATGTCATGGTCTACTTATTCCCAAATTTTGGTGCACTATCTTGATCAGGAACGTCACAAAAAACCCTATTATAATTTTTATATTCACCCCTTCCCCCACCCCTTTGTCGGCCACGCAGCGTTTCGCCCCTGGAAATTTTAATTAGTTACGTCATGACCTACTTATTCCCAAATTTTGGTGCACTATCTCTATTAAGAGCGTCACAAAAAAAATAATAAAAACCGCGACTTTGATCCCTTATATCTACCCTCGGCCCCAACTCTGGTTTCCGGCCGTTGGGAAAAGTAATGTACAGAACTAGTTCAACATATCCCCATACAGTTTTTCCATATTACTTATCACGCACAAAATCCGCTTCTATCTCTCCGACTATTAGGAGGAGAAAATCTGCATTAGGAGTCTCGAAGCTATTAGACATTTTAACACATTGCGTGCCACGCCTTAATCGGGATAATACTCTCGGAGGCCACGGCATATTCACGGCAATGAAAGTCAGTCGTACGTGTATATCAAAAATGAGCGACGTGGCCCCTGGCAGAACATATGTGTCTCCCATATATGAGAGACGTGGCACGCAATGTGTTAAAAAGGATCAGGCTCGAGAATGTAATTTAGGACTAGAGGACCACAACAGATATGAAAAGGTGGCAGTGTACACTGTATACTTCTTGTACTGGTATGGTAAGTACCAATATTTGTAATTATTAATACTTTATATATCATAATATACTGACTACAACAGTTAACATCAGATTAGTACTGGTCCATTCGAACACCTTTGTGACACCTTCTGTGTTTTATTACCTATTGTTAAACCTAACACCTAAAACTTAACCTAGGGCAACTGTATTTTGACACAGCTTCATTTATTTTTTAGCTTTGTTCAGTTTCTAAGGGCCTGATGATGGCGTACAAATTGTAAATGCCGAAACCGGTCGCCCACAAACTGTAGTTAATAAAACCTTCAAAAAGATTATGAGCATTAGACTCCTTATTTCCCAACATTACTAACGTAGTTACCCTTTCCCGATCAATTAAACTCTTGTACAATTCAAAACACTCAACTTTGCAATGAAACATCCCACTACAACATTACATTCCAACCATACCTATGACTTGTATGAGTGTAATGTCCATCTATTTATGTAAGTCTAACAGCAAATCACCGAAGTGTCCTTTACCGGTACTTTAAACGGCAGAAGTACCGACTAACAAACTCGCTTTGGCTATCAGCCCATTATCGACTATAGTAGATGTTGCCGGTAGTTAGAAAAACAACCTACACTAAGCATTTAACTTCCTTAAGAGAAGTTTTCAAGAATTCCCCAAACAATTCCACCTAGGAGAAACGATTTAAGCTGTGCGTTATGGTATCTACGTGTTCTCTTAATACCTACGAAAGAATTCAAAGAAGTACCCACTTGCGAAAGGTAGTACGGCTTGGAATAAGACATTGCAAAGATACGAAATATAATAAAGTCAAGTGATTACATTTGATCCCCACGGTTTAGAAAGGAAGTGAAGATAAAATATGGAGAAAAAAAAGAAAACTTTTTTACAATACAGAACAAAACAAACTAATCGGCATACAACCTCTATAAACGTATCACAAACGATACGAATTCTTTAGTCAGAGAAATAAAAAGGGAACACTGGCAGATCTTCACAAAACAGATGGAACACGACTACTACGGAACACTAGAAGAAATATGGAGATTGATCAGAGGACAAAGAAAAAAGATGAACGAACTAATAAAAACGAAACACATTCAGAAGGAAACATGGGCAGACTACTTTCAATCTCTATTTGCTAGGTGACGATAACGAACCTCCAACTATTGAAGTGACGACAAACGAAGAAATGAAAAGAAAAAATTATGAAAAAAATGGAAAATCGCCAGGAGAGGACATAATATCGAATGAACTCATAATGTACGGAGAACAAGATCTAACCAAACAACTACTTTTGAAACTAACCCAAAAAATAATAGAACAAAAGAGAATATCACAAGAATGGAGATCAAGCATTATAATACCTCTCTTCAAAAAAGGAGAAAAATCGGACCCGGAGAATTACAGAAGAATTAATTTACTGAACACAACTTTAAAATTAACAACCAAAGTAATAACAATCCACTAGGAAAAATTTCCTATAGCTGGCTGTATACCATTAATTACAAGTAAAATTTAATAAAACATTTTTGGCTTGGTAAAAGGTATATTAGTTTAAAAAGCCCCTATGCTATAGGGCTACAAACATAGAAACAAAACGTTTTCGCTCTGTAACAAGAGCATCATCAGTGTTACAAGAACGCAAACATCAGATTCGCTTTTGAAGTCTCATCTCTTAGTTGCCTGTCACCTTGCTGTAATATAATGACCTAATGTTACCAATTGACCCACTTACCGCGTGTGGGAGTCATATGTTGCCCTAGGGCCGTAGCCATAGGAATTTTATCCATCCTCTGGATTTTGCCATGTTGGCATCTATATTAGACTTTTAGTCTGTTTTTGAAAGGCTTTTGTATTTTTTGGTTGGCTCACCATGTTCTTGTAACACAGATGATGCTCTTGTTACAGAGCGAAAACGTTTTGTTTCTATGTTTGTAGCCCTATAGGGGCTTTTTAAACTAATATACCTTTTACCAAGCCAAAAATTTTTTATTAAATTTTACTTTAAAAGTACATAATAACAAACTTAATGAAATTATAACATTATCAGAAGAACAACAAGGATTTAGGTCGGGAAGATCATGCACCGACGCTATATTTATAATGAGGCAACTTGAAGAGAAATCATCAGAATACCACAAATCGACATACTTATGTTCCATAGACCTTAAGAAGTCATTTGACAGGGTGAAATTAAAGGAAGGGTTATATTTATTTTAGGCAAGAGAGGTACCTCTAAGAATAATTAAAAAGATCGAAAATATCTAAAAAGAATAAAAAAAGTAAGAATGATGCAGACGATGCAATATTAATCTCTCAAAGTGAAGATGATTTACAATGTATGCTGCACCAATTTAATATAACCGCCCGAAAATCTAACATCCAAATCTCCCGACAAAAGATAATAAGATGCAAATTAGAACTGGAGGGTTAGATAACAGAACCAGTGATAGAGTTTAAATATCTAGGCATCACACAATCTAGCTACGGAAAGCTCGAAACAGAAATAAAAGATCAACTGAATAGAGCAAACAGAGCCGCAGGTTGCCTGAATGACACAATATGGAGAAATAAAAATAGAAAAGAAATAAGAGGCAGAATTTACAAAGCAGTCATCAGACCAATAATGACATACGCGGCAGAAACACGGCCCGACACAGAGAGGATAAAAAGAAACAGCTGAGATAAAAACCCTTCGAAAAATCGATGGTAAGACACTATGGGACAGAGCTAGAAGTACAGATTTAAGACGAAGATGCAAGGTGGAGAACATTAATACCTGGGTAAGAAACAGAAGAGTAGAATGGAATGACCACATAAGGCGAATGACAACAAGTAGAGTAGTAAGGACGACGAGAACATGTCTATACAAAAGGAAAAAAGAAGAATAAGAAATGAGGGTTTAAAATTAGCACTTCAATGCCTGTTTAGTTAAATCAAAAATGATTTCCGATACGATTAGTCATTTTCTTTTACGTCTTCGTCCACTCCTCCTTGCCATTTCCCACAACCATAAAATCCAGGAATAAATACATAAATTTAATCAATAATCCCAAGGAGACATATTTTACAGAGTCCTGACATGCAAAATGGAGTTAAAGCTTAAAGAAAATACTGGAGAAAAGTAATACAAACTATACCGCTCCACCCTTTTTGTAATGGGTGGTGGAATGGACTGGGAAGGGCCAGATGGCAGCTTAACAGTAAACATTCCAATGAAAGGAGCAGAAATACAAATGGATCCAGTTAATTGCCCTCATGCTGAATAATCGGGCTTGACTTTTTCCATGGACGTATAAATAAAGAGGATGGACCGGTTTATTTACATCTTTACTTGAAGCCACGAGATCGTCACAGTCATAGCCACAAATCCTTAATTTGACGTTGTCATATTATTTTGTTTTCAAGTCAATATTTAAAATAATTTTCAATTTTTAGTATAATTTACTTTTAATTTATAAATCAGAATATATTACTTAGTTACTAGAAACCATTTCTAAATATACTTATTCCGCAACCAAGGAATTAAAAGAAAAACATTAATTTTTTAATTATTAAATGAAACTATATTCTGATAATTTCAACTATTTGTGAAACTTGGCACCACTGGTAATATCAACCAATCATAGTGCTTCAAGAAGAAGGAACGTGGCGTCTCGTGTTGTTTACGTTTATTTTGATAATTTCAGAATTTCCTTTTGTGTCATTTGAGTGAATTTGTTAGCGTATTTTGACTTTGAATTGAACAATCGTAATCGTTAAGTGTCTTAATCATGGTGCGTAACTGTGTCGTATGCAGGAAAACTGCATATTTACATCCACAACTGTCATTTCATTGGTAAGTATTTATCAAGTACATATTATAAACAACATCCATTGACGTAGCACAGGGATATGATATTACGTTATCTTGAATTGAAATAAAATAAATAAATAAATAAAACTTAATAATTTTGTGAAATAAAGTAAATTTTGTAGTATTATAAATACATTTATTTATTTATTCGAATCTACAATATAATTTCTATAAATTTTCTTGTATGTTATTATATTACCTATATAATAATGTAAAATTAAGGTTTAATGTGTTTTATACATTGTTGTATATAGGATTTGTTGTTTTGTTGTTTATGTACTGTTCAATAATAGTTTGTATGTTTTCTTACGTTTATTAATATTTTAATAATTAATATGGTTGACCATTCAACCAATTATGCTCCGTTTTTAAACCAGGAGGAGTAATTCAAATTTACTGCGCCGTAATCCTTATTTGAATGTCCAATCGCAGGCAAGTGTACTCCACTGTTACGAAATTTTGACACTATTTACATTTATGAAATTTTAACACTATTGGCATTTTATAGGTTAATGTAGATATATTAGCGATTTTTTGTGTTTTCTGCGTTACTCCTTTAACTTTTGAATTTTTAGTCGTCCTTTTAAAAACACATATTTTTTTACCATAAACTTGCGAAGTTTACTCCACTGTTATGAAATTTTGACACTATTTACATTTATGAAATTTTGACACTATTGGCATGTCATAGGTTAATAGGTGTTTTCTGTGTTACTCCTTTAATTTTTAGATTTTTAGTCTGCTTTTTAAAGCAGATATAAAAAATACATATTTATTTGCGACATCAGCTACCGGCTATACCTACTGTTTCTCTTTGTTCTTAAGAGTGTGAAACAAAGTTATCTATCTATACTATACATGTCAAACTCGTATTGTTCTATATAAAGTTATGTAAGATTTTTGTTTAATACATATTATAAATGCGTAGGTATATTAATTTGTAAAATATATTGGTATAATTATATACGGGCAATGTATAAATAACCTGCGATACCCTGATGACCCGGTTATTCTGCCAGATAATGCTGAAGCACTGCAACGCCTAATGGACCGAGTAACGACAGCCTGTAGAGAATTTGGAATGAAATTGAATACAAAGAAGACAAAAACGATGGCCAGCAAGCACCAAAACAGAAGGGTGAAGGTCAATGTCGACGGAACATCTCGCCAGAGTGACAAGAATAACTTACCTTGGAAGTAATCTTGATGAAACTTGGGACCACTCACTAGAAATAAGAACACTTCTGGAAAAGGCACGTACAGTATTTTACAAAATGCAAAAAGTTCTATGCAACCGCCAGCTGGGTATTTCATTGTGAACTAGAGTACTTAAGTGCTAAGTTTTCTCCACCTTGCTCTATGAATGAAATCAAAAGTGAATGAATTGCTCCCACTTATAATCTAAGGCAAAATCAATAGCAAAAGAGGACCATGACCATAAGAGACATTTGCAATTGACAACATTTTAAGTTTTCTTTAATTGATCTCAGATCGAGTTAGCACATATTTTATTCCAAATAAAATAAATTGAAATTTACATAAAAATTAGAAAAATAATAAAATTCAAGGTCGTTGGGGAGGCAGAAAATTTGTATAAAAAAAATAAAAATACTATGTAATATGCTAAAAAATAACACTATCAACTTTTTCACACTATAAAGGCGGAGATACATATGCGCTCTGCTCGGTGTGCGAGCCGCTCGCGCGCAGCGTATTCGTCAGATTAGTACGTGTTTTCAAGTGACGCACAAACGGCACGCACACGGCGCACCACGATCTAAATTCTGTCGGTTTTTCAACAAACGCTTTGATGGTTCGCAATACGTATTTGGACGGGTTTGCGAGTGGTTTGTTGGTTTTGGCGCGCATGAGTTGAATATTTGTTAGTAATGGAATGGTCGGAACTATCGGAAGGAAATTGATGTTTACCGTGGAAAATCATTATTGTGGGATCCTCAATAAAGAACCATTTAATTTAAAGAAACAACTTAAATCCGATCTGAACGGAAATAGAAGCTGAAATAAAAAAAATGTACATGCGGACCTTTTTAAAAAATGTTAGTTCATTGTTGTACTAAAAATAACATGTATTAAAAATAAGATTTACTATTTTATTTGGGCATAAGCCACTATTCGAGTTTGAAATCAAGTTTACTTGACCTTTCGACTTTCACTTCGGAAATAGTTATCAATATCAAAAAAACATTCATAAGCAGATATATATTATGTGTCACCGGAAAGCGAAATAGGTAACGCACGACTTGGAGAACCTATAGTTTTCTAACTTCGTGTCTGGTGAAGCAACGCAGTTGAAACAAGCGGCTATATTATAATTGTGTCACCGGAAAGCGAAAAAGGTAAGGCACAACTTGGAAGACCCAATAGTTTTCTAACTTCGCTTCTGGTGAAGCAACAGAGTTGGAACAAGCAGATATATTATAATTGGGTCACCGGAAAGCCAAAAAGGTAACGCACAACTTGGAAGACCCAATAGTTTTCTAACTTCGCTTCTGGTGAAGCAACGGAGTTGGAACAAGCAGATATATTATAATTGGGTCACCGGAAAACGAAAGAGGTAACGCACAACTTGGAAGACCCAATAGTTTTCTAACTTCGCTTCTGGTGAAGCAACGGAGTTGTAACAAGCAGATATATTATAATTGGGTCACCGGAAAGCCAAAAAGGTAACGCACAACTTGGAAGACCCAGTAGTTTTCTAACTTCGCTTCTGGTGAAGCAACGGAGTTGGAACAAGCAGATATATTATAATTGGGTCACCGGAAAACGAAAAAGGTAATGCACAACTTGGAAGAGCCTATAGTTTCCTAACTTCGCTTCTGGTGAAGCAACGGAGTTGGAACAAGCAGATATATTATAATTGGGTCACCGGAAAACGAAAAAGGTAAAGCACAACTTGGAAGAGCCTATAGTTTCCTAACTTCGCTTCTGGTGAAGCAACGGAGTTGGAACAAGCAGATATATTATAATTGGGTCACCGGAAAGCCAAAAAGGTAACGCACAACTTGGAAGAGCCTATAGTTTTCTAACTTTGCTTCTGGTGAAGCAACGGAGTTGAAATAAGCAGATATATTATAATTGAGTCACCGGAAAGCCAAAAAGGTAACGCACAACTTGGAAGAGCCAATAGTTCTCTAACTTCGCTCCTGGTGAAGCAACGGAGTTGAAACAAGCAGATACATTACAATTGTGTCACCGGAAAACGAAAAAGGTAAAGCACAACGTGGAAGAACCTATAGTTCTCTAATTTTGTTTCTGGTTGTAGGAACAAGCAGATATATTATGGTAGGGGAGCAAAGTATGCTAAATGTGCAGTCACTCGAGCGCTTTGGGGACCTATTGGGCTGTGATTATTAGGTCCTAAAACCAAAAAAAGTTAAGTAAAATTTTCCATTTCAGTGGGGACTTCCCATTTTTTAATTTAATTTTCCATTTCCTACAATCTTTTTTCCGATTACAGCGCCATCTATCCATAATTAGAAAAAATGTTTCGAATAAAAGTTGTTTATTTTTATACAAACGATCCAAATCTGCAATAAGAAATGGGGGCTACCACTTAAGATTTTAAAGTAAGCCCCCCACCTCACCTCTGTGGGGGTCGTGTTTGGAACCATTCGATAGATTTTTTAAAAATATTGATAAAGTGTATTTTGCAGTTTTTCGATATGATGTTTATTTTGCGAAAGATAGCGGGATTTGTATTTAAAATTTTAAATTTCCCCCCCCCCTCTCCGTGGGGGTCATGTTTGGTATTTTTCGATAGATTTTTGAAAAACATTGAACACGTAGTTTTTAGTTTTTCAATCTGACGTTCATTTCGCAAAATATTCGCTTTTTTTTATGAAACTTTTTGACTCACCCATTTCCGTACACCCCGCTCAAATCGTCATATTTTTGAAATATAGACTCTTTTGCATGTACTTAACTTACCTAATCTTAATCTGACAATTTCGAGTATTTTTAAGGATAGATTTTTTTTTCGGGTCCCCCTGAACGAACCCCCCTGTGTTAAGAGCCAATAGATGGTGGAGGTACATCTGCAGGGTACAACGTTTCTCCCCATATGATAATCTGACGCGCTCGAGTAACTGCAAAAATCCCCGCTTGGGCTCCCCTACCATTATATTTGTGTCGCCGGGAAGCGAAAAGGTAGTTCCCGAAATGTTCGCAAACTGTGGCTTATTCCACATAAAATAGTAAATTGCATAAGATGACACAAGAAAATAATTTCAGAATATGTAATAACAAAATAAGATGTAGTAGAAGTACAGGACAGAGACATGATTATCTACAATTACTAAACGTTCGTATGTTTCCTCTGGGTCGTCAAAATGAAAAATTTTAACGAACAATAACCGCGCCTCAAACGCGCGGCGCTCACACGGCGCGGAGTTCGCGGCGCGGATATGTATTTCCGCCTTTAGATATAACATTTCAAACTTTTATTTTTTCGATGCATCCTATTATGTATTATATTAGTTTGAATAAAATATTGTATAATATAGCATAATAGTAATTTGTGATTTTGAATACTAACTCATCTTTATTCTTTTGTGTAAAACAATGTTTGTAAATATATTCTATACATTGAAAATCAAAATTATTTATTTTTCGTTGTTTCTCACTTCTTTCAAATATTGTATATGTTTACGATACTAAAAATACCATTAGTAATCATTTATTCAAATAAAAAAATTGTTTCAAATACCGTTCAATTATTGGAAGGTACGCCACTGACTATGAAGGAAATGTCACAGTCTATCACCTCGTCCCCTTCCTCGCGCCTATAAACTGTTTGGCTTCAAATTTCGGTGAACAGAGAATAGAGCATGCCTAGTCCATCCTCTTTATTTATACGTCCATGACTTTTTCTCCTGCGGGTAGAGAGATATTAATTGAAAATAATATACTATAATAATGTTCCAGTCCACTTGTCAACGCATTAATTGAAATCAGTTATTTTTAGAAGAAAGTTGGTGGTTAGAAAAAACACAGTTTGGAGATCTCGTTTTCGGCAATTTCTAACTTTCACGAATCCTTTTTCGTATTTTATAGAAATGCGTTAAACTAGGAAGATTATTTAAAAAATAAATTGTAAAAGAAACTATCTATATGTAACAAACAAATAGTAAAAATTAAGCATAACATATTATTTTATGACAAATTTCCATTTTCCCTCATCGAATTAATCAGTTGCAACATATGGACGGCCTCAGTGCAAAACGTTCTTCTTCTTATATTTGTTGTAGATCTGTCGATCTGTTAATTCCGATGTTGAAGTATTTCTTGAGAGGTAGACTGCCAGCTATCTCTCCATCTATTTGGTGGTCTCCCCCGGTGGACGCTTGCCTGCTGGTTTTCCTTCTAGAGCAATTCTTGGTAGTCTGTGCTCCTCCATTCTTTTTACATGACTGAACCATTCTCTTCGTCTTTGCCTGCCCCATCTCACTACATCTTGCACGCCACATTGTTCCCTGATGATGTTGTTTCGTATTCTATCTCTTGCATTCGCATGTTGTTCGTAGCATGCCTTTGGTTTTATTGGTGTCTTCTCTTGATTCAATGCCATATGTCATGTTTCGTATTCTATCTCTTGCATTCGCATGTTGTTCGTAGCATGCCTTTGGTTTTATTGGTGTCTTCTCTTGATTCAATGCCATATGTCATAACAGGTCTGATGCAAGTTTTATAAATTCTAACTTTGCTGTCCATTCTCATATATGGGTTATTCCAGACCACATCTCTCAAACATCCGGACAAGACAGCGGCCTTGTTAATTTGTCCTCTTAGGTCTCCGGCTGGGTCGTGATAACGATAACCTGATAACTCTACACCTAGATATTTGAACTGGTTTAGCTGTTCTATGGGTTTCTCCTCTACCACGAGCTTGCATCTAATTGGGTCTTTCGCAATGGTAATGCATTTTGTGTTCTGCGTGGATATGTTCATGTTGAGTCGTCGACATGCTTGATAGAATCGATAAAGTTGTCTTTGTAGGTCATCTTCGTCCTCTGCAATCAGGGCTGCATCATCCGCATAGCACACTATACTGATTCTACTGTGGCCGAGTCTGTATCCTAGTTGTAGCGATTTCACATCTTCTATTATTTCATCCATTAGAATATTGAATAGAAATGGACTGAGGCTATCTCCCTGCCTGATTCCTCCTGGTGTTGGTATGTTGGCCGTAGTGGTGTCGTAGTGCAAAACGTAACAAGTCATTTTTCGGATTTTTTTTATCATGTTATATTCATTGGTTTACCAATGTCTAGCTCTGTGCAAAAAGAAACAAGTCCACTACCACTGAAAGACTACATTTTTTTACGTGTAGAATGTAACAAGTTAAATATGAAAAATTTAATTTGTGCAAAAGGAAATAAGTGGACTTGTTACCTTCAGGGCATGTGATATTCATTTATCATGTGATATTCATTGGTTTACCAATGTCTAGCTCTGTGCAAAAAGAAACAAGTCCACTACCACTGAAAGGCTACATTTTTTTACGTGTAGAATGTAACAAGTTAAATATGAAAAATTTAATTTGTGCAAAAGGAAATAAGTGGACTTGTTACCTTCAGGGCATGTGATATTCATTTATCATGTGATATTCATTGGTTTACCAATGTCTAGCTCTGTGCAAAAAGAAACAAGTCCACTACCACTGAAAGGCTACATTTTTTTACGTGTAGAATGTAACAAGTTAAATATGAAAAATTTAATTTGTGCAAAAGGAAATAAGTGGACTTGTTACCTTCAGGGCATGTGATATTCATTTATCATGTGATATTCATTGGTTTACCAATGTCTAGCTCTGTGCAAAAAGAAACAAGTCCACTACCACTGAAAGGCTACATTTTTTTACGTGTAGAATGTAACAAGTTAAATATGAAAAATTTAATTTGTGCAAAAGGAAATAAGTGGACTTGTTACCTTCAGGGCAGCATTTGAATTTATCACCATAATCACTGCCTGGTTGACTTATTTCCAATCAGTAAAAGTACATAAAAGTCATTTTATAATAAATTTAGTATTTTTGTGCATTGGAGTTGCTGAAAAAAAAGAAATAGTACCTGAGTAAGTTTATGTTAATGGTAACAAGTAAGGAAAATATTGTGCATTTTGGAACAAGTCAAGAAATTTAATTAAATTGAAAGTCCACGTTTTCTGAAATCGTTTATGTATCGTTTTTTGAAAAAATGAAAAAATTTATTCGAAAAACCCCAAGAACCGTATTTTTCATTTCCTCAAAACCAGGAAATTTTACTTGTTACCTTTTGCACTGAGGTACTGATATCTCTTTTGTAAAGATTTTTCGGAGAACGTCTACAACGCGGTTCATAATTTTGCTGAAGACACACCAAAAGGACATTCATTTGATATTTTTTCCTTCAGATATATACGCATGTAAATTTATAAACTTTTACTTGGTATTTAGTCCAGGGTAATAAGGTTTTTCCCATGACACTCGAGCAGCCAGGGTACTGAAGCGTTTTTTCGACAGGTAATACCTATAAGAGCAAATTGTAACTATTTCCTGCGTAGGATCTGGCGGCCATTTTTATTTATAAACAATTAAGTGTCAAAAAATGGCATTTTCCCCTTTTTTTTTCAAATCAATGGAAAACAGTGAAACGTATGGTTTTTTCAGTACAAATATCTTTGAGATTATGGAAAAAGCTTTAAAATGACGTATTACAAAGTTTGATATACTCATTTATTGTTAATATAATTGCGAAAAAAGGTCGGAATTGCAAAAAAAAATAATTTCGCAATATCTATTGTAAAAATTAGTGTACAGCTTTGAATTTTTGTCACATAAGGTTTCTTTAGTGCTTAATATGTGATAAAAATTTCAAAGCGATTCATTCAATTGTTTAAATTTTATTCAAATTGTTTATCCCAGAGAGCATTTTTTTGCAATAACATAAGTCAGAAAAAAATGACGTTAGAACCATTCCACAGGTGTCAAATGAAAGAGCATGAACTATATTTTCAACTTGGTTTAAAAAAAGCGAATAAAAAATGCATTTATTAGTAATAAATAATTATGCAAAAGTACCGTAAAGCTTTCCTTATAAACTTTTTATTTTGTTATATAAGAAATTATATATATTTATTACAATTTTTTATCAATTATGATATAAATAACATTACTTGGTAGTTGTGCACTTAAAACAGGGTAAAAAAGTTAATTTTTTTGGAAAAAGTTATCCAAAAAGTTTATAAGGAAAGATTTACGATACTTTTGCATAATTATTTATTACTAATAAATGCATTTTTTATTCGGTTTTTTTAAACCAAGTTAAAAACATAGCTCATGCTCTTTCATTTGACACCTGTGGAATGGTTCTAACGTCATTGTTTTCTGACTTATGTTATTGCAAAAAAAATGCTCTCTGAGATAAACAATTCGAATAAAATTTAAACAATTCAATGAATCGCTTTAAAATCTTTATCACATATTAAGCACCAAAGAACCCTCATTTGACAAAAATTTCAAACCTGTACACTAATTTTTACAACAGTTATTGCGAAAATATTTTTTTTGCAATTCCGACCTTTCTTCGCAATTATATTAACAATAAATGAGTATATCAAACTTTGTAATATGTCATTTTAAAGCTTTTTCCATAACCTCAAAGATATTTGTACTAAAAAAATCATAAGTGTCACTGTTTTCCATTGATTTGAAAAAAAAGGAAGAAATGCCATTTTTTGACAGTTAATTGTTTATAAATAAAAATGGCCTTCAGATTCTACGCAGGAAATAGTTACAATTTGTTCCTGTAGGTATTACTTGTCGAAAAAACGCTTCAGTACCCTGGCTGCTCGAGTGTCACGAACAGGGTATATTTTTTTCTTATTACCCTGGCCTAATTAGCCAAGTCTGCGGTTAGTGGTTCCGGTAAGTTTCCTGGACTAGTCAGATATCATATTGTATTTTTATCTCTGATTTATATTACTAAGTTTCGTTTGAAAATAGACAGTTGGTCTTTAATAGTTACTGTTTTTTTCTGTGATACGATGGTGAAAGAATGGGCCAATTAAGTCGATTCCAAGTGACATTATATTATATAATATTTGCTTAAACACATTAAACGCCACGTGAATTGTATTTAACTCACACTCTGTTTGGCCCAGGCGTTATGTGAGTTAAATATAATTCACAATAACACTGAGATTCTAAACATGGAGCCTGAAGGTCAAAACAAAAATTTTCAATTGGAAATTAATGTGTTAAGACCTTTGTAAAGGCAGTCTATGTGGGGCGGTGGAGATCAGGCCTATAGTGTTTTTACTACAAAAGCGATATTACGTAGGTCAAAATTTTTGACGTAAGAGAACTGTCAAAACATTAGAATGTGACTTTTCATTATTGCCATGTTTATAATAAACATGGCAATCGGAACACATCCATTATGGATGTGTTCCGCTGTGTGTTGACAGTGAAAAGAACAGAGCTATATGAGAGAAGAAACCCAGAGCTTACTACGGCCGAGAGAAGACAGGAAAGGAAAAGGTCAATTAAAAGATGACAAGAAGAATGGAACAGCACGGAGGATGTGTGGCACAGTGGTAAAAGATGCTCCCGAATCTGAAAGATTCGGTAGACTGTGGTCACAACAGGTGAAGAAAGAAGAGGAGAAAGACGGTGTAAGCTGTATCAACGACAAAGATAAGACGGAAAGATGTTGCAAGTTCACGGTAGAGGGAATTCGTTTTGATAAGAGGCGAAATAGTGAGCCAGATTATGTGATCCAGACTGTGGGGAAGGAGGAAATGCCCGGCTGGGAGTGATACCATTCTGTGAGCGATGCCGTTCTGGGAGCGATGGGGGCTTTCCACGCGCTCCATGGAACGAGGTTCCTCCAAAACCCCAAATTCTGAGACCAAAAAAAGGGGGGAAATAGGGAAAAGGGAGAGGTCTCCTAGCCAACTGTCGAACTGCCTATCGTTAAATGAAGGTAGTGCTTCGGAAGTGATGTCGGCCTTACAACAGCCATTCCGACTTTGGAGTGCTGGCTGGATAAAAGATGGGTCTGGTTTAGTAGGGTAGGTCTCGTACGTGGGTCTGGTGGACGTTCGACGTAGCCTCAGCTGCGAGAGGGCGTTTTAAAGTAGGTATCTCGGGAACTATTGCCGGGGCTAAGAACAATGAATCCTCTATAAAGATGAAAAAAAAATTATTGATTATTTAGCTTAAATCAAGTTAAATCAACTAAACCATAAGTTTACTTCTTCAAAAGAAAAAAAAATGAAATTCTTATTTTATTTGTGCATTTTATGTGAGAAGTTATGTAGGGTTGAACTAAGACTTTTTCTTTCATTGACCGTAGGTTTCGTTTTTTACATGTCTACAGATGGCTTGTGGGTGTAATGTTTATAGCCACGAATAAATAAATTACAATTGTACACATATCATCAATAATAATACGTATTTCTTACTTCTGTCATAACTTTTATTTGTTTGATCATTTCTCATTTTGACATCAGTTACACGTCACGCCATATAGTAGGTATAGTTACTTATTACATTTTTATTGTTACTATAATTATACGCCAAAAACGATCAATACAAACATTTTAACAAATATTTACCTAACCGTTGTTTGTCTTTTCTAGCCTCAAGAAAAGACCAATAAATTATCTTTTAGGCCACTACCGGTGTTTTTCCTGATAGTAACTTCCGTGTGCCTTATCCGAACTAGTTATCAACACTGTTGTGGTATACGTAATGATACGTTGTTTTATTTAAGAGCTGTACTATTAGGTTCACGGGAAATATTTGCGTATAAAGTATAATTTTTATAACAGAAATGTGATTAATTTATGTACATTGATTGTTGTGTATAGCGCAAATACACGTGAAGAAGGCGTTCACGCGGAGCACGAGGTTTCGTCAGTTTAGTTTTTGGTATTTTGTGTTCAGTATGGAAACAAATTCGACCTCAATACACTATTACACTGACACATTCTACTTTTCGAATTGTTTAAACTACACTCACAGACAAAAATATCGCATATTTTATTTTTGAAGTAAATCTTTTTCCTTTTAAAAAATGTTGTACTTTTTGTTGCTAAATAAGTTGAGCTGAACTATTCTACATATATTTATTGTCAAGTAACTTGCATATTGCAGAGTCACAACTAATTTGTAGAGAAATTAATGAAATATGTAGTCTGATTTTGATTATAACATTTAATTAGAAAAAGAAACAATAACGACAATAGAACAATTTTTTACGGCAACATTGTAACAATTTAGTACCTCATGTACCAATTTAGTAGTTCATGCTCCGCAGAATATCTTAGATCAGGGGTTCCCAACCTTTACGCAACTGCGTACCACCTGAAATATTTTGAAGATTTTGGCGTACCACCAAACCAAAGATCCATTCACCATTCACCAAAGATCCATTCCATGCCCCCCTCAGTGTTTGGTGGTACGCCAAATAAAAAAAATAGTATCGGGGGTATCCCCCAGATCCTAGTTTTTATTATTATTTACTATCAGAAACATGTCCATCGTGTATCGAAATTAATGCGAAGCTTGTTGCTGTTTTCCTGTGATTAAAGTGTCAATTGCAAGAGTAATTGAACTTAAGTTTATTCTCTTATTCTCTTCAACACTTCTTGTTAATCATTTTTTATATTTATCTTTTATACATATACAATACTTCAGAAAAACCAGTCTCACACAAGTAACTATTAGTGACAAATGGCATCAACAACAACATAGCTTGCTGGAAGAGCATTGGATACTCGAATGATCCAGAAGTCAATTACGGATTTCTCTTTAATGTCGTTCAAAAAACTGTCTTCTGTTAGATCGATAAATGTTTCCTGTAATTCCAAATCATTTGGTGAGGTTCCTGCAAAAGGATTTCTGATCCAGTCACGATTGGAATAATCTTTCGAAACAAGCAACACATTGTTGAATGGAATTGTCACTATTTTCTATGCCAGACTTTGCTATAAAACCGTACTGTAAGTAGCTTCCGTGGTACCTCCGATTGACCCGTGTTTAAGGTTTTTTAACAGTATCCTTTGAAGTCCCAGAGTTTACCAAAAACCTCTTCATAGTTTAATACGAAAGCAAAACAAATTACACACAACAGTTAGGGATGCTTAGCACAAGATGTAAACGCTCACACACCTGGATGAAAACTGGCGACAGTTGAGCGGAAAAATAAGAGTGGCATGGCAGAGGAGGGCAACGAGTAGCACCCGACCCGACAGACCGCACTGGCTCTTCCAGCGTAATCGCTTGTTTCGCTCATGCGACGCGTACCACCTGAAATCTTCCCGCGTACCACCAGTGGTACGCGTACCACCGGTTGGGAACCCCTGTCTTAGATGGTTTCTTGCGGAAGTCGATTCCATTCTTCCTGTGCAGCAATTCTTAATTCTGCAATTGAGTTTGGAGCTGGATTTCTTGCTCGTATACGTCTTTTTAGGATGTCCCATTTTTGTTCTATGGGATTTGCATCAGGGCTCATTGGTGGCCAGTCTAGAGCCTCAACTCCCACATCCTCAAGATATTGTACGACTGTTCCTGCGGTATGTGCACGGGCATTATCATGCATTAGCACAAAGTTATTATACCCAATAAAGCCGGCATAAGGAAAAACATGCTCTTCAAGGATGTTCCGTATGTACCAGTCAGCATTCATTCGAATATTCACCTCAATAAGATCCGTACGACTCTCCCAACTAATGCCACCCAATAGCATTATGAACGCCACCAAAACTAACATGTTGTACATTCTGCGAAACGTTCCCCAGACCTTCTGTATACTCGATCACGTCCATCTGGCTTCCATAATTGTATCCTCGTTTCATCTGTGAAAAGAACTCTTCTCCATTCCGTTCGTTCCAGTTAACGTGGGCTCTTGCAAAGTGCAACCTTTCAGTTTTATGCCGTGGTAGAAGAAGTGGAACTCTGGCAAAGAGTCACAGTTTTAGAGTAAGTGTACGATTTCGCAAAGATTTAAGTCTTAAATATTGGTCATCTCTTGGCGTTGTACATCTTTTTCGTCCTTGACCAGGTCGCCTTTTGTATTCCCCAGTCTCATTGTATCGCTTTACTATACGAGAAACAGTCGACTGATGAATATTCGCTATCCACGCAATATTTTCTTGTCTGTAACCCTCATTTCTTAAAGTAACAATTCTAGCACACACTACCTCACTTAAATGTGCCATATCAGCAAGAAAACTGCAGAATCGAAAAATAAAACTCTCCAACTGACATATTCTAACTCAAAATTCAAAAAAACAAAAATTGTCAAGTCGCCAAAGCACACTTTCCATACTATGCAATGATTGTTAATTTGTCACATTATTGCATATTCAGTTACAAAGACTATGTTTAAGCATTTACTTATCTCTAATAAATTAAAATACCTCAAATAAATAAATAAATAAATAAATACTTAACATTTCAAAGACAAAAAATAAACAAATAATAACGATTGAAGGTAAAATATGCAATATTTTTGTTCATGAGTATATTTTAATTCCTCAAATACGTCAAATACTGATTCCTGCTTCCCAGAGCTACAATTACTGTAAAAGAAACCTATAAAAAGGAGTTGTGCACTCTGACGTAAATATTTGTACGTAACAAATGCGTAAGGATGCGTTTTGTCACTTGTATTATTCAATATTTATGGTGAACATAATATATCATGAAGATGGCTTTAGAAGGATGGGTGAGTCGGTTGAGTAATGGTGGCTGGTAGAAAAATCTTTAACTTAATATTTTCTGACGAAACTACACTTATAAAAGGAACTCATATCAGCAAATGAACTTATAACAGCAAAGCAAATGCACAAGAAATGCTAGATTTTCTGAGAACATGATTAGATCTCTGCACAAGATTAGATGAAAACAATGGTGATAATATATGCGCTATGCCGCAAGTGAGCGTGAGCTCTTTTTTTATTATTTACTCGAAAAGGTAGAATTTTTCTATTCTGATTTTAAGTCGAATCCAAATGTTTAACTTACGTGATTATTTTTGATTTCAAAAGATTCCCTAGTGATTCTCCCTAGAGAATATTTCTTTATCAAACAGAGAAATACCCGAAAAACCATTTCCATTGATATATTTTTAATATAACTCTAACTCAAAAACTGAAATAAAGAAAAACTGCTATGCGTCTGTAGGCAAAGAATATTTCATTGTGCCGGTTGTTTAACGTTTTCTCTCCCCAACTTCTATAAATATCATGAAAAAAAAGAGTCCATTTCACTTTCGTTTACTTTCCGAGTTTGTCAAGACGAAAAATATGTTAGGAATGGAACGAGGGCCTTTCGGGAGAGATTTTTCAACAAGAAATTGTGCCTCTTTTGTTTCCTTTTAGAGATCTTTATGGAAAAGTTTTTGCATTTTTCTTTCGCGAAGGGTGACAAATAAGATAAAACGTCAATGAGATTAAGATTTTTCTTTATAAGAGGATCATCCCGAGGATAATGCCCGAGCGCCACAGGGTGGATGATATTGCGAAATATTTGTCAGCAAATTGGAACAGAGGGAACACTTCGAAGTTTGTAAATACCAGTTTTAATTCAAAACACAGAAAGCTTGTTAGTTCCCTCGTTGGGACCAGTTCTTAAATCGTGTACTTCCAATATTGCGCTGATGGGATGGTCTCGTCATCAGCTGTTAGATCAAATGGTGTGCTTTTTTGCTTCCAAGTCCAATAAGTTCTCAGTGTTCTCCTCTGAAAACCCTCATCTTTTACAGTTTGACTTCATGTCCCGACGTGCCAGTTCACTTAAACAGCTGAAAAGATTGGTTCAGCAGTGATTTCAATAGAGGCCATAGCACTCTTCAAAGTTTAAAGGGCACGTAAAGCTGTCGGTCCCCCTGGGCTAGTGTGCATTGACACTGAGTACCTGAGAAGCTTAAATATGCAATAGGCACCGGAACAATCCGAAAGGATCTCCCCGACAAGAAAACGGTACGATATTATTATATACTATGCAAAATTACACGTCTTTGAACAAAGAACAGATTTACTAACTTATAATAAGTGTTTATTTATGTAAAATAGATATCATAGATGCTATAATACTCATCCAATTTTACGACTTCCTGATTAATTTATAGTACTTCAAGTATTCATTTTATGTTGCTATAAATATTTTTTCTATAACTGTTTTTCTTTGTTTGTTTATATAGGGTGTCCCAAAAGTAGCGGAACGGTCGATTATTTCGCGAAATGAGCATCGGATCGACAAACTAAAAAATACGTGTTCAACATTTTTCAAAAATCTATCGATGACACTAAACACGATCCTCAACTACACCCCCTGGAGATGGGGTGGGGAGTAATTTTAAAATCTTAAATGGAACCCCCCATTTTTATTGCAGATTTGTTACTTGCAGATTCCTTAGGAATTCCTTACTTGGAACTTTTATTCACAGACATTTTTCGAATAGGGCTTTTCATCGATTGACATTTGTTTCGAGCTTCTGTCATATGTTGTATAATCTGTGTATAATATTAATATACACGGATTATACGACATATGACAGAAGCTCGAAACAAATGACCGTGAACGAAAAGCCATATTGTGGATAGATGGCGCTATAATCGGTAAAAACGATTTATCCTGATAGCATAGGTAAATTATATAAACGGTCTAATATCTCGAGAAATACACTTGAAAATAAAAAACCAAAAAAAAACATTGTAATATTTTTCAAAAACCTATCGAGTGACATCAAACACGACCCTCCACTCCACCCCATGGAGGTGGATTCGTTTTTATTGCAGATTTGGGTTCCCCATGAAAAATTAGCAACATTTATCCGAAACATTTTTTAGAATTGTTGATAGATGGCACTAATAAATCTAACATTTCTCCGATTATAACGCCATCTATCAACAATTCTAAAAAATGTTTCGAATAAATGTTACTAATTTTTTCATGAGGAGTCCAAATCTGCAATAAAAAACGGGGGTTCCTATTTAAAATTTAAAAGTTACCCCCCACCCCACCTCCAGGCAGAGCCTATTTTACTTCAAATCAGGCCCGAGGCACTATATAATTTTCGGGCCCCTAACAAAAATTTAATAGTAATAATAATAGCTTTTTTAAATGTATTGATTATTTATTAGAAATATAGTTGCACTAGAAATTTAAATTTTTAAACAATTATATTAATTTTTAAACAATTAATTGATTATATTTAAACAATTATACATTGTTTAACTGTTTAATTACCGTGGAATTTATCTACTATCTACTGGATACAAAGTCATCACGTAAGTACCTATATTATAAACCAGCGGCTCCAGCCACCAGCAGAGAATATTATTGGAGAATATCAGACGGGCTTCAGATGGGGAAGACCGAGAATGGATCAAATATTTACAGTCCAGCAGGTCTTGAGCAAATCACGGGAACACGACATTTATGTTCACAACGTGTTTGTAGACTTCAAGTGGGCATACGACTCAGTCAAAAGGAACAGACTATACTATATATTGGATGAATTGGCATACCACACAAGCTAACTAGACTCATTAAAGCCACAATGGATAAAACTCAGGCATGTGTACGAGTACAAAACCACCGGACAGACTTTTTCAAAATCTCGCAGGGATTGAAGCAGGGTGATAGGCTGGCCCTAACATTGCTTAACCTGGCACTGGAGTATGCGGTTGTTGGGCAAATGCAAATTGGACGAGGAAACCTACTGACCAACAGAACCATTCAACTGGCCGCTTATGCCGATGATATTAATATTTTGAGTAGAACATCAACAGGAGCACAGGAAACATATGCAGAGTTAAAAACACAAACGAAACGGCTAGGTCTGGAAATTTACACAGAAAAAAAACAATGATACAGACGAGAAGAAATATAGTCCCACAAAACATTATACATGAAGATGACATTGAAACGGTTGGAAAGTTTACATACCTAGGAGTAGAAATATATGCCGTCGGATCAGAAGAAGAGAAGAAGGGAAAATACGGAAGAGAATAACGCAGGCAAACAGCTTATATTGCCCTCTCCCGTATATTTCGGTCTAAAAGTGTCCACCGAAATACAAAGATGAGAATCTATAAAACCTTAATTCGACCAATAGCAGCATGCTATGGAAGTGAAGCATGGGTCCTGAAAGAAACATCCAAAAACAAACTCGACACATTCGAAAGTACTGAGGAGAATACTAGGACCTGTGAGGGGAAACGGAATCTTTAGAATTCGATACAACAACGAGCTTTATCAACTTTATAAGGAAACACCAAACACCCCTGCCAGACTTCATTAGAATACAAAGATTGCAATGGGCCTGACATGTGATAAGAATGGGAGAGGATAGACTATCAAAAAGAGTACTGAACGCTAGGATGCAGGAAAAGAAACCGATTGGAAAGCCAAGAAAGCGTTGGGAAGACACAGTAAGCAGCGATGCACAAGCATTTTTAGGAGTCCGTGTATGGAGAAGAGCAGCTACAGATAAACAAGGGTGGAGGCAAAAAATAAAGAAGGCCAAGGCTCAATTTGGGCTGTAGTGCCGAAGAAGAAAGAAGAAGAATAGGATGGGAGGCTGAACTTTCTTTTTTAGCACTGTTGTGGGGTGTAAAATATGATAATACATATTGCATCTTTTTGTGCCTGCCGTTCCTGTTCTCTTAATTTTTACTTTTTTCGTTTTTCACTGCCATTTGAATATTTGTAACTCTTGATAATAACAAAACGATTACTTAGTTAAGAAAAATAAGTGTTAAAATAAATTTAATAAAACGACTAATGCAATACCTTATCTTTTCAGAAAACGGCATTGGACAAACTAAATATTAAATTTAAAGGAGTATTTCGAATAAATAATATGACAATATTATTGTCATATAATGCCAATATAATGACAATACGTGCCGATAAATCTTGTTAATCCTTCGGAGTGATGTCTAAATTTTGCTTTGTTATTGATACCGCCCGTCAAGGCAATCTCCTACTCCTATTGCAGTTTTATGATAAGAACGGTTTATGGTTTATGAATATAACTCCTGTTCGTAGAATGAAATAATTTTGAAAATTTATTTTGTTTTTTCAATAAAAATATTCTTTTAATAGTGAACTTTTCGGGCCCCATTAAAGTGCGGGCCCGAGGCAAGAGCCTCATGGGCCTAGTGGTAAGCAGTGGGAGCGGGAGGTCGTGTTTAGTCTCATTCGATAGAATTTTGAAAATATTGAATACGTGTATTTTTCGATCCAATGTTTATTTCGCGAAATATTCGACTGTTCCAGAATTTTGGGACACCCTATATAATATCGCGAATATTGTTACATAAATTAAGACTTACCAACAAATGATATTTTTACTTCCATCATGTAAATAATGAAGGACTTACCTGAAACAAAGAAATAATGATTTAGTACAACAATACCACAACAAGAAACTCGAAAAATATCCGTTATTGTTTAGAATCAACTATGTAATTATTAGGCTCCTCTTTTCCAGACAAACCTTTTGTTAAACATCTCTTTTACAAGGAAAGCTCACTCTTTTGTATAGCATCAGAGATATTATACCTCTTGTCATGATTTTCTATGCACATTATTCGATATTATAAATTTACGCTCTTCAGTATGCACATCTCGAAGTAAACTAAAATAGAAACTTTGTGATAGTATTATAAGGGATGTCAAAAAAGTAGAAGCATTGAAGAATTATGTGGATCATTTCAACCAAGTATTTCCAAAATTTCCAAAACAAACACGTTTATTTAGAAAGATGACTTTCTTAAGTGCATGGATCGTACAATATCCGGAACTTTCTATGAAGCATTTTGTAAAAAGTGCAGCAAATTGATAAATTTGATCTTTTCTCCCACTTTCTCATACTATAAATAAATTCCAAAGTGGTATTAAAATTCTAATTAGTATTATTTTTAAGTTATTTCACTATTTCAGATTTCAAGTAGTAGTCCAGAAAGCCACTGCGCATCCGCTAGGAAAAATATTCTGATTCGGATTTTTTGCACAATCTTACTCAAAAAGGACTCCTTTTAACAAATTTGCATGTTGCCAGGACCAAAAGTTGGTCAAAAATTTTTTAACGTTTTTTTTTTGTTTTTTCCTAAAATTATTTTTTTTTGCATGGAAAAAGGTTTTTTTAGGTTTTTTGGATCATTCCAAACAGAAAAGGTCTTTAGTGACTTTTCTCTAAAAATGATAGTTTTTGACATATTATAAGCGATTAAAAATTGAAAAATTGCGAAATCGGCCATTTTTAACACTCAAAAACTATGTGAAAAACTGAAAATTTGAATGTTTCCAAGGTAGGTAGATATTCTTTAAACATCGATTGATGAAATCCCGGAAGAGTTTTTTGCAATACAATATTCAAAACTCCTTTGTTTTTTAATTGCTAATCAAGCGTGCGCCATACTATTTTCCACCGACAGTATGGTGCAAATGAAAGGAATAAATTCGTTATTTCGTAAACCGGCGACTTTAAGGAAAAATCCCGAAACAGGTCGATTTTTATTTTTAAGTTATGATATTGTGGCATATATGGTATACTAGTGACGTCATCCGTCTGGGCGTGATGACGTAATCGATGATTTTTTTTAAATGAGAATAGGGGTCGTGTGGTAGCTCATTTGAAAGGTTCTTCAATTCTCTATTCAGTAATGTAACCATTTACATAATTATTTATACAGGGTGTCCAAATGTGCAATGTATTTCAAAAATTAAGCGGGAGTTAGAGGGCAATTTCTTGTATATTACCGTAGATGAAACGACAGATGTATGCGGCAGATATATAGCTAATTTGATGATTGAAATTTTGAACAAAAACTTTGCAAGAAAACCTTATTTAGTTGCCGTTAAAGATTAACATTAATTTTAAGTGATTGAAGTAAAGGCCCTGGGCCTCGATTTTTGACCCTTCGCTTCGTTATCGAACGTATTCGCTTCGTATCTGTTTAGTATACGTAGCGAATACGTTCGATAACGAAGCCAAGGGTCAAAAATCGAGGCCCTGATCGACAGTCGAGTAAAACCGCGGTTTTGTGGCTGGTCGGTAAAGCTCGCCAGTGTATCATTGCAATACTGCGGTTTTATTTACCGACAAGCCTGGCTCGCGGCTCGTCAGTTTGTTTTATTTTTTACTTGGCTCGCCGTTCAAAACTGCGCGTGTATCACGGCTGGCGAGCCAAGCCGGCAGTTTTCGGCGACCGTTGAAGTGAAAAGACCAGTTTTTAATCATGGATATGCGAACTCTCAGCCACGACTTTTTATTAGAATTTATATATTGCTTACTAGACTGTTCTTGTTTATGGAAATGTACATCGCCAGAGTACAAAAACAAAGCAATTCGACTTACCGCATATGTTAAACTCTTAAATATCGTAAAAAACATGAACACAACTCAACTAGAGCCGATGTCAAGAAAAAAATTAAATCATTGCGAGCTTCCTACAGGAAAGAAAGTAACAAGGTTACGACATGTTGGCTGTGGATGGTTGATACGACTGTTTTGCTCGCTAGTCGATCAGCACCAACGAGCCGCGAGTAAAACCGTCGTTCTTAATGCCCGCATTTCACTCTCGCCGAAGTCGATCGAGGCTCAACAAGTACGAGAGTGTAGACGGCCACCTTGTGTAACTTTGCCTCACTTCGTTCTACTTCCATTCTCTATCGGTCTGGCGCGTCCGAATCAAAGGGATCTTTGTCGGTATCGAACCGCTCTTTGTCGGTATCGCACTTCCTCGCGAAGTAGAACAAGTGTCTAGAGAGGGTACTTCGGACTTTGGTCAACTTTGGCGAAGTAACTTCGCCGAGAGTGTGGAGCCCGCTTAAAACCGGGTATTATGACTCGCCCGTCGATCATCAACTTAATAGTGAAAAGCATTTAGTTGTAGCAATTAATATTAAAATTTTAAGTGGTTACAATGTTTACTTATTAACTAACAATTATTTAGTTAGTATAGTAATTTGGAAAATACCACGGGTTGAAGACTTCAACAATGAATGAGATGTCAGGAATGTATATATGAGAAATCGGGTTAATTATGTTGCGACCGTTTTACAGAAACTATCTTTTCAAATAAGGTAATACTAAAAAGGCTCTAACAACAGCAGTAACATCTGTATTATTGCAAATGTTATTATACTTATTCATATGTTCTTAATTAAATTGTGAAATTCCAGAACAAAAACCGTCTGCTCCCTGCGCAATAACAAAATTATGGCATTACCTGCCAACTTCTATTTTTAAATCAAAAATCGAACATTCCTCTTCGATTTGATAGTCTGCAAAGTAAACACCGGAAACAATTAGCCATTTGCAATCATAATTTCAAATATAAATTGGCGATAGCGTCGGAAAAAAGTTCATTCATTAAAAAAAGCAAACGTCACGACAAAGGAATGGGCATCACGTTTTCCGCCGACTTTTCCGCTCGGCCAACTTCGATCAATTAAGTAGATGAAATAAACATAGATATATATCATGGGCGAGGCAAGATTTTTTCGACGGGGTGAAGAACTACCGTTAGCAAAACAACGTATTATTATAACTTTCCATGAATCTTGAAATTCGATTATTGATTTGACTAGTTTAGTCAGTTTCTTGGATTGCTGCCTACTCATAAGTTTGCTTTCTAATTGTTTTTTATAAGATGCTTGTACTTGAATTTGACAGATAGTAGATAAATGTAAACCAAAAAGTTGTAACAGGAAACATAACGGAAAAAGCACGATAAAGGGAATAATACGTAAGTTATCACGTATGTATTGATCATTTAGCTCAATTAGAGCTAAGCCCAATTAGAATAAATGCCCAAATACAATGGGTATGCATATTTCGCTCTAGTTATTCACCTCTTCACGTCAACCAAACCCCTGTAGAAAGAGTGAGGCACTTCAACTACCTCGACACCATAATAAATGGAGAATGAACAAACAATCAAGAGATAAGAGCGCGTATTGGAAAAGCTAGATCCACCGGGTGGGGGCTTTTTTAAGGGCCACAACAGAATGATGCGATGCTATGTCTTTTCTGTTCTTTTTTATGGTGTGGAATCGTGGACCTTGAACGAAGACATGTGCCGAAAATTGGACGCATTTGAGATGTGGCTATATCGGAGAATTCTTATAAAATCCCGTGGACTGACTGAGTCACAAATGAGGAGGTCCTCAGAAGAGTGAAGAAGAACCGAGGGGTACTGACCACCATTAATTTCTCGAAAGGTACAGTACTTCGGACACATCATCATTCTCTTTGCCTTATCCCTATGCGGGGTCGGCTTCCTTAATTGCAATTCTCCATACAATTCTATCTTGGGTCATATCAATATTAATCCCCTTTACCAGCATGTCCTGCCTAATCGTCTCCCCCCACGTCTTCTTTGGTCTTCCTCTTCAACTCCTTCCAGGAATCTACACTTCAGCAATTCTTCGTATTGGCTGATTTGCGTCTCGACGTTGAACATGACCAAACCATCTCAACCTATGCTCTCTCATTTTGGCATCAATTGGTGCCACACCTAGACTTCCCCTAATATACTCATTTCTAATTTTATCCTTTTTTGTCACTCCACTCATTCGTTGTTCCTCTTTCTTTTTCACTGCCCAACATTCAGTTCCGTACATCATAGCCGATCTTATGGCTGTTTTATAGAATTTTCCCTTCAACTTCATTGGAATTTTCCTGCCACACAGCACACCACTCGCTTCCGTCCACTTTATCCATCCAGCCCTAATTCTACTGCATGCATCTCCATCTATTTCTCCATTATTCTGTAATACCGATCCCAGGTACTTAAAACTATTGCTTTACAATCAGCTCACCATCCAAAGATACCATTTTATGTGTAGTAACTCTATATTTAAATGAACATTACAAATACTCTGTCTTTGTCCTACTAAGTTTTAAACCTTTTTCCTCCAGAGCTTGTCTCCATTGTTCCAGTTTTTATTCTAAGTCTCTTTCACTATTTTCTACTAACACGACATCATCAGCATACATTAAGCACCATTGAATGTTACCCTGTAGTTTCGCTGTTATCTGGTCCAAAACTAATGAGAATAAATACGGACTAAGCACAGAGCCTTGGTGCAACCCTACTTTCACATGAAATTTATCAGTCTCTCCCACACCTGTCCTAACACTAGTCGTTACTCCCTCATACATATCCCTCACAATCTTTACATATTCACCAGGGACTCCTCTTAACAAATCTCTTTACAGATTCACAGGGACACTTCTTAAATGATAAGCCTACTAATAGTTTGAAAATAAAAATTAATACATAGTAGACTGTTATGTAAAATTAGTTTAGAGGTTGTTGTATGTATGCAAAAACCAACTGAACAGTTTAACGCCGATAATTGACAAACAGCATAAAACAAAACCTTGACACTCAATAATATTAAAATGATTGATTATACATGTATTTCATTCTTTATTTGTAAATGGCTCGTTTTACTGGCGGTAATATATAGCTTTGTATAATGATCATCGATTGTAACAAATTGCGTGCTATTTTGTGACAAATTTCATACTTAACGTTCAATTGGTGAATATTTTTAATAACGTTATACACTAAACTAGGAGAAAATAACAAGCAAAATCCAATAACTACGAGCGTTGCTGTTTTAATTGCAGGATGTGGCACCTTCGTAGTTTTATTATGATTGAGATATAAAAATTCGTAGATAATAATTGATGACAAAGAACATGGTTTTTCCAAGAACAAATTTCAGAAAAATAAAACAACGAGAAGTCTAAGATTCGAAAATCTAAAGACATTTTACGTTGGAACCAAAATTCTGATGACAACCTAAATGCCACCCTTCTACAATTTACAAGACAATAGGACGATAAAAGAAATGACATGGGGGATGTAAAATATCCATTCCATACTTGCCAATTTATCTAGGTAAAAATCAAATTAATTTTTGGTTCCTAGTACTCAAAATGTGAGTAGAACTAAGGTATTAAAAGACAGTTAATTAAATAACAGATTTAATTATTCAGTTTCAGAGCCAACCACCATCACGTAAAAGATAAGAAACGTTTCTTCTCTTCTTTACGTTGAAACCAAAATTCTGGCGACAGCCTGAATCCGAGCCTTCTACAATTTACAAAGCAATAGGACGATAAATTAATAGAGAAGGGGGAATCTAAAATATGCATTCCAAATCCATCAATTTATCTAGGTAAAAATCCAAAGAATTTTTGGTTCCTAGTAATCAAAATGTGAGTTGAACTAACTAAGGTATTAAATTCTATACAAAGTATTCAGAAAATACTCTATGGGCAACGCAAGTCTGATTTGCTTTCATTTCGCACTCACTTTTTTTTGTTACCCATAATTTTACAGCCAATTATGGTAGATCTATTAAAGTAAACAACAGTGAAATTTCTTTGTACAAGGTATATTTATAAATAATCCCTAAAAGGGGCTACATCACAGAACGTCTTCGGAATGATTCCTGTATCAGTGCTTATTACAGGTCACATTACATGTTTGAGCCACTAAGATAGGTGGGTAAAAACTCTTTAGTTGTTATAAAATTTAAACTGTTAACACATTAGATTATAAAAATAGTGGTGTTTAAAATATTCTTGTATTTAACTACCATGTCCAAAAGGGGAAAACCTCAAATAACTAGCGTGACCAACTAGCCCAAAAAATCCGGGACATGGCCCGAATTACGAAGTCGTGTCCCGGCGTCCCGGACAAGGCTTCCGGGCCATCCGAATTTTCAACGTTTTGGTAAAATTCTATTTTGAAATTTTGAATACGTTATTTTTCTAATTCAATCGTTTGACAAATATGATGAGGTAAGAAGTAAGCAACAAAAAATGTTCTGAAGCTGTTTTCTTGTGGCATGTTTGACAATTATATTTTTGATGGGATTAAACCACAATTGGTTGTACCTAATAATAATTACATTTTTATAATAACTTGTTCTATTTACATGGAAATCTAGCATTAGTTGATTTTCTAATTTTTCAAAAACTAACAAATATTATGTAATTATCATTACAAAAAATTGTGGCTTAATCGCATCTGAATGATGCTGAATATTTTATCTATCAAAGTATTTAGATCTTAAATAAAATTATAATAAAAAAACTCGAGGCAACGTCTCTGGAATCGGTGAGAATTAATTAACCCAATAAAATCCAGACCGTATTTTCACTTTAATCTATTTCCTAGACTATTTCCAAGCCAAAAGTGTTTTATTTTATATTATTTATTATTCGGAATGATTTCAGATTCGTTGAGAAATTAGATCGAGGAGGCTGTTGGCACGTCGTTAAGAACATCTGCCGTATTACGAATCTTCTTCTTTTTCAACGAGTGTAATTCATTTGATTAAGTACTTTGTGTATGCTGGGGACAGTTTTCAGTACTGTTTCAATTAAGAGGGTAATTGTTTTAACTTTAAGTCGTTAAAGGGGTGTAGACTGGAGCCATATTGTTGCGGGCACATTAAATACAGGGACAAGTAAATGACACAGTTCTCACAAAATCTCTCATGGAGTTTAGAATAACAGTTTGATTTTTTCGCGGTATATTTTAATATCTATTTGTATCATATAGGGGAGTGCATATAGATTTTCACTTCGGAAAAAATCAAACAAGATGGAACTTTTTGTAATTTCATTAAGAAATGTTTAATAAACAACATATCAAAAAGTTCTACTCGAGAAGTGGGTGCTTCATTTTTTATTAAACAAATGAACTACGAAATTAGATGTTTTTTTAAATAACTCCAAAAATATTAATTTTAGAAAAAATCTGACTTGACCATTGAAAAATTCAAAAAATTCTACAAAAAAAACCTTATATAAAGATTTTTTAAAATTAAATCTGTAGCTTCTATAATCACCCTTCTCACAAATATTGGCGCACTGTAAACTAGCGTACGGCGAAGTACACGGTTGAGTTATTTTAAAGTATTTCTTTTACTAATGGATCAAATAAAATTTTGCAAATTGGACATGAAAGAAGAATAATTAAGCTATCTTATGGTTATAATAAAAACAAATTAAATGTATGAGCATAAGTACGGTGTGGGCGGAAATTAAGCTTACATGAATTTTGTTAAAAAATGATTTAAAAATGTGTACCTAATACAATTTTTCTTATAAAACTCTCAATTTTGCACAACTTACCTTTCAAACATATTACTAAACGATGTTTCATTCAAAAAAATCTCAAAAATTTAATTCAAATGATACGACGTCTCAAAAAATGAAATTTTTGAAAACTTCGTAGTTTTACAGAATTACCACCACGTTAAGACGGTATTACTCAAGGTTGAACAGATTTATTTCCGTTTTATAATCATGTATATTCTAAGATGCAACCATCAAATATCAAATTCTATTAATGTTATACGAGGTATGTCAAAAAATATGAATTTCACTCAAGAGTAAAATACCTTCATATTTCACAATATCGAAAATTGTTATTAAGAAAAGTTGTTTGGAATTAAAAAATATGTTGCAGTGGTCAATTATATCTTTCTAACTAAAATATTGTGAATAATAAAGGCATTTATCTCCTAAGAAAAATTCATATTTTTTACATACCTCGTATAAAATTGAAAAAATTTGATATCTGATAGTTATATCGTAGATTCTAGACCAGGTAGAACATTTTATGAAGAATAACTTTTTGTCGTAAAATTGAGAATAAAATAGTTATCATAATTGTAATAAAATGATGATGGGTATCCGTAAATTGAGAAAAAATTGATTTTTTTTTTCATTAGAATGATGTAATTGTATATTAAAACATAGTTTTTAATTTCAAACAACTTTTCATAATAGCATTTTTTAATATTCTGGAAATAAAGGTACTTTACTTTTTAACGAAATTAATTTTATTGACATAACTCGTATAAAATTGATAAAATTTGATATTTGATTTTTGAGTTTTATATGTTTGACTATCCTGGCATTTTATGAAGAATAACTTTTTTTCGTAAAATTGATAATAAAAAGAGTTTTCCATGTGGTACCCAGCTAAGCAAACATACTGTGTAAGAGCTTATATATATAAGAATTTTCAAATTATTGTAATGCCATATTCGGATTCAGCATAACCAAAAACAAAATAGAAACATATTTAATCAAGGTAAAATGATGAATTCAACGATATTTTTAAAATTATTTACACAAAACAATTGTTTAAACAATTAATAAACAATTAGCGGCCAAATCTGCGAGTAGAACTTTTTATTTTAACATGTATATAAACTAACAAAAAAAGGTTTAAAAAAATATAAGCTTGTTTGAATTTTTCCGAAACAATGCATGTTTTCGTTCTATTTGCACTCCTCTAAAATAGAATTTCACAGTTCATGTCTCTCCTTGTTCTTCTTATTGTGTCGTGTTTTAACGAAGGTTGGCGATCACTTCTTTAAAGTTTTCCCTATCTTTTGCAACGTGAAATGTTTGTTCATTGAGGTTAGTCCAATCTTTGATATTCCTCGGCCAAGTTTTCTTATTTCTTCCCAAGCCTTTTCTTCCCTCTACGCTTTCTTGTTTGATGAAGTGTAGCAAAGAGTATTTATCGTTTCAAAGTATGTGGCTCAGATACGATGTTAATGTCTCTACAACTTTTTTTTTCTTGGCTGAAATTCTTAGCGGCTACTCTTTAGCGATTGATAGTATATTCTTGTTTCATTTATATTAAATAAACTTTGTATTTCATTTAGAGCAAATATGTTATCGAAAAAAAAAACGACTAACACCGAGCACTAACCTTCGGATGACCAAGTGGGTCAATTCTGACCCCAATGTATGTTTTTCTTTAATAAATTCAGAAATATTTTCAATTTTTAACCCATTATTTTTTTCTGACTTAGACTAATATACAGTGATAAATCTGGCTCAAATTATCGATGTTCTCGATCAGTTCTTTTATTTAGAGCAGATGGATGGATGAGAATATGGCACATTTCAAGGAGGGATCTCTTATGATTAGTATTTTGACGTTTGTCAAGTCGATTGGATATTTAGTAAAAATGCCTTGTTGTGCAAGGGCACAAGAGAGTTTAGAAATCCTACTGTCACTTTTGTGAGAAGTTAAACGACCTTGAAGAGAGCGGCTGGTCTGATCAATGTAATTTGAGTTGCACTCTGCACATGGTATATGATAGACAAACAAAGTTAGTATGTTCTAAAATTCTAAAGGGATTAATGGAGTTTTGGACTTTTGAAGTTGTTTTCGATCCCTTTAAAACAGTTTTCGATGACACTTTTTATGCACGAACATGTATCCCAACTTAGTTTTAAAACATTTTTACCTTGAAAACGGATTTCACTTTGGAAAAACGAAGGATCCGTGAAATATCACAAAGAAAAAGTTTCAAAACATAACAAATCAACCAAGTATACACATGTTCATTTTCTTAGAAATTGATATATTTTTTAACGAGTGTATCCAAACAAAAGATCAAAAACAACGTATTATTTCCCCGTGGCCTCACTCCACAAAAGATTACCTAAAACCTACAAACAAAAGAGACCACATTTCAAAATCGTCGTATAATCATGTAGGTAGGCTGGCTCATTATACTTTCAAATGGATTTGTAAATGAATAGTCAATGAAAGCGACTTACGACACCTAAACGTTTCGAATGACAATAACAACACAACAAAACACATACGGATCGGTGTATTTAAGCACTGCGCTTAATGAATCCTTTATTATTTAAGGTAAGCCATAATACCGGAGTAAAAAATTTATCGGGTTACTGATTTTTTTTTCAGCTGGTGAATGTTAACGCATTTATTACCAACCTTGACGGTTCAAGGCATTTGCCGGCAATTTTGCAAGCGGCGTGTACTGTAAATTGGAATTATATTGCCTATATACTATATTTATTACTAGTATATCCTTATATATCTAAGCGTGAAAGATAATTTGAATTTGAAGAGTATATAACTGAGAAATAGAAGAGTTCATATTATACTTTTAAAAAGGATATTTTCCCCTGAAAACTGAACAGTAAAGGTTTCTACACATTATTATGCACTCATCGTTTCCGGCACGTAGCTTTACAACGAGGTGTCTGATACGATACGTTCCGGGCACTATGAATTGTTCATATTTAAAACCGTTAAAATCAACATTTTTCGGAAACTGAACGCTACGTTCTGGAAACGATGGATGCATGATAATATGTAGAAACCCTTAATCAGCAAACTAGACTAAAGCCATATAGTACAATTCGCTCATCCGGAAGAAAAGTGTCACAACTCAAAAAACAACACTTTTCAGGAGAGACAAAAATTGATTTTCTTAGATCTTAATTTAACTGTAAGTTTTAAACGTTAACTGCTAAAATTTATAAATTAAAAATGAAGAATATGGATAAGTGAATGTTTCTAATTATTGTGTTAGAAGCAAAACCAAAAAACTACGATATCTGATTTAACAAAGAAAAAAAGATCAAATTTTGTGTTATGTCACTTTTCTTTTCAAATATTGTTCACTTTTTTTAAACATTAACCAAAAATACCCAGGGGACTTCTCGAAATACAACGGTTTTCGTGATACGTTCACGTCGAACGTCAGAGTATAACCTCAAAAGTGTCATTGTTCCGGAATAAAAGTATTCATTTTACCGACAAAGGATTAATGACACTACCGCCATCTTTCGAAGTTGGAAGTAAACATCAATGTGGCATTTTTCCTGGTAAAAGTAACAAGATAACTGTAATTATGCATTTTTTGAGTTGTGTCACTTTTCTTCCGGATGAGCGAATTAATTAAACGAAACCAGAACAAGAAAATACAGATAAACTACTGAATTACCATTTATCTCTAATCTTTAAAAATTAGAAAGTAAGTGGCTCGAAGCAGACAAGCTCGAAAAAGAATTGGATTTTTCCAAGATCTTAGAGACAAATTTGGACATTTTTGCTCAATATGTTGTTGGAAATAAAAACGTTCTGAAACTTTTTTCTTTTAGGAACGTGGACGTCCCCAGATTAACAGACTCAAAAGCAGCAGATAGACCACGTATATTGATTGATTCCCGATTTAAACATATTAGAATGCAGAAGATACAGAGGCGCTAACATCGACTCAAATCACTTCCTCATAGCCGGGAATCTTAGAACAGTATATCAAACCCGCAAAACTGAACCAAAATTAATTAAATATAACGTTAAAAGGTGCTAAGATTGTAAAAAGATTTCAAATTAATAAGCTTGGGTAGTAAACTAACAGAACCCGTCAAAAGTGAGGTAGGTTACACAGAGCTTAACACGAACTGGGAATTCAAAAAACCAAAATCGAAAATAAAAATAATGCCTTTATCTACCTACGTTCTTACTCACGTATTGAGTATTAGGAGACAGATTTGTTGATCTTTGCCTCGGTGAATTGATGTGTTGTGGAGTGCAACTATATAGACTCCCCATGTCTCTGCATTCATCACCCTTTATTCCTTGCAAATTTTAGAAGGATGGGGAATATGTATAAGAGAGAATCTGTTTTCGAACTAATAAATCCAAAGATTTTATTATTTTTAAACATTTATTTGTTTGAAAATGGAGTCTTTTGGGTTTCGACAAGTTGTTAATAGATGTCGCTATAGCGTCTGAATGTTAATTATATTTTATAATTGACAGAAATGGCAAAGATTTTTATTTTCTTTTCAGAGCATCATTACGGTAGCTTTCCTGATGAGAACTAAGGAGTTCGAAATGGTCCATAGAAAGATGGTAATGATCTCTGAATCGAAAATAAAAATAATGCCTTTATCTACCTACGTTCTTACTCACGTATTGAGTACTAGGAGACAGATTTGTTGATCTTTGCCTCGGTGAATTGATGTGTTATGGAGTGCAACTATATAGACTCCCCATGTCTCTGCATTCATCACCCTTTATTCCTTGCAAATTTTAGAAGGATGGGGAATAGGTATAAGAGAGAATCTGTTTCCGAACTAAGAAATCCAAAGATTTTATTATTTTTAAACATTTATTTGTTTGAAAATGGAGTCTTTTGGGTTTCTACAAGTTTTCAAAAAACCAAGTTTCAAGATACATCATACGAGGTGTTGGGCGATCTATCCAAAGGATAACTAAACTGAGCACAAAAAAAAGAATGACGGTTTTCTCAGATTCATCAACAGAAGAACTAGATGCAACATTGAGGAATATCAATTAAAAGGGAGAGAAGAAAAACAAAAACATAAACAAAAGGAACTGCGGCAAATCAATAAAGGTTGAAGAAATGGAAAGCTCAAACAAAGAACATCAACAAGGAAAATTCTTCAAATGAGTTAATATCAAAAGAAAAGCTTTAAGTCGCAAGCAAAGGAGATTAATGCCTGGTTGCACCAACAGATCTTAAGCTCCAGTTTAGCTAAGCTCTACTTATAGATAGGTACATTGCACCGTAATTTTAGGTTCTAACCTTATTATCAATTGTATCTATTATTATATTATGGTATTCTTATTGTAATATATTATAATTATATTATATTAATTCTTATGATATTCTCGACTTAAGCTTAAGATCTGTTGGTGCAACCGGGCATAAGACTCAGAATGGAGATCTTGTGGCGCTTAAATAATGAATCGACAAGATTTTAAAATCGCATATCAAATATTAAATCGACAAGATTTTAAAGTCGCGTAACTCTGGGTTCGCGTAAGTCAAGGTAGCTTTTCGAGGCATTACTGTATAATAATAATTAAAAAAATCCAACAATATACCACTGAGAATTCATTTTTTTTTTGTTTCGCAGTTCTTAAAATATCATTCCGAACTTAACATACGTTTTAGGGAAAAAAATCACATAAAACTCAACGTGATGTAACTATTCAAATAAATTTATTCAATGAATACACATTTGATGTAAATTCGGTATAGTTTTTAAAATATGGTCGAATTAGAATACACCATAAACGACATCAAGTATATCGTAAATATCATTCATGGCGGTATTGTTCGAGAAACACGACGAGAAAACAAAAAGTCTTGGTTACAGCTTTGACCTTGGCTGACCTTATTAAGTTGAAGTTGACAAGCGACTGGAGAGTACATGTGGGTCTCTTGGAATTTGTAGGGTATAGAAATTCATTTTTATGTGTGGTGTAGGATGATGGTATAAGAATAGTGTTAGGAAACTTTCGGGTTTACTTAATAGGCAGATACGTGTAATTTGTTACAAATTGAGACACATATGGGTAAGAATAGTGGGTATAGTGGTAATTTTTATGTAATTTGTAAATTTATAAGAGCAACAGATGAAGTAAGTTGACATAATATTCAAATCGAGCTTTAAAATTTTTAAAATAGTTTTTCTTAGAATATAGGTGCAGAAAATACTTGTTTCGTTGAAAAAAAGGCAAAACAGGAACAAGGTATCGAGGATAAACGCAAAAGTAAAAGTTGGAAAAAAATTGCAATAAGATTAATACATTTACAATTATGTTTAAGAATACAGTTACAAGAAGCTCTGAATGTGGAAAGTAATAAAGAATAAAGAAAAGAAAATAATAGACACATTATATCACCAACAGCAAAAGAAAAATGTAAAAAACACTGACTACTAACTGAAAACAGAGATATATTTTATAGATTTGATAATATTGACTGACATACGCAAACCCGTACTGACATACGCAGCTGAGACAAGGGCCGAGACAACAAAGACCAAACAAATAATGCGAACAACAGAGATGAAAACCCTAAGATCCATAAGAGGTATCACACTCAGAGATAGAATACGAAACGAAAACGAAGACACATTAAGGGAGCTAGGCATTCCAGACGTAGTGAGATGGACAAGAGCACGACGACGCATGTGGAGAGACCACGTAGATCGGATGGACCCTGAACGTATGGCGAAATGGGCGAAGACACAGAAGCCAGCACCAAGCGATCCATAGAAAGGCCCAAAAACGATGATATGAGAGCTGGAGCTCCGGATCGCAGCAAATACTGTAACAGAAGAAACAGGACATAGTCCTATTAGAAGAAGAAGAAGAAGATAACATCGACACTAAAGTACAGATAGTGGCATCTCAGATAATAACACAGGAATCAGAAATAACAGAAATTTGCAGAGTCAAAAAACCGAAAAAGCTCCTGGTCTTGGCGAAATAAATATCGAGCTAATAAAATATGGCAGTAAGACTACCGACTCAATTATTCTAAAATATAACTATATTTACACTTCAACAATAATACTTAAAAAGGTTACCCAAAGACAACTGTGAAAATTACCGGAAGATAGCCGTCACAAGCTCACTCTAAACCTCGCAAAAATCTCAAGAAAGCATAAGATCGTGCTCCTCCTAAACGACACTGGAAAGCATTTGAATTGAATAACATTAACATAAAGATCGAAAAAAAATAGGGAATAAACTCTCAGAAAACATCAAGGTATCCAAAGTACTAAAAAAATATTATTACGCTTTGGCCACACGGGCGATTTTTTACGGCGCCCATTGGTGTGACTACCTTCTCCACCAATTTTGGATGAAATCATAATAGGCCATTAAAATGTTACATTTTTTAGGCCATACCCATTTAGAGGAGTCAATTTTATTTCTTTAATGTGTAGGTGGTATCAGTAGAAGCTTAAGTTCAAGTTTTTGGGGTCGGGACCCTTGTCCCCTGCCGCCATCTTGGAAATGGGATGCAAAGGGGTTTCGCGCTATATCTCGTAAACTACCAACCCTACGGAAAATCTAATTAAACATAAAATGTAGCAATACATTTTCTACAATTTTGTTTGTATTACTTTTTATCGTCAAGTGACCAACAAAAAAGATATAAACAAAAATAAGTAAATTTTTTTTAACAAGTTTCTTTTTGGAGGTTATAACTTTTTTTCAGTTCATTTTAAAATACAATAGCAGTATATCAATTTTGTAGAGGGTTTCTCAGCGAACAATTTCCACTATAAGGTTATTTAATTCTATTTATGTATATAGGTTTTACAGCGCTCCAAACTTGACCAGATGCTCGAATGCTCACAGGGATACAATAAAAAAAAAGGTTAGGCTTACTTTTCTATCTATATTGATTTCGTATTCATACAATTTATCATGATTTTAACATTCTTATGCTATTATTAATGTATTTGTAACCATTCTCCCCACTATAAAACTTATAACCGTAAGCATATTATATAGAAAAGGCCCAAGAAGTTGTTTGAGGACAAATTCGCCGGTCCAGAAGAAGAATGACGCAACCGCAAGATACAAAATTCTTAAGAAGAGCAAAAAACGATTTTTGATATCAAAATTATAAAGTATGATAAAAATTAGCCATTCACCACACCGTGAGCAGGATCTTGAGATATAAGCATTTTTTGGGGTGTGCCACTTGTCTATGAAGTAACATAACTTTTTTCCTATTGTATATTTTGACTTAAAATTTTCCAAAAAACTTCTTCATGAATCATATTTTATTGCTTTGTTATTAAAATTATAAACTAAAAAGTTTGTCACTCAACTTTTGTAACTAAACATGAAACTAACGAAATATGGTGACAAAATGTTTAAAAATTAACAACTCCTTTTGTAATATGTTTAAACATTTTGTACAAATTTCACTGTTATCTAAATACCTCAAAGATGACACAGTAAAAGTTTCAAAAGGAAATATTTACAGCGACGAATGATTCAGCGAGGTAAATTTGAAAAATCATAAAAATTAATTTTTGGCATTTTTGTATAAAATTTGACTTTTGAACATGTTCCACCAACTCTAGATAAAAATAAACTTCATATTCGGATTCAGCGACCTCGAAAACATAAAAAATGACCAACATTCGTCATTCACCTTAAATTTGATTTTCGTGGTCGGCATAACGTAATTTTAATTAAAGTATTGTTTTTATTGTATTCCTATGAGAATTAGAGAATCTGGTCAAGTTACGAGCGCTGTAAAACCTAGATAATAAATAAAATTAAACAACTTTATAGTGAAAAATATTCATCGAAAAATCCTCTACAAAATAGCTATTATGTTCTTTTATTGTGAAATTAACGTAAAAAAAGTTATAACCTCCAAAAGGAAACTTCTTACAAAATTTTCTCTTATTTTTGTTTATAACTTTTTTGTTGGTCACTTGACGATAAAAAGTAATAGATGTAAAATTGTAGAAAATTTAATTTGCTACATTTTATGCGTAACTAAATTTTCTGTAGGGTTGCTAGTTTAGGAGATACAGCGCGAAAGCCCTTTGCAGCCCCTTTTCCAATATGGCGGCCGGGGGACAAGGGTAGCGACCCCAAAAACTTTAAGCTTCTACTGAACCCCCCTACACATTAAAAAAATAAAATTGACTCCTCTAAGAAATGCACACTAAATGTAACATTTCAATGGATTATAAAGCATTTCATCTAAAATTCGTGTAGGAGGTAGTCAAACCAACGGGCGCCGTAAATTATCGCGCTGTAAAAAATCGCCCGTGTGGCCAAAGCCTTAGATCTCACAAACACTTTTTAAAATATACATTGGGCAAGCATTGGGGAAATGAAAAAGGACATGTGAAGGATTGGGCATTCCACCAATTGGGCATTCCACCAAACAGCAATAAACCTCTATATACACTGTGCTTGGCAGATAATCAGGTGACAGTAGCGTTACCAGGTGTCCCGATTTGCGCGGGACGTCCCGATTTTCAGGGGTCTGGTGACGCGTACCGATTTGTACCTGATCGGGACACTAAATGTCCCGACTTTCACTCACGAGAACCAATTTCAGGAGGACTTGCAGTGAATTTTATAACTATGTTATAAAAACAAGGCACCCCTAAAAGCGGCAAAATCGAATGAAAAATATAATTTTAATAAAAAATAAATAATTTACTTAATCTACGATTTTTTTTTTGTAATTTCGTCTGATTATTATTATTATGTAGGATTAAATACAGATTATAGAAATACCTTGTAGTCCAGTAAATTAACGGGAAATACGGCGATACCGTGTCATTTTCAGGATCAACTCCGAATTGTATGAAAATTTGGACAGCTTGTGCCGTTGGTTGCTTTTACTCGGGGTGACAGTCACCCCTAGTTGGAGGTGAAAAACCGAGCGTTTAAAATAAGTCCGGAGATGAATAAATTGACTAATTCTAAGCAATTTTAGTAGACAGACCCAGCAAAAGCGAAGTTTTAGCTCATGAAAAATACGTTCTTATTTATCAAATTCCAAATCAAATATTTCAACTTGAAATAACCAAGAAATGAAGCACTTTTCGGGAAAAACCCATTAAAACTTTTTTAATAACGCTTTATTTTTATGTTTCAACAAAGTTTCTAGTATCAAAACTAAGCGAGTTATGCTTAAAATCAAGTTGAGTCCATTTTTTTTGGTAAAAAAATCGTGAAAATCTCCCCCTACTTAGCACCCCAAATGAAATTAATCGTTACCGCTTTACAAACAATTTACTTTACTTATGTATTTTTTACATGATTGAAAGAGCCTGAACGAGTCACTAATCACGAGTGTATGCAAAATATGAACAGCCATATTTTAACCAATTTTTGTCTTACAGAAAAACAAAATATCATATTTATAAAAGCAAAACCTACCTAATTTTTACTCCTTGAGATTTTTAGTATCCCTAATACTTTTTAAGTCATTTTGAAAAAAGGGCATTTTCCAATATTTTAGGAAACATTTTTTTTACTAAGCAAACCTAACAAAGCGTATAAACAATACACATAATAAAGTAGATGGTAAAGCGGTAAAGATTACCTAATTTTATTTACGGTACTAAATAGGGGGAGATTTTCACGATTTTTTTTTTTTTTAATAAAAAAGGGGCCAAATTTATTTTGAGCGTAACTCGCTTAGTTTTAATACTAGAGACATATAAAACAAAATTAAATAATTTTTTAAACACTTTAAAAAATTTTAATAGGTTTTGCCCGAAAATTCCTTAATTTTTTGGTGATTTTAAATTGAAAAATTCGATTTGGAATTTGACGAACAAGAACGTATTTTTGATGAGCTGCAGCTTTGCTTTTACTGCGTTTATAGACTGTCTGAACATACAATTTTTTTGCTTTTTTAAAAGCTACATTTTTGCTCAGATAATTTTTTTCAATAAAATTACTCAAAAATATTGACTTAGTTTAAAAATTATATAGGACAAAAATTTTTTAGAGTTCGTCAGTTGATCAATTTTGGGACTTCTTTAAACGCGCGTTTTTCCACCCCAAAAAGGGGTAACTGTAACTGTCACCCCCCAAGTAAAAGCTACCAACGGTACAAGTTCAACTTTGAAATAGACAGTAAGTAGAACCTGAAACCAGATTTTCATGCAATTGGGAGTTGACTCTGAAAATTACACTCCAAAACGGTCATTTACTATGCTATTGTTATTTATTTGTCCCGATCTACAACCCTAAATCCCGATTTGTTTTTGCTTATGTACCGATTAAAAACAAATCGGACCTGGCAACACTAGGTGACAGTGATAGCATAGGACCAGGACGATCTGGACTACATCTGGAAAAAAAAGGAAATCTGTAGAAGAATGGAGCCAGAAGTAAACGTTAATAAAACCTAATCTATATGCACAGGAGGAATGCAACAAAACCTAATATTACAAATTGGTGAACACATCAGTACTTATACCGAAAAATATAAATAATATCTAGGATTGCATATTACGAATGATGACACAATGGCTACACAATACGATGCAGAAACATACAGGTCCGGATAATCTGGAGCAATATAACTTATGGCATTGAAGTTAAGAAATAAGAAGGAAAAAATATGCAGAAGTAGTTGAAATACAGACAAAATCGGAATATCCAAATTGGAATAATAGATGAAGGTGAATCCATAACATGGAACCAGAGCCTACTATTATTCTTTAGCTTCTTACAAAAAAATTGAATTAGATACCCAACTATTGTAAACACTATTTCTAGACATTTTTGAACAGTTTAAACACAATAACTCTCGTTTTTCCTTATCCTGATAGTTTATCCATAGTAAAATAGCACTTCCTTAACCGCTGCCTCCTCTTGAATTACACCAGACACCAACAAAGTTTAAATTGACATTTTAAATCAGTAAAGGTTTGAATTTTCTCAAGGAACGAAATTAGTTTTTCTGGTTCTAGTTTAACAATTTCATTCAATTTTTCGTTAAATATTCTTCTCTCTCTATATTTCTAAATATGAAATAAGCCGTATTTAACGGGTTATTTTATGTATATATTTTATATCCTCATACTGATAAAATATATAAAATAAGTCATAAATTCCAATTTGATTATCTATAATATTCTATATTAATACATCGGCGGTTTTATATACTAGCATTAATTCCCTTTTACAATTATTATTTCATTCCAGATTAATATAATCTATTGCGGTGTATTATTAATTTAAGTAAATACGGGCTATTACATCCTACAATAAAATAAATACTCGGGTATACTGAGTATTAAATATTAATTTCCCCAATAAACGTAACGAAATATGAATCATAGGTCAAGTCGATTATTAATAGAAATATAATTTACCATGTACCTAGATGATATATATGTATCTTTTTTTTTGAGTTAATTATTTTCTTTGTACATATTAATGTTGATTCTATAGTAAAGGCAAAATGCTAACGACATTTTAACGATATCGTAAAGTAAATAATTGCAATAAAACAGATTTGTGGGTCAGCCTCAATCTGTGGTACATGTACCACTGGTGGTACATATCATTATTGGCGGTGGTACACAAAACACAGAAAAAATTAAAATAGTAGTACTTAGTACGTATTGATAATACAATTTAAAAATATAGGTGGTACCAAAAATAATAAAAATAACTGTAGGTGGCACATCACTCAAAAAGGTTGAGAACCGCTGGTACAGCGCTTGTTCACATTATAAGAATTTTGATGGTGCTATTAGTCCAGAAAGCCACTGCGCATCCGCTAGGAAAAATATTCTGATTCAGATTTTTTGCACAATCTTATTCAAAAAGGACTCCTTTTTACAAATTTGCATGTTGCCAGGACCAAAATGTGGTCAAAAACTTTTTAAACGTTTTTTTTTCTGTTTTTTTCCTAAAATCATTTTTTTGCATGGAAAAAGATTTTTTAGGTTTTTTGGATCATTCCAAGCAGAAAAGGTCTTTTGTGACTTTTCTCTAAAAATGATAGTTTTTGACATAAGCGATTAAAAATTGAAAAATTGCGAAATCGGCCATTTTTTACCCTCAAAAACTATGTGAAAAACTGAAAATTTGAATGTTGCCAAGGTAGGTGGATATTCTTTAAACATCGATTGATGAAATTCCGAAGAGTTTTTTGCAATACAATATTCAAAACTCCCTTTTTTAATTTCTAATCAAGCGTGCGCGACACTATTTTCCACCGACAGTATGGTGCAAATGAAAGGAATAAATTCGTTATTTCGTAAACCGGTGACTTTAAGGAAAAATCCCGAAACAGGTCGATTTTTATTTTTAAGTTATGATATTGTGGCATATATGGTATACTAGTGTCGTCATCCGTCTGGGCGTGATGACGTAATGGATGATTTTTTTAAATCAGAATAGGGGTCGTGTGGTAGCTCATTTGAAAGGTTCTTCAATTCTCTATTCAGTAATGTAAACATTTACATAATTATTTATACAGGGTGTCCTTCTACTTCTTTTTTTGTCAAATAATTTAATTTAATAAAATTTTTTTGGACGCCCCGTATAAATAATTATGTAAATGTTTATATTACTGAATAGATTTGAAGAACCTTTCAAATGAGCTAGCACACGACCCCTATTCTCATTTAAAAAAAATCATCGATTACGTCATCACGTCCAGATGGATGACGTCACTAGTATACCATATATGCCACAATATCATAACTTAAAAATAAAAATCGACCTGTTTCGGGATTTTTTCTTAAAGTCGCCGGTTTACGAAATAACGAATGTATTCCTTTCATTTGCACCACAGTGTCGGTGGAAAATAGTGTTGCACACGCTTGATTAGCAATTAAAAAACAAAGGAGTTTTGAATATTGTATTGCAAAAAACTCTTAGGGATTTCATCAATCGATGTTAAAAGAATATCTACCTACCTTGGCAACATTCAAATTTTCAGTTTTTCACATAGTTTTTGAGGGTTAAAAAAGGCCGATTTCGCAATTTTTAAATTTTCGCAATTTTTAAATTATTAATCGCTTATATGTCAAAAACTATCATTTTTAGAGAAAAGTCACTAAAGACCTTTTCTGTTTGGATCGATCCAAAAAACCTAAAAAAACTTTTTTCCATGCAAAAAAAATAATTTTAGAAAAAAAAACAAAAAAAAAACGTTTAAAAAATTTTTGACCACCTTTTGGTCCTGGCAACATGCAAATTTGTTAAAAGGAGTCCTTTTTAAGTAAGATTGTGGAAAAAATCCGAATTAGAATATTTTTCCTAGCGGATGCGCAGTGGCTTTCTGGACTATATGGTTAAAATCTACATAGTGAATCTTTCCCCCTTCACCGCTTGAAACGTTCGGAGAAGGGAGAAAGATTTGTTCGAGCCATGGTACAAAGACGCCACTATGTTGATGACGCCAGTGTTCGAGCCACTATGTAGATTTTAACCATCGCAGATCAAAATTCTCATAATGTGAAACAGCGCTATGACAATACCATTTTAATATCAGTTACTTTACAAGTAAATACCACGTCGCAGATACGCCACTGAACGAATGCCAAACTTTCGATCCTTTCAACGCAGTTAATTTATATTTGTTGTATCAATAGTGTCACAAAAGAAATGAAGCGTACTGTTACGCGATTGACTCTACTATTTTATTTATTTATATCTTTAGGCACTAAGTTTAATTTAAATAAAGGAAGACTTACTTATATTATATAATAACACCAACTAACACATCTAATTTATTTACAACTCAAATTTATGATTTAATTAACTAAACATAATAACTTCGATAACTAATATATACATTTCATTAAATCCGATTCGAATACAATTATATCACGCGTCGCGGCTCGTTCATTGACTGACTGGCCTGTGCTCGAATTCCTGTTCTTAAATACTCTGACAGCGGTCGCCTCGAATCGCCGTGGAAGGTCTGGCCTTTACTCGTAACCCCGGGAAACATCGAGAATAATTAGGCCGGGTTGTGAGGCGTCACACTGCCCCGTCCTTAAAAGATGGTTCCTCCTGGAACCTTGTCGGGACTGGAACTGGATGCTGGTATCTGCAACTGGACCCTCTTTTACAACTCCCAGTTGTATAAAAGTGACAGGGGACGGTCTTCTCTCCGCACCAGTAACTATGCGGATTGCAACAGACTAACACCTGGACCTCGGTGTCTTGGAAAATTTCTTCTACCATATTTCGGATAACTCTCCAGTCTAATTGGCTGCATTCTAACTTTGGCATTGCTAACTTTTGCACGTCGGACTCCAACACGTGCTCTCTGAATTGAATTAATGCATCCCATACATCTTGGTAGGTAGGTTGGTCACGGACAGTGTCTTTTGTTACCAGATAGAATAGGTAACGTGATGCATCTTGGAGTTTCAATGCTTTGCCAGGAGCTGGCAGTTGGCATTGAAGTTCTGCAACTCGACCAAACTTCCTTCGGAAGGCGGATGCCAACCCTCGTGCGTCTTTGATACTGGCCGGGATGGTATGGGCCAGCGAAAAGTCATCGGGAAGTGCGAGAAGATCTCGCTTTTCTTCAGTGATAACACCATGTCTTGCTTTGCCGGTACCTCCGTAGGCACCCATGAACTCTTCAAAGGTAAGGTCAGGTATTCCTCGAATTTGGTTGACTTCCACTTCTTCATCTACGTCGTGGTCTCCCTCGTACGGCGCCAACCGGTTATGGTGGACTATCATCGGCTTTCCCCTAGGAATCTTGCTTATTCGGTAGATAACGTCATTGATTTTCTTGACAATGAGGTACGGACCCTCCCAGAACTGCTGCAACTTGGGAGAACAACCTGTTCGCTTCTTTGGATTATAAAGCCAGACTTTGTCGTTCTCCTTAAAACATCCCTTCTCGGCTTGGGTATCGTATCGTTTCTTCATGCGGTCGCTAGCGATCTGAAGGTTAGACCGGACCAACTCATGTATATCGTCCATTCTTCTTCGTAATTCATTCACGTAATCCTCACCAGCAACATCTTCTCCAGGTCGACATCCAAACTCTAGATCACAGGGTAGACGCATCTCACGTCCAAATAGGACTTTTGCTGGTGTTTGGCCAGTTGATTCATTAACAGCAGATCTATAGGCCATTGCGAAGAACGGAAGGTACTGGTCCCAGTCTCGTTGATGATTGGACACCATCTTTGTCAAATACTTGCCGACTGTCCTATTCATACGCTCCACCATTCCATCCGATTGCGGGTGATAGGCCGTAGTCCTTGTCTTCTTCATGCCTAGTTTATCACAGATTCCTTGAAATAGATCGCTCTCAAAGTTCCTTCCTTGGTCACTATGGATCTCCAGAGGTACTCCAAATCGGCTGATGCAGTCTTTGATTAACACATCTGCAATAGTGGCGGCCTTCTGGTCTGGAATTGCGTAGATCTCCACCCACTTCGTGAAGTAATCCATTATCACCAACATGTATTTGCATCCATTGTCACTTTCTGGAAATGGCCCGGCAATATCCAAAGCTATTCTTTCAAACGGACTTCCAACATTGTACTGTCTCATAGGAGCCTTTCTTTTCCGGTAGGGCCCGTTACTTGTAGCACAGGTAGTACATTTCTTACACCAGTCCTTCACATCGTCGGAACTATTCATCCAATAAAATCGTTCCCGAATTCTCTGAAGGGTCTTCTTTACACCAAAATGCCCTCCTGATGGACTGTCGTGTAACTGACGAAGTACTTCGGCTACTCTGCTCTTTGGAATCACCAACTGTGTTCTCCTCACCGAACCATCATCATTTTCTATTACTCGTTTAAGCAAGCTGTCTTCCAAGATAAATGAGTCCCACTGGGCCCAATACGTCTTAACTACTGAGCCTAGGCTTGATATTTCTTGCCAAGATGGTCGACGATTTTCTTCTTTCCATTTTCCAATCTTCTGTAAAACTGGATCTTTTTCTTGTTCTTCCTTGATCTTGGTAGGCGTCCACTCGTCGTTGACCACTGTTGTTCTTAGTACTGCTGCTTCCTTTGACTCTCGTTTTGTTGCAGTGGGAACATTCTGCTGGACACGGTCTTCTAGATAGAGAATCAGCGTTCCTGTGGCTAACTCCGGCCCGATGCTCGATCTTGAAATCATATTCTTGAAGTCGTTCAATCTATCTGGCTATCTGACCATCTGGATTCTTAAACTGCATTAACCATTTAAGGGCGGCATGGTCGGTTCGGATTAGAAACTTCCTTCCGTAGAGGTATTGATAGAAGTGTTCCACTGATTTTACTACTGCTAGAAGTTCTCTTCTCGTGACGCAATAATTTCGTTCAGGTTTTGAAAGCACTTTACTAAAATATCCAAGGACTCGTTCCTGTCCTCCTTGGATCTGCGACAGCTATTCCCACATTGCTTGCATCCGTATCTAAGATGAACTCTCCTTCTGGCAGTGGATACCCTAATATTGGCGCTGTAATTAAATGCCTCTTCAAAGTTTCAAAGGCCGTTTGGCAGTCTCCATCCCAGCAATAATCCCTTGCTTCCTCTGTGAGTCGCGTTAAGGGCTTAGCGATATCTGCAAACTTCTTAATGAACCTCCGGTAGTAAGTACATAGTCCCAGAAAACTTTTCACTTGATGTTTATCAGTTGGTTCAGGCCATCCCTTAATGGAATCGATTTTTCCCTTATCCACGGCCACTCCTTCTTTGCTGACTATATGGCCTAAATAATTGACTTTACTTTGAAATAGCTGGCATTTCTTGGGGTTTAACATTAACTGGGCAGCTTTAAGTCGATTAAAAACGTCTTCTAAATTCTTCAGGTGGTCTTCAAACGTCTCTCCCAAAACGATTATGTCGTCTAAATACACCAGGCACGTTTTCCAAGATAACCCTCTCAACACATTTTCCATAAGCCTCTCAAATGTCGCAGGAGCGTTACAGAATCCAAACGGCATAACGTTGAATTCCCATAATCCAGATCCTGTCGTAAAGGCCGTCTTCTCTTTGTCCACTGGATCCATTTCTACCTGCCAATATCCAGACTTCAAGTCCAACGTAGAAAACAATTTACTTCCAGCCAATGTGTCCAACGTGTCGTCGATCCGAGGCAGAGGATAACTATCTTTCTTGGTAACATTGTTCAACAAACGGTAGTCCACACAGAACCTCGTAGTTCCATCTTTCTTCTTGACCAGGACCACCGGAGAGACCCATGGGCTCGTAGAAGTTTCTATCACCCCGTCTTTCTTCATTTCTTGAACAATCCTTTCAGCTTCCTCTCTCTTCGCCTGTGGTAATCGTCGAGCTGATTGACGAATTGGCCTAGCGGTACCAGTGTCAATTTTATGTTTGACAACTGTCGTTCTTCCTGTCTTTCCTCCTTTCGGTACGAATATGTCACGATATTGCCTAAGAAATTCCCTTAATTTCCTTTTTTCCATTTGATTTAGAGATTGGCCTGCAACTGCAACCATTTGGTCAAACTTATCGTTGGAATTATCTGATGTTGTCGTTTGACGGATTATGGACGTCACGGGTACACAAGTTCCTACTTTTGTCTCCTTCTTGATGGTCACTGGGTAGTCATTAACATTAATCAATCTCACGGGAATTTCTTTAGCAGAAGTAACCAATTCCTTTCCAATTATGATTCCTCGGCCAACCTCCTCGTCGTGGTTCCATGGCTCCATCATAACAGGCGTTCCTTCTTCTACAGTTCCCTGTAGCCGCGCTACGATGATCGTTTCACTCCTCGCAGGCACAACTGTATCTTCTTTAATGGCTGCTAGCACTGTTCTGTCATCATGTGGATGAAGAAATACCTCCTCGTTGCCAACTTTGATTACCCTATTCTTAAAATCCAATTGAAATCCATGCAAATTCATTACGTCCATTCCTAATATAACATCTTCTTCGATGTCTGCAACTATGACAGTAACTTTTCTGCTCCAATCCCTAATTGTATCTGGATTTCTCCATGGGTGTTGGCGTTTTCACCTGTGGCAGTCCGCAGTCGCAACCTCGTTGGTAAGAGTTTCTTACGGCTGTTTAAAAATGACGGTCGTATAATGGTCCTGGTCGCTCCGGTATCCACCAACAATGTATACTTTTTACCATTTATTTCTCCATCCACATATACACTATCTTCACGACATTTCAAAGAAGCTATTAGTATTAGATAGTCTTTAGAGGAGTTCTGAGTCGAGGCTGCCCCCCTAGGGTCTGTGCGTTCTCTTATTTCCTGCTGGTGAGTTTCTTGATTTGCGTTCTTCCTTAAACTTCGTGCGTACCCCTTTTCACCACAATTGCAGCAATTCATGGTCTTCGTTTTCTTCGATGTAAAGTCTTTCATCATATTAACAAGCTCGTCAAGTTTGTCTTCATCCTCTTCTTCTTTCACAGTTCGAACTGCACTGTACTCACCAGAGGCCTGCGTAGCTGATTCGAACTCGAGGGCCGCGGACAATACATCGACCAGCGTCTTGTGACGAGCTAATCGCAGTGTTCTCTGCATTTCAACATCACGAAGACCATCCATAAATGTTTGAACAGCCAATATTTCCATCACGTCTTCGGGAGCTGTTGGATATGCATATCGTACCAACCTGGCAATATCTAGCTCATATTCTTGAAGAGCTTCATCTTTCTTTTGTCGTCGGTTTTTAAGCCGCGCCTGATAGACATACTCCAAATGTTCGTGCCCATAACGCATGTTTAGTCTCTTCATGAGTTGTTCAAAATCATTTGTCTCCTCTACAGCTATGGTCTGGAGTACATCCAAAGCCTCTCCTCGAAGAGCAATAACCAGATTTACAGCTTTGTCTTTTTCAGACCATCCGTTCGCTCTTGAAACTGTTTCAAACAGTTTGTATTTGGTTTCATCATCTTTACTGTCTGTTAAGATGGGTTCCATTCCTTTGTCTACTTTTTCCGTTTCCTCCATTTTCTTTTCTATTTCCTTGATCTTTTCTTCAAAAGTAGATTTTATGGACGATACCTTGTCGTCAAAATCCGAAGTGACTTTAGAGATTTCGTTAGTCATCTTGTTTTCAAGGGATGAAATATCACCCAAAACTTTCGAAACTTTGTTCTCTAACGATATAATGTCTGTAGAAACTTTCAAAACATCCGAGGAAACTTGGGAGATTTCACTAGAAACTTTGTTCTCTAACGACGTAATGTCTGTCGAAACTTGGGAGATTTCACTAGAAACTTTGGTCTCTAACGATGTTATTGACGAAATTAAAGCAGCATGCTTGTCTTCAAACAAATAGGTTTCTGGATCTTGACCCTCTTCTTGAAGAGCGTTTTTTAGACGTTCGACTAGATCAGCCCTTTTTCCAGTAGAACTCAGGTCCCTTTCTTCCAATTCAAGTTACAGGTCTGCAATTTTTAGCTTACACAAGGTAGACATGATCACACACTTTATTTATTACGATTTATATTAATTTATTTTTAAAGGTTCCACACTGTATTTAAACCGAAAATTTACGTTGATATTTATTTCAAGTATCCTCACTTCTGCACCATTTTGTTACGCGATTGACTCTACTATTTTATTTATTTATATCTTTAGGCACTAAGTTTAATTTAAATAAAGGAAGACTTACTTATATTATTTGATTTACATCACTTATTTATTTTAATAATTACAAATAACACCAACTAACACATCTAATTTATTTACAACTCAAATTTATGATTTAATTAACTAAACATAATAACTTCGATAACTAATATATACATTTCATTAAATCCGATTCGAATACAATTATATCACGCGTCGCGGCTCGTTCATTGACTGACTGGCCTGTGCTCGAATTCCTGTTCTTAAATACTCTGACAGCGGTCGCCTCGAATCGCCGTGGAAGGTCTGGCCTTTACTCGTAACCCCGGGAAGCATCGAGAATAATTAGGCCGGGTTGTGAGGCGTCACAGTACACTTATTAGTCCAGGGCGCATCTGTTTTGAGATGGACGTTGAGAGGTGACTCAATTTTTTTTGCAGAAATTGCTTGAAAATAACTCAAATAATAATATTTGAGTTATCCTCCCATTCAAAATGGTCCGGAACATTGTTTAAATAATCAAAATGTCAAAATATGAAGGAAAAATTCGATTTTTTATTGTTTTTTTTTTTATTATAACTTTAAAACTATTCATTTCTGAGAAAAGTTGTACTGACATAAAAGTTGCGTAATTAAATTTCTTACAATATAGAATTGGTTGAAAATTTAAAAAATAGTCACCTTTGTTCCAAAATAGCAATAATTGCGAAAAAAAACCATACAAAAACAAGTACATATTCGCATTTTACGTTTTTCAACCATTTGTGCTACACTTAGGACCTTCATATTTTACCCAGAAAAACTTTATGATATAGTAAAACAACACTTTAAATTTCATTAAGATCGGTTTAATAGATTTTGCAAAATGAATTTTGCAATCCAGCTTTCGCAAAAAAAGTTCATTTTTTTTAAATGTTGCAGGACTGAAAATAAAGCAGATAGCAAGTTGAATTTTTTTTTCTTATAGAAGTGTAGTGTACCTTTCATTTGCAATTCGCAAAATTAAAATCGATTAGTTACCACGGCGTCAGGAAATTTTTTAAATAAACATTAATTTTTGGTGCTACGCGCAGGACAGCGGTGTCCGATTCACACAAGTTGATTTCCACCAAAATTTCTTCCAATCTTTATCTAATATATTATTTTCTTACTCTATATTTTGTTGTATTTTAATAAACTGCGCGTCATAGAAAACGGGCACCCTAAAAAATGGGTCATTTTTGATGTCGCGTATCTCCTAAACCTGTTGTCCGATTTAAATGATTTTTTTAATATGTTATAGCCCTATTCTTTGTCAATATCTCTGTAATAATATTTTTGCAAAACAGGTAAATTTTCATTGTATACCGGGTGTACGAATCAAACTGTGTTTTTTTCTCAAAGTTCGCAACACCCTGTGGATTATTCTAGCATTTATAAAATACTGAAATTAAAATTCAACTATAGCCTCAGGTTTTCTTAACATTGTGTTTTTTTATTCATTCGTTATGTTGGATAATACAAAAGTTATGTACTTTAACAACTAGCCATGTTCTTCATCAGTATAGATAGGGTGTTATAAGTCTAAAGTGTTTCAGGGACTAAATAAGTTTGACAAACTTTAAGGGGTAATTCTGTATTAAAAATAATGACAGTTTGCTTTATAATCATATATCCGCAAAAGCTTCGTTTCCGAGATACGGGATGTTAAATTTTTTCTTACAAACTGATGATTTATTTATTGCTTTAAAACCGGTTGAGATATGCAAATGAAATTTGGTAGGTTTTAAGAGATGGTTGTTGGGCATTTTTTGACATTCAACTAAGAATTTTATATTCACTATTGGAGCGCATACGGGTAATATGACCGATCATATTATTCGTATGTACGCCAATGGTGAATAAAAAATTCTTAATTGTATATCAAAAAATGTTCAAAAATTACGTCTTAAAACCCACCAAATTACATTTGCATATCTCAACCGGTTTTAGGGCAATAAATAAATCGTCAGTTTTTAAGAAAAAATTCAACATCCTGTATGTCGGAAACGAAGCATTTGCGGACATATGTTTATAAAGCAACCGGTCATTATGTTTTCATGCAGAATTACCCCTTAAAATTTGTCGTACTTCTTTAGAAACACCCTGTACTGATAAAGAGCATGCCTAGTTGTTAAAGTACATAACTTTTGTATTATCCATCATAAACGAATGAATCAAAAAACAGAATGTTAAGAAAGCCTGAGGCTATAGTTGAGTTTTAATTTCAGTATTTTATAAATGCTAGAATATGCCACAGGGTGTTGCGAACTTTGAGAAAAAAACACAGTTTGATTCGTACACCCGGTATATAATGAAAATTTACCTGTTTTGCAAAAATATTAACACAGGGATATTGATAAAGAATAGGGCTATAACATATTCAAAAAATCACTTAAATCGGACAACAGGTTTAGGAGATACGCCACATCAAAAATGACCCATTTTTTAGGGTGCCCGTTTTCTATGACGCGCAGTTTATTTTAATTCCACAAAAATCAAACTAATTTTATTATTGTTTGTGAAATATTGTTTAAACAATTGCATATGTTTAAAAATAATAAACTTTTATTCTCTAAGTTAAAATATATGAACAAAGAAAGTTTTTGCTAAGAAAAGTGTTATTTCAAAGGATAGAGTATGTGTTTTTATTTTGCAATAAACAAATTTATTTATTTATATCGAAATGTAATAAAATTAAAATGTATCAATCATTATCAAAGGTCATTGGAATGTCCAATCAGAGCAAACTATCCGCTGTCCTGCGCGTAGCACCAATAATTAATGTTTATTTAAAAAATCCTGACGAGGTAGTTAGTAGATTTTAGTTTTGCAAATTGCAAATGAAAGGTACAGTATACGTCTATAAGCAAAAAAAATTCAACTTGCTATCTGCTTTATTTTCAGTCCTGTAACATTTTGAAAAAATGAATTTTTTTGTGAAAGCTGGATTGCAAAATTTATTTTGCCAAATCTATTAAACCGATCTTAATGAAATTTACAGTATTGTTTTACTGTATCATAAAGTTTTTCTGGGTGAAATATGAAGGTCCTAAGTGTGGCATAAATGGTTGAAAAACGTAAAAGGCGAATACTTGTGTTTTTATCGTATTTTCGCGAGTATTGCTATTTTGCAACAAGGGTGACAATTTTTAAAATTTTTAACGAATTCTATATTCTAGGAAATTTAATTGCGCAACTTTTATGTCAGTACAACTTTTCTCAGAAATGAATACTTACTTTCAAAGTTATAGTCAAAAAACGAAGAAAAAAATCGAATTTTTCCTTTATTTTTTGACATTTTGATTATTTAAACAATGTTCCGGACCTTTTTGAGTGGGAGGATAACTCAAATATTATTGTATGAGTTATTTTCAAGCAATTTCTGCAAAAAAATATGAGTCACCTCTCAACGTACAAATGTATGATACTAATATTTTTACAGATGCGTCCTGGTCTATATATGTGTCAGTCCAGACTGAACTGGCTGGTATTATCTCCATAGTCGCAAAAGAGATAACCCGAAAAGGTATAGCCGGTAAAACCATAATAATCTGCACAAACAGCAGACAACCGCTACTAAAAAGGACAGTTATTTTTTTTTCATACAAAGTTATTTAAACACGTCTTCAATATATGTGATGACTGATATTGCATTATAATTATTTGTAACATCTCTAACAGTGATTTCTTTTTAAAACTCCACCTTGAGTCATCAAAACAATGGTTGCAAAAGTATTAAAAGATAAAATATATGTAATGTTGACAATACTTCATAAAGATTAGAAATCTAGACGTTCAGCGAACGATAAAAGAGCAAAAACAAACCTGAGCAAACAATGGCTCAACATGATTATGAGTTCGGTGAAAACCATCATTTTGTGCACTATTTGAAAAGCAAAACATTTATGTTATATAATATTATATAAAACCCTCTTGCAAGAATTGTACTATAATTAGAACGACGTTGTATCGACAATAAATTATGAAACAGCATAAAAATGTCCAGATTTGTGGCGAAAACGTACCAAAAATTCGGGAAAAAAACTCGAAAAGAAGAAATTCGGTTTTTCTGAACTACATACTTATCAGTTTCTACAGATATTAAATATTGCGATGAAGGGCATTTGGTCATTTCAGCAGATGATGACATTGTAAGGTGTAATATTAATTTTGTTTAGGTACCAACTAAGCACGTTCCTATTATCGTTAAAAAACAAACAAATAGTATTCCCAGTCAATCACTTGTAGACAAGGCGAAAACGGCGGGTCCGCTGGGAAAAATATTCCCATGAGATTTTTTTGCATAATCACATTCGTGAGACATCCCAGAAAGGTTCAAGAAGTCACCCACGTGAAAAGTGGGCCTATTTTTTTAACAATTTTTTTTAATCAAATTGCAAAAATCAATATTTTTTGGACCATTCTGGATAAAAAAGGTCTCTTATAATTTTTCTCTAAAGTTTATCGTTTTCGTTTTCGTTTCGAGTTATAAGTAATTTAAAATTGAAAAAAACGAAAATGGCGATTTTCAAGGCTTAATAACTCGGTTAAAAGTTATTATTATGAAAGTCAGAGAGTGACTAAATCAAAGTTTAATGCCCCCCCCCTACAAGACCCTGAAAAAAAATTTGTCATTATTTTATTACTAAGCTGTTATTTTTAAGTAATAATATTGAGCGCCATGCACGTGGTAGCCGGCCGTAAATGTGAGTACAAGTAGGATGCACAATTGGACTACCGGAGTGGCATCCTCTCGCACTCAGCATTTACGGTCGGCTACCACGTGCATGGCGCTCAATATTATTACTTAAAAATAACAGCTTAGTAATAAAACTATGACAAAAATTTCTTCAGGATCTTGTAGGGGGGGCATTAAACTTCGATTTAGTCACTTTCTGACTTTCATAATAATAACTTTTAACCGAGTTATTAAGCCTTGAAAATCGCCATTTTCCTTTTTTTTCAAATTTAAATTGCTTATAACTCGAAAACGATCAACTTTGGAGAAAAATTATAAGAGACCTTTTTTACTCAGAATGGTCCAAAAAACCTAAAAATATTGATTGTTGCAATTTGATTAAAAAAAATTGTTAAAAAAAATTTGGCCCACTTTTAACGTGGGCGACTTCTTGAACCTTATTCTGGGATGTCTCACGAATGTAATTATGCAAAAAAATCTCATGGGAATATTTTTCCCAACTAACCCGCCGTTTTCGCCTTGTCTATTGCTATCGATCAACATTGCCTATAATCATAGTCCAGTGGGGTTAAACGAAAAAAGGCCTAACCTTGCATGGCGAACTACCCGAAATATTATTATTCTAACCTTTAGAGGGGTTCAATAGTAGGGTATTCAATAAAATGAAACAAAAAAAGAAGAAAACAAAAAAATCTTTTGTGTAAAAGGTATATTTATATTTATTTAAAAAATGAAACAAATATTAGGTAGTAGAGACCTCAGCCTAAATCTTAGAAAGCGAGTACTAAAGTGTTATGTATTTTCAGTTCTTTTGTATGGTGTGGAGACGTGGACTCTTAATAAACAATGCCTTTGAAGTGCAAATGCATTTGAAGTGCGAACATATTGAACAATGCTGAGAATCTCCTGGACAGACAGAATAACTAACCAATGAAGAAGTACTAAGAAGAATAGAGAACAGCAGGGAGATAGTGGATTCCACCAAAATAAGAAAACTACAACATTTGGGTAATATAACACGTGGTGACAGATGAGGTGCTCAACGCAACAGTGGCCTAACCCCAAAAACAAAGTCTTGAGATAAATGCAATCTTTGCATTCGTATTTCCACTATGCTTATGGGATGGCGCTACAAATTATGTAGCACCATTTAGCCAAATATACAGGTAAGTTGTGTAGACTCTTGTTAATCCGAAGATTTAATGTTGCTGCTTTTATTGATATATTAATCAAAGAATGCTCAATTTGTGGCCTAACCACTGTTGCTCTGGGCGCCTCAGATATGAACTCTTAAAATTAATAATGCAGGGAAAGATTCAAGGAAGGCGCAGCATGGGAAGGAGAAAAATGTCCTGGCTGTGAAACCTCAGAATAATTTGGATGCAGCTCAACTGAACTCTTTCGGGCTGTAGTGTCAGAAGTTAGAATAGCTATGATGATTGCCAACTTCGTCGCAGAGATGGCACGTAAAAAAGAAGAATAGTACTGTAAATTTAAAATCACGACTGAACTACGTCGTCGCGTTAGCCGAAGGGTTTTAAAGAATAACCAAGATGGCGGTTTTTATTCAAAATCTTCTATAAAAAGTGATATTTTGCTTTTGTCTGGTTTGTTAGGTACTTATACGCAGCACAAGAAACATCAACAGCATTTTTTCCAATAAAAGCCATATATTAGACACCTTGTAAATAGGAGTTAAGTAGTTTTGTGGCCTTTTTTTCAGACACTGAATGCTGAATCGCATCTTCTTTAAAGCTGCTTTTCGCTGCATCTACTTCCACAATTTCTGTATTTGTGTTAGATAAAATTCATAGTTATCGGAAAACATTGCGAAACTTGATTTGCCTTCTTTATTATTTTGGACGTGATTGCCTGCTTCTGGCTCTTGGTACGTCTGCTTCTCTGTCAAATTTTTCCTTTAATATGTTGTCAAATCATTAACTCTTAATCTTAATTTTGGAGAACCCTAGATCTATTTTCTAGTGATTTTATTATCTATAGGTCTGGATCCCGCGTATGAAAAAAAAAGTTGATTAATAGCAAGCTGAAAAGTTGTTAATAGCTTAAGGGTGTCTAGTCGGATAAACTTTGATATATGGGAACACTGGAACAGGGGCAGTTTTAATTGAGGAACAGGTTAAAAATTTGGAAAGGTTAGACCACGAAAACGGCACATTTATTTTGTCCGACAGAACAGACTTGAAACTCTCCGAGCAGAGATTAAACTCTCATGCAAAAATCAGACTGCTATTTATCACCTGTCATTTGACATATTCTACATGCTCCACTCATGAAAACGCCCATTTGGTGATAAATAGCAGTCTGATTTTTGCATAATAGTCTAGTAAAATAAAATTACACCACATGTAAATCAAAATGTAAATTCGTACAGGTTGAAACAAATTTAATATCAAAGTTTAGGTGGGTACAAAAGATATTTTCAAAAAAGTATCCAAATCATACAAGGGGATCATTGTTTAAATAATTAAAAAGGGGTCATTTTTGCCAAAAAATTACTATTTTAACTGCTGAGGTAATTCACTTATTAATGAAGGTCTATGGGATTTTTTTCTGCAAAGTTGAAGGGTAAATCTTTCACATAAGACTTACTAAATTAAATGTGACCCCCTATTTATTTAAACAATTATACATGAAACTTAAAAAACAAATTTGCAAAAAATTATTTTTAGCGTTTTAAATAAGCACTATAAAATATCTTATTTTACAGAAGAAGTTGCGCTATGTTATCAGTCATAAGCGTAACCGGGGGGGGGGGTTTGGGGGTTGTAACCCCCCCCCTTTGGGATGTACTTTGAGCTCTATACGCTTAACACCATAGCCCTCAGAGACCTTACAGTAGTTGTAACCCCCCCCTTTCAGGTAGTTGTAACCCCCCTTAGGATCATCCTGGTTACGCCTATGTTATCAGTATTAATAAAAAAAAATTGGTCCAAAAATATTAAATATTTTTTGAGATATTGAATTTGTTTATTAAATGTTACTCTATCTTCAATTGCAAAAACGCGGTTGTTGCCAAAGAAATATTCACTTGTATTAAATCTTATTATTTTTATTTTTATGTATGTTTTCGATAAATGTATTGATAATTTCAAATTTTAATTAAACTTCAACCTAAAATGGCATTTGAAAATAATTCAAATTTGTTTATAATTTGTTTTTTTAATAACGTCGCGGGGATTAAATATTTTGAAATACCGTTTCGATAATTGGATTCCTAGTAATTTTTCACTAATTAACAATTTTTTTTGTCTTTTTTTCCTCTTCTTTTTTTTTCTTGCAGTTATATTACTACGGGCCCTTTTAGGGTTAAGTTTCATTAAGAATGTCGAATCTCTAAGTTGTAGATTCTAGACCTAAAAATATTAAGATTGGTCTAAAATCACTTAAATAAAATGTGGCTACTTACTCAGTTACAGGGAGTTTTATTTAAAAATTTAAATATTATTTTTACCAAGTACTTTCAAACTATTTGACGTATCCTTATCATACTTGGCAGAAAGTATGGGTACTATATAGTCTACTAAATTGTGATAAATAAAAGTTTCTAGCTACTACCAGAAGCGTACGACATGGGATAGTTTAAGAGATTTTAGTTAAATCTTAATATTTTTAGATCTAGAATCTACGACTCAGAGATTCGACATTCTTAATAAAATTTAACCCTAAAAGAATTAATACACATCCAAGAAAAAAAAAAGAAGAAAAAATAACAAAAAAAATTAGTATAGAATTCCCAGTAACCCAATTATCAAAACGGCATTTCAAAATACTTAATCCCCGCGACGTTATTGAAAAAACAAATTATAAACAAATTTGAATAATTTTCAAATGCCATTTTAGGGGGGAGTTTAATTGTAATTTAAATTTATCAATACATTTATCGAAAATATACATAAAAATAAAAATTATGAGATCTTAAGCAGGTGAATATTTCCTTGACAACAACCGCAGTTTTGCAATTGAAAATATAGTAACATTTAATAAACAAATTCAATATCTCAAAAAATATTAAATATTTTTTGACCAATTTTTTTTTTGCTTAATACTGGTAACATAGTGCAATTTAGTCTGTAAAATAAGATATTTTATAGTGCTTATTTAAAACGCTAAAAATAATTTTTTGCAAATTTGTTTTTAAATATTTATATACAATTATTTAAATAAATAGGAGGTCAAATTTTATTTAGTAAGTCTTATGTGAAATATTCACCCTTCAACTTTGCCGAAAAAAATCCCATAGACCTTCATTATAAGTGAATTACCTCAGCAGTTAAAAAAGTATTTTTTTTGCAAAAATGACCCATTTTTAATTATTTAAACAATGATCCCTTTGTATGATTTGGATACTTTCTTGAAAATATCTTTTGTACAGACCTAAACTTTGATATAAAATTTGTTTCAACCTGTACGAATTTACATTTTGACTATTTTTTATTTTATTAAGCTATAAGAGTTTAATCTCTGTTCGGAGAGTTTAAGTCTGTTCTGTCGGACAAAATACAAGTGCTGTTTTCGTGGTCTGACCGTTCCAAATTTTTAACCTGTTCCACAATTAAAACTTCCCCTGTTCCAGTGTTCCCATATATCAAAGTTTGTCCGACTAGACACCCTTAAGCTATTAACAAATTTTCAGCTTGCTATTAATCAACTTTTTTTTTTCATACGCGGGATCCAGACCTACGAGTAGTTCTTTCTTTTTATTTGTTATATTCTTTTTAATAATATGTACTAGCCAATTTACCTATACCACGTTACAGAAATAAATCACTACATTTTAGATTAAGGTTTTCAAAAATTGATTGAAATACGGAAATAAACCCTCATGTCAAGTATGAAGTCAAACTGATTGTTTAATAAGATTATTCATTTTTATAGCTTCATATTCGAAATTTTACTTTCCCGGCAAGATTTTTACATTTTACGATTGAATATTTGATTTGTCGACTTGATAACATCAGCAGTGAAATGACTACTCGCCAACAATCGGCACAAATTGCGAATATATCTTTTCAATTCGCGTGTACCAACTTTCCCATTAAACGTAGATATCTCTGTTCTTTTTTGTAGCTACTACTTTTCCTGACTGATTAAACACGCCAATAATTAGCGGACCGCCTAATTGCATTCTATCTAGTCGCATTTTCGTCTAATTAATTTTTAATCTGATTTTGATGCACTTTCGATGTTACGAAAAACGTACGCAATTCAAATACTAGAATTATATTCATTGGGAAATAGTTGGATGTAATTTCAATTCATTTCTCTTGTAATGATAGTTATATTAGTCGTATTAAGAAGCTATGAGTACGGTATCGTACACTGCTATCATAAAAATAACTTTCTCTTGAAGACGTATGTTTGCTCTAATTAAAAACAGAAGAAAATGCAGATTATATATTTTTTCATCTTTTCAAGATAATATAAAAATAAAAAAAAATTAAACTACTGGCTCCATTTGAAAAAAATTTACTAAATTAATTACTGATGTAACGATGAAACATTATTCAAAATGCCGAATACAGCACGGAATTCTGTTAGGCCATTTCATCGGTCGCTGTACGAGAATTACGCCGTAAGGAAAATAATTGTCCACAGATTCTACCAACGCTTGCTTCAATGCCTCCAGATTATGGACGTCTTTGTACTAGTGAATCAATAAATCGTAACGTTCGTCAGAGTGTAATGTGTAATGTAAATGAAATATATTTTTCTTTATTAATGGGAAGTAAGCTCAAGTGCCCATGTTTGCATAAATCGATAATCATAAAATGTGAATCGTAACCACTAAAATTATGAAAAACCACGGGAACAACAAATAATTTTTTATCAATTTCATGCTTGGTGCGCAAATCCACGTACTTGTCCGGTAAAATGGCCCTGATCTATAACGCGTTTTACACAAATATGACAAACAGTTGCTCCATTTGTATTAGGCTTTTCGATCATAGGTACAATAATTGTTTTTAATTTGGCCATTTTTGGCCATTTATTTTGTGAACCACTGACCATGCTCTCTGAAACTGACCATAATTTGTGGTCGAGAGGATTACAGTCTGGGCTAGCTATGGTGGAAGTCACATTCAGATGGCAGTGTACGGATATCAACTTACGTGCATAGAAATCGGCCCACTTAAAAATTTGGTCATTTTTGATGACTCGTATTTCCTAAACCTGTTGGCCGATTTATGCCATTTTTTTAATATGTTCTAGCCTGATTCTTTAAAAATATCGCTGTAATAATATTGTTGCTAAACAGGTAAATTTTTATTGTATACCGGGTGTACAAATCAAACTGTGTTTTTTTCTCAAAGTTGCCAACACCCTGTGGAATATTCTAGCACAGCGGTTCTCAATCTGTGGTACATGTACCACTGGTGGTACATCTTATTATTTACGGTGGTACACAAATCACAAAACAAAAAATTAAAATAGTAGTACTTAGTAAGTCTTGATAATACAATGTAAAAATATAGGTGGTACCAAAAATAGTAAAAGTAACTGCAGGTGGTACATGACTCAAAAAGTTTGAGAATCGCTGTTCTAGCATTTATAAAATACTGTAATTAAAACCCAACTATAGCCTCAGCTTTTCTTAACATTCTGTTTTTTGATTCATTCCCTTATGTTGGATAATAAAAAAGGTAGGTACTTTAACAACTAGCCTTGTTTTTCGGCAATACAGGGTGTTTTTAAATAAATATGGAAAACTATAAGGGGTAATTCTGAATGAAAAATAATGACCTTTTGTTTCATAAACATATGTCCGCGAGCGCTCCGTTTTCGAGATACATGGTGTTGAATTTTTTCTTACAAACTGACTATTTATTTATTGAATAGAAAACGACTGTTTGACTTGTACACACTTCTATATAAATCTAAACGGGAACTGGTGTATGTTTTCAAAAGACTGATAGTGTGTAAATTAATTTATTAAATCAGCTAAGTACTTTCAGCATATTAATGCCATCATCAGAGCTATCCTATAAAAAGACTAAGTTGAAAAATCTTATTCATAAAAAATTATAAAGTGAAACTTACGTCTTATAGGTGTAAAAACCTCAAAAGAAGAGAAAACTTCGAACAAACACATTCTATATTTTAAAAATTAACCCAGGGATATAACCACTGGTTAGGGTAAAAAACCCTTAAATGTTAAAAATCACATTTAATGTGTTTTTTTTTTATTTTTACAAAATGGCCACCATTCGTACAAAGAACAGCTGTTACTGACAATATTCAAAACGACAGCCTGCTGACGGAAACAATAGTTCCTAGCGACATCTGTGTTATTAAAATTATTTAAAATTTTTGAAAATGACTAAGTTGTCATATGTAGTTAACTAATTGGTATGACGTTAAAGTTAATATGAAAAACTAAAGTTAAATTTAAAATTAAATTAAATTAATTAAATTTAACTTTAGTTTTTCATATTAACTTTAACGTCATACCAATTAGTTAACTACATATGACAACTTAGTCATTTTCAAAAATTTTAAATAATTTTAATAACACAGATGTCGCTAGGAACTATTGTTTCCGTCAGCAGGCTGTCGTTTTGAATATTGTCAGTAACAGCTGTTCTTTGTACGAATGGTGGCCATTTTGTAAAAAAAAACACATTAAATGTGATTTTTAACATTTAAGGGTTTTTTACCCTAACCAGTGGTTATATCCCTGGGTTAATTTTTAAAATATAGAATGTGTTTGTTCGAAGTTTTCTCTTCTTTTGAGGTTTTTACACCTATAAGACGTAAGTTTCACTTTATAATTTTTTATGAATAAGATTTTTCAACTTAGTCTTTTTATAGGATAGCTCTGATGATGGCATTAATATGCTGAAAGTACTTAGCTGATTTAATAAATTAATTTACACACTATCAGTCTTTTGAAAACATACACCAGTTCCCGTTTAGATTTATTTATTTATTGCTTTAAAACCGGTTGAGATATGCAAATGAAATCTGGTGGGTTTTAAGACGTAGTTATTGCACATTTTTTGACATACAATTAAGATTTTTATATTGACCATTGGCGTGCATACGGGTAATATGATCGGTCATATTACCCGTATGTGCGCCAATGGTGAATATTAAATTCTTAATTTTGTGTCAAAAATCGGCAATAACTATCTCTTAAAACCTAACAAATTTAATTTGCATATCTCAACTGGTTTTAGAGCAATAAATAAATCGTAAGTTTGTAAGAAAAAATTCAACATCCCGTATCTCGAAACGAAACATTTGCGAACATACGTTTATAAAGCACACTGTCATGATTTTTTCATGCAGAATTACCCCTTAAAGTTATTTAGAAACACCGTGTATTGATGAATAACATTTCTAGTTGTTAAAGTACCTAACTTTTTTATTATTCAACATAAACGAATGAATCAAAAAACAGAATGTTAAGAAAACCTGAGGCTATAGTTGGGTTTGAATTTCAGTATTTTATAAATTCTAGAATATTCCACAGTGTGATGCGAACTTTAAGAAAAAAACACAGTTTGATTCGTACACCCGGTATACAATAAAAATCTACCTGTTTAGCAACAATATTATTATAGCAATATTGTTAAAAAATCAGGCTATAACGTATTAAAAAAATAACTTAAATCGGCCAACAGGTTTAGGAAATACGAGACATCAAAAATAACCAAATTTTTAAGTGGGCCGATTTCTATGCACGTAAGTTTAGTATAACAGTGTTGCCAATTATACTGCCATTGTAAATTTTGTTACTTTTTTAAAATAATCCGGGTTAAACTAAAAAAATTCACAAAAGTGCAGTATTTTTCCATTTTACATCCATAAATATTTCCCAAATTATAATTCTTTTATAGGAGTCGGCCCATAACGTACGATTAAGAACTTTGACAACATTGTGGTTATTTCTGCCATATAGAAAGCACAGGCGTATCTCTGTAATGCTGCCATCTGAATGTGACTTTCAGTATAGAAGGTAACATTAAATGGAGGACCCTAAAATAAAAATTGGGAAATAAAGTGGTTACATAAAATAGCCAAACATAACGAAGAATTTGGCGAAGATGTATGCTAATACCTATTTACAAAAGGGATGTTGACCAAAACATGATATACTCAAAGAACGAAATAGTTGGCAGTTATTTGTTGCATGAAATGTTACTTATTGCTTACTAAAATAATGGTATAATTGTAAAATTACAGAATTATACACGTACAATTATAGTATATTTATAGGATAATTTTACACACCACTAAAATTACTCCTCTTTCTCCTCAAATTTCGTAATAATCCACGAACTTCGAAATGAATCACTGACAACTATTTCGTTCTCTGACTATAGAGAGACATTGGCAGACACGTGATGAAACCGAAATATCCCATAAGCAGTTTCAAATATTGCATTGTTAAGCTTATTATATTTATTACTTACTGCACGTTGACATAGTAAACGTAAAATATTTCACTCACCTGTAACAAAGAAAAAACATGGTTAATACACAGAATGATACAATAATAATGCAAAAACAATAATAATACGAGACTCTACAATAGAGGACAAATACTCAGCCTCGTAGAATCAGCAAAAATTATGTATTTAAAGCTACTTTCGGTTCTAAGTCTAAGTTTAGGATAATTAGTTATTAGCTAACCTTCCGCCTTCCGCAACTGATTATCCAGGGTAAGGTTGAAGGAAAACGAGGTCCCGGTAGATGCCAGATTACATGGCTTAGAAATATCAGAAACTGGACCGGCCGCGAATTTACAAAACCTATACTATTTCAGTCATGGGGCGACTGAAATCGAGTAGGTTTTGTAAGCAGAATATTAGTTACATATCCTATGCTATTTCGGTCCAGAAATTAACTGTATCGGTGTAGGATTTGTAAGCGAAATTTTTTATTATTATTGAGCAAATGTCTATCTATACTGTTTCAGTCATGTAAGTAAAACTAATAAAATATTTACTAAGTGGATTTATTATTATATAATGAATAATATATATATTTGAATAATATTAAAAATTAAAAACAAATGAATAATTACTAATACACGAATATATACAGTATGTCCCTGTAAGTTGGAACCATATGGAAAACTTTTTTATTATTGATTTTACGAAAAAAAGAAACATATTCTTCATAAAAAGTTCTGCATGGTCTAAAACCGAAGATGCAATCATCTGATATTACTTTTGCATTATTACATCTGATATTACTACTAGTACGTTTTATTAATAGTATATGAGAAATCTCAAAAAATATGAATTTCTGTTAAGAGTAAAGTATCTTTAGAGAAAAAATTTCATTTTTTTTTCAATTAGAAGAATGTAGTTGCATATTAGAAAATTATTTTTAAGTCCAAACAAATTTTCGTAATAACAATTTTCAATCTTGTGAAATATATAAAGGTACTTTACTCTTGAGACAAATTCATATTTTTTGACATCCCTCGTATACTATTGAAAAAGCTTGATATCAGATGATTGCATCTTAGGTTTTAGACCATGCAGAACTTTTTATGAAAAATATATTTTTTTCTTCAAACGTCAAATAATGATGACATTACTTATCTAACTTGATCCTGTCAAAGTTTGATGTCTCCGCCGGCAGCAGTTTTTTTTTCCCATTTCTTTACGGCGGAGGGAAAAATGTTGTCATGGCAACAATATGAAACATGTCACAAAGCAACAATACAAATGTCATTAACAACAATTAAACATCATTTTTATTTATAGTAATATTAAAAGTACAATTAGTTAATGAGGCATTTTCAAAGTTGAAACCGTGCAAAAATGTTCCCGACTCTTGATACGCATTGGTAATTGTTGATGATACTGATGGTCGAGCACAACTTTCAGCAATCATTCCGACGACTTAATTATTTTAATTTCTAACATCTAGACGACTTTGATAGTTGTCACAGTTAATTTCGAGTAAAAATAGCGTATGAATTGTACTATTTATGGTTGAAAACTGCTACGTTTGAAGAAAAAATAGTATACTTTATTCGGCAAAGAAGCGACTTTTCTTGACTTGCCCTCACTTCGTTCGGCGCGTAATATCGGGCGCGTCAAGAAAAGTCATGCTTCTCCGCCTCATAAAGTAATATACTATTTTCGTAAAATCAATAATAAAAAAATTTTCCATATGGTTCCAACTTACAGAGATATACTGTATATATTCGTACATTAGTAATTACATATTCATTTGTTTTTAATTTTTAATATCCAAATGTACATATATTATTAATTTTAATTTTCAAAACATATCTAAATTTTATGATATAATAATAAATCCACTTAGTAAATATTTGATTAGTTTTACTTACATGACTGAAACAGTATAGTATAGACATTTGCTCAATAATAATAAAAAATTTCGCTTACAAATCCTACACCGATACAGTTAATTTCTGGACCGAAATAGTATAGGATATGTAACTAATATTCTGCATACAAAACCTACTCGAATTCAGTCGCCCCCATGACTGAAATAGTATAGGTTTTGTAAATTCGCGGACCGGCCTTGATTAAACATCTATGCTTCGAACCGTATTGGACAGAGACAGATTTGCCAGTGTAGTCGCTAACCTTCACAAAAGGAGACATCACCACAAGAAGTTATTAGCTGATAATAGTAGAGTGTACATCGACATCGTTTTTTGTTTACGACGTTTGACCTAACCTAGGTCATAATGTAATTCTTGAGTTAGCAATACAGAACGCAGAAGTGACATCTATATATTTATATATTTTTATAAAAGTGCAACATGGAGAATCAGTTGGCTTGGGAGTGCGGGAGCTCTAACCCACACATGCCACATTTCATGCAATGCTTGTGACGATAATATAATTTTATCATCTAGAGTACGCCTATGGAAAACGTGTTTTTATACTATCTCTGACAGTATCAAAGACGGAAATCCACTTGATTTATTCTCTGTGCTGAACGGAGAATAATCAACCAAGTATAATAGGTGAGTTAAACGTATCCCGACCATATTCCGAAACCCTCCAAACCCCGTCGTCTTGGTGAGCTGAGCGAATACGACGAAACACAACCCCATCCTTAGCTACGCGAGCTGAACCTAGAATCTTACAAGTCTTACTCTGAGTTGAGCGAGATTTCCTCTCCTTATATATCCATTTCGTATTAATAAATAAATGCTATTCCTAATCCACTCGATCATCGTTTAGTATCATTAATTCGTGTATCAAATATCGTCACATCGACCCGAGATTTACGAAAGTCCCTTATGTAGATTATGTAGAATACCACGTAAACATGCAATGTAAAAAAACCCGCAAGCATCATAATGTAGTACAGAGCAAACTGCTATTTTGGGGCGTTTGTAGAGTTAGAGGAACAGAGTATATCGAACGGGACCTTAACTAAACATGTCTAAATATACAATAAACTGTTTTATAGCATTAATCCTGCTATTTCACGACCAAATTTCAAGTATATTATTTTATCCCATATCAACCAACTATGCAAATACCTCCCAATTTATATACAAGAAAAATATGTGCACATATTATTCCACCATATTTTTTAAAGCAAAACGTTCAGTTTAAATATTTATCCGAGCATTAAATAAACGATGACAAAACCACCGAGTGTTGTTATCATAAAGAAACGGTTAGTTAATCGCATATGGTGTTGTGCTGGAAAAATTTTTTGTGTAGCATATGGCAAAGATTATAAAAACATGGCATTACTGGAGTGTATTTTTGGCGTATTAATGGTCGGGGCGATAAAGTTGGTATAACTGAATTATTAATCACGGCGAAATTGTCGAATGTCGATGTCGAATGAGTACAGGAAGTGTTGAAAATCGTGAAGATTGATCTACAGGAGGGAAAAAGATAGAAATGTATGTTGCTGTTAGTATTGATGCTAATTTTTTTTCATGTCAAATTTTAACATAATCTACTACAAGTATTAATGTCTCTGTGTAATGTGTAATCTGACAAGTAGTGTGTCTCGTTCTAGATTCTAGGTATATTACTGCATTTCAACAGTCTGAACAATACAACTATTTATTTTAGCAAAATAAATAAAATGAAAAAAAATGCCTACAAGATCGAGGTCAAGTAAATCAAATGTCAAATTGGTTGCCATACAGGACCAACTACTAAACATTTACAGGTGAACTGTTACAGACGGCCTAATTCATCCGATCCTCCTAATTTTGACGATTAAGACGATTTTGAATTAGAACAGAAGTGGAAGATCAAGTGAATAGAGCAAACAGAGCCGCAGGTTGCCTGAATGACACAATATGAAGAAATGAAAATATCGGAAAAGAAATGAAAGACAGAATTTAGAAAACAGTCAACAGCAAAAATATTGTTCGAAACAGCGGAGATGAAAACCCTTCGAAAAATCGATGGTAATACTCTATGGGACAGAGTTATAAGTACAGATATACGACGGAAATGCAAGGCGGATAACATTAATAACTGGAAAAGAAACAGAAGAATAGAATGGAATGACCGCATAAGCCGAATAACAACAAATAGAGTAGTAAGGACAGCGAGAGACGGTTCCCCAATAGGAAGACGATCAGTGGAAAGACCACGAAAACGATGGAACGACAACTTACTAGAGACACATTGAAAAGACAGACCGAGTCATGTCTATACCAAAATAAGAAGAAGAAGATTTTGAATTAGTTCTTCAGTCATTTATAAAATAGTTTCGAGTAATTTTGAATGTCGTATTTTCGAATGTACATTTTTCGCTGGATTTTTGACTTATAAAATTATTTGTAAATAGATAATTATATGTATATATATGTATAATATAAATTAGACATTGTAGTGTTTTTAATAAATTATAATTAAATATTAAGTGTTTATTATTAATGAACGTGTTTGTAAATAAAAGAATAAAAATGAAGTGTTTTTATTTAAAAAAATAATTTAATAAAAAATAATAAATAAAGTCAATTCGTGTAACAGAACAATTTCTTAATTTATATATATTTTTTTGAAAACAATTTCCGGATTGGAAATCTAAACGTCAAAACAAGTGTAAAATGTAATTCTCATCGTAATCAATTGTGGCTTACTCCCATATAAACCAATATTTAACGAGTTAATTGGGGTTATTTAGATGCAATACATGGGTAAATTACCAATTCTGTTTCTCTGTATCATAATTCTGTTGATTTTAGAATAGTAACAGTAAATCTTAATTAGGTAACTGATTAGCAATGTTTAATATCCTAATAGTATAGTTTTGCATTTGATTGGAGATATTCATCGTATTCGTACTTAAACTGATTTAGTTCACATTTTCATACATTAAATTTAGATATCCAGAATTGATTTTGGTTATATGTTAATATATTGATTCAGTTTAAATAAATGATAGACAATGGAGCTGACACAATACGCTTGACTAATAGAGATGAAATAACCAGATAAATGGAGAAGTCATAGCCAGAAATACTTCTTCCTTCTTGTATGTAGGCTTTAAAGCCTGTTTCTTCTTCAATATTAGGCTCCTAAATTGTTTAAATTATCGCACCATCTGTTCCTTGGTCTGCCAAGATAGTTAAGAACCAGAAAACAAAGAAAAGGAGGAGCGATCCCTGTCAAAATGGATCAGAAGATCTCATATTACTGGGCAGGAGTGATAGAGTGAAAGTGAATTATTTTATATTAGTTTTACTCCTAACTGAGCATAGTAACCAAGTTTTCGTTGGAATTTGGCCATGATGAATAGACAGGTGGTAAGGGGCAACTTTTAGACCTCCCCGTTGTCTTCTTTCGTTCATCATTCATTTGGTTTGCAAATAATAGAAACCACAAATAGGCGAAATCAGAAACTGGGTCCCAATAGAGGTTTTATTTCTCCGGAAATAAAACAACAAATCAAATTGTAAACTAATAAACCTTTAAAAATCATGAATAAATAAATAATTATGAATAAAGATAATAATTATGAATAATTATGAATAATTATGATAATAATTATGAATAATTATGAATAAATACACGAGATAACAAAAAATAGAAAAAATAAACAAAGCTGAGTTTGCAAATTATCAGAATATATTGTATAGATGTACAAATATACTACATCACCATAAAAGTATGGAAATACAACACGAGAAATTCAAATTCGAAATATTGGAAATATATTTTTGACTGTTTTGATATAAATAAAGGAAAAAGGTTACTTTTGTAGTTTTTATCTTAAAAAAATTTATTGGCGTCATCGTAAATACATAAATATAAAGATTAGGTAAAAGTTACAGAACAATAAAAACATCTAACCTACAAAATTATAGACGAGCTTAAATAGATATATGTTTACTGACAAAAGTCACTGATAATTCAATATTTACTTACATCCTCTGGCTTAACTTTACAAATATATACTTATTTGAAATTGTTCATAGATGATGCAATGTTAAAAATGGAATTGGACTTGAATTTTTAAAGATACAAACAAAATACAACTTTCTCCTTGAAATATAAGCCGTCTAAATAAATTCCAATGGACTGATGGAAGTATCATTCCTGTTGCTAATTTCAAATCCAACAAGTGTTATTCATATTAAGTTAATGTAACCTTCTGGCTAATGTATAGTCCTAGTGTTAAGGTACGTATACATATGCGCGCCGAGCGGAGCGCATATGTATACATACCTTTAGGATTTTTACGTCGCGCAAGCACCAAGCACCTAGAACATGACTTAACGACCACTTACGTAGCCGGAACCGACGGCTTTACGTGCCCCCCGAAGAACGGTGGCGACTCAGTTAAATTAGAATTGTGAAAATTGTGAAAATACAGCCATCGAGCTACGGCCGCCAGTCTCTGGATACTATAGCGCTCCAGTGCAAAACTACACACACGAGTACAGCAACTCTTATTAAACCATGTTTGATAGCATTTGGTAGCAGCTTACTAGGAGAACACACACACCGAAGCTGTATGTGGTTCCAGCTGTTCAATAACCCAACAACACAACTTTCCCTGTTGGTTTTTTTGTTTTGTATCTATTCTTTCCTGTGTTTCTCACCAGAGGCGTACTGAGCATGGTTCAGTACAGGGGCCCGCTCTAAAGCGCTTTTTCCTTCTTTTGTTTCTAATTTGATGGGGACATTTTGAACTACTATCCGTTGCAAGATAATTCGGATGGAACTCCGACAAAATATGTACAAAAAGTACATATTTTGTCGGAATTCTATCCGAATTATCTTGCAACTGATAGTACACAAGTACACACTACGAAATGTAACTGCTTAATAAATTTTAATTTTTGTGTACGTACTTATTAATAAAAACGAAGAATAACTATTCATCAAAAAATTTGAAATCAAAATTTATTAAGAAACACAGGGAACGATTTTGTAAGGTTCCTTGCTCGTTTTACCTGCTTGCCAAAGTCCTTGTTTAAAGACTAACCGTCGGTGCCTACCTACACGTGCTAGCTCAAACTGTAATTTTTTATATTAGCACCATCCATGAATAAGTTGTAGGTAAATTACAAAGTTGCAGAAATTCGGAAACTGAGATATTCAATGCAAGTTTTATACGGTGGGTCATAAAAATAATCCCAATACAATAGGCTAGATGCTCGATACTCGTGTTATACAATGTGAGTATTTATTGAGCGGGTGGGTCCGCATCCCAACTGGAACCAGGGCCTGCTGTTCTATCGGTACGCCACTGTTTCTCACCTATTTGAACGACCTCGCCCATAATCTATCGGGACTGAGCAACGGTGCCTTCGAGTCTAGTTTGTACCGATGTTTTAAGTTTACTACAACAATACCGTAGATTCTATTAATCTGGATGTTGATAAATGGTACTCGAATCATGGAGGTTCTACTGTAATTCTTTTAATTAATATGTATACATAAAGCGAAGATTATTAACAAGGATACATCTTGTATAATAAATTCTGAAGACTTATGCCAATACGAAGAGACTATAAGCAATGTTAAGTTCATACAAAAGTTCAACGGCACTCCCTGAGAAATGTTGATGTAATTCTTGGATTGCCGTTCGAAAGCCGGTTTTTGATGAATTCTCTTTAAAAACAAACGTTTCCCGCATTTAAAAAACACCAATGGTTCAACAAAATAGCAGAAAAGAGAATTATACGAGAAAGCTTTATATCAATTATTTGAAATACCTACATATGATAAATGTCCGTGATTGAATAATTTGTCTGATGATATTGTCAAGTTGATTGAACCGGCGGGCGGCTGTTCAAATAGTAGTATTTCTGATTTATTATCACAGTTTATTTTTTACAAATACTTATTTGTTCTGTTATGTTTACTATATTTTGTTGTTTTTCTATCTTGTGCTTTATCAATCTCTCGTATTGTGTCTCTTGTCATGTCTTTTTCTGGCCGATAAAATTATCTGGCTTATCTAAAATATCAGATTCAATCCAATGCAAAATTATCGTTCACTTTGCCTTCTACACAGTATCTACACATTGTACTAAATTTTAGACGTTTTTGACCAACTCAATGTAAAGTCTTGTCATTTGTTTATTTCTTCCGAAATTCTATACAGATTTCTCACATTTACTATACAAATTGATTTACTAATTGAGGTCTTTCATTTAATTAACACTTTGAGTGTTAAATTATTTTTTGATTATTTTACTATGTATTTTCTTCAAATCAAATTAACAAATTATGCCTAGTTTACAATTTGTCTTTACATAATTTAACATGTTTATAAATGAGATGAAGAATTTCCATATCATTTGCAAATATTGAAGTATTAAGGTTTATTGGGAAACAACATTTTAAATTTTTTAATTCCTGATAAAGGTCGTTTATGCTATTTATCTGTAAATGACATTCTATTTTACTATGTACATAAGCATAGTATACTAGATATTTTTATTACATGCGTACAAAACACATCCTATAACTGTATTACTTCTACGGCATATTTTATGTGTACTTATAGGTATGTACACATTAAAATTCACGACGAAAAATCTGAAGATGCTTTCACATCGATCTAACATTATATTTTCTAGATGAAGTCTCTTTTGGCTTATATGTCTTATTGCGGATTATTTTAGAACACAATTTTCTTTGTCTCGTAATAATATAAATTCGATACAATGTGACTTGGTTGACAAAAACAGCCAGCTTTTTTATTATACGAATAATTCGCAGCCGACTCGGCGCTGGCTGCCTGACTCGGAAATCCGCGTGCACTATGGACGCGTCCTAAAGGTGCATACTGACTAGGTGATTTTCTTCCGAACGAATCGAACGAGCCAAGCGCGCACAAACAAGTAAATGCTCAGGTTATTCGAAGTGTTCGTTGTATTCGCCGCGTTCCCATGTTCTGCTCATTTTATTTTAATGTTCGTCCGACTATGATAGCAGAGAATCTTAAGTACGCTCGTACCCACTGAGCATCAACGAATAAATGCTCGCTTTTGATCTTTCAACGGTTGCTGATACTCCTCCGAAAATGATCGGGTCGTTATACGTGTGGCAACACGCTTCAATTATTATTTTACTATTTTTTTTTAATTGCTAATTTTAAATATTAACTTTCCTTTCTAAACGAAATAATATGGGTCATTTAAAATTCACATGTGTTTCGCTCCTAATATACAAAACCAGAATGTATAAAATTAATTACTTTTTCATGGAAAACAAAAATTCCATAATAGATTACGGTACCAGATTAGCCACCCTCTTTATGTCAACTTCTTAAAAACCACAGAAATGTTTTCAGTTTTTAAAACGCCAGATCTAATAAATTGTCGCCTGTCTGGCCATATGGTAGAACCACATAATGACAGATTAGTCTTTGTGGTTTAATTGAGTCAATACACAGCCTCCAGCCGGTTCACACAACCCAGCAGGCGTCGATCGGTCATAAACCCTCGCTGGGCAAAAGAATAACAAACCCTTACGAGATTTAAACAAAGCACGCATTTTTACCAAAAATAAATAAATATATTATTGACACTTGTTTGCGTTTTATTAATATTATTTTATTTATGTGTTTCCGTGAACACCACGGAACATACGTACTGACTAGAACAGCTTAATAATTGAAAGTCTCTAGAGCATTTTCTGGTTATCGGAGTCACGACTTCTGGAAAAGCATTATTTGATAGCGGGGCATGTATTATGGTGACAGCAAATAATCGTATGTGTGACTCCAAAAAACAATTATTTTTTATGAAATGAGTGTTGACAACGATCCAAGTAAACTGTTTAACCAGGTACGAAAACACCAAACGGGTGGCGACGCTTAGGAAATATTCCAACAATGCGTCACAGTTTAACCACCTGAATCGTTTCTGTACTCTAATACAGAGTATAGTGTAAAACAAAATGAAAATAAACGGTTTCGTTTTGATTCAAATCGGGTCTCTTGACATCCCCTGACACGTTTTTCTGCGTTTACCCGTTATCAAAGAGGCTTTTCAAGAAGACCGATCTGAATCAAAACGCCCTACTGCTCGCTATAAAGAATGAAATATTTATACCGGAGTATGGTTAGAACGACCTCTAACGGGCACCGATGAAATAATCATATGGGTGGTCGTTTGCCAAAAGCTGATAATATGTCCATTTTTGCTACTTTTTAGGAGAGCAATTCCTCGTTCAATTTACGATAAAAATCTATGCTTATTTTTCATATGATGCGCCGTTTTTATGCAAAAAATAAAACATCTTAACGCTTACAAAGTATCTGAAATAAGTTTATAATACGCACATGGAAACTACTTCGAAAACTTTGTAAGCATTAAGATGTATTATTTTTTTGTATAAAAACGGCCCCATATATGAAAAAAGGTAAGATATATTTTTTGTCACAAATTATACGACCAATTCAAAAATGATTTTTAATTTGACATATCCCAGTGGCGTACTATTTTGTTATTAAAAAGAAATTCAGACCAATACCCATACGCGCACCCATACGCGCGCCAATTATGAATATAAAATTCTGCCACCAATGGAGGTCATTTTGAACATATGTTGTAGCTTTGCGCCTAGTTGAAATCTTATTAGTGTTACTTTCTGTTATTTTTGTATTATTGATTTAGATAGTTCTTGGTAATTTATTAATGAAATGAAAAATACGCGCTAAGATATTTATCTATTTGCATAAAAACGGTGGATCATATGAAAATAAGACAAGAGAGGTTTTTTTATTATGAATTAACCAGGGAATTGAAAAATAATTTTTAATTTGGAATCTTTCAGTGGCGTAATATTTTTTTCTTTAAAAACATTCAGACCATTACCCGTATGCGCGCCAATGATGAATACAAAATTCTTATTTGTATGTCAAAAAATGCGCAACTACTTCTTAAAACTTACCATAGGTACTTCATTTTCATAGCCCAACCGGTGTTAGCCGTAATCTTAGAAACGAAGCATTTGCGTACATATGTTTATAGAGCAAAATGTACTTATTTTTTATGTTGAATTACACCTTAAAGTTTGTCATACTTATTTAGAAACACCCTGTATATTTTAATGTAAGCTTCTTAAATAAAAAAATATTGCCAACATAATATAGTTAAAAAATTTTAAAACAAAATATTTATACAAAATAAAAGAAATACTGCTCAGAAACAAACAAGATAAGTTCAAGAAATATAGAAAAAACGTCTGTCAAAATATGATAAATCCATTTCGAGTATACATATTTATTCTGCTTTTGGCATGCGCAATACTTTATGACTTACAACTGACAAGGGTACATATTTCACAGTACACTGGACATATCTACTTTGGCAGATGGAGCATATTATAATCACACACTATCAATTGACATAAAAAAGTCCAATTCACAAAAAGTGGACATATCAGATTTTGGCAAACGGCCACAAAATCATGAATATTATCAAATGATAACGATTCAGATGGTTAAACCAAGACGCATTGTTGGAATATTTTCCTAACCGTGGCGCGTTTGGTATTCTCGTACCTGGGTAAACAGTTTACACTTAGACCGTTGTCGACACTCATTTTATCGTTCCCCGTTAGAGGTCGTTCTAACCATTCTTCTTCAGGTGTCATCTCCGCTACAGAGGTTGGCAATCATCATAGCTATTTTAATTTTTGAGGCAGTAGCTCTAAATAGTTGTTTTGAGCTGCACCAAACCATTCTCGCAGGTTCTTCAGCCATGAAATTCGTCTTCTTCCGATGCTTCTTCTGCCATCTATCTTTCCTTGCATTATGAATCGCAGGATGCCATACTTCTCGCCCCGCATCACATGTCCGAGATACTGTAGTTGTTGTAACCATACTCCGTTATAAATATTTCATTATTTCCGATATAAATATTTCATTATTTATACCGAGAAGTCGGGCGTTTTGATTCACATCGGTTTTCTTGCAAAGACTCTTTGATAACTGGTAAACCTAGAAACACATGCCAGGGGATGGCAAGACACCCGAGTTGAATAAAAAAGAAACCGTTTATTTTCATTTTAATTATTTGTTAACCAATGTTACAAATGAAATCCGTTTTACTCTTTTTAAAAGTATCAAAGTTACCTTTGTGTATCGATTATAATTTTACATAATTCACAAGTTGAATAGTATAGAACAAACCCTTCCAATTTGAAAATCAGGTTTAACCTTTTTGTATTTTTGTGTCTGTCTGTAAAAATTGACACCCCCGTTTTTACTTCATCGAACCAACCGAGAGGGAGTATTTGCTTTTGTTTTCGCCATTCCGAATAACAAAAAGGTACAAAATCCCGGGGTAATAGCTGCCTGTCAATACAATATTGGAGTCGGTTCGAAAGACAATGGGGATAAAAAAGGAGATATCGCGCCAGTCAGACTCCATAAATTCGTTAAAGGAGAACTTTCGCGTTTCTGCTGACAAATTCATCGTTCTTCTTTTTTATCGTGACGTTGCACTATGTTGTAAATTTTCAGAGTGTATTTAAGTGTCGAAGAATTGCGATAAAGTCACTAGGGTTTGTCTGGAAGATTCTTTTTTCTTTGTTCTATTATTTATTACATTATTCAAAGCGTTTGTTATCTAAAAGGGACCTCCACGACTTATAAACCGCAATAGAAGACTAGCAAATAAATAGCGGGATTAATATTAAAATCAAAAGAAGTTGGAATTAAAAAGCAAGGCTTCAAATGGAAATTTAGTAGACTAACGTAAAGAAATATGAAAATATAGCACAATTCACTGAAACAACTAGGAATTACATCCAAAAGAAGAACTGTTGACCATTTATAAAAGAAAGTGATCTATCTGCACATATTATCATTTTTGATAACTCTGAAAATATCAATTAAAAATGATAATGACAACAACTAGTATTAGTCCAAGAGGCAGCGCTGAAAAATCTCTTTAAATTTACTAAAGCTAGATTTTTCACAGTTGATTACTGTGATTGTGTAGAGAAACATACTGCGGTCGGTCAAGCGTAACGTAGAACAGGGGTTACTGAGAGGGTATCAAAGTTGCTTTCCTACGAAGGTAATTAAATCTATTTACTAAGGCTGAAAATCAGTACACACATTCTAAATTAAATATAAATAAAAGTTATTATAGTCGGTCAGCTGTATGACGGGACAGAGCCGGTCGGTCGGCCCCAATGAATGTACAGGTTTATTCACTATATTTTGACCCTCTTGTAAACTGCTTTATTTACAGAATTAGAAAAAAATGTAAAATACAAAAGTTATTCGTCCTTTAAATTATGATTTTTTGACATAATATATCGTACTAGTGACGTCAGCCATTTGGGCGTGATGACGTAATCAACTATTTTTTTAAATGGGAATAGGGGTCGAGTGCTAGCTCATTTGAAAAGTTATTAAATTAACTATTCAGTAATATAAACATTAACATAATTAATTATACAGGGTGTCCAAAAAACATTTAATTAAATTAATTGTTTAATTAATAATTCAAAAAAATTTTTTGGACAACCTGTATAAATAATGATCTTAATGTTTATAGTACTGTATAGAGAATTGAATAACCTTTTAAATGAGCTAGCACACGACCCCTATTCTCATTTAAAAAAATAGTCGATTACGTCATCACGCCCAGATGGATGACGTCACTAGTACAATATATATGTCAAAAAATCATAATTAAAAAATCGAATTACTTGTATTTCACATTTTTTTCTAATTCTGTAAATAAAGCAGTTTACAAGGGTGTCAAAATATAGTGAATAACCCTGTACATTCATTGGGGCCGACCGACCGGCTCTGTCCCGTCATACAGCTGACCGACTATAATAACTTTTATTTATATTCAATTTAGAATGTGTGTACTGATTCTCAGCCTTAGTAAATGGATTTATGCCCGGTTGCACCAACAGATCTTAAGCTTAAGTCGAGAATATCATAAGAATTAATATAATATAATTATAATATATAACAATAAGAATACCATAATATAATAATAGATATAATTGATAATAAGGTAAGAATCTAAAATTATGATGCAACGTAAGTGACACTCAAGGAGGCCCTATCTATAAGTAGAGCTTAGCTAAGCTGGAGCTTAAGATCTGTTGGTGCAACCGGGCATAAATTATCTTCGTAGGAAAGCAACTTTTATACCCTCTCAGTAAACACTGTTCTACGTTTCGCTTGACCGACCGCAGGATGTTTTCCTGCACAATCACAGTAATCAACTGTGAAAAATTTAGCTTGCTTTAGTAAATTCAAAGAGATTTTTCAGCGCTGCCTCTCCGTCTATATATCCTAGTATTGATAGACCGTTGATTTCGAGAAAACATTCGACTATTTGAAACAAGCCACAGACCAGATCATCAAAGAAAATAGTGTAAATACCATTGATCGATTCATTCATCGACTATTGATTTCATCTGTCAGGCGTTGTTTTATGAATGGGTTCCTTAGTTAACTAGTATAGATTTGTGCATCTGTTGGTATTCCTTTAATTATTTTTATTATGAGCCTAATTTTGGTCACTACTAGGTTGTGGTACACAAACCATAATGCAGGGAAAAATACAGGGAAAACGATGTATTGGAAGAAGACGCATCTCCTGGCTCAACAATCTGAGAAAGTGGTATAATTGCTGTTCCGTCGACTTGTTCAGAGCTGTAATCTCAAAAATGAAAATAGATGTGATGATTACCAACCTCCTTAGAGGAGACGGTACCTAAAGAAGAAGAAGAAGAAGAAGAAGAAGAAGGGTTGTGATCTGATCCTTTATCGGCACAAGTTTTGCTGATATAATTGCATTTCTGTATCTTTGTATAATTAATACATCGTCGCTAATTTGCAAAAAGGTGCCAAGTGACATTTTATTCAAAAGAGGGGTTATGTGGAAAAATCATAGGTACGAAGGTTCTACCTATTCTGTAAAAAGGGGTCATGTGTATTAGTACTTATTGTTGTTGAGATAATAATTTTCTGTCTGGTGCCAAGAAGTCTGGAGTCTCATAATTTCCTGGTGCCAAGTAACATTTTTTTTAAACTGGTTGTGTAAAAAAGGAGCTAAGTTCCACTTAGTAAAAATATAAAAATGTTACTTGGCCCCTTTTTGCAAATCAGCGACAACATGGTCTATTTGGTTTCTTACAATTCTCTCTTCTTGATTTGCTGCTGACTTCCACGTGTACTTTGCGTTAAATTTCCCATTATTGTAACACCCTGCGTATTAATGGATTTAGAGAGACTAAAAAGAGATAATAATATCAAAAGTTAAACGAAAACAAGAGGCAATTTTAATTTTATCCCATTGTATCCAACCCTTTGACATTATACCTAATCCCGCAGATACGTATTCCATAAGAAAAAGTCATACACAACTCGGGATTTTTAACAACGTTGACAAACATACTGCAAAATCACAAAGATTATTTCCAGTGGCGGTACATCTTTTTTTATAAGTGAAGACTTGTTATTTGTTCTAGGAATCGTCTCTGATAACACCAGACGAGCTTTATTAGCAAATGATTTAATAGTTTGAAATCGTGAACGTAACACATGGTGTTCTGAAGTAAGTATGAGATATTTTAAGAACAACTTTTATATTTCCTTAAACTTCTATTATCTCTCATAATCTCTAGTAGGTATATACCTAATAAGCGTATAATGAAATAGCTTCATTCATTAATAGATACATTTTTCTCATCCAGCGCTTTTTCAAATTCTTTTTTAAATTCTAACGGCTTCGATTGGTGAATATTTTTTTCTGCGTTCATTATCTCGCCGAGAAAGTGGAGGTAAAGTTGAATAAGCCATATTTGATGTCTTGTCAAATCTTCAAGTAAAGTTCGTCGACATCTGCTGCAGTTTTTTACAAAATACAAATTCAACAATATATTGTTGTGAACTATGCTGCAGTGGCAGTGCGCAGTGAACTCGCAAGCCTCACCTTACCTCAACTTTTTGATCGTTCAGCCAACTACTTTGGGAGAGTAAACATTAAAATGATTGATGGATTAGACGGTTATTTCATGGAAATTCATTTTATCTAACAATAAAACACTAAAAACTGTTGTTTTTAATATTCCCACAAAATGCATTATAAATTAACGTCACTACAGCTGTTTCGGGAGAGTGCCTCTCAAGTGATGTGTTTTTATTATGCGACTACACTTTACTTTAAAATCTCTAACTGAATAGGTTTAGGAGTGGGGAGCTGTTTGTCTCAAGTTGGTCATTCATAATTAGTTATATCGGTATTTTTTAATTTATTAATTTCCATGTTATTCTAATAAAGATAGCAGAGCCTTTATTTTCAATGTGAAGAATTTGATATTATTCATTAAAAGAATGATTATGATCTAGAATCTAGAAGGTAAACAGCGTACGTAGAATCTGTTTTTCTATTATTGAAAATCCTTTTGTGTTCTGCTATGCGCTTGTCAAAGGTTCTGCTATTTTGATCGACGTACCTAAGTTTTTGGACAGTCACCACATGGCAGTTTGTATACACCACTTTGTACTTGCTTTTTCTTTTTTAGACAAGGCGAAACCGGCGGGTTCGTTGGAAAAAATATTCCCATGAGATTTTTTTGCATAATCATATTCGTGAGACATCCCAGAATAAGGTTCAAGAAGTCGCCCACGTGAAAAGTGGGCCAAATTTTTTTTCAATTTTTTTTGAATCAAATTGTAAGAATCAATATTTTTGGCCCGGACACATTCTTTTTTAGGTTTTTTAGACCATTCTGGACAAAAAAGGTCTCTTATAATTTTTCTCTAAACTTGCTCGTTTTTGAGTTATAAGCAATTTAAAATTGAAAAAAAAAAAACGAAAAATGGCGATTTTTAAGGCTCAATAACTCGGTTAAAAATTATTATTACGAAATTCAGAAAGTGACCAAATCAAAGATTAAAGCCTCCACTACATGATCCTGAAGAAATTTGTGTCATTAATTAATTACTAAGCTGTTATTTTTAATTATTAATAATGAGCCGTAAGATCGTATTGACGCGGCTGTAAATTGAGTGCGAGTAAGATGCCGGAATGGCATCTCTCTCGCACTCATCATTGCCGGCCGCCTAATACGTGCATGGCGCTCATTTTTTTTTTACTTAAAAATAACAGCTTAGTGATAAAACTTTCTTCAGGATTTTGTAGGGCGGACTTTAAACTTTTATTTGATCACTTTCTGACTTTCATAATAATAACTTTTAACAGAGTTATTAAGCCTTAAAAATCGTCATTTTTCGTTTTTTTCAATTTTAAATTATGTACTTATAACTCGAAAACGAGCAACTTTAGAGAAAAATTATAAGAGACCTTTTTTGTCCAGAATGGTCCAAAAAACCTAAAAAAATGTGTCCGGGTCGAAAATATTGAATTTTGCAATTTGATTAAAAAAAATTAAGAAAAAATTGGCCCACTTTTCACGTGGGCGACTTCTTGAAATTATTCTGTTTTCGCCATGTCTATTTGATATTATTGTTCTTAATGTATTTGCCCAAGTTGTTGTTAGTTCTGAAAGCTGGTGTTATTCGTTTCTTTTATAAATGTTTGGCAATTTTGGTTGATATCTTACCTGTATATGTGATAGAGCAGTGAACAAACCCAGTACCTTCTGCTACATCACGTATACACGCAAGACACCAACAAAAATTGCCAAACACATAAAAAAGAAAGGAATAACACCAGCTTTCAGAACTAGTAACAACTTAAGCAAATACATTAAGAACAATAAGAGCCAAAAGAAAAAGCAAGATACAAACAAGATACAAAGCAAACTGACATGTGGTCAAAAACTTACAGATCCTTTCGACAAACGTATAGCAGGCACACAAAAGGGCTTTGAATAATAGAAAAACAGATTCTACGTACGCACTTCACCCTCCAGATCAAAATCATTCTTTTAATGAACAGTATCAAATTCTTCACGTTCAAAATAAAGGCCTTAAGCTATCTATATTAATAAATTAAAAAATATCGATATAATTCTGAATGGCCAACTTGAGACAAACAGCTCTCCACTCCTAAAACTAGTTTTTAGTGTTTTATTGGTAGATTAAGATTATATTTTAGAGAACACAGCTGAACCATTTATCGCTTACACCTGCTTTTTAATTGCATTTGCAAACAACACCTACATAACAGCAAAGTTCCAGTACCTAGTCTAACAATGACCAGTTAATTGTTTAACAAAGTTGAATTATTTACTCCTGCTTTGATACGTTTGTCGAAAACGTTCAGCAAATATTTACCAGCCCCCAAAAATGTTTGAAACGCCGCTTGCCCCAAAAGTCGAAGTTACATTATCAACAAAATTAAACCCTTTTAGCATTTTCCCACATTCCGTGTTTTGAGTAAAATGAACTCATCCTCGTTGACATGACCTGATGGAATATTAGCGCCAAACCGAAAAACGGGTTAACGAAATCCGAAATAGGAAAAAAAAAGTAAATGAGTTTTCAGGTCTCCCATCTCCGCTTCGGTGCTTCACAAACGGTTCTTCAAAGAGAGACAAATTATCGATACACAAGGGCGTAGTTAGTAGGAGAATAAATGAATAGGCAGGAGTGGTTTACGAGATAGCAGTCGTCCTTTTTAAATTTTATGGTATCATTAACAGGAACTTTGTGAACGTGATTAAAGCACGAACAAAAAGGAACAAAATACTTTACAGAATGTAGTCATCTAGTCATTCATACATAGATCTTAACATTGTTCCGCGTTCATACATCGTCATTGCAGTTTCTGTTTTCTTTTCTTGTATCAATAGTGTCAAAATTTCGTAAGTTAGTGAAGTAAACTTGTCTACGGTTGGACCAATTACAAACAAGCATTTCGGAGCGGTAAATTTGAATTACTCCTCCTTGTTTAAAAACAAGGTTATACATACCTAGTTATAAAGTATGCGGCAAAATAAACAGTACTGAAATGAATATTGAAATGTTTATGATTATTTATATATTATAGTACACATGCTATTACAGCCTTGCAAACATTATTCACGACGACGCACGTTCCCGATAAAACAGGATATTAAAGACGCCCTCTGGCCAGTGGCGCATCTATGGGGACGAAAAATGAGGAAATTTCTCTCCCCAAACAAGGTCCAAAATTAAAGAAAAAACATTGTTCGAACATAAAAATATATTAGCTGACATGAAACCGAAACCACAGAAAGACATATTCAACCCAATAAACACGCTAATTAGGAAAATTAAGGGAACGGAAGATGGACTCGCAAACTAGTTGAATGGAGACCAAGAGCCGATAAACGTAGCAGAGGAAGACCACCAACACGATGGCAAGATGACTTACGAAGGACAACAAAAAACTTGGATACAGAAAGCACAAGATAGAACACTTTGGAGACAAACAGGGGAGGTCCATGTCCAGCAGTGGATTGAGAGAGGCTGATGATGAAGGGAACTTAATGCCTATAAGTAGGGGTCGCCAACTTCTTGAAAATTTCAAGATCTTGTCTTGGTTTCAAGACAAGACAAGAAATTTTATATCAATACCAAGATTTCTTGTCAAGAAAACAAGAAATCTTGAAATATCTTGACTAATAATGAAAACCCTAAACGTATTTATTTGTGAAAAAGATAACAACATTGTAACATAACATATTTTAATTTATTGACAAGACAAGAAATTTTATATCAATACCAAGATTTCTTGTCAAGAAAACAAGAAATCTTGAAATATCTTGACTAATAATGAAAACCCTAAACGTATTTATTTGTGAAAAAGATAACAACATTGTAACATAACATACTTTAATTTATTGAACACTTTTTTGCTAAAACGATTTACAAAAATGTAAATTAAAAATAATAATTAATGATACTTACCTAATCCTGTTGAAAATAAAATTGCAAACTAGATTTTATTTTAAATAACAAATTTAGCAAATTCTTAAATTGGAATTGATAAGCCATGAGTTAAGGCAGATAACACTTCTCATGGAGTCCAAGATCAAAATCTATAAATCCATCGTCAGACCTGTACTAACATATGTTTGCGAAACGTGGACCATGACCAAATCAAACGAAGAAAAGCTCAGACGTTTTGAACGAAAAATACTTTCGGACCTCACCACTACATTAACACAAACCAGTATAGGATCAGAACCAACTTCGAATTAAAAGCACTCTACAATGACACCGATATTGTCCAAGAAATTAAATCACAGCGACTAAGATGGGCACGTGCACAGACTTCATAGCGAGAGACTTGTAAGACTGGTATGGGAGGATATTTCTACAGGCAAAAGACCATTTGGACGTCCCAGAATGCGATGGAGAGATAACATCCAAGCAAATCTCCGAAAAATGAACCTTCGATTTGACCCTAGGTTGATGGAAGACCGAACAAATTGGAAGAAAGTTGTACAGTCAGCCAGGACCAACCCAGGGTTGTAGCGCTACGTGATGATGATGATGGAGTCAACGCCTAGCAGATTTCTTGGCTTTGTTATTGTTAAAGCTGCTTTTGAAAATAGCATTACCGCAGGTACAGATGTTGCTGGCGTTCCGAGAAAATCCTTGGCCAATTTCGATAATGACGGGTAGATATTTTCGTGTCTTCTCCACCAATCAAGTATATTCTCAGATCAGTATATTCTGACCTAGGCTCATTTATGTATTTTTCAATTTCATACTTCCAAGTTATCAGTGTCAGCGTTCTTAAATAGGTAAGTAATATCTAAATCAAATTCGTTATCTTCTTTTTTCAGACTAAGTGCTGGCTCTGGTATTGGATTCTGTAGATCATTGATCATTCTGGGATTTATTAAAATAGTAAGCTTTAAATATTTATTTAAATTTTTGTACTGCCTCTGATTGAAGCTTTCTCCAAGATGAAGAGGAAAATGCCTCTATTTTATGCCGAGGATCCAAAATAAGAACTGTACAGTATGTCCAATTAGTTTTGTTATAGTGTTTCAGTATTTTATCTGTCGCAGCTTGAATGAAGTACATTAATTACTCGTCGGTAGTGTCTCTATCAATTTAATTATCAAGTTAATGAGTCCAATATTTCCAGTTTGTCTAAAAGTAAGTTTACTACAATTACCACCAATGGGAGTGTACAATATTTTTCCCCTTCGAGCCTTCGAGTATTGAAGAAAGTGTTTTAAAGCTTCTCAGATACTAACAAAATTTACTGATCAGAACCCATTCTTTATCTAATATTTTGCATTTATTTAGATTTTCGATCGGGACTCCCCCCAGTGGCCGTGTTAGCACGCAACGCAATAAAAAGGCCGCCGGGGAATCAGGAAAATTTCAAGAACAAGACAAGATATAAAATGTCAAGAAAACGTCAAGACAAGATTTTTTAAATTTCTTGATTTTTTCTCAAGACAAGACAAGAAGTTGTTGTCAAGACAAGAATTCTTGTCTTGTTGACCCCTACCTATAAGTTAATATTTATGGCTTTTATGTAATCTGAGTTTATCTTTTTTATGTCTTTGTTGGTTTTTCATTGGAAGTTCCCCCCTAAGGCAAATTTCCCGTCCCAAGGCAAATTTCTAGATCCGCTACTACATCTGGCACGCTGTTTTCTTTAATTCTAGTCCGCAATTCCGAAATGGCAGATGGTGGATCTGTCTGACTCCTTCAGCATTCCCCATATGTACGCGTCTGGTGAGGTAGTTCTGGTGAGTGGCAACTCCCAAAATGATCGCGTAATATTCGAAGAGACTCCCTGGCAGTGTGACAGGGTGTCTCGTCCTGCTGAAACCATTGTTGATTTTAAAATTGGACCGTTTTCGTGACCTTTTCCATATGACCGAAAATAGTACTCCACCATAAACATTTTTTCCGCAAACTGACAACCATTCTGAAGCACCTAACATTATCACGACATTCACATACTACGTTGTAACGACGTTCGGAAAGTACTCAGTGCGTTTCGGCGCCTGACACATACAAATTTGAGGCATACGCATTTCAGTACTGTTTATTTTGCCGCATACCGTATTTCCAAAATATGTTTATAAGTTTACACCAAAAATATAACATATTTATAAACATCAAAATATAAGTTTATTTTGGTTGATAGGTGTGTTGTCTAGTTTTTTTCTGGGGAGTTCTTCTAAATAGTATTAACTTATTTGTGCAATGTACGATGTATGGTATGCGCAAAATTCTATGCTACGCTCACATCTCAAATTCCGTTATACGCTTCCAATCGGCATTTTGATGGTCCGTGTGTCTGAAGCGTATGCGGCAAAATAAACAGTACTGAAATGCGTATGCCTCACATTTGTATGTGTCATGTGCCGAAATGTATTGAGTGGTTTCTCAACGTTGTTATAACGTTTGTGAATATCATGTTAATTTTAGGTACTTCAGGATGGTTCTCAGTTTTGCAGAATTTTTTTTTATCGTGGATAATTTCGGTCATACGGAAATGGTCGCGAAAACGATCCAAGCTTAAAATCATCAGTGGTTTCAGCAGGACGGGACAATCTGTCACACGGCCAGTGAGTCTCTTCGAATACTGCGCAATCATTTTTGGAGCTGCTACTCACCAGAACTAACATCACCTGATGCGTATGTATGGGGAATGCTGAAGGGGACAGACCGATCCACGGTCTGACATTCCGGAATTGCGAACTAGAATTAAAGAGTTTTTCGTGCCAGAGGGTATCTTTAACATTTGTTTTATCAGGAACGTCGTCGTGAATAATGTTTGCAACGCTATATTATTATCATGTTTACTAATGTATAAATAATCATTGTTCCGTGCGTATTCGGGAACGATTAACTTAATTTAAAATAAGTGTAAAAACAACTTGTCAATAATATATTTATTTGTGTCGGTAAAATAGCGTGAATATTGCTTGAAGAGGGTTTGTTATTCTTTGCGAGTGTGGTGATGTGTCCGCGCCGGGTGGTTGCTGTGACTATATGTAAAACACATGTCTGTGGTTTTACGTTGAAGACTAATTTATTGACATAAAGAGGCTGGTCCTTTATCTGATGTTTTAAAAGCTGAAAACATTTCTGTCAAGAAGCGTCCTCGAATGCATTCAAAAAGTGATTTATTGACATAAGGTCTGATAAGGTTCACTATTTAATGGAGAATTTTTAAACTGAGACTGAACAGGCCATTACCATCTGGTTTCATATAGAAAGAATTGTGAATTTTAAATTACCCATATTATTTTCGTTTACAAAAGAAAGTTAATATTTAAAATTAGCAATTAAAAAAAATAATAAATGAAGCGTGTCGCTATATACTGTTTATTTTGCCGCATACTGTACTAATGCTGGAACAAGGCGTAATTTTGTGTTTTTTGTAATGATAGTGCTATTCCATCTTTTTGTGAGTTCACCCTGTCCAACTTATTAATAATTTGTTCCAGTTCTTCTGCTGAACGCCCAATAGGCGTAGGTTTTTGATTTTTCTTCCTCCTTGATAAAATCACACAAAGACAAATAACTAGAAAGCACTGGTTTTTCAAGATATAAAAAGTTAACAAGCAATTAACTTCTTTCGTCATTCTTTATAAACTCTCAAGATCAAATTACCGCTCGTTTTATTTCTATTAGAAAAAGCACCAGCCAATAAATATAATTCGACTTGTTATTATTTGAACACAATTAGGAGATTTCGACTCGCTAAACGACGACGACGTCATACTGTGACGTTGTAATTTACTGTCAATTAATTTCGGAGGCTAGCGCACTAATGTGTTTATTAAGGGGGTCTATTGAGGGGTGAAAGACGTAATTCGAGTCAGAATCGATCTAAAATGGCGCCCGTGAACTTCCAGTGGTTGAAGGTAACGTGAAACTGATTGTCTGTGGAGACTAGACAAATATAACAATTATTGTTTACTTATTCATTTCTTTTCAGTTCACATTTGTTTAAAATCAGTTTTTAACGTTTTGTTAATCTCTGCGAACTGTAATGACTTTCTTTCATATTTTTGGCAAGGTACATGTCAAATGAAAGCCCTCAATTAGGGGATAAATTTAGGATTAACTATCTTCCAATTTTGCCAGTAACGATTCCGGAGATCCTTGAAAAAATACTTACATCACTAATCTAAAAGCTATATAATAAAAAAAATATATACTGTATGCATGTACTGTTTACTTGCTAATTCGACAATAAGGAAATACTTTCAAAACAATGTTCACTACCTTTTATTTAAAATAATTATTATGAACAGTTAAAATATCGTTTTTGACGCTCTTCAGATATCTTCTGTAATTTTTTAATGCTTAAGAGTTTCATTGGACTAATCACCGTGCTTCTACATATAGGGTGGAAGGCACTTATGGAATAAAATTATTTCTGTCCTTGTTTTAAAAAATTTTAAAAAACGCTAATACCCGTCCTTTTTTAAATATAAATATACGTTTTTTAAACCTAAATTTGAATGTCCATAGTGATTCACGCAAGCCTAGCATAGTCCATAAGCTTTAGTTTTAATGGAACACCCTATATATTTTTATATTTTTAAAAGCTGCTTAACAACCTGATTTCAACGAGCATATCATATATGGTGTATTATGAATAATACACGGTGAAATTTTGAAATTATACTTCTTTTTTATTTTAATTTCAAACTATTGTAATATGAAAATATTTGTTGAGAATCTTGCACTTCGAGTAGATAAAAGTATTGATTGAAAATGGAAGAACTAGAACTGTTAGATATATTTTAAAACATGTAAAAATTATCTTAAAACTTACGATTTGTGTTTTGAGATCCTTGGCACAAAAGGGTGTGAGATACGGATGAATACTGAGATACCTCTTCGGTACCATCTTCAAGCGCCTGTAATCCAGATGATCCAAAATGGCAGCTGGCGCGTGTATGGGAGACCCAGTTTCTTGTAACACAACCATGTTGTCCACAATGTTTGCACACGAATTTTAATAACACATACACGATAATTTAAATAGTTTTTAAGAACAACACACAATAAATAATTTAATAAATATTAGGGATATGTCGTAGTGAAAAAACAGTCATAAAGCTCTTTTGTGATTACTTTTTGGTCCTTTTATTGTACTATGTATGTAGGTTATGTATATAAACGAATTATCACAAGTTTTTAAATATATTTTTATATCACACGTAAACTATATCTTTGGTTCTTAAAGAGTTACTACTTTTTATATTTCTCGAAAATAAAGGCACTGTCGGAGATGCACTGAATCGACAAATAAATTTTCTAAATCCACTTTTTTTCTTACGCTATCACAGACTCTGGGATACGGGCAGCCAACATACTAAAACCAAAATATATTTTGTTATCTTCAGACCGGTCCCTGAGGATACAGACGTTAAAAATATGTCAAGCAATGTAAATTTGTTCGACTTTGCATGTTACATAATTATGCATACATAATATTAGAGCGATGGCTACGACTAAAAATATTCATTGTAATTTAATTTCTGGTTGTATTTGGTGGTGCTGCTCCAATACTTCACAATTCTACTTAGAGGGGATATAAAAGACATATCTGAATATGGTAGTCCTTAAAAAAAAATGAAGTACTTATTCCTGAAGATCAGATAGATAAGTGAATAAAAAAATCAACACAAAACCACTCGATGGAAAATAAATTGCTAGTAAGTAGAAGAACAATAAACAAAGTCCATGAAAACAACTTTGAAATGAAAAACTACTTTTAGAAAAAAGACGACCCAAATATTAAAACACACTAATTGATGAACGTCCACACACATAAATTGAAAACTTAGGCAGAAAATTAAGAGAGGTTAAATTTAAGAGAATCAACAAACCAGCAAAGAAAATATCTTCATTAGGTACCGACGTCAAAAACACAAATTCTGGGAGGATTGTTTTGATGCTTAAAGGAGAAAAACTACCAGATCCAATTTTGTTCCCATATGAGCTTTACATTTCAAACACAGCTGATTTCGCCAAGACTAACCAATAAATTGTAGATGAAATACCGAGTTTCAACCAATGCCTCGTGTTTACTGCTCTTACGACGCCGTAAATCATCGCCCGTGTGGCCTCTCGCTTATTTGGGCACAGAAATCAATCAGAAGAATTCCGTAAGTAGCGAAAATAATTATACATCAAAGGATATATAAACTGTGCGAAGAAAAAATCAGCCGAACACAGTTTGGTTTTCGAAATGCAGTGGGTACAAGAGAGGCTCTATTTAGTATACAAGTGCTATTTCAACGATGTAGAGACGTAAATTGCGATATTTATGCATGTTTCATTGATTACCATAAAGCGTTCATACAGTAAAGCACGACAAGCTGATGGAGATATTAACCAATATTGTAATTAACACCTGTGATTTAAGGATTATCAGCAATCTGTACTGGAATCAAACATCCTCTATCCGGACAGAGGCAGGAGAATCCGACGATATCAAAATCAAACGTGGGGTCCGTCAGGGATGTATACTATCCCCACTGCTGTTTAACATCTACTCTGAGGAAATCTTTCAAGAAGCAGTGAATGATGTTGAAGCCGGAATTCGAATTAACGGAGAATGTATCAATAACATAAGATACGCAGACGACACTGTGGTATTCGCTGACAGTTCTGAAGCCCTACAGGAGTTAATGAACAAAATCGCAGAAGTCAGTCAGAGATACGGACTTTCACTAAACACTAAGAAAACAAAATGTATGATTATCTCTAAGAACAAACAGCAATTTGGACGAATCAGTGTGAATGGTCAACAAATAGAAAGAGTAAAAACATATACCTACCTGGGTACGAACGTCAATGAAAATTGGGACCATTCTATAGAAATCAAATGTAGGATAGAGAAAGCAAGATCTGCATTTCAAAAAATGGCAAAGTTGTTCAAGTGTCATGATTTGTCGATACCCATAAAAGTCAGATTACTACGATGTTATATCTTTCCTATACTGTTGTACGGAGTTGAGTCGTGGACTCTCACACACGCCACCTGCAAGAAAATTGAGGCTTTTGAGATGTGGCTTTATCGTCGAATCCTGAAGATATCTTATACCGACCACATTACTAATGAGGGTGTTTTGCTGGGAATGCAAAAAGAGAAAGAGCTGTTAACCAAAATAAAAACAGCCAAAATCGAATACCTCGGTCACATCATGAGGAACAGTGAAAGATATGGACTACTGCAACTGGTCTTATAGGGAAAAGTAGAGGGAAAGCGAGGACCAGGAAGGCGAAGGATTTCGTGGCTGAAAAATCTACATACGTGGTTCAACACAACCACTACAAATCTTTTCAGATCAGCAGTGTGCAAAGTACAGATTGCCATGATGGTCGCCAACATCCGAAACGGATAGGCACTACAAGAAGAAGAAGCGAAAATAATGCATGTATTTCCAGTGGAAATCGAGCATACTATGCTAATAAAAACTTGATGATATCGAAATTATTAGACAAAACAACCAAAATGACTAGCTACAGAACATTAATTAGCCCCGTAGCAACCTATGGTTGTGAAACCTGGGTAATGACAAAAACGATGAAGTCCAACTCTCAATCTTCGAGAGAAAGATACTGAGAAAAGTATATGTCGCGGTGCAAGTGGAAGATGGCACATAGAGAATCAAAAGAAACGACGAAATTAATGAATTGAATGAGGGGCACGCGATTGTAAACATTTGTTAAAAGTCAGAGACTGGCATGGCTGAGACATGTCCAGAGAAGGAAGATACAAAATCAACAAAGAAAATCTTAAAATGGAAGCCGGCAGGAAAACGAAAAAATACAATAAAGACAGAACGAGACGAGATGGTTGGATGACGTGGAAGATAACCTGTGAATAAACTATGGATGTAATACAATGGAGAAGTTTACAAGACAGATCTGAATGGAAGGATATAGCCTGACAGTCAAAGAACAAACTTAGGGTTATGATGTCCAAAGAAGAAGAAGAAAACAAATTCACATAGAAAAATAAGTTGTAGTAAAATAATAAAGTTTTGATTTACCATACGTAGAGACTATCACTCTAAACCCATTTTCATTTATCTATCTCTCTAGAATACCTAGATATTAGGTAGATGAATGAAACTCAAATCTCTAACCCGAAATCGGCAATAAATGAAAAATAAAGAGATCTATAATAAAGGAACTGAAAAGTAATAAAGCCCCTGGAAAACACGGTGAAAATTCTGTAATAAATACTCTACGCTCTTGTCAGAAGACCAAGGGGGGATCTCCAACATGATGGGCAAACCAAATAAGACTCTGGTGGGAAAATCTCTACATGAAGCCGTCCATCTGGCATAGGATCTCAACCAATGGAGACCAAGCTAACAATATTTTTAGAGTCTCACCACGCTCTGTCAACAGCTCAAGGAATCAGGAGGATGCTCTTGTCAAGGAAATACGACAAAAAAATGGTGAGTACGTAACCTGAATACAATAATGTATAACAAAAATGAGATAATAAGATAAGAAACAACTCATTTATACTTACCAATAATACATACCAACTTTCTTTGCAAATGACTTGATAATGTTGCTTGACATATTTTTGTTCTGACACGTTCAGTATCCAGACTAACCTTTTTCTGTGTTTTACAGTTCAATTCACGTACCCAAAAGTATTAGGATTAATCTTTGACTTAAAGTTTTTATCAGGTCTAAAATTTATCACGATTTGGGGTTTCTTTGCGGAGAAATTATTATTTATAGCCCTAAGAGGCGAAATCCCGAAACAAAGATTCTCACTCTCCATAGACTTTTAGATATATGTAGTCAAGATGTGCCGCGAGGTTTGATTTATTTTCAAGTTTGTAGAGTGGAAAGAACGATAACTTATATGCTCCATCAATATATGTAGCTAAAAAAATGTACAATAATTGAATAAACAATAGGTAGCGCGTAAGTTCTAGAATACGTACCCAAAATTATTAGCACCAATCTTTAACTCAAACTTTTTTAGTGTTTCTTTACGAAAAAATTATCAATTAGGTGTAACCCTAGACACGAAAACCCGCAACACCTATTCTCTCTCTTCTATGTTTTAGATCATGTATAGGCAAAACTACCGCGTGGTGTTATTTATTTTGAGTTTCTAGAGTGGAAAGAAGAAAAACTTTTGTGTTTCATCTATTTCATTCATAAACAAAAAATGTTACAGTACTCATTATTTTGTTTTTCAGATGAAATATATTCCCAGTAAAAAATTAACTCTGTTCAACCTCTCCTTACAAACTTACAACACTATGGTTGTCAAAAGATCTCTAATAAAATGATTAACCCTGTTCAATTTAAAAAATTAACCCTTTCAACCTCTCCTTACAACACTATGGTTGTCAAAGATCTCTAATAAAATGATAGTGGAATGATCCCTTAACTAATAGGTCTTTAACCTCTCATCGATTTTTTCAGTATAATAGTTTCTCTTTCATAATTCACGTTTTTCTTTAGTTTTTATCAGGTCTAAAACTCATCCACCTGTTTGTCGATATATTTGTAAGTCCGCTGTCTATGTATGTACCGATATGGAAAAAATTCATAAAATTTATAAACTAGCATTATGTTTCTACTTAATAGACAAAGATAAACATCATAAAATATTTACCACTAGTCTCCCCTCCACATTGAGCATCAACGCCCACAGTGAAGCGTTATACCTAGCGATAAACCCGATAAATACCGATTGAATTTAACACTGTTTAAAATAATATCTTTAATTTATTTGATAAGTAGTTCCTAGGTGTGACAATAAAAATTCAATATGTCGACTGTCTTTTGTTTATTTATCAAAAAGAGAAACTTTTCAAAATTTACTAGAGCGGTTTCAACTAACTGGACATTTAGATTACGAGAAATTTGATCGAACGAAAACTATTGTAAATGATTAAAATGAATTAAATGTTAGTGTAACTGAGAATCTACATATTAGTATGAACGTTCTCGTAATCTAAGTGTCTAGTACGTCGAAACTATTCTAGTAAACTTTGAAACGTTTCTCTTCTTGGTTGTCGTCTATCAGGGAGTTGCAGATGATAAATTCTTATGGCTAGTAGTACATTTTTGTTATACTCTCCTAGAATAAAAACTTTACTAATCAGTTCCCCATTACAAAAATTTATATTAGTAGTAATAACAAAGCAACTGGAACTATAAAAATAATATAATGTCTAATGTTTAATTAAGTTTAGTGTCAAAGCCATAGCCAACTAGGTAGAATATGGTTTGTTTTACCCCTCTCAAAACCCCTGTATTCCAATTTTCATGATTCTCTAATCTTAGTTCTCTAGATATCTCTAATAGGCCCTTTATCTGCCTCACCCTATATAGTTCATCCGTTGTACGTTATTGACCTCAGGAAAATAAGGACTAAGCAATATCCACAAAGTTGAATGTTTAAACTAGAATTGAGATTATATTAATAGTCTTTAGCCTCGAAGGAAATATACACGTTGTAAAATATCTTGAATTATTACTCATTCAAATTATTCCTTTGGCAGTGATGCACAGACTTATTTTAAAGAATGTCATGCGGAAATTCGTTTTCCTTTTGTGAATCTATCTATACGTTTAGTTTCTTGGTTCCAAAATAAAGGAAAATATAACCACAAAATCTAGCAGCACTACAATACACCTGTATATCTTTACACATTTATATACATCGGATTCTGATTCTATCAGAATGTCTGTTACATTTAATATGAAATTCCCTTAAATACGTTCCTCGCTCCAAAAAAATATTGCTGAACGCTCCCCACGGATAGCCCCGTTGGAGATGTTGAAACTTCACTGTTCTATCCATATAAATTTCTAAAGAGAGAAATTCAACATTCTGCACATATTTCTCCTACCAACAAAGTGAATGAAATCTGATTTGGTTTCTATTGGCAAGCGCGAGTTAGACGAGAAAGCAAGTTACGGTTTACGTGGTTGTTGGGGGATACGACGGAAATTTTTGCTGAATATGTGGTATTAGCGAATTGATCTACATATTAAAAACCATAGGGGTTAAACTTTTAAGAAAATCGATCGATAAATACGTGGTCTAAGAAAGAGATAAAGAGGATTCGAAGAATAGTTCTTTAAAATTTTAAGGAATATTTTAAATAAGCTAAATATGACAGTAAAGAGCCCTTAGTGGAAAAGTATATTTATTTTAAAGGCTTAAAACATCTTTAAAATTTTTTTAAAGAATATTTTAAATAAGCTAAATATGACAGTAAAGAGCCCTTAGTGGAAAAGTATCTTTATTTTAAAGGCTTAAAACAAACCTAAGTCAAAGCAGAGTTGGATTTGATAGTATTGCTTTTTCTTTTCAATAATGTCTTTTATAGCAGGTAGAATGGTTATAGAAGCTGTATTTAGGATTGTCATGGAATGATCTTGGTTGACTAGTTATTAAAGGGCAAACCAATAAATGGCAAGTAGTACACCAATATGCTGCAACAACTTGCCAACAAAAAGGAGAAATGGCCCGTCTCATTTGCTATCATTTCTATCATATCAACCACTGGCGAAGCGTCCATGTAACCACTGTTACCATTGGTAACAGTTAAAAATCCTGCAAATAAATATGTATTTTATGACGATGAATAATTCCATGTATCTATATTTTTACCAATAGAAATATATTATTATATTATGTGTTAATAGTACCTAATTCAGTAAATAGCCAGACACACGAAAATATTGGCGAGTTTATGTGACTCAGTTGCACTTTATTATATTCTGTTACCAGTCTCATTTGTGGTGACAATGAATAGTTATCTCGCTGTCGCTCGGGCGGCTCGGGACCGGCAAGTGTCAGAAAATTTTGAAGGAGCGACGGGCGTAAGCGCGCTGTGTATATCAGTAGGGCTGTTACCAGATTTAAATTTGCTAACAGTACCTATAATAAAAAGTGTGCGTGCAGTTCACCATGGATGAGTATCGCTGCGTAATCGATCAACTACTTGAAAAGTAATTCTGATTGAAAAATAAAATGAGATTATTGAAAATGAAAGACCTATTTTAAACAATTTAAAAAAGGAATTTAAAAAATTAGCTCGATATTTTAAATTTAGTTGGTACAGCGAAAATCCTTGGTTATGTGGTTGCAAGAAAAATAGACTGTATTATTGGCCATGTCTTCTGGTTTTTACAGAAAAATGGGTGGACCAGGTTCACGATTTAAATAGTTTTAGAGTTTTAAAAAAGAGACATGAAATTTCTCCGTTACCTACATGTAAGATGTATACCCAATTTGATTCAGTTTGGCAAAACAAGAAACAAAAGTTCTCTTAACCAAGCATTTAAAGCAAATATTGTTAAACATAATGAGTTTGTTAAAAAAATAGATAGGTACTCGTATATCCTTAGCTCACTTATAATGTACCGTATGTTTTTTGGCCGAACAAGAATTAGCGTTTCGTGGTCATTTTGAGGGCGGCGGCTCTGACATTCGAGGCAATTACAGGGAATTGTTAACATTAATTGCCAAAAAAGAACAAACATTTTGCCAACATCTAGAAACATCAACTGTTTTTTCGAGAGTTTCAAGTGATATACAAAATGATATTATTGAAGCTATATGTATATACATTTAGCCATATCTTCATTTTTTTAAATAAGATTTTTTGCATCTGGTTTTGGTAACACTTTAGAAAAAGTCACGCGTCGCCACTGATATCAACAGTGATGTCATGGCAAAATTAGCAGTGCGGGAACGCAGTGCCAGAACGCACTGCTAATTTTTGTTTACAAAACCTAAATTCTCTATTATTTTTTTTTCTTTTCTTAACCAGTGCGGGAACGGCGTTCCCACGCGTTCCCACACCATGACACCACTGGATATCAACGCATCTGTTTACAAGCCTCTGATTGTATCGAGCCGCTGTATAAGATATATGTATAAGAACCGCTTTTAAAAGGATATCTATCTATGTATAAAGACCTAGAATTTTCATTGCAGATTAGAGATGGACGAGACGAGATTGAGACGAGACTTTCATGAGTCTCGTATCAGTCTCGAAGAAAAACAGAATTAACAGAATCGTTTCGGTCTCAGTCTCGTCTCGCCTCGATCTTGTCTCAGTCTCATCAAATATTTGTCTCGTTTCATGGTCTCGTTTGGTCTAATAAACATGGCACTTATCATTACCAACTTTAAGCATTTATAATGGTGTGGGATAATTGTAAGGTTTTGCAGAAAAATAAATACCTCCCAAGAATGGGCAAATTTGACTTTGGTTATGAAATATCTGAAAAATTGCAAGTTCATGTCCAAAGGTTTATCCAGTGAGAAAATACCTACTCTTCCTTCAGTAATTGTAATGTTTAATTTATTAATTAATAAGTAGGAAGAAACTTTTGAAATTGACAAGCATGCGCAAAGAGATACTTGTGATAAAAATCATGATTTTAGCTATACAAACAAGCAAACAAAAGCTGTTAAAGCATTACCGTAAAACCCTAGAAACCTTTGATTTAACTCAATGGGGCCGAGATCAAAAGAAAATTAAAACAGATTTCAATGGTTGTTTACAACTGAAAAATAAAGACAAAAGAGGACAAAAAAATCAAAAGGTAACGGTGGAATCAATCACTCAATCAAAAGGTGATCAATTAGAAAGCTGGTAGAGAAATTATATTATTTTGTGAAGTTGTGTAGCCACTTAACAACACCCATCACTCGAAAAACAAGTTCTCAGACTCACTAGAGTAAAGCAGTTCATCGCATGTTTGTAGTCATTCTAAATTAGTCAAAAAATTGGCCTGTGTGTAGTGGGTCCCCAAGAAAGACTATCTCTTGGCGTCTTACTAAAGAAATTAAAATACAATGGTTCCTATATCAATCCAACTCATGTAGAAAATGGAGTTCGTCTACAGATACTTGTGTACTTGGGCCCTAAAGCTCTCTTTTAGACGTGACATTTCTGGTAAGACTTAGGGTAGATCATATCTACACTTTGGAGTTTGGAGATATTAATAAACAATCAAGAGCTTGAAATAAAGTAAATTACCACCCATTTGTAACAAGACGACTTTACAAAACAATTTATATTTGATATTAAACAAAAACACCCATTACACAACTTATAATCTTGACCTTGGTTTCAATTGAAGGTCATAAGATCGCTGAAGCGGTGGTCGTAACCACTCTTGAGGACCGTGTAAGTGGAGAAGCTGGCGATACAGTAACTTGTAACAAGTTGACTCGAATTTCAACATGTGCACACCATGTCTATCAACATGACAACATGTTTGTCTCATCGACGGCGACGTCGGGTTTTGAATTATAAATAGGCTGGGCGTCATTTTCAGCAGCTTCCAGAGGATGTTAGTAACAAAAAGAGAAGACAATGAAATCATTTCAGTCTGTTGTTTAAAAATGTTATAAATGATTTATTACTCTTGTTTGGTGTTGTTAAGCTCATGAGATATATGGACTAGAAAAATTGATCTATTACTTCCTAGTCAGTATTTAGCAAATATTTCAGTACAAACAATATCAAAAGAATAAAGTGGTGTAGCAATGTGCAAATTAAAAAAACTGAATCGTTTGCGTATATTTGAGACCTTTTGGCACATTTACGTCACATATTGGTACACAAAGTAGATGGAGAATGATTGCTGGCATTATCAAATCCCCTCTCCCTAGCTCTCAGTACTGAGCCACATTCCATCACCCATACTACGGCGCATAGCCTCCCTCACTAGTGAGTACAGAAAGATAATTGATAACGAGAGCCTGCTAATCCATCAAGATGTAGACGCTGCCAACCGTAACCGTCTACGCTCCAGACGACCGCCAATAAAAACAGCAAAGATTGCTGTGGAAAATGAGTTCAACAACGACCACATGGACTCGAGAATGGATGGAACAACCAAATAGCAGCTTACCCTGCACCACACAAAAACCACCAGGTTTTGATTTACCACGCAACGCATGGACTATGCTGAACCGAATCAGAACTCAGAACTCAACACGGCAGATGTGGTTAGATGTTACATGATGAACAAATGGGGTATCCCCACTCTGCGACTGCGAACAACCACAAAAATCATCTGTCAAATCACAGAAACACAGAATAGTGTCCCAAAAGATCATAAATCATGGCAGGTCAGAGGATTTCCTAAATTTCCTAAACGACTCCAGAGTCAATAGACTAGATAAACTAGATGTGCGTTTGTAAACCTATGCATTATCTTCTTCCTTCTTGTATGTTGGCTTTAAAGCCTGTTTCTTCTTCAATATTAGTCTCCTAAATTGTTTAAGTTATCGCACCATCTTTTTCTTGGTCTGCCAATACTTCTTCGTCGATTTGATGACTTATCTCTTGCTATTCGTACTATCCTCTGCCATCCTACTAATGTGTTAGTTCCACTCCTGTTTCCGTTTTGTCACCCATCCATTTATTTCTTCTACATTGCATGATCTTCTTATGTTTTCGCTTCTCTCCCTATCCAACAGACTTTTTCCTGATATTCGTCGAAGTATTTTCATCTCTGTTGTTTCTAGTAGTCGTCTCGTTTTAGATGTGTCAGGTCTTGTCTCCGCCGTGTATGTCAATATAGGTCTAATTGCTGCTTTATAGATACTGTGTTTGTTCTTTCAGGTTGTGTCATAAGAGATCCCGTCGCTTTACTTGCTTTTAAGCTTTGTTGTCGTACTTCCTCTTCAACATCTCCGTAACTGGTTATATCTATTCCCAGATATCTAAACCTTGTATGACAGATGTATGACAACATCTATGTTGTCATACATTTGTTTTTTTCTGTTGATATTATCATATTGTAATTCTTGGTTGTTGTATGTGTGTTAATCTTTGGAGATCGTCTTCTGTCTCGGCGATTAATGTGACGTTGTCTGCATAACATAATATTTGGATTTCTTTGTTCCCCATTCTGTAACCATGATCTTTACGTACTGCTTCTATTATTTCGTCAAATATTATACTAAACAGCAGTGCGCTTAACGAGTCACCTTGTCTGACTCCGCTTTGTATGCATTATGTTTTATACAAAATATATTTATGTAAATGTGTAAGTGCCATACGATAAATAAAATTAATTTCTTCATAATTTAGACTAATTTGTTTTGTGCTTCCAACTATTTCAGTAGTTGAAAAGAAAAAAAAAACGATAACTCTGGCACTATGTATTGGCGTGCATATAGATATGTAGTTCGGTTATTAAAAATAAACGTCCTGCAAAAGCCATCCCATCACATGAGTTTAATAAATGGACATTCTATTGCCTGGAATTTTCATTTAAATTTCGATGACGCGACGCCGTAAGTTAATATCAAACTTCACTAACTTCGTTCCGATATTAATTGCAAAATGCGTCCTTTTGATGTTTAGAAGAATTTCGAGCGAACTTTTATGCTTATTGACAGGGTTAACGTGCGTGAAATATGGATTGCGACGTTTAAATAGTTCAGTAGGAATAAAAAGAAACTGGTAATTTATATATTGCTCCTAATATTGCTTATTTAATAAATATTTACTTTTCTTCATCTATACATATAAATATTTTAGAGCTATACAAGGTTGACGATAAATGGTTAAATATTTTTAACTACATATACAAGGTGTTAGTAAATAAGTATGACAAACTTTAAGGGGCAATTCTACATGAAATAAATAAATATGAAAAAAACATTTTTAAGAAACGCTTTTCTCTAGTTACGAGTGACTAAAATTAAACATATGATAAAAAAAATAACTAAAAAGAAAAAAAATCTAACACATTCGTCAAAGAAAAGCGTCTTCATGGAATAAACGGTTTTCGCACCACGCTTTTCTTTAACGCACGTGTTAGATTTTTTCAATTTTTTTGCTTTTTAGTTAATTTTTTTATAATATGTTTAATTTTAGTCACTCGTAACTAGAGAAAAGCGATTCTTAAAAATATTTTTTTCATTTTTTTTTATTTTTTACTTTTTAGTCTTACACTTTTCAAACATTAAAATATATAAAAAAAAACAGTAAAATCCTGTATGAATGGTATATTTAAAATCCCTCAAAAGGGCCACATCAAAATCACAACATAACTAGTTTTCGACTGGTTTACCAGTCATCATCAGTGTTTACGTGCAATGTACATGCTAACCACCAAGATATTGTTTGACAAAAATATGTGGGTCAAAGCCCAGTAAAAGTTGTCCGTCAAGGAAACATTGGTTTAAAATGTTACATCAAACTAGGATGTTTAAAATATTTGGCTAATCTGCCCCAGATAACATCTGAGCTTTGGATATGACTTGTTCACATGTTAAAAGTATGACGGCAAGTGACAATGAAATGGATAGAGACCTCCGGTCATCGTTCGGAGGTTTGCTCTATAAACATGTGTCCGCAAATGCTTCGTTTTCGAGATACGGCGTGTTGAAATTTTTATTTCAAACTGCCAATTTATTTATTTCTCTAAGACCGGTTAAGCTATGAAAATAAAATTTGGTGGTTTTTGATTTTGAGAGGTAGCTTTTGTGCATTTTTTGACATACAATTAAGAATTTTGTATTCATCATTGGCGCGCCTACGGGTAAGGGTCCGAATTTTTTTAATGAAAAAAAAAATAGTATGCCACTGAGATATGTCAAATTAAAAATCATTTTTAAACTCCACGTTTAGTTTGTAATAAAAAACCTCTCCTGTCTTATTTTCATATATTGAAACATTAAAACATCTTGGCGCGTATTTTTCATTTCTTAATACATACATGATAAAGAACTATCCACTATAATAATACTAAACTAGAACAATAACAGAAAATATTACTAATAAGATTTTAACTAGGTGCAAAGCTACAACAAATATTCAAAATGACCTCCTTCACTGGTGACAGAAGAATTTTATATTCCATTTTCGCTCCTATCGGTAATGGTCTGAATTTTTCAAGAACAAAAAAATAGTACGCCACTGAGATGTCAAATTAAAAATTTTGTTTTGAATTTCTCGTATAATTTGTGACAAAAACTATATCTTGCCTTTTTTCATACAAGGCGCTGTTTTTGTACAAAAAATAAAATATCCTAACGCTTACAAAGTATTCGAGGTAGTTTCGATACGCAAATAAAAACTTACTTCAAATACTTTGTAAACGTTAAGATGTTTAATTTTTTGCTTAAAAAGGAGCATGATATGAAAAAAAATACAAGAAAGGTTTTTTATCATAAATTAAACGTGGGATTTAAAAATGATAAAATGATTTTTAGTTTGACATACATATCTCAGTGACGTATAATTTTTTTTTTAAATTCAGACGATTATTCGTATGCTCGCCAATGATGAATACAAAATACTTAGTTGTATGTCAAAAAATGCGCAATGACTACCTCTTAACACTCACCAAATTTCATTTTCATAGCTCAACCGGTCTTAGAGCAATAAATAAATTGGCAGTTTGAAATAAAAATTTCAACACCCCGTATCTCGGAAATGAAGCATTTGCGGACATTACGTTTATAAAGTAAACTGTTATTATTTTTTCATGTAGAATTACCCCTTGTACCCCTTGAAAGTTTGTCATACTTTATGTCATACTGTTTACTAACACCCTGTATAGTTTTTCTCAATTGTTTGTTGCCAAGAGTCTCTCTCGTTTGTTTCGCTCAGGTATTTTTTATTTCTTGTAATAATTGCTTCGTTTATCCATTTGGTGGTCTGGTAGGTAACCTTCTTTGCCGATTGGGACGCTGAAGCCCCAGAAAAAAACAGTAGTTCTAGATAGTCTAACCTTTTTTGGGCATATGTACAAATATACATATGTTAAATTTTAGCACGATTTGGTCATTAGTATATTTTTGACAGCTACATAAAACTGACGAGGTTGGAAAAATAACGCATATCGACAAAAATAATTTTCGGCCTCTCATTAAACATTATCTAGGAAATAAAACGATGAAGGAAACAAAAGAAAAAGAATACAATTTCAAATTTTAGTTCCGTATAGGACGGTCCACAAAATCAGTTACACCGGAAATTGTGAAGAGAGACCACGAAATGGTTCTAGGGTGCGTTCAAGTATTACGTAACGCAGGTTGGGGAGGGGGGGTTAAATATCTTCAAAAATTGCGTTACATAATACGTGACGACCCATTAAGGTGCGTTACGTAGGGGGGAGGTAGGGTCAAAAATCTTCAAAAACCGCGTTACGTAATACTTGAACGCTCCCCTAGCTGATCGTAGAGAAGACAAGATTCGCAGACAAGAATTAGTAAAGAGCGCACTAGTCATATTTTGAACGAAATTTTGAATATGAAAAAATGATCCTGCAGATCGGTGCCGCGTTTGTTGACCATTGTTGACCAATCCGTCGGCGTCGAAATATATTTATCTTGGCGTACTCCAAACAGCTCTTCATTGAGTCTCGAACCATTTCAGAATAAATACTAATTTTTTGTGTTTAAATGTAAAGGAAAACGATCAACATTGACATTTTTATTAAGTGCTTGCATTTAGAATATTTTTTTGCCACCCGTTTTTGTCTGAACTTTCACTTCTGAAGTGCATTTTGCCGGCTGCTGTTTTATCTGTTAGATGCACTATTCCATTCTAAAGACACTTTCATTGAAATCGTGGTGTTTATTTTATTTCAATCAGGAGAAAGCCGTTTATAACAATTATTATTATTACTAAATACATTAGTTAACCATAAAATAACAAAATTCGTTAATTTACTATAATTTTTTTTGTACGTGGAAAAACATGAGCTCTAAACACTGTCCTTTTTGAAGAGTGTAAGCGTGCATATTGACCTGATGAACTCGCCGTCTTTTGGGTGATAATGCTTTTGGACATTAACAAATAATAATTATTATCCAATAAAAATTCGCACGACAACTAAGGTGTTGGAAGAAGACGGATGTCTTATCTGCGGAAACTAAGTGTGGATGGTTGCCTGCTTACTATATCAGATAGCAGGAAATTTGAGCCCCAACAAGGAAAAAAATACCATAAAAATAGGTTATTTCCTAAAATAATTTTAAAATAGATCGTCTTTATATATCCAAAGATAATAAAATTCCAAAGGAAATAAATAATACCGCAACAGTGATAATCCACATTTTGTTGAGAAACCTCAAAAATATAAATACACGATGACATGAAATTAGTGTATATTTCACCGATTTCAAGAATATCGTTTAGTAAAAAAATAAAACACCCTTCTGTTTGGGAGAATTCTTTTAGGGTCGATTTCTCATACCTGCGTTAATCTATGGTTCAGTTGAACGGGGTTCACCGGTGAACTTCGGTTTTGTTTGGAATGCGTTTCTCATTGTGAGTGCACGTTCTACAGCTTTCGAGAAATGCCAATAGATGGCAAAAGGTAAAAAACTATCGTCATTTTGTACGACCTTTTTATGCTGTTTTTTAATTAAGTTAAATTTAAGTATTTATAGTCAAATAGTCATTTTAATAATTATACCTAAATAAATGTAATAAAAACAAAAATAATGTTATCGTTTATCGTTAGGCTTAATATAATACAATAGGTTATAATTATATTATGACAGCGTTTCGTATTAATAAAACGCATGCGTAATTCATGAAATCATCTGAACTGGGTTCTGAAATCTTTGAGCGGCCGAATTCCAGCGTTCAAGCATCGTTCAAGTTTAAACTGCATGCCATCGGGTGAACGTGAATTGAGAAAGACGATTTTGACTTTAAACTGACGTTCACTAAAAGTTCAGGTTAAACTGGAGTTGAACTCTATATGAGAAATTGGCCCTTAGCATTCCTAAAGAGGTTTCAAAATCATTTTCTTTTACATCGTTATTAAAATTAGCATTATATTGAAAATCAGAAATAATAAAGAACCAAAAATTATTAGAAACTGGTTTCTATGCTGCAGTACTGCAGAATTGATATCATCGACGATTTTAGAGAACGACACCGCAGTATCGTGATTATTAATTGCCATAATGCCCTGACACCTTGTTGGCATATGTACTTAAATTTAACCTTCTAATTTAGTCCTGGTCAATTTGGTTCCACATTTTCTCCAATATTACTGTCAGCTCACTTAACTCTGATGCTGCTATGGTTGTAGAGCTCTCAATTCCTTCCAATATTATTATACAAACGTTCGATGGGGCGTAAGTCTACACATCTTGATGGCCATTATCATTGTGGTAATTTCTACCCCGCGAATATAATTTTGCATTACTCTTACAATGTGTAGACCAGCATTGTCATGGATCAATTGAAAATCTTACCCAATCAAAGGTTTATACGGTATAACCTAAGGTTCTGGAGTATCATTAATATACCTATGAACTTTCAAACCCATTCTCTTAGGCAGGCCGCACATCAAAGAAACATGAAACGTAAATTACGTTTCATGGAAATAAAACACTGCTAAACAAATATACGTCTGGCCATTTATGAAACTCTCCGAAAATAAAAATGGATCATGAGCATGAATCACACTCATTTCATTGGTAGGCGGACTTTGAGATTTGTTTAGCAGTGTTTTATTTTCATGAACCATGTTTCACGCTTTATGTTTCATGTTTTTCGTTTCATGTTTCTTTGGTGTGCGGCTTGCCTTAGTCATCACCAGCTCCGTGCTGGCCTCTAAACTGGTATCTCTCCAAATCATAAAACCACAACCAAAGCTCACTGTTCAAGGGATATTGCACTGTGCATATCGCTCTCCAGAATGTCCAAACACTGTCATACAGCGATCATCACTAAGACAAAAATCTGGATTCATCCGTAAGTCGATAACCTACGGCAAGGAGGGGCCAGTTGCAGTTCTGCGTAGGTGCTGACTTACTACAGTGTTGTAATTATTAGAAAACTCTTGTTGTAGGAGGGTATTGACAGAAAATCTTACCCAAAGAGCGAGACGCAAAAAACGATCTTGGTGGCCCTTGGTGATTCTTGGTCGTCTTTGTTCAGGTCCTTTCTAGTTACTGGTCATTTCACAAAACCTAGCTTAGGTATTGCGGGCTGTATAACTGCAAAGCGTTGTGCTACTTCAACTTGAGTCAATCCTTGCTCTATTGTAGTTACAGTAGAAGAACTTTCCTTCCAGTGCAGTCTTATTTCTAGTCCCTGGTTGTTCATTTTGTAATAAGTATAATAAAAGTTTTAAATGCCATCAAATCACCACGCAGAAAAATAAATAATAAAACTTGATAAAAAAAATTGTTCGGGAAATTAAGCAAAAAACTTTAAAACCACAAGAGAGGGAGACAGGGAGAGAACCAAAAGGGGAACTCTTAGTATATTACAGTATACGTGTCAGTACACTCATTTATCACATCAAAGTGTCCTCTCTAGTTAAAAACCGAGCTAGAAAGTTTACTATAGTATGTCTTCAAACAGTCAACACCATTTTGCGTTCAAATACTCCAACATTGTTTGGATAATGTGCTTTCGATGTACCTACTTGAATTTAAAGTTGAATCTTGCTTAAAATATGGAAATTGGTGTTAGAAGAGGTCGTTGTTTGGAATATTTTATCATAAAATGGAAGCGACAAAGTAACTATTCTGCTGGTCAATGTAAAGTTAAGGAATTTGCATGTTGAATCAAGGACAGAACGTTGCGTCATTGCTTTTTATGCGTGCCGACACAAAAAAAATGTAGACAAAAGCTACAATATAGCTTTATTGTCAACGTAAAGTATATGTGTTAAACACATAGATGTAGTAGTAATAATAAACTTATAATCTAGATTTAGAACTGGAGGACAATAAGTGAATCTGATAGTAAAGTTTAGTGTGCGGTGTGCGTGCTGTCCGCTAGGTGGACACATATAAGGGGGCAAAGATTTGTAAATAATAATGTTTGACATTTCATATGTTTCGCGTGCTAATTATATGGAATTTTGTGTGAGTTCTTTTAAGATAATCTGGCCAAAAAATAATAATTTTTTACTTACGAGTGTATTTTTAAATCATAAATTAGAGAAGACATACTTTTTATAATATACACACATCGGAAAAGTTTAGGGATATTTTTATAACATAAAAATAAATGCACGTGATCATTTAATTTCAATTGAATTTATACTTTAGTGGCTCATCCTGTAGATTTTCGCGAGTAAAACATAACGACAAAAGTGATAAGGAATATTTGACAAAGCTTTTTACAGGAGAGGAACAAACTATAGGTTTTAAACTGCAGTAAATATTCTGCAAGTTTCGATTTTGTTCATGCTATAAAGTTGTTGTTTACTTAGTGCATTGAAAATATTTTTTTTATCATGGTCATTTAACTTTGGATAAGAAAAATAGGGATGTAGGCCTTGAGCGGATGGGAGTCTCCCAAAGCGTTGCAAGTTAATTGTGGCGCCATTTTTGTGGCACTGGAAGTCCAGCCTAACGTTATCTAGGATGTGAGCGCGCTACAGCCGCAGCTCAAGACCGATTTTTAGTATTAACCGCTAGAAGACAACCAACAATTACAGCACCTGAATAATTGGTTAGCGGCTTGTAGAGGGCACGCCAGGTAACAGGTAACCATAGGCTGTGATACTATAGGAAATTGTCTCTATGAAGCCAATAAAGCTAATCTACACAATCGAAGACCACAGAGATGTCCACCTATCTCCAAAATATCAGTGCCAAGAATATCAAAACTGGAATGCAAATGATTGGGCTACAGTTTTATTCTCCGGCGAATCTAGATTTGCATTTCATCAAGATTCTCGTCATTAACTAATGAATGCTTAAACATGTTCAGGACGTTTACACATACAGAGGTGGTGCAGTAATGGTAAGGAGTGGAAAGTGGAATAATAGTCGGTAGCAGAACGGACCTCGACTTTCCAAACCGTTTCCTTACAGCTGAGTAGTACCTCGACACCATTCTAAAACCTATCTTTCATCCGTTTGCTGATGCAATTGGTCAAAACTTCCACCTCATGCATGATAATGCTCGTTCACATGTCGCACGCCCAGTTACATACTGGCTTACCAACGAAGGTATTAATGTGTTGCCTTGGCCAGTACAATCCCCCGATCTGAATCCCATCGAGAATGTATGGGACATGCTTCAACGAAAAATTACTCCACATATGGGTAACATATACACGCCGTTTTGTTTCCGAGAACGTATGATAGAAGAATTTGCAAACGTGCCTCAAGAGGGTATCAACAAATTCATTTTGTCTATGAACGACAGATGTAGAGCCTTAATAAACCAGGGTGGACGCAATACTCTGTATTCATTTTCTTTTTTTTTTATTACCATATTTTGTGATGACCAATTTTTCATTGTATTTCTCGATATTTTGATATTCCTGAAACGCATTCTCGTTATTTTTGACATTTCAACAAATATGTTGTATATCAAATACTAGATACTAAACACTACACATCGATTATTATTTATTCAAAATAATTAAAGAAGAAATTAAATCGTCTCTTTTTAAAAATATCCCTAGCCCTTTCCGATGTATAAGGTTTATTTTTGTACATTTGCATGTAAATCTTTACAAGTCAAGATCAAAAAATATTGTCTATTTCGAAATTTAAAGGCTGTTGACTACTATTGTATTTTAAAATAATTACTGCAAGTTTACGACTGCCGTTTATATAGCTATTCTCGGTGTACTGAGTCTGTAAATGTTCAGTAAAAACATATCTCTTTCTTTAAAAACTAACTCTTTTGTCCTTTATTTTCTTTTGTGGGTGGAACATCAACATAACGAATTGTATTTTGTCAGGTTTTATTGACGATCGGGTAAAGAACCATGGTCCCTATTATAGTGACGGGATTCGCCTTTAACTAATGAATTTCTCTCTGCATCTTCATATTCATATAATATGTTTGTATTATTTTTATCACAGTAAAAATTCGTCATCTAAACATCAACTGTTACATAATATGTATTCATAATTACATATTTGCGACAATCAAAAAATAAATCCATGTAATCAATACGAGGAATAGAACATCAAATCATACAAGCACGAAGAGCTATAGCATGCCTAAACCGAGTTCCATGGAGTAAAGAAATATCAAAGAAAAGAAAATAGAACATATATGAGACAATGGTTAAAACTAACCTACTGTATGCAGCCGAGACATGGAGAATAACCGAGAAATATAAGAAAAAGGTCGAAGCCACTGAAATGGATGCTATCAGAAGATCGATGAGAATATCCAAAGCCGAAAGAATAAGGAATGAAGTAATAAAACAACAAATGGGTATAGAGGGCACTACAGTCGATGATATTGAGAGAACACGGCCCATATGGTATGAACATGTGAGCCGAGTGGGTGACGAACGGATTGCCTAAAAAACTGATGTAGCAACTCCCAGAAGAGAAAAAACGGGAAAGACCACCACAAAGCTGGAATCTGCGAAGTTAGGAAAGCGATTAGCACTCGAATTCTAAATGAAGAACTAACTCTGGACAGAATACAGTGGCGTTTGGGAGTCGGACAACGTCGTAAGACGTTATAAAACCGAATGTATAGTACATTCGCTCTCACGAGATTTTTTTTTGACACATTCGGAATAGGAAACACAACACAAAAATTCCTACTTCACACTATTAACTGCTAAAATCAACTCAAATCAACTTAATATTTCATTAAAAAAAGAAGAATTATTAGAAATAGTGGGAGTGTCTACTAATCTTATACAATTTTGTGAAGTTTATTTCTACAAAATATTTTTATTTTGTACAATAAATAATTTTCTCATTTGTTATCAATACATTATAATGGTGTAAATAAATAATTATTGATTGGCTTAAGGTTTATGTTATTTTTATGTCTGTTTACTATTAATAATATTGGATATGAGCAGGTGCGTTGGTTTTGTAGTAATTTCCAGTCACTTCTGACAACTGAACTTTTTAAAAAAGAAATTACTAACGTCAGTGTCAAAGTGAATCTCGATAGAGCGAATTCAGTATATCTATATAATTACATATTTCGAATTTGACTAATGTTTAACTTAATTTCCTTCGAATAAATTTTGCATTAAAGAGGAACTCTGGAAATGTGGGAAAAAGCGCAAATCTCCAAATAGCTTTTAATAACGGATGAACAAAATATTATTTCGCCGACACAGAACGAATGCAAGCATGTCCGAGCATTAATTAAAAAGTTCCCGGAAAGCGTCCTTACGAAACGGGATCCAAGAGCAAAAGGTTCAAATCAGATTCAAATTAAATTTTACGAAAGTTATTCTACGAATTTTAGTCCGAACATTTAATAATTACTCGCCCATATTTTAATGATTCATTATCGTCATTAATACAAGATGGTAGGTGCAATTTTTTCTTATCAGAATTATTGTGTGCAGTGATTTTGATTTTTTTATATAAAATTCTGGTATGGTTTTCTTTATTTTTTTCTTCATTTTATTTAATTGATGGATTCGACCGTTACTTGATGGAAGTTCATTTTATCTCACAATAAAACACTGAAAACTTTTGTTTTCTATACTTCCACAAAATTTATTATTTACAACTATGTGACTACAGTTGTTTCGGCAGAGTGCCTTTCTCAAGTGATATAATTTACAATGTGTTTGCCTTTTTAAGTCTCTAACTGAAGAGGTTGAGGAGTGGGGAGCTGTTTGTCTCGAGTTGGTCATTCAGAATTATATCTGTATTTTTCAGTTTATTAATTTCCATAGATTCTAAAAAAGATAGCTTGAGGCCTTTATTTTGGATATGCAGAATTTGAAACTCTTCATTGAAAGAATGATTATGATCTAGAAGGTGAAGTGCGTATGTAAAAGTGTCTGTTTTTCTATTGTTGAAAGCCCTTTTGTATTCATTTTATTTCTTCATTTTTTTCTTCTTTGCGTCTTTTCTAGCTCTTATCTTTTTGTGTCTTTCCTAACTTAACTTTCTTATGCTTTTATACACACTTTCTTATGCCTTTTATTATCGTACTTTTATTGTGTTTCTTCTTCATTGAATTAAACGAATATGTACGTTGAAAAGGCCAGAAAAAAATAGTCAACCTACATCCCTTAATTAAATAAAGACTAATAAAATGTTTATTGGTTTCATCTTTGGTTGATGATTTATTGAAGGGCTTAGGTCATACAATGTAAGTGAATTCAGAATTCAGATATACAAACACGTACTAGAAATATAAAACTATGGAAAAAACAAGGTCTTAATAAAAACAAGAGACAAAAGTAAATATAAAAAATAAGGGGATAGGACATAAAACAAAAAGACACGAAAGAAACATCGATGCCCATTAAATGTCAAGGAATTGAGGAAGAGGAGAATATAATATGAATGACAAAAGCAGCTTGAATGACAGAAAGATTTAAGAAAATGTTGAAATGGTTGACATATATATTTAATAACTATCTCAATTGTTTGACTACAGTTATTTAGCTGGTTCTATTTTTGATTAATTTAAAGATTAAACCACATTATCTTCTACTCTTTAAGGGCTATGTATTTCTTCGCGGAAGTTGGTGATACTTTCTGCAAATTCTTCTTTTTTTTGTATCAATATCGTACGTTAACTGCTCTTATTCTTTCATAAAACGGGAGTATGTAGGTTGATTTGTATATAGAGGTCGGTAAATTTAGATTGTCATAATTTAGTGACAAGCTTGGTGTTATATGTGTAGGTAAGGCCATTAGCTAAGTTGAAGGCTACACGATGGGTTAGTTCTAAACGCTTCAAGGGAGATTCTTAGTGTTATTGTTTGAACTACTTTTTTAGTGATGTATTTTGCAGTGTCATAACATATTGCACCGTTGTCTAATCTGCTGCATATAATTTACAGATTGACGAAACATTTTATAAAAATGTTATCAAATATTATTCTATTATTTCCTATAACTATATTTTTTGAGGCGTCGCCCATTGCTATTTTTAATTATTCATTGTTACGGTCTTACCGCTGTGTTTTGATTAGACAAAATTTCTCAAGGTTTCATACCACAATTGTAGCCTGTGCGGTACATTCTTGACGCTCGTTTCCTGCCTGGTTTCACTCCTTTTGGAGAGGAAACAACGTGTTTGGTTTTGATAAAAGGATCTACCAGGGACGGCTTGGCATTCAAAAATAAATTTTAAATGTTTATTTTAACGACTTCCCTTTTTGTAACAAGAACCATTTTGAGAACTATATTATTCTTATTTCTGAATTTATAACTGTTGTGATACAAAAAATGGTACCCATAAAATAATTTTAGAGATTTTCTTGCCAAATTTAGTATAGTATTTTTTCTATGCATATGTATACAGGGTGGTGAATTGGAAAACGGGCCATAGGAAACTCAATGTAAAATTCTAAACTGTTGAATTCCTGCTTCCCTAATTATTCTACACCAAAAGACATGAGAAACTATTTGTAGAGGATTGAAATCTTTATTGAAAACAATTGTTAAAATTGTTCTACGAATTAAACACATTCCAAAATTTTGTAAAATATAATAAATTTTAACAAAGTGTTTGCCAACCTTCTTGCACTGTGTGTGGCCTAAATTTAGGTTGCCTTCGGTCACAATGAAATTATTATATTAACAATATTTTGAACTGTCAGTATTTTTATTTTATCGTGTTTATGGTTTAAAAAACAATAAAGTCGAAAAGATGTCTTCAGTTGAGGAGAAATTAGTAAATAAAGATGTTTTATTCAGTCAATAGTTTGCGTACTGTCAGAAATAGTAACGTGTGGCCTTACTTTTACGCACTTACTTAGGTATGGCAAATGTATTCTATTTTTCAAAATTTTGGACTCTGTTTAAATCGCAGAACAATTTAAACTTTTGTTTTTAATACAGATTTTAATCCTCTACAAATAGTTTCTCATGACTTTTGATGTAAAATAATTAGGGAAGCAGGAATTCAACAATTTAGAATTTTACATTGAGTTTCCTATGGCCCGTTTTCTAATTTACCCCCCGGTATATTCTGCCTATTTGGTCCACTGTATAATATATCTGGTATTTCACTTGCTAGTAGGTTCTGGTTGAATTTTGTGTTATATTTGGTTTCTTTCAGATACGTCAATTGCATCTTCTTATTAAGTCTTCTAAAAAAAAAAAACGTTTTACTTCGACACTCCTCATTATAATTAATAATTTCTGTTCTCTTGTGGTTAGATGTTTATCGTGATGACAGACTTTCGTGAAACATAATTCTCTATGTTTGCCTATTTCAATATTTGCTAAAAAAACAAGAGATGCCAGGAGAGGGGGACTACAAAAAATATTTAACTTCATAAGCAAAGTAATGAGTGACTTTCGTGAAAAATAATTTTCCATTTTTGCCTATTTCAATATTTGCTAAAAAAACCACGAAAAATATTTAACTTTATAATTAAACTTCAATCGAACGCTAACACTCAAGATAGATCATCATCATGATCAATTAGTCGCCATGAAAAAACTTTCTAGTCAGTCTGGCAAATTATTATCCGTCAGTCTGGCAAAATGTCCGGTTCACCTGCTTTTGACCATCTCTATTCTTTCAACTGCATTCGTAACTCGGTACAGGGTGATCATGATGATGATGAATGATTTGATATTTTGTAACGAATTTGAGCCATTTTTAAATCTCTTGTTCGGACGTATTGCTGCCTATTTTTCTGTCAGTTTCGTAGCATTCAGTGATTCTTGGCTTTTTGATCACACTGTTTCTGAAAATATTTCTGCTATTCATATTCATACCCACCTCAATGAGGCTCCCGATAATGAGCGGCGAGGCCTTCTTCTCTTTATCCATGTTGAGCTAAATTGTCGTTTTGCAAATTGGCGCCCAACGTGAGGCCGGATGTTCTTCTATTTGTCCAAGTTGGGCTATAGTATTAAGTAAATAGTTAGAACAGCAGCAGGCGGAAGGCTGTCTGAATAGCAGGTAACACTAAATATTAATTTATATTAGTTTTATTTTCTCAAGATTACCATCTACGTTCATAGTAAAATTTGTTTATTTTGAGAAACTTGGACTCGAATAAACCGATTTCCGATCTAGAGAATATAATAAATATATATTTCCTTTATATTATATAGGTACGTAAAAAAATCAACCTTGAATTAGCCTGATTGACAAAAGAAAAGATCTTCTATTCAAAGAATGTAATGAAAATGTCTGTCCCATTGAAACGAAATGTTCACAGCCAGTCCCTGGAATCCTTGGATAATATACGACGTCTGTATATGCGACAACTTCCCATACTTTATCGTGTTGGTATCATTTGGCGTGAAACAAATTTGTGTTGTTTTCCTTTTATCGAAGTCGAACAGATGTTTTCCCGTTGTACATAGGTACGAACGTTTTACATCGATTATATTTCTTGTTTGGTTAGGCGGTTTATGTGGATTTTCGACTATCAAAATAACTGATAATTTTTGTCGTTGTAGGTAAATAGATGACTTTATTTATTGCCGAAATTTTTCAAATATTTTAAACCAGATTATAAAAAAATATACAACTTTGTGTTCAACGTTATTTTTACCAACATTAACCGAAATTTATTATTTGTTTAAGTAATAAGGGACCGTTCAAGTATTACGTAACGCAGGTTGGGGAGGGGGTTACAAAAATCTTCAAAAATTGCGTTACGCAATAGTTAAACTCCCATAAGAGTGCGTTACGTAGGGGGGGGGGGTTAAAAATCTTCAAAAATCGCGTTACGTAATACCTGAACGCTCCCTAAATGATAAATTTGTATCAAATAAAATAAATACCTCCTTTTGTTGTGCCATCTAACGTTTCTAGTTCACTATATTTCTCTAACAGACTTTCTGGATTTAATGGTAGTAATAAAACAACTTTATATCTGACTTTCGATTTCCACCACGAATTTACGAACCAGTTGCGGATGGCATTTTTAGGTTTTTATAAAAAGTGAAAAATGTAATGCTTTTGGGAATATTTGCTCTAAGTTCCAAGTTGACACTGGCTCATCAACAACAAAGTGAACGTTCACGAATACGGTGACGTAACTCAGTAACCATCAGATTACCATCGTTTGTAAAAACTTAAATTGTTTGAATAAAAGGAATTCAGGTGAGTCATTGTCAACTAAAATTATAATTAACGTCAATTCTTCAATTCACTCAAAAGTGATATGAGCAATATCAATAGAAACTTCCTATTATGTTTCATCTATGCTTTAATCGCTGAGTAATGACTTTAACTGTTCTATCAGGAGACCCTGCATGCAGCACCAATTATAACAGCAAATCTAAGAAGATATAAATTAGAGCTCGAGCGTCAGACAACAGAACAAGTCATGGAGTTTAAATATCTAGACATCACACTATCTAGCTACGGAAAGCTCGAAACAGAAGTGGAAGATCAAGTAAATAAAGCGAATAGAGCTGCAAGTTGCCTGAATGAAACAATGTGGAGAAATAAAAATATCTAAAAGAAGTGAAAGCCACAATTTCCAAAACAGTCATCAGACCAAAATGACATACGTGGCAGAAACACGACACACGACCTGATACAGAAAGGACAAAAATACTGGTAGAAAGAGCCGAGATGAAAACCCTTCGAAAAATCGATAGTAAGATACTATGAGATACAGCTGGAAATGCAGATATACGACGGAGATGTAAGATGGACGACATTAATAACTGGGTAATAAACAGAAGAGTAGAATGGAACGACCACATAAGCCGATTGACAAGAAATAGAGTAGTAAGGACGGCCAGAAACGGTTCCCCAAGGAAGACCATCAATGGGAAGACCACGAAACCGATGGAATGACCACTTACTGGATGCACATTGAAAAACGGACAGTCAAGTCTACAAAAAAAGAAGAAGAAGATCAGGAGACTCAAGATGCAAAGTACGTAGCAAAGAACATGTACAGTCAACCATATCTTGCATTAGTGCTAGGTATTAGATCGCAAACGACAAATACGTTTTGGAAACAACTAAGTAACTCTAGAAATATATAGTAGGTACCCATCCACTAGACCAAGCTGGTACAAGGCTCCATAATCCTTGAATGGGTATCATGAAAATGTACAATAGACTAAAGGCTGATTCTCACTAGCATGCAAGGCAAGTGCTCGGCATGGGCAAGGCATCGGCTCGGCAAGATACATTTTACATAAAATCTTATGCACTTCACGGGATGTAATAGGCATCGGCTCGGCAAGATACATTTTACATAAAATCTTATGCACTTCACGGGATGTAATTCACACTATGCGTGCCAGGCACCGGCAAGCGACGTTATTTTCGAAACAATCTTTGCCGAGCATGTTCTTGCACGTCTAATGAGAATCGGGCTTAACTGGCTGCAGTACAACAGACACAGACGGCTTCCATAAAAAAAACTTGTTTTATTTGGTTTTTCAATTATTAAATATGGTATGGAGAGAAGACTAAACTCTTAATGGCCAGAATAAAGAAAGTTGAACAAAAACAAGATGAATCGCCGGAGTAGCAAATAGAGTTAATAATCGGATAGGCAAATAACCCGCAAATTTATATATATTATAAAAAGAAGAAAACTCCAATATTTAGACCACCTTATAACAAAAATATACAAATTTTAAAACATAAGTAACGGCAAAAAAGAAATGGGTTGTGAATACGAGTATATGTATTATAAATGTCAAATTTGGAAGAATTATACCACAAATCTTCTTTCTTCCAACACATCGGTAACTAATAACAAAAAAACAACCTTGACAATTTGTGCATCTCGCTCATCGGTATGTAGTTTTTATTCTAACACAAAACTTTTTTATGTGTTTAGGAAATTCTTTGGACTTTATTTTTGTAGCAATGATCTTAAATATTTTATTAATGGGAACAGAATCTAACTCATTTTTGTAAGTTTTTATTTATTGAATTGGGAAGACATTTTTTTCTATGTTCATATTTTTTTCACGATGAATGATACAGTAATAAATGTGTTAATTTAGAGGAAATTATTTCAACCAGATGGTTTTCGTATTATGATGTATATATACTTAGGAATCGTTTTATCGTTCAGTGGGAGTTTAAACAAGATTTCGTTTACTACCCATTCTATCACGTGTTGATTTCACAACTGATCATTTATCTTGTCCAATGGCATCGACTTATTTCGAAATTGATATACCGGATTTGCATGAATATGCTATTTATATTCAGAGTTTACCCGGTAGAGTAATCAACTTCTGTTGTCGTATATTGTCATGACCCAACAAATGCCATAGAGTGCTTTTATTGTTAGTAGTTATCGATGTTGGACGCTCATTAGTGGAACGCCAGATATTATTTTTTCTTCCTACTAACTTCATCCTACGTAATAAATCACGAAATTGTGTAGTCATAATATAACTACGAAGTCATTTAAATTACTATAATAATCTGAATAATTAGTAGGTTTCGTTACTTATTATCTTACTTTCCTCGTATAACTCTGTAAAAACCGTTCACCTTGACGTTTTTCTTAAATATATTTGGCGAACCATGGCGTTTCTAATTTTACCTTTAGACTTAATGTTGTTTTAAATCCAAAACCTCCACGTTCTAGAAGACGGACAATATACAATGGGAAAGATAACTCAGATTGAGACCGAGTGATTGCCTCTATAAGCAATCTCTCACTGCTGACCAAATGCTTTCGGATGAGATTATAAGCACAGTATAAAGAGGGACAGTAAAACCTCTTCCATGTCGGCACTTTGATCTCAAGAAGTAATACCGGCAGTACGCAATTGGTAATTCACCAGTGGTGGATGCGGGTTTTCCCTGTTAAAACCAGTACGTTTCTATGCGAGAGTGGGGCAAAAGCGACCTGGAACATTGCGCGGTCGCCATGCGCGACTAAAGATTTTACTTCCAATTTTTCGGTCCCTTCCTACTGTCCCTCTTTATACTGTGTTATAAGCGTAAGGGCACTCTTTTGAACTGGGGTTGGGAAATACACCCCGAAGGCGGGTGAACCAAGGATTTGGTCAACGGAATAAAGGATCAGGCAGGCAATGGGAAATCACCTGATTATATTCTCATATCCACTTCAAGTCAGAAAATAGAAAATGGACGCAGTGTGATCCGGCTGATAACCAGTGCTATATCAGTTCGAAGAATTTGAAGAGGTCAGCTGAACCTTTGAAATCAAATATACCTAGGAATATATACATAATGTACGAGGCCTTCTTCAATCTGGAAGATTACATATCTTGAAAAAATGTATTTGCAGAGAGAACCTATCAGTGTGCGAATACACAGGCAGAAAAACAACGACATTTTCAGTTCTAACATTGATACAAGCCGTGCTTTGTTGGGCACGTAAAACCGTTGGTCCCTCAGGCTAGTGTGTATCGACACTAGTTACCTCAAACAGGGCTAAAGTTGCAATTGGCGAAGGAACAAAGGATCTCCCCAGAAAAAAAATCCACACGATATTATTTTTATTCTTAGGTCTCAAACAATTCCTATATAATGACACCGAAGAGATGAAAATATTTGATTCCATTTTAGTGCATCTACACAGGTGCTCTGATGAGGTTAAGTTAGAACCGAAATACATATAAGCACATACAGTCTAAGAGCTAGCAACGTTTTCGAGAAATCATTTTAAGACGGCTGATTCTTTCATATATTGTTCCCTATGCTTCCTCGAACACCGTACCGGCCATCTGGCTGCTGATACAGGTTGCGTTCATTATTGCGCAGCACACCTGTACAGATAAACACAAAATCAGGGTGATTGATTAGTGTTATAAAGCTTAGTAGATACGCTATAGTAATAGATAGCAATAAAAGTTAATAACAAAAATTGTAGCTAACTTTGCGCTTCACATTACAAAATTATTTAGAATGTTACAGGATGTTCGATAACATAGTGGCAGACCAAACTTTTGTTTTTTTAAATGGAACACCCCATATTTTATTTTATATTCGAAATCTTTGTAACTTCCCCATCACAAAAATATAAAGGTTTGTTATGTTATACAGGGTACTTACACAGTTATAACCAATGTTCTATGAAAATCGTAATAAGTTCAGCTCCCTGTATAAATAAAAATAAGCACAACAGCAATGGATTATTGGTGCCATATTTTTTTGTTGATTGTCAAAATTTATAAAAATGGTTGATATTGCTAATTTTCTTTATATCGAATACAGGGTGAGTCAAAACGCAAGTATGTACATTATTTTCACAATTTTAAATAAAATACCCTAATTAATAACTTGCTCTGAAAAATTAAAATATCTCGAAAACTGACAAATTTAGGCATAGGGAATATTATATTATATTAAAAATTAAAGTACGGTAATGATATTTTTCGATAGTAATAATAAAACACAGGGTGTTCCATTTAAAATTTCTGAGAAAAGAATGTACTTGCGTTTTGACTCACCCTGCATTCGATATAAGGAAAATTAGCAATATCAACAATTCTTAAAAATTTTGAAAATCAACAAAAAAATATGGCACCAATAAACCGTCGCTGTTGTGATTTTTTTATTTATACAGGGAGCTGAACTTGTTACGATTTTCATAAAAAATTGGTTATAACTTTGTAAAAGCCCTATATAACATAACAAACCTTTATATTTTTGTGATGGGGAAGTTAAGAGGATTTCGAATACAAAATTAAATATAGGGTGTTCCATTTAAAAAAACATAAGTTTGGTCTGCCACTATGTTATCGAACACCCTGTAACAATCTAACTAATTTCGTAATGTGAAGCTGAAAGTTGGCCACAATTTTTATTATTAACTTTTATTGCTATCTATTACTATAGCAGATCTACTGAGCTTTATCACACTCATCAATCACCCTGTATATTAAATTAAAATTATTTTAGGACGAAAAATTTTTTTGTCATTACTTTTTAAACCACAGAAATGTCTGGCAATTACAGTTCATATTTCTAATAATGTTTAAAAAGTAATGACAAACAAATTTTTCGTCTTACAATAATTTTAAATTCGATATGTTTACCTGTACAAATGTGCTGCGCAGTAATGAACGCAACCTGTATCAGCAGCCAGATGGCCGGTACGGTGTTCGAGGAAGCATAGCGAACAATATATGAAAGAATCAGCCGTCTTAAAATGATTTTTTTTCCGACGTTGCTCTTGGTCCAATAGTAGATGCTCCGTTCTGTAATCAAATCTTTACTTTCATCTTATTTGTATTTACTTTTGTGGGTATAAAAGTAACTAGTTCGCTAAAGATTGTCATCACGTTGAACGACAGGTCGTGGATGCAATTATAGATCCCTTGTCGACTAATTCACCCCTCTGTTCTGCTTTGTATTTTCCATCTTAATGTGCTCCGATGTTAAATTAAAGCCGAAATGCGTATAAACACATATTAGATGTACGGTGACCATATGTACTTATTTAAGTAAGACAGTACTTATTTTTAAATATTGTCCTAATGTACTTTAAAACCTTTCTAAGGACACGCGAATGTACTTATTTTTTCTAAAAAATGAATATTTTTATGTTTTACTACTTTTAAACAAATTTCTTTGTATACTGTTCCAGGTATTGCAGCTTTTGTGTCTTGATGGTTTCCAATATTTCCATTCTTTTGTTGACTCTTCTCATGACTTCGTTGTTTGTTACAGGCTCGGTCCATGCTATCTTCAGGTACCTTCACCCACAGTTCAAATGCTTCCACCTTTTTAGTAGTTTTCGCGTTAATTGACCATGCTTCTATCCCGTAAAGCAGAGTCGAGAAAATATAACACCTTGCCAGCCTAACTCTCAAATCTTCATTATTTCAGTTCTCTTGCACAAACTACCTTTCTCATTTTATTGAAGTTGGTTCTTGCCTTCTCTATTCGAACTTTGATTTCTTTGGAGTGATTAATTATTGTGCCAAGATAGTTGTAGTTTTCAACTTGTTCTAAAGTTTTACCTTTAATTGTCAGGCTTTTATCATTATTTTGGGTTTTTGATATCCTCATAAATTTAGTTTTCTTGATGTTTACTGATAATCCATATTGTTCTCCATACTCAACTATCTTGTTCATTAGCTTTTGGAGGTCTTGGAGGTTGTCCGCTATTATGATAGTGTCGTCAGCATATATAATGTTGTTAATTGGCGTTCCATTTAGGTACCTTTATTCCTGCTGTTTTTCCCTCAAGAACTTTTTTCATAATTTCTTCAGAGTATGCATTTAATAGTAGTAGTGACAATACACACCCCCCTGTCGCACTCCTCTTTTAATCTCGAACTCTTCTGATGTGTGTTCGTTAATGCGTATGTGTGCCTGCTGTTTATAATATAGATTTGTTATAATTCAAAGGTCATTGTATTGTAATTGTTTTGCTTTGAGGACGTCCATTAGCTCTTTGTGGCGGACTTTATCGAAAGCCTTGTTGTAATCTATGAAACAGACGTACATATCCTGGTTCACATCCAAGCATCTCTGGATTAGTAGTGTAAATCCAAAGTGGGTTTCTTCAATATCCATATCAAGTGTTTATGAATGATCTTTAAAAACATTTTAAGTGTGTGAGACACCAGGCTTATGGTGCGGTGGTCGTACACAAAACTTCACTGCACAAGTGAAACATTTTTACACAAAATGTGTAACCTACCTAGAAAACTGGAGTACAAATTTTCATGAATTTAAACTATTCAAAAGCATAGATCTAAAGCGGGCTCCACACTCGCGGCGAAGTTACTTCGCCAAAGTTGATCGAAGTCCGAAGTACCGTCACTACACACACGTTCTACTTCGCGAGGAAGTGCGATACCGACAAAGATCGGTGCGATACCGACAAAGATCCCTTTGACCAGACCGACAGAGAATGGAAGTAGAACGAAGTGAGGCAAAGTTACACAAGGTGGCTGTCTACACTCTCGTACTTGTTGAACCTCGATCGACTTCGGCGAGAGTGTGGAGCCCGCATAAGAAGTGAAATAACATGGAACGATGTTTGTTATTCTCTCGAAGCTTTTAAATTGTATATCAAGGCAACCATGTTAAACGAAGATCAACTCTTTGACGAACTGGGAATTTTGAAAGACGTGGCTACAAGTGAAAAAATTGCTGAGTGGAACAGAGAAGAAAAAAATAGTCAGAATCGATGGCTTAAAGTTTTTAAGTGTGTAGATCAATTCAGACTGAAAAACTTACAAATATTATGCGAATTTATTTTTTGTCTTCCGGGTACTAGTGCGGCTATCGAGCGTTTATTTTCTGTAATAAATAATTATTATTGGACGTCGGAAAAGTCACAAATGTCCATATCCACTCTCAAGGCAGCGATGCTGGTGTACGCAAATTTTGATGAGATTTGTATGAAATGTTTCATTTACTTCAGTCGAAGCCGGACCTTCTTAAATTAATCTTAAGTTCAGAAAAATATGAATGATGCAAAAAACCGGAAGAAGATGAGGCTATTCCAGGTCCCTCATCTAAAAACTCTTAATTACAGGTTTGTAACTTTTTCAAAGTTAATGTAATGTGTTATGTTTAGTTTCATTGATATAATTTTTTATGTTTAGCTACATGGTTTATTTATTTTTAATGCCAAAAAGTTAGATTTGTCCAATAACAAGATACATTTTGCGTTTTTAATACATTTTTGTTTTTTGTACTTTTTTTTCTTTAAAAAGATATGGTCACCGTAATTAGATGCCCTGTTCTGTATTCACATCTGAATCATCCTTACTTTCAATTCCTACTATATTAATTCTACGGGTAGTTGATAAGTTGTCAAATACAAAGTTTAAAATTCGTTTGCTATCTTCCCACTGGTGTATGTTGTTTTGTTAAGAGTTAAATAGATGTTTTAGCTACACGTTTATGCCTGTCTTTGGTGGATCACTCCACGAAAATAAGACAATAAAGTTCTATTTAAAACACGAAAAGCTGAATATGAATGTTATTGCAAGTTTAAAACCCAAAAATTCACACTTCATTTGCAGCCAACGCGTTCATACAACGTCAAAGTTTATATTAGACGAAACAATTACGAAATTGCTTTGTTTCAAAACAAATATATCGTGAACAAGTATATATAAGCCTCGCAATTCATTTGCCAGATCTTTAAGTTTATGTATGTAAAAAATATCTCGACTATAGCTTGTTTTTGTTCAAAACAAACATTTATTCCAGAGAACGGTAGTTTTCGCCAGTGGCGCACGCCCCCTACATGCGACACTATAATATACTTTATGTTTTCGATTCTGTCAATCTGGCTGAAATGAAAAATGGACCAAATCCCATCTTAAAGTTTCAAGTCTAAAAAACCAGCCAATCAATATGTCAACCATCCATTTTGGTAAGGGTTTTATGCCCCCCCACCCCCATTTGGGGTCTGTTTTTCGTTCTCGTCCCCAAAACTCCCAAAAATTTCGAAAATTTAAGTCCGGCCTCTGATAACATTGACCATTACCTTTCCAACGCATGTCTAATTTTGAAAATCGGTTACTCCATTCAAAAGTTAGCGATAATTATTGAGCGTTTGTAGGACGACTCCAAGCGCGTCTAACGGTGTATACGTATACCTCATATTTGGGAAAATTCGAATTTTTAAGTTATATGCCTCATAAGTATGATGCCTCCATCGTTATGTGAAAACGGGTTTTCAAGCTAACTAAATCCTATACTTAATAACTTCAGACTATAATACTTCAGATAATATTTGACCTTGGATTCATGAGATACTAGGAGTCAATACCTTTCAAACTCCTGTTTAGTGATCACAGTCGGTTAAATCGTTTAGAAGTTATCGAGCTCTTAAAGTGCAATCCATTTAACCATTATCGCCGAAATGATCTATAGACCAGGGCGCATCTGTAAAAATATTAGTACATTTGGACGTTGAGAGGTGACTTAAATTTTTTTGCAGAAATTGCTTGAAAATAACTCAGATAATAATATTTGAGTTATCCTCCCTATCAAAAAGGTCCGGAACATTGTTTAAATACTCAAGATATCAAAAAATGAAGGAAAAATTCGATTTTTTTCTTCGTTTTTTGATTATAACTTTAAAAGTATTCATTTCCGAGAAAAGTTGTACTGACATAAAAGTTGCGTAATTAAATTTCGTACAATATAGAATTGGTTAAAAATTTAAAAAATAGTCACCCTTGTTGCAAAGTAGCAATAATTGCGAAAAAACCATACAAACACAAGTATTCGCATTTTACGTTTTTCAACCATTTATGCTACACTTAGGACCTTCATATTTGACCCAGAAAAACTTTATGATACAGTTAAACAACACTGTAAATTTCATTAAGATCGGTTCAATAGATTTTGCAAAATAAATTTTGCAATCCAGCTTTCGCAAAAAAAATCATTTTTTCAAAATGTTACAGGACTGAAAATAAAACAGACAGCAAGTTGAATTTTTTTTTGCTTATAGAAGTGTACTGTACCTTTCATTTGCAAAACTAAAATCGATTAATTACCACGGCGTCAGGAATTTTTTTTAATAAACATTAATTATTGGTGCTACGCGCAGGACAGCGGATAGTTTGCTCTGATTGGGCATTCCAATGACCTTTGATAATGATTGATACATTTTCATTTTTATTACATTTCGATATAAATAAATAAATTTGTTTATTGCAAAATAAAAACACATACTCTATCCTTTGAAATAACACTTTTTTTTAGCAAAAACTTTCTTTGTTCACATATTTTAACTTAGAGAATAAAAGTTTATTATTTTTAAACATATGCAATTGTTTAAACAATATTTCACAAACAATAATAAATTTAGTTTGATTTTTGTGGAATTAAAATATTAAAATACAACAAAATATAGAGTAAGAAAATAATATATTAGATAAAGATTGGAAGAAATTTGGTGGAAATAAACTTGTGTGAATCGAACACCGCTGTCCTGCGCGTAGCACCAAAAATTAATGTTTATTTAAAAAATTTCCTGACGCCGTGGTAATTAATCGATTTTCATTTTGCAAATTGCAAATGAAAGGTACAGTACACTTCTATAAGCAAAAAAAAATTCATCTTGCTATCTGCTTTATTTTCAGTCCTGCAACATTTAAAAAAAATGAATTTTTTGCGAAAGCTGGATTGCAAAATCTGTTAAACCGATCTTAATGAAATTTACAGTGTTGCTTTACTATATCATAATGTTTTTCTGGGTAAAATATGATGGTCCTATTGTAAGTGTAGCATAAATGGTTGAAAAACGTAAAATGCGAATACTTGTTTTTGTATGGTTTTTTTCTCAATTATTGCTATTTTGCAACAAGGGTGACTATTTTTTAAATTTTTAACATTCTATATTGTAGGAAATTTAATTACGCAACTTTTATCTCAGTACAACTTTTCTGAAAAATGAATAGTTTTAAAGTTATAATCAAAAAACCAATAAAAAAATCGAATTTTTCCTTCATATTTTGACATTTTGATTATTTAAACAATGTTCCGGACCATTTTGAGTGGGAGGATAACTCAAATATTATTGTTTGAGTTATTTTCAAGCAATTTCTGCAAAAAAATTTGAGTCACCTCTCAACGTCCATCTCAAAACAGATGCGCCCTGGACTACTAGTGATTACGACGCTAAACTTGATCGGACCATCAGAGTTCATTTGTCAGCCATTCCAACACTGTTTTCAATCTATTCCGAATAGAAAAAAATCTGTCTTTGTACATTCGACGGACACACAGAATTATATAGAAAAAGAAATATTAGGATGGCTGGGATTGCCCTATCACAAATTTAGTGTCGTAACCACAAGTTCATACATTTAATTTACCTATAAAAAAATTTAGAACTGAAACGCTCCCGATACAAGAATAAAAAATGAGTGGCGCACACAAAACTCCAGCTGCAAAAGAACTGATATTAATATTACGTGGCGCAAAATGAATTTTCATTTTTTATGGAAAATACATGTTTATTTTGAAAGATTTTTCCATAGTATTTGCTAAATTTGAAGTAAAACGCGCCACAAAAGAGTACATTTGTCAAAGTTTGCAGTTTGAGGCTCTTTTGTGAGCGCTCTTTTTGTGACGCCTCAAATTTAGCAAATACTATGGAAAAATCGTTTGAAATAAAACTACAATAATTTTATTTTCTATAAAAATCAAAATACATTTTTGCGCCACGTACAGTAGGAAAATGAAAGAATACCCATGAACGAACATATAAAACACGCTGTATTTTCCTGTCACCGTGTCACACAAAAAATTGGCCAGCGCAAGTACATGTAATAATTATTGTTACATGTACTTGCACTGGACAATTTTCTTTGTGACACGGTGACAGGAAAATACAGTGTGTTTTATATGTTCGTTCATGGGTCATGGGTATTCTTTCATTTTTCCGACTGTATACTCATATCGGCTCTTTTGTGGCTGGAATATTTTGTGCGCCACTCATTTTTACTACGTTTAGCTGTTTTTTATTCTTGTTTAAATTATACATTCTTTTACATTTGTTTCTTAGGTTATATTAATTTTGCGGCATAACTATAATTGATTTGTAAATCATTCTTTAGAATCTCCTCCCGGCTTTCTTCTGCGAACAATATAATCAAAAACAATGGGCTTAATCAAGCGACCCTTTATGCGACAAATTCATTTGCAGTACGGAGCATATCGTTTGTTTTACAAATAGAAAGGGATTATGTTCTACCACAAATATTGTCTTTGGAAGAGGAGAGAGAGAGAGAGAGTACAATTCAATTTTAGAACAATGGTCGATGCGGTGCGTTGGGTTATTTAAGTCTGAGCTTTGATCATTAGTCATGGGTACGTGAATTTGTTCCATAAAACGTAAAAAGGTTTTATATTATATGGTTAGTACTTTTGAGAAAATTCCGATTTTGTATCTCACAGCATTCCACCAAAATTCAGTCTTTAAAAAAACAACAAAAATCTATGGCAAATGTTTAAATAACTTGCTTTAACTTTAAAATGATACAATTTAATAATAATTCATGTAGTAACAGTAGTCATAATAGACGGAGAGGCAGCGCTGAAAAATCTCTTTGAATTTACTAAAGCTAAATTTTTCACAGTTGATTACTGTGATTGTGTAGAGAAACATACTGCGGTCGGTCAAGCGAAACGTAGAACAGCGGTTACTGAGAGGGTATTCAAAGTTGCTTTCCTACGAAGGTAATTAAATCCATTTACTAAGGCTGAAAATCAGTACGCACATTCTAAATTAAATATCAATAAAAGTTATTATAGTCGGTCAGCTGTAAGACGGGACAGAGCCGGTCGGTCGGCCATCATGAATGTACAGGGTTATTCACTATATTTTGACCCCCTTGTAAACTGCTTTATTTACAGAATTAGAAAAAAATGTAAAATACAAAAGTTATTCGATTTTTTATTATGATTTTTTGACATTTATATCGTACTAGTGACGTCATCCATCTGGGCGTGATGACGTAATCGACTATTTTTTTAAATGAGAATAGGGGTCGTGTGCTAGCTCATTTGAAGGTTATTCAATTCTCTATACAGTAATATAAACATTAAGATCATTATTTATACAAGTTGTCCAAAAAATGTTTTGAAATATTAATTGAACAATTAATTTAATTTAAAAAAATGTTTTTGGACACCCTGTATAATTAATCATGTTAATGTTTATAGTACTGTATAGGTAATTGAATAACCTTTCAAATGAGCTAGCACACGACCCCTATTCTGTCCCGTCATACAGCTGACCGACTATAATAACTTTTATTGATATTTAATTTAGAATGTGCGTACTGATTTTCAGCCTTAGTAAATGGATTTAAGTACCTTCGTAGGAAAGCAACTTTGATACCCTCTCAGTAAACCCTGTTCTACGTTTCGCTTGACCGACCGCAGTATGTTTCTCTACACAATCACAGTAATCAACTGTGAAAAATCTAGCTTAAGTAAAGTCAAAGAGATTTTTCAGCGCTGCCTCTTGGACTATAATGATGTACACAATATTGTAAACTTAATCTGACGAAGACTGCTCGATAGTGGCATTACAACAAAGATGAATTTGGAGGGGCCTGCTTATCGTTTTGGAGGATCACCTTTCAATTCGAGGCTCCTACCATCCTCTGACACGTGTTCCTAGGTTACCTGTTATCAAAGAGGCTTTGGAAGAAGACTGAACTGAAACGCACCGACTGGCTGGTAAATATATTTAAATATTCTACCAACATGTGCCTTTAGCGACTTCTAACGAGCAAATATGAAGTGAGTGTCGATAACAATTAAAGTAAACGTGCACCTGAGGCATGTCCATGCCATCGGGCTGTGCTAGGAATCAAAAACTATTCCACTAAAGCATTAGCAGTTCACTCATATAAACCAATATCATTTTGTGCTCTGCACAGAGTATAGCCCACGCTGCGTGGGCAGCGTTTGGAAAGTTAAGATGGATACTAAAAACACAAAGATACAACAGTAACTAAAAACCCGTGTGTTTGATCAGTGCATCCTTCCTGTTCTGACTTATGGCTCCGAAACATCGACATTAACAAAAGCCAACATAAACAAAATAGAAATAGCTCAGAGACAAATGGAAAGATTCATGTTGGGAATAAAACTGAAAGACAGAAAATCAAACAAATGGATAAGAGAGAAAACAAAAGTAAAAAATGTAACTGAACATATAACAGGGTTAAAATGGAGATTTGCGGGCCACAATGCGAGACAGGAAGATAAAAGATGGAATGGTGAAATACAAAACTGGAGACCGTGGACAGGAAGAAGAGAAAGACATCAGATACGATGGAAGGACGATATTGTAAAAGTCCAAATCTACCTATCAGTTGATTTGTTTTTGATAGTAGGCCAAAGTACGATTTTTTAAACAACGAAATAGACTGGGTCTGGATCAATGATCATCACGTTCATTTTGAAGGCTTAACTACAAAACAAAACCAAAGCAAAGCTGGTTTGAACATCAATGAGATCTATTCCTCCTATTTTAATGGTTTAAAACCAATTGAATAAATATAAATCTTGAACCATCATAGTTCATGATTTACTGCATCGTGTTCGAATTGGATCCAAACTTTGTGGCCATACTTTTGAAGATAAAGAGAAACTAATGAAAAGTGCTCAGCAAGAGCGGAAAAAAGAAATAGTTTTTGATCCCTCTTGAAAAGGTATTGATCCAAAAGAGTTTCGGTAGCATAAAACAAAACTTATACGAAACCTAGACACATAGATATGGGACAAAGATAAATTGCGAAAGAGGTTACAAATTCAAGTGATCATATCATTTAATTTTCAATCTTTGTTAGATGTGTCCCATATATGCGTCCCAAATAACTCCCAATTGGAAAGTCGGTCTATCCGATCAAACACAAGATGATATTGAGCCATACACTAAACGGCTGAAGTATTGCGGAAATAAGCATTTCATGGAGACTTGCAAGTTACTAACTCTGGAGTAAAGACCTTGAAACATTAAACCATATTCTGCATGACTCTAATGCACCAGATTGCAGGCGGAAACATTTTTTGGAGACTGCCAAGTGATCCCAAAAACATATAGTCCTCATGCAATGGACCGGCAGAAGCTGGTACAGGAAGATATTTTGGATATACAACTAGAAGAAGATAATCTCTGGAATGAATGACAGTTGAAAGCAACATAGCGGCCAAAAGATCCAGGTGCAAATCATCAACACGGTCATCGGACCAAATAGAGGACATGACTCATTCTCGGAAACAAAACAACATGCATGGGATAGAGATAATAATTGGAGAGATTAAGTCAAACGAATTACATAACGCCACTATATTTTTACGAAGGAGAAAAGATAGAGGAGGTGGATCGGAGTCCACTGTATCAAAATAGATAATCTACAAGTAAAAGTGCATGTGGTAGCAGACATAGTGGCACATAATGATAGTGTTAGTTAATCGTGTTTTTAGCGACAGTTTGGGACGATTTTTTCACAATTCGAAGGACGTTTTTTACATCTATCAATAACGTCTGGCGCCAGCATTAATTCAGATTTACTCGTTAAATCAGTAAAACGACGCGACCGACGTGTGAATTTTCCTTTATTACACTTCCGTTCGGAAAACCGTATTTCATTCAGCAATAAGACGAAAAAATTATACGGCTCATACTTTATACAGAAAAGTCATAAAACTACATTAAACTCAATATATTTTTTATTTTATTATTTTCTTGAGTGGAGGCTTTAGTGAGATACAAAATCGAATTCTTCCCTACTTTCTCAGCCCAACCGTTTTTTCTTCCAAAGATTTTAATTAAATTAATACATGTATTTTTTATACATCTCTTAAAAAACGTGAAGAAAAACGGCGGCTTAGAACCCATTAGAAAACGTTAAAATTAATTTAAGTGTAGTAAGCCACGTTTCATAGCCTAAGCTACAGAAGGCGCAGTCAAATAAAAACGCCATAAAAATTCGAAAGAGAAGAGAAATGGGCCCGTAAAAATAATCCCCCAGCCAGACAGTGGTGAATGTTACTTGATTGTGGGGGGTTTATGTCCGGGAAGCTAGAGGAATATTTTTTTTTCGTTAATTCTAAAATGTTTATTTATTATTTCTGACACTCTGTTCACTACTTATCAGATACTTTGTTCTAATTAAGATAAAAGCTTGCCATATATATCTTGAGACAAGGAATAAACAGAGGAATATAGAAAAAAACGTCCTTATGTTATTCGCTGATCTTGAGACAGTAATATAGTCCAGAAAGCCACTCCGCATCCGCTAGGAAAAATATTCTAATTCGGATTTTTTGCACAATCTTATTCAAAAAGGACACATTTTAACAAATTTGCATGTTGCCAGGACCAAAAGGTGGTCAAAAATTTTTTAAACGTTTTTTTTTGTTTTTTTCCTAAAATTATTTTTTTTGCATAGAAAAAAGTTTTTTTTAGATTTTCTGGATCATTCCAAACAGAAAAGATCTTTAGTGACTTTTCTCTAAAAATGATAGTTTTTGACATATAAGCGATTAAAAATTGAAAAATTGCGAAATCGGCCATTTTTAACCCTCAAAAACTATGTGAAAAACTAAAAAATTTGAATGTTACCAAGGTAGGTAGATATTCTTTAAACATCGATTGATGAAATCCCGAAGAGTTTTTTGCAATCCAATATTCAATACTCCTTTGTTTTTTAATTGCTAATCAAGCGTGCGCGACACTATTTTCCACTGACAGTATGGTGCAAATGAAAGGAATAAATTCGTTATTTCGTAAACCGGCGACTTTAAGGAAAAATCCCGAAACAGGTCGATTTTTATTTTTAAGTTATGATATTGTGACATATATGGTATACTAGTGACGTCATCCGTCTGGGCGTGATGACGTAATCGATGATTTTTTTAAATGAGAATAGGGGTCGTGTGGTAGCTCATTTGAAAGGTTCTTCAATTCTCTATTCAGTAATGTAAACATTTACATAATTATTTATACAGGGTGTCCTTCTACTTCTTTTTTTGTCAAATAATTTAATTTAATAAAAAATTTTTGGACACCCTGTATAAATAATTATGTAAATGTTTATATTACTGAATAGAGGATTGAAGAACCTTTCAAATGAGCTAGCACATGACCCCTATTCTCATTTAAAAAAATCATCGATTACGTCATCACGTCCAGATATGACGTCACTAGTATACCATATATGCCCCAATATCATAACTTAAAAATAAAAATCGACCTGTTTCGGGATTTTTCCTTAAAGTCGCCGGTTTACGAAATAACGAATTTATTCCTTTCATTTGCACCATACTGTCGGTGGAAAATAGTGTCGCGCACGCTTGATTAGTAATTAAAAAACAAAGGAGTTTTGAATATTGTATTGCAAAAAACTCTTAGGGATTTCATCAATCGATGTTTAAAGAATATCTACCTACCTTGGCGACATTCAAATTTTCAGTTTTTCACATAGTTTTTGAGGGTTAAAAATGGCTGATTTCGCAATTTTTCAATTTTTAATCGCTTATATGTCAAAAACTATCATTTTTAGAGAAAAGTCACTAAAGACCTTTTCTATTTGGAATGATCCAAAAAACCTAAAAAAACTGTTTTCCATGCAAAAAAAAATAATTTTAGGAAAAAAACAAAAAAAAAACGTTTAAAAAAGTTTTGACCACCTTTTGGTCCTGGCAACATGCAAATTTGTTAAAAGGGGTCCTTTTTGAGTAAGATTGTGCAAAAAATCCGAATTAAATATTTTTCCTAGCGGATGCGCAGTGGCTTTCTGGACTAATATGTATGATGGAACTTCACGTTTAGAGATTTTAAGTGGACAATACATAAGAGACGATCTTGCGGTGGATATATGCAAATTTTGAAAGATATGTTTGATGGAGTAAGAAGTAAATGGTAAGACTTATTGTTAAGAAATTACAGTAGAGACTAATAAATTTTACAATAATTTAAATATATTACACATAGTTTCAAAAGTTATGCATCACCCCTTGTATTCACGATGTTTATGCTTTTATAAATCCGTATCTTTATCACATATTCAATGGGGCTTTTTATAAAAAATATACCGTTTTTGGTTTTTTATTTTATTTGAATACCCATTTAATTGACCTGGTTTTGCCAAGATGTCAACATTTGAAAAATTTATTCTGGTGAAATTTTTGAAAACGTTATTAAAAATAAACCGTACTTTAATTTCTGAATTGGACCGTATAAGAATTATCGATTTAGTTGAAGAAGGCCATTCACAGCGATTCGTGGTGGAAAGAGTGGGTGTTTCTCAGAGTGATGTCTCACGGATATGCAATAGGTTCCTGGAGACAATCTCGATACGGAATAGAGCTCGGTCTGGTAGACCCCGAGTTACCAATGATCGAAAGAATGGATATATCAGAATTTCCATCCGTAGAAATTGTTCTATGTCTATACCAGCCCTCCAAAGAGAATTCAGGCGTGCTACAGGAGTGACTATCGTTGGCTACAATAAAAAAGAATTTTAGACTCAGGTTTGAGGAGTCGTCGACCAATAAGAGTTCCTCAGCTACAACCTAGACATGTTTTTGACCGCCTCCAGTGGGCTTAAGAACACATACAGCTCCACCAACAGTTTTGGATTTTGTGCTTTTTTCAGACGAGACCAGAATCTGTTTAAATAGTGATAACCGGCGAATTCGTGTGTGGCGAAAGCCAACAAGAGCTGCACAATTAGCCACACACGAAATCGCCGGTTATCACAATTTAAACAGATTCTGGTCTCGTCTGAAAACATCACAAAATTCCAAAACTGTTGGGGAGCTGTATGTGTTCTTAAGCCCACTGGAGGCGGTCCAAAACATATCTAGGTTGTAGCTGAGGAACTCTTATTGGTCTATGACTCCTCAAACCTGAGTCTAAAATTCTTCTTCTTATTGTAGCCAACGATACTGTGACTCCTGTAGCATGCCTGAATTCTCTTTTGAGGGCTGGTACTGACATAGAACAATTTCTACGGATGGAAATTCTGATATATCCATTCTTTCGATCATTGGTAACTCGGGGTCTACCAGACCGAGCTCTATTCCGTATCGAGATTGTCTCCAGGAACCTATTGCATATTCCGTGAGACATCGCTCTGAGAAACACCCACTCTTTCCGCCACGAACCGCTGTGAATCGCCTTCTTCAACTAAATCGATAATTCTTATACGGTCCAACTCAGAAATTAAAGTACGATTCATTTTTAATCACGTTTTCAAACATTTCACCAGAATAAATTTTTCAAATGTTTACACCTTGGCAAAACCAGGTCAATTAAATGGGTATTCAAATAAAATAAAAAACCAAAAAAGGTATATTTTTTATCAGAAAGCGCCCATTAAATATGTGATAAAGATACGGATTTATAAAAGCGTAAACATAGTGAATACGAGGGGTGATGCATAACTTTTGAAACTATGTGTAGTATTATAATACACGGATTACACGACATTTGACAGAAGCTCGAAACACATGACTGTTGTTGAAAAGCCCTATACGTAAAATCCGATTTAGTGACAAGTTTTTGGCAGAAGTTAAAGAAGACAACCAATAGAAACTGTTGGAAAACGGATTGGCCACATATTACTTCAAAGGGGATTAATGTTGGTATAACGTAATATAAAAATGTATTTAGGAAGTCAACCCCATACAGAGATACAAACAAAAAGAACAACATTTCATATGTTGAAGTCCCTGTTATAATCCAACATTGCGTAATCTCCCACAGTGTTGTAAATTACTAATAATGTAATGTATGTTTTAAAAACTGTTTTTGATGGAAGCGTGAACAAATTTATTCTCCTTTGTTTTTGTTACTCTAATAATCCCTAAAACTGTAAAAAATTATACCCTACGAAATAAATAAACCTCGGGACATTATAAATATTTGATAAAAAAACCAGACACAGAAAAACTCAGTAATTATTATAGACGTTAAAAATTTAAACGATGTATTGGTAGATAAAAGCTAAGGGTTAAAAAACGTGGCTTGACTACACAATCAATAATTTGGGGCTATTTACAAAGAGATCTACTGACAGTAAAACGTTCTGGAAATAGGATATATAGGCACCAACAAAAGCACAACTTTAAAAAAGTTTCAATTTACTTACTCGTGGTTAATTCAACAACCGAGTATCTTCCATTAAAAACCTTCATTTTCGAACAGACTTATTAAGAGAGTTCGGAAAATTTGAAAACTTCACAAAACTTAAATAACCTCTCACAAACCATTTACACGTTGGTTTATAGTATTTTCTGACTTTCTTGTTTCTTCGTTCAAGACATTAATAGAATATTTAATGTAATTTTGCAAGGCTTTAGTAATTTCAGAAGAAAAGTAATAATCGACTATTCAAACGAGGCGACATCCAACTTTTAATGCATTATTCATGAGTGATTAATTTTTTTGCTTTTTATATTTATATTTATACAAAAATTAACAATTTTATGAGATTCTTTAAATATTTATTTTTACTGTCATTACTTATATAGGATCTATCCACCTTTATTCGAAATACAAATATTTGACAAAAACTTAAACTAAATATGGAAATATTTAAACTGTAATTTACTAACTAGGAAATAAGCCACAATTTAACTTAAAAAATTATTTTATTGACGTTTCGACTTCCACCTCGGGCGTCGTTATCAAAATACAAAATATTACTTAATTAAACAAAAATGTTGTTGCTTAGTAAAAATAATTCTTCTAGTAATTTAACTTAATCTGACTCATTCATATCGGTAATTCAGACATATATTATACATTTTAAAGTAGAAGACTTTAAAATGATATTGCCAATATTTATGAGTTGCGTTCCTGGGACGATTTTATTGAAATATAGTTTCAAGAATATCCGTAACAAAAACATCATAGCATGTGATTTTTCTTTACAAAGACAACCACATGCAATGGTGACAGTAAAATTCTCGTGTTAGTGATTCCATAGTAAATCACGAGGGAAAACCTCATGATACTATCCCGACATTCAGATTACTCTCAAAAATAAAAAAAATTCAGAGTAAACTGAATGTAAGAAATATTCATCATCATCATCATCATTTGGCTCTACAACTCTGAGTCTTGGCCGCGTTTACTATTTCCCTCCATTGTTGTCGGTCCTGAGCAGCTATTTCCCATTGCTGTACTCCCATTTTGCGTAGATCGCTGGCTACTGCGTCCTTCCATCTCTTTCTTGGGCGACCAACTGACCTTTTGCCATCGGTCCTTTCCCAGAATGTGGCGTTCAAAAGTCTTTCGTCACTTGATCTTAGCACGTGGCCCGCCCATCTTATTCGGTTTGCTTTAATGTAGCCTACTATGTTTTCATCGCCATATACTGTCTGGAGTTCATCATTGTGTCTTCTTCTCCATTCCCCTGTTGTCTCTTCTCTACAAGGCCCATAGATAGTCCGCAGTATCTTTCTATCAAGTACCAGTAATTTTGTCGTTTCCTGCTGGTTCAGAGTCGATGTCCCGCTTCCATACGCTATTGTGGGACGAATTATTGTCTTATATACTCTTATTTTTGCTGGTCTTGAGAGTATTTTTGATGTAAGTAGGGTCATTAATGAGTAATATGCCCTGTTTCCTGCAATGATCCTGGTTGCCACGTCCTTTTCATATTTATTTTCAGATGTTATGATCGCTCCCAGGTACTTTAATTATTGACGACTTCAAAGTTGCATTCATTAATTGTTACGTTTTGTCTAACCCTTGGTCTTTGGTTCTTCGTAACCACCATGTACTTGGTCTTGTCCTCGTTGACTTTAAGACCTTCCTTGGCTTCGTTCTCGAATAGGGTGAAAACTTCTTTTGCATCTCTGGTGGATTGTGCAATTGTGTCCACGTCATCCGCAAAGGCCAATAGTATTTTTGATCCTTGGGCGCCAAATCCGTTTGTCAGTTGTGCCTGAGCTTTCCTTACTGCATGTTCCAGTGCGAAATTAAACAGCAGGGGGGCGAGAGGATCTCCTTGTCTAAGCCCGGTGTCAATGGGGAATTCCTCCGACGTGGTGCTGCCAATTCTGATCCGTGCGGAAGCGTTCTCCGTGCTCACCTGTGCCAATCGTACCAGCTTTCCAGGTACTCCCATTTCTACCATGGTCTCCCACAATGCTTCTCTGCTAACAGAATCGTAAGCTTGTTTAAAGTTAAGAAACATTCGCCCATCAATAATTTAGAATTTCTCCGTTTCTTCTTTGTTGTATAGTAGTATAAATATATAGGTCCATACATCCTATTTCTCTTCCTCTTATTACTTTGTTTTTATACATTTGTTGAAATGTCATTCTCCCCTCGGCTATATTACTTTTGAGTTTGTCTATGGTTTTTGTTATTTCAATTGATATTGTCACGTCTGCGTTCTCGGTTATATTCATTAGGTTGCCTTTCGTGTTACTTTCTGTATGATTTTGTTCTTTCTTGTTCAATATTTCTTAAAGGTTAGCCGTTACAGATTTTTGATATTCACTTTATACTTACATATTTCAATTCGTTCAGAGAGGACCATCATCCTCTTACATATATTTCACTCTCCTTGGGGTTCATCGGAAAGGCTTTATGGTCTGCTCTGAACGAAAAGAGAAAAAATTTGTCTCCTAATGCCGAATTAAATCAAATAATGAGAGACAAATTATTTCTCTTTTCCTTCAGAGCCTCTCCGATTATCCCTAAGAAGGGTGAAACACACGTAAGAGGATGATGGTCCTCTTTGAACGAATTGAAATATAAGATGTCTCTCATTTTTATTTTATATTAGTTTACTCCTGTCTGAGTACAGGGAAGATTTATTGGAATTTTTACCTAGATGAAGACAGGTAGTGAAATGCAATTTTAGATTTCCCCTAGAAAATGCTATTTTAGATTTTTTTAATTCATCGTTCGTCTGCTTTGCCAGTATTAGAAACCACGAATACAGGAGTTACAGGAGTCTGGTCGCAGGTACAGGAGTCTGGTCGCAGGTACAGGAGTACCTGCCGGTACAGGAGTCTGGTCGCAGTAGAAATCTTTATTTCTTCGGAAATAAAGAATAAAGCTTCGAACTTTTTTTTATATACACTGGGGTGCAAAATTAACCGGACACCTTAAAAATGGGTCATTTTTGATGTCTCGAATTTTCTAAACCTGTTGTCCGATTGAAGTGATTTTTTATTATGTTATAGCATTATTCTTTAACAATATCGCTGTAATAATATTGATGCTAAACAGGTAAATTTTCATTGTATACCGATTGTGCCAATGAAACTGTGTTTTTTTCTCAAACTTCCCTTCATCCTGTGGAATATTCTAGCATTTATAAAATACTCAAATTAAAACTCAACTATAGCCTCATGTTTTCTCAACATTCTGTTTTTTAATTCATTCGCTTATGTTGGACCGTAAAAAAGTTAGTTACTTTAACAATTAGCCATGTTTTTCATCAATACATGGTGTTTTTCAATAAGTATGGCAAAGTTCAAGGGGTAATTCTACATGAAAAAATAATGACAGTTTGCTTTATAAACCTATGTCCGCAAATGCTTCATTTCTGAGATAGAGGCTGTTGAAATTTCTCTTACAATCTGAAGATTAATTTAATGCTTTAAAACCGGTTGAGATATGCAAATGAAAATTGGTGGGTTGTAAGACGTAGTTATTGTACATTTTTTGACATACAAGCACGAATTAAATATTCACCATTGGCGCGCATACGGGTAATATGACGGCTCATTTTACTCGTATGGGAGCCAATGGTGAATATTAATTTCTTACTTGTATTTTAAAAAATGTAGAATAACTACGTCTTAAAACCCACCAAATTTCATTTGCATATCTCCACCAAATATCTCCACCAAATTGTTATTTGCATAACCCACTAAATTTCATTTGCATAACCGGTTTTTAAGCAATAAATAAATCTTTAGTTTGTAAGAAAAATTTCAACACCTATCTCAGAAACGAATCATTTGCGGACATACCATTTATAAAGCAAACTATCATTATTATTCATGCAGAATTACCCCTTAAAGTGTGTCATACTTATTTAAAAACTAACTGTATTAATGAAAAACATGGCTAGTTGTTAAAGTACCTAACTTTTAATTATCTAATGTAAGCGAATGAATCAAAAAACAAAATGTTGAGAAAACATGAGGCTATAGTTGGATTTTAATTTTAGTATTTTATAAATGCTAGAATATTCCACAGGGTGATGCGAACTTTGAAAAAATAACACAATTTAATTGGTACACCCGGTATACAATGAAAATTTAACTGTTTAGCAATAATACTCTTACAGCGATATTGTTAAAGAATAAGGCTATAATATATTAAAAAAGTCACTTAAATCGGACAACAGGTTCAAGAAATTCAAGACATCAAAAATTACCTATTTTTAAGGTGTCCGGTTAATTTTGCACCCCAATGTATGTATAGTCCGTCCGCTCTAACTTTTCCCATGTGTCACGACTTACTTTCAAACAAATTAAGTCAAACCCTAAAGTCAAACGTACGCCGATGTGTGTAGTATATAATTATACAGTATACAAAATGTATATACACATCGACGTTCGGTTCACTTTAGGTTTTGACTTAATTTGTTTGAAAATAAGTCGTAACGCATGGGAAAAGTTAGAGCGGACGGACTATATGTACCTTTATTGATTAATTGTTTCATTTGAATATATTGTTCCATCATTTTTATCTGTTTATTTAATTTATTAACTGACTACGAACTACGACCGGATCGATCATTACGATATCGACGTGAAATTCCATTAAACGAATAAACATCAAGTATTATTGTATTACACAAAATATAAAGTTTAAACGAGACCTATCGATATTTTACTATTTCGCTAATGCATTGTTTGGAAACGCACAACCCTCTCTGTCTTTTCCACTGGAACAATCCATAAGTAAATTAATGTTTCAAATCAGTATTTTGTAGCTCTATATAGAGCTGTATTTAAACTGAATTATACAGTGCCGTAATGGTTTAATGAAAAACTTGTATTTAGTAATTAAATTTGAACCCGGTTATAGTTATTACATTTTAATTTAATTTGAAAATAATTAATTTATGGGGCTTATATTATGCATCAGCTTTATGGTTTTTGTTCAAATAAAAAAATGGAGTTTTTGTTGTAATATATATAACACAATTAACTTTATTAAGGGCCGGTTGTTCGAACGCTAATCAAGAAGTTGATTATTAGTCCAGAGAAATAGATTTTTCTCGTGACATATCCCCCTCCAGGCCGAAACCAAATTTTTTGAGTAGTATGGACATCTATATTAGTAACCTTTATGTTTCCTGCAGCCGATTTTGATGATATACATAGTTATAAACAAATGAAGATCAAAAAACGGTAAATTTTCGCTTTTTTCGTCTATAACCAAAAAGTTAAGCATTTTAAACAAATTTGAGAGTACGAAACTCATAAATCGTCTAAAAAATTTCAATATGGCGTTCGCTGAATATGTCTATCCTTATTGGTTGCTTAGAAAATTGCAAAATAAATCATAAATTTTGAGTTTTTATAAATATTCATAACTTATGTAAAAATTAACTTAGAACCTTCTTATTACACGAATTGCTGAGACTTCTGGTGCTTAAACTATATTTTAAATTTCAAAGTAATTGGCCAAATAGTTCAAAAGTTATTTAATTTGTTTATCCCAAATTCATTTTTTTTTGCAACACTGTAAGTCAGAAAATTATGAGGTTACAGTACGACTTCTGACCGACTATGGAAGAAGAACGTTTATACTATTGACTTAATTAAAAAAAATGACAAAAAGTAATTTTAAACAGTGTAAAATTATTTTGCAAAAACACGTCGATTTTTTTGCTTTCTTATAAACAATTAGAATAACTTTTTAACCGTTACCCGCAGAAAAATTATTTTTTCATATTTGGGAAGACTGAAAATTTTTATACACATTTAGACAGAAAAACAATAATTGTCCTAGGACAATTAGGGACGAAGTTAGCCCCCCTTTTTTCAATTCACATGTTTTTGCAAAATAATTTTGCAGTATTTAGAATTATTTTTTGTCATTTTTTTAATTAAATTAATAGTATAAATATTCTTCTCTCATAAACTATCCAAATTATTACTGTAACTTCATCATTTTCTGACTTATAGCGTTGCAAAAAAAATTAATTTGGAATAAACAAATCAAATACCTTTAAACTATTTGACCAATTGCTTTGAAATTTAGGGTATGATTTAAGCACTAGAAGTCTCAGCATTCCGTGTAATAAGAACGTTATAAGTTAATTTTTACATAAGTTATGAATATTTATAGAAACTCAAAATTTATTATTTATTTTGCAATTTTCTAAGCAACCAATAAGGATAGACATATTCAGCGAACGCCATATTGAAGCTTTTTATACGATTTATGAGTTTCTCACTCTCAAATTTGTTTAAAATACGTAACTTTTTGGTTATAGACGAAAAAAGCGAAAATTTACCGTTTTTGATCTTCATTTGTTTATAACTATGTATATCATAAAAATCGGCTGCAGGAAACATAAAGGTTACTAATATAGATGTCCATACTACTCAAAAATTTTGGTTTCGGCCTGGAGGGGGTTGTGTCACCAACAGGATATTTTTTTTCCTTATTTCTCTGAATTATATAATTAAGTCCCCTTAACACCCATCAATCAGTTGATTGTAATCAATTATGTTAATTATCATTATGATAATTAACATAATTGATTGATTAATTAATTATCAATTATTAATTAACATAATTGATTAATAAATCTCATAATTGTAATCAATTGTTTTCAGCAACCCAAACAAAGTTGACATTGACAGTTGGTGACAGTAATTAAATATTTGATAATGATCAGTTGATTCCATTTTTGATTACCGTTCGAACAACCGGCCCTTAATGATTGCATTTTTTGATCATATGCTTCGTAAAAACAATCATATTTCGATTTTTAAAAGGCATTTTCACTTCCTGGGTAACTATTAACCAACTAACGAAAATAAAGAAAATGAATAAACTAAATAGCAATAGAAAACTATGAAGAACAGTTAGTTAAGCTCGAGTAAATGAAGCAAAAATTAGAGAACTAAAATTGGAAAAGATATCGTAGATTCATAACAACAAAAATGAGGAATAAATTGGAGAAAAATGCCAAACGATTAACAGTTGCCATTGACAGTATCGACTTTTAAAAATAGTGACCTAAGACAATGATGGTTACTAGACTGATGAAATTAGTTATTACATAGTTCTCCCTTTAGCTTTTAGTCTTATTAATTTCACAAGAACTACTACATTATTTAGGATCTTTGCAGCATGCCCCTGCTGGCGGCCATGCTAAGCTTCAATCTACATACAGTAGGAAAAATGAAAGAATACCCATGAAGGAACATATAAAACACGCTGTATTTTCCTGTCACCGTATCACACAAAAAATTGGCCAGCGCAAGTACTTGTAATAATTATTGTTACATGTACTTGCACTGGACAATTTTCTTTGTGACACGGTGACAGGAAAATACAGCGTGTTTTATATGTTCGTACATGGGTATTCTTTCATTTTTCCGACTGTAGATTACCTGAATCGTTAGATCTCAAAATAGTTGGCACAGAATAAAAAAAAGTTGCCTTCATAGATAAGTTTAAAGGATATTTAAAAGCACCAGATTAATAAAAAGGGTGTTTTACCATACACAGCGTTATGAAAAGAAAGAAATAACAAATTATTGTTTTGTTATCACGATCCGGAGTTATTCCACTCATATTCAGATGTAAGCCTCCCTTCGGTGTACCCAGTCGTTTCTGTTGGCTATTTTGTCGCTCCATCGTTTTATGTCATCGGTCAATCTGATTTGAGGTCTGCCTCTGTGTCTCTTGGTTCTTTAAGTTGATTTAACGCTTCTAAAACTTTTTAAAAGAGCGAGCAGATAAGAAAAGCCTGGCAGACCTCAAGCCAGATGAACTAATGACATCCTGCGAATGCTTGGTCATGAATGGATGCAAAAAACATCGAACAGAAATGAATGGACATTTACATTCTTGTTTTTTAATACTTTTTTCTACAACCGTGTTAAAAATGCAATTTTTAGCACTCCATAGGAGCGTTAAAAATGCTACTTTAAAGCACTAGTGCTTTAAAAATTTTAAGGCACTGCAGTTAAAAGTGAATTGTCAAATTGTGAAACGTCAAAATATTTATATTTAATCTATTAACATTAATATTAATAGTACACTTGCGCAATTTGAAAAAGGTGGTTTAAAAGGTTTTTTAAAATTTAATTTAAACTGTATTATGTATTGCATTTTCAACACGTTTGTAGAAAAAAACTATTAAAATTTGTTAGAATATACAACAATAAAAGTAAGATGTTATTCTATAGTTGTTATGATTTACGTATTGACAGTATAGGCAGTTTTGATGTAATGTCAAGAAAAATATAAAAATGGAATGTCAGTCAAGTTCAAGTAAAAGTTTTTGTAGATATTGTCCTGTAATTGAGAATGAGTAAATATACGTGTTAAAAAGTATATTTTTAAGGCACTCATGTGAATCGCAGAATTCGCTTCGCTCATTCTGCAAACTTTCACATGCGTGCCTTAAACGTGTACTTTTAACATTTATATCATAAATAACTATTTAGTGGATTTATAACAACGCTTGTAACGTTTTTTACCGTTCCTAAAACCCTCCCCTATATTATAACACTTTGTAGAGCTTTTTCATTATCTTTTGACGTTTTAAGTTTTAATTTAATGCTTCTAAGGCTTTTTCTATCGCTTTTATAACGTTTTTAGAGGTTTTTCTATTTTTTATCGCCTTTACGATAGTTTTTCAAAATTTTTAACGCTCTCTCAAACATTCACAAAGCTTTTTAATGGAGTTATAACTCTTTCACAACGCTTGTAGCTCTTTTTCATTGTCTTTTGATGAGTTATTTTCATTGTCTTTTGATGAGACATTTTTTAACTTTAACAATGCTTTTTAATGGATTTACAACACTTTGACACCGACAATTGTAACGCTCTTAAGGACTATTTCATTATCTTTTGACAATGAAAGTTAATTCGATGCTTCTAATGCTTTTGCAAAGTTCCTGTTCTAATTAAATTATTTTTTGCGGTTATTTTGAGCTTTTATGAGGTTTTTCGATGTTTTAATGTTTTCTTTCGCCCGCCCTTCCTACAATTTTTTGACATTCTTTAGTTTTTTTTAAATGTTGCAATAATTTTTAATAGATTTATATCTCGCAAGTTTATAATTCGTCGTTTTACAAGTTAATGCTTCCTTTGACGTTTTTAAATTGAATTAATACTTCAAGGCATTTTTTACCGCATTTATTACATTTTAATGATTTTTAACTCTTCTTTAAACTTTTTCGATATTTTAATGTTTCTCATGTCCTTTATTATAGGTCTGGATCCCGCGTATGAAAAAAAAGTTGACTAATAGCAAGCTGAAAATTTGTTAATAGCTTAAGGGTGTCTAGCCGGATAAACTTTGATATATGGGAACACTGGAACAGGGGCAGTTTTAATTGTGGAACAGGTTAAAAATTTGGAACGGTCACACCACGAAAACGGCACATTTATTTTGTCCGACAGAACAGACTTACAACTCTCCGAACACAGATTAAACTCTCATGCAAAAATCAGACTGCTATTTATCACCTGTCATAATTCCTGTCATTTGATATATTCTAGATGTTCCACTCATTAAAACGCCCATTTGGTGATAAATAGCGGTCTGATTTTTGCATGAGAGTTTAATCTCTGTTCGAAGAGTTTAAGTCTGTTCTGTCGGACAAAATAAATGTGCCGTTTTCCTGGTGTGACCGTTCCAAATTTTTAACCTGTTCCACAATTAAAACTGCCCCTGTTTTAGTGTTCCCATACCTCAAAGTTTATCCGACTAGACACCCTTAAGCTATTAACAAATTTTCAGCTTGCTATTAATCAACTTTTTTTTCATACGCGGGATCCAGACCTTTACTGTTTCTCAACAGTTTTAACGCGTCTTAAAATGTTAACAATGCATTTTAACGAATTTATTAACGTTCTTAAAACTTTTCCGATAATTTTAATGTGTGTAAACAATTTTTACCGCTTTTATTTCTTACATTAGTACCTACTTATTGATTTTACAAAGCTTTTAAAATATTTTCAGAGATTTTAAATAAATTAAAACAATACTTATTCGTTGGTTAAGCATAATGTGATCATTTCTAACAACTTATGTAGGACTGACAGCAGGTGACTATAAAAAAAATTAGATCGTATCGGATTTTTTTATAGGTTTGCTTAGTACCCCAATCCTAATACAACTTTTTTTATTTAACGAACAATTAAACATTATAGTGTAAAGCAGAGATGTTATCAAACATCATGTCGCTAGAAATAATATTTGTTTGTATAATATTCCTGTCTGAATCGTGTTGGATGACTTGATTACCGAGGTTAAACCCAACCTTTATTCATCGCAATAATTGAGTCATGTGAATATTATTAAGACTTAAGTATTTCTTAGTATAACCGACTTGTGTTAATAATAGCTGTAATTGTTTTGTAAGACAAATTAATGATTTAAGCATAACACACGGTAATGTATGTAACCGGACCAAACATCAACATCTTTTGTTATTTATACAATCGTGGTTGAAAAAAATGTTTGTGGTATTTATGTATTTAAATAATATTTGGAAATTTGACTAAGTTTCAGATGAGTAGGTTGTTATATATTTTTTTCCTACAAGATATTTGTTTGTTCCTCATTTCCCAAAACAAGTTTAGGAAGTGATGGGAATTCAGATAACATTAGATCTAGCCTCTACGGAAGGTAAAACAGATATGGAAAAAGAAAAACTTTAGGATAAACTAGACACTGACGACATTACAATAAATATTAAAATCATTTTTACGCCAAGATAGGACAGGAGGAGGGGTACAGACCAACTACAGGACATTACATGCAAGAAGTAATCACAATGCAAGCAGTAAATTGCACATCATCTTTGAGCATGAAGATCAGCAGGACATTCAGACATAAAGGTAAACGGAAATGACGTGGACGTCTCTCTATATCAACAGACCCAAAATCAGATGATTCAAGACAGAAATCAAACACACTACACTGTAAAGGTTATGGTAATGCTAATAACGACTCAGATCACTATCGTATCCGAGAATTTTCAAGCACGTAGGTATATCAAACGCCCCAAAAAGAAGAGAGTATACAAATGGGAAATCAAGGAAAGAATGATGCATATCTGATAATGATATTCAGAGGAAATAAAAGCAGTGATGAAAAATATTGAGAAAAAGGTAAGAGGCAACCAATAAAAAAGGGAGATTTTGTTCCTAATAATTCAGGAAACATCGACACAGTTCGCTCAACATATCTCTTTGGATGCTACCATAGAACCTACATTAAACCTTTTAAAAACATGTCTACCACCGATCACATATTATCCACTAGACAAATATAACGACAATACACTCAGTGTTTACGTATAGGAAGCATGGACAATGAAGGCGCTAGATATAGCGAGTAATAGGTTAGTTTTCCATGGACCTGGTCAGGTTGCAAACACAGTTATGAAGCGGATAAAGTGTAGATATTTTGGTCTGAAACAATGGAAAGGCGACAAGACCAAACGATCACTTTAAAATATTTCATCTACCATTTATGTAACGGTTATTCATAATAATATACTAAGGTGCTAAAGTGATACTTTACCGAACGTGCCTGAAACTGTGCACCGTGCGAATGAGGCTCATAATAGCGGACTACGATTAAGACATTTAACTCACGTGGAGGATATTATTTTCAACTTTAAACATTTATTATTAAAACAATGAAGTAATTATGACACCTTATTACATTTCATTATTTAAACGTAAATCGAAAGGATTATCTTTGGATAAATAGTACAACAGCAAAAATAAAAGTACCACAGAAAAATTTTTTCGCTATATTTTGTAATTTCATGCTTTAGCACTATTTTTTTCTGAGAATAAATAAGCAAATTGTATAACATGCCAGCAGAAAAGCTTCAGCACACCATTAGCTGAATTCCATGATGTATAACAGCGGTTCTCAATATGTGGTACATGTACCACTGGTGGTACATATCATTATTTGCGGTGGTACACAAAACACACAAAAACTTAAAATAGTAGTACATAGTAAGTCTTGATTATACAATCTAAAAATATAGAAATATAATAAAAGAAACTTTAGATGGTACATGACTCAAAAAGATTGAGAACCGCTGATGTATAATATGCGGCAACATAAACAGTACTGAAATGCGTATGCTTCAAATTTGTATGTGTCATGCGCCGAAGCATACACTGGTTTCCGAACGTAGTTATAACATATGTATATGTGAATGTCATGTTAATGTTAGATGCTGTAATATGAAACAAATATTATGTAGTAGAGACCTCAGCCTAAATCTTAGAAAGCAAGTACATACAACATGTTATGTATTTTCTGTTCTTTTGTATGGTGTGGAGACATGACTCTTAATAAACAATGTCTCAATAGAATGGAAGCATTTGAAATGTGGACATATCGAAGAATGCTGAGAATCTCCTGGACAGACAGAATAACCAATGAGGAAGTACTAACAAGAATACAGAACAGCAGAGAGATACTGGATTCCATCAAAATAAGAAAACTTCAATACTTGGGTCATGTAACACGTGGTGACAGATATGAACTCCTAAAAATAATTATGCAGGGAAAGATTCAGATTCAAGGAAGGCGCAGCATACGTAGGAGAAAAATGTCCTGGCTGAGAAATCTCAGAGAATGGTTTGGATGCAGCTCAACTGAACTCTTTCGGGCTGTAGTGTCAAAAGTTAGAATAGCCATGATGATTGCCAAACTTCGTCGCGGAGATGGCAAGTAAAGAAGAAGAAGTTAGATGCTTCAGGATGGTTCTCAGTGTTGCAGAAAATTTTTTTATGGTGGAGTACTATTCTCGGTCATACGGAAAAGGTCGCGAAAACGATCCAAACTTAATATCAGTTGCCGATGCATTTAGGCTTAATAAGCACAAAACACGGTATCTCGGATTCGAACGCCCCGACGTAATCGTCGATCACTCCTTCACAGTAACCGTGTTAACATTTGGTATCCGCACATGGCATGTTGGTCCCGTATATCATTGAAGCACACGATGTAACGCCGTTAACTACCAATCAGGAGTGCTACAGAGAATAGAATATCACGCCATTTCTACATGATCTTCAGCGATTTTGTCGTGCCAGGAACCTACCACTTAATCAACAATTGTTTCAGCAGGACGAGGCAACCTGTCACACGACCAGGGAGTCTCTTCGAATACTTCGATCATTTTGGGAATCGCCTTATTTCGCGTGACAGTGGCTCTCCATAACCATCGCACTCACCAGACCTAATGCCACCTGACGCGTACCTACATATATGGGGAATGCTGAAGGAGGCTGTTTTTCGTAATCCACCGTCTGCCATTCCGGATTAAAATTCAAGATTTTTCGGGTCATTCAACAGCCTTAGTTCAAAGAGATGATTGAAAACCTTCGTGAACGCTACGAAAAAGGCTTGAAACTGAATGGAGGGCGTGTTGAACATCGGTTTTATCGGAAACGTCGTCGTGAATAATGTTTGCAAGGCTATTATGTACAGGGTGTTTGGTAAAGAATGGGCCATAGCTTAACCTCAGGTTGCTGAGGTTAAAATAGGCCGATTTAAGCTATCTTACCTTAGTACAAAGTTTATAATAACCGAGATACAGGGTGTCAAAGTTAAACTTTTTTTTATTTATTATTGAATATTTCCTGACAGGCATGAGATATCAACACGAAATTTGGTATGTGGGTCTTTTTCGGGACGAGAAAACTAAATTCCCTACCAAAAGGTATGTGTTGCCCAGAGAGCGCCACATACGCCTTTCAGCACTCATTTAATACGTTAAATTTTTTTTTCCGTCACTCCGTATAATTTTGACATTAAAATTTTTATTCCCCTATTAGTTTTACTTAAAAAGGTATACTCCCTAAACTCAACCGTTTACGAGATAAACACATTTTAAATCTGCGGTGCAACATAATTTTTAGCATAATTCATTGTAGTTACACCAGAAAAATAACATAAAACCATAAAATTATCCAAAAATGTATCGCAAATTTCTTCAAATGGAATTTGCGATGCAATGACATACATTTGAGAACTGGCACAATTATTATGGTTTTAAGTTATTTTTCGGGTGACTACAATGATATTATGCTAAAAATGATGTGTGTATCGCAGATTTAAAATGCGTTTATCTCGAAAACGGTTGAGTTTAGGGAGATGAAAAAAGTATACCCTTTTTAAGTTAAACTAATAGGAGAATAAAAATTTTAATGTCAAAATTATACAGAGTGAGGGATAAAAAAAATTGAACGTAATAAATGAGTGCTGAAAGGAGTATGTGGCGCCCTCTGGGCAATACATAATTTTTGGTAGGGAATTTAGTTTTTTCGACCCAAAAAAACCCCCCGTACCAAATTTCATGTTGTTATCTCATACCTGTCAGGAAATATTCAATAATAAATAAAAAAAAAGTTTAACTTTGACACCCTGTATCTCGGTTATTATAAACTTTGTATTAAGGTAAGTTAGCCTAAATCGACCTATGTTAACCTCAGGAACCTGAGGTTAAGCTATGGCCCATTCTTTACCAAACACCCTGTATACTAAATATACATATAATATTCATTTCAGTACTGTTTATTTTGCCGCGTACTCTATACTGTATTTGTATTGTTCGACTGATTTTTGTGGTAAAATCTCGAAAGACGTTTCTAACGGATTCATATCTCAAGCAGCGTGCAATTAACTTGACATGCCATGTATCGTCGTGTATCGTCAGACTGGCTTCTTTAGAGAGTAAAATTGTCAGTTCACATTAGATTCTTCCTTTTATATTAGTCCATCGACTTTATTTTGGTTTAATGAATATCACTTATAATTCAGTTCTTAACGTATTCGGTTATGAGTCCCGTTAATGACATATACACCGGTACTTTTAGTACCGGTTTTTCAACAAATTTTGTAAACCGTACCGTCCAACAGCTTTATAAGATCGATAGCCTTGTATGACTAGAATTATTTTAATGCTCAAAACGGACAAAAATTTGTAAGAATGAAAAGATCTGATGTCGTGACAACTCGTAATGCGATATGATATACCGTGAGAATGTGCCATAAAGATAACATAATATGTCAAATATTGTGAAATTATTCCACCTGAAGAGTGTCTGATAATACCGAAGTATATAAATTTCATTTAATGTTTTTATGATTCACTAGAATTACAATGTACTTTAACTATTTGAACTAGCCAAATTAAGCTATTTCAAATATAAAGTATTATCATAATATAAATACATAATATGCATGTTTTTATTATAAGCACGTCAACGCCCGATGTCAAATGTTTAAATATCAGAAATGGGAGAGTAAATCTCAAAAACATTATCCCGCAAAGCTTTCAAAAGAATTGACATTATAAGCGTTCATAGACATAGAGGCGGCTTTTGATAACGCATCATTATAATCATTAGTAGTTCTATTGCAGCATGAAAAGGTATTCAGCCTCCCATTATTGGGTCCATTAACATTCATTTCATGCTAATTACTAGGTGTTCTAAAAGCGAGGTAATGAATTTGATTTTAAATATTAGCGTGCGAAATAAGCCGTTAAATTCATCTGAGTTTATCAACAGAAAGATCCTTGGGGTTGCTGGAGCAGCTTCCTGAAGTAAGTCAGTACCATTTCTCGCTTGGAGAAGTACCTACATACGTGGGGAATGAAAGTGCAACACACGACCAAAGTTTTTGACGAGGTTGATAAGTTCGTGGCATATTGCAAAACAAAATAGTCCTGTCAGGAATTTGCTGAACCAGGAGTGGCGATTTTTCCTGAATTAGGCAAATATCCCCTAATTTACCACTAGAAACATTATACCCACTAGGAACCTATTATACCTGCCTCGAATGTCAAGTCATATAAGAATAGTAAAATTGAGAAGCATTGCCTTAGATGAGGGGTCTTATTATAAAGGAAAATAATTTCGTGTTTTGGGTTTTGCGGATCATTTAGGCTAACATTGGCTCGATATCTAAAATTCGGCGACCTGATAGAGACAGATGCAAAAGGAGATATCGAACTCTAGCTAAATATGTATCATTGTAATTGATTGTGAGTTAACGCAAAAGGAAACATTTCATTAGGGATGAAAGACCTTGATAATGAGTATTTTTAGCATCCTATTTTTAAAACTTTATATCCTTATTTTCTTTACTTCTTTCACTATAATCCCCACACTCTTCGTAACCCAATCTTTTTTTTATAATATTTTATATCTTTATTGTTATAAATAAGCTATTATAGTGTTAATAATCACTTTGAATGTTTATAAACTGCCCTTGTACAGGTTTCCAAACCATAATCGATCAAGGAATAATTGCGAAATGCAGCTTCATTCACTGCTTCACGCTTATAATATTAATATAACACAGAATCCATTATTGAATACATCATCCGGTTTCTATATGTCAGTAAATATATTAATTTTACCGTATTCAAATCTCTCGAATAGTACCTATGTAACATTGTGTAATAAAATTCCGTAGAATAATGAAATAATTCTACGTTAAAACAATCAGTGCGGTACGATGCAGTGAATGTAGTTAGTATATGGGCTCAACGACAGGATGAGTTTCTATCAAAAAGATAATCCCGACCGAAATTCTATCCTAGGCTTAGCCAGAACGCAAATTGTTACTGAACATGGTCGGGAGTTTAATTTAATTCCTTTATATTCCCAATTTGAGCTGACATTTTAGTTAGTATTTCGCATAATTTAGATTTTATGAATTTTCAGCGTTCAGATTGTGTTACATAGACCGTTTTGCAGATTCAATTATGCGTTTTAAATCAATTAAAGATGAATAAAAATGAATATGGCACAAAAAGAGAATAGAAAATACTGTTTTATTATTCGTACTTATTTGTTTATTTTCATATTCGTATTTGGTTTTTATTGAATTATAACTTGAAACAATATTGATTAGAAATATGGAACACAAAAAAAAACAGCCAGAGAAAAATAATACTGGGACGAATTAAAAAAATCTGTTGAGTTTGATTTTTCAGCAAAAAAATCTGTTGAGTTTGATTTTTCAGCTGTTTTATAGGTAGGTATTCAGGTTTCAAATCTATAATTAGTTTTCCCTATCACGTCAAGTTTCTTCTCTCAATTATAACTAATATAAAAGGCAACAATATAATACACAGGGTGAACATTTTACGAACGAATAAAACATGAAAAGAAAATATAGTGTCGGTAATAGGGTAACCATAATACTCTTTTAACTTTCAAAAGAATATAGTCAATTTAAATATGTCATAATATTACAGTCAAGCACGCTTATTGGAATACCTTTTATCGGAATATCCCGGTTTAAGGAAGCCTATCACGTTTCTAGATACTAGCCACCAATGATTGGATATTAGAATATCTAGGTTCTAGGAATACTTTTATTTGGCACGAAGGCCATTCCAATAATAGGGTTCCACTGTACTAGTGAAAATTTGTAATCTAGGCCGTCGCAGCACCTTAAGCTATCACAGCATAATGGAACACAGAAACAGGCAAACAATTATTAAGAGAGTGCTGCGCAGGTAATGGATACACAAAACAGGACTCAGTTGTAATAAGCTTGAATGAGTAATTTTTTTATTATGTCGTAATGCTTTAGTTAGGCGAAAGAAAAACCTCGAAAAACAAAGTAGGAACAAACAAATCGTGTCAATTGGGCAAGATCAAAGATTTCCTGGACTGTTGATGACTGGCCGAGTCATATTCAGTGATGAATCGAAATTTAATGTCTGAATGGAGACTTTCGAAAATAGGATATCAAGAGTAAAAATGAAGCATTCCATAAAGATTGTCTCAAAAGAGAAGTTTCCAAAAGGAATTATGGTTTGGGGATACATGTCATCAGCGGGTCTAGGAAGATATGAGGTGGTGGTAGCAACAATAATTATTAACGCAACAAAGTATCAAGAAAATTTGAAAAATAACCTTATACCAAGTGGACACGATCTCTAACCAGACTTGAATTTTATATTTCAGCAGGACTGCATGCATACGGTAAAATGCTGCATTATATACGGTAAAACAACTAAAAAATGTTTTGGATACATTAAAGTCCTCTCATGGCATGACCTTCGAACAGTCCAGACCTTAATGTTCTTGAGACATTGTGGCATAGGATGAAATAGAAATTGCGTAATGATCACCAGAGAACCATCGCCGACTTGAAGAGAAAAGTAGGTAAATTATGTGATAGTTTCGACCCTGACTTTTGTCAATCCTTAGTAAGAACAATGACAGACAGGATTGCCGCGTTTGTAAAGGCGCGTGGCAATGTAACCCCATATTAAAATAATATGTAATTTGTTAAACTGTCCGAACATTTAGTTGCCACGACATTATGTAATATTTTCGTTTAATTTTTCGCCAACACTGCAAGTATAGCGAAACAAACTCATTTCAATATTTATTATTAATCAAAGACTTAGGGCCGGTTGTTCGAACGCTAATCAACAATGATCATTATCAAATAATTAATTACTGTCAATGTCAATTGTTAAAACATAATTAATTACAATTCTGAGACTATAATCAATTAATATAACAATAATTATTAACATAATTAATAATAAATCTCATAATTGTAATTAATTATGTTTTCAGCGACCCAAACAAAGTTGACATTGACAGTTTTGGTGACAGTAATTAAATATTTAATAATGATCATTGTTGATTAGCGTTCGAACAACCGGCCCTTAATGTATTGTTGATTTGGTTATTTAATTTAATAAGCAATGCTGTAAAAATGAACTTTTTTAATAAATTTTCGTTTGACTGAAAATGTAGTTAGGGCTTGTAATCAACTTAAAAATGCCATTTTTTGCTCAAGCTAATGTTTCGGCGAAACAGATCAAATTTACAAGATTCTGTGAAAATCGAGTCCGTGTTTTATATTGGAAATATTTTCCTTTTCCTAATTTTCTTCCAAAATTAATGACTTCGATTTAAATATTTCCTTATCATTTATATCCAATATTTCATAAAACAAAATTGAAATCTAATATTAATCAATAGTTGCTTTTTGGTCCTTTTTTTAATCAATTCCTTTTAATCCCAATTTTTAAATAGATTAAACATCATTTGTTGTTAGAATTTCGATGATTGTGCACAAACAAACTGTCAACAAAATAAATTCGTATGGGACTGATTATCTAGCCCAGCGGTTCTCAATCTGTGGTACATGTACCACTGGTGGTACATTTCATTATTTGAGGTGGTACACAAAACGCAAAACAACCAAAATAAGCACCACTATTATAATTAATTAGATCACCTAGCTAGATAGGTATTTCAGTTTGGTGGTACCAAAAATAATAAAAAGTATTTGGTGGTCCATGACTCAAAAAGATTGAGAACCGCTGATCTAGCCACTTGCATCAACAATTTGTAATGTTTGGAAATATTATAATCATCACAATGATTAGAATGTGTATGTAGATTTTTCATCGTCTACTAGGCATACTTCATTTTGGTCAATCAAATGAATGAGACATGCTAATAAAATTAGTTCATCAGAATAAAAATTGAGTCAGCTGTTAATTCCGATGAAAAGTGGAAATTACAATTATTCCAAACGAAGCAAAATACAATGACAATAATAATAGTTGGATAAAGAATTTGGGACAATATTTTGAAAAAAAAAAACACAATAGGGGATTGCTAAAAACAATGGCACGAGTTTCTTGCCAAACATATCATTTGAACAGCAATAATTTTTAACAATCAAAGCAAAATACAATGAAAATAGTTCGATAAAGAATTTGGAACAATATTTTGAAAAGAAAACTTATAGGGGATTACTAAAAACAATGGCAAAAGTCACACATATCACTTGAACAGCAATAATCTTTAACAGGGACTCTTTAACAATCAAAACAAAATACAATGAGAATAGTTCGATAAAGAATTTGGGACAATATTTAAAAAAAAATCACAATAGGGGATTGCTAAAAACAATGGCAAGAGTGTCTTGCCAAACATATCATTTAAACAGCAATAATCTTTAACAATCAAGGCAAAATACAATGAAAATAGTTCGATAAAGAATTTGGAACAATATTTTGAAAAGAAAACTTATAGGGGATTACTCAAAACAATGGCAAAAGTCACACATATCACTTGAACAGTAATAATCTTTAACAGGAACTCTTTAACAATCAAAGCAAAATACAATGAGAATAGTTCGATAAAGAATTTGGGACAATATTTTGAAAAAAAAAACAATAGGGGATTGCTAAAAACAATGGCAAAAGTCAGAGACACATATTACTTGAACAGCAATAATCTTTCAATAGTAACTCTTTAACAATCAAAGCAAAATTAATACAATGAGAGTAGTTCGATAAAGAATTTGGAACAATATTTTGAAACGAAAAATATATAGGGGATTACTAAAAACAATGGCAAAAGTCACACATATTACTTGAACAGCAATACAATAACCTTTCGCAGGAATGGTAAGCAAAATGGTAAATTTGCTGGAGAACTAACAAAATAAGGTTGGACCACTCAAGAACTTATCAATGGCAAGTGCTCATAAAGATCATTTTTACACAAGAAGAAGGTATGATATACATAAAAATATTGTTTAGAAAATGACAGTTGAATGAAGAAGCTTTTCAGAATTACCGACCAATTACAACAATTAAAGCTACATTTACTGTAAAATATTTTACGTACTTTTTTCTACCCCTTTTAAATAGAGGATCTAGTCAGAAGCTTTAAGTAGTTTTTTGATAAATAAATATATATTTGAAGAATTTTCATTTTTTTTATAATTTCTTTAGCCAATATTTTAGATATTATACATCTATTAATCATACTTGAACTCTGCATTGGAAGTCGACAAAGTATTCTTATTTTGTTTTCATAGTCTTGACCACTTGTTTTTTGTTGGTAACGGATATTGTAAATACATTTTGAAGAGGTATAAGTTTTGTGAAGTTACTGCTATTTCATTTCTAAGCCAAATATACCATACATTTTTGTTTATTGATTAGAGTATTATGATTTCTAATTTGAAAGGTGTAAAAATCAATACAAACCGCGTTGTATCCTCTTTTATTTTAAAGTGCAAAGGTAACAACCAAATCCAGAACGTTTCATTCTCAACAGATCCCATGGAAGAAAATAATCAAAATCGTTTAAACAAATAAATCACAACACACCTGCTTTTTATTCCGTAAAACGAATCACCCAAAACGAACTTAAAACTCATGCTTTCGCAGAAAAAAAAACTTCGCACAGTAAAAATTAATAAACAATCACTTCTGGCGGCGGCTAAATCCCCGTCGCCGTTACCACCTGATCGAGGTGGCTGATGGCACGGCCATCCGCGATTTTCCATAAAGAAAAACAATTGAGGGAAACAGCGAGGAGCTCGACATCGAAGACAGCGACGGCAACGTAAATGGTGAGCGAACAGTAGCGAATGACTCTCGATACGACCTCTTCCGTAGCTTGCGCATTACTGTTACACCGGATTACTAGCGCGAGCGAACAGCGCGTCCCGAAGAAAAATCGGCCGTCGCTGGTTAGAGATGCTATTTGATCGTTACATTCACTGATTCGATTTCTTGATAGATTTTCAAACTATGATTCCTGATTCCTATTATAATTCGGCGGTATTCTATAAATTTTTTCAAATAGAGAGACGTATGGGATGTGTTTGATAGGGATATAAAATTTGTTGTGATTTAATCGCATCTAAAAAATATATCAAAGGGAAAATTAGATTAAGACATAACCTAATAACAATTTATTTATACATTTTGACAGATTTTTTTAAGAATAATCTTTTTTTAGAAATAATTCCCGGAGTTAAAGTCGAAATGTCAAACATTACTTGGTTAAAAATATAATTTTTAAAGTACATCACAAACAAGAAGTAAAAGGAAACTAGAAATAAGACGATGCGCTATATCCTCAATGATTTACATCCCAAGAAATATGGGAAAGCTGTCAAACATTGTGTAACAAAAACACCAATAAACCCTGTGAAGACAAAGAATTCTATGAACTGAAAACACTGGATAATACAAGAACTATTATTGAGAATAAAAGAAATGGAGTAAGCTGGAGTAAATAAAAAAAGCGAAAAAAAAACTAGTCTGAAAAACCCAAACAAAGAAATAAAACGAAATCGTAAGGCTAAAAAACAACAATATCACCACAGTAAATTCAAGGATATGATATAGATAAGTCTAGGAAATAAATGAGTGAAGGGAAAATTGCATCTCAATATTTAGAGTTAAACTATCCAAGACAAAAATCGTCACTGTGGATAGACAACACAACAACCATCCCCACATAATCAAGATTGACGGATTCATGGTGTAAACTAAGACTTTTATTATAGGTCTTTGACCAATAACACAGGAAAACAGGGAGAGATAAAACGTAGACGTGATCTAGCAAAAATATTGAAAGCCTTCCAACTTTAAGTAATCTGTTTAATATTCCCAATACTAACATTGGAATGCAAATCTTAGACACTGATACAATCAGAAAGTAGAAGAAACGACGCCACTGAAATGTTTTGTTGGAGAATAAGGTTACAAATTCCGTGGATGAAGAAATAGAACAAATTATTCGATTTTAAAAGAATTTAAGATCAGTAAAGGGCTCTCCTGTAAAATCCAAATGTAACAATTATTAATCTGCAAAATATCAATGCATGAATTAAAAGAAATGACCAGACGTACAGATCTATACCATACATATCACAGAGACCAATGCACTCTAACCCGGCGGGGTATTCAGATTGAAGAGAGAGAAAGGGAAAGATAGACTCCCATCCCTACGTATAAACAAAGTATGGAAACAAATCGAAAGGAAAGAAAAAATATTAATAGGGTTTCCATACTATTTTAATGGAAATAATGAGACTCCGGCAATTAAATGGAGCTTCTCATTATCTATATACGATTGAGAATCAAACACTGTGACATAATTGATTACAAAAAACTTCCTGCCTGGAGGCCGAAACGACAAATAAAGAATTTAAACTCTCGTATTTGTTACTAAAATAGTTTCCGAACAATACTAGATGGAACTGTTCCGACGGAACCGTCTCTCTAACCGGTGGACGTCCGATTGCGCGAATATAATAAGTTCTCCGTCATGCTCCAGAAGACGAAGCAGACGTGATGGAAGAAGAGGAACATGAAGAAGGAATACAAATGGAAGAACCGAGCAAGGTGCGAACGGTGTGTGCGGTCGACGCCCTCTTGGGTGTACGTTGTCCGGTTGGGTAATGGACGGACTGCACTGGACAAGGCAAAAAAATCAATCAAGTGTGTATTTGGGTTAAATAATCCTGCTAAAGTATCTTCCAAGCCCATAACAGATCTCGATAATTTTAAAATGGCGTTAGGGAACGGATGTGTGGAAATAGGTGTAGAATAGGAAAAATAACAGCGTAGAGAAATTAGAAAAAAACATGTCATTTAAAATAAATATTAACAAGTTTATAATAGTCCAAGTAATGAAGCTTAAAATAGGACAAAACCTCGCTATTTTAACAGAATGGATCGATTTGCTTAAACATTTGAGAATAAGTAGTGGATAGTCCAAGGATCAAAATCTATATGATGCCGAAATGCACTTTTAGAATGGGGGTGGTTGACACCCCATCTCAGGGATGGAAATTTTTTATTATATTTTAATCGCAAAAGTTGGTAAAAACGTTCATTCTAAGCAGAAAACGTTCTATACATTTTTTTGATAAAATTGATAGTTTTCGATTTTATCGCCATCGAAAGTGTTAGTTTTATATCGAAAAAATCTATGTTTTTAATAAGTTTTCTGCTAATAACTCCAAAAGTTTTTGTTTTATCAAAACAACTGTACTTAACAAAAATATACCTTTTGAAAAAATAAACAAAACCGTTTTTTTTAATTTTCTTTAAGACCAATAGTAATCGAGCTATACTTTATTATATGTGGGCTCTTCTTCGTCAAATGCTGAATATTGTAGTTTCAAAGTCAAAAGACGGGAAAACTATGAATTTTTCGAGAAGAACTTGTTCCAACTAATTTAAAGTACTTAAAAATATCTATCTTCAGAAATAAAAAAAGTCTCTAGCTCAAAAATTAAATCACTTATAATGAAAAGAATGTCATTCCCCATTTTTTTCAGCGAAAAAGTGATCGCAAGCAACCCCCTAATCACCACCCTAATTAAAATTAGGCATTACCATTATTCGGTCTGTTTTGCTTATGTACTGTTAATAGGTTCTAGAAGTTTGACCGGCTTAGAATGATTAGTTTAAAAAAAATGGAGTCAAAAGCGAATAACGAATTTTTGTAGTTTGGAAAAAAAATGACCTGTTCTTCAGAATAGCAAGATTACCATCAGAGAGACGAAAAAATGTTTCAATATGAAATTGTAGCTTGTTTAATTCCCAAGAACCTGGTTTTCAAAAAAATTTTCTGCGGCAAAAATTAAGTGAGCTATTGACAATTAAAACTTATAATAACATGCAAAAACCACCTTTACCAACCCATTCAAAGTCACCTCTTTTTACGACTGAGGATTTTAAAAAGATTTAATATTAATAAGCTTATAGATATTGTAAAAACCTACAAAATTATTTTTTACCAAACTTTTTAAGATAAAAAATAAAAAAGGTACGGTTAAAAAATCAATATATTTTTTGAAAAAAAAAAGGAGAAATCCAATTGGAAGCATAATAATGTAAGTTAGCGGTGTTTTTAGTCACTGGCCTTATTCATTTTTATTTACTTGTGTATTATTAATATATTCTAGAAGTATATCTGGCTTAAAATGATTAGTTTTAAAAAAACTGGAGTTAAAAGCGAATAACGAATTTTTGTAGTTTGGTAAAAAATGCAATTCTCTTCAGAATAGAAAGATTAGCATCAGGAATACGAAAAAATGTTTCAATATAAAATTGTAGGTTATTTAATTCTCAAGAACTTGGTTTGAAAAAAATTTTTCTACGGCAAAAATTGAGTGAATCGTAAATGAAGTATATCGAAAAACATTAATTTTTTCTATACAAAACTAACACTTTCGATAGTGAATAAATCGAAAACTATTAATTTTATCAAAAAAATGTATAGAACATTTTTTGCTTAGAATGAATGTTTTTATCAACTTTTGCGGTCAAAATATAATAAAAAATTTCCACCCCCGAGATGGGGTGGCAACCACCCCCATAGTAAAAGCGCCTTTCGGAATCATATAGATTTTGATTATTGGACTATCCACTACTTATTCTCAAATGTTCAAGCAAATCGATCCATTCTGTAAAAATTGCGAGGTGAAAGGCTTCGGTTCCTGGCCTATAAACGATTCTAAGATAAAAATTTAAACATCTTTATAACAAAATTCTATAGCAAAAAGATTATTTGTCTAATGCTATCTCTTTCTCTACACACACAAAATAAATATTTTTTATTGTGACTTTGACACAAATTCTGAGGATATAATGGATAAACAATGTGACACCTAACTTTCTCTCTTCTATAACGTTTAACTTTTCTAGACATTTAGTTAGCTAGGGACAGCTTACGATTTAATTTGTTTCAGGGACCACCACCATCAGTTGACACATGTTTCTTCGTTTTGGAGTCCTCAGAAATGTGGAGCCAGGTATACCACAGAAGTACTTAAAAAAAGAAGAAATATATCAATTGATGGTGGTAACCCCTGTGTCTGTGGTGTACCCAGAGTACCCCAAACACAATTCTGAGGGCTGCAAAAGAAAGAAACTTATGTCAACTGATGGTGGTAGCCCCTGAAACAAATTAAAACTCAAGTTGTCTCTAGTTACTTTTAGTACAGAGCGCATCTGTTTTGAGATGGACGTTGAGAGACGACTCATATTTTTTTGCAGAAATTGCTTGGAATTAACTCATATAATAATATTTGAGTTATCCTCCTACTCAGAAAGGTCCGGAACTCTCTCTCCTGTCGTTTCCCCATTACTGAGGATCGTGATTTCTTCCAATATTCCTAACAATGTTTCTCCATTGGACTCTATCTTCAGCTGCTCTAAGAGCTTCGCAGAAAGAGTTTCCAGCTGAATGCTTTATTTGGTCAGACCATCTAGTTGGTGATCGTCCTCTTGATCTTCTCCCCGGAACGTTTCCAGAAACAATTAATCTCTCCAAACTGTCGTCACCTCTGCGAACCACGTTAACTTTATGATACCGGTATGATAAAAGTGAACGATTAATGCAATCTTTAATAGGTATTTATTTAGCTGCGAACCACGTGACCAAAGAATTGCAGAATTCGTTGCAGACATATTGTGGACAGCCTTTTTTTAATATTGAGTTGGTTTAGAATGGAAACGTTTGTCCTATGAGCTGTCCAAGGTATGCGCAGCATTCTTCTCCAGCACCACATCTCAAAGGCATCAATTTTTTGGCGCTCGCATGCGCGAAGAGTCCAAGTCTCTGCTCCGTATAGAAATATTGAGAATACAAGGGCATTCACCAGTCTCATCTTGATACTTTGAGAGATAGATCTGTCTTTCCAAACTTTAGTTAGGCGACTCATCGCATTTTTTGCCATACCAATACGTCTCCGAACTTCTGCTTCACAGTTACCATCGTTAGTTAGACTAGACCCGAGATAGACAAAGGTGTTTACTATCTGGTATTCCTGTAATATGTTAGTCAGTCGAATAGTGTCAAATCTGTCGACCACCATTATTTTTGTCTTAGCTTTATTGATTTTCAGACCAACTTTATTGCTTTCGTACTCAACTCTTAGCAGAAGATCAAACATTTCTTGCTCATTTGCTGCTATATGTGTAGTGTCATCAGCAAATCTTAAATTGGAGATTTTCCTACCAGCTACTGTTACTCCACCGGCCCATCCTTCTAAAACCATCCTCATGACATGTTCACCATAAATGTTAAGTCAGGTGACAACACGCATCCTTGTCTAACACCTCTCTCGGTCTTGAATTGGTTTGAGAACTTCTGATCTAGTCGTACTGTCGCCGGTCCGGAACATTGTTTAAATAATGAAAATGTCAAAAAAGAAGGAAAAATTCGATTTTTTCATTTTCGAGAAAAGTTGTACTGACATAAAAGTTGCGTAATTAAATTTCCTACAATGTAGGGGTGGTTAAAAGTTTTTAAAATTGTCACCTTTATTGCAAAATAGCAATAATTGCGAAAAAAACCTAAAAAACAAGTATTCGCATTTTACGTTTTTCAACCATTTGTGCTACACTTAGGACCTTCTTATTTTAGCCAGAAAAACTGTATGATGTAGTAAAACAATACTGTAAATTTCATTAAGATCGGTTCAATAAATTTTGCAAAATAAATTTTGCAATCCAGCTTTCGCAAAAAATGCATTTTTCAAAATCTTGCAGGACTGAAAATAAAGCAGACAGTAAGTGAATTTTTTTTACATATAGAAGAATACTGTACCTTTTATTTCCAATTTGCAAAATTAAAATGGGTTAACTACCACGGCGTCAGAAATTTTTTTAAATAAACATTAATTTTTGGTGCTACGCGCAGGACAGCGGATACGTTTGCTCTGATTGGGCATTCCAATGACCTTTGATATTGATAAATTTTAATTTTTAGTACATTTTGATATAAATGAATAAAGGGCCTAGCCGGGTAAGATGGTGAAAAGTGCCCCCAGCTCGATTTAAATTCCATATAGGCCAATTTTTAGCACATATAGAGGAACTCACTTTCTGAAATTTTTAGCTCCCTAAGTGGTCACGTGACCCCCCTAGAGCCTAATTAGGCTTTTTATGTTTTTATTTTTTATCTCAGGCGCATCAAGAGCTAGCCAAAAACTTTATTAAAAAAAGTTGTAAGTTCCAAAAAGATCTATAAGAAAAATTTTTTTTTTAATTTTTTGGCGGGAAATTCGAATTTTTAGAACAATTTTAAACTTTTAAATGACTGAAAAAAAAACTAAGACACTCGTTTTTACGAAAATTAATTATAATGTGTATTTTTGCACAATCTTTCACCCTGAATTTTTTCAGACTTTTAAAATTGGTGAAACGTACCTTTAAAAATAAAAAACCGCATTTTTTCAGTTTTTTTTTCGTATTTTGAAACAATTTTATACATATTTTTCAAAAAAGGTAACACTGTTACTAGAATAGGTAAAAAACTGAAAAATAATTGGGGTTTGCTTAATAAAAATTTTTTGTAAAGCCATCCATTTTCAAAATACAGGGCGTTGAAGAAAACAAAATTTTACACATTTTTTACGATTTTGCTGAAACTACTGGCAACATTGTAATAAAACTTGGCGGGATTTAAGAGCTGGTTATTGTGCATATTTTGACATACAATTAATGATTTGATATTCATCATTGGCTCGCATAGGGGTAATGGTCTGAACTTTTTAAAGAATAAAGATAGTACGCCACTGACATATTTCAAATTAACAATCGTTTTTTAATTTCTCGTTCAATTTGTGACAAAAAATGTATCTTCTTATTTTTTCATACGACGCGGCATTTTTATTAAAAAAATAAAAGATCTTAACCCTTACAAAGTATTCGAACTTCTAGTAGTTTCTACATCTACATACATAATAAACTCATATATCCATTATCAAAATTAATTCGAATACTTTGGAAGCGTTAAGATATTTTATTTTTTGCAGCAAAACAGCGCGTCGTATGAAAAAATGAGAAGATAGATTTTTTATTGCAAATTGAACGAGGAATTCAAAAATGATTGTTAATTTGAAATATGTCAGTGGCGTACTATCTTTTTTTCTTTGAAAAGTTCAGACCATTACCCCTATGCGCGCCAATGATGAATATTAAATCCTTAGTTGTATGTCAAAACATGCACAATAACTACCTCTTAAAACCCGCCAAGTTTTATTACAATGTTGCCAGTAGTTTCGGCAAAATCGTAAAAAATATGTAAAATTTTGTTTTCTTCAACGCCCTGTATCTTGAAAATGGATGGCGTTACAAAAAATTTTTATGAAGCAAATCCCAATTATTTTTCAGTTTTTTACCTATTCTAGTGACGGTGTTAAATTTTTTGAAAAATATGTATAAAATTGTATCAAAAAAACGAAAAAAAAACCGAAAAAATGCGGTTTTTTATTTTTAAAGGTATGTTTCACCAATTTTAAAAATCTGAAAAAATTCAGGGTGAAAGATTGTGCAAAAATACACATTATAATTAATTTTCGTAAAAACGAGTGTCTTTGTTTTTTTTTCAGATTTATTTAAAAGTTTAAAATTGTTCTAAAAATTCGAATTTCCCGCCACGGCTGAGATAAAAAATAAAAACATAAAAAGCCTAATTAGGCTCTAGGGGGGTCACGTGACCACCTAGGGGGCTAAAAATTTCAGAAAGTGAGTTCTTCTATATGTGCTAAAAAGTGGCCTATATGGAATTTAGATTGGGTTGGGGGCACTTTTCACCATCTTACCCGGCTAAGCCCTTTGTGTATTGCAAAATAAAAACACATACTGTGTCCTTTAAAATAATACTTTTTTAGCAAAAACTTTCTTTGTTTATATATTTTTTTAACTTTAAATACAATAGAATAAAAGTTTATTATTTTTAAACATATGCAATTGTTTAAACAATATATCACAAACAATAATCAAATTAGTTTGATTTTTGTGGAAATCCACGTGTGTGAATCGAATATTTTACATTTTCCAAATAAAATATATAATTTTTCATTACAATGCTAAAATATTTACGCTTAACGCTTTTTATTTCTCGCTATTCTATTTTTAGCGCTGCTGCTGCTATAAACTATTTAAAAAGTTACTACAAGTATCAACTTACTTTTGTCTCTGTTCTCAAAACAATAAAAAAACACCAACTTAATAATTATTAACAACAACATATTTGTTTGTCCACAGCCGCAATATTCGATAATTTTTGACAGGTCATTGGAATGCCCAATCAGAGCAAACATATCCGCTGTCCTGCGCGTAGCACCAAAAATTAATGTTTATTTAAAAAAAATCCTGACGCCATAGTAGTTAACCGATTATAATTTTGAAAATTGCAAATGAAAGTAAGCATATCCTTCAATAACTAAAACAAATTGTTATCTGCTTTATTTTCAGTCCTGCAACATTTTGAAAAACTGCATTTTTTGCGAAAGCTAGGTTGCAAAATTTATTTTGCAAAATTTATTGCACCGATCTTAATGAAATTTACCGGATTGTTTTATTATATCATAAAGCTTTTCTGGATGTAATATGAAGGTCCTACGTGTAGCACAAATGGTTGAAAAACGTAAAATGCGAATACTTGTTTTTATTATGGGTTTTTCGCAATTACTGCTATTTTGCAACAAGGGTGACAATTTTTAAAATTGTTAACCAATCCTATATTATAGGCAATTTAATTAGACAACTTTTATGTCAGTGCAACTTTTCTTGAAAATGAATACTTTTCAAGTTATAATCAAAAAACGAAGAAAAAAATCGAATTTTTTCTTCATTTTTTGACATTTTGATTATTTAAACAATGTTCCGGACATTTTTGAGTGGGAGGATAACTCAATTATTATTATGTATATTGGTTAGTTCAAAGCAATTTCTGCAAAAAAATATGAGTCACCTCTCAACGTCCAAATGTCCTTGTACAGATGCGTCCTGGTCTATTTAGTTTTACTCACATTTTGAGTACTAAGAAGCAAAATGTTTTTGGAATTTGACCTAAACCAGTAGACAGGTGCAGAATGCATATTGCAGATTCTCCCATGTCTACTAAGTAGATTGTGTGCATCGATTCATCAGTATGGTAGACTTGTGTCTATTACCATGATCCTGAATCAAAACAAGAGGCTAATCGTGTAACACCAGCAAAAATTCATGAATTAAAGTTCGAATTGTTCGAACATCCACTGTATTCGTCAGATTTGGCCCCTAGCGACTTCCATCTGTTTCAATAACTAAAAAAATGCACGCGTGGAAAGCGTTTTTTATCAAATAATGAGGCCATAACAGCTGGAAAAGCGTATTTGCATAGATAATAAAATCGTTCGCTCAACAGTAATGGCCACAGTAAAACCACTCCTCTGTCGGCGCTTTGATCTCAAGAAGTAATACCGGCAGTACGCAATTGGTAATTCACCAGTGGTGGATGCGGGTTTTCCCTGTTAAAATCCGTACGTTTCTATGCGAATAGCAATGCGAGAGTGGGGCAAAAGCGACTGCCAACATTGCGCGGTCGCCATGCGCGACTACAGATTTTACTTCCAATTTTTCGGTGAGTGGTTCTATTGTCTCTCTTTATACTGTGCCCAAAGGAAGGTTCAACTGATATAGATGTGTTGCAAAAGGGAGCTAACACAAGAGCGACCTTTACACTTGGGCTGGTAGTACCAGAGAGGCAGTATATAATATAATTTGTTCCCAAAATTTCCAGCAATATTGTCTGCATTGGGAGGGGTGAAAGTAAGTAGGGATGGACTAGGTATTGTTATGCAGGGTTGGCTTAAGGAATAGTTATTGACAGAGTCACATAGTCTTTTTGTTATTGAATGTTACTCAATAATTTGTTGATAAGAAATAATATTTCCAGGTACAGGAGTAATCGTTTGTCTTGTCTTAAATAAGAATTTAAGAACCTGCCAGGAGCATTAAGTATTTCTTTTAAATTTTATGAAAAAACTTCATTTCAGATTCGAAACGTACACGTAATCTTTTTAATGATGGCATCATAACGAACTTGAGGGGTCTTAATAGTCTCTAATGACTCCGATAGAAGTTTTCACAAAACCGATTAATATTTTTTTTCGACAGTTCTCCTCAGAGCATCACATCTTTTGAGAAACATCCGTGTTCCCACGCCAAATTCGTAAGTAACTTCGTAAATACTCGGAAGAGGGTGGTATTGTATCCCATTACAATTAAACCTTCGAGCGAATAACTCGCTAAAACGTTAATTATGTCCAAAAAGTTATATCTAAAGTTTGAGTAGGTCGTATATAGCTGGAAATGAAATGTTTGGAAAAGGGAAGCGAAGAGGTTTTGACATTTTGAACATGTTGAATTATAAAATCACGTAATTGGACTCAACAAATCTATTTTAAAGGAATTACGTATGAGGGATGAATGGCATATAAAATAATTACGGAACATGTTATAAAATATTTATATGGAAAAAAGACGGTGGATAAATTTTATAGAAAAGAAGTTTTATCCAACAAATTCATTCATATATCATGTCATATTATATTCATATTTCATCCCTCAGCAATTCACTAACCTGTAACGATCCAAAAAACTTTAAATTTTTTTTTAATTCCATTTGGTTCATATCACAGTAAATTTCATGCGACACTGTATATCATAAAAATCGGTCTAGTTATTATAAGCATAAAAGTTTTGCGTTTTAGAATTTCAAACGAAAAGACATACTAGAAGTGTTTGTTTATTCAGTCTAAGTTACACCGAATAACGCCTTTTAGAATCTCATCCGGATATAAGAACTTTGTTCTGAAGCTGCTTCTGATAACCTTTTTTTCTATTGGTGTAATTAAATCGTATGATGAATAAAACTCTTTGCGTTAGATCGTTGAGAAATAATATTGTTCCGAGATTTACTTTTACGTCTGGTCAACGAGAAGACCAGTCGGTCGAGTTTTCCGCCGGTGGTTACAAGCTTTTGTAGTTTAAAGACATTTTTAGAGATCAGATGTATCTTTGGCAGTAGTGCATTTTGGTGATAGTATGCAGTCAATTAAATTATAGTACGAGGCAATCAAATATTTGCCAAGTTATTCTTTAGAGATCTAGTTGCAGTATGCCGGTAAAAAGTGTTTTTTCAGTCTATCAATTTTTTTTGTTCCATACAAAACTTGTCAGTGTTTAATTGTAGTGTTGAGAAAAATCCGAAGTGCATAGAATTACTCTCTTTTTATTATCCTATTAAATCTACTTGAAAATTGTATGAAGCTTTATGATTCAGATATTGTATGAAGCTTTGTAAATAAATTAATGTAACCGGTATGTACCTAACAATTTTGTATTTTTTAATTTCGCTGACAATCTTCTTTTCTCTTGGACACAAAAAAAAGTAATTGACAAGAGGATTGTTGAACGAGCTTACGAGGTAATGTTTATACATGTATTTTGGATTTAAGAGTTTTTTTGTCTCTCAAAGAAAAGTGGCGTGCTTTTTGGCAAATATTTTAAGTTGTTTTCTTCGTTTTATGTATTTACTTAATATTTCTGGTTTAGCTCTAGCGGCTATTACCTTTAGTATGGAATAACTAGACCCAAACCCGGACATCCAAAGTGAAAGTTATCCTTCAACAGCAAATTGTTCTATATGGTCCACATATTGTTCAGTAAAAAGTTACACCATCTTGAGGGTCGAGTTTGGCGGGGCGAACAAAAAAGGTCATATGCATAATCCTTATAAGAAGAACCGTTCCAAAGTTACGGAGGTAGTATAGTATAAATGGTTCAAAAAAAAGACCTAACCCCGTCATACAAAATAAAAGTTTTCCTCCAACACCAAATTGTTCTATATGGTCTACATATTGTTCAGTAGTTACACCATTTTGAGCGTCGGGTTTGGTGGGAGGTGGAACAATATTCTATATAAAAACGTTCTACATTAAATTTGAAACGAACATTTTACTGTTGGAAAGATATTCATGCGACATTGTCCATAGAAAGTTCAGATTGGGTTTCTTCGTATCAGAGATTTATATGGCCTAGGCCTGTAGACGCCTCTTGGTGAGGTTGACATTCCTTCAAGGGCTTATCAGTAACATACCACCGGCCAATGAAATAGCAAATTATATTTAGAAAACACAATCCTGTTAAAAAAATTAGTTTCTTTAGTAATAATATTACAATTTGTCCAAACAATATAAAAAATATGGAAAACCTCCACTTTACACCCTTCGTAACTCCGGAACCGTTGATTTTAAAACAATTATGCATAGGACCTTTTTCCTTTCAAATTGAATATAGAATATTTTTGTATAGAATATTGTTCACGCTTTTTTACCTCGTGGAGGAAAAGAGATGGATTGGTCGAAAGAAACTTTCATGGTTGCGTAATATCAGACAATTGTGTGGTTCAACAGTAGAAGAATAATTATTTCGTGCAGCAGCCGATATTGAAAGAATTCAAGAGCTCGTAAACATGATGACGGCCAACGTCTGAATACGGATACGGCACCTAAAGAAGAAGAAGACAAAGCTTGTGAAATTTTAAAGCCGAGAAATAGTAAAAAAATTATTTATATATTCGAAACAGCGGACTATTTGTGAGTTTTCGATTCATCGACATCCCAACTCGTTTTTTTCCTGAACAACAAAACATAAAAACACCGATATCGGTTCGTTTTAGTGCCAATAATAAGAGGTGAGCCCTTGCTGTGTTCGGCAAATTGCTGCAGTAACGGCCTATTATGAAACGTACGGGATACAAGCATCGACGTATTTTTCCAAACCATTAATAAAATAAATATACAGGGCTGAAGACGAAACAACATTCATTTTTAAAGTTTTGTTTGCAGCATTTGTGTGTTTTCCCCAAAGACTCACTTCTATACATTCTGCTGTTGAATCAATACCGATGCGTGTTTGTTCTGAGCTTTATGAGAGTTATTTCTGCAGTAAATTACTGATAAGTTAATTGAGATATATGGTGTTGATATTCTGTAAAATTCGTATATACCAGCTGAAAGGGAGAGAATATGCTAATAAAGTTTAATTGCGCACGGGGGACGATTTCAACCATGAAACTGATTGTTTCGTATCAATGAAAAGGTTTTCGGCAAATTTTTGGCCAGAAACGTAAAACAAAGGATAACCATAAAATAAAAGGTGAAACATTTTAATACAATACATAGGGTTGAGAATGCCCTGAAAGAATATAAACAAGTAACGTGGGAGTGATTCGTAAAGGAGTTAAGAATTCATTTAGAGATCCATGAGATTTTGTGAAATGAAAGGAACTCAAATGATGAAGAAACATCGTGAGAGTGATTCGTAAAGGAGTTAAGAATTAATTTAGTCCACGAAATTTTGTGAAATGAAAGGAACTTAAATGATGAAACATTTGTGTTTACCGATTAATAGAAATAAATAAAATAAAACTAATAAAAACCTTTTTAATAGTTAACTACAAGATAGAATTGTGGAGAAATGACATCTATGTTGAAAAACTCTTTCGAGCTTCTAAATTTATTCTTTTTTCTGGGTGCTCGTCCTCTATTATTTCCACTTATCATCATCATCATCCAGCCGTCTGCATCCAAAGTTGAACATATGCCTCCCCTAATTTCTTCCAGTTGCGTCGATCTTGGGCTTTCTGCAACCAATTCCCAGCAATCCTTTTGACGTCGTCTGCCCATCGTGTAGGTGGTCTACCTCTACTTCTTCTGTCTTCTCTTGGTCTCCACACTGTAATTTTTTGGGTCCACCTCCCGTGCTTCATTCTGGCTACATTGTCCGCCCAATTCCACTTCAGCCATGCTACTTGCTCTATGACATCTGTGACGCCTGTCCTTCTTCTGATTTCTTCGTTTCTGAACCTGTCTCTGAGAGTCAGTCCAAGTAGTGACCGTTCCATTCTTCTTTGGGCCACTCTAAGTTTCGTTGCTGTGGCCTGGGTTAACGATAATGTTTCGGCGCCGTAAGTCATGACTGGAAGCACACATTGGTTGAACGTCTTCCTTTTCAAATAATTTGGCAAGTTGCTCTTGAAGATGTCTGATAGAGCTCCATATGAGGCCCATGCTAAGGTGATCCTTCTCTGTAATTCGGCAGTTTGATTGTCCCTGGCAATTTGGATTTCATGCCCTAAGTATTTATATTTATGGACCAATGCTATTTCGTTGACGTCGATTTTTGGATTTTCGCTTGGTACCAGGTTTGTCATGTATTGTGTCTTTCCAAAATTTATGTTTAAACCAACTTTTTTACAGGCGGCATCTAACTCAGTAAGCATAGTTCTAATCGGTTTTAAGTTGTCTGTTATAAGAACTATGTCGTCTGCGAATCGTAGGTGGGAGAGCCTTTCACCGTCGACATTTATTCCTTTGGCGTCCCACTCCAATTGTTTGAAAGCTGTTCAAGTATGTACTGCCGTAAAGAGTTTGGGAGATAACGTGTCTCCCTGTCTAATTCCTCTTTGATTTTTATAGATTTGGTATCGGTATCTTTGTTTAGTCGGACGGTCTACATGGTTGCATTATTGTATATGTTCGCTATCAGTTTGGAGTACCGATAATCTATACGACTTTCCTCCAATGCTCTCATTATGCTGTTAATTTCTATTGTATCAAATGCTTTGCGAAAGTCTACGAAAGCCAGGACCAATGGTCGTTTGTATTCGATAGATTTTTCTATAATTCCTTTTATGGCAGTATAGGTGGTCGTTAGTGCCAAAATTTTTCCTAAAACCCGCCTATTCTCTAGGTTTGTGCCTATTCTCAGTCTATTTGTTATTATTCTTGTGAATAACTTGTAGAGGTGGTCTAATAGGCCTATGGGCCGGTAATTCTCGCGGTCTGTTGGATCGCCCTTTTTGTGTAATACGATGGTAAGTGCACTGTGCCATCTTGTAGGTGTTTCACTTTAGTGCAGAGATAAGTTGAACAATTCCTTTATGTTGTTTAAAAGTCTGTATCCTCCAATCTTTACGGCTTCCATAACGATATTGTCTTCTCCCGGAGCTTTATTTCTTTTCACCTTTCTCAATGCGTTCCTGATTTCGTCTGTTGATATATCAGGCATCAATTCCGATCCGTGGTTGACTAACCTTTTTCCTGAATCTTCTGGTGGCTTATCATGGTTTTGTTGGCTGTTGTATAGTTCTGTATACAAGTCTTCTACTACCCTTAATAATTAATCTCTGTTGATGATGTTATTTCCATCTCTATCCTTTAATTGCGTTATTTCTTTTTTGCCATTTGTTAATTGTCTTCTTAGAACTTTGAGGCTCTTTTTATCAATTGTTTGTTGAAGTTGTTCGTTTTTATATTTTCGGTTGTCCGTTCTGGTAAGTTCGATGAAAAAAAAGAGCACAAAAAATAAAAATGCACTATAAGTTTGCGGAGGATGGCAAATACATAAAACGTAACGATGAAAAAAAATTACCGCACGCGTATAACCTCCGGATTATTTTGTCATCACGATGCAATTTTTTTTGTTTGCTACTTAAATCTTCGTCGTGTGCAATTCGGTAGTAAGTCGGTGCTGGCCTGCCATGGTATGTTAACACTACGGTTATGTTGAGCATCACGTAGAACGGTCAAAGAACCTGAGGAAACGGGCAGTGAGCAGACGAGGAAAATGGCCAACGAGATGGCACTCTTCAATTCACTGGAGGATTACCATTCTTTCGGGTTTAATTTCGTGTATCGTGGAATAGATAAAGTTGAAATTATCTTGATTGTTAGTAATTCCTCTTCTGGTAAAATGAATATTTGCGGTTTTATGATTTATCGAGATTAGTTGGAACAGATTTTGTAATCTTCAGGATTGATTTATTTATTTATACAGTGAGAAACTTAGTCTTGTGTTCACCAGATGTCACCTTAAGGAAAATGTTTTAAATCTTTTTTACTTACTTAAAAAAGTGGCGTCCATGACGATTAATAATGTGACTCACCTGCAAAAAAAAGAAAAACAATTGAAAATGTACATACAGCATCCTTAGGTAAGAAATATAGTAGAACAGTCAGATTTGTAGGTTTTGGCAGTTCTGTTTTAAGTTTTTAGTACGGCAACTGGTTTTTTGTGGTAGTTAAATAGATAATTAAAAATATATTTATTATTATAAATATTAGTCGAGGAAATGAAGCAATTTGGCTCGCAATTTTTTCGTCCAGCATGGATTTACTTGAAATTTTCACAGAAGGTAGAAAATAGTCCAAGGATCATTTTCTATATCATGCCGCTGTACGCTAAAACCTTGGGGGTGGTTTCCACCCCATCTCGGGGGCGGGAATTATTTATTACATTTTAACTATGTAAATCGATGTAAAAAGTAATTATAAGAAAAAAATGTTTTTTACATTTTCTTCGTAAAACTAATATTTTTCGAGTTATTCGCGCTTGAAAGTAACAGTTTTTCGATGAAAAATCGACTTTTTTAGAGGGTTTTTTGAGAATACCTCGAAAAATATGCATTTAATCAAAAAAACTGTAGATGTCAAAATTGTATCTTTTAGTAACACAAACCAAATTTTTATTCTGTAGTATCGCTAAGACCAATACAAACCGAGATACGGCATGTTAAAAGTTAGCTTTTTTCGTCAAATGCATAATTTGAAATATTCAAAGTAAAATAACGGAAAAACTTTGCATTTTTCGAAAAAAAACTTAAAAAATCTTTTTTCAAGTAGGTATACAGTTAGGACTTCCAAAAAAAATAATAAAAAGTTTCTATTCTGAAAATTAAGCGACTTCTGATCAAAAATAGGTCGGTACCTGCTTTTCTCTATGAAAAAATCAGTGCAAACAACCCCCTAACTAACCTCCTGATTAAAAATTGGTCTTCACCTTTCTCTAATTTCTTTTATATTTGTATTATAAATACACCCAAGAAGTTGGACCTATTTAATATACGAAAAAAATGGTAGAAAACTAAATTGTAGCTTTATTAATAACTAAAATTCCCTTGTGCATAGATTTTCATTACAGTGAACAGTTAGCGAGATATAGCTGTTTAAAACCTCTATTTACGAGCAAACACCCCCTTATTCGAGCCCTTTAAACCCACCCTAATTAAAAACTGAGGGATCTTACGGAATTTAGTTTACATATTCTTATAACTCTTCAAAAATCCTACAAAGTCATTTGCGAAAAAACTTTTCACCGCCAAAAATGACGGAGCTATGTTTATAAAACGAATTTTTTTTTTTCGAAAAATTCGGATAGTCCGCTTATGGATAATTTTCAATGTATGTATAATACCACAGAACCGGTTCGTATACTGGAATGTGACTAAAAAGCTATTTGTATTTGTATTTGTACATATTTGTAAATTCGTATTTTTGTGTAAATAAATGTTTTTGTTATTCTTTAATTCTACTTTTTTTTCTGTATAGACCAATTAAAATATCTACTTATAAAAACTGTAATGTTATTAAGGGTTGAAATATTATGATATATATCCTAAAGTATAAAACAACCATTATTTAACCAATCAAAACCAAATTTTACCCATATTAAAGCTTACAATGTTTTTATATAATTTTTGATAATAAGGGGTAGTTTACACCCCTAAAAATAATCAACGCCCTTAAGCATGATATAGAATATGAAGTACAGGGTAAGATGATCCTAATCCCAAATTTTTATGTAAATCGATGCAAGCCGAAATTATTCTTTTAGGATAAGTAAATTTTTTATATATAGCTCCCACAAGGGTGGTTATAAGGGTTGAAATATTATGATAGTATATCTTAAAGCATAAAACATTCATTATGTAATTAATAAGAACCAAATGTTGACAATATTAAAGTTTAAAATATTATTTTATAATTTTTTACAATTAGGGGTAGTTTTCACCCTTACAAACCCAAAAGCGTACAACAAAAAATTGCGAGGTTTTGCCATTTTTTCAGCTTCATTTCCTCGACTATATATAAAGCGCAAAAATAGCAGATTTTCGCGCGATACATGCAAGTTACGTAATCATGAGAGCCCTAAAATCTGCATTTTGCCCCGTGTATAATACAATATTTTTTTCTATAACTCGGCAGAAATACCAGAAGTTTCAACAGTTTTGCCGTAAAAATTAAAAACAAATCAAATATCAAGAAATAAATTAGGGAAGAAGTGGACGTTGCCTAGGTAACAAAAGAAAAAAAAATAAAAAATGGTGTCAGTGTTTCTGAAACCAGTGTTTCTATGTTCTAGAGATTCTAGAGAATCTAGACACATCAAATTCACAATGACTATAACAGCAAAATTTTGGTGGAAATGATGCAGGTAGAGATGGCATTAAATGAACTCTCTCTAAATACCGTTATAGACATATCGCACCCCAAATTCATTACTGCCATAGCCATGAAATCGCAAACTTTTCAGGAGAGCAAAAACAAGATTTTATGTGAACTCCATTTTTTTCTCGGTAACTTCGTTATCTACGTTAACCAAATGCTGCACTCATGTTGAGTATGTATGTAGCTACATAACGCTAATATTTATTCTTAGTTATTGACATTGCTTTGACCTAAAATTCGCCCTTAAACTATGATAAGGCACTATTGCTAAGGCATCCATATTCAAAATTCGAGGATTGGTGCGTACCAACCAGCCTTATCACAGATTGTGAACGGCCGTAGCTCAACGACATGATCACTGGCCTCATACGCCAGAGCACGCGGGTTCAAGCCCTGCCAACGACGATCAATTTTTCATTTCTAAAAATGATACGAGCCGTTTCACCGTGCCTCGGAGAGAACGTTAAGCCGTCGGTCTCCCTTGGCTAGTGTACATCGACACTAGTTACTTAACAACACGGTTAAAGATGTAAATGGAGCCGGAACAATCCGAAAGGACCTCCCCGGCAAAAATGCCATACGATATATACCTTCAGATTTAGCCGTACGGCTCATACTCCTGCTAAGGGGAAAATTGACTCGTCCCAGATACCTACGGTATCAAAAGGATTGAGCTCTGTTGGAACTCTTTCCGTGTTATCGAGCCCTAGGTGACTTGGTATGCAGGTGTATCTCCTAAAAATTTTCGTACACATCTGGCCGTTGCGAGTAGTACAGCTTTCTGCATGGTCTTGTAAAGATGTTCATTTAGACCCAGCCTTTTTATGCTTTCGAGGTGGTTCTTCCGAATGACTCCAGTAGTAGACATAATAATAAGTATCCTCTGGGTACCATACCATATTATTATTATTATTATTATTATTATCACAGATTATGGCACTAACACAGGTTTTACTTGAGTAATTTTTCTTGGCTAACAATTGCATTATCACATGTTAGGGCAATATTTAAAAAGGAACGGTACTTATCACACATCGAGTCTCGACCACAGCGTAACGCAAACTTGTGGCGCTCTTGCTAATGCTGAGAGAGCTAAAACCGGAAATGATAATACCGATACAGGCGCACTACGCACATGTTAAAATAACTAAATTATATGAAATTATTCCACAATGAAGGCAAGGCCTAAAACAACGTGTTAGGCCAAAAAACAGGTTTTTCATCTTTTAGCGTTATGGCACTATTGTAGTCGGGACGCGATATAAGAAAATATTTTTAAAATAAGATACATATTTTTAACGAATTACCCAAACTAACAGTTAAAGTGATGTAACAGTTTAATTTTCGTCGATTATAAATTTTCTGTAAAATTATTGAATAAAGTAGTACATATTTACAATTATTTCATAATATTACAACCGCAAATGTAAAAAATACTTTTATCAATTTCATCTTTACCACGATTTAGTTCCGCTATTTAAGATGTCATTAAAAGGAGTAATCACAATTTTTAACGTAAATGTTGCAAAATCATTACTTGCTCGATTTATATTTACAATCCACGCAGAAGTGTAAAAATTTGCTACACCACCATACAAGGGATTAGATCTTGTTTTATGTGTGACTAAAATAACAATTTATTGTAATTATAATTATTATGGTAGGGGAGCAAAGTATGCTAAATTTGCAGTCATTCGAGCGTTATGGGGACCTATTGGGTTGTGACTATTAGGTCCTAAAATCAAAAAAAAAAAAATTAAGTAAAATTTTCCACTTTAGTGGGCGCTTTCCATTTTTTAACTTAATGTTTCATTTCCAACAATCGTTTTTTCCGATTATAGCGCCATTTATCCATAATTCGAAAAAATGTCTCGAATAAAAGTTGCTTATTTTTACGCAAAGAATCCAAATCTGCAATAAAAATTAGGGGGTCCCTTTTAAGATCTTAAAGTAACCCCCCACCCCACCTCCGTGGGGGGTCGTGTTTGGTACCATTCGATCGATTTTTCAAAAACATTTTGAAAGTGTATTTTGCAATTTTTAGATCGGATGTTTATTTTGCGAAATATCGGGGGGTTTGTATTTAAAATTGTAAATTTACCCCCCACCCCTCTCCGTGGGCGGTCATGTTCAGTACCATTCGATAGATTTTTGAAAAATATTGAAGACGTATTTTTTAGTTTTTCGATCTGACGTTCATTTCGCGAAATAGTCGCTTTTTTGTGTGAAAATTTTTGGCTCACCCATTTCCTTTCGCCCCGCTCAAATCGTCAGATTTTTGAAATATACACTATTTTGCATGACCTTATCTTAATCTGACAATTTCGAATTTTTTTAAGGATAGATTTTTTTCGGGCTCCCCTTAACGAACTTCCCTGTGTTAAGAGCCAATATATGGTAGAGGTACATCTGCAGGGTATCAGGTTTCTCCCCATATGATAATCTGACGCGCTCGAGTAACTGCAAAAATCCCCGCTTGGGCTCGCCTACCATTACATTTTACTGTTTTGCTCTGACATGATTTAACTGTTTAAAGTTAAAGCAAGGTTTCTAGGTTACAAGAAGCGTTTCTAACAGGTAGTTAGTCTAAACTACACTACATACTGCAGTAAGTAGTGAACAATGTAATGAGATCTGATGACTCAGAGACGATGTTGTAACATTATGACCGCCATGTGTTTGTTATTTTTCTTCAAATAATTATTTTATTCCAATCTATTTTGAATTTTTGAAGTACTAGAGCACAAAATAAAAATCGTCCCAAGAGTGTGCCCCCAAATTTCAAAATCAATATTTTTCATCTCTTCGATGATATCATCAGAATTCGACATATAACATCTCTTTTTCTTCTTATTGTATAGATATGACTGTCTGATTTTTCAATGTTTTTCTTCCCCTCCAGTAAGTTGTCGTTCCATCGTTTGCGTGGTCTTCCCACTGATCGTCTTCTTATTGGGGAACCGTCTCTCGCTGTCCTTACTACTCTATTTGCCGTCTATTTATCTACTCGCCGTCTATTTGTTGTCATTCGGCTTATGTGGTCGTTCCATTCTACTCCGTTTGTTTTGTAAAAAACATTGTTTTTTACTTAGCCATTGTTCTCCACCTTGCAATTCCTTCGTATATCTGTACTTCTAGCTCTGTCCCCCATAGTGTCTTACCATTGATTTTTCGAAGAGTTTTCATCTCCACTGTTTCGAGCAATCTTTTTGTCCTCTCTGTCTCAGATCGTGTTTGTGTCGTGTCGATTATTGGTCTGATGACTGCCTTTCATTTCTTTCCCGATATTTTTATTTTTCCATATTATGTCATTTAGGCAACATGTGGCTCTGTTTGCTTTATTCACGTGATCTTCCACTTCTATTTCGAGCTTTCCGTAGCTAGATAGTGTGGTGTCTAGATATTTTAACTCATGTTCGTCTTCTTCTTGTGGTGCTTTCCCCTTTAGTGGAGGTTAGCGACTACACTAGCAAATCTGTCTCTGTCCAATGCGGCTCTAAACAAAGATGTTGAATCAAGGCCGGTCCTGTCTCTGGTATTTCAAAGCCATGAAATCTGGCGTCTACCGGGACCCCGTTTTCCTTCAATCTTACCCTGGATGATCAGTTGCTCGAGGCGGTACTTTTCGTTTCTCATTATGTGTCCCAGGTAGCTAACTTTTCTTACTTTAATGAATTTTAGCAGTTCCCTATCTGTACCTAATCTCCTTCAGAACATTTTCGTTGGTGGTGTGGATGGTCCAAGGTATTTTTAAGATTCTTCTATAAAGCCAGAGTTCAAAGGCTTCTAACTTGTTCATCAGTGTTGTGTTGAGTGTCCAGGCCTCCGTTCCACACAAAAGTATTGACCACACATAGCAATGCAGAAAACGACATCTAAGGCTGATATCAAGGCTACTGTTACAAAATAAGCTTTTCATTTTGATAAACCCTTGTCGGGCTACCTCTATTCTCGCTCTTACTTGTTATTTATAATCAAGTTGATTGTTGAACCAGCTTCCAATGTATTTGTACTGGTTTACGTATTCAAGCTGTTGGTGTTTCACATTTATTGGAAGGGGTAAATTTTTGTTCCTTGATATTTTCATACCTTTGGTTTTCGCAGTATTGATCTTCATCCCCATTTTTTCACAACTCTCAGTAACCCTATCTAACAGTATCTGCAGACTATGGTCCGAATCGGTCATTAATACCCTGTCATCTGCATAGCGAATGTTATTTACTCTTTGACCGTTTATCCTGATTCCTTCTGAAGAGTGCGATAAAGCGTTCGCAAATATTACCTCAGAGTAGACGTTAAACAGTATGGGTGATAGCACACAACCCTGTCTTACACCTCGTTGTATTTCAATTGGCCTTGACGTGTAAGCATTGGTCTTTATGATTGCTGTCTGATTCCAATAAATAGCCTCTATAATTTTAGAATCTCTTTTGTCGACTCGGATGTCGTTCGATCTTTCTATCAAGGTCTTGTGCTGCACCCTATCGAACACTTTTTCAAAATCTATAAAACAGACAAAAAGGTCTGCTATTAACTCATCATTTGTTCTATTTTCTGACCCTCCAGCTCCAATTTACTTCTTATTAGATTTGCTGTTATAACCATGCAATTTGTCTTTTTGGGGGAAATTAACATGTTAAATTTTCTGGCGGTTATATTAAATTGATGCAGCGTACGTGTAACATATACGTTCAAATCGAAAAGTATATATTGGATAACGCTGAATGCAATCAATAATAAACAAATAAATGAGGAAATACTTAATAATGACACATATGAGCTGCATCGAAAAAAGACAACTTGTTGCATCTGTCTGCGGGTGTAAAATGATCAGTCGTGCTTAAGTTCAAATAGTACATTCAACGCCATAAGTTCACACGGAGAGTTCAAGTTGAGACAAGCACATTGTGTAATTAAAAATAAAACGTCTTCCGTTCGCCGTACGACCGATGTATCTCGTACGAAGACCTTACCCAATTAAAGAATCGCTTTAATTAGAAAAAAATACATTAACATTTGTTAGGATTAATAGATACAGTTCTCTTGTTCCTTGTACCGTGAGAGAGATAAACCGTGTACGGAAAAAAGAAAAATTTGTTTACAATGATAGGTTTAGTTGTAGTCTAATAGCCGAGTAATCATTTTTCTATAGAAGTAGGTATAATACCATGGGAAATTGCGGTAATGGAAATCATTTTGAGACAACTTTTGTCTCGTATTTTATGACTTTTAATTGTTCATACAATATTGATAATGAAGTATTAAAAAATTACCTAGAATCATAACTCATAAATCAATAATTGAGGGACCAATAGCAAAACACGTTAAACGCAACATCCGAGAAAACGGTAAAACTGCCGTTTTTAAGTAGGTTACAAAAACAAATCAAGAAAGAAATTTTAAGAAAATGAACAACACTAAATAGATGAATATCTAATACTCACCCCAACAGAACGTTTATTATTTTGAATTATCTCGTGCGAAGACCACCTTATTCCAAAAGAATCGCTTTAATTAGAAAAAAAAAATCCATTATAGATAGGTACAGTTCTTGTAGACCGTTGATTGAGGTATTCATATCAATATTTCAATCAACGGTGAGACAGATAGACCGTGTACGGAAAAAAGAAAAATTTGTTTACAATGATATGTTTAGTTGTAGTCTAGCCGAGTAATCATTTTTTTATATAAGTACAATACCATGGGAAATTGCGGTAATAGAGTTCATTTTGAGACAATTGTTATTTTGTATTTTATGACTTTTCTTAATGATTCATAAAATATTGATTGATCAAGTGTAAAAAATTACTTAGGGCCGGTTGTTCGAACGCTAATCAAAAATGATCATTATCAAATATTTAATTACTGTCACCAATTGTCAATGTCACCTTTGTTTGGGTTGCTGAAAACATAATTATGGATTACAATTATGAAATTAGTTAATCAATTATGTTAATAGTTGTTATGTTAATTGATTAACTAATCTCATAATTATAATCAATTATGTTTTCAGCAACCCAACCAAAGTTGACATTGACAGTTGTGACAGTAATTAAATATTTGATAGTGATCATTGTTGATTAGCGTTCGAACAACCGGCCCGTAGAGTAATAAATCGATAATTGAGGGGCTTAAAGGCAAAACATGTTAAATCCAAAAATGCAACTTTCGAGAAACCGACAATCATAAAAGAAACACGAAGTAAAAATGAGTTGGTTGGGACACGTAGACAGGATGGATAAGAGAAATACAAAAAAAGTACTTAGAAAAGAATTAAACGGAAAGAGACCGATAGGTAGGCCTAGAAAAGGATTGATTGATGGTATCAACCAGGATTTGAAAGACCTAGGAATACGAGAATGGGAAAAACAAGAAAGGAAAAGAAAACATGGTCAACTATAGTCAAGCAAGCAAAACACACATAACGCCGAAAAGATCTCTTCAAAAAAGACAAATAAGAATGTAATATGTTGGATATAACGTTTAGAACTTCCGGGGAGTTATGTGTGTGACTGGCCTGCACACCATGTAAAACTTTAGAGCCTAGAAACCCCAACGGGCAACCATGGCCCTCCATGGGCTGTCAGTGGTCACAGATAATGATAATGATAAACTTTCGAGAAAACGGTAAAAAACTGCTGTTTTAGTAGGTTAGAAAAATAATTCAAAAAAAATTATAAAAAAATTAACAACACTGAATAGATAAAAATAATACTCATCTCAACAGAAGGATGATAGGCTAATAATAGTATATTACTTTATGAGGCGGAGAAGCATGACTTTTCTTGACGCGCCCGATATTACGCGCCGAACGAAGTGAGGCGCGTAATAGAGGGCAAGTCAAGAAAAGTCGCTTCTTTGCCGAATAAAGTATACTATTTTTTCTTCAAACGTAGCAATTTTCAGCCATAAATAGTACAATTCATACGCTATTTTTACTCGAAATTAACTGTGACAACTATCAAAGTCGTCTAGATGTTAGAAATTAAAATAATTAAGTCGTCGGTGGGATAAACCCTCATGATTCGCCAACATCGGGAATGATTGCTGAAAGTTGTGCTCGACCATCAGTATCATCAAAAATTACCAATGCGTATCAAGAGTCGGGAACATTTTTGCACGGTTTCAATTTTGAAAATGCCTCATTAACTAATTGTACTTTTAATATTACTATAAATAAAAATGATGTTTAATTGTTGTTAATGACATTTGTATTGTTGCTTTGTGACATGGTTCATATTGTTGCCATGACAACATTTTTCCCTCCGCCGTAAAGAAATTGGAAAAAAAAACTGCTGCCGGCAGAGACATCAAACTTTGACAGGATCAAGTTAGATAAGTAATGTCATCATTATTTGACGTTTGAAGAAAAAAAGGATTTATTTATGATCCAAAATTCATTATTTTGAAGGGAAACTTGACAGTCAGCTATCAGAAATGCCATCATACGAATATTTTTTTTTTTCGTTAGTTGAAAGTAGATATGGGGGTGTGAATATGGGAGGTACACAAAGAATAAATGAAAACAGAACAGAAATAAAACACAACAGAACAATAGTAAAGCAAAATATAAAGTTAACAGGCGAATAAAATCAAAAGAAATTGTAATAAAATTCTTTCAGTTGATTTCTTATTGTTCTTTATATTTACCTCTGCGCACCCACATAAGTCATTTTATATTTATTTAGGTTTATTTTTGTTTCTTAATTAAATAATTCAAAGTGGATCCAAATGTTCCTTTGGCTATTTAATAATAATAACATGTTGGTTAACAAACTTATAGTTTGTTTAATATAAAAAAACTAGTCGATTCAAATGTTGTACGGTTAAACAAATACTCAAATTACACTGGAGAATGACTTGTCGGTTTTAAAAATCGTCCAACAGATGATACATTGTTGATATTGAATAGTATATTACGTAACTCAAAATATACCTATTAATTTATTAATCGTTTTTGTAGCAGTTATGGTAGGTGCTCTTTTAGCAATCTTATAATAGTTTGATTTAAATTGTTCGGCAATTATAATGAAAAAAAAATTGGTTTTTTTATGCGAGGTTACTATGAGTTTATGTATTTATGACTATGTATTTATTTTCTATTGTCGCTATTTATCTCATCATCTATGTAGTGCTTTACTTAACTACACCGTTCTGTAGGTATTACTATTATACATTGTTCATCCAGACAGTAAAGAACGTTTTGGCATAAAAAATTAAAAATAGAAAATATTAACACAAAAAGTTACTTACAAAGTTACAGTGCATTTTTGAACTCATTGACTTTTTAAACTTCCTTTCCATCTAATTACTCCTTGAGTTTCGGGAAAAATGATAATCGGAAGGCACGAGGTGTGGGTTGTAAGGACGTGCCCGAAAAATGTCCCATTGGAGACGTTGTAGTTCTTTGTCGTGAATCAGAAATACCTTTGTCGATAACATGTCACGTTGATTATTCTGTATTACACGTTTTAGTCTTTGAAGGCTTTCGAAATAGGCTTCTGAATTTATTGTTTCACGTTTCACCCCTACACATTAACTTAAGTGTGGTTAAACCTTCTGGTCTCAAAATCGTGGCCATAAGTTTTCTTGTGTTCAGATTCTTTTATGGTTTTTGAAAGCGAGTTTGCATGATGCAAGTCCATGGATTTTCTCTTCGTTTTAAGAATTTCGTTTCCTGTTACAATGTGGTCGGGAAATTTGTCACCATCGCATCATATAGGTTCAAGAAATCAAGGGCTGCTCCCATTTCATTTGTTTTAGCGACTTTAAGCATTTGGTACCCACCGAGCTCACATTTTTGTATAATACCCAAGGTGCAAAAGACATCACATAACAAAAGAATAAGCCCCCAAACACAAGCATTAATGGAAGAGCAGGGAAAAATGCAAAGTAATAGAAGTAAAGAACACCATTAGAGAGATAAGTAAAAGAATACAAAAATCTATTAGAACGGACAACCGAAAATATAAAAACGAACAAATTCAACAAACAATTGAAGATAACAAGAGCCTCAATGTTCTAAGAAGATAATTAACAAATGACAAAAAAGAAATAACGCAATTAAAGGATAGAGGTGGAAATATCATCATCAACAGAGATAAATTATTAAGGGTAGTAGAAGACTTATATGGTCATTTTCATGGGCATTTTTCAGTGCGTCACAAATGATAGAAAAAAAGGTAAGTCCGTGATAATACATATTTATAACATTTATTCTAACATGAAATTTTAGTTAAATCTGACAGTTGTCAGTTGTCACATTTTATTTGCAATTTGGCATAAAAACAAATCAATTGTATTTATTACATTTATAAAATGGTATTTTCTTTGATTTGTATAGTCTTGTTTAGACTATAAATTGTACAGATTATTCAAATGTTGAATGGGTTGCATATGTGAGTTCATTTTAAATGAAGTAAAGAAACACAGACGTACTCACAATCATTTAATTTACTTCGACGACCGGTTTCGATCTCTACAATATACAGATCATCTTCAGGTCGACGTTACAAGTGATTAAATGCTACAATTAAAGAAAGCCAGAGTTAGAACGGTGTCTGGTTGTATCAAAATGCTAATAGAAAGCCAAAATTTTGAAAGGTATGTAAATGATGACATTTCAGAACAACAAACAAATACATACGTATGCACACATATGAGCAAACAGGTACTCATAAGCACGCACACGCACACAGATGCATGAGGTTTATGACTATTTGTTAAATTAAATTAAATTTTAAATTTTGATGTACTTACATGCCGTTACAAGGGATGACTTGTAAGTTCATCAGTAACATGTTTAAACGTCCAGATTATGCTAGTAGGATAGCTAGGTGAAGGACTGGGTAGACGGACATGCTTCGTAGGTCAAAACACAGTGTATTGGAATGGATCCTGAAGGCAGATGGGTTAACAAAACAATTTACCTTGAGAGTATTTTTACCTTGCTGATGCAATGGAAAGGAAAAAGAAAATTACTAATTTCAGGTAGCTGTTGAAAAGCTAGGGTTACTGTGATATTTCTACACTTTTGTCTTTATAAAAGTTTGTATAATTTTATTGGTTATCCGGTATGGTTCTCGGAATCAGTTTTATCATGACACACTAAATGATCAAAGTGTAACTTTTAGTATTTTTCACTTTTCACGGTGTTAATAGGCGTAAATTTCACCTACAAAAAATTATTTCCAAATATCCAATCCTTGTAGGTATTCAAATAAACACCTATGGTAAATACGACCATTAAATATTGACGAATGTTTTCTCAAATTCCCGCAGAGTGTAAAGGTATTGTGTACAAACGCTTGTTTCATAATATTTAGAACACAATGGTGATTATTTAACTCGTTTTTGTCTATCGGTAAAGTATGCAATCGATTCGATGTGGAGACTTTCTCGATCTAGTTGGTTCTTTCTTGTGATTTTTTTACCATCACGAGTTTGAAGCAACCGATCGTTTTGAAATATTGAAAAATTATTATAAGAAAAATTATTGTGATCAGTATCGCAACCAGACAAAACTGTGAGAAATATCGTAAATCAGCGATTGTCGTGTAGATATAAACTGAAATTATTAAGAAAGAAGAATTAACAAGGAAAGTAAAAACATATTAGAGAGATAGACAACGAAGTTCATTGAACCAACCCTCAACTTCAGTACACTTAAGTCCGTATATTACATAGTTACAAATTTTTGTTGTTACATAGTTACAAATGTGAATAAATGTGGTCTCCAATAAATGACGTAGGTTGCGTACAGAGTCACGCCGTAGGTCGCGTCTGTATGCTTGTAAAACGCAGTGTGTATCTGCTATAAACGACTTCAAATGTTGGAAGCAGCGTCTTTAGTTATTTTCGAGCATTGCAACGTACTGCTGGTACAGGTTTTAACCTAGCTAAATAAGAAAAACAAGTAGTAAAAAAGAACAAGACGAGTTGCTTATCAACAAGTAAAAATATGGCACTTCAAAACGCTGTACCCAACTACGGCATTTATTGGCGACCACAGTTGACTCTGAACGCGATCTACAGTGTTTATTGATAATAATCATGGCCTATGTTTTGTATTGACTACGTAAAGTTGCCGGTGACTGACAAAGGCTGTATGCAACGTCTGGCTTGGACGCTTCAGGAAACCTACGGCATTTACTGGACACCACAGCCTAACACCTCTTTTTATAAGATTATGATGAATACTAGGATCAAAGGATATTTATTTTTCACATTTCGCTTGTGACCGGTAATTTACTTGCCATTAATTCGCATATATCGCAATAATGCAAGGCTGTGGAGAATGTAATTTTTCTACTGCGATATTTTGAACAACGTATTGAACGAGTGAATCCATTGTTATAATGTATTTACAAGCATCTGAAAATTTCGCTATCAGTGAGAAACACGATTGCCAAATTTGGATATAATTTGAATATTGTGTATGTGCATTACAGTTATAGGTATATACATACATTATAAAAATATAATTAAGAGAAAATATTAACATTAATTATTTAGTCAATCGTTTATTGCAATATAATTACCTATTATAATTATATTATCTTTTTGAATACTATCAAATTGAATAATTAAAAAAATGAAATATAATGCTAACAATTGGTTTTATTTAATTAAATAATTTGTTAAATTAAATAATTTGCACTTTTAGTAAATATATTTGGAAAATAAGCCACAATTTACGTTCGAAATTAATTTATTTGACGTTTCCACTTCCACTTCGGAAATCCTTATCAAAATACAAAACTTTAATAAATTAAATCGCACACATCTTATGGAAAATATAATGTCACTCAAATTCGATAAAATTTATACCAATAGATTCGTTTTAAATTAACGATCAAATCTTATCATTGCGCCAACTCTCTATTTTCAAAAATAAGAGCAGAAATTGATATAAATAAATCTGAAATCAAATGGGTAGGTACATAAGTTAGAGAGGTCTAACTTATAATATTCTACATGTTCCACTCATTAAAACGCCCATTTGGTGATAAATAACAGTCTGATTTTTGCATGAGAGTATAATCTCTGTTCGGAGAGTTTAAATCTGTTCTGTCGGACAAAATACATGTGCCGTTTTCGTGGTCTGACCGTTCCAAATTTTTAACCTGTTCCACAATTAAAACTTCCCCTGTTCCATTGTTCCCATATATCAAAGTTTGTCCGACTAGACACCCTTAAGCTATTAACAAAGTTGTAAGATTTCTCCGCTATTCGCGCACGATCGTTTCTCGTATCCCGTCCAAGTACTTGCACACGGCGAATACATTTGAAAGTAGACGACGCCTTTAAAATGATATTGCCAATATTTATGAGTTAAATTATTAGAAGAATCTTTTTACCAAGCAACAAAAACAAAATTTGTTTAATTTATTAATGTTTTGTATTTTGGTAACGATTTCCGAAATGCAAGTCGAAAGGTCAAATAAATTAATTTCAAACTTAAATTGTGGCTTATTTCCCAAATAAAATAGTAAATTGCATAAGATGTCATAAGGAAATAGTTTCAGAACAATATCCATAAATTTTATTACAAAAGTAAGGTTGTGCCAATATATTGTTTAAAAGTTGATCAGAATACTTTGAAAAACGATTATTTATGATCTCCATACAGAAAATTTTTGCAATGAAAAAAGTTTTAATTGGCATTTTTTTATTTTTTTTTTAATATCAAATTAAATACGACTCTGATAAAAAAAGGTGTTTGGGGTTGTTGTTGGATGTGGTGGCAACGAACGTATTTAAATAGGTTTTATGTTAGCGCCTTTTTTGTGCGGTGTTAATATTCTTTAAAACAATAAGTTTTAAATGGGGAAATGTCAATGTAAAGTAGTAAATTTAATAGATCGTTTTATATAACACGATAATATTTTAACAAAAAACTTAATCGTTTCAACAGCAATCACGAAAACGTCAGGAATAATGAAATGATCTTAATAAAACCTTTTTTTGGTTTTTGTGTAAAGAGAAAGTATTTAATTTCTTCATCGTTTTGCCGAATAAAAACAAATATTATATAAGGACGACAAAGTGTGCAGTATGCGGTAGAAATTGTAGTTAAAACACGATTTCATAATCGTAAAAAAATTTCGTTTTAATTTGCAGGTCTTTTCATTACTTTTTTCCCATAAAACAGAAATAATGTATATAGTCAATGACCTTATCTTACTTAAAATAAGAATAAAGTGAAAAAGTGATGAAATAAAAGTGATGATAATTTTCTTCATATATCATTCTTTTTACAAAAAAAAGGCCATCTTCCCAAACGCCTGTAATTTAGTTATACTGCTACTTCTTAGGAGATAGGGCGTACTTTTTTGAGTAATGAAAAGCCATCTTATTAAAAAATCTAACAGTCGTGCTATAAATCTTGTGTTTATTTGTATATTTTATCTTTTAACGAACATTTATATTCAAACATATTTCTAAGTATCTCTGTAGTCATTCAATTAAATCGAAACAGTTTACATCGATTTATTGTGGCTTTCTATCAAATCCAATTGAATTGTTAATAGTCCAGGGGGCATCTGTTTTGAGATGGACGTTGAGAGGTGACTCAATTTTTTTTGCAGAAATTGCTTGAAAATAATTCAAATAATATTTGAGTTGTCCTCCCACTCAAAATGGTCCGGAACATTGTTTAAATAATCAAAATGTCAAAATATGAAGGAAAAATTCGATTTTTTTATTGGTTTTTTGATTATAACTTTAAAACTATTCATTTCTGAGAAAAGTTGAACTGACATAAAAGTTGCGTAATTAAATTTCCTACAATATAGAATTGGTTAAAAATTTAAAAAATAGCCACCCTTGTTGCAAAATAGCAATAATTGCGAAAAAACCATACAAAAACAAGTATTCGCATTTTACGTTTTTCAACCATTTATGCTACACTTAGGACCTTCATTTTTACCCAGAAAAACTTTATGATATAGTGAAATAACACTGTAAATTTCATAATATCGGTTTAACAGATTTTGCAAAATAAATTTTGCAATACAGCTTTCGCAAAAAAAATAATTTTTTTAAAATGTTGCAGGACTGAAAATAAAGCAGAATGCAAGTTGAATTTTTTTTTGCTTATAGAAGTGTACTGTACCTTTCATTTGCAATTTGCAAAATTAAAATCGATTAATTACCACGGCGTCAGGAAATTTTTTAAATAAACATTAATTTTTGGTGCTACGCGCAGGACAGCGGTGTTTGATTCACACAAGTTAATTTCCACCGAAATTTCTTCCAATCTTTATCTAATAATTATTTTCTTACTCTATATTTTGTTGTATTTTAATATTTTAATTCCACAAAAATCAAACTAATTTTATTATTGTGTGTGAAATATTGTTTAAACAATTGCATATGTTTAAAAATAATAAACTTTATTTCTCTAAGTTAAAATATATGAACAAAGAAAGTTTTTGCTAAAAAAAGTGTTATTTCAAAGGATAGAGTATGTGTTTTTATTTTGCAATAAACAAATTTATTTATTTATATCGAAATGTAATAAAAATGAAAATGTATCAATCATTATCAAAGGTCATTGGAATGCCCAATCAGAGCAAACTATCCGCTGTCCTGCGCGTAGCACCAATAATTTTTTTTTATTAAAAAAAAATCCTGACGCCGTGGTAATGAATCGATTTTAATTTTGCAAATTGCAAGTGAAAGGTACAGTACACTTCTATATGCAAAAAAATTTCAACTTGCTATCTGCTTTATTTTTAGTCCTGTAACATTTTGAAAAAATGAATTTTTTTTGAGAAAGCTGGATTGCAAAATTTATTTCGCAAAATCTATTGAACCGATCTTAATGAAATTTACAGTATTGTTTCACTGTGTCATAAAGTTTTTCTGGGTGAAATATGAAGGTCCTAAGTGTAGCATAAATGGTTGAAAAACGTAAAATGCGAATACTTGTTTTTGTATAGTTTTTTCACAATTACCTATTGCTATTTTGTAACAAGGGTGACTATTTTTTAAATTTTTAACCAATTCTATATTGTAGGAAATTTAATTACGCAACTTTTATGTCAGTACAACTTTTCTCGCAAATGAATACTTTTTTAAAGTTATAATCAAAAAACGAAGAAAAAAAATCGAATTTTTCCTTCATTTTTTGACATTTTGATTATTTAAACTATGTTCCGGACCTTTTTGAGAGGGAGGATAACTCAAATATTATTATTTGAGTCATTTTCAAGCAATTTCTGCAAAAAAGTTTGAGTCACCTCTCAACGTCCAAATGTACTAATATTTTTACAGATGCGCACTGGTCTATAAAAGAAATATTTGTAAGGTATCCGAATTAACAAAGATAAAATACTCGTATCGAAATTAAACTATGGTATCGCCGAGTTTAAAGCAGCGAAAAATTCCTGTGGTTGCCTTTTACGTTTGGAAAGCTTGAAATTTGCGGCCGACTCTATCTATCTCTTTTCTATAAAATTGAAAACGGCGAAACGTTTAATGGCGTTTTAGATTAATCGGCGGCGGTGCGGTGGTTTGCGTTGGAAAGCGAGAATTGTGTGACAAAAAGCGATTAATTTTTATAGTAATTACGTTCGCATTTCACTAAATTGAATATTATACAGAAAATTTGAGAAATGGTTTTTATCTGGACCAGTAATTATTTACAAACAAAATTATATCTCTATTTATAGCTTAGTTAAAGAGTTAGCGAAGTCTTCTTCAGAAATCAGTATATACAGGGTGTCCAGAAACTCTACCAACAAACGAAGACAGGAGATTCCTCAGGTAATTTTAAGACAATTTAATCAAATTCACCTAGTCCGAAAATGCTTCCTAAGGGAGCTAGAATACCTTTGAAAATGGCGTCTTGTATTAGTTTTTCTTAAATACCTCCAGAACGCTTCTAGTTAGAAAAACAAAAATTGGTACGCATATATATCTTCCAGAGATAAATCGATTCTATCCATTGCGAATTTATAATACCGGTCATAGGCGTCCGTTTTAGGTAGGGTAACGGTTATTTTATCGCATAACTTTTTTGTCTTTAAATTTTAAGCATTTTTGACTCTGGACTATTAAATTATGAGGTATTCATGTACTAAAAGGTATTCTTGTTTTACGTCGATAGGATATACCGTTTTCTAGAAAAATCGATTTGAAAATTTTTCGTCTTTTAAATTTGAAAAAAATTGAAAAATAAAAAAAAACGGTGTATTTTACCAACTTTAAGCAAGAGTGACTTTTACTAATAGAATACCTCATAATTTAATAATCTAGTGTCAAAAATGCTTAAAAGTTAAAGACAAAAAAGTTATGCGATAAAATAACACCTACCCAAAACCTACGCATATGACCGATACTAGAAATTCGCAATTAATGAAATCGATTCATCTCTGGAATATAATTAAACGTACAAGTTTTCGTTTTTCTAAATAGTTTTTTTTAAATTTAAAAACCGGAAAATTTTCAAATCGATTTTTCTAGAAAACGGTATATTCTATCGACTTAAAACAAAAGTAAGTTTTAGTACAAAAATACCTCATAATTTAATAATCCACAGTCAAAAATGCTTAAAAGTTAAAGACAAAAAAGTTATGCGATAAAGTAACCGTTGCCCTACTCAAAATGGACGCCTATGACCGGTACTAGAAATTTGCAATGGATGGAATCGATTTGTATCTGGAAGATAAATACGCATACCAATTTTTGTTTTTCTAAATAGAAGCGTTCCGGAGGTATTTAAAAAAACTAATTACAAGATGCCATCATCAAATAGCTCTAGCTCCCTTAAGAAGCGTTTTTGAACTAAGTGAAGTGGGTTAAATTGTCTTAAAATTACCTGAGGAATCTCCTGTATTCTGCACCAATAGTAATCCATACGTGAGAGCTGAATTGTTCAAAAAACTGTTTTGCCTCGTGAACAACACAAACGATTGGACTTCTGGAGCTCTCAGTCTCTCAAATTCATCATTAGTCACAATCACTCTGATATCAAATACTAATTTTATTCCATAACTCAATTTGTTTATTCATCATTCATCATCTGCTTTTTTCCTTATTATGAAATTTTTCAAAATACAAAGTTCACTCAACGTCTTTTCCCAACAAAGGTGATAGATACATGGTTTAGAAAGTTACATTTAATTTTTTCCTGTCCTAGTAGTATGGTATAACTAGACACAAACCCAGACATCCAAAGTGAAAGTTATCCTCCAACACCAAATTATTCTATATGGTCCACATAATGCTCAGAAAAAAGTCACACCATTTTGAGCGTCGGATTTGGGGGGGAGAGGGGGGAGAAATCGGTAAATTTGTAGTTTTTTACGTTTTTCGTAAATATTTTTAAAACTATACGATTTAGCATAAACAACCTTCTGTACAAAAATGTTCTACATTAAATTTGAAATAAAAAGGCCCTATGCATAATCCTTCTTAAATGAACGGTTTCAAAGTTACTGAGGTAGTATAGTATAATTGGTCCAAAAAAAGGCCTAACCTAAAAATCCAAAGTAAAAGTTTTCCTCCAACACCAAATTGTTCTATATGGTCCACATATTGTTCAGTAAAAAGTTACACCATTTTGAGCATGCTGTTGGGAGGGGGGGGGGGTAGATGAGGGAGAAATCGGTAAACTAGTAGTTTTTTTACGTTTTTCGTCAATATTTCTAAAACTATGCTGCTTTAGCGTAAACAATGTTCTATACAAAAATGTTCTACATAAAATTTAAAACAAAAAAAGTCTTACACATAATTGTTATAAAATCAACAGTTCCAGAGTTACGGAGGATGAAAAGTGGAGGTTTTCGATATTTTTTGGGCAATTCCCTACTGATTTTCTTTAACAGGATTGTGTTTTATAAATCAAATTTGCTATTTCAGTGGCCGATGGTATGTTAGTGATGAGCCCTTGAAGAAACGTCAACCTCACCACCCAAAATTATCATCAATTGCCCAAAAAATATAAAAAGTATCGTAATTCTGGAACCGTTGATTTTATAACAAATATGTATAGGACCTTTTTTGTTTTAAATTTTATGTAGAAAATTTTTGTATAGAACATTGTTTACGCTAAAGTATATTTTTAGAAATATTGACGAAAAACGTAAAAAAACTACTAATTTACCGAGTTCTCCCCCATTGCCCCCCAAACCGGACGCTCAAAATGGTGTAACTTTTTACTGAACCATATGTGGACCATATAGAACAATTTGGTGTAGGAGGAAAACTTTTATTTTGGATGTCTGGGTTAGGCCTTTTTTTGGACCAATTATACTATAATACCTCTGTAACTTTGGAACCGTTCATTTTAGAAGGATTATGCATAGGACCTTTTTTATTTCAAATTTAATGCAGAACATTTTTGTATAGAGGGTTATTCATGCTAAACCGCACAGTTTTAGAAATATTGACAAAAAACGTAAAAAACTACGAATTTACCGATTTCTCCCCCCTCTCCCCCCAAACCCGACGCTCAAAATGGTGTGACTTTTTTCTGAACATTATGTGGACCATATAGAACAATTTGGTGTAGGAGGATAACTTTCACTTTGGATGTCTGGGTTATGCCATCTTTTGGATCAATTCTATCATACTATAGATGATTTTAACATAAAAGGGCAGATAACTTTTTCTAAACCTATTAAATATTGATGCAAACAAAATTGATGCAAAGAAATTACTCGGGGGTTTTTTGGGATTGCTGAACACCGAGACGTCGTCAGAAACGTAGACGTTTCATGATCGTAGAAGTGCAAATAATAATCTACCGCACATACACCAAGTGATACGTTTAGACAGTAGTAGACAGATTTGTATAGTACTTGGGCTCCCTGATAACCAATAAGAAGATAACTCCTCAGCTTCTTTTTGCCGGTTATCATGTTTCTTACCTCCTTTGGATAATAATTGTTTCTTTTGATGCTAATAATTGTTTCTTGAAGGTGTCAATGTATGAGTGTTGTTCCATGTTGTTTGCTGGATACTGTGCAAATTCTGTTTTTTTTTTATTTAATTGCTCTATTAGCGGTACTGTCAGTCAGATTTATTTTCTATTTAAGATAATACTTCTTCTTTTTCGAATTTTTCCGATTACGAGTTCACCGTTTTCGTCTTCCACGGGACTCTATTCTCCCACTCGCCATCTCTGAGTTAGAAGCTAGGAGAAATAATGCCCGGACAAATAATCCCGGACAAAAAATCCTCCCCGACAAAAAAATTTTGGACAAAATATCCCCACAAAAAATTCCGGACAAAAAATCCCCAAGAAATATTTGCTGCCGAATAGTTCTCCAATAGTTTTCCCGAAATTTTGCCAAATTTCGAATTCCAATTCCATGCTGAACTTCAAATTTTACATGGCAGAAGAGTGTGAGTTTTTTCAAAAATCGTGGAAGATATGGGGAATGCGCTAAGGCCCCGTTCTCATGACAGGCGCTTAACGCGCGTTTTGATTGATAACGCGCGATTACAACTACATACATTTTTCTTTAGACCGTTCACATGCCAACGCGCGTTTTAATGACATCAAACGCACATTATCATGTGAACGGTCTTCAGTAAAATGTATGTACTTAGTTGTAATCGCCCATTATCATCAAAACGCGCGATAAACGCCTGTCATGAGAACAGGGCCTTAGCTCATTCCCCATATCTTCCACGATTTTTGAAAAAACTCACACTCTTCTGCCATGTAAAATTTGAAGTTCAGCATGGAATTGGAATTCGAAATTTGGCAAAATTTCGGGAAAACTATTGGAGAACTATTCGGCAGCAAATATTTCTTGGGGATTTTTTGTCCGGAATTTTTTGTGGGGATATTTTGTACAAAATTTTTTTGTCGGGGAGGATTTTTTGTCCGGGATTATTTGTCCGGGCTTTATTTCTCCTAGCTTCTAACTCAGAGATGGCGAGTGGGAGAATAGAGTCCCGTGGAAGACGAAAACGGTGAACTCGTAATCGGAAAAATTCGAATCCATATCTTCCACGATTTCTGAAAAAATTCACACTCTTTTGTCACGTAAAATTTGAAGTTTTCAGCATGGAATTGGAATTCGAAATTTGGTAAAATTTCGGGAAAACTTTTAGAGAGCTATTCGGCAGCAAATATTTCTTGGGGATTTTTTGTGGGGATATTTTGTCCAAAAAAATTTGTGGGGATTATTTGTCCGGGATTTTTTGTGGGGATTTGTTGTCCGGGGATTATTTATCCGGACCCCCTGAGTTCTCTATCTGTCATAGCATTTCCTATGTGTTTTTCATCACATAGCAGATCTTCCTCCTCGTCTTCTTCCCGGCGGGTCCCAGTTAGTCCCAGTCGTTCATTTCCATAAGTTTCATACATGTACCATCTCGGCTTATCATTGGCCCTGAATACTTAGAAGTCTTACAACTCTTGATAGTCTCTTCTAAAAGTTTAAATCTGCAACCTCGGATCCAATACATCAGTATTCGGTCTTACCCATATGATTTATCTTGAGTTCCCATAGCGCATACTATTTATTTAGGCTAAGGCTAAGGCCACACGGGCGATAATTTACGGCGCCGTAAGAGCAGTAAACCTGGCGAGGCATTGGTTGACTAACTCCTATTTCTTCTACAATTGGTGGAGGAGTTAGTCAACCAATGGGTTTACTGCTCTTACGGCTCCGTAAACTATCACCTGTGAGGCCTTTCGCTTAATGTGCTTGCTTATCATATATTCCAAGTCCTCCTTGTCTTGTGCAAAAATGACTTAGTAGTCGGCGAAAAGTAGTGAATGTAATAAATAATCTCTTGTACTGGTATGCCCATTTTTCCACATTTTCTATACCATAATATTCAAAGCCAGATCGATATACAGGGTGTTTGGTAAAGAATGGGCCATAGCTTAATCTTAGATTCCTGAGCTTAAAATAGGTCGATTTAGTACAAAATTGATAATAACCGAAATACAGGGTGTCAATGTTAAACTTTTGTTTTATTTATTTTTGAATATTTCCTGACAGGCATGGGACAACTACACGAAATTTGGTAAGTAGTGCTGGTATTGTACAATCTACTAAATTATGTTAAACAAACGTTTTTGGCTACTACCAGAGGCGTACGACGGGGGAACATGAATGGTTGACCCTTCCCAAATTCTACGCCACTGGCGGAATTGCTATTTTAGTGCAATTTTTTGATTCTACAATACTTTCTATGTAAAAAATATACTCTTCATTCGTAACGATAAAGCTATTAGTTTTCCAGATATTTGAAGCTAAAGAGGAAGTAGCATAATACATCAATCAAAATAAATGTGCCTTTTCATTTTTAACTTTAAATATCTCGAAAACTAATGACTTTATCGTTACTAATGAAGAGTATATTATTTGCATAGAAAGTATTGTAGAATCTAAAAATTATGCTAAAATAGCAGTTTCATCAGTGGCGTAGAATTTGGGAAGGGTCAACCATTCACTTTCCCCTGTCGTACGCCGCTGGTAGTAGCCAGAAACGATTATTTGACATAATTTAGTAGGGTGTACAGTGCCTACACTTTCTGCCAAGTATCACACGGATATGTAAAATTATTTTAAAGTATTCTTTTTTTTTAATAATTTATTCTTTATTTAAAACTTTAAGAAATATGTGTGCCCGGTACTATAAAACTATTTGTCAAATCCTTATGGTACTTGGCAGAAAGTGTATGTACTGTACACCCTACTAAATTATGTTAAATAATCGTTTGTGGTTAATACCAGAGGCGTATGACAGGGGAAAGTGAATGGTTGACCCTTCCAAAATTCTACGCCACTGATGAAACTGCTATTTTAGCATACTTTTTAGATTCTCCAATACTTTCTATGCAAATAATATACTCTTCATTCGTAACGATAAAGTCATTAGTTTTCGAGATATTTGAAGTTAAAAGTGAAAAAGCAACTTATTTTGATTAATGTATTATGCTCATTCGTCTTTAGCTTCAAATATCTCGAAAACTAATGGCTTTATCGTTACGAATGAAGAGTATGTTTTTTACATAGAAAGTATTGGAGAAACAAAAAAATGCAATATAATCGCAATTCCGCCAGTGACGTAGAATTTGGGAAGGGTCAACCATTCATGTTCCCCCGTAGTATGCCTCTGGTAGTAGTCAGAAACGTTTGTTTAACATAATTTAGTAGGGTGTACAATACCAGCACCACTTACCAAATTTCGTGTAGTTGTCCCATGCCTGTCAGGAAATATTCAAAAATAAATAAAACAAAAGTTTAACGTTGACACCCTGTATTTCGGTTATTATCAACTTTTGTACTAAGGTAACTTAGCTTAAATCGACATATTTTAACCTCAGAAATCTAAGGTTAAGCTATGGCCCATTCTTTACCAAACACCCTGTATATGTTAAAAGTGTAGGTGATAACAAACCTGTGTGATGCCTTTTGTTACGATGATTATTTTTGTTATTTCATTACCTAACTTTTTTGCAGATAATACTGAAGCAGAAAAAACTCCAATTAAAAGTAACATACAAAATAATCTTGTCATCAATATGCAAAACATAAAATTTTTTTATTATTTAATTATCTTTTTTTATTTGAATGCTGTAATATAACAGTAATAATTATACGAGCTATATGTTCTAAAATCTTGACGCCTCGCCTCATATAACGGATACATATATTTGACATACTTTTTTCTTTAATATAAATCGCCAAATTAAGAGATTTTACCGCTATAACAACAAGAAATTTCTATTTAGTGGAATAGAATTGGAATCGACCTTTCAATTTAGTGAGGTAACATTGGTTTTGTTCTTTTTGTTAAATTTTTGTTGCCAAAGCGTTTTCTATAATGATTAATATTTTTTTAATAGTGTATTCTCATTGCGAGTAAGCACTTTTTGGCTTTCAGCTTGGAAGCCCTTTTCACGACAAAATTTTTTGATTGCAACACTTTTTGTTACTGGTTTGATTCTATTCAGTGTCTACTTTTTTTTATTTATTAACCTCATCAACAACTACTGAGGGTTATTAGTGGGAGGACCAAATACAACAATTACAATTTAAGTTGCTGTGTTGATTAAAAATTAAAGTTCTTTAATATTGTTTTCACCCAATTTACTACATTGATATGTGAAAACCTTCCATGTTTCGATCCGTCCATCAACACAATTATTGAATAGATATAATGACAAATGAGGTGTGGAATTAAAGTTGTAATATGTTGTATAATAATAGTGATATTATGTGCAGTTCTGTCTAGCTCCTTTGTTTGTTTTGAACGCATCCTATAGATTTCTTATTAGTTAACTATTAAAAGATGGTTAGGTACTCCCATATTTCCTATTATTCTCCAGAGGAAATCCCATTTTACTGAATGGAAAGCCTTTGTGTAAACAACGAAATAGAGCAGTATTGGTATATTGGTTTCCTCGGCCTTTTCCCCATCTGTTTGGTGTTTAATATCTGCTAACGGGTTTCTTTTATCTTTTCCTGGTACGAATCCGAATTTTTTCGGCTCTCTGAAAGTAGTTTCAGCTTGCATGAGGAATAAGGGAAATGGTTCTTTAATTATTGCTGCATACGGTTAATGATCCTTTTATGGATAAGGATAAAGATGGATTCAAACCACTAATCAGCCAAGTCACCTGTGATCTATATCACGTTGCACATCTCCAGTGTTACATCTATGCCGATCTCACCCATTGCTTTTAGGGTATCCGCCGAGTTAAAACGAAAATACCTTGAGGATTAGTATCATTGCTCTCATTTCATTTTTCTTCAACTGCTTTTTTGTGAGTATGTATATAAGAATGTCAATCAACTCAACTCGTGTTTTGGTGATGACGGAAGAAATTAGTATTAGTAATGACAACATAAAATTATCAATTTATAAATTTATCATCTGTATTGACCACACACGTCGATATTTTATGATCCAATCAATAATGAAACCGGTTTTTAATTATCGGATCATTTAAAAATATGTTCATTATATTTTTGCTCACCTTTAATAAGTCACCGAATCAACCAACTGGATGCTTACCTGAAATTAAATAAAAATATAAATTAGCACTCGAATCTTTTATTATTGTATGAATTACGAGGTAATTATATGAACCGCAAATTAAAAAGAAAATAACAGCTTCTTAATGGACGTTAATATGATTCTAATAAAATCTAAGATGGGTCGTTAAACTCTCTTCTTAACGAATCGAATGAATTAAGTACATAATTAAAGAATAATTCTGTTAGGATTAGGATTTAATGATTACGGATATATTCTAAATTAGTGATTATTTAATGGGACAAGAATTTTTTTGTTCGTATTTTAAAGATATTTCACATGCAGAATTTATATTCACATACAGAATTCACATATGGAATTTAACACCACAAAAGGTATTGCAGGGATGCTCTACATCTCCGATACAGTTCAAGATATTCCTAGAACAAATATTAAAACCATGGAAAAGAAAATGTGAAGGGGTGGGAATGCGGGACAACTTCTTGTACACATTAAGTTTTGCAGATGATCAAGTGGTAAGGGCTCAAGATGAAGAAGATCTGTCCTATACGCTCCGAAAATTAGAAGAGGAATACCCAAAAAGTGGACTGGAAATAAACCTAGAAAAGACCGAATACTTAACAACAGAACAAGAACCATTGAGAAACTTGGAAATGGACGATGATAGGGAAATTAACGGCACTGAAAAAATCAAATACTTAGGATTCATACTCTCAAAGAATGGAATCATCGAGCAAGAGATTACCATCAGATTAGCACAGACAAAAACATGTATTAAACAAATGAACGGGGTACTGTCGGATAGACAGATTACCGGAAATACAAAGAAAAGAATATATAACACCTTGGTACGTATAATGACCTATGGAGCAGAGAATCGGGTAATAAACAAACAAAACAGGTCCAAAATTACAACAACTGAAATGGAGTTCATTAGAAGAAGCGGCAGACTGACAAGAATAGATCGCATTAGAAATTAGACGATAAATCGAAGAATGGCGATAGAACAAGACATCCTCAGCTACATCGAAGAAAAACGTTTAATTTACTATGGACATGTGAGAAGAGCAGATCGTACAAAGTGGATATCAAAGATTTCGGATTGGAGCCCAATAGGAAAGAGAAGAAGAGGTACACCCCGAAGATCATGGAGGGGATGAAGTGAACGAGGCCGTGGAAACACGAGACCTTAGAGAAAGAGAATGGTAGAACAGAAACGATTGGAAACGTTGTTTGAAAGAAGGAAGGCGGCGACAGCTGTAAAAATCCTTATATAGATAGACATACAGAAGGGGCAAGTACCTACAGAAAAACACTGGTACGATAAGCAATGCCAACTAGTTCCAGATACGAAGGTCAAACCAGGATAAGGAATATTCAATGCCCAAGGCTATTATATTTATAGATATGTTCGCGTTCTTTTTACGGATGACTTTGGAGGTAACAGCCACCGGGACCTCCATATTTGAAGGCTGCTAGGCCGATACTGAGCAAAGCAGCGAGGCAAAAGTGGTGGGGAAGAGAACGGGAGAGTTGATCTGCAAGGCAGTGTTGTCAGATTTCTCCCAGTACGTCGCACCCTTTCTTAGCGGCACAGGGAACATTTTTTACGAATGATCCTCGTATACAGAGTTGGGATAAAGTATGGAACCAAGCAAATATCTTTGAAACGAAAAGAACAATATTTGACATATTTTTTTATTACTACTCCACTTCCGGTTTCACCGAAAATACCCTTAACGTATTTACTTTAAATGGGACACCCTGTATATTTTTGCAGATTTTAAATGAACTTGTTATTTTTAATTCAAACATATCAAGTTTGGAAGAAAAAACTATTATAACAAGAAATAAATCTCTTTACAGTTAAAAAATAGGTTAATTTATTTACGTTAGACCCATGATATTAAAAATAAAAAAAAATAATTTCAAATGTTGAAAATGTTTGCTGTTCACCTCCTGACAACGTGCAAGCCGATAAATAAATTCGTGAGTCACTTTTGCAAGATTTCTCCACGTATTCACATGCAAGCATGTTGGTCGCCTAGAAAAAAAATCTAACGGGTTGAGGTACGGAGAACGAGCGGGCCACTCTATGAATCTTCTACGTCCAATCCATCGATTTGGAAAATTCACTTCCAAAAAATGAAAATTCACCATAACCGATTATCATTAATATTCCAATACGATCTTTTTCATCTTAATGAACCATTTTTAATACAACTTAGTTATGTCAATTAGTTCAGTAACAGTTTTACCTACTACTAAATTCAAGTCATGCAGTGCATGTAAACAACAATTTTAGTCTACACTACAGTATAGATGGTACTCGTTTATTTCCTACTACGTTGTACTTAATATAAAAAAATTATCTACAGACACTTTTTAACAAATTTGTTCTACCAAATTTGGTATGTATGAATTAAAAATAACAAGTTCTTTTAAAATCCGTAAAAATATTCAGGGTATCCCATTTAAACTAAATAAGTTAAGGATATTTCCGGTGAAACCGGAAGTGGAATAGTAACAAAAAATATGGCAACAGATGCTTTTTGTGTCACTGTACTTGCATGCAAAGTTTCATAAATATTGTTCTTTTCGTTTCAAAGATATTTGCTTGGTTCCATACTTTATCCCAACCCAGTATATTATCGTAGTGCCATTCATTATCCAGGAATCGGTTTTCTTGGTGTACAAATAATTTAACGTACGCCCTAGCTAATTAGGCTATCAAAACTGTCTATACTAAAATCAGAATAAATATGCACTAGAAATAAATAAACCAAGACACGTTAAATGTTACGAGGAGCACTCCCGAATCATGATTTACAATATATAAACTTTGTAAATCATGATTTTCGACCTACAATGTACACATATACATTGTAAATCATAATTTGGGAGTGCTTCTTGTAACATACAACTTAAATTCCTTTGTTTATTTCTAGTGCATCTTTATTGTGATTTTAGTATATATTTCTATAATATTAGTAGTTTATATTGTTGTATTTTCAAGTTAATGTAAATCAGTCTGACTTGAAAATATTGTATTACATCTCAATAAACAAACTAAAATCTTTCCGTAGTCCGTATGTTACGAATTACTTCAATATTATCATAAAATAAATTGAAAATTTAGTGTGGTGGACATAACCAGTTAGCGTATCGTCCACCTAATTTGTGCTACTTATTTTATTTATTTGAAAGAACTGTTAACACCTATTTAGAGGTTAAAAATAATGTTCAAGGTTTAAAAAAATAAAAATAAATGTTTTGTGTATATAAACGTATCGGTGATACGGAAGGTATATTAATATTAGTTTTTAAATCAACTAAGGGATCATTATGCAGCAGCTACTATCTCAGATCAATTATTGCTGCATAGTAAATACATTGATACCCAAACTAAATCAAATAGTCAACATTATTCTCTTTGCCTTTACTCCAATGCGCGGTCGGCTTCCCTAATTACATTTCTACATGAGTTTCTATCTTGGGTCATACCAATATCAATCCCCGTTACTGACATGTCCTATCTAAAAGTCTTTCCGCAGATATTATTTGGTTTTCCTCTGAAACTCCTCCGTGGAACATGCAAATCAGCAATTCTTCGTATTTGGTGATTACGTCTCCACGCTGAACATTGTCGAACCATTTTAGCTATGGTCTTTCATTTCTCATTAGTTTGTGCCACCCCTAAAATGTGTCATCTTCTTTTTATTTGACAGTCACCTTTCCTTATCTCTTTATATCTTTCAGTTACGAGTTCTGGCGTCTTCCTACTGATCTTTTTCCCTGTACTTTAACCTCCCAATATGATTTGGAGTAATTCATATATTTCACCTCTCGACGCCTGATCCAAGTATTGTATTTTCCTTTCTTTGGTTATTTTTAGTATGTAATTCTTTTTGTTTAATATGCGTCGAAGTACCTCATTGTTAGTAACGAACTACCCCTAATATACTCCTTATAAAGTTTATTTCTTTGTCACTCCACTCACCGTTGAGTGCAAGTTGGAAAATTTTAAAAAGAATATAAACAGTAAAAGGATTTTCAAGAACAAGTAACTATATGTTTTAGTGGAACGTACGTTTTATATATTTAGTTCAGAGAAATAAGGAAAAAAAATATCGTGTTGGTGACACATCCCCCTCCAGGCTGAAACCAAATTTTTCGAGTAATATGGTCATCTATAATAATAACCTATATGTTTCCTGCAGCCGATTTTGATGATATACATAGTTATAAACAAATGAAGATCAAAAAACGGTAAATTTTCGCTTTTTTCGTCTCTTACTAAAAAATTGGGCATTTTAAACAAATTTGAGAGTAATAAACTTATAAACCGTATAAAAAACTTCAATATGGCGTTCGCTGAATATGTCTATCCTTATTGGTAACTTAGAAAATTGCCAAATAAATCATAAATTTTGAGTTTTTTTAAATATTCATAACTTATGTAAAAATTAACTTAGAACCTTCTTATTACATGGAATGCTGAGACTTATGGTGCTTAAATTACACCCTAAATTCCAAAGCAATTGGTCAAATAGTTTAAAAGTTATTTAATTTGTTTTTCCAAAATTAATTTTTTTGCAACACTGTAAGTCAGAAAATGATGAAGTTACAGTAATATTTTGGATAGTTTATGAAAGAAGAAAATTTACAGTATTAATTTAATTTAAAAAAAATGACAAAAAATAATTATAGATATTGCAAAATAATTTTGCAATAACATGTGAATTAAAAAAATGGGGGGGCTAACTTTGTCCCTAAATGTCCTAGAACAGTTGTTTTTCTTTCTAAATGTGTATAAAAATTCAGTCTTTCTAAATATGAAAAAATAATTTTTCTACGGGTAACGGTTAAAAAGTTTTTCTAATTGTTTATAAGTAAGCAAAAAATGGACATGTTTTTGCAAAATAATTTTACACTGTTTAAAATTATTTTTTGTCATTTATTTTTAATTAAGGTAATAGTATAAATGTTCTTCTTTCATAAACTGTCCGAAGTATTATTGTAACCTCATAATTTTCTGACTTATAGTGTTGCAAAAAAAAATGAATTTGGGAAAAATAAATTAAATAACTTTTAAACTATTTGACCAATTGCTTTGAAATTTAAAATATAATTTAAGTACAAGAAGTCTCGGCATTCCGCGTAATAAGAAGATTCTAAGTTAATTTTTACCTAAGTTACGAATATTTATAAAAACTCAATATTTATGATTTATTTTGCAATTTTCTAAGCAACCAATAAGGTTGGACATATTCAGCGAATGTTATATTGAAGTTTTTTATACGATTTATGAGTTTCTTACTCTCAAATTTGTTAAAAGTGCTTAACTTTTTGGTAATAGACGAAAAAAGCGATAATTTACCGTTTTTCGATCTTCATTTGTTTATAACTATGTATATCATCAAAATCGGCTGCAGGAAACATATAGGTTAATAATATAGATGTCCATACTACTCAAAAAATTTGGTTTCGGCCTGGAGGGGGATGTGTCACGAGAAAAACCTTATTTCTCTGGACTAATTACCTATTTAGCTTTATATTACCTTGCCCTTTAGGTATTTCTAGATTAACAAAACTAAACTTTACTTTTTCGTAACATGTGACCTTTGCAATGTATTTGGGTTAATCCTCTTGGAATTTTATTAAAAATACCTGGAATTGAGCAATCCTGCTTCTTTCTGATTGTTCCAAACATATCGGTCATGTCATGTCATGTCTTTACATTTACATTGTAAAAATCCACAAGGAAGAATTTCCTGCAGCTGGCTGTATACCATTAATAACAAATAAATTTAATGAAAAATTCCTTTATAAAAGGTATATTTATTTAAAAACCCTTAAAAGGGCTACAATTATCACATAACGTTTTCGCTCTCTAAAAAGAGCATCGTCAGTGCTGTTACATGCATGACATGCTGAGCCACCAAAAATACATAGGTTAAACCCTTTAATTATTGTCTAAAGGTCTTACCTTTAGACAAATAAATAATAGTATTAGTAGTAAATAAATTAGTAAATAATATCTAAATATTAGTTTATTGCATGTATTATAATATATTTTAATGCCATATTACAATGTATTCTACTTCCGCACGCCGTGCGGGAAAGTGCAACTTTCGGAAACGAAATGCGTGCGGGAAAGTGGCTGTTTTAGCACGGCCGTATAAAATAGTATATTGTGCAACAAGTGCAGAAAGGTACTAATTTCTCACGAGTTTGAAAAGTTGCGGTATGAGCGCAAGCGAGTGATTTATTATAATAATAAATTATAAATTTTAAACTGTATTTAATTAATACTAATCAATTTAAATTCCTTATACCTAATCAAATTACACATAAATCAGTTAAAAAATTAATGCACTTAATTTGTTTGAATTTAAACTATTTTAAATCATTATTACAAAATAATGTCACATTTGACGTTATATTTAAGCAGTCACGGATTTACACCATACCTACTTCATTCAACGTATCTTGCTGAGGTTGCTAAATCCTTATTGGTTAATTGATAATTATAAAATGTTTATTAAGAATAAAATTGTAAAATAAAACTGTTGTATCATCCATAATTTAATTTCTATTCGATAATAATTAAGTATAATAATTGTCTTACAGGTTGTATATTTGTCTACACTTTAATCACAGATCTAAACAGAATATATAACGTTACTCAGAATGAAGTAGTCATTTGTAAAATACCAAATGTGTTCAAAAATGTGTTAAAGTAGCGAATTTTGCAGATTTCTCGGACATGAGTTAAATCGGTTCTTTTTTGAAAAGCACTATCAAATCTAATATCTTAAATAACACCGTTTCATCTAAACATGGTATAATTATATATTTATGATTTTATTGACCCGTGTTGAGCTGGCCCCCCCCCACTTGCAAAAATTAAAAAACAAATAGCCCTGATTTATGAGCTATTTATGAGCTCTCATATTCCGTAAACTAAAAATTTTGAGCTCGTTCCACTGAGCAGGAATTTAATACCCTAGTGGGGGGGGGGCTGAGTCAGCCCCCCCCCACTACTTAAAAATAGGAGTATTGAATCGGTTTTTGCGGCAGAATTACGAGCTATTTATGAGCTCTTGAAATTATATAGTTTTGATTTTTGAGCTCATCCCCTTCACCCCCAAACAACCCTTTAATTGATTTAACTTAAGAGAAAGATGCTGAGAAAACTTAAAATATATCGTATTGCGGATATAATTCCTATAGCTTATATACTCTAAGAATAAACTATTAAATCAAGGGCATTTCGATTATTGAGCTACAACCCCTTCGCAAGAAAACCACCCTATCTTCCCGGCTTAAGAGAAAGTTGTACTTAAAATGCGTTAAACTAATTATTTGGCGACTACATATCATTTAAAAATTTATAAGCTTCCAAATTACGCGCATTTAGATCAGTAAATTGCAATTTATTTTGTATACTGCAGTCACTGAAGGTAAAAATCAACGATTACCTTCAAGTTCGGTGAACCTTCATCGATTTTCACAAAAATTGGTCAGTGGTTAGAGGATATGTCAAGAACCAAAGGTGACATGGTACCACCTTGCGCCTTTACCCTGAGGGTGGATACCGCCCCTTCTCGGGGGTGAAAATTATTTTATAAAAAATAACTGCACAAATCAATAAAAGAACAAATTAAAAGCAAAATTTATTATATAAAGTTAATAAAATAATTCAATACTTTTTAAGTTATTAAAGATCAAAAATTTTAATTATTTGTGAAAAAAATGCACGTTTTGAAGAGGTTTTTTGTAAATCACTGAAAAACTGTAAGTTTTTACAAAAAAGTTAATAGTAGTTTAATTCGTATAGCTTATATTCTAAGAATAAACTCTTAAATCACGCACCTTTCGATTATATAGCTACAACCCCTTCGCAAGAAAACGACCCCATTTTCCCGGCTTAAGAGAGAGTTGTTCTTAAAATAATTTAAATTGATTATTTGGCGACTACATATCGTTTAATAATTTATTAGCTTGCAAAATATACGCATCTCAATTATTGAATTGCCATTTTCTTTCTATAGTGCAGTCACTGAAGGTAAAAATCAACTATTACCTTCGATTTCGGTAAATCTCCATTTATTTTCACGAATTGACAATAACAACTTGGGGTTTTAGCCTGGGGTATATGTCACCCCTTCTCGGGAGTGAAAATTACTTTATTAAAAATAACCCCATAAATCGAGAGAGGGACAAATTTTAAGCAAAAATTGTTATATAATGTGATTAAAATAAATCAATACTTTTTGAGTTATTAAAGATCAAATATTTTAATTTTTGGAAAGAAAATGCATGAGCGATTTTTCATAAATGACTCAAAAGCTGTAAGTTTTTACAAAAAAGTTTTCATCACTAAAATTGAAGCTAATAACAAATATAATAAATTGCTTACTTGAAAAACCTTTAATGTTAATTTAAAGTAAGTTATTGGTAATTAAATGTATATTTTTTCCGCGACTGTTCAAATCTACGGGTTCAAGCTTAAATAACGGGAAAAAAATGCATTTTATAACACTTAGGTACTAAATACTTGTCAAAGTACTTAGAAATACCCATCAAAAATAAGATCCAGAAAAAGTTGATAGTATCAAAATCCGCTCACGAATTTTCGTGAAAATGAATGGATTACCGAAATCGAAGGTCATAGTTGATTTTTACCTTCAGTGACTGCACTATAGAAAGAAAATGGCAATTCAATAATTGAGATGTGTATATTTTGCGAGCTCATAAATTATTAATCAATATATAGTCGACAAATAATTAATTTAAATTATTTTAAGTACAATCCTCTCTTAAGCCGAGAATATGGGATGGTTTTCTTGCGAAGGGGTTGTAGTTCAATAATCGAAAGGCGCGTGATTTTAGAGTTTATTCTTAGAATATAAGCTATACGAATTAAACTATTATTAACTTTTTTGTAAAAACTGACAGTTTTTCAGTGATTTACAAAAAACCTCTTCAAAACATGCATTTTTTTCACAAATAATTAAAATCTTTGATCTTTAATAACTTAAAAAGTATTGACTTATTTTATTAACTTTATATAATAAATTTTGCTTTTAATTTGTTCTTTTATTGATTTGTGCAATTATTTTTTATAAAATAATTTTCACCCCCGAGAAGGGGCGGTATCCACCCTCAGGGTAAAGGCGCAAGGTGGTACCATGTCACCTTTGTTTCTTGACGTATCCTCTAACCACTGACCAATTTTCGTGAAAATCGATGAAGGTTCACCGAAATTGAAGGTAATCGTTGATTTTTACCTTCAGTGACTGCACTATACAAAATAAATTGCAATTTACTGATCTAAATGCGCGTAATTTGGAAGCTTATAAATTATTAAATGATATGTAGTCGCCAAATAATTAGTTTAACGCATTTTAAGTACAACTTTCTCTTAAGCCGGGAAGATAGGGTGGTTTTCTTGCGAAGGGGTTGTAGCTCAATAATCGAAATGCCCTTGATTTAATAGTTTATTCTTAGAGTATATAAGCTATAGGAATTATATCCGCAATACGATATTTTTTAAGTTTTCTCAGCATCTTTCTCTTAAGTTAAATCAATTAAAGGGTTGTTTGGGGGTGAAGGGGATGAGCTCAAAAATCGAAGCTATATATTTTCAAGAGCTCATAAATAGCTCGTAATTCTGCCGCAAAAACCGATTCAATATTCCTATTTTTAAGTGGTGGGGGGGGCTGACTCAGCCCCCCCCCCCCACTAGGGTATTAAATTCCTGCTCAGTGGAACGAGCTCAAAATTTTTAGTTTGCGGAATATGAGAGCTCATAAATAGCTCATAAATCAGGGCTATTTGTTTTTTAATTTTTGCAAGTGGGGGGGGCCAGCTCAACACGGGTATTTTATTGTGGAATGTAATGGTACTGTGATATTTTCTCACAGTATAAGATTTATGCCATTAGTGTGCAGAAAAGTGACGTTTATGTGCCGGAATAGTATATTGTGCAACAAGTGCAGAAAGGTACTAATTTCTCACGAGTTTGAAAAGTTGCGGTACGAGCGCAAGCGAGTGCCGCAATTCAAACGAGTGAGAAATTACCTTTCTGCACGTGTTTCACACTATACTTTTTCTACAAGCACAGTTTTTCCTAAAAATAAAAATCACAATTTCCAAACGACGATTAATTATAATAGGTACCTATGTGATAAATTTTAAACTGTATTTAATTAATACCTACTAATCAATTTAAATTCCTTATACCTAAATAAATTGCACAGAAATCAGTTAAAAAATTAATGCACTGCCTTAATTTGTTTAAATTTAAACAATTATTACACATTATTGACATTATATTTATGCAGTCACGGATTTACACAAAACCTACTTCATTCGACGTCTCTTGCACAGGTTGCTAAATCCTTATTGGTTATTTGATAATTCTAAAATGTTTAATAAGAATAAAATTGTAAAATAAAACAGTTGTAACATGCATAATTTAGTTTCTATGCTATAGTTAAATATAATAATTGTCTTATAGGTTATATATTTGTCTAAAGTTTAACCACGGATGTAAACAGAATATAACGTTACTCAGAATGCGGTAGTCCACGGATGTAAACAGAATATAACGTTACTCAGAATGAGGTAGTCAACTGTGCAGAAAAGAACTTTGCGGCACAGAAACGTCACTTTGCGGCACAGAAACGTCACTTTTCTGCACACTAATGTCAAATATCTTATACTGTGAGAAAATATCAAGTTTGCTAACATAAAACCGTGCAGAAAAGTGCACTTTGAATAGTGGTTGTAGAAAAAGTTCTTTTCTGCACAGAAACGTCACTTTTCTGCACACTAATGTCATAAATCTTAGACTGTGAGAAAATATCAACTTTGTTAGCATACAACTGTGCAGAAAAGTGCACTTTGAATAGTGGTTGTAGAAAAAATTGTTTTCTTTTAATATAATGAGACTGGTTCGGGGTGGATAGTTTTACTAGTAATAAAATACACTGATGATAGTGGAGCGTACAGCTTCAGTGAAAACGCGCCACCGAGTTTTATTTTGGGCTAAAGCCTTCATCTCATTCCAAGGCTATCCTTGACCTCTTATCTCTTTCATGATGAATCCTCTTTAAGTTTGTGCTGGGCGACCTCTTTTTCTGTTTCCCTGGGGATTCCATTATAGGGCAGTCTTTGCAATACTAGAGCTTTTTTTTTCGGAGTGTGTGACCGATCCAACCCCCTTTCTGGACCTTATCCGTAGAACCCTTTCTACCCTCTTTTGTTCGGTTAGGTGTAACAGATCTGCGTTTCTGATGTTAGGCCAGAAAATAGGAAAATTCTTTGTAGGTATTTATTAGCAAAGATCTGCAGTTTGTCTGCAAGTGTCACTTTCCAGGTTTCACATCCGTAGAGTAGAACAGATGACATTTCAGTGGAATATTCGTATCTTTGTCTTTGTATACTGGCCAGACCTTCAAACAGGGATCACCATGCTGAATGTTTGTTGAGCTTATACGTATTCTCATACGGATATCATCTTTTATACGTACACTTTCTCTTATGACACTTCTAAAATACGTAAAATTTTCTACATTTTCAATCTGCATGTTGTCAATAATAGTAAATAGTATGTTGTTTCTTCAATTTATTCTCATGAATTTGGTTTCATTAATATAAATTTTCACACCTACTTTATTGGCTTCAGTGGAAAGTGTTTTCAATTGGTCAGCCACATCTTGGAACCTTTGTCCTAATAGGCACATATCGTCGGCGTATTCAGGATCGCTTAGGCATGTGGTTAACATCCATTGTATCCCTCTTGTGTCAGAGTCTAGTTTGGAGAAAGCATAGTTTACAGCTATGTTAAAAAGAAACGGAGAAAGCAGGCATCTTTGTCTGATTCCAGTAAGTACATTAAATTCGTCACTATTGATCCCATTGTGTTCGCCTTATAGCCCAATAAATGACCGGTTTGGAGTGTAATTTCCAGGGGCAACTCCGAATTGCATGAAAATTTGGATTTAGGTTCTACTTACCCTCCACTTCAAAGTTGAATTTGTGCCGTTGGTTGCTTTTACTTGGAGGGTGACATTTACCCCTTCTCGGGGGGTGAAAAACGCGTTTTTAAAATAAGGCCGGAAATGGATAAATTGACTTTTATGCACCTTTTGTTCTATAAAGTTTTTTACGTAAGTCAATACTTTTCGAGATATTCGCGATTTAAAGTGTTGATTTTTCGACAAAAAAACTACGTTTTCAGACAGTTTTCCGCAAATAACTCAAAAAGTAAATATTTTATCGAAAAAAATATTTTTAGCAAAATTGTAGCCTATAAAAAAATGAAAAAAACGGTGTACCAGTAAAGTCTACAAATTGAGTAGAAGCAAAGTTGTAGCTCATGAAAAATATGTTCTTATTCGTCTAATTGCAAATCGAATATTTCAACGCGAAATCAACGAAGAAATAAGTGTTTTTCAAGAAAACCTTATTAACATTTTTGAAGTATCGAAGAAAAGCTTATTACATGTTTTTTACAAAAGTTTGCAGCATCAAAAATAAACGAGTTACACTGAAAAAAAAAGTTGGCACCTTTTTTTTGGTAAAAAAAATCGTGAAAACCTCCCTGTATTTAGCACCCTAAATGAAATTAATCGTTTGGCTTTACCATCTATTTTAACTGTATGTGTATTGTTTATATGATCTGTAAGTTTGATTGGTTTGAAGTCCTTATTTTTGAAAACATTTGGTTTTATAGTAAAAATAAATTTTTGAAAAATTTCATTTTTTCAAAATAACTTAAAAAGTATTAGTGATAAGAAAAATCTTAAAAAGTAAATAAATGTAGGTTTTGCTCTTATAAATATGCTAGTTTCATTTTGTTTCTCCGTAAGACAAAAATTGGTTAAGATATGGCTGTTCAAAATTTGCATACACTCGTGATTAGTGACCCATTCAAGCTTTCTCAATTATAATCCTTTCAAAAATAAACACTTTAATCCGGTGAGACTGGCAAATCATATAAAAAATAGATAGGTAAGTAAATTGTTTGTAAAGCGGTAGCGATTAATTTCATTTGAGGAGCTAAACACGGCGAGATTTTCATGATTTTTTACAAAAAAAAAGAGGGCCAACTTTATTTTGAGCGTAACTCGCTTATTTTTAATGCTAAAACTTTTGTTAACAATTAAAGCAAAGCTTTTTATAAACACTTTAAAAAAGTTTAAATGGGTTTTTCCCGAAAAGTGCTTAATTTTTCGGTGATTTCACCTTGAAATATTCGATTTGGAATTAGACGGATAAGAACGTATATTTCATGGGCTACAACTTTGTTTTTATTTGATTGATACACTTTACTGATACACCATTTTTTTGGGTTTTTTATAAGCTACACTTTTGCTAATAATATCTTTTTCGATAAAATATTTACTTTTTGAGTTATTTGCGAAAAACCGTCTGAAAACGTAGTTTTCTTGTCGAAAAATCAACATTTTCAATGGCAAATAAGTCGAAAAGTATTGACTTACTTAAAAAACTCTATAGAACAAAAGTTGCTTAAAATCAGTCAATTAATCCATTTCTGATCTTATCTTGAACGTATGTTTTTTCACCCCCGAGAAGGGGTGACTGTCACCCCCCAAGTAAAAGCAACCAACGGCACAATTTCAACTTTGAAGTGGAGGGTAAGTAGAACCTAAATCCAAATTTTCATGCAATTCGGAGTTGCCCCTGAAAATTACACGGTATCGCCGAATTTCCCGTTCATTTACTGGGCTATTAGTGTACAGTGACTTTATAATGGAAATTATTTTTTGGGGGATGTTTCTTAGCTCTAAAATCGCGAACTTTGCGATGTATTTGGGTTAATCCTCTTTTCGAATTGAGCAATCCCGCTTCTTCCTGATTGTTCCAAACATCGGTTGTGTTATGTCTTTATATTTATGTACATTGTATGTACTATAAAGCACAAATGGGCACTCCAGTGGGGATTTGGGAATTTTTTCTTTTGATATAATGAGACTGGTTCAGGGTGGATGGTTTTATTAGTAATAAAATACAATGTATGATGGGGTCGTAATATTGACGGTTGTTAGGATTTTGTCTTGAGTGTTTATTAAACGAATGGAGTAAAACGGAAGGGTAGAAGACAGAGGCGGGTAATCAAAGGAGGATTTTACGACTGTAACGGGTCAAAAAGTCTCCACGATTCAATTTATTTATTTTCTCTTTGTTTTTCTGATTTCGGTATTCTATCTCTCCAGTATTTTCTCACGATATTATTATGACTGGATTTCAAAAAAATTGTACTAAAATTTCGTTATTTATTTTCGTTTTGCTTTCGTAAAATAATCACTGTTTAACACATCGCTGCCACCTTATGAAGTTGAAGCGGTTATTTAATTCTGAAACTTTTCTTGTTGGAAGTTCTTTCTGGTACATCCTTACTCTGCGACTTTTACAATTTATAAGACCGCAGACGACGAATATAAAAAACAAAAAGGACTCTACTATATGCAGTCACATTCCGTTTTCATTCGTCTAGGAAAAGGACAGAAAGAAACTTTCTAGTACTCAAATCTGAGTAAAGATAGAAAATGAATGAATTTAATTATTAATTGTATTTTGCTTGCAGTACTGCAATTTAATAATTAATTTTATTTACTACATACCTGCAATGTTTACCTTTTAATAACATATAACCTCAATCTTACTTTTTCTTATTCTTTTTTTGAGCTATGGCCTTGACAATTATTTAGTAACCAGGACTAATATAATTGACCAATATAATATTAAAAGTGCTAAAAATGTTGCTGATCTATGAAACCAGGTGTCGCTCTTCCGAACTTGCACGGTCCCAATAAAATGGCCACCCAGATCAAAACCGTTAACTCAATTCATATAGGCAGTTTTTTGTCAATATAAATACGCTTATAAAATTGTCAAATCTTTTCGTTTTCGGCCTGCAAGATGTGACACCACTTTTTAATATTCACTCGATTTATATTACTATTTAGTACGTTATTTAATATACTACTGATATATTCTTCATACAGTATCTAAAGTTCACATAATATCATGATTAAAGTTGAATAGGATTAACTAAACATCAATATGATATTCTCTTTAATTACATATAAAACTTTGATATTGGTTTCTTTGACTTATGGTTATTTACTTTGAAATACAGTTAATCCGTTTCAAAGACGACTTAAAGTAAGTCTAAGAGTTTTGTTACTTTTAGTACCTACTCGTACATGCATTTATATAGGATATTTAACTATATGTATATTATTATCCGCTGGGAACTATGATGATAGGTCACGTGGTACACTCTGAAGTAGCGGGGGACGATCTTATGTATACCTATGCTTTATGTGTGATTTACAAAAACAAGAGATTATTAAAATTGTTACTATTAATTTTGTGCTAATGTATTAATACATTAATAAAAATTTGCTATAAATACTCGATGGTAGAATATGTCTGACATAATACATAAACATAGTTTGAATATAGAAAAATACGAAGACATTTTAAGGTTTACAGCTGAAGTGACACGACTATTCTACTACTACGACTAGATTTTATTACTGAGGTAAGAAAATGTAGTAAAGAAAAAGAACTGAATTTATCGCCCGCTTACAAATTAGGCCGTCATGAGAAGCACTGTCGACATGTCATATCCCCTCCATGTCAACCCTCCCAACGGATAGCGAATTATACTTTTTTATTATTATTATTTATCATCCATTTACACCTGCAAAGGGTACATTTAAATCTGACTGTACATTGAATATATTTTCGTTTCTTTTGAGGTTTATATCGGAACTATTATATTCTTTTTCTCATGATAATCTTTCAGTGCGTGACAGTTTTTCGATTTCTTTCTAACGCATTAAATTGTATGTGACAGAAAAAAGGCACGTCCGTGATTACAGACATTTACAACATTTATTCTAGTTATTCTAGTTGTCGATAGATGGCGCCATAATAAAAAAAATAATTTTTTTTTAATTAAATAATAATATTACAAATAATATATGTATAATTTATAAGACTATAAAAATCAAAGAAAATACCAATTTATAAATGCAAGAAACACATTTGATTCGTTTTTATTCCAAATTGAAAATAAAATGTGACAACTGTCAGATTTAACTAAAATGTCATGTTAGAATAAATGTCATAAATGTGTATTATCACGGACTTACCCTTTTTCTTATCACTTGTTACGCACTGAAAAATGCTCATGAAAAGGACAATATCAGGATCATTCCATTTCTGTTTTTTTTTGTATTCAAATAGTTAAAAATAGTAGAGCCCATTTTTGTGTAAATAGTTGTTCTTTTCCTTTTCATTTTTGTTTTTTATTGTGTATATCTTTCGCGTGTATCTCTAACTGAGTTAGGTAGTAGTTTGGGTTACTTTGTATGGTATACGACCTCACCATAATTTCATATGGTAGGGGAGCCCAAGCGAGGATTTTTGCAGTTAATCGAGCGCGTCAGATTATCATATGGGGAGAAACCTGGTACCCTGCAGATGTATATCTACCATATATTGGCTCTTAACACAGGGAAGTTCGTTAAGGAGGGCCCGAAAAAAAAATCTATCCTTAAAAATACTCGAAATTGTCAGATTAAGATAAAGTAAGTTAAGTACATACATGCAAAAGAGTGTACATTTCAAAAATCTGACGATTTGAGCGGGGCGTAAGGAAATAGGTGAGTCAAAAAGTTTCACAAAAAAAAGCGAATATATCGGGAAATGAACGTCAGATCGAAAAACTAAAAAATACGTTTTCAATATTTTTCAAAAATCTATCGAATGGTACTAAACATAACCCCCACTTAGAGGTGTGGAGGGGTAAATTTAAAATTTTAAATACAAACTCCGCGATATTTCGCAAAATGAACATCAGATCGAAAAACTGTAAAATACACTTTCAAAATGTTTTTGAAAAATCTATCGAATGATACCAAACACGACCCCCCACGTAGGTAGGGTGGGGGGTTACTTTAAAATCTTAAATGGGACCCCAAATTTTTATGGCAGATTTGGATTCTTTACGTAAAAATAACTTTAAATAAAATATCTTTTATTCGAGGCGTTTTTTCGAAGATAGATGGCGCTATAATCGGAAAAAACGATTGTTGGAAATGGAAAATTAAATTAAAAAATGGAAAGTCCCTACCTACTAAAATGGAAATTTTTACATAACTTTTTTTGGTTTTAGGACCTAATAATCACAACCAAATAGGTCCCCATAACGCTTGAATGACTGCAAATTTGGCATACTTTGCTCCCCTACCCATTATTCAGTTTATACGGTCTTAAATAGGTACCTGATAAGAGTTGCATAAGTATAAATGAATATTATTTGCCCATTTCCATTGATATTTTAGATTCCAGCACATCACGTATACTATTTTGATCTAATTTCAAAAATCACAATGATATACAGTATGTCCCTGTAAGTTGTATCCATATGGAAAACTTTTTTATTATTAATTTTACGAAAAAAAGTTATTCTTTATAAAAAGCTCTGCATCGTCCAAAACCTAAGATTTAATCATCAAATATCAAATTTTTTGAATATTATACGAGGTATGTCAAAAAGTTTTAATTTCACTCAAAAGTAAAGTAGCTTTATTTTTCGTAATATTGGAAATTTCGTAATATTATGAAAAGTTATTTGGAATTAGAAACTATATTCTAATATGCAATTACATCCTTCTGATTGAAAAAAATTTTTTTTGAGAAATTATGGATAACTATCATTATTTTTTCAGTTATTTCAATTCTGATAACTGTTTTATTATTAATTTTACGAAAAAAAGTGATTTTTAATAAAAAGTTCTGGATAGTCTAAAACTTAAAATACAACCATCTTTATCAAATTTTATCAATTTTATACGAGGTATGTCAAAAAAGATAAATTTAGATCAAAAGTAAAGTACCTTTATAGTTCAGAATATTTCAATTAGAAGGATGTAATTAAATACTGAAACATAGTTTTTAATTCTAAATAACTTTTCATAATTTTCGATATTGTGAAAAATAAACGTATTTTACTCTTGAACGAAATTCATATTTTTTGACATATCTCGTATAAAATTGATAAAATTTGACAAAAGATGGTTGTATTTTAGATTTTAGACCATGCAGAACTTTTTATTAAGAATCACTTTTTTCGTAAAATTAATAATAAAAGAGTTATCTGAATTAAAATAACTGAAAATAATGTTACGTTAGGGATGTAATTGCATACTAGAATACAGTTTTTAATTCCAAATAACTTTTCATAATAGTAATTTTCAATATTGTGAAAAATAAAGCTACTTTACTCTTGAGTGAAATTCAAACTTTGACATACCTCGTATAATATTCAAAAAATTTGATATTTGATGGTTAAATCTGAGGTTTTGGACCATGCAGAGCTTTTTATAAAAAATAACTTTTTTCGTAAAATTAATAATAAAAAAGTTTTCCATATGGATACAACTTACACGGACATACTGTATATTCAAATAAATTTTTACCAGCACAAACGTAGGATAAGTATCAGTGAAGTACAATTGTCATTTATTTTCAAATCAAGCCACAAAAACTGTTTTTAACGGGTTTAAACATACAAAATGACCAATTCTAAAATCCTATATTTCCAGTGGCAAAATCTATGCACTAGCAAAAGGAAAATCCACAAAGAGACGCGTTTATCGTAATTACTATCGTTATATCTCATATCGAAATTTATAGGTTGGTTAGTGATGACAAGAGCAATCTCATCCGCAATGGCTTGATTGGAAAATATTGGATTTAATTAAAAACAATTGCTGTCGACGCT